>NW_027094086.1:94406639-95637889 GCF_029207755.1 Chamaea fasciata | reverse complement strand
ACTGTTGAGAATGCTCAGAATTTTACTCCCACAACACATGGGTTTTAATATGGTACCTGACTAGGTCATTGTTTCCAGTTTGGTAGCAAAACAGAAAAAAAATTAAACAAAATCTGTCCCTCCCTAGTAAACTTACAGAATATGTTCCCACAGAGAAACCATGCGTTTACATTTAATTCTACCCTCTGAAACCAATACCAATTTAATGTGAAATAATAATCTTCAGCTATTCAAGCCAGGAACTGAAGCAAAGACTGTTTGAATTATTCAAGATCATATCTTTCATATAGGAATCCAGGACAGTCTCAAAAACTTACCTGTATGAGTTTCTTTGTTTTTTGGTACATCACTTTGCTTTTTCCAGTACTGGGTCCAGCTGAAATGAAGTGAAGGTACCTGATCCCCCCTTAGCAGAAGCTTTCTTCCATTGAACCTGAGAGATTCAGACAACTGATGACTGATTTCACTGGCCAAGTTTTCATCATTTTTGTGAGCAACGAGTTCTTTCTTCCTTTCATTTTTATCTTTCAGAGTATATGCAACAGAAGACTTCTTACTTACTTTTGTATTTTTACTATGGTGAGAATCATGTTTTTTCTGACACTCCTTTTCTACTGGGGGTTTATTCCACACAGGCTTCCGGGGATATCTTTTGTTTACATTATTGTAGCCTTTTTGCTCATCCCCACTTCCAAAAGGTGCATCACAGAATGCCTTTCCAACAGATGATTCTGAAGAGTCAGACTGCGTCAAATCCAAAGATGGAAAATTTTCAAACAGCTCTACTTTCTGTTTAGAGCTCACTCGCTTTTCACGGTCATGTACTTGCTTCCCCTTTTCCCTGAAACCTCTTCCAGATGTATGCATCAGATGTGTTTTCTTTGGTTTTGCCCCTCTGCTATCAACATTAGGTACCTCCCTGTCACTCTCAGAGGAGAGAAAATCGCTGTATCCTCTAGGAGGTGCTCTTCTACCAGGTACTAGTGCAGCATCTGAAATTCCTGGACCTGCAGCAGCATCAGTAGTATTTTGCCTTATCTTACTTCTAGCACATGTGCTATCATTTCTTAATCTGTGCAATCTCTGGCTTTGCAAGTTGCGATTCTTCAAACTCTTACTGATACCAAAATATTGGTGGAACTCTTCAGAATTCCCATAGTGACTTCCTGGATTACAAAAGCTATGATGCTTTGTGGAAGAGCTTTCATAACCTGTACCTCTTTCAGAAGACAGACTAGGAATTGGTGCATTACTTTTATTCTGATTACTGTTAGAGTCTTTTCTATCTTTATTTACCCAGTTTATATCTGTAGGTTGTCTTTCTCCCAAAATGGAATCAGCAGCATCAGGACTGAAATTCGATGTGCCTAAAAAATAAAAAAATAAATACAAATTCATAAAACTTAAACAGTAAATACTTCTTTTTAACCAAATTACCATGCATGCAATGGTCCAGAAGTTCAGACAATTCCGTACTTGAGAGAAATGCAAACAAGTGTCCAGAAACTAGAACTGAATCAACACAGTGCTTTGTAGAAGCCTTCTTGTCTTGTCATCTTTACAAAAGGATTGTGATGACCCACAGTTAAGAATATCAAAACAAAAGGTGAAGGAAAACTTTTGAAGCGGTATAAGACATGCAAGTGTGATAATCAGTGTTTAATATCTAAAGTTTTTCCTAGCAGGTTTACATACATACAAGAACCTGGAAAAAGGGGTCCTTTAAATACAATGTCTACATCTGAGATTTGAATATTATACAAAACTTTAAATAGAAATTAAAAGTAGTAGTAGCAAATATTTGCATAAACTCTGATTACACTGTTCTACAAACAGACATATTAAATGGCACAGGGCAGCTGTGTAAAATTATTTTTCCAAGGCCATCAACACGAACCATGCTTCAACTGCATAGATCTTCCGTAATTTCTATGTCTCTAGATAAAAGAAAAATCCTACGTTGCTCAATTTCCTGTAACAGTGTGCCAGTAGGACCTGCCTGCAACAGAAATTAGGTGAATATCAAGTATAGTTTAATTGGCTGTGGCAGATTAGTTAAATCTTACATAGTAATGTAAAAAAAAGTATTTTATAAAATCTCATGGAGGTAGTGCCCATTTTACTGGTTGGGTAGGCTACCTCACATGATAGGGCAGAGCGCAGTTCATTCCAATTCAAAAAAATAATCAGGCACTTACGCCATGACTTAGGCCAAGAGACTCTCCAAAAGGCTAATGCAATCTAGGTTCCTGAACTACCTACTATTTTTTCAATAAATATTGTGGAAACTAACATTTTGAAGGGAAGAATAAACCAGAACATTTCAAGGCACTAACATACCTTTTTTTTCAGTGAATTTGATTTGCTTTCAAATGAAAGAAGTTTTTTCTAAACCTCTAGGATTGGTCATAGCTGCAGTGTGAAAGTTGGCAGCCAAAGGAAAAAATACAACACATGATTTTGTGGAAGTGAAGCTGTAACCTTAAAAAAATATTAATTTAAAATCACATTTTAGAATGTTTTAACCACATAGCCTAGTTCATACTTTAGTTTTTAAAAGAGCAGTGGAAATTATTTTGGGTTTTTTAGCCTTTGCAAAAACTATATTATATATTACTTACATAACATGTACAATACAATTCAATATAACCTATATTTACTATATCCATATATATTAACATTACAATGCTACATTGTAGACAATGACAGCTTATCTTATTAATATAGTATATTATATATTATTATATGCCATTCTATATAGTATTATATGTTATAAATAAACTAGATACAAATGGCAAATACAAACAGTTTGGAGTTTTTAAAGCTGAAATACTAACCTGATTTTGAGAGAACAGAACGAGAAGACCAGACAGAAGTCTGTTCGTCAAAACAGCTCAAGACTGATTAAGAATCAATCTTAACTTAGGCAAAAAAGAAGTAGAGATGCAGGTGCTGATCTCTTCTTCCAAATACCCAGTGCCAGCACGTGTGGGAACAGTTCAAAGCTGAGACCCTTGGCGGGAGGTGCAGGAGAGGGGCAGAGAGGTGTTCAGATCGACATGAGGGGACACTGTGCCAAATGCGTGGTCAAAATCTTTAACAGGTCTTCCAGAAAGGTGGCCAATACCCCATGTCTGCCAGTGTCCAAGAGGCAACTGGACAACATTCTTAATATGCTTCAACTTTTGGTCAGCCCTGAAGTGGTCAGGTCTGGACTCAACGACCATTGTACATCCCTTCCAGTTGGACTATTCTATCTATCATTAGGACTGCAGACCGTATCTAGTAGGTACCAACATTAGGCTTATAAATATGAAAGAATATAGACTGCAAGCATCTTCCCTAGAAAGATTCTGTTTTCCTCAGCATATGTATCCTGCGCAAAGAACTGCAAATATCATTGTTTTAAAGTTATCCATTTTATTTTCTACAGCTACACTTACTTTTAGTTTTCTCAGTATTTTGCCAGTTTCTTTCCTATCACTAATAAAGAGCAGCACAATTGTAAACTATGTTTACAGAAGTCATTCAGTATAGACTACTTAAGTTTCACACATTTTGATTTGAAAACAGAATGCAATCCTGTAATTACAGAACGCACTCCTACAATTACATGCAAACCTTATTTGAAACAGCCTATTTTATTAGCAGTTTGCAGTTTTCTTTTGTCTACTCTAAAATTTAAAGCCTGATGGACAACTAAAGTTTAATAAAAACAGGTTTTGCAAAACCCACACAGCTAGCCTCTAAAAAGCATATTCTAGTTTTAAAGACTTATTTCTGTGGTTATGAGATGTGGTATGTAGAACGAATGAAGGAAGTAGTCAGATTGACCTTTGGGCATGGCCTCCAAGTCTAACCAGGATTTGAAATGTAACTGTAGCAGTAATATTTTGAAAGCACTTTTCAAATAATCTATTAAGTCTGCAGAAAAAAATGAGAAACTGGGATTCAGATATTAAAAAGCACCTCCAAAATATGAATAATTCATTAGCACTTTTTACATCCATAAGATTCCTACTGTTGCTGTCACCTTCTACATAATGAAGAAAATTGCAGAGTGGTAAATTCTACTAAAACTGATGTCTGTCTGCCCAGACAAGAAACTGCAAAATAAATGTACAAGTGTAATAATAAGTAGCTAACACTGGTTGAAATTGTCTCTGACATGCTTACACATACATACACAAAAATTCAAAATAAAAAGGATGCCCCAAAGCTAAAGTCCTGCCTATATTTCTATAAAATAAACACAGAATATCATAGCACCTTTAGAAAAAACTTCTATATTGTTTCACCTCTGTGCCTGAGAACATCACGGAACAGATCCTCCTAGAAGTTATGCTAAGGCACATGGAGGACAAGAAGTGACTTGGGACAGCCAGCACACCTTCATCAAGGACAAGTCCCACCCGATCAACTCACTGGCTTTCTATGATGGAGTGACTACATAAGTGAACAAAGGAAGGGCTACAGATATAATTTATCTGGACTCCTTTAAAGACTTTTATATGGTCTCCTGCAACATCCTGCTCTCTCAATCAGAGAGATGGGTGGACTATTAGGCAGCATAGAAATTGGCTAGAGAGTCACATCCAGAGAGTAGTGGTCAATGGCTCAGAGTCCTGATGGACATTAGTGACCAGTGGTGTCTGCCCTGGGTTGCAATATGTAACCAAAAATGTTTATTCTATTTTCCATCTGTTGAAACCGGTTGGGGAGGTGTTTTCGTTATTTCTTGTATAACCCATTCCTCATAACTCCAGGCGGGAGAGGGCAGTTACCTTCTGCTAATGGGTCAACCGTTAAAACCAGGTGAAGCAATCCTCCTTCCAGGGGATATCTTCTGTTAAAGGACCATTAAGGCTCACCAAATGACTGATAACATTGCATTATCCCATTATGAGATGCTCCACCCAGCGCAAGGAGTCAACTGTTCCTACCTAAATAAAAACTGAGACTCAGAAACCAGGCAGCCTGTTTTCCACTGGATTGCAGAGGAAGACCAGACCCATCTCACCACCACTGGACCTCTCTACAGAAACATCTCTACTTCAGCAGAACCACATCTGTTACTCCAGGAGGATTTATTTGAACTGCTTCCAACACAATGACCAACAGGGTGTCAGGTCGTATTTCTGACTGTCAGGGTTTCTAGGATTTTTGTTTGCTTGCCTTTTTTTTTTTGTACTACTACATTTGTATTTTTAATATTCCTAGTAAAGAACTGTTATTCCCATTCCCATATCTTTGCCTGAAAGCCCCTAATTGCAAAATTATAATAATTTGAAGGGAGGAGGTTTACATTCTCCATTCCAAGGGGACCTCCAGCTTTCCCTAGCAGATACCTCTCTCCAAACCTAGACAGTGTCCCTTAGGGCTCTCTATTGCAACCACCATTGTTTAATATCTTCATTAATTATATAGTCATAGAGATACATTGTACCCTCAGCAAATTTGCAGATGCCACCAAGCTGAGTGGTGCAATTGACACACCTGAAGGATGGGATGCCAACCCGAGGGACCTGGACAAGCTCAAGAAGTGGGCCCATAGGAATCTCATGAGGTTCAATAAGACCAAGGGCAAAGTGCTGCACCTGGGTCAGGGCAACACCCAATATCAATAAAGGCTGGGGGATGAACAGATCAAGAATACCCCTGCTGAGAAGGACTTGGTGAATGAGAGGCAGACATGACCAGACAACCATGTGTTCACAGCCCAGAAGACCAACTGCACCCCAGGCTGCATCAAAAGAAATGGCACCAGCAGGTCAAATGAGTTGACTTATACTGTCTGCTCTCCTCTGAGTACTCTGCACCTGGAGTGCTGCATCCAGCTATGGAGTCTCCAGCACAGGAAGGACATCAACTTGTTGAATTGAAGCAAGTGTGGAGAAGGCCACCAAGATGGCTGGAAGGATGGAGCATATCTCCTGTGAGGAAAGGCTAAGAGAACTGAATTTGTTCAACCTGGAGAATAGGCTCCAAGGTGACCCAACCACAACTTTCAAGTACCTGAAGGGAACCCACAAGAAAAATGGACAGAGACTTTTTAAAAAGGTATGAAGTAACAGGACAAGCGGGTCTGGCTTCAAACTTGGAGAGATTTAGGTTAGATATAAAGAAGAAAATCTTTACTGTGACAGCGGTAAGGCACTGGAACAGGTTGTCCAAAGCAGGGGGTCGGTCCCATTCCCAGACGTTTTCAAGGTCACACTGAACAAGCAGGTCTAGTGGAAGATGTCTCTGCCATCACAGAGGGGTTGAAACTAGATGACTTTTAAGCTCCCTTTAGCCTAAGCCAACCAACAATTCTACGATTTTAACATCCCTAGGAACTTTTGTTTGAATCACAATGAAGCATATGAAAGCCATATGGTTTCATGCCTGTTCTGCCACAACAGAACCCCTTCAGCATTAACTGTTGACAGAGCCAGAACGCCCTGGCAAAGAGCTAGTCCTTGTGAACTATCTTTAAGAAAAATAATTTTATAAGGACACATTTAAAAATATGAAGCAAATTAACAAGTACTCATCTCGGTTTAGGAAGTACAAGCTCATCTTCAAAAACAAAGTTCATACTTGGGAACAGTACAGCCAACAGCTTAGGTACTTTTTTTATGAATACATTAAGGGTGACATTTGAAGTTGCCACTTAAAGACATTACGCCTAAGTGACATGTTTTAGAAGAGTTTCACAGTTTCAAGAAGCTATATTTAATTATATTTTTAAGAACCATTAAATAATGCACTTTAATTAGTATGAAGTTGATAATCAGAAACAAACATAAGACAGAAAAATATATTGACAAAGTTAATCAGCAAAAAAATAACACAGTCCACAGAACAGGGACTTAAGCATCAGAGTTAGTACCCTTAGGCATTAGAGTTAATATTTCTTTATTCTTGAATTAATTCAACTTTATCTCCCAGACAGGAAGAACTGATTTCCATCTGAAGCTTCCTATCAATACAAAACTGGAATGAAACAAACAATACTGATTATTACCATTCTTTCTGAATGAACTTCAGACATCTTTTAACTGACTGCTTTTAATGAGATACTCATAAATTCAGCCAAAATCAGTGCCTTGCACTGTGTGCAAAAATAGTTTATTCAGTATTGTGTGTTTGGCTTCACAATGCAAAAAGTATACAAAAATATTAGGTGTCCAAAGGAGGACAACAAAGATGGTAAGAGACTACATGACATGAGGAGCAGCTGAAAATACTCACTTTGTTGAGCTTGGAGGAGACTGAGGGGTGACCTTATTGCTGCCTACAGTTTTCTTATGGGTGGAAGTAGAGAAGCAGTTGATTTCTTCTCAGTGTCCAGTGATAGGACACAAAGAAAAGCTTAAAGCTTGGTCACAGAGTTCAGATTGGATAGTATCAGGAAAAACTTCAATTAAAGAGTGGTCAAGTACTGGAAAAAGCTTTATAGGAAAGTGGTCATGACCCCAAGCTTTTCAGTATTCAAGAACTGTCTTAATAATGCACTTAAGATACCTGATTAAATTCTCAGATTGCCCTGTGTGATGTCTAGCATTTGACTCAGTGACTCTTGTGAGTCTCCTTCCACTCAGAACACTCTATGAACAGATGTTCTATTTATATACTGTCTCTCACCTATAAGACAAAGCTAATTTCAGAACAGATTTCTTTAGTTTTAAAGCAATTCAAATAACCTATTCTTTCACCTAAAGACAGATGACAGTAGAACGTGCACACAACAATCTATTTGTGCCAGCATTACATATATCCAGACAACAGATGATTCAGTCAGCTGCACATGATGTGCAAGTTAAATGGAAGACACTGCAGCTCTTAAAATTCCTGTATTAAACAGGAGAACACCAACCCCCCCCAAAAAAATCACAAACAACCCTCCCCCCAAACAAACAAACAAAAAAGGAATGGTGCATTATGGAAATCTGAGGCTTTCCCCACAGTACTGGTAGCTTTAAACCAGACTACCAAGTTTATATTTTCTGTCTTCTCTGATCACTTAACACATTCACCTACAGTCCCTTACAATTTCAAGATGACACAGATTTACAAAATGTTGAATTTCTTCCTAAACAGGAGTTACACTGTTTCAGGCTTAATGACTCAAGCAATGCAACCCATTTCCAGGCAAAACAATCTGCATGCTCAAAACTCATTGTTTATTTCAACTGTATTAGCTCATCACATAAAAGACATGCTCCCTTCCCACACCTCTTGCTGGAAATTATTAGAGAATAACATGCAAAATAAGCCTAACCACAGAACTACAGAATGGCTCATTTTGAGACTTCTATAGATCATCTAGCCCAAAAAACCTGCCCAAAAAGGGTCAGTTGGCCATAACTTTGACCAGCTGGATTTTGAGTATCTCCAAGTCAGAGAGGCCATGACCTTTCTGAGCAACCTGTCCCTGTGTTATTACCATTCTCACAGTAAAAAGGTTTTTCCTTGTATTCAGTTGAAATTTTGTTTTGTATCTGTGGCCTCCTGTCCTTTAATTTAATACCACTAAGAAGAATCTGGTTCCATATTCTTTATTTCCACCTTCTCAGTATTTGTACACAGCATTAAGATCACTCTGAGACTCCTTAAGAGTAAACAGTTCCACCTCTCTCTACCTCTCCTTATGTGAGGGATGTTCCAATTCCTTAATTGTCTTCATGGCCCTTTGGTGGACTCAGTCCAGTATGAACTGGACTGTACATGTCTTGCTTGCCCAGAACTGGACACAGTGCCCCACGGTTGGCCTCATCTCACCTTTTCTGCAAAGTTGTTTTCCAGCTAGTTAGTCCCCTGTGTATATTGGTGCGCAGCATGGTGTTTTTATCTTTTTATGATACTGTCCAGTTTCATGTCCAGTTCACTGCACCCAGACTTCAAAGGGAACTTAAAAGTTTTAGCCAGCCCATTTCAAGATGACATGGGATTTCAACATAAGTGGTTTCATCATCCTAACAAAAAGACCTACTACAGAATCGATTTTGCATATGGAAAACAAATGTATTTTTAAGTTTTCACTTTCCTCTTGCCCCTCAAAGTGGGCTACTCAATGCTTTATAGCAATTCCCTGATTATCTTCACCTTAATGATGCACTCTACCATGTATAACACCCAGCTGTGGTTGTAATTGCAAAAAAACAAAACTACATTCAACAGCAATTACAGCAACTGATGGGAAAAAAATCCATTAACAGCTATCAAATACAATCCACTTAACCCTTCTAGGTGCACAGGGACCAAAACTAGAAAGATGCACCAATGCGAACATTAATTATACAATTGCCTTGCTGCTTATATTTTTCCTCTTTGTCTTTTATTATCATTTCCTTGGTCTCAATAATTTTTCAAAACATCCTAGATGGGCAGCACATCTGCAGTGACCCAAAACTGTCCCTCCTTGACCCCCTGTTCTACTCTGAGAGCAGTTTTTAAGCTTTCAAAATCAGACACTTGCTCTGCCCATGAAGTTGCAGTGCAAAACCCAGTTTCCATTCTAATACTGTACTTGTACAACTCAAAACTTACCTATGAGATTTTTCTTGAGAGCACAGTATTACCACAGAAAATGAACCAACTCCATAATTTAACCCCAAGTAACAATATTTATGTTATTTTAAGTATTATAAGGCAAGTGTAGAAATGGTGCCCCATACAGAGTAATCTACTGCTTTATAGTAAAGCAATTTTTAGCCCAGTATACCTAGGATCTTTATTCCAATACTTATATACTATACAAAAGACTTCACAATCAGAGTTGACCTGCAGCCTGACAGCATGAAAATTAAACAGACAAGAAGAAATTTGACTGCACCAGCTTTACTGAAGCTATGCCTCTCCTCTCTGTACCCCAGGCTATTTCACTTCTGTCAAGGCAGTTTCTGCACCCATTCTCATACCACCAAAAAATGAACTCAAATAACTTCTCCATCATGATAGCCAGGCTGCCAAGAACAGGGGATGCTATTAAGGACATTGGCTGCTGGTAATATTAATCTGAATTAACATCAGGATGCTGCAAAAGTAGAGAGTGGTACTTCTTCATCCAAAACACAAAAGTCCAGGATTCACCCTGACAGAAATCCAACAACTCTATGAACAATTAGTCAGCTCATCACTTGACCTCAATGTGACATTGATTACTGAAGGAGGTCTACCTGGATTACAATAAAATTAAGTGATGATGAAAAAACTAAGTATTGTTAATTACTCTCAGCAACAGTGTTATTTCTAGATACACACTAACGACAAAAATTACATAAGGGGTCTTCTATGGTTAAGTACTCAGAATACAGGATGAACAATTAAATGCAAGGCTGAAATATCAACCTTGAAAGGTTTCCTCCCCACTCCGCAGCAACCATAACCAATAAAACTAAAATTAATCTGAACCTGCATCACAAGTAAGCAGGATAAAACAAAAGAAAAAGCGTTTTCTTTCATGTTGTCCTCAATCCCTGTCCAGGTCGTGTCCCTAAGACGCTCTCCATCCGCGAGCCCCTGCCTAGAACCCTCTGAGCAGGCAGCACCTGCTCTAAGCAGTAACCTCCTGCATATCAAAGACTTCTACCCAGAAATCCCTTTGCGACGCCTCAATAAGCCGCAATTTTACAGCAGCTCATGGGCCTGAGACGTTGCCATTGTCACTGCTCTGTGCGGACCCCCTGAAACCTGGGTTTCAAGACATGGGTGGGCAGAGAGCAGACAGGTTTTCCAGTAACCAAGCTCTTTTTTACGTATTTTTTCTGGCGTTTCCAGAGACGTTACATTCGTTTGTCACACACCAGGAGCAAGCACGTTCCTCCTCCGGCAAAACTCTTCCTACCGGGCCCTGCGGCACAGGCGAGCCCGGCCATTTTGGTCGACAGGCGCTGCCAAATCGCGGCGGGCAGGGGCGTGGCAGCCGCAACAGGTGGTGCCACAGCCCGCACCCTTCGACTAGTCAGCGTTCGGCGGCGACCATCTCGGCGCGACTTTCTGCCCGCTAGCATCGCTGGGGAGTCAGGACTACTCCTCCCCTTCACTGCGCCCACCCAATCCTGAAGTCTCCCTCCGCAGTTCCCCTCTCCCAGCGCGCCAGCCACGCTCACCTGAGCCGGGCCGCGCCTCCGCCATATCAGCACCAGCCCCACACCGCGATCCGGCGTCCTAGCTGCCGCACATGCGTACAACTCGCACACGCACCACCACTTGAGCCTTATCTCTCCGCGCAGGCGCGCCGCAGCCGCGAGCGGAAGAGCAGAACCGAGCACGAGGCGTGAGGGGCGGAGCCGAGGGCGGTGTGAGTTCCGAAGCGCAGCTTGGGTGTTGGGTTGCGGTAGTGCTGCGTCTCCGGTACCGCTGTTTCTCCAATGGCCGGAAAGAGCTGGAAATCGAAAACCTTGTTTGATACTGCAAAGGAGGAAGAAAAGAAGACTAACAGCGAGAAGGAAATGCTAGCTTTGGCAATATATTGACCTTTTGTTTGGCAATCGGCTTGCCTCCAGCATTTCGGAGCCCGGCCAAGCGGGCCAAAAGCAGGAGGGTGGGTACAGGACAGCTCGGCGCTGTCTCAATGTGTAAAAGAGGTGCTTTCTCTAGGCACAGGATAGAAAGCCGGGATGTGTTATCAGGCTATCTTGAAGCGAGGTAGCAGAGACAAAAAAAAGTCCACACAAGAATTCCCATACTGCAGCTTGTGCTGCAGACAAATCTTGTGCTCCAGCTACAAATACACCAAGAACTGCATGATTCATCATACTGCGGGTTTCAGCACCAGTGTTTAACCATTTTATGATTCACACTTGCCTGCAGAGGTTTGCAGTGCCATGGTTACAGTACATCTGCTGAACAGCTCAGAGGCCTTACAGAGCTGCTGATTTTTATAGAGACGGCAGAGAATGTTCATAATTCCATAACATCAGCAGTGCTGAAGAACAACACCTCAGGACCACTGCTGCACACAGCCTGTCTGCACTTTGACCTCCACACCCCATCCTCCTAGTGAAATTCTCCGTTCAAAGTACCACTTGCTGCGTAGTGCTACTGTTCATAGTGGGCAAAGTTCATGGCTTTAAAGTCCTTAAAGAACTTGTGGGTTATTGCAGAAACACTAGCTACTGAAATGCCCCCTAGACTCCTGCCATTGCTGCAAAAGAAGCTTGCAAACCAGTATGGCAACGGCCTTAGGAATATGCTACATGATTTCCCATGCATTTTGAATGTATTTGAAGTGCTTTGCTGTATGTAAGCGTGGTGATTGTCTTAGGTTGCAAAGAAAGGTATGTGTCAGTAGCATCCTTTCAGAGGTGGTGTATGGTTTTCCTGCTGCTGTCAAGAAAATTACATTAGTCCCCTGGCTCCCATAGACTTCTCTGTCACTACTGTAAAGATGTGGCCATAATATTCACATAGAACTACTACAAAATTTCAACACTGCTTTTCATGAATACCACAGCACTGCCACTTCAGTATGCACACTGTTTTTGTTATCACGAGGAAATCAGTCACTACCTGGAAAACACTAAGGAGATTTTCCTGTATGTTCTGCTGCACAACTGCTAATGGTTAAGTCTGTATAGGTTTTCCTTTGTTCCCGCTTTTCCCTTTTTATCTAAACAGTTTTGCTTGTGGATTTTTTTTCCTTTCCTGTCTTAAATTTGCATTGGGTCAGTTCCAACCATTCCTGATAGCCTAACTTAGCTGCCCCACATTCCTCTACAGGCATCTGCTGTTATCTTCTTCTTTAGTTTGGCCAAAATGGCCTTTTAATCTTTTCCTCATAATTTATTATTTTCACATCAGGGATAGTGGAAAGGATCTCCCCACTGTATCATACACCTTCTCTTAAAACATCTTTTGTTTCTACTTCATTATGCTTGGATATTTGTATTTGATCCTCTTGCCACTTATCACTCATTTCTTTGTTCAGTGGCTGTTTTTCATCTGAACAGTATGACTGTCAGGATGTAGCAAGGACAGACTGCTCCAGTCTGGATGTAAAAGATAGAGCTGGGAGTGAAAAGTCAGCAAATTCAATACCTGAGCAAGAAGAGTAAAGCAGGTTCACCGACAGTCCAGGCAGCAGGCCAGGTTGCCAAGCAAGCCTGTAGTGGTAGGGCAGCTCAAGACAGAAGTCAAGACAGTGAGCAAAAGTCAAAGAGGTTAGGCACAAGCATACCTGCAACAGTACAGGCAGAAAGAAAGAGAGCAGGTGTTTCAAAGCAGTGAGGTAAAGAACAAGGAGCAGGCAGCCTTTGAAGTTGGTGTGAGCTCATCCAGACAAACACCCAGGATGTCAGGAGAAGGGACATGGGAAAGATGTACTCAGGGCTTTTAAAGTCATCTCTCCTACATGCAGCAGGGATGGCAGTAAACAGCCTTGCCTTTCAAGGGAGAGGGGGAGATGAGGCAGGAGAGCAGAAGGAAAGGTCTGTGTCAGCATGCATGCCAAAGAGGACAAATCTCTAACAGAAACATATTCACTCCTGAATTGTCATCATGGTATAGTCATTTCTAAAAACCAGTCATGGTGGGGTCACTGCTCAGGACATGCCTTCACATGAAGACAGCAAGGTTGTCATGATGTGAAGATTCTGGCGAGGCAGACGGAATGGACTATAGCAAATAAACTACAAGTCTAGATGTTCAGCATGAGTCTCCTGCACACACACAATACCCTTTTGTGCAAAGTATTTCCTGGAGTTCCTGATTTTTGAAGAGGCTGTTCCTAGGTATTTCCAAATGCCCTGCAGGTTACAGTCCCTGCAGCCAGGAGCAGTAGTTCAATACTGTGTACACCTCCAAAAGGCAGGGAGGAGTTAGGTGCTACAGGCACAGTCAATTGCAACATACAGTGCTGCTTTCTCTCCTTCTTTCCTTCCTTACATAAAGCCCTTATGGACAAGGAAAAAAAAAAAAAAGTCATCCACCCATATGTGCTTTCATTTAAAAGAAGTCCCTGTTGCTGGGGACAGCTTTTTAGAAGCATCCTTCCAAAAGCTAAATTTGGGCATAAAATTGAAATAGAATCCAAACTTGTGAGAGATAAAAAGTAAACCACACCATAAGACAGTCTAAAAGAATTTGAGGAACAACTTGCATAAGGAATAAAATCTAATAATAAATCCTCTTTCATACACTTCGGGCATTGGCTGTGTGCCTGACACACTGCAGTACCAGTAAAACTGAAAGGAATTTAAAAGAGCATACAAGAAAATAATAGAAAATCTAAATTAATTCTTTACAATTTTGTTCACTAAAGCAGAGATGGATGAAAGACTCACAAGCCAGCTCTTCTTTTTTTATGGGGGGACTCACTAGGGGCTATGTCTTGAAAGATTCCATACGTTACATACAGCTTATGGAACATACAGGCAAAATTAATAATAACAAATCACAAGGACCAGACAATACATAACCAGCAATTCTAAAAGAATTCAAGAGTGAACTACAAACTGTCCTGAAAAACCTCTAGTACAAAACTGATTTAGTAGCAGAAGGGAGCTACAGCTGACTCTTGAAAGCTGATTTTAAAAGAATGCCATAAGAAGTCTAGAAAAGTACAGTCCTGATGTCCATAGCAGGCAATTTAGTGGAAACTGTAAAATAGATTTGGTGAGCATATGCATAAAGATGTTGTAGTAGGGATGAGTCTTACGGGTTTTTGTAAAGGGAAGAACTGCCTCACAATCTCACAATCCTACTGAAATACTTATTAGTCCCTCATGGCTAAGGAAGATAGATCCTGGAATACTGACCATGGATTTCTGGAAGGATTTGGAGAGGTCAGTCATCAAAAGCTCTTAAAAGTTACACTTCAAGAAATAGTTAACTGCAGGGGTAAATAACTGAATGAAAGATAGGAAATAAGACTGTCAATAGTCCCTTTTCAGAGAAAAAGGAGGTAATCAATAGAGTCCCACAAGGAAGTGTTTTGGAACCTGATCTCTGCAACATGTTTCCCAAGGATGTGGAAATGGCACTGTCAGAGTCTGCTGATAGTACAGAGTCATTTAGGGAAATATTTGCAATGGCAGGCTGAGAAGAACCGCAAGCAGAAGAATCTTTGACTACCGAGTATATAGGCAAAAAGATAGAATTTAGGGAAGCTCATTGTAAAGCAGGGCATGTGGGAAGAAACTATCCCACCTTCACATTTAAAAGGAAGAGCCCTGAGCTGTTACAAGACGAGTAGTTGTCTGAAAATGTCTTATCTATGCTCAGTAGTGTGAAAAAAAAATCAAATTTTTTTAAACTTTCCTAAGAAAGGAGTAAAGAATAAATAGAGATAATACCATGACAGTGTATAAATTGGTAAATATTATACACAAACCTGGGTTCTCTGTTTGGCCTACAGTCCTCCTCAGAGGACAAAGGAATGGAGAAAGGTCTTTGAGAGGTGACAGAATTGAAGATCATTTAGAGTCCTGGCCAGGAAGCAGTGACAGAGAGTAAAATAGAAAATAAAAGAAGTTAAACTGCACTCAAATGACCAAACAACTTTGAAGCTGAAAGCCACAATGGTAGACTACTAATAACATAGTACTTACAGTAACACAATGGCCAGTTTGATTTGAGAAATCTCAGTGTCAGTTAAAAGACAGTGGCCCAAATGGGAGCCCCAGACATGAATTTTCAGATGTTGAAATTCTGTACCCACCTCTGATTTCTGAGGTGCATAGCACAAACTGATTCTGCCTTTGCTCCTGGTGTCCTAGGTGCTGTTTTTCCTGCTTATGGAAGACAAGTTCTGAAGTCCCCACATAGCCCTTTTACCCAGGCAAAAATAGGTAGTCTATAGCAGCTGTTCCTTTCTACACATTGCTGAGATACCAGACAAGTCCCACATGGCTCCAAAGCGCTTGCACCTTGGTTTGAAGACTTCAGCAAGCAGCAGTTCTGCCATCCAAAGAGGAAGAAGTAAGCAGGTCCTCCCATAGGCCTAAGTAGGTGATGAAAGCTGTCTGATTTGTGTTAAGAAAACTCCTCTATCTTCCCAATTATGAGACTCTCTAGTAGTCACACTCCCAATGGCAGAGACCTTAACTCTTAGGACAGAAGCCTGTTTACAGTGAGTGGCTCTAGTGAGCTGAAGGTAGCCCCACTTGACAAACCCCATTCATATGCAGACCAGGTTTCCTTCCCAGTTTGACCCCAGGTTTTCCATAAGAGTCTCGGATGATGAATTCTAAAACACAATTTACTCACGGCACAGTAACACAGAAGTGTGTTATCCAAAAGGTCAGCATTTTGCAGCCTCTTGTCTCAGGCTCCTACCCAGACCTCAATGGCATCTCAATTTGCAGCTAGCAAACTGGGCTACATGGACCAGATGTATTCCTCAATATTTTGGAAAGCATCAAATGAGGTGGAAATGTGCATCAACCAGAGACAGCACATTGTGTTACCAGGAACTAAGCATAGATCACCAGTCTGCAGGTATAGAGTAAGTATTATTTTAGTGCGGCATCCATAGGAAGGTAAGGAAAGGGAGATGTGCATGGCATACTAGGAAGACATGCTGGTACATAGGACCAAAGGCCTTTATACTTAAGGTCTCCTGGCAGGTGACTTCTGTTATGATCCAGTTACTAAAATTATCGGAGTGCACGAGTTCAGGACTTCTGGACTACAATGTGATTGAGCAGAAGCCATTTATTGTTTACATTAAGCTATTTTTATAAATTCTAAGTCAACTGTTCATGCGGTCATGCATTATTTGATTGGAGGCTCTATAGTGTCCATGCATCCTTCAGAACACATGATTGGTCAGTTTCTCAGTGGGCCTCCTAATTCTTGCATTCCTGGTATTCTGCTTCTCAGGCTCCTCTTTCTTAATTTAGCACTGTTTCTGTCTCAGTAACCTTGACGAATTCCTGAGAGTTCTGATAGGAATGACTAAAGAGGGTTTGGCTGGCACACATTATGGCCTAAGCTGTTCAAATACATTGTTACAATTCCCCCTTCTTCTTCTTGCACCAGCCAAACCTTCTTCACTGCATTTTCCACCAAGTGGATCACCAATCTTACTATGCATGGAATAATACAAAGCAATAAAACAATTAATAATAACAAAGCTCCCTTTGTGATATCTTTCAACCATCCAGTTATTCCCCATCCCTCAAACCATTCATCCAAGCCCCAGTCATTCACAGTTAACTTCTTCATGTTATCTTGTTCCCTGTTGTTGTGGTTTTGGTTTGCTATCCGAGTTACGGCACCATTTATGTGGAGCTTTTATAGTTCACTGAATTTTGTTTGCTAACTGGAAGATAGGATTTTGGGAGAAAAAGGCAAAACAAGCCTCAAGTTAAGATAAGCAGGTAGATTTTATTAATACACACTAAGAGAAGAAAAGGAAAAGGGAAGAAAACCTACAAATGAATTTCTAAACTAAACCTTTTTTCCACTACAAAGTGTTCATTTTTTACAAAGAACGTAAAGAGGGAAAACTCAGAACTTCAGTTTAGTACTACTTATAAAACAGTCCTTCAGTCATTCTTTGAGAGAGAGGTCTCTCTTATTGTTTGGTAACTTTTTACATGAGAAACAGTTTGTTTGTGGCTTCCAACTCATACAAATGCAGCCCACCTAGGAAACTTCTGCAGTTGTGGAACTTCTCATACTATGTAGCCTTTCCCATGACTACATATGTATTGTAGACCTATATATATATTGGGGTGGTACTTTTAAAGATAAACAACTTCAAACCAAAGGATTCTTCAACTCAGGAAACAGAGATGTCTTCTTACTTTTTCTGCTGGCACAGGGGGCTTCTTTTTATTTCTCTCTGTTCCAACCTCTCATGAGACCACCAAATCCTAACTTCTAATTCAATATTCATTCAGTAAATCACTGATACCTTTGCTCAAAGAATCTACAAATCATCTCTCCAATTCATATTGTTCACAATTTAAAGGATTATTCTGGCATATTCATATTATAGTCTGTCACCAAAAACTCCCAGGAGATTTCAGCCGAGGACTCAGGCAAGTTGTCATCTCCCCCCACTTAAGAAGTCACTCTCTGTTTACTGACTTAGGTATCTTTATATTGTCCCTTCACATATCTTTAATTTGGCTGTCTCTCTGAGAAAAAGGTTAGGGCTTTGGAAATTTCATCTGTGCTAAGAAAGAATTAAATTTGCCCAGGTCTTCTTTTCTCTGGGCAGTGGCTGGCTTCAAGGCCATGTCGGGCAGTTGGGGGAGGGTGGGGGCAAGAATCTCACACCGATCGGAGCAGCTCGGCCAGTCAGGGATCTCAGCTGCAGTCTCCATCCCCACCCTCCGGCAGCCGATGGGAGCCCGGAAACATGGCCAGACCCAGGGCCGGCTCCTCCCCACAGGGGGCAGCAGCGGGGCCCGGCCAGCCTGGGCCGCTCCTCAGAGCTCTGTTACCTTCTCTAGCTGGAAATGAAAAAAAAAAAAAAAAAAAAAAAAAAAAAAAAAAAAAAAGGGCCGAGTAACCTGGGACCTCTGATTTAAGCCGGAGTTGTCCAGAGGCGTGGACAATTCTTCTATTGGTCAGCCAAAGCTGCCAATCCATGCTAAACTACCACACCTGTGTTCCCTGCGAATGGATGCAGAATGGTCAGCGAGGTTCATACAACACATTGCTTCAAAATCCTCACACCTGTGCTCATGTGTTAATAGAAAAAAATCTATAGCAGTTCTATTTTGCAGTATGCTGGGCTTAATACTATCTACATCAGTGAGCATCTGATTTAAAATAGCTGAAGTTATATTTAATTGCTTAGCTGTCCAGCATCCCCATTTATTAAGTATAGCCAAAGCTTGAGCAGCAGCAACCCTTGGAGTAAGGCATTATGCTATTATTCATGCTGGAGTGCCCCAGAACTCCCCATGATTGTCACAATCAGATCCTAAGCTTGCAATTGCTCTTTTAGTTCTCTTGCTATGTCCCACTCTCCAAATTGTCTGATTCAGCATCTCGCACACACTAGGGGCAAACATGGTTAGTTTCTCTAAATAACAAGGCTCACTAAACGAATTAATTGGAATTGCTGGCTATGCCTCATCTCCACAGATTAAAAAAAACACCTGGTGGAAGCATTCTTACAGTTGCTTTTTCACCAGCACTTCCAGGATGAGTCCAATTGTGGCAATATTTAGTCACATTCTGATGCCATGGAGAACTGGGGTTAAGGATGACACCATTATTTTTGAGACATGGTACTAGGACATTGCTCATATGTCCTGATGTTAAAACAATTTGCGTCTTATTAAGGCTATTACTGCTTATCTCTTAAATATGGGACAAGATACATAAAAAACCAATTACAATCAACAAAACTTATTAATTCAAATTATGTCACTGACACAGGGTCACAGAGCATGAGAAAAATAAAAATAATGTCCAATGTCTCCAGGGGAAATTGAGATAAATGACCGTTGGTTTAAAGTCCAAATAGTTGAAACTCAGGTGAAAGTCCATTAGCTGGAAATGTTGATCTTTGACATCACTGAATGTCTTTTTGGGAACCTAGAACAGAGAATAGCTGAAGAAGGTTAGTAGGAACATTATACCATGGTGATGACAAAAGGCTTTTGTTGACAAGTTGCCTCTGTGAGTCTACAGACACAGCCACGTTCTGGCAATCCTTATTTGACTCTTGTTCTGATTATGAAGGCTGTACCATAATTTCTCTTTTCACTGGGCCTCATTCTTTGGAGGCGATCAGCATCTGATCAAATTTGAACCGGTGACTGCTTTGAACCTGCTGATGATAAAATACAGGCATATCTTCTCCTTAAGCTAATGAATTAATTAGGCTTTGTTGTTGTCCTTCAATTGAAATTTAGATTTGATAACCCTTTTTCAAATTATTAATATAAATATTGCATTACTCAAAACTATCTGTTGTCTAAACTTATAATGTATGTCTTGCATTATTCAACCATTCTTAAGGCACTACATTCCCCCTCCCCCTTTTTTTTTTGTTTTTTGTTTGAAAATGAGATGTATGTCTTTTAGGACAAAACATTTAGGCAAAATAATACATGTAATGAACAAAAAACTTATGGTAATCAAAAAATCAGTGAGATAATTAACACAATTAATAACACATGTAAATTTAAATAATTATTAAATACTAAACACTGTACCATCACCCCAGAGTCTGCAACAGCTGATAAACCTCAAATCAATGGAGATTTGGACAATCATTCTCCAGATAATGATTCTCCAACCTCACTCCAAAAATAGGTCCAGGTGTCATATTCATAGGGTCAAATTGCCAAGTCAAAGTGACTCGAGTATTGTTTTGATGCAGAAAACATCTGGGTCTGTTGGCAAATTTCTGATCCAGGGAGAACAAAGGCCTGGCCACTGCCTAAGCTCTACCTGGGAGAGAATTCCCTAGACATATTTTAAAACAAGGCTCTTAAAAATCTTGGGGTGAAAGACTAATTGACCCATCTAATAGCTGGTCTCCTCCAAAATTCCCTCCGGATAGTGATGCTTTAAATACAGCAAACTGTTGGAGTGCTTCTGTAACAAGAACCAGGACTACATCTGATTTCTAGGAGTAAAGATCACAGTATCATCAGTTCAGAGGAGGCTTTCGGTGAAGTTCAGATATCGTTTCTTGGAACTCTGAAAAATACTTAAAAATCATGAGACAGCACTGGGTCAAACCACTGAGCCAGTGCGGAGACTACCTAGTGAGATAGCCTGGTCTAAGAGATGCATAAGCAGCTTGAGAACAAAAAGGATCCTGGAGTGACATGTGTCTTGTAGATAATTACACACAAAGATGGTAAAGTACATGAAAAGCCGGCTATAGGACTGTTGGGGGTTGGGTTTGTTCCTTCTTTCTCTGGGGAATTTTTTTCCCCACGGGTTGCCAAGGGGACCGGGTGTTGGATACTTGAGAGTGCTTGGCTGAAACAAAGAGATGGACAAAAGGTGGAAGGGGGAGATAACGCAGGTAAAAGACACAGCTTGAGGCAGCTGCGTGCTTTTCTGCTTCCGGCGTTCGGGAGACGCGTGTCGGCCGCTCCTCGAGGATCTCAGCCGCCGCAAAGCACGCCGAGGAGAAGCTGGGCCGCTATTCTGCCTCGTCTTCAGCTTCTTCGGCGCTGCTCCTCTTGCTGCAGCGTGACCCTGCACCCCCTGCGCTGCCGGGACATCCTGCCCCTGCCTGCCGGGACACCCTGCCATCCCAGCTACCAGCCCGGGACTTTTTCCACTGTTCCAGCTTGGTGCTCTGAGGATCCTGCAGGGACACCGAAACCAAACTGCCCTGGGTTTTGTGAAACAAAGCCCTCAAGGTTCTTGGTACTGTTGTCGTTTGTCATTAATGCTGTAGTTGTTTGGTGGGGGGGGGAGTTTTTTTTTTTGTGTGTTTGTTTGCTTTGTATTACATACTAGTAAAGAACTGCTATTCCTATTTCCCAAATCTTTGCCAAAGAGCCTCTGATTGTAATTTTACCTTGCAGATACCTGTCTTCCTAAACCAAGACAGATTTTGGCGCCCAAGTGTGGGGCTTGAGGGCACTGAGAAAAGAAAAGGGAAGAGAAATAGCAGTTCTTAACTAACCTAGTACTTTCTTTTGTGTGCGTTGGATATAAAAACCTCATTAGGCTGCATCATGTGGTCTAACTTAGCCTGGTTTGGGTGGCATGTGGTTGTGGCTGTATTCCTTCCATTTGCAGGCCCTTATCTAAATATGGGCCCTATAACTAAGGCTACTGTGACTGTCATCCAGTTTATTTTATGGCTTAATAAGGTGAAGAACTCATGGATTTTTAATTTCCTCTGGAAGGCAGGCACATGGATTCAGGGCTATCGTACACTGACTGTGTGTTTTTGGAGTTACTTTAACAATGGTACCTACTGTGAGGAAATGACACCGGGGGAAGTTTCTTTTTCCCAACCCTTTACCCATCTCTTTGGGTCTACCCCACCAGTTTTTGAAGGGTTTAAATCCTCTCTGAATGCTAATGATATCATACAATGGCTGGTGCTGCTAATAGGCATATTCTATTTAGCATTCAGAGATAAGGGAAGATTGACCTGGATAACCACCCTGATACCTACCCCACAGAATAGGGATGATACCCCAGAGCCTGACTCTGCCCCACAGCCGGCCTCAGAAAGGACCCACCCGGATTGGGTTGATGTTCTGGTAAAAGAGATAGGCCAAATGCTGAAGGAGTACATTTCCCCAGCTCATGAAAAACCCTCCCCCTGCCCCGAGAAGGCAGAGACTGATGGTGCAGCAGTGGAACCCACAGACGTTACAACTGTCCAGGTTCCAGCTGAACCACAAGGGCAGCCACAGCCAGCAGCAGTCGCCCCTGTGGAAACAAGGAAGTGTAAAGTGAAATCGTCAGATCCTGATATTAAGGGTAAGAAAGGAGGGTCCTCACAGCCCACAGAAGAGCCACAGGTTGAGATCATCACTGAGTCCCTGACATATGAAAGTCTACGTAATCTGCAAAAAGATATTGCACGACGAGGACGTGAGGCTTATACAGCCTGGCTACTTCGAGTCTGGGACCTTATGGGTACAGGTGTGCAACTGGATAGTGCTGAAGCAAGGAATTTGGGACCCTTGACCCAGGACTCAGGTATAAATCAGGTATTTGTAAGAGAGCAAAGGCCCCTTCCCCTTCGGGAACGACTTCTAATGAGTGTGAGAGAGAGATTTGTCCACAGAGACAGAATGCAAGAGCACAACAATAGAATACGATGGAAGACCCTTGAGGAAGGAATCCAACAGTTGAGAGAAGTGGCAGTATTGGAAGTACTTTTTGGGAGGACCGGACAGCATGATAATGACCCCGACAAGGTTAAATGCACAGGGCACATGTTGTGGAATCTGGCAACTCATGGACCATCCCAATACGCCACATTCATCGCAACAATTAATGCCGAGGATAACCGAGAGACGGTGGGTTCTGTTGCCAACAAGCTCAGAAATTATGAAAGTATGATCAGTGGCCCAATGCAGGCTCATGTCTCTGCGGTGGTGAAGGAACTCAAAGAGGAGATAAAGGAGGTGAGAGAGGAGATGAGAAGGAACAGTTCCCATGTAGCACCGGTGCGAGTCACAGGCCCCAGAATCAGAGCGCAACATCCCCCAGCGAGAGAGAGAGGGTGCACCCCTCGAGCTGACCTGTGGTTTTATCTGCGGGACCATGGGGAGGACATGGGAGCGTGGCATGGGAAACCTACTTCTGTCCTGGCAGCACGGGTACATGAGCTCAAGGAGAGAAACGCTAACAGAGGGAGTTCCACTAGAATGAAGGTAGCCTCAGCCTCCCATGAGCAAGCTGCCAGGTATTACGGAGGTGGGAATGCTGTGTCAGATTCCCTCGAAGGAACCTCTACCATGTATGTCCAAGAAGGGAATAATAACCAGTGCTAGAGGGGCCCTGCCTCTAGCCAGGAAGAGGCACGGGAAAATCGGGTTTTTTGGACTGTGTGGATTCGATGGCCTGGCACATCAGAGCCACAAAAATATGAAGCTTTAGTAGATACTGGGTCGCAGTGTACTCTAATGCCATCAGGACATGTGGGGGCAGAACCGATTTCCATTGCCGGGGTGACGGGGGGATCACAGGAACTGACTCTGGTTGAAGCCGAGGTGAGCCTGACCGGGAAGGAGTGGCAGAAACTTCCGATTGTGACCGGCCCAGAGGCTCCATGTATTCTGGGCATAGACTTCCTCAGGAATGGATATTATAAAGACCCTAAAGGACTCAGATGGGCTTTTGGAATAGCTGCTGTGGAGACAGAGAACATTAAGCAGTTGAACACCTTGCCGGGACTATCAGAGAACCCATCTGCAGTGGGACTCCTGAAGGTAGAAGAACAGCAAGTACCTGTTGCCACCTCGACAGTGCACCGTCGGCAGTATCGGACAAATCAGGACGCCGTGATCCCCATCCACAAGATGATCCGTGAGCTGGAGAGCCAAGGGGTGGTCAGCAAAACCCACTCACCCTTCAACAGCCCCATCTGGCCTGTGCGCAAGTCTGATGGAGAATGGAGACTGACTGTGGACTATCATGCATTGAATGAAGTGACTCCACCGCTGAGCGCTGCTGTGCCGGACATGCTGGAACTTCAGTACGAGCTGGAGTCCAAGGCAGCGAGGTGGTATGCCACTATTGACATTGCCAATGCATTTTTCTCCATTCCTCTGGCTGCAGAATGCAGGCCTCAGTTTGCTTTCACCTGGAGGGGCGTGCAGTACACCTGGAACCGGCTGCCCCAGGGGTGGAAACACAGCCCCACCATCTGCCATGGGCTGATCCAGGCTGCACTGGAGAAAGGTGAGGCTCCGGAACATCTACAGTACATTGATGACATCATTGTGTGGGGAAAGACTGCAGCTGAAGTGTTCGAGAAAGGAGAGAGGATCATCCAGATTTTGCTGAAAGCCGGGTTTGCCATCAAGAAGAGCAAAGTCAAGGGACCTGCCAGAGAGATCCAGTTCCTGGGAGTAAAGTGGCAAGATGGACGGCGGCAGATCCCCACTGAGGTCATTGATAAGATCACAGCAATGTCTCCACCGACCAGCAAAAAGGAAACACAAGCTTTCCTAGGAGCCATAGGTTTTTGGAGGATGCACATTCCTGAGTACAGTCAGATCGTGAGCCCTCTCTACCTGGTTACCCGCAAGAAAAACAATTTCCACTGGGGCCCTGAACAGCAACAAGCCTTTGCCCAGATCAAGCAGGAGATTGCTCATGCAGTAGCCCTTGGCCCAGTCAGGACGGGACCAGATGTGAAGAATGTGCTTTATTCTGCAGCCGGGAACAACGGTTTGTCCTGGAGCCTTTGGCAGAAGGTGCCAGGGGAGACCCGAGGCCGACCACTGGGATTCTGGAGTCGAAGTTACAGAGGATCTGAAGCCAACTACACTCCCACAGAGAAGGAGATCTTGGCCGCCTATGAAGGAGTTCAAGCCGCCTCAGAAGTGATTGGCACAGAAGCACAACTCCTCTTGGCACCCCGACTACCAGTGCTGGGGTGGATGTTTAAAGGAAAGGCTCCCTCCACGCACCATGCCACCGATGCCACATGGAGCAAATGGACTGCCCTCATCACACAGTGTGCCCGTATTGGAAACCCAAATCGCCCTGGGATTTTGGAGATAATTACAAACTGGCCGGAAGGAGAAAACTTCGGTTTCACGGACGGAGAGGAGCAAGTGACACGAGCTGAAGAAGCTCCTCCATACAACCAACTGCCAGCAGAAGAAACACACTACGCTCTTTTCACTGATGGTTCCTGTCGCATCGTGGGAATGAACCGTAAGTGGAAAGCAGCCGTATGGAGCCCCACACGACAGGTTGCACAAGCCACTGAAGGAGAAGGGGGATCAAGTCAGCTTGCTGAACTCAAAGCTGTTCAATTAGCCCTTGACATTGCTGAAAGAGAGAAGTGGCCAAAGCTCTACCTCTACACTGATTTGTGGATGGTAGCCAATGCTCTGTGGGGCTGGCTGGAAAGGTGGAAAAAGGCCAACTGGCAGCGTAGAGGAAAACCAATCTGGGCTGCTGATGAATGGAAGGACGTTGCCACTCGTGTAGAGAAGCTGCCTGTGAAAGTCCGCCATGTAGATGCCCATGTTCCCAAGAGTCGGGCTAATGAGGAACACCAAAACAACAAGCAGGTAGATCAGGCTGCCAAGATAGAAGTGTCAAAGATAGATTTAGATTGGCAACACAAGGGAGAGTTGTTCCTAGCTCGATGGGCCCATGATGCCTCGGGTCATCAGGGCAGAGATGCCACCTATAAGTGGGCCCGAGACCGAGGGGTGGATTTAACCATGGACAGTATTTCTCAGGTTATCCATGACTGTGAGACATGTGCTGCAATCAAGCAAGCCAAGCGGGTGAAGCCCTTATGGTATGGTGGGCGGTGGTCGAAATATAAATATGGGGAAGCCTGGCAGATTGACTACATCACCCTTCCCCAAACCCGCCAGGGCAAGCGTTATGTGCTAACCATAGTGGAAGCCACCACTGGATGGTTGGAGACCTACCCTGTGCCTCATGCTACTGCCCGGAACACCATCCTGGGCCTGGAAAAACAAGTCCTGTGGAGACATGGCACCCCTGAGAGAATCGAGTCGGACAATGGGACTCATTTCAAGAATAGTCTTATAAGCACCTGGGCTAGAGAACATGGCATTGAGTGGGTGTACCATATTCCTTATCATGCACCAGCGGCCGGGAAAGTTGAACGGTGCAATGGCCTGCTTAAAACTACCTTGAAAGCACTGGGTGGGGGAACCTTTAAGAATTGGGATACTAATTTAGCAAAGGCCACCTGGTTGGTGAACACTCGAGGTTCCACCAACCGAGCAGGTCCTGCCCAATCTGAGCCCTTGCAAAAGACAGACGGAGATAAGGTTCCAGTGGTACACATGAGAGGTATGCTGGGAAAAACTGTTTGGATTAATCCTGCCTCCAGCAAAGACAATCCCATCCGTGGGGTTGTCTTCGCTCAGGGACCAGGTTGCACCTGGTGGGTGATGCAAAAGGATGGAGAGACCCGATGCATACCTCAAGGGGACCTTGTTTTGGGGTGAATTACCCATGACAATGTGGCTGCATCCATATTTGCATATATATATATATGTATTTTTAATAGTTAAAACTCAATGTAATATGTTTGTATGGAAAAAAATTCGGGGTGGATAATGTTGGGGGTTGGGTTTGTTCCTTCTTTCTCTGGGGAATTTTTTCCCCACGGGTTGCCAAGGGGACCGGGTGTTGGATACTTGAGAGTGCTTGGCTGAAACAAAGAGATGGACAAAAGGTGGAAGGGGGAGATAACGCAGGTAAAAGACACAGCTTGAGGCAGCTGCGTGCTTTTCTGCTTCCGGCGTTCAGGAGACGCGTGTCGGCCGCTCCTCGAGGATCTCAGCCGCCGCAAAGCACGCCGAGGAGAAGCTGGGCCGCTATTCTGCCTCGTCTTCAGCTTCTTCGGCGCTGCTCCTCTTGCTGCAGCGTGACCCTGCACTCCCTGCGCTGCCAGGACATCCTGCCCCTGCCTGCCGGGACACCCTGCCATCCCAGCTACCAGCCCGGGACTTTTTCCACTGTTCCAGCTTGGTGCTCTGAGGATCCTGCAGGGACACCGAAACCAAACTGCCCTGGGTTTTGTGAAACAAAGCCCTCAAGGTTCTTGGTACTGTTGTCGTTTGTCATTAATGCTGTAGTTGTTTGGTGGGGGGGGGAGTTTTTTTTTTTGTGTGTTTGTTTGCTTTGTATTACATACTAGTAAAGAACTGCTATTCCTATTTCCCAAATCTTTGCCAAAGAGCCTCTGATTGTAATTTTACCTTGCAGATACCTGTCTTCCTAAACCAAGACAAGGACAATAACATCAACTTACGAATAATGCCTATTGTCATATCAGTAAATTCACACTATGTAATTAATATTGTTACAGCAGACCTCACGTTTGAGATAGAGACGGGTCAAGCTACAGACTCTTGTATAATAATGTGAAAAGTCTCGGTTTATTCTTCTTTATAATTTAGCCATCCTGATCTTAACTATTCACTGACTTTTGACTGCAGCAACTTCCCACCACAGTGTTCCTTTTGCAGACTCTGACTGCTGGTTATGTCCTACTAGAATATGACTGCAAGTATTTCCTTGCTGCCTCTGACCATAGGCTTCCGCCTAGCTCAACTATGACTGCAACTCTCACTGCAGGGTCAAGTTGCAGACCCAGACTAACCTCATAGCAGATTCATCACAATCATAAGTGTATCTCCTATTTGGTCAGTCTTCTAATCCTGCTAAACCATTCCTTCAATACTTTCAGTTCCATTTTCCTCAGGATCTTCCCCTGATTAGCTAACCCATTCTTTCATCATGCTCATAACACAGCTGTAACTTTGTCTTGGTTTGGGAAGACAGGTATCTGTCAGGTAAAATTACAATCAGAGGCTCTTTGGCAAAGAGTTGGGAAATAGGAATAGCAGTTTTTTACTAGTATGTAATACAAAGCAAACAAACACAAAAAAAACTCCCCCCCCTTTCACCAAACAACTACAGCATTAATGACAAACGACAACAGTACCAAGAACCTTGAGGGCTTTGTTTCACAAAACCCAGGGCAGTTTGATTTCGGTGTCCCTGCAGGATTTTCAGAGCACCAAGCTGAAACAGTGGAAAAGTCCCGGGCTGGTAGCTGGGATGGCAGAGTGTCCCGGCAGGCAGGGGCAGGATGTCCTGGCAGCGCAGGGGGTGCAGGGTCACGCTGTAGCAAGACGAGCAGCGCCAAAGAAAACCGAAGGAGAGGCAGGGCCTGGACTAGCTCCCTGCGGGTGGCCGGGAAAATTCCGGATTCAGGCCGAACCGGTGATAGTAGATTTCTCAGGACTGGATTTTTTGGCCCCAGTGAAACTCTTCCAGCCAGCAACAGCCGTTCTCTGCTCGGCGTGCTTTGCGGCGGCTGAGATCCTCGAGGAGCGGCAGACATGCGTCTTCTCGAACGCTGGGAAAAAAAAAAAAAGCACGCAGCTGCTTCAAGCTTTGTTTTTTACTTGCGTTATCTCCCCCTTCCACTTTTGTCCACCTCCTTGTTTCGGTTAAGTACTCTCAAGTATCCAACACATGGTCTCTTTGGTAACTTGTGGGGAAAAAATTCTTTAGAGAAAGAAGGAACAAACTTAACCCCCAACATTATTATAAGGGGTGAGGTCTGTAGCTTTTTCTCCTAAAAATATATCAGCCATAACTATCTGAAAAAGTTGAGATAACATATTCCAAACATTCCAAAAAACAAGATGGAAGCAAAAAAAGACTGCACCGACAAACCCAATTTAAAGCTTAGAAGAAACATAGCATCCTGCAACAAGGATGGACAACAGCATGCCATGAAGAAAAAAGGCCAGAGAGTTTATCTACCATTTAGAAGAAGGTCTTCAAGACCTTCCACCTTCCGCTCAAATTCAAAAACAACAACAGGCCCAGAGAACTCTTAGAAAACACAGAAAAGCCCAAACAGCTCTGCCTCTTGCACAGCCTGCATGGCCACAACCCATGGGTATCAGAATGCATGAAAAAGAAAACACTGAACAACTCACCAGAAAAAGCAGTAATAACTCAGACTGAATAACACTCAAACCTGGTATAAACTAATTTTGACAGTGATAAAACTTAACAAATGAACTCAGTAGAACTCTGCCCTAGAAGAACTTCAAATTAATAAAATGTAGCTAAATTATTACCTCAGTGAAACAGAAGGTATGCTTAAGAAAACTCAGAGTTAATCATTAGTACTGAATACAACTGTGATCTATATAAAACTGGAATAAAACATTGTCTAAACTGAAACACAGCAGACATGAAATTTACAAAATTAACTTAATAAAACCTAGCCTTGCTCAACTTAACAGAAGGCAAGAGAGCATTATATCACTGAACCTTAACCAAACAGAACTGCAAATTAGTATCTTCAAAAGTTATAGATACAACAAGATGTAGCTTATTCTACCATTATTAACACCATTAAAAAAAAAAAAAAAAAAAAAAAAAAAAAAAAAAAAAAAAAAAAAAAAAAAAAAAGTGAATAATCCGTAAGAGAAATAACAGCATGATGATGTACTGGAGGGATAAAAGTCGCAACAAGCATATTAAACTTAAAAGTAATTCAGTTATGAGAAAAGCCCATGGCAACTGCAAATATCATGGAAACAGAAATTTAGTAAGACTTTTTAGAGTGCACAGTTACTGAGGAAAAAGAAAATATAATAACGTGTAATTTAGGAAACTGCTGAACAGCTGAGTAGCTTGAGTAGCTTCTTGTGATTGTATTTTGTGTAATTTCATGTGGCAAATCTGTTAACATTCTTGTTAAAGAAATCTGACTGTGTTGAAATCTTTGATAGGTAATAAGGCACTGCATTTGGGAAAGAAAAAAACCCCAAATGCCCACGTGTCATAATCCTGTGGGGAATAAATCCCAAAAAACCCCCGAGATTCTTATAAGGTGTCTACTTATGTAATCACTGTTGTTCACTGTTGTTAATGTTTACTCGTTGTTAATGTTTGTATCCAATGTTAATGATACCTCAAAGCTGTACCCTTGTTAATGCTCCTAGTTGTTTTATCCCCTACCTCATAGCTGTACCCTTGTTAATGCTCCAAGCTGGTTATCCCCTACCTTGTAATTGTATCCCTTATCGTCCCAAGTTTACTTGTTAAATATGGTTGAATAAGTTCATTTGTATACCTTTACCCTTATCCCTCATCCCCCACTCCATACAGGCATAAGTTACTGTTCCAAGCTTACTTACTAGGTTAAAGACTGTTCATCTGTATCCCTTATTGTTCCAAGTTTACTTGTAAAATATTGTTGAATAAGTTCATTTGTATACCTTTACCCCTATCCCTCATCCCCCACTCTGTACCAGCATCCATTTTGTAACTGTATCATTCCCGTCGGGCATTGCCTCTGCTGCTCCCTGCACACCATTAATAGCGACACCACCTGACATGAAAAAACCAGAGAACTCCCATGGACGACAGTGCCCAGAGGAAGTGAAGTGGACAGCAAAAACCCCCTAGAGCCATTACTTAGACAGGACTCCAAACTACACCAGTGAGCAGGGAAAACATCGGGCTACTTGCTGGGGCACTTTGCCTCGTCACCATGAGTTCAATAACACCTGTTCCGCATGACTACCCCCGACCTACAACGACCCAGTACCTTCCTGCGGTCCCACGTAGATGGGAGCCCTGGCTCTGCCTGCGTACCTCCGGACAAAGCTACATACCTCCTCCTCCGTGCCACTCCTGGGAGCATCGGCGGCGTGCATGCAACCTGTCGGGCCCTCACCCCAAGCTGATCCTAATAAGGGCATTTAAAGGGAGATTTTGTCTCCTGGCCCATTCTTATCACTCCCATCTGTAGAGATTAGACTCTTAACGCTGGAATGGCTGGGCAGTGGTGGCGGTGGAAGCCATGCAGACGCGTCGCGGCTCGCTTGCCTCGGCCTGCCATTGCCCTTCCAAGGCTGCTGCATTCCCGTCTCCAAAGCAACACAAAAACCCAAAAAAACCTCTGAAAAGGGAAAAACACCGAAAACAAATACAGAAAAAATTGAAAAGACACAAAGTGGTTGTGGTTCCCTCCTGCCCTGGAGCCCATGGAGCTCCGCAGTGAGGGGCCGCCGATTCAGGAGCCCGCCCCGGCAGAGCTGCTGAGTCTGTTGAAAAGCCCGCGCAGCAAGACCAGGAGGGAACATCACTGGAACTTTCAGCTCCGGAAAGGAGTTGTGTTGCAGGAAATGTTGTCCGGTTTCTGCTGTCTCCAGAGGTCGCGCGTTCCATCTGGAGCTACAAACCTACCAGTGCCTGGGGCTCGGGGGCTTCTGGAGGATAAAACTAGCCCGTGCGGAACTGCCTTTTCTCTAAAAATACCCCTATACTATACTTCGAAAGTTACACAAGCATCCTCCAGATGCTTGTAACAGAACGTAGAATAATTTTAAATTAAACAACACTTAAACCAAATAGAAATTAATCTGAAAAGAACTTGTAATAGATGTGCTGTATTAAATTCGTGCATTAAAAATTGCGTGTAGAAAACTATATAGTGGGATGTAAAAACCCCAGACTCCTGGAAACAATCTGAAGGCGTCTCCTTACATTCCACAGTCTTTTTTTAGTCCAAAGGTGTTGCCTCAACATCTGCAGGAGAGATAACCGGGAAACGGCCCATTAATCACGGGCTGACCACATCTTCACAGTTAATCAGAAGATCCGATATCGATCTGGGCGGCGATCAGCAAGAACCTTCCAACAGAAGATTCAGAGACCTTTCATTCAGACTTTGTTTCAATTCCTCAGGAAGCTCTTTCAAACATCCCTCGCGGGATACAGGATATTTCAATGACTGTATTATTTGCATGATGTCATGTTCTCTGGGCGAATCCGCGTTCTTTGTTACCGTCTTGTTTTTGCCTTGGGGTAGAAAAATGGTATAAAACACCTACCCTGAGACCCCGAGTTTGTGGGCAGCACTCCGGAGAAGCACCCTTTCCTGCTCCTGGATTGTCCACCCAGCATTCAATCGATGTTGTCTGAGTTTATCATGGCGTTTTCCAAAATTGATTTTCAAATTTGTTAAAAAAATCTTTGATTTTTGGAATTGGCTCTGCTCATTTATAACAAACTTAATCCAGATACCAAAGTAATATGATATAACTTAACAGTACTCTGACCTAAACATAGTGGAGCTTAATCGTGCTTAACTCTATCAACCCTTAACTTATTTTAAATATAAATATAACCTTGAGTATAATTCATAGTAACTGTAGCTTTACTAAAGAAAAACAACCTAAAGTTGTAATCTGTTATTCAACTTCGGAGCATTTTACCGATGTCTGTAGAATATATTCAAGCTTCTATTTCCTTCTGTATTTCTTGGCAAGTTTCCAGGTTGTTGGATTGCTGTTACTCTCTTCTCTGAGATTTCTGACAAGGTCTTTTCATCTCCCTACGAAGCTAGCTGCTCTTGGATCTTTTCTGCCTGGATCCGCCCAAATAGGATTATTTGTCTTCCAGGTTAGTTTTAGAGTGGTGAATGCATCCAGGACTCCAATTAAAAATCTACTTCTGTTTTTGCTCTCCATTGTGATAGCAGGTCTCTTCTCCATACTGTGATGGCTTCTAATTGTATATTCAATTTGCAAACACAATGCAGCTTCTCCAGTTCCTATAATTGCAACTGTTGTTATATGTCAAGCTGCAGGTTATCTGTGGTTGATCACATTGTTCTTCTTGGCGGTGGCTGCGTTCCCTGCGGCTGGGACAGCTGGGCCCGGGTAGGATGCCAGGTAGGGGCCGGGCCTAGCACAGCTGGCGGGGCAGTGCAGCCCACAGCCACAGCAGTGACAGCGGTGGTGGATCCGCTCTGCCCCCGCTCCAGGTCTCTGTGTCTCCAACCACCATGGAGGAGGACGCGAGTGCCCTTTTTGGAGTTTTCCAACAAGGCATAATTAAAAGCTGTTGATTTACTACGTCAAAATCTCTCTATTTAGTAGTTTTTCACCTCACTTCAGCTCAATTAATTGATTTTAAACTGTTTCCTGAAACGTCTTGTGATTTAAAATTTGAGGGGTCTCTTTCTGGATTTGATGAGCTTGCACCTTGTAAATCTGTCCCTTTTCCCAGGACAGAATAATTTTCTGGCTGTTGTAGTCTTGCTATTTGTTTATAAATTAGGTTCCGTTCTTCTCCCCCCCTTGCAATAATAGAAGCGGCCAAATATGGCACTGTACTTGGAAGCTGCGAGTTTCGGTGGTCACAAAATGGTGTCGGTGGTAACGCGCATGCTCCATATAAAGCGCCACCATATTGTTGTACAGAAAAGCACAGGGAGCAGCCACTTTGTTGTGCAGGAGGTCTTTGAAGGGTGCATATATTTTGTTGTAAGACGGCTGTGTTGCACATGCGCACTGCTGCTGGAGGAACCGCCCGATTCCGTGCCATGTTCAAAATCTGTTTGCTCATGGGGGGCGGCCACCTGTATGGTCGTGAGGGACATCCATAAGGCTGGGCGGGCCACACGGGGGCCCGAGGGAGCCAGGAAAAGGTTCACTGGGACAGGGCGCGGAGTCGGTCATAGGCTCAGTGGGGCCGAGCGCGGCTCTCATTTCTGCGGGACTACCCACAGTTTCTGCAGGGGGGCAGTCACGTGACTGCTCACTGGGACCTCTTAACTTGCTCATAACTTCATTAAATACGAGGCCCGCAGGTGACACGGGGAGAGACTCTAAAACTCAGAGACAGAGTGAGTTTTAAAGTAGGTATGTGATTTATTCAGCGCTGGGCACGATGCGGGATGGCTCCCAAAATCATGCACAGCCCCTCACTCACTTGCATTCTCTTTTAGCCTCTGGAATGTTACATATGCAGCCAGTTTCGAAATACACCTATGCATATTCATTCCTAGGCTCTCCCCCTCTCCGCTTCGTCGGCTAATCATTTTATCAGTCCTTTGCGCCTGTGCAGTTTTCTCCGGTGGTCTTCTCAGGGGTCTCAGAGATGAAGAAGAATAGTCTTCCTCGAAGATGAACTTCTGACCCGCTACCTTGCACATGCCCACTGATCCTCTGGTCATAGTCCAACCTATAAGGCCTGTTTTATTTGGTCCTGGGGGCCCAAGGCGCCCTGTTATGTCAGTATCTCTGGTAATCTTGTATTCTTGTCTCCTGTTTTGGTAAGCATCTCCCCCTTATCAGGCATATTTGCATTCCTCCTTGCTGTTCTGGCATGTAGTTCTGTCCCTTCCCTTCTCAAGCAACTAGTACAGTACAAAGTGCAGTAATACACATTATCTGAATGCCTATTCTTTAATCAATATCTTCTAATTTCTATGACTGATATCCTCTAGCTTCCAATCCCATGTTTCACAGGGAGCAAAGAAGGTGTAACTTTATCTGTCTTTATATAGCTTCCAGGAAATTTTAATTACTCAGCGCAATAGATCTTCTATTTCTTGCCTCAACTTGCAGAATGATTCTTCTTTTGGTGTCAATCTAGCAATCACCATTTCAACTTCATTAGTGTTTTTAAGACCTCTGGGTCATTTAACTGCTCTCTCTCCCAGAGAGAATAAGCTGGGGAATATTTAGGGTGGCCTTTTGACAATGCGTTTCCCCTCTCCCAGCCCCAGTGATTCACCTGTTTTTGGTGTTCCCACTGCAGCATTGTTGGGGGTTAGGTTTGTTCCTTCTTTCTCTAAAGAATTTTTTCCCCATAAGTTACCAAGGAGACCAAGTGTTGGATACTTGAGAGTACTTAACCAAAACAAGGAGGTGGACAAAGTTGGAAGGGGGAGATAACAGCAGGTAAAGGACAGAACTTGAGGCAGCTGTGGCTGTTCTTTTTATCGGCGTTCGGGGAGAGAGAACGGCTGGGCTGTTGCTGGCTAGAGGAGTTTCACTGTGGCCAAAGGGATCCAGTCCTGGGAAATCTACTATCACCAGTTCGGCCTGAATCCTGAGCCTTCTCTGCCACCCGTGGGAGCTGGGCCAGCCCTGCCTTGCCTTCGGCTTCTTCGGCACTGCTCCTCTTGCTACAGTGTGACCCTGCACCCCCTGCGCTGCTGGGACATCCTGCCCCTGCCTGCCAGGACACCCCGCCATCCCAGCTACCAGCCCGGGACTTTCCACTGTTTCAGCTTGGTGCTCTGAGGATCCTGCAGGGGCACCGAGACCAAACTGCCCTGGATTTTGTGAAACAAAGCCCTCAAGGTTCTTGGTACTGTTGTCGTTTGTTATTAATGCTGTAGTTGTTTGGGGGTTTTTTGTTTGTTTGTAATACATACTAGTAAAGAACTGCTATTCCTATTTCCCAAATCTTTGCCTAAGAGTCTCTGATTGTAAATTTATAATTGGAAGAAAAAGGGGGTGGTTTACACTCTCCATTCCAAAGGAAACTCCAGCTTTTACCTGGCAGATACCTGTCTTCCCAAACCAAGACAAGCATCTGCATATTTTTTCCGGAACTTGTTTCCTGGGAGAGTTCTTACTCCCTGTGAAAAACAAGGTTCACTTTCTATGTAATTTTTTTAAAAAAACTAGGTTTCATTTCTATTAATAAGACAATTAGAAGATAGAAAAAAAAGCAAAGTCCGGCCAGCCAGGTGACTTGGCATTCAGCCACGTCCACACCCTGCTATATCAGAGTCATTCTTTAAATACTTTTTTTATTGTATCAATCTGTTGAATATTCATATTTTTCCATAAACTAGTTTCCATATTCCATGTTTTGCATGGTCCCTCCTTGGGTCTGCCTTTCTAGAGCATGCGTGTTTTTTGGCTGGGTCTTCATTATCACCTCCAGTTTGGGCCTTGGTCCATACTTTCTTCATATGGTAGATGCTGATAGTTGGTATATCAATAGCAGAGTCTTCTTTACATGTTCACTGGATGTTATCCTGACCAAACAGACAGTTTAAGCATCCTATATCAACTACTATCGCTATGCCTAATTTTCTTTACTAATAGCAGAAATAAAAAGCTTATATCCTTACCACAATGTTATTAATCATATAGCACACATCTTGCTAAAAGCCAACTTTATAATATACATTTTTAACACTCCTCTGTGTGGAGCTGTCTTCTGACTCCTTGCCCCCACAATCCAGCCACGGTGGCTTCTGACTGGGTCCTCCCGCTTTTTCACTCGGCATTTCTCCCTTTGAACCCCATCAGAATCCAAAGAATCCTTGGTCTGCTTCACTGTCACATGTTCTATCACATTGTCACTACCATCATGTGGGAGTTCAGGACCTCTGGGCTACCAACCAATATGTTTGAGAAGCAATTTATTGTTTACATTAAACTATTTTTATACAATCTAAGTGTTAGGAAAATTAATTCACAAAAGTCAGAGGTTTATGTCCAAAAAAGAGACAGAGGAGTCCTTTTACTTTATTTGAATAAAGGGAGAGGCCGTGGGGCATTTCCCTTGGGGCCTCTCAAATTTTGGAGGATACAGCCTCCTATTTATCCTAATTTCCTGGCCACATTTCCCTCTCACATTTCCCCATTGGCTGAGGTACTTGGGAGGTACAGACTTCCCGGAGTGCCTAATACCTAGAATTCCTCTTTAAGGTATAACCCCTGATACAGTTTAGCACTTTGAGTCTTATAAACCACTTGTAAATGTATCAATCTCTGAGGGTCCAGCCCTCTCAGATTGGCTTAAAATAATTTTAGTGAGACTGCTCTTCAGAGGTGTTTTGTAAAGCAAAAGGTTTAATAAAGAAAAATAACAAAATAACAAACGTTACAGAAAACAAAGGAAAAGCTGTGCCCAAAAGGTGTCCAAGAAAACCTCCGACACCCTGCTAAAAATACTCCAAAAAGCCTCTTATTTCTTTTGTACTCTTTCCTAAATACTGAATGTTTTAGGAAGGACAACCTGGCCTGCTGCCAATGAAATTACCAACAGGCTTTGAGTTACACTCTTGAAGCCCAATCCATGCTCTTGTGTTAGCACTCAGCCAATTACTGTGAGAAAAACACAGAATTTTCTAGTTAAACTTCCTAAAATGTCTAAAGGTAAACTGGAACTTCTTCCCTATTTGGAAGCACCTCCTGGGGGTGTGGGGTGCATTACCCCCAATGTCCCTTTTAATTTTTAATTCTTATGGAATTTATGGGTTTTCCCATTGTTTCTTTCATCTTTCAATATCCAATTTCATTTATCAGCAGACCTACAGTTTGTTCGTAAATGTAAATATCTTCTTTTCCATTCATCAATCAGTGGAATCCTTTCCATTGTTTCTTTTATCTCTTGTAGACAAGACGTCTCAGAAGGATGTTGGGACGTCAGGTGGCTCTTTCAAATGCTGTTTATTGCATAGATGGTCTCAGAAGGATGTTGGGACATCAGATGGTTCTTTCAAATGCTGTTTATTGCATAGATGGTGTAACAGCAGTCCTGGGTCGTGGGTGCCAGAGCCAAGCCTATAGCTGTCAGCATCACCTTATAGGTGACACCTGAAGCCACTTTAGTTTTGGTTACAGTGCATTTTATATTTTTCTTTACAGAGCATCTTAATACATACAACCAATCAGCATCATACACAATACCTTTACCATACCTTCTAACCTATCCTAGCTATTACCATCACCATACAATAATTAGTACAATCCAATCACAAAAGTTAGTGCGTTACAGTTGAAGCTTAAAGTTGTTTTTCTGTTTTCTTGCAGTGGAAAATTCCTAAATCTTTTCTCTACTTGCTACATCAGCATGTCTGTTTACCTATGGTATCCCCTGCTTTTCTTGGGAATTGTCTTTATGTGGTAAAAACATCTTTCTTTGTTTGTGGTCAAACATACCTTTGCTCTAGCTGAAAAACCTCCTTTTAGTCTGACTTAACCTTTGGTTTCTTGGATTATCCAGTAACTGTTACTTCAGCAGTTTCTAGCTTGAAGCTTCTTTTATTCTTCTATATCAAAACTAGCTTTAATTTCTAAAGAGCCTTCTGCTAGGCATTCATTTCTGTTAAACTTTCCTGTTAAACTCTCATCCTCTCCAACAATCTCTCAGTGCTAGTTTTAACTACCAGCAGACCCACTGCTTGTTTGTAAAGACAATTCTGCCATTCCTCTCATAAGTCAGCTGTTCGCATGGTTATACATTATTTGATTGAAGGCTCTATATTGTCCACGTGTTCAGCATGCATCCTTCAGGACACATGATTGGTCACAGTTTCTCGCTTTGTGGGCATCCTTTATCTAATTTTTGCATTCCTGGTATTCTGCTTCTCAGGCTCCTCTTTCTTAATTTAGCACTGTTTCTGTCTCAGTAACCTTGACAAATTCCATAGAGTTCTGATAAGAATAACTAAAGATGGTTAGGCTGGTATACATTATGGCCTAAGCTGTTCAAACACATTACTACATTAGAGAGATGTCTCTGCTTGAATTCAGGTGCAAATGAGACCATATGCTGAAGTCAATAGTATGGATTTTATTTAACAGTGAATGGGAGGAGAGAGGGAGGGAAACAAACAGGAAAAGAGTGGGGGAATTGTTGCAGGATTTTTTAGAGAGCATGGGCATGAAATTTGAGCTACACCAGCCTGGGCCTCAGATTCAATGCCTTTGAAGCCTGTGGCACAGTTAGAAATTCCTGATTTAGGTGTTCACAAGGGACAAGGGGTTTTTAGGTATTAATAAGTACAGTTTGTAGAGTGAACATTTTAGCCACCTTAAGAATAACATGAATAGTGTTTGTTTGCATTTTTTCCTATGATGTGTACCAATGACAAATACTTGTAACTGTAAACTACTTTTAAGCGTATATAAGCTGCCATCTTAAAGAGAATAAAGGGAGAACATATGAGAATCATATTGGTTCGGATGTCTGTTTTGCTCCAGTCCAGCTTCTCAATATTTTAAAGGTTTCCCTGCTTCATAAATGGCGCCTGGAACAGGGGACCCTCATCGCTTGAATGCAGTTGCTTAGATGCAGTTTGGGGTTTTTTTGTTTTGGTGGGGGTTTTTTTGGGTTTTTTTGGTGGGTTTTGTTTGTTTGGTTGGTTGGTTGGTTGGTTTTTGCCTGGATGCAGGTTCTATTTTGTTTTAATTTTTTTGTCTTTGATGCGGGATTAAATACAGATTTTTTTTTTTCACTTGAACGTGTTGTACATTCTCGCTTAGATGTGGTTTTATTTTGAAATATTGGAAGACTCCACGGTTACTCCTGCATTGAAAAGTTGAGACGAGAGTGGGCATTTCGGAGCTGGGAAGCTGGAAAGCGAGGATTGTTCTGGCTCAAAAGTAGAGCAGCAGCACCTCGCCATGGTGGAAGGTAAGCCGCATTGGGAAACAAAGAAAGAAAAAGAAAGAATGGATCGAGAATTTCAGGCAACAGCGTGACTCCCTCTGAATATTCTCTTTAAGAGAGTTGAAAGGATAAAAGAAAATTCCTTAAAACAGCTAGCCCTGTGGGTCATGAAGAAAGGGAAGTTAAACAAACCACCACTGGTGTTTTGTGAAACACCACAAAGTGGGGAGAGATCGAAGAACTGATGTGGGACTGCCCCATGAAGGGAGGCACGGCTTCGACCAGCCCTATGCTGTAGATGTGGTGGACCGTGTATCTTAGGCGGCAGAAGCTGCCCTGCTTAAGTCCAGACAGACTGAGAAAGAACACGAAATCACAACGACACAGGACCCCGGGGTGGGGTGAAAGACGAGAAGTCAGGCGGAGCTGAGGGCGGAACGGGGCTAGCACTGGGGCGAAACTAGGAGGCGGAGTGCAAGGCGGAGATGGGAGCGGGGCGGTGCAGTCTCCTCCCTCCCTCGAGAACGAGGAAGTAGTAGAGCCCGCGCGGGGGAAGGCGGCCCCGCCTCACACAGCAGCAGCAGCACCGACAGAAGCGGCACAGGAGGCCCCAGTGCCACCCAAAGTGGGCAGAGCTCCATCGCCATGGCAACGCCCTGTGCACTTCCGTAAGCAGTGCTATGTACTTTCGCCGACGCCATCTTGTGACCAACAAGACGTGCAACCTTCTCCTGCAGCGCCACCACTGGCCGCTCTTATTATTGCACCCTCTAATACTCAAAATGTACAGCAATAGCTAAGTCACAGTTGGATTTATGATAACAAATCAATCAAAATTACAGGTTTCCTGGATTCAGAAGCAGAGATTTGGAAACCACGGAATATCTGCAAAGCAGGTGCATGACCACAAGCAAAGGACCAGAAAGAAAAGCAGCAATCATTTGATCTTTAGTTGTGCAGAAGCCCATCACAGTATGGGGAAAAGACCTATTGTCATGAAATGGAAGTGCATTTTTGATTGTGGTGATTTGATGTATTTAGATCCAAGTACTTGGGTTGTGTTTTAGTATTCTGTTGATATTAGAAGTGATTTCTTGTGTGGTTTGTTTTAAGTTTAGGCCTTGTTAAGTATAAGTTGAATTTAAGATTAAGATATATAAAATTTAAGTGATAACAGATTTATATTTTATAAAGTTTTACTGCATGCAGGTTTTAAATTGTTTTAGGTTTTGTTGAGATATACTAATCTAATTTACAAAGTTGAGTTGTTTTTTTTCTTAGAAATCAGGAAGCGTCAAAGGAAACAGCAGTGATGAAACACTGAGAAGTGTCATTTGTTTGTGTGACTGGAAGAAGACACAGGTTTTACATCGAGATTGTTATTGGTTGTAAGCTGTTTTGTGGGGCTTTTGTGTTTTGTTTTAAGATAATAAATAAGTTAAGTAACTTAAGTTTAAGATAATAAGTTTTAAGTAATAAGTACTGTGAATTTGTTAATTTTCTGTATCTATAACTGATATGTGCTTTAGCACTTCTTTTCTAAGTATCTAAAAAAACACGTGTCACTTCAGGATTTTTTAAATGTTTTTTAGTAGTTGAAGCATTTTATAATTACTGTTGTTAAGAGCTTTGTTTTAAAAATGTGTTAAGAAATATCACTCTAGGATAAAGCTGGGGTCTTGGCCACACCTTGACTTTAACTAGAGGAGATGCTTTCATCAACAAACCCAGATGTTTTCTGCACCAAAAAGAAACTAGATACAAGTCGTTTTGACTTGACAATTTGACCTTATCAATGACACCTGGACAGACTTTTGGAGTGAACTTGGGAGCTTTGCTCGAGAAACGATACCCAGGTTTTCACTGGAAAAAAGTTTTTCAGCTGTTGCAGAATCTGGGACAATGGGACAGTGTTTTGGTAATCAGCAGCCAATTAACTTTGCATGTGTTATTGTTGTCAGTTATTGGTTGTTTGTTATCAGAAACATTTTAAGTCGTTGCATTTGAACTTTTTTTCCTGATGGTTTTCAGTTTTAACAAAAGTTGTATCTTGTTTGTTGGAGTGCATGTGAAAAATAATCAGCCATGCCTTCGAGTCAGTTTGGGTAGCTCAAAAAGAAAAAGGGGGAATTGTTGCAGGATTTTTTAGAGAGCATGGGCATGAAATTTGAGCTACACCAGCCTGGGCCTCAGATTCAATGCCTTTGAAGCCTGTGGCGCCGTTAGAAATTCCTGATTAAGGTGTTCACAAGGGACAAGGGGTTTTTAGGTATTAATAAGTACAGTTTGTAGAGTGAACATTTTAGCCACCTTAAGAATAACATGAATAGTGTTTGTTTGCATTTTTTCCTATGATGTGTACCAATGACAAATACTTGTAACTGTAAACTATTTTTAAGCGTATATAAGCTGCCATTTTAAAGAGAATAAAGGGAGAACATATGAGAATCATATTGGTTCGGATGTCTGTTTTGCTCCAGTCCAGCTTCCTAGTATTTTAAAGGTTTCCCTGCTTCAGGAGAGAAAGAGAGTTACAAAGAAGACAGATTAAGTAGAAAATATCATCACCCCCTGCATCCCAGTGGTGTCCCATTGATTCTCTTCTTCTGGTCTTCTTGGTGAAGGTCCTGCAAAACAGAGTTCAATGGATTAATACACATTTGGGCCAGATGGGAATGCCCAGCTACATCCTCTGGGAGCAGGGGGCAAGTTTGACACTGTCACTTGCAACAGACTGTGGATCTGTTGCATCAGTTTGTATAGCATGCAGTCCTCCAGTGCAAAGCCTCAGGAATGAGTCTGAGGGGCTCTTTCAGGGTCTAATGGTTTATGATACCTCCTCAGCTGCCTCTCATATGAATGTCCTGTGTGGGTGGGGTCTTCCCAGGGTGTGGGGAAGTTTACAACTGAGTCAGTTTGTGGAAGCAAGCATGGGTGTTAACTTTCTCTGACTGGAGGTTATTCCACAAACACAAAACTCTCTTCCTTTGTATATACATTACTCTCCCTCAGCCTTGTTACTTCTTTCTACACTTGAGATTATTGGATAATAGTGTCACCTTTATCTTATCTCAAGTTCCCTTTAGGTGGCTTAACTCACAGTCCAAATTTCTAGTCAAGAAGAATATTCAGGGAGGGGTGGACCTAGGTGATGGCAGTTCCTTTATACAGTTCTGCCATAATGGGCAAAAATCCTTCATAATAATGTTCAAACCATTACCCATAACATTTCAGTCTGTCACAACTTCTGATTTGCTTACAACAGGCAACCTATTTTGGGTAGAGAATTTAGCTATAACTATAAACTGTGTCTTGCCTCAAAGTTTCTTAATATCCATAGTTCTGCCTGGAAAATCTGGGTGAATAGTATGTGAGTAGTATGTGCTGCTGAGATCCCCAGTATGGGCAAAAAGCATCTCCAATGTCCATGTGAAATCCAACATATTGGGCTTACTATGTATATATTTTTCAGAACTAGACTTCTAACCAGCATGCAAGGCACTTGCTTCATTGTATCTGTCACATGTACAGCTGACATGCAGTGGATCTAGAAAAGAGTAGTCACATCTCTGTGATTTCTAGTCAACTTTTTCTACTTTATGTAATTTCAAGGAAAATAGTACAAGACGATTCTACCAATGTTGTGTCACAGAATTAACTGCTATAAGGGTGATTTTTTTTTCAAGAAAGATCTTAAAGTTTAATCATGAGGAATTTTAAATAGATCATTGTAACCACTACTCTCTCCTTCCTTTATCAAGTAAACCACGTAAAATAATTCACTGCATACATTAAAACTATACAGGAGGACCATGCCAGATAATTTACCATTTGGGGGTTCTCCCAATGCTGAGAATCCTGAGAATAATACTTCAGAAATTACACATTAAAAAAATCTTTGATGTCATGGTAACGGAATGAAGAACCAAAGCCCCTCTCAGTTATTTTTCATAATCAAAAGAAAGCATATCTCTAAATTAGCAATGATGAGTGACAACAGAGCTGCTTTCCAACATCTGACAAATCAGAGAGAAAAAGAAAATAAGATGCAAAAAAGAGATATTGCAGTATTGAAGAAGTATGCACAGAACACTTAGAAAATATGGTAAAGGAGAAAGTTTCAGAAGGGAGATAAAAATATGTTGTTGGCACCCTGAACTAGATGTTGACTCACCCAGATTCCTACACAATGTCCATGAGACTATAGGAAACAGAAGCTTTTTGTGTCCTGTAAAACAGTCACCTGAAAAAACTCCTATATATTTATTTTCAGCCCTCTGAATACTATACAGTGGTAACTCAGTAGATGAGTTCAACTGGTGTGTCTGGATTTGTCTTATACTAGAGCAAAAATCCAAAAGAGCAGGTGAAAATTGAACAGAGAAGCAAAAATTAAGAGCTCTTAATTAAGTCTCTTTAAGAGCTGAATGAGAGGGAGGTGTCATTACAAACAAACTGTGGGCTGGCTGGTAGATAAAGCCAGATACTGATAGGAGAAAGAAGCAATGGAAGGAACCATACCTTCCTTAGGAATTCCACTAATTTACACAGACTGTTGCTCATGCAAGGCTGTGCTAAATTCCTGGCTTTAGAGGAAAAGAACAGAGACACAAACAAAAAAGGAGGGAGGATGCACATTAGAAGGGGGACTCTATTATGCAAATCAGGAAGTCTGTACCTCTCAAGTACCTCAGCCAATTGGGAGAGAGGGAAATGCAACCAGGAAATTAGGATAAAAAGGAAGTTGCATCCTCTAGCAATTTGAGAGACCCCATGGGAAATGCCCTGTGGCCTCTCTTTATTCGAATAAAGTAAAAGGACTCCTCTGTCTCCTTTTTGGATATAAACCGCTGACACTGTGGATTAATTTTCCCGACAAATAAGAAATTAATATGTTAATATTAATAGTGGATGAAATTGAAAAAAAAACAAAAAAACCAAACAGTTTATTAACAAACAGAATGCACACAAGGGACGGTAAAAATACTAAAATAAATGCTAGATATTAAACTGTAAGACTCTACCCTTCCAGCCACCCAAACCGTGAGAAATGAAGCCCACTCCTCAGTTAAAATTTACAGAAAATTTAGTAAGAGACAATAGCGGACAAAGTCAATAAAGCAAAAGGAAAACTGCTGGGTGCTTAGCCACAGCCCGATACACACCAGACAGCACAGCAACACCCCTTATATGCCCTGGGTATTGCATCAGCCAAATACATATTCATAAACAGTTATTCAGTCCTTTCAACATAGTGATATAGGGAACTTATACCTAAATTTAAACAGATTATAATTTGCTGTGTAATCAAGTGTGTTAAAAACAGATAGACCTTTGCCATACAAGAACAGAACCTCGCCTGTTGCAGTGTATCAAAAATGGTTTGGTCTAAATTACCCCTTGCCCTACTAAACCTTTTGGTTTTTCCCTGGTGGTGGGTGTGCCAATCACTCTGTGTCCCTGCCCAGAAACCTGGAAGATTCTGTGTGGGAGGGGCTGAGGTGAATGGCAAAGCTTCTGATGTCTCCGCCCTGTATTATGTGTAAGATGTCCTGTGTTTTGTCTTCTGGTCTTGGTCACTCCCTCCTTGCCTGGTATTGGTTATGGTTCCCCCCTGCCCTCTTCCACACCTCCCATACTAAAGCTGAAACCTAAGCCCCAGGAGTCACTCTGGACATGGCCCTGTGGGAGCAATAAAAACCTAGCTCCAACCCACGTGAGAGTCCTTCTTTCTTCCATGCCTTCGCTACGCTTCAGCCTGAGGTTCAGACCCACCGAACCTAAAGGATACAAAACTATACACTGTATGTGGACCTGGTGAGTGAGCAAGCTGGTAAAGGACTCCAGACACCTGCATACTTGCCCAGTTGTTTGACTGATAAGCAGAAACCAGTGCTCAAAAAAAACTGGATTTGTAGTTTAGACTATGCCCAGGAGCCTTGGAGGATAGTGAGAAACCAAGCCTGCAGAAAAACTGGGTTCATTCAGTGGACACCAGAAGAAGACCCTTTTACTTCATCCAGCGACCCCCACCAGAGACCACCAGGACACAATGCGCAAGCACAGACCGACAAAAAGCTGATTAACATATGAAGCCAGAGTAGGCGGGGATAGGTTCTGAATATGTATAGCAATGTTGAAATTTTCATAAATATGTATGATTTTAAGTGTATTTGAACACAGTGCCCACTTGGTTCAGTGGGCATGTCTTTGGCGGAGCTATCCCCCACGTGTCTGGGTGCCAAGTAAAGCTTCCGTACTTCATACCTTTTGGTTGCAGAGTCCTTGTTCTGCTTCAAAAGTTCCTCCTCTGTCCCTCCCCTTCAGAGCATATGCAGTCATCGCGATTGTGGTCTTCTTCCATTGGTTAAATGTTAACATTGTAACTCCCAACCAACATTAGCACCACAACACAAAATTCGGATTAAAAGAACTCCAAGCTTTAGTAAAACTTCTTTTACAAAGGTCAACATTATGAAACACATAGTATTCACTCTAACAATTGCAAAAGTCAACCCTGTAATACATTTATTACACAAAAGGAACACAAAATGCCAGGGAAAAAGTACTGGCTCATGCCATGTGGTAGAAGATGGCACCAGTTTCTCTCTCAGGAAAAGAAACCAAACAGGAGCTTCATGTGTAGTTCAGACAAACAGATGAAAATTTGGTGACTTTCTGGCATCAATCTCCTCTCCACAGCAGATGGAGCATGTGGGCTAGAGCTTCTTGGTATGTGTCCTCCCTAGGCTTGGTTTTCCCAAGGTCTGGGGCCGAAAACAAGAATGGCCCCTCTCTCCTGCCAATACTGACCAACTCCTCTCCCACAGGTCCCATTTTCTCTGGTCTCAGACTAAACAAACTGTCCAGTTCACCTCAAAAAGTTGCTGGAGGATTGCTGCTGCAGCTTCTCTGAGGTCAAGAAAGAAAGAAAAACTTCTTGCCGGGCTAAAAAAAACCAAGCTAGCCAAACAACAACCCAGACCGAACCACAACCCGGATGCCTGGGGAGTGAGGCTTTGAAAAAAACCCACCAAGCCCAAGGCTCCCCCCTCCCCCAGACCTTCCTTAAAGATACAGTAGCCATTTTTGGCTGTAAAGCAGAGGATCAGGTAATAGACTATCATAAAATACTCTAAGACAAGAACTCAGAGGGTGCCAGGATCTTCTTAAGGTCAGAAGCACTCAGGCAGAAGCTCTATTGCCTTTCTCTTTCATTCTTGTGGGGAAGCTGGGATGGTGCAAGGCAGAAGCCTTTTTTGTCTCTCTCTGGGCTCCTGAAGAGGTTGCTTCAGGCACATCTGCAAGTAGCAACTGGGCTGCCATTCTTTGGTGCTAGATAGTCTGCTTCTCCCCCCTGTTATAAATGATCATCCAATTTCACAAAATAGAAGAATTTATTAAAATTTGACAGAAAAAAAACCTGATAAAGCCACAAGCAAAATACAGTTCTGATCCCGGGAATCGGAGCTGGGTGAACCATGGATCCGGCCTCTCTGGCAGTGAATCCCTCCTAGTTCACAATTTCGGTTTGTGCAGAGTCTACTTTTATACAGTTTTTCTGGTTTGCACAATCGATTACTTCATTGGTCTTTGTTTCTTTGGTTCTGTTGCATATTCATTTGGTTCCTTTTCTGGTCACTGGTCTGGTGAATAGTTTTTTCTGGGGAGGAATAGGCTTTTGTCTGGGCTTATGGGAATCTAGTATTCAGATGTACATCCTTGATGAGATAGATGAGATTGATATCAGGTGTTGATCACTGGGCTAACGACTGCTGATGGCGGTGCTTAGCCCCATCTCCCATGGGCACCTCCCTCCTTTCTCTTGAGAGTGGGTGATTCCCAGATCCCTGGCAGAGGTGGTCCTTCCAGGAATGTAACATTCCTTACACTCAAAAATATAGTTTTATAGAGTATATCATGATAAACACAAATTAATTCCAGAATATTTACCACACCCCTCCTCCCATTTGGAATAGCAAGCCATGACAGCAGCACCAACAGTGGCTGAGTGCAGCAGGTGGGAGGAGGAGGCAGCAAGCAGCTGCACTGGCCACACACAGACGCACAAAGTCCCCAAAAGGAAGCATGGGAGCTGACACCAGGGGGCCAGAGCCCCCAGGTGTAAGAAATAAAAATACAAGTTTCTAAACTCAGTTAAAGATTTCTACTGTAACCTGCCTTCTCTCAATTAAAGGCTACTTTTCGCATTATCTAGTACCTATTGAAAGGTCTGCTTTGTTAAATACTGTTTACCCCATTCCCATTGTTATTGTAATGCTTTCCCCGTTAAATGCTACTTACCTCAAAGTCCCTTCCTTTAGAATTGTATTCTTCCCCGTTCCTGCCCTGCCGCGTCCCCTTCCTGCGCTCCTAGTGAGCCCTGTCGCTTCCCACCCTGCTGCCTCCCACATGGCAACCGATGACATCACCCGGCACGTGCAATGTTCATCGGGAGCGGAGGCAGTAGGCGCAACCCCTCGAACCCTCACCTAGATTCTTCCCCATCGAGTACCAACCCCCGCCTTGCCGCCTCCCGAGTTCAGCTGCTTCTCACCCCCGCCCTGCCACTTCCCGCATGGCAACCAATGACACCACCCAGTATGTAAATGAAGACTCCCAAGGACCTCAGCGCCCAGAAGGTGCGGGAAAAAAACCCCTAAAAACAACGAGCCAACATGAAACCAAGGGCTAAGAAAAACCACTCCGGGTCGGCAGAACCATAGAGAACCTCACACCAATCAGAGCTGGATTCCGCCTCGTCACCATAACATAAACAGCACTCGACCACACATCCCTAGACCACGAGCCCAATAGCTCTTCTTCCAGAGTTCTCTCTAAAGGACTCTCGTGAGGGCAGAAAGCCTAGCTCTGCCCTGCAGCAAAGCTGAACATTTCCTACCCTGCGTCGTTCATTGGGAGCAGCGGCGGTAGGTGTAACCCCTCGAGCTCCCCCACCTGAGACGTTAATTTTGAAGAATTAAAGACTTTAGTTAAACTAGACATTGCTGAGGTAAGACAGATAGACTTCCCTTTTGATAAGCAGAAGCCGGATTTAAGGAACTGATAAATAATGAGGCCTGTCAACTTATGTTTGTTGCCTAATCAATAGGCTTTGAGAATTACAATGAAATCATAAATCAAATACTCTTGGGAAAACAGGATTCAGTTGTCATGTAACACTAAAAGGTTAAAAAGTCAAAGTGAAGAAGACTCACTTACTTCATCATTTTGAGACCCTGCCCCATAAAAAAGACCACCGACCCATTTCAAAGAACAAACCATGCATGCTTAATAGCTTTTGGCTAATTACCATATGAAGCGGGGAATGGGATGTACCAGAAACATGAATATACATTTGTGTTTTGGGTATTCAATATTTCTGTACATAAAAAGACCCTGTGATCTTCTGTGAGCGCGCATGTGTTTGGGAGCTATCCCACACGCTGCCTGGTGTCATAATTAAACATACACTTTCTAACTTTAAACTGTTAGAGACTTTTTTGTCTGTCATAGTTGGATATCGGCATTTGGACGATATTAATATTTTTTTAATAATTCAGGAGGGAGTTTTTAAAAACTATAAGTGCCTAGTCTGCCTGCAAAAAGGACCATGCTGGGTGTAAGAAATAAAATGCAAGTTTCTAAACTCAGTTAAAAATTTCTACTGTAAAGTGCCTTCTCTCAGTTAAAATACTGGTTACCTTGTTTTCTTGTACCTATTGAAAGGTCTCTTTTGTTAAATACTGTTTACCCTGTACCCATTGTTATTGTAATGCTTTCCCTGTTAAATTCTACTTACCTCAAAATCCCTTCCTTTAGAATTGTATTCTTCCCCGTCAAGTACCCATCCCTGCCCTGCGGAGTCCTGAGCCCAGCTGCTTCCCACCCTGCTGCCTCCCGCATGGCAACTGATGACACCACCCGGCATGTGCATTGTTTCCCTGCCCTGCTGCCTCCCAAGACGCTTCTCGCCCCCGCCCTGCTGCCTCCCGAGCCCTGCTGCTTCTCGCCCCCACCCTGCCGCTTCCTGCATGGCCACCAATGACACCACCCAGTATGTAAATGAAGAAGACTCCCATTGACCTCAGCGCCCAGAAGGAGTGGAAAAAAAAACCCTAAAAACAATGAGCCAACATGAAACCAAGGGCTAAGAAAAACCACTCCGGGTTGGCAGAACCATAGAGCACCTCACACCAATCAGAGCTGGATTCCACCTCATCACCATAACTTCAACAGCACTCAACCAGACAGACATCCCTAGACCACGAGCAGAACAATGTTTTCTCAGGGACTCTCGAGAGGATGGAATGTGTAGCTCTGCCCTGCGGCAAAGCTCAAACACCTCCTCCCCTGCGTCGTTCATGGGGAGCAGCGGCAGTAGGTGCAACCCCTCAAGACCTCCCACCTAGAGCTGATTTTAATAAAGGCATTAAAAAGGAGCTGGTCTCCTTGCCCATTCTTATCACTGGGGACTTAGGAACTCTCCTGACACTTTTGCTGCAACTTATGAACAGTAAAGCTACTTATGGATGATTTGCATGCAGGGTGTAGGCACCCTAAATTAGTGGTCCACCCTCCTATGAACCCACACGTTTTTCAGTTGCTGTGAAGCTGCCTGTATATTTCCTTACCCATTGTTCCTAAGACCACAAGGAGTGAAAACTGCCAGAATGGCATGGAGTTGCTACTGTCTCTCTGTCACCCTGCCCATCTGCAACCCCTATCCCCCTTTCCTGAAGGCAGGACAAGCTCAGAAACCGTCCAGAAGTGATGCAGGTGCACTACCGTTCTCTCACCATCCTTTTTCCTCCTTCACCTCTTGTCCTTCCATATCCCCTGTTCCTTGCCTGGGAATGCAGTGGCTGCATCGTCCCGGGCGCTCCTAAAAAATGGCGCTTACCACGTGGATTTTGAGATCCCCTCTTTCCCGCCAAAGTCCTTCTTTTCTGGTCCTGTGCCTGTCCTTCCCCCCTACCTACCTCCCCCCTTCCTGCTGCACGGCTGCAGCTGCCTCTGCCCCAGGCCTGCACGGCAGGGGAGGCAAGACGGGGCCATTCAGCCCTAGAGAGGGCCGGGCCCTGCTGTGCCCTCAGCTGTCCCCATACGAGCCCGCATGGCAGAGGTGGCGTGGCGGAGCTGGGCAGCCTCAGAGAGGGCTGGGCCCTATAGTGTGCTGTGGGTTCTATCACTGCCGCTTTCACCATTCCTTGCTTCACAGTCATCATCATCAATCCAACAGAGTAACTCCTGCAACACAGTACTAAAGCCAAGGCCAAACACTAAGAACTGTGCCCCTTGTGAAGAGGAGATCAAGAAACTGTATGCCTTCTGGTCAAAAACTCAAAGACCAAAAGAAACTGAACTATTAGCTCATTAAGTGAAAATGTATTCATTTAATTCAGTATCATAATTTCTGTTACTTTATCCTGTGTAAGTCTCAAATGCTTTTCTATTGCTTGTTATTTCAGCTTAAGAACGTTCATTTTAGTTTTGTAAACCAGTAAGTCATATTCCCAAGAATCCCCTTCTTATGAGTTATTCAACACATCTTTTAACCAGTTTATAAACTGAGGAGTTGTGTAATCCTCCCATTTTGAAGAAGCTGAAATCTGATCTTACTCCCCTTATGTTATCTTCTCCCTTGACCCAAACCCTAGACTCATCCCCTGGAATACCTGATAAAATCCCACCACCCTGCCCCTGTGGGCCCTTTTCTCCTTCTCCTCTCTCCTTGGCTCAGGGCGGGGGAGGGGAAATAAAATGGACTCTCATGCTTAACAAAACAGAGACTTGTTGTGTCTGTTTCTCTGCCAGCGCCTGTACCTCCCTGGACAGGATGATCACTGTAGCCACGTGTTGCTACAACTGACACCTTAATAAGTACTTTATTTTTCTTAAAATATTAATAACCAACACTTTCACCCAGTCCTACATGCATTTAATAACACAGGGATGCCATATAATGCAATTAATAATACAAGGGATGTTAAAAATTGTTCATCAACAAAACATGCAGCAATTCTTCACTGGGTATATCATGTCTGGGTTTTTCCAAGTCATACACTCCCATATGAAAAGCTATACTGAATATTTGCAGTGCCCAGTAGTGTTCACAAACCTCTTTAGAAAGTCACTCTTGGGTTTCAAAAATAAGTATTTTAACAAAACGCAAAATTTAAGATAAAGATTGTAAACGAATAATTTCATGGATATCTCCAAGATCTTATTTATTTTTTCACCTACCATTTATATAGCCATCTGGATACAATCCTGAGTAATGTGCTCTAGGGGAACGTGCTTGAGCAGAGATGTTGGACGAGATGACTTCAAGAGCTCCCTTTTGACGTTACCCAGTCAGTCATTCTGGCATTTTGTTATATAGTTATATATTCACCTATTCCTACTTGTTGCTTTAGAGCTAATTTATGCATTAGACTTTGACCTGTGCTTCTGAAATGGCATAAGAACAGACAAATTCCATTTCAGATCAGGAGAGAATACTCTTCCTTAAAAAAGGAAGAAAAGGTGTAAATGCAGGAATTTCACTTTGTATATTAACAGTAAGACTCCAATTAATTAATGCTATTCATCTCAACAACAATTACTAGTGCATTTCAGAAGTTTCTGATTCTGTAAGCATTCTAAGCTCAACAAGTCTCTTCACATGGTGGTTTTATAAATCAGCGAAGAGTCTCTGAAAGAGTCTGTTGCTTGAACATCGATCCAGCCACACATTAACTAGTGGGAAGTCAGGGGCATGGAGTTTACTTCTAAGGAGTCTTAAACTGCTGGCCTGAGGCTTTGACTTTTTTGTTTCCATGCACTGCTTCTTCATTTGGCCTGACCATCTACTGGGAATTTTACTGGTTGTTTTCACAATGTCACTCATCACTGGTGCAACAGCCTTCCAGAAGAAACATGCAGAAGTCTTTGTGTGCCTTAAAATCCATCCTTCTCAAAGTGCATCAGCATCCTCCTTTCGTACCAGGTTAATTCAATAGTTTCTAAATCTTGTGTCAATCTTGACGGCCATGTTGCAATACATACTAACACTAGAGGGTGACAGCTACATGCAACATAATCAAAGATAATACTGGCCACTCCAAGCAGGCTGTAATGACACCAAGGTGTTTGTAAATCAGTTACTGAATAAGGAGGAGAAGAATGTTCTGTAAAAAGTTACATTCCATCATCAAGAGGAGTCTCTTTTTGATCTCTGAACGCAGGGAGACAAAGTTAACCCAGTTTTCACAGAGAAGGAAGAGACTGAAAATCTGCCTGCAGCTCTGCAGTTTTAAAGTCAGTATCTCAGAATAAGGCAATAAATACTTCCGACTGCACTGACAACATACAGTTCCCACCAAAGCTTAGGAATCCTGCTACATTTCTGCAGCTAAGAGACAGCTTATCTAAAATACAGGATATAAGCAGCACCTGTAGAAAACTAGACCAAAGAATGTCTGTACCCTTTGTGGAAATCTTGGCAAAGATAACAGTGTACAAGAAAAACACTTTCCCATTAAGCTGAAATACCAAAGAAGAAATAATGGCACTTCATACTGTGTCCATCCATAGAAAGAAACAATGAAAACTCAATAGCTAGACAGAACCTTAACTCCTAATGAAGCCTTGCTCCTACTGTTTATGCTAGCTAACCATAGCTAGCAGCTCTAAAAAACCTAGAGGCTGTGCAAAAATAAGATATCTAGTCAGATCTCACAAAGATGTCACATTCCTGAACATTTTCACTCTAACAAAAGTCTCTTATGCACTAACTAGAGCCAAAAGCTAGATCTGCAGTACTTTATTTCATGTCTTTTCCTTTTTTTCAATAACCACTGATCCCTCAGTTATATCTCTGTATTAGTTAACTAAACTTTTTCTCTAACATTTATTTAAGTTGGTTGACTTGGCTTACCTGCACAACTGGATGTGGCTCCCTTACAGTAAGAGAACTGACAGAGAGAGAGAGCTCATCTTTCCTGATGTATAGCTGTGTATTTTAGCTGGCACAGGAATATTTGAATCGATGTGGTTTTCAAACTCAAGAAAAAATGCTTTTCCATACTCAGCAGCCATAGTAACTTCTCCAAGCAGTGCACAGTGCTCCATTTCCAAGTTACTAGATGGTCTAAGGTGCTGCTTCGGTCCCAGTCAGCAGAGCAGCTATATTTACTGGTGCTGCACAGTCTTATCCTCATATTCATGGTACATCTCAGAGATCAGTCTTCTGCAGCAAAGGGAAGCTGAGCATAGCAGTCTGTAACTCTTCAAAGAGTTCAGGGCAAGAGTGTCAATAATGTATTACTTTGACCACTATCTTCTCTCCCACTTTGAGCTTACATGAGAATGTGCACTTCCACATTCTGCTTAGTTTTGGATTATGCATGAATTAGATGCAAAAGAACACTAAACCAGTGACACAGAGCAACAGAAGGACTGAAAGAGTTTTTCCTGGAAGTGTTAATAGGGCAAAGCAAAGAACACAATGAATCACAGCTCTTCCCTGATTGCAAAGTTTTACTGTCTCTGGGGTTTTTTGGGGAACTTGCAGAATGAACTGCCTTCTCATCTAGGCAGTGGGACAGACATTGAATAATCTGATAAACTGGCTGATTACCTTGAACTAATTTGGCCAGAAAAACTTGTTCCATTTCATGTTTCAAGGATCAAAGAGAGAAGGAACAGATGGATTGTGCAGGCTCAAGATTCCTAGGCTCAGAGCTGGTGGGAAGCCCAAAAACAAATGCTGAAAACATTTGCAAGGGAAAAAACTTTGAAAATTTTAGTTCATCATCCATGTGTTTTATTTTGTCTGAAAGCATATGGTCTAGGCTTAGGCTGTTAATAAATATTTACAGTCACTATGTCTCACCAACTTATTAAAAAGCTGTATTCCCACTTACACTGTCAGCAAAAGACATCCAATGACATGACAAGTTAAAAAAGTTCTCTTCAACAAGATTCTGCTTTTAAAGGTAACACCTGTATGTAGCTTTGTTCTGCATGACAAACAGTATATGCTTTGAATAGTTCCACACATCTTCCTAATATAATTTATGCATTAACACACTCCTTATTTTTCCTCTCATTTGACATACACATAATTTTTTAACACCCATTTCCAATTACTTCATTGCTTCATCATACTGGGAAATTAATCTTAAGTAAATCCAAATAACATAATACTTTAGCCAGAGAGTTTAAAGTTTGTTTGTAATGTTGCACATTTATGGCATCTCCTAATGCTCTTTGCATCCAAGTGAGAGCAATGAGTCACAGAATCACAGGACCATTTAGGGTGGAAAGGACCAAGTGCCATGTCCAGTTGTTTCTTGAACACCTCCAGGGATGGTGACTCTACCTCCTCCCTGGGCAGTCAATTCCAATACTTAACAACTCTTTCAAGGAATAACTTCCTCCTGATGTCCAACCCAAACCTCCAATGACGCAGCTTGAAGCTATGTCCTCTTGTCATGTTGCTGGTTGCCTGGGATACAACCTGGATACAACCTCCTTTCAGGCAGTTGTAGAGAGCAATACGGTACCCCTGAGCTTCCACTTCTCCAGACTAGACAACCCAAGCTCCATTAGATGCTCTTCATATGACTTACCCTCCATACCCTTCACCAGCACCACTGCTCTTCTCTGGACCTGCTCCAGCACCTCAACGACCTTCTTGGAGTGAAGGGCCCAAAACTACACATAGGATTTGAAGTGCAACCTCACCAGCACCAAGTACAGGAGGACTATCCCTGTCCTGGTCCTGCTAGCCACACTATTTCTGATAAAAGGCACACCCTCTTGACCTTCTTGTCCATCTGGGCACACGGCTCATGTTCAGCCTGCTGCCAACCAGCAACTCTAGGTCCTTTTCACTGGGCAGCTTTCCAGTCACTCTTCACCCAGTCCATTAAGCTGCATGGGGTGGTTGTGACCAAGCATTTGGTCTTGTTCAACCTCATAAAATTTGCCTCAATCCATCAATCCAGCCCATCCAAATCCCTCTGTAGAGCCTTCCTACCCTCCAGCGGATCAACACTCCCACCCAATTTGATGTGATTCGTGAACTTGATCTCCTCATCCAGGTCATCAATAAAGATACTAAAAACAACTGGCCCAATACTAAGCCTCAGGGAACCCCACTAGTGACCAGTCACAAACTAGATGTAGCACCACTCACCATATCTCTCTTGGCCCAGCCATCCAGCCAGTTCTTAACACAGCAAAGAGTGCACTTGTCTAAGCCATGGGCTGGCAACTTTTCCTGGAGCGTGCTATGGGAGACAGTATCAAAGGCCTTGCTGAAGTTCAGGCAGACAACATCCACAGCCTTTCCCCCATCCACCAGGCAGGTCACTTGGTGATAAAAAGAGATCATGTTGGTTAGGAAGGACCCTAAACCCATGCTGGCTGAGCCTGAGCCCTTGGTTGTCCTGTATGTGCCATGTGATTGCACTCAAGATGATCTGTTCCATAACCCTCCTGGTTGCCAGGGTCAGGCTAACAGGTCTGTATTTCCCTGCATTCTTCTGGTCCTTCTTGTGGGTGGGCATAACACTGGCCAACCTCCAGTTGTCTGGGACCTCCTAGTTAACCAGAACTGATTATAAATTATTGACAGAGGCTTGGTGAACCTTCCAGCAGCTCCTTCCATATCCTTGGGTGAATCCCATTTGGTCCCATAGACTTAGGAGTGTCTAAGTGGCTCAGCAGGTCACCTGAATAGTAAAGTTCGTCTTCACATTCAGGTGGAATTTCTTGTGCATCCATTTCTGCCCATGGCATCTTGTCCTATCAGTTGGCACCACTGACAAGAGCCTGGCTCCATCGTCTGGCACTCCTCACTTAGATACTGATAGACATTGATGAGGTCTCCTCTCAACTGCTGAACAGGGCCAGCTTCCTCAGCCTTGCCTCCTAAGAGAGATTCTCCAGACCCTTGATCAACTTTGTAGCTCTCCCCTGGAACTGTTCCAGGAGCTCCATTCTTGTCCTGAGGAGCACAGAACTGGACACAGCACTTCACGTGGCCTTACCAGGGCTGAGTAGAGGGGCAGGATCACCTCCTTGACCCGCTTGCAATGATCTTCTGAATGCACTCAAGGATACCATTGGCCTTTTTGGCCACAAGGTCGCAACGCTGGCTCATGGACAACTTGCTGTCCTCTAGGACCCCAGGTCTTTCTCCATAGAGCTGCTTTCCAGCAGTTTGGCCCCCAGCTTGGGCTGGTGGTCAGGGTTATTCCTCCCAAGGTGTAGGACCCTGCATTTTCCCTTGCTGAACTCCTGAAGGTTCTTCTCTGCCTATCCCTCCAGCCTGTCAAGGTCCCTGTGAATGGCTGCACAGCTTTCTGCGGTGTCAGACACTCCTCACAGCTTTGGGTCATCAGTGAACTTCCTGGGGAGGCATCTGCCCCTTCATCCAAGACATTGACAAACAAGTAAACAACACTGGGCCCAGTATAGAACCCTGGGGGATACCACTAATTACAGACCTCAAACTAGTCCCTGTGCCACTGATCATGACCCTCCAGGATCTGCTGTTCAGCCAGTAATGAATTTATCACTTCCCAGTCATGCTGGAAATAGTGGATTCTCCAGCCCAGCCTTACAGACGTTTCATAGAAGAGTAAGCTTGGTCTGGCACTGTAATGGTATGATAAGTTTTACAAGTCCTGTTTTAAAGTCAGAAAACTGGACCACAGGAAGCAAAGTGACCTAGAGTTGTGACCCCCAGAATATTTTACAGTACAGAGTATGCCAGAATCTGTTTCTGTATTCATCATTTTGGGTTTAAAATATAAAGGGACGGATGGTGTTATTTGTGTGGAAACACAGAGCATAAAGAGCACCTATTCAGGAAGCAATCATCTCTAAGCAATTGCTTAGAAAAACTTCAGGATTTCTCTTCCTTAAAGAGGGGCAAACAGCGATCCTGAGAGTGGTGCCTGCCTCACAAAGAGTCATGGGAAAAGATAAGAGTTTCTTTGGCTCACTTTCCCACCAGCTCACTCATCTGGAAGCAGGAGAGAAAAAGGAGACAATCACAGACCTCCCAATTCCTTTTGGCACATTGTACTTATTTTCATAGGCATGCATGCCAAAGAATTCCACACACAATTGGAGTCTACTGATTGGAGATAATCATACAAGATTATGCCAACCTCATATTTCAGTAAAAACCTTTATAGACAAATACCAAGTACTAGTCAGAGAAACACTTGCCAGTGTTGCTACTAGACTTAACCTTTCTCTAAGCACAGTGCTTACGGTACTTGTGACCCCTTGGATCCATCTCATCAGCTGCATCTTAGAGCCTGTGTTTATCTCAGTTAATTGTAATTCTGTGTATTTGCTAGCAACAAAGTCATTTTTGAACCTTAAAACCAGGCTTGATCTTGAGATAATATTTTCCAAAGGAAAGGTCCTTTAAGGCAAAAGAAACAGTTTGATCTGTTTTCTAGAGTTAAATCTTAAGTCTTTTTTACAGCTATTTCAGCACATACTTTGAACTCTGAAAATGCACAAAATAGACATAGATAGAGACAGAAATCAAATAAAATTTGAGAGAGAAGATGAGATTTTGATTGCCTGAGCTTTTCAATCCACTTAGCCTCTATTCTACAAGGATGTCTAGTTGTTTCTACCTGCTAGCACCAAAAACCAGAAAAAAACACTCTATCAAACACAATTCACTCAAATAAAATTCACTTACTGCCCCAAGAAGTATCTATATGTCAAAGCAATACAAATTAAACTTGGTTCACCTGCTGAATAAAGCTCAAAGACAAATAAGACAAATAAGGTGGTAAGTTCAGTCTTCATAGCAAGACATTGTACTCAAAAACAGTTCAAAATTCAATTCTCTCTTGAATGATCTACTGAACTTTAAGTTGCCCCCCCATGCTGAACTGATTTTGAACAGAGGGCTCACAGAATCCAACCACTGAACCAAGTATTGCTATACCTAGAATGCTGGTCAACAGGCATGACAGACAGATTTGTTAAACTTGCTAAATGTTGTCTTCCCCATTGTGTACCAGATGAAGGTCAAAGCTGCTGAGCTTCCCTGTGACCCCACAGAAAATCACTACAGATATTCTTTGCATTTTTATTTAATAGAAGTTTGCTTATGCATAAAAGAGGAGCCTGCATTTTCCTCATGGCAAATACTGTATAGCAAAAAAATACACCAAACCAGGCTTGAATTCACTATTTATGTGACAACAAGTTATACGCACTGAACACTAACAATGTTTTGTGAATTATGGGGACATAGCAATAGAGTTGCACTACAAGGCAACTCAAACTACCCGACCAATCAACAAATTTGTTCTTTAAAACTTCCTCTTTAATAGCAGTGATTTTTGATACTACCAGCACTTTCTTGTCCCTTCAAGCACTTTTCTAGCATTATTTTTGCTTGCACACTTTATACACGAACTTTAGAGAGAAATAAACATGCACTTTTCTCCAACAGATGCATCTGTTCTTGTATTCCAAATTCGGAATGCATATAAAATATTGTTGATTAGCTATCTTCATTAACTGAAATGTCACCCAATCCAAGCCTTTCTCAAAAATCTGTATGTAAGTAACACTGTTGTATTGTTCTGCTCCATTAAATCATACCTGTTTGTTAAGCCAAATGCAAAGTTCCCTAAATAATAAAACACAATGGCTATAACTGAAGTGTGAAAATCTCCCAATTTCTTTTTTGAAAGTGAGAAGCAGCCTGTTGAATGTACTCAGTTCTAAAGCTGAGGAAAAAAGGTAGAAGGAAGGATGGTGTTTTGCCCCTACCCCCATAATTTACACACAGGGACCAAGTTACTCTTGAAGAATGTGGATGTTTACTCATATTTATGTTGTTTGTTTCTCATAGGATAATGAAAACCTGGATATAAAATGCAGAATTTACCAAATGCTACCTGAGCCTTTTGATTACTTATCGTGATCATAAAATTATCACCTACATTCATCCATTTGATTGCGTCAAGATCTTTTTTAGGGGCACACACATCTGCTATCACTTCCCTGACTGCACTCACATTGAACATACCTTTATGCTTCGACAGCTATCAACACTTGTCTTTGGAGATTGGCTTTGGTGATGCATCTTGAGATTTCCTCCATCCTGATTTCAATCCAAAAAGCGATTTCATAAATGGCACTTTTTCAAGACAATGCAAAGCACTGACATCCATGTCACTCTAAATTTCACTTGACGTAACTTTCAGCTTACACCACCCTTCTTTATGTAATTGTATAAACATGAACTGCTCCGAGGAAACATTCCTCATTGCTAATCACAAACACCTCCACTAGATTAGAGTAACTGCTTCCAAATACTGCAAAATGTTCTTCTACTGCTTCACGATGCATGCTGAGATAACCTTCTCAGTTAGAAAAAAAAACTCAAAACAAACAACAACAACAAAAAGACCAAAAATACACCAATACAGACAAACAAAAACAAGATAGCAACAACAGTACAGCAAATAGCTGTTCCACTGCCTGGCCAGGAGATAAAAGATCTATTGGGGGATGTATAGTAGAGGGTAGGCTAAAGGTAGGGAAAGGCTAAAGGCAAAGGGATAGAGAAATGGGAGTGTGAAAGAGAAAGGGCAGGGGAAAGTTGAGGGGGACGGGAAGGATAAAAGAATCGGTTTGGCCTCAAAATGCAAATGGACTTCAAATGCATCTGCATCTGCACCAACTGGGTGCAGATGTACAGGAATTTGCTATTGAGACCTTTGATATCCATGTGCATTAAGCCTCAGATGAGAACAATACAAAAATCTTTCCATGATCCAAGAGCAATATACCAATCAGAAAATGGAAGATAACAGTTTTCACTAAGTGTTGTGGTTTCATGTAGTTTGGTTTTTAGTTGGGGAGGCAGTTCACAAGCTGCAGAAGTGGTTCCCTGTGGGGACTTTGGCAGCTGCCTTCAGGCCTGACAGAACTAACCACAGCTGGCTAATTTTGAATACTGAAAACCTGTTCAACCACTTAAGAAATATAAGAAATAAAATACAAGTTTCTAAACTCAGTTAAAAATTTCTACTGTAAAGTGCCTTCTCTCAGTTAAATACTGGTTACCTTGTTACCTTGTACCTGTTGAAAGGTCTCCTTTGTTATATACCATTTACCCCATACCTGCCTTCTCTGGGTTAAAGGCTACCTATCTCATTATCTCGTACCTCTTGAATGGTCTGCTTTGTTAAATACTGTTTACCCCATACCCTTTGTTATTGTAATGCTTTCCCTGTTAAATGCTACTTACCTCAAAACCCCTTCCTTTAGAATTGTATTCTTCCCCGTCGAGTTCCCGCCCCTGCCTTTCCTGCCCTACTGCCTCCCGCATGGCAACCGATGACACCACCTGGCATGTAAATGAAGAAGACTCCCATGGACCTCAGCACCCAGAAGGAGTGGAGTGGATATAAAAAACCCTAAAAACAACGAGCCAACACAAAACCAAGGACTAAGAATAACCACTCTGGGTCAGCAAAACCATAGAGCACCTCACACCAATCAGAGCTGGATTCCATCTCATCACCATAACTTCAACAGCACTCGACCAGACAGACATCCTGAGACCACAAGTCTAACAGCACCTTCCCAGGGGCTTTCATGAGGATGGAAGGCCCAGCTCTGCCCTGCAGCATAGCTGAACTCTTCCTCCCCTGCGTCGTTCATTGGGAGCAGCAGCAGCAGCAGCAGCAGCAGCAGCAGCAGCGCAACTCCACTCCTCGAGGCCCCCCCCCCCCCCCGCCACCTACTAGAGCTGATCATAATAAAGGCATTTAAAAGGAGCTGGTCTTCTTGCCCATTCTTATTAAAAAGCTGAACACGCCTCTGTGAAATCACATTTTAGAACGAACAAACCCCAGGAAAATCTCTCTTGCTTCCGGCCTTGGAAGAGGTGATTGGACGCTGGCCAGGTTGGGTCCTGCTCCACCATGCAGCCAGGTCAGCCCGCGGCATGGCACGGCTCGGCTGAGAATCTGCCACTGTCAAGTTCCAACCACGGCCAGCGGGCCAGGCCGGCTCTGCTCAGCTTTGGTGTCGCTGGTAGGGACATGAAAGAACCACACTCACTCAGGTTTAGAGGTGAGCAGAGAAAAGAGGAAGTTTATTATCATTTGTGTTTTAAATAGGATTTGGAGTTTGGTTAGGGATGGGTAGATGAGAGGAACACCTTTCTGACCCTAGTGGTCAGTTCACCAGTCCATCACAGACTGGTATGAAAACAATCTACTTGTTTATGTTACATTCGTGAGAGACTCCACTAGAAATATATAAACAGTCATCAGAAAGCTAAAGAATCAGGGCAACACTTGGGGACGAGCCAAGCCAGGCACCACTCCAGCTGCGAGCTGCTGAGCCATTCTGCTGGGGCCGAGGAAAAATCATGAGGCTGAGAACAGAGGCAGCCCTGCAGCCCCATGCAGAAAGCAGCCCCACAACTGGAATTGACTGCGGCAGGGGCCAGAAAACAGCCATGCAGCCACAAGCCAGCAGAGATCACATGGCCATCTGCAGCCCCGGGCAAGATATAAACTCTTTCAGTGCACAGATGAAACTTGCAGACATCAATCCTCTTTCGAGTAAGAGAAAAAGGAAAGAGTGAAGACACATGAAGAAAACAACATGGAAACACTAAGGTCAGTAAAGAAGGAGTCAAATACAAGATGGGAGGATGTAATAGATGTACTGTATAAAATTCATGTATTAAAACTGTATGTGGAAAATTATACATTGGAATTAAAAAAACCTGGATTCTTGGAGACAGTCCGAAGGCGTCTCCAAGAATTCCAAAGTCTTTTTTTAGCTTGGAGGTGCCACCACGACATTTGCAACATAACAGAAGAGATAACGTGAAAACGGCTCATTAATCATGGGTGGGCCACATCTTCGCAGCCACTCAAGGATCTGATATTGAGTGCAAGGGAAACTAGCAGATGATTTCATCCAAGTGCCCCAACAGAAAATTCAGAGACTCTTTTTTGGACTTTCTTACAATTTTTCAGGAAACCCTTCCAAAAACATCCCTCGGGGGATAAAGAACATTTTGGCAGTTGTGCTATTTGCATGATGTCATGTTTTGGGCGAATTTGTGTTCTTTGCAGCAGTCGTGTTTTTGCCTCAGGGCAGAAAAATGGTATAAAACTCCAACCCTGATATTCTGAATTCGTGGCCATATCTGAGAGCACCATTGCTGCTGCTGGGTGGTCCACCCAACCTTCGGTTGATGTTGTCCTGATTTATCGTGGCGTTTTCAAAATTGATTTTTGAAAATTGCTAAATAAATCTTTGGATTTTGAATTGGTTTGTGATTGTTTATAACAGAGGAGAATGAGGATATGCCTCAGTCTTGGGCTGAAATTCTCTTGTAAGGCTATAGTGAAGATATAATTGATACATCAGACTTTTTTTCCCCTGTAACTCATGGAATGCATTGGGGGGATGTAGCATTCTAACCACAGCTATGAGTAAAGGCACCCGCGTTGAAGCAAGCAGATGTTGAAGTAGCTGTGATCCCATGAGAAGCTTGAACAAAGAGAAAGATGAAAGAGATGAGAAACTCTGCCCCAGAGACAGAAGAAGAAAACCTATGTTCCCAGAAATAAAAGAAGATATTTTTTTCTTCCTATACTAGGACAGCTCATCCTTAAAATTGTACCTCAGTAAGCCGAAATGACCCATAATGATAGTTGTGGGAAACTACAAAACCACAGGAGGGACTCACAATTGCAGATTTCTGGGCGGCTGCTATTTGTAAAAATTAAAACCACAAAATCACTGTTTCTTGTGGAAAAGTCTCCATAGCATGGCAAGAGAGACTCCTCTCCCTAAGTGGAAGTTTCTCCCTAAAGAAAGTTTATTTTAAAAGTGGTAAGCTGACTAAAAATACCAAATTTAATCTCTACATTGTCAGTAGGAAAAATAAAGAAAAGTTAGGAGGAGAAGAAGTGTTCTGAAGGTTTATTCTGATTTCTTATTATTTTTCTTTTAATTTTGTTAATAAAGTTCTCTATACCCTGTAAAGTTTTGAGCCTGCTTTGCTCTCCTCCTAATCCTTATCTTGCAGCAAAAAATGAGTAAATAATTCTAATGGTTACACTGGTGTTTGGCCAGCACTAAAACCACTAAACTAAGCCTGTGATTTTGTCCACTTTACAATGATGAGTATTATTAAGGCATGAGGTGTGAAGTTGTACTCTATACTATCAAAATATGACAAACTTTCAGCTGAGAAATTTGTCCAGCCTTATTAACCAGTTATCCAGTCTACAATCTGAGCAATTTGGCTATCAATTACAGTTAATAGCCAATTTACATCAGTTGCATTTTTTCTTTTATGTAAAGGCACCAAAGTTAATCAAATTTATTTTACTTTTTTTTTTTCAGCTAGAAGTTTGATGTTAGAACATAGAAATAAAATAAATCCACATCACATCTGTAATCCACCACTGAAAATTTAATTATTCTAAAATTCTGTTAGCATTCCTCTATGGTCTCAACAAAGACCATTTGCACATAAGACTGGTTTCCCTCCCTTGCACATCTAAGTGACAAAGGTAACTGCACTTTTAAACTGTTTAAACTATGTAACATGTTACATCACATTTTTGTTTGGTATGGGGCAGCCAAACTTAACCCTTCATCAAAATTTTTACTCTTTTATGACATAAAAAGTACCAGACAGATAACATCCTCTTTAAGTGTCAATGGTATGGAACAAAAATAGATTTGCATCACAATATAGATCCATTCTAATACATCAAGTTAGTTTATGAATGTTTACTGTTTAGAGAAAGAAATTAAAATTTACTTACAGGCTATTCATCCTGTGTGTTGGTTTAGCACAGAGGGTGAGGCGCAATTGGTGATTTTCTTTGAACTGACAACAAAATAGCCAATTGCATGTAGGAATACACTTCTGAGTCACACAGCTTTAAAAGTTAGAAGGAAGCTTGGGATTTTTTTTCTTTCCGCCCTCACAGAAGGTAAGGCACTCCCGGCTTTCTCCTTTGGTGGGGGCCCGGGCTTTTACAGGAGGCCCGCCTAACCCGGTGACTCCCAGGCCGGGAGAGATGATGTTCCCCCGTCCCAGCCCGGATCGGTTTTTAGCAGCTGTAAAACACTCTGCCGCTCCCTCTATGAGGGGGGAGCTGGCCCAGGCCCACAGCCAGGCCTCGGGCCAGCTCCCCCAGCAGGGGGAAGGGAACCTGCAACCTGCAGCCGCTCCAAACTGGGCCCACCCTGAATGAGACCGAGGGATGAGGCAGGAGCCTTCCATCAGCCGGGCTGCTTTGAGATTGCTGGCCTGAGTTTCTTCCCCCATCCCCGCGGCTTTTGAAAATCTTGGCTGCCGCCGGCAGAGATCACATGACCACCGCAGGCCTGGGCAAGCTTTAACTCTTTCCTGCTAGCAGATGGAACTTCCAGAGCACTCGGTATTCCTGGACTGAGAACAGACGAAGTAACCGTGTATAGAGAAGACTTAGCATAACAGTCAGATGGAGAGAGTGAGAAAGGGTTTAATGAAAAGAAGGATGAAAGAGTTGCCCGCTGGCTGGACTTGTTTGTTTGAGCTATGGAAGTGAACTCTATAGGTAGATTGTCCTTTAAATCATGGAAAAAATATGCATGTAGGGAGATGATTTGTGGATTTTTGAGCAAAGGTGTTTGTGATGGATTGAGTAATATTGCATTAGAATCTGTGATTCTTGTAGTCCCATGAGATGCCTGAACAGAGAGAGATGAAAAGCTCCTGCTTTTCAGTGAGAAGTGAGAAGACACATCTGTTCCTTCAGATGAAGAATCCTTTGCCTTTGAAGTTGCTTATCTTTAAAAGGTGACACTCTAGATACCTAAGTTCCATTACCCATGAGCAGCTTGGGAAACTGCTAATGAGACCACATAGAAGCAAATTTCCCCCGGGCAGCTGTTTCTGTGAGAGTTCCAACCCACAAGAGAACAGTTCTATGTTGTCAGTGGAAGAAATTCCATGGTAAACTAAGAGATTCCTCACCTAAAGAACTGATGAAAGACTATTTAAATGGTGAAACTGACTGAAAATCACAGGTTTTGTCTCTACGTTGTTTGTAAAAAAGTAAACACTTGTGGGGAGAGGAGGAGGGTTTTAAAAGTTTCATTTTTTTTCCTTTTTTCCCTCACTGTGTGTTAATAAACTATCTGTGTACCGTAAGCTAAAGCCTGTTTTACCTTTTTCTCCCAAAATCCTATCTCCCAGTTGGCAAACAAAAATTCAGCAAACATGAAACCACCACATCCTTTTTACAGTATTTTTTTTTTTTTTTTTAAGAATTCAGCAACAAAGTCAAACCTGTTGGTAAAACCAGGATTGAAGGTTACCTTTCAGGAACCAAAGGCAGAATTATCATGTAAGAAGTAAGTGTCTGGGAGTTTTTAAAAAGCCTATTGCAAACCAGCACATGGAATTATCTTCTATTATACTAAAATTTAGATACTCCCTCTCCATACCAAGTGTGTGAATGAATGAGTAACATATAATTACCTTACACTTTCTAGCCTGGTATCTTATTCCATTAATCTGATTTTTCACACTATAGATACCTCTGTTTGCTCTTTCATGTTTTTGCCATTCACTACTTACCACTTAAGATTACTTCAAGGCCAAAATGTTTCAGGTTTTTCAGATCATACCCAATTATTTGTCAGTCACTGGACATATTTGTTTCGCAATACAAAAATCTACAAATTCTAGCAGGTTTTGGTTAGTCCTTTGAATTTATATATACTAAATCTTAAAGCTCAGTTGTAATTTAACTGTTCAAACTTTCAGATTGTTCTGAAAAGCATATTCTATAATTACTTTCCAAGTAACTAGAAGACATTAAAAATAAAATATTTATTTTAATGAAAGCAATCACATACATAGGATCCCTTATTAACTGAAAAGAGGTTATAAAAACTGAAAAACCCAAATGAAAAAGGGGTGCAAAGGACGGGAGGAAAGTGATTATCCCATAACTGCAAAGCTTCAGAATGCAGAATGAAGCACTGTGATCAATAAACTTTATTATTATCAAGTTTCTGCAAGACGAGGAGAGCTTAGAATGAGCCATGGAATGCAAAGGCTTCAGGCAGAGCAGGAATTCTTGCAGTGCAGAAGTCTTGTGCATCAAAAGGAGCAGTGGTGTTTTACTGACAGCTTAGTAAACTATTAACACCCTAGTCTGCTGCTTAAAAATATATTACCTATTTATACTAGTTCAAAGTGTGTGGTCTGCAGCTTCAAAAGAGGTAGCTCTGATTCAACTGAAACCTGTGGGCATGAGATGTAAAGAATAGGTAATCTGCCAAAGGGGAAGTGAAATTAAAATGAAAATAGCCAGGATATGGAATATAGAAAAATCAAGACATGGCATGCTCTGATTTCTTGATTTTCACAGTTTAAACATAAGAATAGCCTTGAATCTGTATGTTAAACTTGAGGAAGGGTGTCCAACCAAGGAAGAGCAATGAAATTGTTTAAAGGTCTTGAGATCAAGTCTGATGAGCAGGTGAGGGAGCTGGGGTGGTTCAGTCTGGAGAAAAGGAGGCTCAGGGAAGATCTTAATCACTCTCTGTAACTATTGAGCAAGGTAGGTGTAGGGCTCTTTTTCCAAAGAAGAAATTATAGGATGACAGGAAACAGCATCAAGTTGCACGAGGGGAGGTTTAGGTTGGATATTAGGAAAAATTTCCTCACTGAAAGTGTTGTCAAGTCCTAGAAAAGGCTCCTCAGGGAAGTCAGTGGTGGATTTGCTGTCTCTGAAGGTATTTCCAAGAACCTCCAAGAACCATAGGTGTGGTGATTTGGAAAATGGAGTGGAGTGGAGGTCTTGGCAGTATTAGGTTTATGGCTGGACTGTCTTACAGATCTTTTCCACTCTAAATGATTCTGTCATTCTAAGGGGAGAAAAAGTTAATGTTTTTAACTAACAGTTGGTGAGCAATGTTTTTTGTAGAACACAGGATGCCAATTCCCCTAAGTATACCTTTCAGAGACTTATGGTATGCAGAGAACTTTGTTTTCTATAGCGATGGCAGCATAAAGACTGGAGGTCACGTTGTTTGTACATGTAAGTGGTATCATAATCACAGCATGTGGCTCTACTTGAATATTATAATTAGAGTCCATTTCTCCATCAAGCACTTGGAGCACAGAAGAAAGTTGTGCTCTTGTTTTTCTTCTCCCAAACAAAAAGCCATCATGCCACAGTACAAACGGTTCCCTAAATATTTCACGTGGAACTGTAGCTGTCAGTGAGGTTATGTTCATGCCAGTGAAAGAAGACCTCCAGAAAGCCTAACAATTCGGTGTAAACACAACTGCATTCAGGACTATTGGGAGCGCGGTTTAAACAGACAGTGATCTTTGGAAACCGTCTGGAAAGCACTGTCTAGGGAAACTTCTAAACCGGAACACAGGGTGCAGTTTGAGCCCTGCCATCCCTTTTGCTGGAAGAGCTTTGTAGGTCTGAAACTCTGCCAGCTGGGACAAGACTGTTTTGCCTGTTTCCTAAAACTTGTTAATCCCAACCCTTCCGGCGCCTTTCTCGCGGAAACCAGCGAGGAGCAGCCGGAGGAGCCCGAGCGGGCTGCGGTCAGAAGCCCCGAGCAGGCAGCGGGACTCACCGGGCCGGGCAGGTCGAGGCTGGACAGCCGCGGGCCGCACGGCGGGAGGCGGCCGCGGGCGACCGGAGCCCCGACCCGAGGATAGCCTCAACCCCGGACACAGCAGGAGCAACCCGGAGCGCCGGGGAGAGCGGGAGCTCTGGAACAGCCCTGCCTTGCTCTGCCCTGCTCCCAGAGCCCAGCCCAATCCGTCTGGGACAGAATCCCGCCTCTCGGGCCCAGCGGCTCGTACCGGGATACAGGCCAGGCTGCCCGTAAAGCTTCACCTCTTTTAAGGAGCTCATCTGTATCGGTGAGTGGCAGGTCCAGTAATACTTCTAACCTAATCTAACCTAACATCATCTAATCTAATCCAATCCCACAGTTTGGACAGGAGCACTCTTTGCTGGGTTAAGAACTGGCGTGATGGCCGGGCCCAGAGAGTGGTGGTGAGCTGGGCTGTGTCCAGCTGGCGGCCAGTCACTACTGGTGTCCCTCAGAAGTCTGTGCTGGGGCCAGTTCTGTTCAATATTCATGACATGGATGAGGATATTGAGTCATTCATTAGTAAATTTGCAGACAACACTAAACTGGGAGCATGTGTTGATCTGTTGGAAGGAAGGAGGGCTCTGCAGAGAGAACTGGAACGATTGGATGGATGGGCAGAGTCCAACAGGATGAAGTTTAGTAAGTCAAAGTGCCGAGTCCTGCATTTTGGCCACAATAACCCCCTGCAGCCTTATAGGCTGGGGACACTGTGGCTGTGCAGTGCCCAGGCAGAAAGGGAGCTGGGGGTACTGATGACAGCAGCTGAAAATGAGCCAGCAGTGTGCCCAGGTGGCCAAGAAGGCCAAAGGCATCCTGGCCTGTATCAGGAATAGTGTGGCCAGCAGGAGCAGGGAAGCCATTCTTCCCCAGTACTCTGCACTGGTAAGGCTGCACCTTGAGTGCTGTGTCCAGTTCTGGACCCCTCACTTTAGGAAGGATGTTGAGACACTTGAGCACATCCAGAGGAGGGCAAAAGGCTGGTGAGGGGCTTGGAACCCAAGCCCTGTGAGGAACAGCTGAAGGTTCTGGGGTTGTTTAGCCTGGAGAAAAAGAGACTCAAAGATGACCTTATCACTCTGTACAACTTCCTGAAAGGTGGTTGTAGCCAGGTGGGGGTTGGTCTCTTTTTCCAGGCAGCAACTGACAGAACGAGAGGACTCAGTCTCAAGCTGCACCAAGGGAAATACAGGTTGGATATTAGTAAAAAGTTTTTTTATGGAAAGAGTGATAAAATACTGGAATTGTCTGGCTGGGGAGGTGGTGGAGTCACCAACCCTGGATGTGTTTAAAAAAAGACTGGATGTGGCACTCAGTGCCATGGTTTGGTTGAGGTGTTAGGGGTGGGTTGGACTCAATGGTCTTGAAGGTCTCTTCCAATTTAGGGGTCCTGTAATCTAATATAGCCTAATCTAATCTGATTTTGTAATCTAAACTAATAGTTTTTTTCCTACAGTCTCCTGTAGTAAAATTCTAATTGTTTGCAAGGCAAACTGAAATAATGTTACTCAAAAAGTGTTTCTCTGAAACTACCTGCCCATGGATTGCTTACACCTGTCACGTGCTCTGTGCTTGTGCAGTGTTCCCATGTCAAGGGATCTTGCTGTCTATCCCTCCCATTTGCTCAATACATATGTATCATCATTAAAAATGAGCCTAAGGAAAAAGTCCAATAAAGCAAAAGAAAATACTAACAATGAGGATGTGGAATGAGGTTTGTTATTTGCAGAAAAGCCTAAATATTCTTTTCTTTATATGATCTAGATGTAGGTAGTTTCTTAATGCATAACTGCTTCTTTTTTACCTATTCAGGGATGTTTGAACATGAATGTAATATGAAGTGAACTTGCAGCTCGGGTGGGTCAGGTGAATGCTTGAAATGTGCCACTATTTCCTCATTAGGTATGGCAAAAATGTAGACAAGAGCCTGTATTCTCTCATGACAGATATTTAAGTTGATAATTTTGCACAAAGTAATTCTAAGTGTTCAGTCCCAGTCTTTTTCCTTTTCTGACCCTGCTGTACAGAGGTTACTACAAACTGTCACCACATCTGATCTGCTGATCACCGGCTATTCAAACTCATTATTCCATTCCTGCAAACTGGTAGTGTTGCTAACAGCTGTAGGTATTGGGAATCCTAGTGAAATCTAGCGAAAAGAGTCTGTTGGTCACACTCAGTTGCTCCCAGAAAAATAACTGCTTGTCTCTTCACATATTTACCAAATGTATACCGAAAGTACCATTACCTTCCTTCATAATAGATTTTCTTTTCTTCTAGGCCTGTCCATAGTGTATCCACATCCCACACAGCAGGACAAATTCCTTCAGATTTCTTTCCAGGTGGGAATCATCGAATGATTTGGGAATTCTTGAAGATACTAGCTACGTGTTGCAAGGTATGGGGGAGGGTAAAAGAGGAGAAGTCAGCCACGTCTTCCTTTTCCACCTTATGAAATTAGTTGTCTAGAAGGACAGTGTTTCCATGGGAAGATATATCTGGGGTTAAACCATCTCTGTACTCTTGTCTATTTTGTGTTAGAATTAAGCATGTTCTAACATTAAGCAAAATCATGAGCAAAACCAGTTTCTGGTAATTTCAAAATTGCCATTTAAAAAATGTCTAAATTTTTTACAGTGCAAGCCGGTTAAAGAAATAAAACATTCATAACACAAGGTTGTCCCCTAATGATTTGGATAAGAATTAGAGTTTCTTAAAAAGGTGTATTTGTTCCAAAACAAGAAGGAATTATGCAATGTAAAAATTGGATTAAGAACAATAAAAGACTTGCAGCACTGGAAAAATAGATTATCTTCTGTCTAAATTGGGTCGTTTTTGTATCCATGTGGTAATCATTGTGTATATTCTCAATATTTTGCTCACTCTTGTATAATAAAAACTCTTTCACTTCAGCTGTTTCTTCAGCACACTTAAGTCTCTTGTTAGACCATTCATATGCTAATGCATCCAAAAAATCTATTTTACAATGCTCCAGAAAGGTTACCTATCCCATGTGGTTCAGCAATCGCTCCAATGATGAATCTAACACATATCTTCCATTGACACTCTTGAGTGTTCTGTTTGTCCTGTGAAATATATTTCTACAGCAGATCTACCTGTGATATGGTATGAGACTTTACAATCTTCCTACATTTGATGCTCTCCAGCATATCTGCGTCTCAAACTTTTTTTAGGTCAGTGTTGTGGCCTCATTCCTCAGTGATAGGACAAGATGAAACAAGTTGCCTCAAGAAACAAGAGGCTACAGATTGGAGGTTTAGATTGGGTAACAGGAAAAATTTCTTCATTGACGAAGAGTTGACACTTCTGAACACTGAAAGGGAAGTGTTTGAGTCACCATCCATGGAGGCATTTAAAAGACCTGGACATGTGATTAGGAACATGGCTTAGTGGTTGTCTTGGAAGTGTTAGATTAACAGTTGGACTCATTGGTCTTAAGGCTCTTTACTAATCTAAATGATTCTATGATTCTGAATCTATGAATTCTATGATTCTATGAATGTCTGAATAGCTTCATTATCTTAAGAAATACAGGCATTGTTCAGTGGAATAAATTTAGGGTTGTATTGTATATTACCTGTCAGTTTGATCCAGCTTTTAAACATGTCAAGGAAGTAGGAGTTTGTTGGAGTAATGTTATAAATAGTATTACTGAAACTTTTATCTGAAAAGGCTAATTGACTAAATTATAATTTCCATTTTGTAATGATGCTGTTATTCTTTATGCATGTCAGGTGATGGATAGAATCCACCAATTTTTAGCAGAAACCAGTTTGGTGCAGGTAACTCTATTTATCATGATAATCCCAGCAACCCTAAAAGTATTTCTTATCACACACAAAACCTGAGCAGGTGGCAGATTTTAAATCATGTGTTGAAAACTAAAAATAGAGAATATTTTTCCTTTTATTTTTTTCCCCGGAATCTACAATGAAACTTAGATTATGAAACACGAAGTTCATCTTCACACACACAAAGGAGCACAGAGAGGACAGTGATGGTCAGGAAACTCTTACAACTGAATAAGAGAAACTGGGACACTCTGATTGGACTTCCAGGGCGGACACAGGAGGACAGTCAGCCTCACTGTCTGGTGAAAGCCATCGAGGTCAGCTAAGTGAATGGGCTCTCTGTATAACCTTACAGACCAAGGGGAGTTACTGCCTGTGGAATAGGTCTTGGGATTCTGCAAGACATTGTATAAGATGCTTTGAATAGGAAGCAAAGATAAGGAAGTGGGGAGATTAAGGTGTTTTGAGGGTGAACAACAGTAAGGAGATAGAGAGAAGTTGCTGGTCAGTCTGCTCATCTGGTCATGCCCTGCAATTGGTCAATGTATTCTCTCCTGCTTCTTACCAAAATCCATTTCTATTTCCTAGGTGAAACTCTCTCTATAGAGTAATGTTCTGAGACAGTGAGTATAGGATGATTGCAAATTGTGCAATCATCATGTTGTTTCTTGGTACCTTACTGCAGTCACTGGATAAGTGAGTTTTATGTCATCGTTAAAGCTTCCTTAAATTTTTTTTTTTCTCACATCATGGGCTGTAGATCCAGGATTATTTGTGATTACATTATTTGGCATTTCTACTGCTTTTACACTAAAGGAAATGTTAGTATTAAGATGTCAGCTAAAATGGTGCATTATAGAATTATGCTTTGAAAATATGTTCGTGTTGGTAGGAATTAAGCATTGGTTATTAGTCAGGTGATAGAGGTGTGTTTTGCACCTCTCTACATTATCTTCCTTTGAGGTCAATTTTATCCATATCAGTTTTCATTGTTTCTATTATAAGCATTCACATACTTAGCCCAGATCTGTTTTTTTCCCATTCTTAGCTACTCACACCTTAGCAGCACTAAACTGATCCTTCCGCTTCGGACTTTCTTAATTTCTGTTTTCATGAGTACAGCTGCACTGCCTTCCAGGATCCCTTTTATGCATGCACACATATGCTTCCTGAAAGCACTGCAGTATTCAGCAGTGGGTCTGAAAAGCCTCTTCCCTTGTTGATAATGCATGGAGGATTTAAAATAAACTTTAAAATAAACTATAAATACTTCCTAGACCTAGTAGGGTTTTGTGTTTTTCACTTAGCTTTCCTGAAACTTTGCTGAAACTGATGAAATAATTTTCTAGGGCTGGTCAGATCTTTGCTTATATGATGTTGACTTGTCCCAATCCAGGTGCATAATAATAATAATATTAATAATAATGAGATGTAATATGTCATTTATGTAAAATTTAAGTTATAAATAATTGTTATGATTATATCTCTATATATAACTTGACAAAATATGTGCCTTTCTGCTCTATGGATGGAAATACTGGCTTATAAAGTCAATTGGAACTCTGTCATTAATTGCAGTGGGGCTAGAACTATACAGAGTGTTACAGTTGTCTGAATGAGCCTCAGGAGATCTACCAGTTTTGTTGCTGCTTTTAAAGATTTGTGTTTTATAAATTACATGAATTATCAGCAGCACTCTATTGTCTTTTTTAACTTTGGTTTGGGAGAAATACATACTTCTCAGAAGTCTTGTGTGCAAAGTCTTTTCTAAGTGTAATAAATAAATCATTCGCTAAATCACTTGCCAAAGCAGTGTGATTCCACCCAAGTGATACAATTTATTGCCAAACTTCTCATGATGATATACTATTAAAACATTTCTATAAAGACATTACCAGAACAACTTGACTTGTTTAAAAATATATGAAGTAAGTTGACACCTTTTGGAAAGTACACACAAGTATTTCCAAACAACAGCACTCCAAAGAGTGGCAATTTAAGGCACATGATTATTTTGCAACCTTTGTTACATAAATGTCTGACTAGATCATGTATTTGTAATACATAATTTCATATATTTAAATAACTAGGTTCACAGGTCAGAGAGACAGAATTCATCTCAATGCAGGCAACACTTCTGAGGTTTTTTAACATTGCTAGATCATAGTGCAGCATAATAAACATTGTTAAGAAAGAACTTTATTCATGGAGCAAAATACGTAGAAGGAACATCAAATATTTCTTCATTTCATCTTTTTGCAACAAGGTAGAGCATGGTTACTTATTAAATAAATAGCAACAGTGGAACGCCCAGCTTTCCTTTTTCTGACTAAGTATGTCACAAAAAAATTTAGAGACAGAGTTTTCAGGGAAGTTAGAACTGAACTGGCCTCACCAGACATGAACGAGTTGTCCACTGATCATTGCAATCTAATAAACAAGGGCAAAAAAAGCTGATACTTACAGCCACATCCTCAGCAGCTCTGAATTTATATTGCTGTGATAGAAATTAGTGATACTTGACTGATTAAAGTGTGCTGAAGAAGTAACCGCTTTAACCCACAGATACACATAACACAGGAAATGTGAATGTACAATGAAAGAGTATGCAAAAAAAGAAAAGAGTATGACAAATGATCGACTGTTATAACCTGCTTTTTCATATTTACCCTGGTAGACACTGGGAGCAATTGTCCTTGAAAAAAAAAAGGAACCATAATCCACTATTTTATAGCTATGACTATATTCTCAAATGTGGAAACTGGGGACATGAAAGTTTTTTTCATCACATTTCAAAGTGGGAAATTATGACAAACAAAACCTTGCGGTAGAATCAATTCTACTAGAAAATCTCTTTCAGGGCCATAAGAGCTTCAGGAATTATGCAAGATATTCCAGGGAAACATCTCTTCACTATCAGAATTATCCATTTTATCCTTCATTTGTTTCGCTGTAGTGATGCAACATATAGAAAATACCTAAGGCCTTTGAAACAGAGAGGCAAGCCCTTTGTACATAGTCTTTTCTTTTCTGTTGTTTGAAATGGTGTGATGTTTCTCTCTGTTTTGTAATACTACATCCCACAGCCCCGTCAAAAACATACAGGGTCCTGCTGACTTTTCACGGAGATTACTGTGTTTGTCAATATGGTGCTGTCCATGGATCCTCTTTTCTTTAGCCTAAAAGCTTACAAGAACAATAAAAACATACCTTGTGATTTTCAAAATTGCATACTCTTGTCTGTGCAACATTTTCGTGGTGAAAACTCCCACCTGTGGATGACAATTTACAAATTGTCATCCACAGATGGGAGGTAGCCCGTACAAAACCAGATTGGTAATGGTCTAACAAGCATGCAGAAAACAGTCCTCAGTGTGGTTCTCTTTCTGGCAGCAGCATAGCAATGACCTCTGTACGACACCAATAAGAAATGAAAGTTTTATTTCAAAGCCAGCACCTGATGAGCATCTTGCCAATTTTGGTGTTGGTATTTCAGCATTATGCTATGAGACAGGAGGGTAGATTTTGGCACATTGCACTTTACTTGTACTTACATTTGGGATCAGTCACGGTCCTGTTACATATCTATGCCAATTACTAACATACTTGTTCCAATTATAATATCTAGAACAGCATTAATATGCTCTCTGTTTCATCAGAATAATATGTTCACATGTACTCAGTTTCACAGAAATTGTATTTACATTATTGAATTTTAACAAGGCTAGCTGTGGGTGATGAAGATTTCCAGTTAGGGACACTGATTTGAATCATTGCCCAAGAAGACAGCCAAACAGGCAGCTGCTTGTGGGTTGATACCAAAAGAACCACTTCTCTGTATCTAGTCTCTAGAGGTGTACGGTTTGTATCTGTCTAGGTTTGTATTTGGTATTTGCCATCACATCTCTGCAATTTGCATCAGCTTAACATACAGTTTTAGCATACAGGACAAAGATAGAACAAAAGATGTGAGCATGAGTTTTCACACATTGCTCCACTCTTCTTGAGTGTCTGGGCAAATCTCAGTTTTAATATATGACAGAATCATCTCAAACCCATCAAAATCTGGGTAGGTAGATTGAAACAATCAGTAATTCCTACAGATAAAATAAAATTTACCACATAAAGCCGCTGTTCAGGATCTGGTCTAAAACAATTCAGATACCTCCCTGAAGGTGACAGTTCATTTACAAATGGTTTACACTGATACCAAATAGAAAGTTGGAACACATTAGGATCACAGAAATGGCTAAGCACTCTCCTTCTATTAATACCATAGAACCCTTACAATTTATACCACTGAAGATTTCAAGCCAAAATTTCAGGACTGGAATTATCCAAGGCAAAATGGCCAGAGGACTATACACAGGCATGTAGTATTATACATCTGTGAGAAGTCTAAGAGTTTTCACTTCTATTTAGTCTTTGTCTGAGTTGGCTTTCACTGATGTCTCCAGCTGTCTTCAAGGTGATGTAGATCTAATTCATATGCAGTGTGTCTAGTGCAATCGTTAAAAACATGGACAAATAGAAAGGACATTCCTAATGCAAGTAGATATACACATGCACAGTAGCCAGACTGCCTCTGTACTTTGCACCCTCAGCATCCTGAGTCTTTGTGGCAGTTAAACCATGTGGCAAAATGCAGAACACCATCTGAGAGATCACTATCCTGATCAGCTATTGAAAGTGATACATAAATTTACAGGATAATATAACAGTATTTGGAAGGTGTCTTCCAAAGCAGCAGTAAAAATGACAAATATTTACACTTCTGTTTGAGTGAGGCTATTTGAAATAGAGCAGCTTCATTAAGAATATGAAATGAATTGCCTGTGACCATGCAAATTAAAATTCTGAGCTAATTCTGGATGTTCTTTCTTTCCAGTGCTACTGAGTTGAAGGAGTGAAGGTGAGGGAAGGATATGGCCCTCCTGGAGTACTTGATTAAATTTCAAGATGCCAGGACTTTCCTCTCCCTGGAAAGTTTTACATGAGAGCCAATATTCCACAATTACTCAGTGACATAAATATTCAAAAGCAGGAAAATATTTTTCTTTAGCTTGCACTTATAAAAGGCACTGATCCATTTCAATCAGAGTAGACTTAGCAGGGAAGAGGCTAACCATTTGCTTTCCTTACTTTAATTTCATATAGCATAACTACTTAATTCCATTACTGAAGCAGCAAATGCAGCCTATTCCTTTGAATGTATTTATGGCAAAATGGCATAATAACCCATCTCCATGTAAAAAAACACCAAGGATTTACCATTTGAAAAGATTCTTAGTTTAGCCCTCCAAAAATAATAAGAGTATTTGTAACAGTCTACATGAAAAAATAACAAGGAGTCATAATTCCCCTTCACTATGCACCCTTTCATTATGAATAAGAACTTAAAAATGTAAGTGCAGCAGGAAAGCTCCAGTATTTCTGACATCACAGGACCCCACTGCCTTTCCATCTGAAGCCATTCTAGAGAAGATCCTATGAACCAATAGGTTGCTCTCTATTTTTACAAAAGCCCTTTGTTCATCTTGTTCTTTCAATTAAGTCCTGGCTCACAACTGTGTTTCCTCCTGTTCCAAGGAATGTGGAGGGACATGGCAAGATGCTGGAAGAGAGGCCAGCTTCTGAAGCTTAGGGTGATGCAGAGGTTTTGGCCTATGGAAAGAACGTCGGCTTTGTACACGTCTGGCTGCAGCAGACCTGTAATTCCCTTCTACATCAAGCAACATTTTCTTCTCTTGGGGCTCCTTCATGTAAGAGTCTTCCAGCCCTTCAAACATAAGCAGAGTATTCTCTTCTTGTGAGTTCTCTGACTTGAAGCTAACTTCAGAACAATAACCTGAGTTTACTGTCTCTTTGTTATTCATATCTGTACCTGATTCCCAGAAGAGATCAGGTACATTTGGGTCACATGAAGCAATGTACTCAGAGACAGCAGAAAGAGATATATTCCCTCTGTTTTCCAATGAAGAATAGTTTTGTGTCCAAGGCATTTGAAGACAAGAGGGGAAAAAGTGGAGGGGATTCACTGAAACGCTTCCATTTTGGTTTAGTTGATCATCTGAAGAGGAGTATTCTGTCATTTCTATGTCATGGTCCACATCACCTAGAGAGCACAATTAAATAGAAACATTAGTTTTTCTATTTGTACATACTTTATCTGTTAGTATGCTGGCTATTTGGCTTTGGTTTTGGCTATTTTTGTGAAAAGTGAGTGATGAAAGTGAGTGGTTTAGGATTTTTTTTTTCATTTTTTTTTTTTTAATGAAAGTGAGTGGTTTAAGATTTTTTTTCCCCTGAAGAGCACTACTCCGTATCCAGTTCTATTTTGGACAACCTGAAGTGAATCAATTCAAGTTCTTCTCCTTGCCGAATGTCAGACAAAACTTAGCTCAGTGTTTAGGATGATGCCTGTTTCAGATAGTTAAAAGACTTGAGCCATTGTCTGGTCACTAAGGTGTATCTTTATCTTAAAATAGTCCTGATATTCAGCATGGAAATATTTCAGAAATTTTTTTAAACAAATTATACTCTTTCAGTCAAGTAGCAGAGGGTTTGATTCTGCTACTTGAGTAAATGTCTTATTGATTAGTTTTCTGTATACATTAGGTATGTAGAGAAACTTAATATTTCCACTCTTGGCTTCCAGTTTCCATTGTTTTTTAAAGCCTTTAAATTGAAATTTTAGTACCATTCTCTTACTGGGAGAATTTTGTTAAAGAGATTATTCAGAGGACTGTTTCAGACAGTAATCAAGGTGTATGCTTATTAGCTTGGGAAGTCTAACTTTGCAAAACACATATTAAGAAACACAGCAGTCAAAAACCCAGTAATTTTGACATATCTAAGATACAAATGAACTTACACATACCACTTTCTAATAATAAAGTGAATTATAAATAAAGCAATTATATGGAGGAAAAGAACAGAAGCTAGCAAGAAAATGTTCTGCAGGTTGTATGTCAATATTCTGTGACAATATTCTCAGTGGGGAAAAAAAGAGAATTTCAGTGTAGGTAAGTGTTGAGGTGAAATTTTCGTTTTGGAATGCTGCTCATTGTTCACACTTTTAATCATTATATTGGACTGTAATTCACAGTCCTTTAACCAATCCTGTGTTTATTTTTAAATATAATTTTAAAAATAAACTATGATGCATTATTAAGAAACTGAGTACTGAAACCAAACACAGACGTAAAGGCCACTCCAGTAAAGAAAGTGATATGCTTCCTCTAATTACCCTTGAACTAGCACATCTTCTCAAGGGGCAGGAGCCAGAACAGAAGAAAAATGGAACTTCCTTTTATATTTCTTTTCAAGTGAAATTCTTATGTCAAAATTAGCAGTATTCACTCTTAGCCTGAGGTATTTGTCTGAACAAAGTTTCATCAACCAGCTACAGAATACTTTCAATTTACTTTTTTTGCCGATGCACAGAGGACACTAAGACATATATTTGTGACCACGGTTTCCACAAAAGCGTATTCATGATGACACTGACTTTTGCGTTTCATTGCACAAGCCATGCAGTGCCCTGTGTTCTGTTCAATTATAATATCTGAACTGTGGACCTGACCCACCTCATTTGAAGCACTGCCTGACTTGACTATAAAAATGAAGCCTGATTTTATGGTGTGGAAAATTTTCACACAGCAGAAGTTAAAGGGCAACTGGGACATTAATTTAAACCCAGAGTCAATTTAATTTTAAGCCTCTAACACATTAGAAGCAACAAGTTATTTGCTGCATCAGAAAGCTAAGACCTTTTCTAGTTTCAAAGTAAGGTGTGGATTAAGATAAATTCACATTATAAAGATAAAGCTCTAAATGGAATTCTGCTTCTCCACAATTCTGTTGTGTAATATCCCCACAAGTAGACTCTGATGCATTTAAGTAAACGTGATTAATTTTAAACCCCTTTCTTATGTAATTTATTGGTACATCAGTCATGTCACTGAATAGTTGTATTGTAGCAGTGGGGCATTTTTGCTTCCTGGACATTGGATAAATAATCTGGACAAATGTTCACAGCTAATTCACGGCTCCTTAGCAACAGAGTCAAAAAAATTTATTCCTTTTATTGAATTCAGGTACCAATTTCAGGTACCAATTTTATCATCTAGGACTGACTAACCAGTCAGAAAACCTGAAGTCTCTTGAAAACGTATGCCCAATATTCTGGTACTTGGAATACTATTTTGTTGGCATTTAAAATATTCAAGTGAAAACAAAGAGAAAGACCCTTATCTGCTGTAAAAGTAGCAAGACATTGGACCCCAAACAGTTGAACAGCTCTCCTGCAGAAGGAAAATAGAAAGACGTTTTGTTAATTAAGTTGGAAAGAAATAAAAGATGTTTAGTTGTACGAAGAAATCAGGAAAGAAAGAGATTTTCTGAAAGAAGAAAAAAACAGAAAAATAAGTTTACTTCTCAGGACTGATAAGAAGTCTGGTTAAAAAATAGAGGTGATAATATCTTTTAAAATATTACATATGTGTTGATTCTGGGAGAAAAGATCTGGGTCGGTCCTCTGGGCCATCTGCTAGCAGGAAGGAATCTGTTGATTTATTGCTGAGCCGGATTGGAGTGAGCCGTCTGAAGTTGTCTGGAGAATATGGGAGCTGCACTCGGGCCCTTTGTGATGGTACCACAGTGTCTTCACTAGATAACCATGGTGAGAACTTCATGTAGATGCTTTGGTCATCATCAGCTGAAAATACTGGATTATCAATTCCTAAAAAAAATTCATGGGTGACAAATAAAAGTAATCAAAATAATTTCTTGGTAATACAGCAAGATGCTTTATAAAAGGAGAAGGGCTGTTGGAAAAAATGGGCTGATAAACTGGTACGGGTGTGACTAAGTCAATGCACAGACCGTTACACACACATACACCTTGGGTTTTGCTAGACATGTATGGGATTTCAATTAAAGAGAAAAAATTGGTTGTCACATCAAATTTGCAATTATGTTAGGGATATCTTGAGGCAAAAAATAAAACCAATAAAAGTAATAATCAGTCCACAAGTGGTAAGCAAGAAGAAAAAAAAAGTGCAGCATAGAATAACTGCAGAAAATTCAAATCAAATCCACAAAAAACCCCAAGATATGGGAAAAAAAAAACCCTCAACAACTTCACCACTCCATAAGCAGGTGAGTGTGAGGTAGCTATGAGAAGCCAAGAAACAGTCAAAAGTAAGATGTAGGAGCCTGTTCATACAGCTATCAAGTTTGACAAGCTTTTACATAAACATTTTGCATCTTGTCACTTATTTCTGTGTGTCTTTAAATATTCAAGCACGGTAATGAAATTTGTCATGAAACAGTGTCATGCATAAACTGCATTTAAGGATGTCTGCCACAAGAGTATGGACACAAGTGTTTTCTTCACTCTAAGCACCAATTACACATGAAGCAAACAGTGGCATGCTGAAAAAATTTAAATACAGAAGTGCTAAAGAGAAATACTAAATCTTGTAACTCCATAAATAATATATTGTTTCTGTTATATATAGTTATAGGCTTTCAATCTGATATTTTGGAGTCTTTCAAGGGTGGAAATCAAGGGCACTGAGTTCTCCAGAAATGCTGCAAATCTGCCCTTTTCAGTAACTTCTGTAAGCCTGTAAGAATCTGATGGGATTGTGAATATAAAAGGAGAAATCTTTCCTGAAATAGGAAGAACAAAATTTATCACAACGAAGTTCTAATGCAAGTGAAAAACAGTTCCAGAGGACTGGTATTGACTAGTCTTGTGAGGTAAGACAATTCTAAAATAAGTTTCTGCTGCTGGAAATAATTAGTGGCTTTAAAACTGGTTTAGGTTGTCATGTTCACAACTGCTGTCAGTTTCAAATGTGATGCTCTCCATACCTCCAGATATCCAAAAATCTTTATGTTGACATTAATATTAAGCAAATGTATTTTCAGATTAAACACATGAAATCACTCAATCAAACAAAAAACCAGGCTAACTAAATGCTAAACATCAGCATTTCTAGTACTTTTTTTTTATATTTGAGGAAAAAAAACCTTTGTAGGTAATAAATATTTTTACCGGCAGGAGTATCTGTGAAATTTTGTTTCGTCACATTAGCCAGGAAATCAACTCCTTTGCCTAGATGCAAAGTCTCATAATCATTATTTTCTTCTGATTCAGAAAACTCCAAATCTAGGGGGGAAAAAAGAAAAGGAAGAAAAAAAGTGCCATTTCATTAGAGATTTGTGTCAGTTCTGATAGAAAATGCTATTTCCTGCTGGTTTGATGCTGTCATGGTTATCAAAAATACATCTTTAGCAAGGATTTTCATCACTTGACACAGGTCAGCATTAGTATAATGACTAGTTTCAAACCTAATGAGGTCATTGCTGCTTTTACTGCAGTATAATAAGTTTTGCAATAGCTGCTAAACCACTTGTTAAGACGATCTTCCAAATAAACTTTTCTGGTTTTAAGTAGATGATGACATCTCTATGCAGAGTTCTTTAATAAAACAATATTCAATGACCCACTAATGAGTATTCAGAACACTCTTCCCAAGTAAAGTAGTTCTAGAATATTACACTTGGGGAGCCAGACTGTACTGCCTGTCTCAGTCAAACAAAAATAACACTCAGTAAATGATTCAAGAAGATACATAAGGAAAAATATGTTTGCTTGGAGCTAAGAGAGAAAAGACAAATCTGAGAAAAGAAATCCCTCTCTATTTTACTTGAGTTGTCTTTGAGATTGAGGAGTTACAGACATAAACAGAGGGAAGAACGTAAATCAAAGTTAGTTCAGTGGCTTTTAACTACATTTCAGTTTTAAAGTGACTCGTATTATTTTATAATTGCATAATAAACATGTTGGCACTTATCACATCTTGCCATGTCTGACACCAATGCCAAAAAAATGGCTAAGACAGGAAAGAATTTGGGGCTTTATATGCAAAACCAACTTTTGCTAGGGATAGTCCCCAGGCTGGTCAGCTTCCAATTACACTTCCAAGCCTGACCCATGTGATAGATACATTCATGAAGGGTAAAGCAGTGCTGGAACTGACCTCTGAGAATATGTTCCTTCCAAAGCTACACCCTCCTTGAGTTATATCATACTTGCTTAGCCTCAGCTCTGCTTCAGACCCTTCTAAAACAGTGGACTTTAACTCAGATAAGAATGTAATCTCACCTACTGAATTTTATAAGGCTGAGGTCCTAGGTAGACATATCCTGCTGTGATGAAAAAAAGTTAGCAGCCCTGTGCAATCTCCAAACAGAAGTTGAAAGTTCATTTATATTGTAGCCACTGCATTGATTTGTTTACAGAATATAAATGTGATATTTTTAAAATGTGAGCAAAAAGGCCAATTAAAATTTTGTTTGTCATCCAGATTCCTAAAAAACAACTTCTAAATTAACTGATATATCACTGCATTTAAGCATGAAGGAGATCACCACTCCAAGTTCTGAACTATGACTAGAAGTCCCTTTTTACCATCAGATTCACTATGGCATGTCACAAAATCTTTTAGTGATGCTTTACTGGCAATGTAGCTGGTATAATTCAGTTAATGTAAACAGTCTAAGAGTCTTTTTACCTTTTTCCTTTAAAGTAAAATCTTGTACTGGATTTTCTGAAGGAATGTTTCCATTTGGTATGACATTGCTATTTCTCTGAAAAGAAAAAAAAGTGACCAAAGATGTCATCAGATAGCAATGGCAATGAAATGACTCTTTGAAATGATGAGTCCAGGAGAATAACCGTAAAATCCATTGTAGTCTTTATTTGAAACTCAATATGGATGCCACTAATTTCCCACCTACACTTGAAGTGTGTACAGACAGGGTGAAAAAAAGAAACTTTGGCTCTTTTTATGCTGTGTGTTCCCTCTTAGTTTCACACAAATTTGGTTGAATGCTCCATGCTATAGAGCTATCCTGCTACCTCTCCCCACATTTTTTATCCTGCAAAATCTCCCCACAGTGTAGTAGCATGGTTCAGGGTCTGTTGTTTTTCAAGTGATCAGAAATCAGAATCAGACTCTTCTTCTCTCACTAAGAAGAATAGCCCCAAAGCATAGAGAAGTGCAGAATGTGTGAAGAAGCCCCTTGAGTTACCTCCTAGTTTAATCTCTTCTTGCTTAGATACTCTAAATTCACGAAGTTCAATAGGACAGAGATAAATGCAGGACATAGGACTCTTCTGAGTCCTCCCTACCCTTCCCACCACTTAGTTGGTATAATAGGTGGCTTAATCTGGGTCCTTGTGAAAGTATTTTTACCCTTTTTTGGCCCCGGTCTCGTTTGTGGATTTTATTGAACTTCTTGGAATGGTTTATTCCTAGTTTGGTACTCTTGAAAGATTCTAAGCGCTTCCTCATTGTCCTATGGAAAATCTCCTTGTCTTGTTTGTCATCTTCACTGTGCATGATTTCATGTCGACTGTACAGGTGTTTGTGCTGGCCAGGAAGGGAAGACAATATTCATTTACTGAGAAATACAGATGAAAGCCTTGAATCAATGCATTCAATCAGTGTCACAAAAATGTAAACTACTCCATGAGAAAGAATGAACTAAAGACTAGTCTGAAGGCGTTAATGAAACTCCCATTTTTCTTTTTTCTTCATGAAACAAGTCCAGGAATTTTAAGTGTGTAAGAGTGGACTGTCACTCAAAGTAAGCATCTCCCCTATAAGTGTCTGAATCACTTCAGTTGATACACTTCATTTAATCCTGATCAGAACCTTTGCTGGACAGAGTTCTGCATTCCACTGGCCCCAGTGATTTCAAAGGCACTAGTTCTTTTAAAGAGCTATGTTCTTAAATGAGAAATCACACAAAGAGCCTATCTTCCTCAAGAGTGCCTATTTTGCAGTGGATCCTCTCCTTTTGAGTTTCACTTGTAAATTTTGGTTCCTATTTCCTCTTAGTTTTAGATTGGAAGCCAGTCTAATGCTAGCCTCTTGCTCTTACCTCCTGCCTGGGTTTATACAGGTACTGTTGTAGGGTGTGATGAGCAAGGGTGTCTTCTGTGTCCCGGATACTTTTCCTCCTCTGCTCTAAAGCTTGCATGTCAAGGCAAACCGGTCCAGCTTTTTCTCTCCTGAAGAAAAATCCAAACAATGGTTTTTAAAATCAATAATTGCTTAAGAGGAAGAATAAACAGGAAGATGAGGAATGAAAAGGAGAAAACAAGGTGAAGTTTAAAAGAATAAAAAGGAAGAGTAAGAACTGACTAGCTGATAATGAGTGAATAAATGGCTAATGGGAAATATGAAAAGATCATTGGTTTCTGTCTTTCAGGGAGCTGTTGCATTAATTAATTTCACAGTTTACATGACACGTGGTCTGTTCAGTGACAGATTCATCAAAAAATTAAGGAAGGGGCAATTTTTTTCCTCACCTCTCTCCTTACTTTTTCTGGAACAAACACAGAAATAACATCTAGCCCTGTATATAACAGTTGGTGAACCAAAGGCAAATGAAACAATTCTAATGTGGATGTCTGCTTCATCTTACCAGTCTTTATTGAAAAAAAACTGCGTGTAAAATACAGCATTATAAATCCATATATACTCATTTTCTGTGGGAGAAAATATTAATTTAAGTTCAAAAAAGTAGTGACTGAAGCCCCTGTAATTTGCATTTTTCAATTTTTTTTTGCAGTGTTTCAATTTCCTTTCATTTCCCTGTCAGCCCACATTACTTACAATAAATAAGAGACAGAACTTTCCACAGTGCTTGGGAGTGGAGTGCTGAAATCCACATTTACCATGTTGTCTGTACTTGGAGAACGTATAAATGCCAGTGAACCTCTACGTTCTCCCTGGTCATGGAAAGAAACAAGACATATTACAGCTGTAAAAAATTAGGACAAAATGTGTATCAAAATACAGATAATTTGTGAGACTGTATTTATGCAAATGGAACAAGAAGCATGGGAGGAGTTGTATCTAGGTAACAAAAACTGTTTTTTGGTTTTATGGTTTCTTTACATTGAGTGACATTATCCCAACAAACAAAGCAATGAAAAAATCTATTCCACTCTTAGAAATTGATTTTGAAGGGGTGAATGATTTCCTCTACCTCAGTAGCTTTGCAGTTTTACTTTGTACAATGTTGCAAGCCAAGAGCATAGGGATATACATACAGATGTTCATGTAGCAACACCACCACAGTATCAGTAGCATTTTCAAAGACACAACACTAAGTTTTCTGTTCTCTACCAGACTGGAAGCAGCAAATATTAAGTGGTGATTGAAGTCTACAAGACTATTAGAAAGAGGTTATGGCATGACCAGATGAGATATTGAAGAGGTGAGATTTTTTTTCAGTTTTAAAACTAGTGTCACAGAAGTGAACTGGTGGAAAAGCTCAGTTTTATGTCTTCATACTTTTCCCCACACCTTAAGTAATCTCTTGGTTAGCTCAAAGGTATCTGTTGAGTGATATTGTGGTTACACAGGCTGAAACCACCTGTTGTGTTTTGAATCACAACAGAGAGAAATCACAGAGCAGGTCTCTAGATTTTAAACAACAATAATAAAGAAAAATAATCTCCCTTGCAGAACAGAGACTTTATCTACATATCTCCAATTTTAACTTTACTGTGTTCCCTTTACATTTTCATATACATGGAGCAAACCCAATAAATATTTTCTTTTGCTGTGATAGCCCACATACGTATCCCAGTATGTGGGTTACCAATGACATTAAGGAATAGACTCTGGCCTCTGCAGGCAGAAAACTTGAGGTTAATAAAATTGAATTCTGAGGGAATGTCGTCCCATCCATTGTCTTAAATGAATCTTTCTTTTCAAACCAAGTTTGATGTTTCATGCATACATCATGCCACAGCATCAGTGTAAGAATTTTAGACAGAACAAGTTATGTACCATAAGCATTTTAAGTCACTTCCCTTCAGTTGCTCTGGATTATTTTCATTTTTCTTGGTTTAGGTTCTTGCCTCTCAACTATAAAGAATTTAATTAGATTGAGCCTGAACTCTCTGAACTCTTATTTATTATATAGATGCAGCATAGCAGCAGAGTTGAACAAAGAAAAAGATATAAAAATATTTTTAAACTCCTCAGTTTCTTGTAAGTAAGAAAAGAGTGAGTAGCTGGGGGAGGCAGTTCTTAACTTGTCCTGGAAGAAATGGCTTTAATTACAATCTCAGTTTGTAATTCATAGATATTTAGTTCAAAGAGATATTTGAAAAGTGAAGAAAATGTTGTTAAAGCAGTGTATCTTTGAAGCAAATATTAAAGGTGAGAAAGGTGAAATGCCTTTAGGATTCACAACTCATAATTAATTTCTGCTGGAAGAAAATATGTTGGAAAACTTCTGTAGAACTTGGAGAACTTTTAATTTCTTTATCTTTTATAATCAGATCAATAGACATTTGCCAAATAGAATTTATCTGCAAGAAACAATATACACAAATAGCATTTCGACTAAGGTAACGAAAAGCAGTTCCCTTGTGTTTCATCTCCTAAAAAATAATTAATCTAACTTTTAGTAATCTGTCTTTACTAATATGGGATCAAAGAAATTATTAGGTAAAAATTCTGATCCTAAATCTGCATATGTTAGTGATCTATAAAGCCCTTTGCATCTGTTAAAGAGAAGAAACACTGTAACGAATCTACTGAACAGATTCAGCAATTAATGTGAACATGATTTTCATGGTCATCCACCTTAAAAGTCATTATTCAACTTTCTTCCTCTGAGGTGTGACCCAGAAAGTATCACAAGAAAGAAAATTAGTTCTTAAGCTCAAATGGTCTAAAAAACAAATGGATAATTTACAATATCTCAAAGACAAGAATTTGTTTGTCTTGTGAACTATTGTCCATCTTTCATACTGACATAATTTCTGAATTTCATCTTGTTTTCTGAATTCAATCTCCAGAATTATATGTTTCATTGGAAGAAGACTGCCTGGCTGTAACTCATTTAAAAAAAAAAAAAAAAAAAGAAAAGAAAAAAAAAAAAAAAAAAAAAAAAAAAAAAGAAAAGAGAGAGAGAAAAAAAAAGCTTAGTCGTATCGATCATAGTAATAGTTTTTATTTAAATTAAAGAAATTAACTGATATATCACCTAACTGTGAAAATTAATTCAATTGGAGATTACAGGCATGGATAGATCATTATTTTGAAGACCACTTTTAAAAATATTTCATTTAAAACTATCCTGTATCAATACTGCATATTCGCAACTGTTTGAACTAAGGTGACTAGTTTCATACTGAAGAAGATTAGGAATTCTTACACAGGCAACATTGCTGCAGTACTCCTGCAGAAGGTCAAAAAACCTTCTTCAAATCTCCTTTAAAAATTTCTCCTGTTGCAAGTCTTAAGTATCCCTAACTTCACAATTCTTTAATTGCAATTATTGATATTTGTAGTATATTTAACTCTAATTATTGAACCATGGGGGTTATGATTCCATTGAATTTAAGTTAACTTTTTTTTTTTTTTTTTTTTTTTTTTTTTTTTTTTTTTTTTTTTTTTTGGTGCCTGTTACAATGATCTGGCAGATTGAGATTAGCAGTCCCATAGTTTGGCCACATATGCACATCATTTCATCATTTGGAACTGAGCTTCTTCAAATCAGATTTGTCATCATATAGACCCACTATCCTGCAGCAGCCAGACCCTGTTTACACATTTAGAATGGCAACATCCTGCCAGAATGACAGTATTTTTTTCATGTAATGAATATAGAAACAAAGATATTCAGTAAAATGCAACATAATTGTACACTGAAGTAAGTACAATATAGGATTTGGTGATCAGGCAGAATACTGAGAACTACAGCTTCTCAAACTGGCAATACCGACACTCAAAACACATTCAAAAGAAAAAAAAAGCAGAGCAGAGATGGAAATAGTTTTCCTTTAGGCATCTCCTGCAATATATCAACTGTCGGTTATAGTATAAATCTTAAAAAATCAAATTCCAAATGATGCTATAATATGTCAATAAGTGTTTGTAAGTACCTCAGCCACATAGCTAATTGCATCCTTCAAGTTGAGCTCATGGAAAACATTAAGGATTTGGTCTCTTGATTTTTGAGCAGACCTTCTCATCAGTATTTTTCTGAGGAATTTCCTATCAAAATTGGACCACCTGATAATTTAAACAAACTGTGTTAATGGCAAAAAGCAATTTTAGTTTCAAAGCATTTTTAATTTAGCATAAATTATATTTTTTGAGCTTAACACTTTGAAAAAAAGGGTGAACAGCAGAGTGTGAGGGATTTGTGTCTTGAAGCTTTTCAATTAGCACGTAAAGGAAGTCAAGGAAAAGCCTGCTACAAGACTTATGCAGCTGTTACAAAGCAATTAATCAGTTCACTTACCCAACACTACTACAAGAGAGCTATGATTACAATATCCCATTTCAGAGTCAGTAACACATTTTATACTTTGAGGGATCATGCTACCTTATTTTTCCACTTCTGATTATGTTTAATTTTCTTCCCTTGTTGGGAAAATAATCTGCTTTTCCCCAGGTGTATTGTAGGACAGCCAGACCAGAAAATCAGTTCAGAATAACAGTGCCCTTCCAGAAGCTCTACCAGGAGGCCTTATTTATGCCACTTATGTACACTGCTCTGGGGATGGTAGCCATGTGTATTTTCAATGATTTACACTTCCATGATTGTCTGATAGTAGTGTATCTGCCTTGTCATGTTTAGAGTCCAAAAGATTTAAGGCTGTTTTGCTTTCTTCTAACTTCCTCAGCACTTCATCTAAAAGGCATGAGACAGTTTTGGAGACTATTGCTCAGAATAACTCTATCCATCTCACCCAATGGCCATTTGGAGTTTACAGCTTTTGATTCAGATTGCGTAAACCTTTTTGTGTTAAATGTTATTCACATAATTGATAACTATTCCTCTTCTCTGGCCAGAACAACTGACCAACAGGCTCTAATTCAGGCTGCCACACCTGAACTCATCAATGAGGATGCTAGGGGTTGCCATTTCTTAATGGAAGCAGCACTTTCATGTACATCGAGTCCAAAAGGTAGGCTTAATATGGTCTCATTCAAAATAAATTAGTCATCAAACCACATACTCAACCATGAATCTACATTAAGCTACTCTTTCTGTTCTTACTCAAGGGGATTACTTTCTGACACGCAAGAAGTCACATGTTAATATGCCACTTTAAAAATATAGCTCTATCTTTGAGGCAATATATCAAAACTGGAGATGTATTTGCTTATATTATATATAGCCTATTGAAATTTATTCCTAAAAAGTAAACTACAAACTTAGACCACAAGAAAGAAGATCTTCTGAATGGAGTGCCTCAGGAAAATTCTTCACTGCATAAATGAATGAAGAGCAAAAGGAAGAAAGGAGATTTAGCAGGTCAAAACCGTGAGTGTTTGCACCTGTGAAATGACCTGACTCAAGGGAGAGAATGGCCTAACTTGAAATAACATTCTTAAGGATGGCCAGATTTAATGTCCTTTTTTCCACAGTCATTCATCTAGGTATGGAAGTGTGTCCATCTCAAGGGTAACTCTTCACATATATTTTAAAGGAAATGGTGTATCTTTCAGCTGAGTAATTCTGCTGCTCTTGAGATCAATCAACTATACACAGAGGGGACGGTTCATTATTGGTTTTAGACTAATAGGCTGAAACTGTCAGAGCAATTTCAGAGTATCCTCTGCCATAACCTTCAGAGGTGTTGAACACATCATTGTAGAGATAGAATAAACAGCTAGCATAGTTGTAGCTGAGGATTTTTAGTGCCTCCACACATAAATAGTGTTCATGGAATATAGTATTACAAAGAAAACCCAACATTAACATTCTAGGTGAAAACTTCTGCAAATAGTCAGTTCTCTAATCTTGAGAGAACGACCTCATATGTGAATTGAGGCACCTGCAAAGGAATGATCTGAACTGTGGAGGAGATTCTAGTAGTAAGGGGACAAAAACAGACTGTTTTGACATTTGCTGTATTTCCAGTATTTTCAGTATGTAACCTCTAACTACATTTAGCATTCTTGTTTTCCCTAGACTCACAGACTTAAAACGTTATAATGTGCAGATTATATTTCCTAGCAGTATTTCAAGATTCTAAATGGGTTACTACTTACTTGTCTCTCAGATAATGATGGCCTATTTGTCCAGAAATGTCTTCTATAGCAGAAAGAATGTGATCAAAGGCCTAGGAAAATGAGAGTGGAATTAACATCTTTACAGAAATTAAAAAGCATAATTAGAAAATAGCTCAATTTATTTCAAGTTAGACCAGGTAACTATGTAGAACAATTTTATACCTGTTAAAAAAAAAATCCCATTTACAGAAGTACTAATTACTATAAGCTTTTCTTCAAAGGTCCTGAACTTTCTAGCCAGTTCTTTATAAATCCACTAAGTATTCTTGAACTACAAGGGTCTCAATGAGTAGGTACTTAAACCCCCATTTTAACCTTCAATTTTGAAACTTTTATGTACTCATTTTGCTGTCTCCATTTCTGCCCTATGAAGTACATCTGCCACTATTGGTGTGGGTGGTTATTTCACTTGAACCATTTCCCTAGTGATTCTTTTTAAATGTTTCAGGAGTTCATAATCCCCTCAGAGTAGAAGGCACCATTCTTTTAATATCTAGGGCAAAATTTCATACTGAGTATATTAGATGGCTGATAGAAATCTGTAGGTTTATAACTCTTGATTCAAATCAAGGCAGCTGTGGGTACAATTTAGCCTTTTTCTGTGTATGGTTATTAACATTTCACTCTGAACATTGGAATAATTACTGCACAATATACCGGTGCTAGGTTTGGAACACCACTGCTGATATTTGGCACTGGTGAGGTTGTATCTCAAGTCCTGTGTCCAGTTCTGGGCCCCTCACTTCAGAAAACACATTGAGGTGCTGGAGTGTCCAGAGTAGGGCTGCAAAGCTGGGGAAGAGTCTGGAGCACAGATCCTGTGAGGAGTGGCTGGGGAGCTGAGGTTGTTAATCCTGGAGAAAAGGAAGCTGAGGGGAGACCTTATCACTCTCTACAATTGTCTGGAAGGAGGTTGTAGCCAGGTGGGTGTTGGCTTCTTCTGCCATGTCTCAAGTGAAAGGACAAGAGGAAATGGCTCTCAGTTGTGCTTGGGGAAGTTCAGATGAGATTTAAAAAAAAAAAGTTTTCACTGAAAGAGTGATAATCACTGGAATTATTTGCCCAGGAAGGTGGTGGAGTCACTGCCTCTGAAAGTGTTCAAGAACTGTCTGGATGTGGCACCTGGGAATATGATTTAGGGGTGGTTATGGTGGTGATGAGTTGGCAGTTGGACAGGATGTTCTTGAAGATCACTTCCAACCTTGATGATTCTGTGATGTCTTATAGTCTTCCATCCTTTAACCTATATCTATATTAATAGGTTATGTTTTCTTTTACTGAATGAAAACTTATGTTTCACACTTGTGTGTGAAAATGAATTGGAAAAGTTTGTGTTTCAAAATATTCCAAAAGAGTAAAGAAATCCAGGGACATACAACATTCACACTGAATTAAAACTATTGTCATTAATCTGATATTTCAGTATATAATTATTCTCTACTGGACAGCAGACTATCTTTCTATGTAATATGCAAGCTACAAAGCCTGCTATCCTACCTTTTCCAGAAATTAACAATTAACAATTTCCTTTTTGAGAAGGAAAAATAAATTTATTTGAACATACTTTGCCCTAGCAATCATCAATCATTCTCTTTTAGATGAAGAGAAAGACGCATACTCCATCTGTGCTGTTTCCCCAGTATTCCCACAGCCCCAATGAATTCTCTAGTGAAAGACCAGAACTTTCATATGAATATCCTCTCATAGGACTCAAACCAAAGAGAAACAGCAACTTAAAAATAATGTTTGAAATGTTTGAAGGATTTTGCTCTTGAAATTTGATAGGCCACTCCCTTACAAAAAAAGACATTTTCACTAACAATTTTGTTTTCTCTTAAGGTGCTCTGTAAAAATCCAAAAGATACCATGAGGGTTTTTTTTTAAATATCTTACTCTGCCATGAAGTTTCTCATTCAGTTTTGGTTCTCTGTGTTCAGTTTTCTTCACTTTCAGCCACTGCACCAAAGGTTTGATAGTCAGGCCCTAAGGATTGAAACATGACAATAAATACTTGGAAGTTCTCTTAGACTTTCCTCTAGCTGGGTTAACAGAAATAAAGCACATTTGTGTGTTCTTTGGTGGTTCTTATAGTTTCTCAGTTGATTTCTGTTCCTTCTAGAAGATAAAATAATGCAGTATCCTCAGCTCCTGTTACAAAAGTTTCAAAAGGCAGCTGTGGACCAATATATCATCTACTGGGAAAATATGGTAGTGGAAGAGTACAAGTGTTTCCTGTGCCACTGAATGTGGTATTTTCTGCACGAATCAGGAGTTTGTAGAAACAACTAAACTTTCTGCAATGCACTTCAGTAAAATACTGCAAGCTGCTATCTATTGACATATTTTCATTTAAATTACTGGTTTTTCATTCAGAAAGTGCTGTTTTGTTTGGATGTTAAATACTTTCTTGTCCCACTGCTTGCTGCTGTATTTTAAAACAAGGACTGAGGCTCAGATAGATCAGCTTACTGACGGTATATGCCCATTATAAGCACTGTTCCCTATAGTTATACACATGAGGTGAAGGATGTTTAATCGGATATTAACTTGGCACTATTAATACCAAGCAGCTAAGACTGAACAATTTTTAGCACAGAGGAAATTGTGTTTTGCCCCATGTGGTCCCACATGAAAACATAAAATAGGATCTTTGTTACTAAAATTACAAATTCAATTATGCTTTTGGTTCAGTGAAACAATATGCAACCTTCAGCTGAGAATTGCTTTAAGCATTCAGTACTTTTGGGGGACTCCTTCTCCTTGCAAGAAGCATGCTTAAGAAGGTAAGTTACCTGGAATATAACAGTAAAAAACACAACAATGATAGTTGTGCTGACAAACAGGTTTCTGTCTCCCACTTTATCCCCATCCAGAAGTGCAACAAGAGCAAAAGCAACTGCTCCTCGTAGTCCCCCATAGGACATCACCACCTGGTCTATTATCTCCAGCTGGACAGTTCTGTAGCGGTTAAGAATCCACGTCTGTATAACAACACCTGCAACAAACAAATGTCAGCATGTCTAGAAATACCCTTACAGAACATCAGTATCCCAACTGTGTGTAACAGAAATGCTGCCACCAGACTGCCTTTATAACAATCTACACCATCTACTCCCTCTTATCACTGTGTTGCCCACTTGGTGCCTTCTCTTTAAATCGAGCTAAAGGAATTAGGTGAGGCTGCTTCGGAGAGCCAGCAGCTCTTCTGAGAGTGCTGCCCTCTAGCACAGACACTCCAGGGGAAATTCTGCCGTGTGCTGACCTTGGAAATTTGTTAAGAAAGAATAGATTTTTTCTAACACTGTAACCAGTCTTACAGTGCACAGGGTCAGTTAACAGAAACACGTTACAACAGCACTGATTTAGGGAGTGTGGTACCCTTTGCAAATCACTGAAAATGACGTTTAAGTCATTGTCTTATGAAGGGTTGTTTAATTATGCTAACACTGTCTTCAGACCTACAGGTGAGATGCGGCCTGCTGTGGGAGACCTAGGGATCTAGCTGTCTCAATGTATCCCAGAACTCCCACCATACAGAGGGAAAACTTCACCACTCCTGTGACTGGCACAGCACGTGTCCCACTGCAGCAGGCAGGGGTGGTTAACCAGTGCAGAACAGATTCTTCTTTTTTCAGAGAACCTTGAACTTGTGCCAAGAGAATTGTCTTGTCACTGTAAGAAGGGCCTCTGGAGGAGGGGGCCTTGGAAATGCTACCAATTTGACTCCTCCAGAGGATGAGAACTGCAATTATGTCAATAATTGCACAACATCAGCAGGTATTTATTAATTTGTCAATGTCTAAGATCAATTACTTTAGTGGGTGCTTATTTTTATTGCCGAATATTTACTATTTACTTTTCACGTCTATTGCAGGATTGTTAACCACTCATTCGAGGAATACAAAAAGTGTCAAAGACAAGATATGGAAAGCTATTTTAAACACCTGAGGCACATTAACAGTTTTTGAGAGGCAGCTAAAAGAACAATGTTTGCAGACTATTTAGAAAAGGAGGGCAAGGAGCTAGGCGCTTCATTCCACTCAGGAGCTTCGACAGAATAAGAGCACAGAATCTAGGAAAACTGCTGGCTAGATCGATGTGTGACCTGTCATTTGAATTTAAGTCAAGAAAAACAGGCAAATAAGCTAGTTTAACTTATTCCCACAGGTAAGTACATACACCAAATTGCTGTGTGTGTTACTCTCTACAAGTACTTCATTCTACAACTTTTTTTGCAATTTTAGCAAAACTACAGGAGAACTATGTAGCTGGGCAAATCATTGTTGGTATTTAGAAATGTTTGCAAACTTATATAAACATAGTAAATTGACAGTAGGTAATCCCTACCTGCCCCAGCCTTATTTACTCAGTTTTTCATCAGTCCCTGAGAATTATAGATTAAACCAGAGAACCTGCAGTGTAATTATGTATGGTCTGATATCACTGTGTGCCTAAAACCTGAAGTCAACCATAACATTAGCTTAAGACAATCTATTTAGTGCCAAAATGAAAGAGCTGAAGGAAAGACGTGGCTGACAAGAGTCACATCTTTTGTTAGGCTGCAAGTTAAAGAACAAAGTCCGTTTTACTGGAAGATTTTGCCAGTACTATTTTCTGGGTCAACAAAGGTTAGCCACTGAACGCCTTGTGTTAACTGCTGGGCTACTCATGTCCTCACACATCATCAAAAATGAAATCCTGCTATATTTTCAGCATATGACGGAACTTACTGTAGAGCTTACTCTTCTACTCTAACCCAAACCCAACAATAAATTCAACTAAAATAGATAGAATATTTTAAAAAGAACAAACCTAGAGCTCCAAATGTTTTCTGGGGAGAGGGCTAAAGAGTATGTGATTGCATCAGCAGTACAATGCAAGAACAGGAAGGTCGCCCCCTTACCAATAACTCTATATACTGAGATGAAGACTAGAGTCAACAGAATAAAAGCTGTATTCCACGTCCATATATCTGGATCCACAGCTGAAATACCCAGGAACATGAAGATAATAGTTTCTGCTCCACTGGCCAACATTTTCATAGTATATCTCACAGTTGTAGAAGACTGTTCAGATATGTTAGCCTTGACATATTTCTGGCAGCAAATGCCACAGAAGGTTATCCTAGAGAAAGAAGCAATTGTTCAGAAAATATCTGTTACAACATTTAATATTATTTCCATCTGTCTGTCACATAGTGATAAAAGCCCGCCATTAATTCCTAAGAAAAGATACACTCATTTACACTTGTGGAGCCTACCCTAGGTAAAAAGCATATCTCAAACATACATGCTGATGTGTCCTCAAGTGGCCTGAAGACAGCATTTCATTAGAACATAACAGACTGTAATTCTCTTCAGGTTACTATAGTGCTTTCAATGCAAACCTTGTTTTAAAACTTGTTTACATTAGACATAATCTTAAACTAATGCTCTGTTTGGAGAAAGATTTTCAGACCTTGAATATACTTACTGTATCATCTACAAACATGACAAGCAAAACTGAAAAGTATGCCAGGAATCAATGGATACTAAGAGAAGAAAGGCCACAGAGGTACTCAAGCCAAAACAGGCAACATTTAGGCAAACCTTAATGGCCAGAGAGAGACAGAGAATAGTGACATTCACACAGTGCCTTAGAAAAATATTGCTTTAGTTTCAAATTATAGGGAAAGATGTCAGCACAAATAGACAAATGTTAAGTTTGAAGTATTATTAATAACAGAGAGGAAAGAGTCGTGTCTGTATTTTGCAAAGGAATTCTCCCATTGCTCAGCAGATACTGGGAAGGCTGAATGACAGTATTTGCAAACTATAATCTAGTGCAGTGTGAACATAGTATTACCCAGCATAAACTTAATGAGTGTCGTATTCAATAGTTGTCCCATATAATTTAGGTTTTCCTTTCAATGTTTTTAAAAAACATATTCCATTCTCATCCCCTTCATAGGCAGTAATAAAAAGAGACTTACGCTAAGATGGCGGAAAGAGAAAGCATCTCTGCTGTGAGGTAGGACAGGTAGGAAATTATAAACACAAATCCAGGTTCAATGATCCTCACGTGCTTGGTGAAACGACTGACCAATGAGAGTAGGAATGCAAAGAAAATGCCAACCAGTGTCCCACCGAGGCTCACCACAAAGAATGACACTGAAAAACAAAACACCTAACGCAGCTTAAACCATAGAAATATAATGGTTTGAACCAATTCTCTTCCAGAGAGAGGACAGCAAATGGCCAGTAAATCACAGAAAAATTTGGAGGACATGTCAAATTCATTTCTAGGCTCAAGACTTTTGAGCACTTGGTACATGAATGTAGCATGCTGTAGAAAAACATGCTACTTCTGTTATGCCTTACCATTTTACTTTTATTCATACCTGCTGCATTTCTTTGTACTATTTTTTCCCATGGTCTGTAAACAAATGTTTTTATAAAAGCATATTATAGAATATGACAAAGTCTCTATTAAAACATTTATTCATAAGATAATTTAGTTTTATGCAATGCTTGGAATGGGAAATAGTGACTAAATTTTCAGGCAAAATTTTTTGATAGTTACTGGCAAACATTACTTGATGGTGATCAGTGATAAGGAGCGGCAATGCCTGTGTGCAATCTTGGCTTTCCTGGAATGCAGGGAGAGCATAGGCTGAAATTAAGGAATTGCTATTTAATACAAAGAAAAGATATATAGCTGTCAGGTTTGGTGGTCTCAACCAATGGGTTGAGACTCCACGTCTGTTGAGTCTCCTCAAGAGAAAACAGATCTGATTAAATTTCCCAAATATTCAGGAATATTTATTTATTTATTTATTTTCTTAAGACATTTGCCTATGTCATGCGAGTGTATGAATATGAGTAATAATGGAAAGGGCTGAAAAATAAGTTGCCAATACCATAATAATAATATTTTGTTTAAAATAGTGCGTATATACACCAACTGTGTGAGACAGAATTCACTTCTACGCACCTATGCCTTTGAGACAGTCAATCCCTGTCACATTCGTTGCACCCATTGCAACAAAAGAGTCAAACACATTGTACAGCACCTGGAAAGAAAAGTAGACTAATTTAATAATTGCTCCTGAATCGAGCCTATTAAAATAATCTCCTTAGGGGCCTCAACATTATAAAGTCTGAAATTGTGTTTGACCGAGGGAAATTCTGTCTGGAGGGAGAATTTTAATATTTTCTCAAAATAAAAGAAATGTGGTGGGCCAAGAAGAAAACAAACAAACAAAAAAAACCCAAACAGAAAACCTCACAACATTACACTTCTCACTTCAATATGGCCCCTATGTATAAAAAGTATTGTTATATAGATGTTTTTTCTAAAGCAATTCTCGCTGCAAACCCCAGGTATTTGAAAGATTCATTTACTCACATCTATAAGATAAATAAGATGCTTAATAAGACAATAATAATATGCTAATAATAAGATACTGAATTGAAATATGTTGAACATATATGAGTTGAACATAAAAGAGAATATAATAATTGTGCTAAAACTTTTTAAATAATTGACTAACAGTGATATAGCTGATAGTAAAGAATCCACCTTATCCATACCTGTGCCTAAGGAGGTTTATATGAGCATAATTTTTGAGACATGCCAATTTAATTTGCTCTTAGTTCCTCCAGTGGTGAAGGAGGACTTTACTATGGCTTTCTCAGCTCTCCTTGTTCCAGCTAAACTTGATTATTCTTATTGTATTTGCCCAGTCACGGTATACAGGTTACTTTTTTTTCTGTCGCAGTAGTCTTTTACATATTTATGTTTAAAGAATGCTATACCATCCACTTTCTTCTGCCTTCCAGTCTTTCCTTTTTCAAGGTAGTAACTGCACTGTTTCAAATTTACTCATAAGCTGTGCTTTCTAGCTCTGGATCATACTTGCTCTTCTGTTTTTTTTGTCAGTGAACCATCAAACTTGCTTTTATTTGTTGACTTGTGTTCATTTCACAGTAACAAAAACTCCTTTCCTTCTGAAAGCCAGTGATGTTGATACTTGAGTTCATCAGAGGTTTATTTCAATATTTGTTTCTGGCAATGCCCCAGAAGTACTAATGCTACTGATATCCAAGGGCAGTTAAGTTTCTCTGGAAGCCATACCGTCATTTTCAAACTCATGTGAACTTATAGGCTGCTGCCAATGACCTTGGAGTGCTTTGTTGCCTTGGCTGCAAAAACTTAAGTCACTGAGCCTCATGAACCTGTCTTACCCTTCCTTGCAGACAGGCAGGTGCAGGAATAGGAAATGATCCAAAAGTGAACTGAAGCTGCACAGCAACTTGGTTGCATAGCATCTTTCTGCCTTAGGACTTCTGGATCCCTGACCACTAACACTGCGCTACAGAACTATTGACAATTTTATTCTGGGGAAAAAAAAAGTGTGAAAAGAAAAGGTGTTTCAATCAAAATAAAATAATTCCAGATTTCTACTGATAGTTTTAAGTCTATTAAAGACTTTCTAAATTTAAAAAATGTTTGAAAAAAAACCCAAAAACCCATACAGAAACTTTCTAAAATGTCACACTTCCCCCCCCCCCCCAAATTGACTCTTTGTTATATATCTGCTTGATAAAAATCTGATCAAAGTAAAACTGAGGGAGCAGGCATAAACATTTTCAAGACTATTCTCTCTCTCACTAGCTGAGGTATGCATATAATTATGGGCATAACACAAATATGGAGAAAAATGTTTGTGCATTTAAAGAACAACAGGAAAGGAAGGCTTAAAATCCCTGGAACTAATTTCATTAAGTTGTGAAAGCCCTACTTAAACAGCAAAGGCAAATAGAACATGCATCCCTGAAACTTCATTTGAAGTATCCAGCCAGGATTGTGTGTTTTATGTCACTTACCAGATCCAAATAACTTTCATGCTCAAACAGCTAGTGTTTGTGAGCAAGACAGAAAACACCATGAGCTGCATTACAATAGCCCATGAGTAGACACACAGAGAGTACAGCGTTTCTTAAAAGAGGAAAACACACTTCAGAAGAAATCCCCTTGAATTGGTTTGACTTTGGGATATATAATTTACTTACCACAGTTACAGCATCATTCAGAAGTGATTCTCCAAAAACAATGATGAATAGAACTTCATTGACATGGACTTCTTCAAACACTGCCAGAACAGCTACAGGATCCACGGCAGCAATTAAGCTGCCAAAGAGGAGGAACTCCAGTAGCCCAGATTTCATTTCACCTTCAAAAACAAAGTAAACAAATTATAAGCAGAATCATCTCTGTATAATCAATAGTAATGACAGACTGGAATATTACAGATATTGCCAAATACTGGAAAAAAGATGCCAAGCTATCAACTTAAAAGCATGTTACAGTGACTACTTAAAAATTCTACGCTGAGTCGTGTTGTATCCTACAAGTTATGTTGGATTCAGCATGGGCCCATGTGGGTCAAAGTTGTTTCTGAGAGCAGGACCAGTACTGGCCTGTCCTTGTGGATCTAAGCTGGCTTTCTATTTGTGTGTGGCATCTAACCTGACTTTGTCCAACTTGACTGAATTATTATCTAACTTGACTAAATTATCCCAGGATAACTGAGAACTCAGAAGATATTAAGAGGGCCATACCAGCACTTCTGAAATAATGTTCCAAAATATTTCATGTCACAGGTCAAATTTGACTTTTAGTCATTAAGAACTGCTGCAGTGGTGTCTAACTGCATTCCATACAGCTGAACACAAATTATGGCCTCCTTACTCACTGGTAGGTATGGTCAAGTCACTTGTTCCCAAATTAGAATTCATGAGGTGTCTGCAAGTGGACCAAAAGAATAGATGTACCTTAGCACGTTTGGGTTGTGTTTGTGTAGCTGCTTAGGAATTTTGGCAATGATTTCAAAAGTTTTGAAACTACAAAACTCTGTTGACAGTGCAACCCAGTATTTTTTTAACTTTCTTTTAGTTATTAAGGTTATTTTGTTCAGTTATGCAAACAGACCGACACAAGCATTCATGGTCATTTTAAAAGTAGCAGAAAAGGCAGAGCCACAAAAATCGCTTTGCTCAGCTTCCTAAATACCTTGCAAAATCTACCCTCTTCATGAAATCAAGAGTGGTGACCCAGTCATTTTTTCTGGGGACAGGATTTCTGAACAGTAAAATTCCCTTTGTGTTCATTAATGGATGCAGGAGGAAGCAAGGTTCCTTAAGAAGTTATGGTGCCAAAAATTGTGTGAGGAATAGCAGAGAAGGAACATGTTGAGAATTCATTCATTAAAACTCAATGCAGAGGCTTATGCCCAAAATTATCAGGCATGATTTCTACAGGTAAAGAGGAAATTCATCTCATTAAATGGTTTTGAAGCATGAGTCAGACAATGACAGTCAGTAGCCGTAGCCACAGGATCAGTAGTGCCTGTAAGGTACCTCCAGAATCACATGGCCACCCCTCTAAAAAGAACTCTGAAAGGTAATTTTTCAAATTCAATATCATTTGTGCTTCGAATGTAATTGAAACAGAAACCAGATTCCAAATATTTTTGATACAAAATGGCATAGGCTTATTTACTCAAGAAAAGGATACTTGTATGGGCAGTCAGAGAGATGAGTAGACAACATCCTGTTATTTGTGACAATGCCCAATACTCTAGTGGAACTGCAGATGTATATATTCTCTTAGCTGATATCTGCCAGTCAGAATATCTACATGGTTTCCTTATAGTTTGTAGGCATCTTGGTATGGCCCTGAAAACAAATTCATAGCTTGCACAGACGTATCCCTAACTTATTTTTTCGCAAAGATATATAGTCTTGTTCACAGTTAGGCATATCCAGCTGACAACAAAGACTGAGCCTATCAGTTTTATCGTGCAAGTGGGGTTGAGACAGTGACCTTAAGTCTGTGCCAAAAATTCTGAGACCAGCCTTGAACCTAAATCTAAGCAATGGTTCCACCAAATGTTGTCCTTCTCAGGCAGGCCTAAGGAAGGAACAAGCCCAATGACAATAACTATCAGATATCAGGGTATAATAGAACACAAGGTTTGAAAATAAATTGGCTCACTAAGATTACTTATCTTTTTTATGTGTTACCAATTATAATCATTGGTACATTCTTTGAAGACTTGTAAAGCTAGTAAGCAAATATTTATGGGGAGATTAGGACACATCTGGAATTCCTACAAAGCACTGTCAAGAGGCCTGGAGTTTCTAAATCATTTTCATTTAGAGTAATAACAGCAGTTATTTTCAATTGGTACATGACCATGGCTTCCTCCAGCTCATCAGTGACACCTGACCAAGATAAATTCACTGGGCCCAGTATAAGACTTTTAGACATACTCAGCATGTTGCAGCTATGACCTCGATTGTACAGGAAAAACTATTTTAAGCATTAGTCACAACCACAATACTGCAAGTGTTAGTTCTCCAGCAGATGATGAACAGTTCACTGCAATCAGCCTGGAAGACCTAGTATTACATAATTCTTCCTATTCTGTGGAAGTAGACCGATATAACTGATGGTTAACAGCTAATGTGTTAATCTTTTCATTTCAGTTCTAAAGAAGGATTTCTTCTTCATTATCACCTTCTCCATTTTCCTTCTGCAAATTATAGTATCTACAAGGGTATTGAATGCCAGCAAAGAGATGTTTTTATGTTTATTTTTGTAGGAAATCTATGCAATGCAGTTTGGATTATGCACTCCTATACTGATGGACAGTACTACAGGCCCATTGAATGGCAAAGCTAGAAGTCATTTGGTTTTAGTTCATCTTAGTCTGTAGTGGATTTACGTTTCTACATTTTAGTGATACTATGTTTAGCATTATTCACTTCAATTGTAGAACAAGTAGGATAGAAACAAAAAATGCCATAGAACTTCAACCAGAAGTTACCATGAACTCTTCTAGAAATTCAGTAATTCAGCATTCTCCTATCTTCAGCAACTAACAACAGCAAAGTTTCTCACTAAGTGTGGTGGTTAGATCTTGTTGAACTCTTGGAGGTCAATAAAATAGATTTAGTGGATTAGTAAGTCTGTGTCATGTAGATATTTTAGACTCCTACTCAGCTTTGCTGGAGAATGACATAGTTTGAATCAGGGACAGCCTTCTCTGGTCTTTTTCACAGCTGAAATTAGAACTCTAGTAGGTCTTCATGGCAAAGACAGGTCCCCACAGTATACCAATAATGCTCTTTCTAAATATTAAAGTTCACCAGGCATGTCAGTTTATTGTTCGCCTTTATTAACATCCCTATATTTCTCTTGTAGAGCTTTAGCTGTGACCTGTGGTAGGGGCTGATTCCCCTGTGTAGCTGTAAGCTCAGAGTTCTAGTATACACTGTCACTAAAATATTTACATACTGACGAAGCAGAGCATGTAATCATCAAATCCAGTTTTTGCAGTTAGTCAAGAGTTGTTTGTAGATTGGGGGGAGAAAAATTTAGGTGAAATTTTCACCTAAAATAAAACTTTTTTGAAAAACAGTCAACTTTTCCATTTTGCATGTTGTGAGAAAATCAATCCTTTCCCTGTAATGACTTATAGCAACATATTTTTTAAAGTAATTATCACAGATTATATTTCCCAGAACAGGATTTTAAGAAAATACTTTTGGTCATATTTCTTAAGTTGTTACAAGCATCTTGGATATTTAAATAAAGAAATAATTTTCCAATCTGCAGTAGCAATATCCCTGTGTCTTGGGTTTTGTAACCAAAAAGAAAAAAAAAGTTATTCTATCCCATCTTTTGAAACCCAGTTGAGGAGGTGTTTTTTTCTTTATCTGTTGTAACTCCAGGAGGGAGGGTGCAACTGCCTTTCTGATAACAAGCCAGCTGTTAAAACTAAGTAGGGGATTGTTTCTTACCTCTGCTCACCCTCCCATTCCCTCTGGGGGATATCTTTTGTTAATGGACCATTAAAGCTCACCAATGACATGACACACTACATCATCTCATTGTAAGATGCTCTACCCAGGGTGGAGGAGCCAAACCATTTCCATCTAGATAAAAAGGAGCCACAAGTGTCACCAGACATCCAGTGTTCCCATGGGACTCCCAAAGGAAGACCGGACTCATCTCTGGACCCTTTTTCTCTACACTACAGGACCATCTCTACTTCCAACAGGACCACTCCAGGAGGGCTTACTTTTGGACTGTTTCCAACACCCTGACCAACAGGGTGTCAGGTTGTATTTCTGACTCTGTCAGGGTTTTTCTAGAATTTCTTTTTTGTTTGCTTGCTAATACTTTTGTACTACAACATTTTTACTTTTAATATCCCTAGTAAAGAACCGCTGTACCTATTCCCAAAATCTTTGCCTGACAGCCTTTTAATTGCAAATTTATAATAATTTGGAAAAAAGGGGCCAGGGAGGGGGGGGGAGGGTCTTACATTCTCCATTCCAAGGCAGACTCCCATCTGCCCTGGCAAATACCTGTCTATCTAAACCAAGACACCCTGTCATATATTTTCTTGCTGAAAACCTGATTTTAATTATGAATGTGATATTGTGGATGAAATACATTGCTTAAAGCACAGTAAACCTCTTATCTACCTAAAAAGTCAAAGATTTTTATATCTGAGCAGTCACCTTTGTATCTTCTAAAGAAAATACTGTGTCTTCTATAGTAAGAGTTATAATAAGGTAAATCTAAAATGTATCAATCATAGCTGCTAATATTAAAAACATCTGCAATTACTTAACATGAGTCTTAAATGAAAGTCTGTAGAGATTAACTACTGTTGTTCTGTGCCTATTCTAGCAGCCCTGTGCCCTTTTATCTCAGTGTAACTAATACAAAATGTGTCTGAGAATCATAGAATAGTTTGTGCTGGAAGGGACTTCTTACACTCTCCAGTTCCACTACCTGGGACACCATCTGGTTGCTCAGGCCCCCATTCAACCTGGCCTTGAACACTTCCAGGGATGGGGCACCCACAGCTTCTCTGGGAAAAGCACAAGCAGTAGGAAACCCACACTTTTTGGATTTATGGTCTAGGAAATCATTCATCAGCCACCCTTTCAAGCCCCTTTGGACTGCTCCCATTAAAATTGCTTCTTTTTGTTCTTTTTATTTTTTTTTTTTTTTAGTAAGACATCTGCTACTTCATTCTGTAAAACTTAAGATTTTCAGTTACAATTTCCAGACTCAGAAAATGCAAAAGAGATATGTAGATCATTCATGCATATATACCCACTCAGTAGCCACTTAATATTGGGTAACACTTTTTATAAATAACACTTAATTGCAATAACATTAAATACAGTAATAACATTTATTATTAAATAACACTAAATATAACACATAATACTAAAGCTGACTTCAGGAAGACACTTCCATTTCAGAGGAACCTTTAAGGTTTCTATCACTGCAGAAAGAAACAAGCCCTTTAGTGTGTATTTTTTTCCAGATGTCCATTAGCAGAAAGAATCCTTAGCTTTATCCTGAGAGTGTACACACACATTTAGAGCCGGACAATATGAGACATGGATTTCAAGTAGCTTTTATGCTTTCCTTAGGGAAGATTTTTCAGGTCATTCTTAAATTTGATAAAGATATTTCAAACTGCTCCCATTAAAATTTAATTTTTCTGCTGGAGAGAGCTGTTAAATTGTAATTTATCACCCATCTAACAGTATCTACAGTGTTGTTCATAATTGTGCCTTCAGAGATCAAACTTACCCATTATTCCTGTCAGATAGACACCATAGAGAGAGAAACCAGTTGTGGCAGCATTCCAGACTGTCCCAATGACAGCATACAAAAGGATGGAGCCAAGATTTCCAAAGAACAATCTATTTGGCATAAAATATCCAGCATCCAAAACAATGGGGGGCAGTAAATAGAAGAAAAATACAGTTGGTGTCAGGGAGAAGGAGGCAATGTGATCTGCTGCCCATACAATGCCACCGAGGAAAAGACCAAGGACAATCAGCAGAGCACTTTCTGGAACCACCCGAGTGACTTTGTGGGACAAGTGGAAAACTGTAAGGAAACACAAAAACAGTGAGTCAGAAATGAAATGGAGAAACCATTTGAGCAACAACTGTTGTGAGCTGGCAATTTTGATTCCACACAAATTTTCTGCTTTCATTGTAGTTACACCCAAAAGCGTGCATGGAATTCTTGGGATACAAGCACTCATAGAACTAAAAAAAAAAAAAAAAAGTCAATCTTCAGATTTTTTCCCAGCGTATTTTAACTTACATGAAGCCAATATTCCATGACATTTATATCCTTCATTGGATTATCTTCTCTTAACAAGATCTGTCTAGGGAAAGATGATGTTCTGTGCAAAGCAGTAAGTGCGAGGCTGAAAAGCGATAGGGAAGTCCTGGAAAGGTATGACATCAGGGTTTATTTCTGTATCTATAAATACACATCCAGCCTCCTAATGATTCTCTTTAAAAATGATCAGTTTATTAACAGGCTTATTGGAAGATGTGATAAGGATGCTGAAAGGAAAACTAGTTTCAAGACAACTCTTTTTAAATTTATAAAAATATTCTGAAAATGTAGCCTGCAGCAGGAACAGAATGAAGCTTGTATCATGGGAGATCCCTTTTGAGCCTTTTCTTCAAGATGTCCTTAATGAGGATTTCTCATAAATCAGAGGCTTTCTGAAGGAATGAAGATTTTAGCAGTTCCTTCAAATATGTATTTATGGGGAATGGTTCTGCAACAGGCTGCTTTCTTTTGTATAAGGTGTCATGAAATTTGTATGTTACGATAGTCTGTAAAATCTGTTAATAAAGACGAACAGTATATGGTATCTATCACAACAAAATATGCAATGGTATGGTATGATAAAACTATTAAATTAGCCAATAGTTAGAAGGAGGGAAAATTACTGAGTGCCATGAGCAATTCTAAAGAGGCAGAGAGATGGCACAACCAGACAGAAAAAACGGACTCTTCAAGGTGACAGAAACACAAATAAGACAGCAAATCCGTGTGGCAGCATATATTTATAGTGCATTTGTTAGGTATCAGATAAAAGAAAATAAAAAAGCAGAGAGAAGAGAGAGAAGTCAAGTCTACAAAGAAAGATGGAACATAAAATAGGAGGAAGAGGCAGAAGTGTTTGATAATAAGTAAGGACGGGAGGTTTAATTTGACTTTCTCGGGATTTCTGTAAGTTTGTCCTTCACTTTATCTTAAGTAATTATATGTCCCAGATGGCCTGAACCCTGGTACTTTGTGAAACTGACCTAATAAATGTGGCTTTACTTATATAGCTTTGTGTTGAAAATGTGAGTTACACTTCAGGAAGAAAATGTTAGTAAAAGCCACCAAGTTTCTCCTGGTTTGAACATCAGCTGTGTTGAAGCCGTTGCAATGCTAACGCAATTTAGCTGAGAACTAGCTTGGACAAGAACCTATCATTATGGATTCCAGACTCTTAAGCCATAGTGGAAGAATCCTTCCTATGACCATGCAGAGGTCTTAGACCAGCTTACTTTACTGAAAGACCTTTGTTTTTCTTCCCATCCAAGTATTTGTCCTTGTCAAACATTTACTAGTTACATTTTAGAGTGTTTTAAAGGCCCCACTCCTGAACTGTCCGCTTTTGCCTTGGCTGCATCTACACAGGCACCGTCTACCATTACAGCAGCCCCAAAGTAATGTGGTTCCTTAAGCCATAGAACCTTCATGGTCTCATCAGAATAAAAAAACATGAAAGGAAAAGTGACCACAGCCTCCCTATGTCAATAATGATCATGAATGTAGATGTTCCTGAGTGTCTGCAGAAAAGACTTGAAAACATGTTAGAACACAGCTAAAAAGTGGGATTAATACAAAAGCAATCAGACATGAAAACAAACTGCATTCAGTGAAGCTGACTAAACCGTGGCAGCTGTCTATGTCATCAGTGTCAAGTAATCAAGAGATGAATAACACTTCTCAGAAACAAACACAGGTTTTTCTGTTAGTTTCCTCTCTTTGTTATAAAATCCCTTGGGCTTGCATTAAAAAAAGAAGAAGAGAGAGGAAATTAAATGAAGAAAAATAAACTGCTAAATAAAATAGCTGCTATTCCATGTGTACAAATTGTGGCATTTAGCTTCTTTCCTACTAGTCATTCTTGATTCCTTGAATTTCCAGTCAGTGAATTATCAACTAATTTATCACCTCACAGAGAGGGGATTATCTCCTTATCCCTGAAAATGAATGTTGCTGAGCTAGTCTTACTAAACAAAGTCTGTTTTTCCTACTCTTAGCAGATAAGCCCTGACTACAAGAAGGTAAAGTTAAAAAGTTAAAATGAACCTGTGAAGACTTTTCAAAACTAAGCATTTGGAAAAAAAAACCCAATGCCCAGCTAAAATTCCATATTATGCAGAATTCTCCCCTTTACAATCATAACCAGTTTTGCATGCTGGGAAGTCAATCTGGTTTTGGTTGCAGCATTGTTTCCTCCTAAAAGTTGCATTTTCCCAGTGAATCAGGTCTGTCTTATCTGTCTCTGTTCCCTTTTAACTCCAACCCACTGATTATCTGCACCAGATTTTAATACTATCAGCAACAAATTCTTCTATTCTGTTAGTTTAAGGATGCAGGCCTTGGACAGGAAAGTTATTGCATAAATGAGCTCTTAGAGAAGCCTCTTTTAATTTTTGTATTCGGCCCAACCAAAATCTGAAAACCAGACTGTATTTGTTTTAAGATAACTGCCTGGCTAGCTCTTCAGGCAGTTAGCATGCTATATGATTAATGGAAATATGTCTCTGAGCATAGAAATATGTAAAAGGAAAATATCACAACTGATGAAATTCAATAAAATAGCTTTGGACTGAAATACAATTGGAACTGAAATTAATGTTTGAGCTCATATTTGCATCTCCACAGAGTGAATTTTTTTTTTTGGCTATGTGTATAAAATGTATTTAATCAAGACTGTACATTATGCATAGTTATTACATTTGTAGAATTTGATATAGATTCATTCCAAGTTCACTCCTAAGTATTTATTTTTGCAATTCATTATTCTGAAGCAATGTCTCTGATGTATCCTGAGAGTATTACAAACTCACATAATGATAGGACTTTCATTTCATAAAGCTTGCCTTTACCTGTCTAAAAGAGATCCAAAAACTGTCCCACAAAATGAATTGTGTCCCTTTGACAAAGTAGAACTGGAGACTTTAATTACACCTAAATGTCTAGCATGACTAAGTGTTTCACCTGTCTGAGGAGCAGAATACAATCCAACAAGGTTTGTAAACTCCTAATGGACAAGGAGTTCAGTTTGATTCTGATGTGAAAGCAATTTCAACTATCAGGAAGGAGGATAGCATGCAGTGCTGCTCAGATAAATTACTCTGTGATGGACCCAGAGATGAAATTGTCTACTTTCACTGCTCTTAATAAGGAAAAGTACATTATCGTATTTTAATGAAGAGAGGGAAAGAGTAAAGGAAGAACACCTGTAGACAGTTCATGGCATAAAGAAATAACTGTGCACGAGGCAATTTTGTGATCTATAAATTTTAACATTTAACATGTTAACATTTAGCATTTGGAATTCTTCTCCCTAATTCTAGATAGAGTATTAATGAAAAAGTTAAACATATGCCTCCCTTCCAGTACATGCTATACCTGGTTTGAAAGTGGGTTGGACTGGTTACTGGGTAAAGTGTTCAAATTCAAGCTGAGCATCACCAAATTAAAAGCTTTCTACAAAATTAAGAAACAGTTTCACAGTATAAACATCCTGTGATTTTTTTTCAGATGCTTCCTTTGAGATCCAGGAAAAGGGACTGTAGCATTTAAGCTATCTGACAAAAAAGACAAAACAAAATAGCAATCAATGATGTGGTGGCTGGAACCACTTTCTTTTGACTCAAAGAATGAAACATACTTTAAGAAGTAAGTTGGGATTTATGGCCTTTTTAAAATCCAGTAACTGAGATCAAATCCTTTAATGGAATTTACAGCATTCAGTGAATGATCTCTTGCTTTCTAAGGCCATCTGTGACTGCTTTGGAAGATGTGATTCGACAGAATAAGCTTTTTCTCACTTACTCAAAGAAATGAAGAGAGGAAGACTGGTTAAAAGAAAAAAAAAATTAAAAATAATAAATAGATACTGTACAATTAATTTTCAAGTTGTAATATTTGTAGTCACCTAAAAAATTTCTGAAATAGGGTTTTCACTTTTTAAAATTATTTCTAACAAAACCTATTTTTAATCAATATTGATTTTTTCTTATCAGAAAAAATATTTTAATATCTTAGATCTAAATTTTTTGCATTATTTCCAGCTGAAATGAACAATTCAAGATAGATTTACATCCTTTTGAAAATACAGCACTGCAAAACTAAAAAACTAAAACTACTTTTTAAAAATACTGATAAATTCCAGGATTTATGCAGTCATTTCAACACTATTTCAAATGAATAATTACATTTCCATTAACTTTGATAATGTAAAATCAAGTCTCTGAAAACAGTGAAATTATTTTTGCAGCTACTATCACTGTTCCAGTCAATCACCAAAGCTACTGCACGTGTACAGTACACAATGTGTCATCCAGAGAAATCAAGAATTGACCTATAATAATGGTGGTAATTCTCTGCTGATTTTTTTTTCCATGTGTCTTTGGATAAAATCTAAGGACTCATAAAATAATTTCTAAAATTAAAATATGAGCAGCCTTATCATTTCCATAGTTTCAGTGAAAGCATAGATATGAAACTGAAAACATTTCTAAGCTACTCCTATGAGGGTTAGTGGCAGGCATGAGGTCTCCCATATGCATTTTTACTAGTAGTTCAAATATACACTGACACTATCTTTTTAATCTGTCTCCCAGTTCTGACTTTTTATTTTCACTTATAAAGCTGAAGTTATCATACTTCATCAAGCCATGGGTGCTTCTAATTGGAGCTCCAAGACTTGATTCTCTTCTTTTCTCTGAAGCTGATGAAAACTCTGGCCATTGACCAAAGCAAGGGCAAAACACTGCAAGCTCCTTTGTGCTTCTTTACTTTTCAGAGATGCAAATAACAGTATCTCCAAGGCAGCACACAATCAAATTTTTTTTTAATAGTACAACAAAGAAACTTCTTAAGAGAAAGCATAATAAATTACACAGAAGAATATTCTGCCCAAAGGGGGAATCTTTCCTCTAAACATCTTCCAGTAGTTGGACACTGACCGGCAAGCATGAAATTTTTGTGTCTTACCTTATCTACCTGTTCACATTCTCCTTAGCATTATAAAGGAATTCAATTTAAAAACTGTTTAGTTCTACCCTTTTTGGAAATTTTCCAGTGGTGCCTTCTGCAGATACATGTTATTATTTAATACGCACACGCACACACACAAAAACAAACAAACAAAAAAAACCCAACACAACAACAACAAAACAAAACCCCATTCCTATAGCATATCTGGGAAAAAAATCTGCTTTATCTTGCCTGTATAATAGCTCAAAGTATAGTCAAATACCAGTTTGTGACCTAAATTGTATCAACTGTAATGTTGTTGTAAACTGGTTAGTAATGTAGTTCAAAAGACTCTGGAAAGCCCTGATCCATTGCCTTGATGTTGGTCTACCTGACTAAGACATGGCCAAATCCTCTAAAATATAATACAGAGCGTGCATTTTCAAGAAAGGATCATTTTGCTTCTCCTGTCCCTAAAACGCATGGATCCTGGGGTACTCTCTTTCTCCATAGCCCCACACTAGTTACAGCCATGTAGAAGGTCACAGCTGACTAACCAGCTGCATCTTGCCATACTAAGAAATACATTTGGTCTATACGAGCCCCTGCAAGAAGTTGCAGCATTCATGGTGTAGGAACTGTGTGTAGATGCTGGAACAGAGACAATTGTGTATTTTCTATGATTTTTCCTCTGTTTGTTTGGGGTTTTTTAATCTGCAAACTCTTTTAAAATATTAGATTAGATTAGATTAGATTAGATTAGATTAGATTAGATTAGATTAGATTAGATTAGATTAGTTTGGAGATAGTTTCCTATTAAACTGTATAAGTAGGAGCCCTGACAGCAAAAAAGCAGCTGAGCAGTCACTGTTTTAAAATTACTTCTCACTCTTGGTTTACCAAGTGATTTACTCATAATCACTGAGTTTAATTGGCTTTGTCTGGTGTGTGCTGTGGTCCTCTCATGACACTGACAGCAGTGTATGTCAGTCCCAGTCTGCACATCGCCTAGTCCGGACCAACAATGACTTTTTCTTATAAAATGGACATCACAAAATCCTTAGCAAACTTCCCCATTGCAATGGTTTAGAAAATTGCTTAACAATAACAACTGTTAGTGTTTCCCTTTTTAATCATGGGGGGTAGGGGGTGTTTATAAGTAGTTCTCTTCAATGCTACAATTACTTTATCTTCTGTTTATTGGGCAAATTTATTTATACATCTACCATTTTAATCTCAAATTTCTCCAGAAGTTTTGCTGATAAATCTAATCCCTTCTTTCTCCACTGTTTACTACGAGAAGGTTTTTGATACAATTTCCTGTTTAATGAACTTTAACTTGTTTATAATTCTCTTATCTTTTATTATGGCTCCCTTTACTTTTCAACAGTAATGCCCACTTACTAGTTCCCTGATAAACTTCCTGCACATGCTATACTTGATTTCTTTATGCTCTCAGGCCTTTCATTTTCTGCTCTATCCTTGTAATTTTTATTTTAACAGATGCACCAGTTTTGCGTCCTTCAGTGCATTGACCTCAGTTGTACTGGGTCTCTGTGTTAAGATGTCTTTCATGACTTCCTGAGTTTTCTGCTTTAGCAAGTACAAAATTTCTTGCCTGGAGAGCCATAGGCACATCTTTCAACTAATTACAGCTGCTTATGTAGCCTGCTCAGAATATCTGGGAATTCTCATCAGGAACCATAAGTACTAGAAGTACTATTTAGCTGTTTATCCAGACCCTCATTATCACACCATCACATTTAATGATCCTCATTTCAGAGTGTTATTGCTCCAGCTAAGTCTTTGTGAAGGTACACCACCAGCTCTCATCACAGTTAAGAGACTTTATTCTGATTTCTAGCCTGAACTTGTTCACAGCTGTTTTATGTCCATTTTCCTTTGTGGGAGTGATATCAATTTTCTTGAATGGCTGGTTTGCCCTAATATTAATTCCTTCATTTCTCATTACATAAGCAGAGAGAAAAACATACTGTCCATTTGTTGCTTGTCTCTGTTTTTTTAAAGTAAAATAATTCTTTTCAGTCTTCGGCTCTGCTTCAATCTGAGTTCACCTTTGTGGATTCAGAGCCATCAGAAATATAGACTGCATTCTGCATGAGTCATAGTAGAAGCGGGTCCAACAGCATTAATAATTTCCTATCACAATCTATAGTTCAGCTACATCCTGGATTCTTTATCACACTGGTGACTCACAGTCACCCTGTACCCACTAGCACAGATGTACCTCTCTTCCCCTTCCCATTCTCATGTCAGTTCCTGTCATGGCCTCTGAGTGAAACTGTCCTAGGTATTACTGTATTACATCCCTCCCTCTAGTACTCAGGATTATATATTTTTCCTTGTACAATACCCAGATCTACTTCAATACTGATAATGCCTGCAGAAATATGTCATCAGAAACCTTCAGTAGGAAGGCCCACCTCTTTGTGCAGTAATAAATAAAAAAAAAGAGCAAAACCAAAGCCGTGCATAACACCAGTCCAAAAACTAAACTCCAGTGACTTCCTGTGACTGAAAAATAATCCCCTACTAGTTTCATATTTTATCTCATCTTTTCTTTCTCCATTCAGAAACTATTTTACCCTGTCTTATTTGCAGATGAATTTAGGCTTAAATCAAAGGAAAAAAATCTTCCATTGTGTTCTAAGAGTGGTTCAGTTGAAGCAAGGGTTCAAAGCATTAGGGAACTGCACTTCTAGTCTGTCCAGGAAGTGTTTGGGCGGACTCATCAGAACTGAAGCTGATCATTATTATCTATATTTGCCTTTCTAATCTTTATCAACAAAGTGTGCTCAGTTCTTTTTTTCCTGCTCAGGGGACTGACAGTCCTTTGGATTCTGTTCTGTGGACCTTGCAACAGCAATACAAATGTTGTGAATTGATGTTGCTATTCTGAATTGTTTATATACAACGGGCAAAAATCTCTTAAGAAAACATATTTAAAGGATTTCTCCTATCGATAATCCTTAGACAAACATTAAATTATTTTACTAATCATTACCTTATGTTTTACCCAATCTAGAAAAAAATGAGAGATTTATTGAAAAAAACTTGGAGCTATTTTATATCTGAAGAAACTCAGAGATGTAAAACACATATATTGTACAAGAGGTAAAAGCCACTTTTGGTGTTGGATCTTGGTGCTGCCTTAAAATATACTACCTGAGCATGCCTACAAATATTATTTATACTGAATATTGGACGTATTTTTTTCCTAAGCAACGCACGAAAGTCCTTGAAATGGAAGGACTGGTTTGAGCTTGGTTTAATCCAGCTCAAGAAAGCTTTCTTTATTTGTCACATGTATAATGGTCACCATTTACAAAGCGTACAGCATTGTAATGAGGTAATTAAGGAGGAGATTTTAGGTAGCTGTTCTCTGTAGGTGAACAATTAACAAAATATGTTAGCAATTAAAAATGTAACCAATATATGGGTCAAGGTTCCCAGCTGATAGGTCATAAACATAATAAGATAGCCTCAAGTCAAATTTAAAGAAGTGTGTGAGTAAGCAACTATTTCCTCTATAAGCACTTAGAACATAATGAAGTTTAAACAGTCAGGCAGAGTTTATCATAATTATGCCAAATAGTTCTTTTTTGAAGGACCAGTCCCACCGCAGTGTAAGTGTGGTAGCATTTGGCCCTTATGGAACTGAACAGCATTGAAAGAAAAATGGGAACAGTCAAAAATAATATTTCAAAATGAGAGCAAAGTACACATTAGAAGCACCTTGAAGTATAGTAGAGGATATAAAACAGGACAGTAAAATAATCATAAAACTGCTTCACTTGCTATGTAAAGGTATTAAAATTAAGTTGCAATATGTTGCAACTGCTCCAGCTTTAAAATTGTTTTCAAAGATTCACTGAAAATTTTTGACAGTGAAAGCATTTTTTTTTATTTTTAAAATACCAAACTATTTTCCAGTAACATGGGTTAAATAAAGAAATGACAAGAACTGAGTTTCACACTATGAATTTTAGATTTTTTTTTTTCTTTTAACTTCCATTTTAATATGATAAATTAATTGAAACTAAGACATCCTCATGGAAATGTTCTGGCATCTGCTCATACAGATAAAAAACTGCACAGGAATGGGTTACCAGTAATATGTGGAAGCAGTTGTTCTGTTGTATGATAAATTGCGTAAGGAATTACCAAAGCCTGACTAAAAAACATAACCAGTTCTCCCTGGCTGAGGTCTACTGTACGTGAAGAAAAAGAAGATGAGGAAGAAATAATTTAATGAATACCAATAGTAGCCTGAAACTCTGAAAACATCCCTATACGGTAGGGACTTTCTCTTCTTCCTCTGTACTGCTTCCAGCAAGGCATAGTAAGGATTGTTGCTGCTAAGAATGGCATGAGGGACATAATTAAACCCTAAGGGCTAGGGCAAATAGCTATGAAGGTTGCTCCAAGTCATGGGGTAGGAAAGTATTTGTTTTCACGCACTGGCAGACTGGCTTGCTTCCTGCCCCTTACATTCCACCCCGGTAAGATTTTAATTAATACAAGTGGAATAGCATGGAATTACAGTGGAAGTATTCCTGATTACAGCAATAAATTAAATAAGCATTAGGGTATTCAAATTCACTAGCGATGCCCACAGAAAAAAAATCCCCCAACAAACACATATATGTCAAGTAGCTCTTGTTTAACACTGAAAATAAATTTAATTTGAGAGAATTAATAAAATAAGTCAGGCTTCCATTGAAAGTAAATCCTACTGCACTCTCGGAAAAGCTTCAAAGCTTTGCCAGCCATATGTTGGAGGAGAGAGTCTCCAGCAGCTTGATAAGAGAAGAGTTCCATGGTGGACTACAACTCCTGTACATAATTTCAGGAACTCAAATATATTGTTTATATGTGCTAGAAATTTGGTCATCTCAGGTTTTCTAGGTGAGATTTTTAAGCAAAAAGTTAAAAATACTTTTAAGAGAAACACTCCCTATTGACATAAGGTGTCCAGAATGGCAACAGATAAATTCTCTTTTTCCCAAGCTCAACACAATTCAGCAGTATGCACTCACAGCCTAGAAATCCACTTGTATCCTAGGTTGCATCCAAAGCAACATGGGCAGCAGGGCAAGGGAGGACATTCTGCCCCTCCACTCTGCTTTGGTGAGATGCCACCTGGAGTTCTGCATCCAGCTCTGAGGTCCCCAGCAGAGGAAAGGCATGGACCTGTTGGAACAGGTCCAGAGGAGGCAACTAAGTTGATCATACGGCTGGAGAACATCTGCTATGAAGACAGAATTTGAGAGTTGGAGTTGTTCAGCCTGAAGAAGAGAAGGCTTCAGGGACACTTTATAGCACCATCCAGTACCTAAAGGGGGATGCAAGAAGGCTGGAGAGGAACTTTTCCCATGGACACATAGTGAAAGGACAATGGAGAAAATGGCCTTAAGCTGAAGGAGAGTAGATACTAGGAAGAAATTCTTTGCTATAAGGGTGGTGAGGCATTGGAACAGCGTTCCAGAGAGGTTGTGGACTCCCAATCCCTAGAGGCGTTCAAGACCAGGCTGGATGGGGCTCTGGGTAACCTGGTCTAGGAGAAGATGTGTTTACCAATGCAGCAGAGTTGGGACAAGATGATCTTTAAGGTCCCTTCCAACCCAAACTATGATTCCATGGTTCTCTAATTTTATAGGGCTGTGGAAGCATCTCAGTGAATGATCCCAGAGCTTTGTGAGAAAATGGAGAAGCAAGTAAAATATTGTCTATAGGAATGCTCTAGACATAACTTGTCACTTACCTGTTTCTCCATATGCTATTATGGAGAATGCGTTATGGAATTTACTTCATGATAGAATAGCTCTTTCAACATTAGTAGTGTTAATCAGAAAGAATATGGTAAAGAACTGGGCAAGGTGGTATATGGGAAAGAAAGAGGCAACAATTCTCATGCTACAATAGTTACACAGTACTCTGTCTATTAAGAAAACACCATTTTCACCAATCAAGCCTGTGAGTTTCTGGGTTAGGCAACAGAGAACAGATGATGTGACATGCTTTGTTACTGAATGCACTCATTCCTACTGATAAGAAAGTAAATTTGCTCAGAAATCCAGATATGTGACTTATTTCCCCTTACACTTAAGAACAAGGTGCATTTTTGTTTATATCACTCTAATTTTTTTCCTGCAAATGGCTCTGAGATACTGCTGTTATTCAGTATGCTTTAGCATGACTTTTGTTTTTTGTCCTTCCAGCATCTCCAGTTAAGTAACACGTTAACTCTAATACCTTCATTTTCTCATTTGAGAGATGATGTACATGATGATAACAGCAGGAAGAAATGTATTTTACTTAGTGTCCTTATACTGCAAAATGTAGTACATGGAAAATGTACTATTTGTACATTTGATCTGATATTTTGAAATGCAGTAGGAAGGTGGTAAGACAGCTGTTTTTACCAGTTATGCATTTGTGTTTTGTAGTGCATGCACAAGCAAAATGAGAAAGAATAGTGTGCAAAAACAAGTTCACAGGGAGATTAGTTTAACATTATTTTCCACAGTGGAGAAATAAAAAGGAAGGGAACAAAACAACTGGCTAAACCTGTATCTGAAGCCCAGCTCACAACTCAGACATTTTGGGTACTTAAGATGACTGTTTATTTCAAGAAAAAAGGAAGGTAGAAACCAGATACAAATCCTTTCCTAAGTAAAAAACATCCCAGAATGCCACATACACATGCCAACCTTCTGGTCATCTGGGTGGCCTCCTGTGGACCTGCTGCAAGCATGACACAGACTAAGCATGATTCTATTGTATCATATATAGTACAAAGTCATATCCACATAGGATTCTTTTCTTTGTACAATGATGTGCTTAATATAGTCAGATCCCTTCCAAGATGGCAAGATGATTTTGCAGATATTCCTAAAAGTATCTATGCAGAAATTATACTTTGGGAGCAGTAAGAATTCAGTATGAATCAAATATTACTAAACAATCCATATTAGTGTCTCTTTTTTACTTTTATTACCACATATATAAGAATTAAACTTCAGTTGGATCCCAAAGTAGTTAGGGTTTGAAGACACCTTTGAAGGTCATTTACTCCAATCCCCCTGCAATGAGCAGGGACATCTTCAACTAGACCAGGTTGCTCAAAGACCTGTCCAACCTGGCTTTGAATATTTCCAGAAACTGGGCATCTATCACCTCTCGGGGTAACCTGCTCCAGTGTTTCACCACCCTCGTCATAAAAAAATTCTTCCTTCTATGTAGCCTGAATCTTTTAGTTTACAACTAAGTCCTTATGCCAGGCCCTGCTAAAAAGTCTTTCTCAGTCTTTGTTGTAGACACCCTTTAAGTACTGAAAGACAGTGAGGTCTCCCCAGAGCCTTCTCTTCTCCAGCCACACAACCTGAATGCTCTCAGCTTGTCTTAATAGGAGAGGTGCTCCAACCTTCTGGTCATCTGGGTGGCCTCCTCTGGACCTGCTCCAACAAGTCCCTTTCCTTCCTGTGCTGAGGACCCCAGAGCTGGACACAGTACAGGCAGGCTCTTACCAGGGCAGAGCAGAGGGATAATTCCCACTTTGACCTGCTGGCCATGCTGCTTTTGATGCAGTCCAGGAAGTAACAAAAAATTAAGCAAGGAGCAATACCAGTGCCAGTGCAGTACAAGAAAAAAGGTGACTGATGCGCAGTCATTGACCACCCCTCACAGAAATGCCCCCAGCAATACCCTGACCCCCTCTGCCTCACAACTCAGCCCAGAGTGGGAACCCTCCCACCCTCCCCAGAAAATGTCTTGAGAGGTATAGAATCACCTCCTAGCCATGCCTCTCCTGGCTACTGGAAAAATTAACCCTATCCTGGCTGGATACAAGATTTTGTTTTAGGCACTACAGCAGAAGCCCTACCACTGTCTGTAGTACTTCTTTGCCTCCCTATACTCAGAAAGCATTTATCACATTGAGGGCATATCAGCCAGATTCTACTGACTTTCAACACATTGGGGTCCTCCAAAATGCAACAGACAACATATGCTACACCAGGCAGCAAGAGGAAAATATAAGACCATTGTCTCTTACATTTGCATAGGTCTTTCCTGACACAAGTACTTCAGTACCCACACACAGGCTGAATTTCCACTTGCAGTGGCAGGTTTATCTTGGACTGCTTTTAATCTTTACTCATAAATCACAATAAACAGAAGGAAACTTCATACTTCCTCCTGCTGTTTTTACATCCTCATACTTTCAAACACCAAACAGCATTATTCAAGTGAATATGCCTTAAGATTTATGGTTTTTAGTAAGGTCAACTGTGCTGTATTCCTTAAGAAAGTCTGAAGAATTAAGATGCTTTATTAAGTGCTTGAAAGTAATAATTTAGGTTTAAAAAATTAGCTTTTCCATTAATTACCATTTTCTTCAGTACAAGTATTCAAGACATGAAAACAAGATGTTCTTCCATTTACTGAAAGGCTAGGGAACATAAGGTTTAAATAAGATTAATGTATTATGTACTAAGGAATTGCTGCTCTCCTTAAGTCCATGGTAAATATGACAGTCCCTTCTTTTTTTGAAGCTCATGTAAATTTTAATAACCTCACCCTCAGATCAGAGAATGTCTGAAAATTGATCAAATTAACTGGAGCAGGGGAGGAGGAAGGTGAATTACAAAATTTTATTTTTCATTAACTTTAGTGCCACATCTATCACACTGAAGAAAATAAATTGGAGTTTCTGAACTTGCTGTGTTCTTTATTTCTAATAAAAATTTTGGAGGAGTGTTGACTTTTTTCCTAAATTTTGTCAAGGAGAAAGCAACAAAACCAGCCTTCCTTTTCCAGACACTTCTACTGCATAAGCAATAGAAGTTTTCACTGGTACAAGTTTCAGTCTCTGTTTTAGATGCTACACAACCACTTAGATATCTGGTCTGAGCAAGCAACTAACCTGTTTTAGATGCTGCACAACCACTTAGATAACTGGCCTGAGTGAGCAACTAACCTATCTTTTATTCTTGCCTTGAATCACAAGACTTTTCTCCATGAACCAATGGGCAGATTCAATTTCAAATAGCCCTGAAGATTTATACCATCTCTGGAAGCAGGTAGAATAGTGGCTCCCTCATTTGAAGGAATACTTAGCATGACACTGAGCTGAAAAATTGATGCTGCCTATTCATCTTGTCTAAGAAATACTGCCTGGACAGCAGATACACTGTACTCCACAGGATAACATGGAGAGCTACTGGATGAGGCCTCCTGAGGACAGATTGCCCAAGAGCAAAAGCAATCTTCTCAAAGCTCTATAGGGCAAAGTCCCAAAACTTTTACATTGCTAACTCATGATAAGATTTTATGATTGACAAACATCTTGATAGAATCTGTCAGGCAGTATTTTATGACAAAATCCTTTCAATGAATATGAGATTATTTTAACAGAAAACCTTTAATGACAGTCAAATGCTTATCTTTGTGATAACAAAGCAACAGAAATTGAGAAATTAATTATTATTGATATGTACTATTAATACATTTATATGTTTGTTAGGCTCTGAATGTAATAAATATGGAGATTCTTTCTGCTCTTTTTCTTGTTCTTTCACAATTTAATTCTAATTTTTTATGCTTACATAACAGCACCTGTAGCTTCATTTGTAGCTTCCATCCTGCCCTTCTTCTCATACCTTTTATCATACCTTTTTCATTGCTGATCAGTTCAAAAGTGTTCGTTTTTTTAGATCTAGACTATCTTTCTCAGCTCATTCCACCAGAAAGATTGTGCAATGTAACTTCAATTAGTTTTTTGCCTATGAAGTTATTTGTGATCACTTTTTTACATGGCTTCTATGGTAGCAAGTGAAACAGTGGAGAAACATGAGAATAAACACAGCATTTAAGCTGTAGTTCTACTTAGAAAAAAAATACACTATCCTCCACTAATGATCATCCACAGCAGTTGAACTGAGCAAGTAACTGAGTTCAAAATATCTTTTATCTACAATTCAATAATGTTTCTTGACAAAATGTCTGTTCAATAGCTGAAATGTCCTCTTATCCAGAGTCAGAGTTTTCATAGTCATTCATGAAGTGAAATGAAGTTAGCCAAATGAGTATCATTTTGGAAAGGAAGAGAAGACCATTACGGTCATAACCTCGGGGTTCTTTTTTAGAAGGACAAAGGCAGTCTTTCTGAGAAAAGCCCATTAAAAATGGACAAACTGAGATGAGATTGCAAAGTGCCAGTGCTGCAAGTGGAAGACGCATAAGTAATAGCTGCATAGTACTGAGGAGAACCACAAAGGTGTGCTTTTCTGGCATACAGCTTGTGCACAGGAGAGGGATTTGTAGGAAATAGGGTACACTACAAACACCACCTCCGAGTTTACTGCACATGTTCCTGCTGATTTATTTAGCTGCTGCTTGAGCTTAGTACTACCAGTTAAAAGATCTCACTGCACATTCCCATCAAGTAATTATCAAGATATTCATTAGAGTATCAGTTCATCCTGGAGAATTCTTTGGCTAAAATAAGAGATGAAACTCACACTGTATTGGGTAAGAGAAGGCAGAAGGGTGAGTGACATATGAGTGAAAGCCATTCATAAGAGAAAGCTGAAGTCACTCTGGTCAGAGAGCACCTAGCTTAGAGGAGAGATAATTTTTATGCTGGTAGTTTGTCATTTATTTAAGTCATAATGGCATGACCATTGTGGCCACTATATGGTCACCTTGTATTCTTCTCTCCTCTGTGGTGTGCAATTTTGTACTAAAGCTAACCAAAGTGTACCAACTGCATACAGAAATGTTGCTTTCTTTGACCAGGTAAGATGTAGATAAAGGTCCATCCATGTATGACCACTGCTAACCCAAGGTTCTGCAGATCTAACTGACAGAGCAACTAATTCTGTATACAGACATATGAAGGACAAGAAATTTCTCAGGTGGAGTCGGCATGGTTCACTACATGAAAGTGCTTGACTAACCTGATAACAATGAAGTGATGCACCTGGAAGATGAGGGGAGATCAGTGTCTGACGAGTTTCTAATGAGCCATCAATGAAGCTTTTGACGCTGCCTGCCTGAGGCTGTTGCTGCAGGGGCTGGATGGATAGACAACGGGGTCGATTGAAGACTGGATGAATGGACAGACCTTGAGGGTGGTGATCAGTGCCGCAAAGTATACTTGGAGGCTGGTAACTAGAGGTGAACCCCCGGAGGTCTGCACTGAGTCCAGTCCTGTTTAACACTTTCATTAATGATCTGAATGATGCAGCAGAGAGTATCCTCAACAATTTGGCTGGTAACACAAGTTTGGGAGGAGTGGCTGGTAGGACAGAGGGTCAGACTGCTATCCAGAGGGACCTTGACAGGCTGAAGAAATGAGTGGACAGGAACCTTGTAAAGTTTGGCATAGAGAAGTGCAGAGTCCTGTAGCTGATGAAGAACATTCCCCCACACCAGTATATGCAGGGGGCCACCCGGCTGGAGAGCAGCTTGGCAGAGGTGTGCAGTTGGCCAAACACTGGCACAGGTTGCTCAGAAGGGTTGTGGAGTCTCCATTCTTGAAGACAATCAAAAGTCTTCTGGACGCGACAAGGGAATGAGCTGTAGGTCATCCTGGGTGAGCTGGAGCATAGGACCAGATGTTGCACTTTCCAACCTCAACAGGTCTGTGAAATTTACTTTATGATTCTGTGAACTCTATAGGAGACCCAGCATCCAACTGTTTTCCCTAGTTCACTGCTGTCCCAAATTCATTCCCACAACTAAATAGGATGGAATACCTTAGGGCCAGAACTATTTCAGTGGAAAGTCTGGGTACTTAATTCAAACCAGTTCTTAGAGTGCTTTAAACTCCAGACTGTGCATAGATAGAAGAGCAAGCATTCAAAAACTGCTTCAGTCACTCTGGAATGAATGTTTTTATCACTTAAACCATTAAGTAGCATTTATTAACTGAATTTCCTAAGCATATACCTAAGCTGCCAAGGTCTGAAAATCTACACCTAGATATTCACCAGTTTTGGTATTTCACTGGAGTAGAATTGTAATATCTCTCACCTATACCTATTTTTAGTTTTATGTATGATCAAATAAAAACTCTACCTCCAGTACAACTGTTAGTGTATCAATATTAACATTAACAAAACATTAACATAAAGCCATCTTACACTAATGGGTATCACCTAGTCCCTGGAATATTATTATATCATCAAACCAACGTAACAAAATGAATTTTAATAATGGAGCTAGCAGTCTCTCCAGTTTACAATCTGTTTTCACCTGGGGGATTTTCATTGTGAAATCTCACTGTCTCAAGACTTTTACTGGTTTCTGAATATTTAATATTTTCATTAAAGCTCAACTTATGAAACCAGCTGAATCCATAAAGCTTCTAGTTTAAATTTCTTCCCCATTTAAAAAAAAACTGTAATTGAAGCAGAAAGAATCATAACCAGATGTTTTTGAAAATCAGTCTACAATCTACACTGAGATTTTTCTTCCCTGGTTTGTGACTACTGCTATTTTAATATTTGGCTTTGACAAACACCAAGGCATTTTTTTCTTTCAATAGATAAAAGCAGAACTTCTCTCCTAGGCACATTTTGGTGAATCCAGAATTACTACTTCTATTTTCAGTTAATGGAAGGAGAAAACTCTCCAGATCCAACTACTTAAAACTCCTATTATGGGGCAGGCCTTTCAGAATACTTTCTAGCTTTCTTCTTCCATGAATGAACATTAAATATTCGTGCCTTAATTAAAAGTGTTTCCACTTGATGTCTTGCATTCCATCTTGGTCAGCTCTTCCTTGTCAGCCTGTAGTGTCAGTATTTATGACTTTACAGTGCTTTCTTTACATAGCTGCTAATTGGCTATCAAGTCACTCCTTCCACAGGGGTAAATACTCTGCAAATTGCTTTACAAAAAGAAACCAAATAATGCAACACAGCCAATCCACCATGCTCTGTGGTTTACCTAGACTGTTTTAATGGTCTCTAGTTTTAATTGGTTGCCACTTGTCAACAAACTGAATAACAATTAAAGACTCTAGTTCTTCAGGCCATTAGTTTAACTCCATTGCTGCAGAGAGAAGAGAAAAATCAGAGACATTTTCCTGAAAGAAGAAAAGAATACTCAGATAAGAAATATTCTTCTATAACTTTGGACTCAACATTTCATCTTGGAATAGAGTAAGCCATACTAAAGACACAGAAGAACTAAGTAATCCACTATCCCTTTAATTCATAGCAATTAAAACTCTGGTAAATAGTGGAGAAAGAACTCTTCTAGTTAGATTCCAAATACTTCTTAAAGCAAACTTGTGGTAAAACTACTGATTTTTTGACAGCCTTCTGGTTGTATGTGTCAAACAAAGTAATAATTCAGGATTTTCAGTACCAGCTTCCCTGCTAATTATCTCTAACACACAAAGGTCCACAAAAACAAAGAGGGAACTCAGCGCCTTTCACTTGAAGAACCTCTGTACACCTGGAAGGTATTGCTGTTTGCTCTTATTTCTTGTGGGCCTGTGATCTGCTGCATTACCACATGAGAGATTTACAGTCACTTCGGGGGTTTAGATAGCTCTTGGTAATAAGTGGCGTGAGCTCTGAAGACAGTAAATCAATAGTTTCAACAATCCTAAGACTACAGTATAAGAAGGATTCCATTGTTCTGCAGAGAACGCTGAGCACTTTGCACACAGGTGCCTGAAAGTAATTGATGGCAGAGATCCTTCCTTAGCTATGCATGCCTGAACTGTATTCAATTCAGGGCCATTCTCAAAATGCCATTGTTTTCTTATGTAATTCACACAAATTGCCATTCTACATTTGCTATTCACCAGGGGATGTAATCTGAATCTTGTCAAATTATACTATCCTGATATCTTCTTCCCTGCTCTAAATAATTAAGACTTGAGACTTTCAAGACATGGAGGGGGAGGGGGAAAGAAGATAGATGTGTGTTACAGGGAGACAGGAAGTACAGGAAAACGATGAGTAAGGCACAAGAGTAAAATGGAAATAAAATGTGGGGATGGACAGTCACAAATTATAAATTTAATAAAATTATGGCTCAGACAGTTGTTCCTACCATTGGAAATGCAAAGCTATTATTCTGTTTTGAAAATATTCTTTTCAGGTGCCTAAAACTTATAAAATGTAAGATACAAAAGGTAATTCTTTCAAAGATAGAGATTTTACAGTACTTAACATTGCTATCTCGCAGGTATTCTAAACAGCACTTTGCAATAAGAAATACAGCATCTTACAAAAAGGAAGACACCGCAGATATATAACAGTTGCCGGCACAATTTTATAGTGTTTCTGTGCATACCCAGGGAGGAAATGCATATACCTCTAAGTGTGCTAACCTGTTTCAGCTTCTACTGACTTCACAACAAAGGTAAAAGAAGCATTTTCCCCTGCTTATCTTTGTCAGTGTATAAGGGAAGATAGCCAAATCCAGACTTCTTAAATCACAATGTAAAGACTTTTTCCATATTATCACTTGCTGATAAGCAGCTTTTAACAAGATCTACAATCATGAGGAGGCTGGTAGTTTAAATTTTGCAGGATCTGGTGATATCATCACCTTTAAATCTCTGACTCCATTTTCAGTTAAATACACCCCGTAAAGTTCTGCAAAGCATTCTTCAACATTTCTTCCCAACGATGTAATTTACTGAAGAACTGCCAACAGAAGAGCTAGTCTCACATTTTTATTTTATTAAAACAATACCCTAAATCACCTTCTCCACATAACTGGCGCTTTTCAGTAGCTACAGTGCCAGAAGGAGAAACTTTGGAGTCAAATGGGCTTTTGTTTTGACAGTTTGCTTTGGAGGGAGGGTTATTGATTTCTTCAAAGAAAATATTGCCCCAGGAGTCTAAATTAGATGGGCGGTTAGAGCTGCATTTCAGTTCCTTCCCTAGCCCATCCCTAACATGCTTAAAATTCTCCACAGCAATTGTTTGTGTTAACAAAATACTCTAAAGAGCTCCTTTCTCAGGGTAGTTTGAGACAATGTGAAGGAGCCCAGGCATGCAGAAACTAGACTGTGGGGACCCATATCTCTAAGCTTAGAGATGAATTGTGCCTTGCAGCTCACGTCCTCCTGGGGTCTCAAGAGCTGATGGACTCAACAAGTCCATCTGACACAGTATCTTCACCAGGCCTCTCCTAAGTATTTGTTCACTGTTATTGAATCATTTCTTCCCCCTCCTCCAAAGCATTGTGGCATTCCTGAAGACAGATTTACCAGCTGCCCTGGATTCAAATTTCACTGCCACTTTTTAATTTCTTATATAAAAGCCTTTAGAGATTGTGTGCAACTACACAGAAATTAAAAAAAAAAAAAAAAAGATAAAGCTTTTTTGACATTCTTAGATTCAGCATAACCTATACCAACAAAAACAATTGGCAAGAGATTTGACTCAGATAATGAAAAGGCTGTGTACCCTTCCTCATTCTTGTTCATAGTCACTCACTCTCCCACCATTTTTTCCACTTGCTTATCTGCACACACTGAGCAAATCCAGGGAGCCACAGAAAAAAAGGCTGGTTTGTGGGGCTCTTTTTTTTTTTTTTTTTTTACTTTGGGACAGTTACCTATTCTTTGGTAAAAATGTTGAAACAATGTTACAAAAATATTATTGTACAGAAAAGGATTTAAACTGCAAGAAGGAATTTCAAATTTCCCCAACATAACCTCTGTTGAAGATATAAGTACAATTTCTCTCTGTGTCCTAGGATTTTTAACAAGTATAGAAGCATGTACTAGATATCCCCCAATTAGAAAGCATACTTTTTTCTTCTTTTTTTGCATTGACGTGGCCTGAGAAATACCCTCAAAAAAAAAATGTATGCAATGTTCGCTGTTAAAAAATTTCTTCTCTTAGCCATTTTTCGCTTCTGAGCTCATTATTCCTTTCCTTATTCTACGTGTTTCCAAAGTTTTTTGATTTTCCACCAGTTTCTACCTCTTTCTGTAGAGACTTTCCTGCCCAAATATTGTTTGCGTCTTCTATGCGGCTATTTATTCAAAACTTATTTTCAAGATGTTATCCATGACAGACATATAAAGAAGAAGGAGACCACATGGCCAAGTGAACTTAGAAAGAACATGAGAGTCTGGTCAGCATACAAATGTCTTTCATCTTAAACCAGAACTATATTGTATGAGCATGTTGTTTAAAAATGGTACATCCTTTACCTGCAGGGCTACAGCAAGGAAATGTCTGTACTGTCTGTAGCTATAAATGCACACAAGTATGCATTTGGAGGTTATTCTTTTTCAATGGTATTGCGTATTTCATCTGGAGCACTGAGATACCAGGAAGTGGACACCTGAAGTCCACTGCGAGGGTTCTCAACTGTACCTCATGTACCTTCTTCAGATAGATAAGATGATTTTCTGGCTTCAATTTACAAATGTAACTAGTTTATTGGCCCTATCCCACAAGGATATTCCTCTGTAGAAAAGACAGCCTATCAAAAGAGGAAATAAAGATCATTAGCCAAAGTAGAATTTTGTGAACCTTAAGAGTGTTCCACTTGAAGTGGAAGAATGACAAGTGGGAATATTTCAAATTAAAAGGGTCAAATAAAATCAATTAGAATATGTAAAACAGTAGACTAAGATGCATCAGAAGTTTCATGGAAGGCAGAAATTTTTTATTTTCTATAATGTGTGAAAGTTAATTGAATGAAGATTCTTTTCCATAGTTTCATTTGTAGCAATATTTAGAGTTAACCAATAACTAGACTAAACTAAAACTAAAAGAGCAGTTCCCTTCTGCAAAAGTCCAAAACCCTAGGCACTTCTTCATGTATTTGGGGTACTTATGAGATTTAACATACAATAGTTTGTGTTGCAGAATACCTTATATGCAACATGAACATCAAACCCCATAAAATCTGCAAAAACCCCCTAATAAAAAAATGTTTCCCCCATCATATAACATGAACTGAAACTTGTTTTTCACAAAAAACCCCAAACTTCCACACAAGTGAAACTAAAAAAAATCTAAAAAAACCTCCAAAAAACCCAAAAAACCAAAACAACAAAAACCCAAATAAACACAAAACCACTAACACTGTTCTAATTCAAGAAAAAGCAAAGTATTCTCATACACCTTTATCCCCAGGTATCAACTGCAATTCCTAGAACACTTTCTGCTGACCCAATTGTCTATCATCCATCAGTAAAATAACTCCCAATCCCTGCAGCCATGGAGAAGTGAGCTTGCATGTGTAAGAACAGCTCCTCCCCTGCTGAAATACCCACAACAAAACCAGCACTTTCACTCCACTACAATTGACCTGCTTCAGGTAGTAAAAAAACCCAAGGGCAGATGTTCTATACTTTCTTTCTTGGTACTTTTCTTTCTGCTTTTTAATTATGTAAACCTTCTCTGATCCAGCATAGGACTTCTGCAATTCAAAATCTTCTCATGGATTTCTGACCTACTTTCCAGAACCCTTGGCACACCAAGGCAGACAGAAGGCTGAAAAGCTATTTTTTCAGCTCCCTTTCTCACAGACTTACAGGAATACCTTCATGATTTCTTCATTAAGAAGGTGTTGAACAGTGAGTGTACGTTCTTAACTTTCTGTATGTTATTTGTGACTAGTGGGGAAAGCAGAGACAGCAGTTATCCATTGCTTCCTCAGAAACCATGTCCAGAGTAGTATAGAATCAAAAATACAAATGTGAAGAGAGAAAAGAACAAACAGTGAGAGCTTTGGGGAAGAAAAGTGATGGAGCTGATGATAGGTACAATCAACTAATAAGTGACATGTTCTGTGCAGCTGTGAAAGAAGTACAAAGAATTTAAAAACAGAATCAGCATCAGTCAGCTCTTGACACAATGTGCCTTATCAAGAGTTTATATCAAGGACTTCATGGTAAAATGGCTCATATTAATCTCAACTAATCTCAATTCAGGCCATTGCAGTTTAAATGTAGTACAATCTAACTCCTTTTCTTGGGTTCAGTGGCTTTGGACACGAACTGATACAGTGTACAACTAATATTACATTGTACAACTGTGGCACATGTACAGCACAAGGCCTTAATAACTATATTTACTTAGAAGATTATCTCAAAAAGAAAGTTCATACAAGCAGCCTGTTTATTACTTTATTCACCAGAATTTTATAGGTACTCAGTGATGTCAATTGTTCCCTGTGTATGGTTTCCCCAGCTTTATAATTGCTATAACTCATCAATAAAAGTCAATTAAAACATAATTGCTTTTTATGTAATCTAGGTGATGCAGCAACTGTCTGAAGACAGCATATTTGCACAGTGTAGTCAAACAGATTCAGAAAAAAGGTATTTAGTTATATAGCTATGGTTAATCAAGTAAAAGTCAAGATGCAAATATTACTGGAAAATGTTGTACAGTATCACCCCAACTTATAACATACTACTCCTTTTTAAAATGCTTTTTTGGGGGTTTGGAGACAGCATTTTCCATCCAAGTCTTACTATGCTTATCTTATGTGCTAGACAGAATACACCTAAGATACTTTTTTACATTTTTCATTCTCTGTGGCATGAAAATTCCATGGAATGTGATTCCAGTATACTAAATTAGTATTAGCAGTACAAGTTCAGGAAAGTCTTCAGTAGGATTTTCAGCTGACCTTCTGAGATGAGACTGATTATAGAAAATATTTATTTTAAATGAAAGTGGCATTTACAGTGTCAGCCAAACTGGAGTTCAGTTTTTAGATCCAAAGGCAAAAGGTCTGAAAGTAATAGCAATAATCAAGTAAAATACATTCCAATTAAACAGTGACTTTTCTAGTTCAGAAAACGGCATTATTGATACAAGATTGCTTTTGGAAAAGTCACAAAGTTCAGAACTCAAGAGCTGGAGCATTCCTATAAAATCATTTAAACTACACTGAAGTTAGGTTAAATCCTTGCTTTTCACTTATTCCAATTCTTTCAAGAAAATTCTGGATGCTCTAAAGCTTTTCTTTTTTCGGCTACATCAGATGGTCTGATAATACATGTTACCTTTCTCTATAAACTGTCTTTCACTAATTCAGCAATGCACTTCAAAGCCGAGAATGCTAGGTTCATAAGTAGAGTTTGCACCGTTTTTATTTGATGTCACCCGCTGATATTGCTAACAGTCATAATAAGGAGAAAAGGATATCATAAAGTGGAATAGATATTGTGTCAACAATAAGGCCTGATTTCCGTTTCACTTTCACAAAAAAGTTTTTCTGGGAGCAAGAGGTCGCAAGGAGTTGCAAGGGTTTACAAGTCAGATGTAGAAGCCACAGTTGTGGGCGGTGAAAACGAACTAGGTAACCCCTCGAGGCTGGTGAAAATCACACTGCTAAGCACCGTGTTGGGCAGTATTATGAAATCAGGACAGAGTACAATAAACCCCCTGAAAACGGATCAGCGGACCTGTGATAAGCATTCTTCATTTACGTAGGGTGGGAGAAGGGCAAGGGGGAAGGGAAATGGAGAGGACATGTAACTCCAGACTCACCGATTTTGGCCAAGCTGGCCACAAGTATCCAGAGTGCTATGATATACGGCTCCTTGACGTGATCCCATTTGAAAGAGACGATGGCAAAGGTTTGGTTGCTATTTTTAGGGCTTTCCGAGCTTCTCTGTCCCAGCGCCGCTGGGAGAGCCATCAGCCCCAGGAGGAGCGCCACTCCAGATGCCTGCCTCATCTTCAAGCCACACAACAAATTCCTGCTTTCCCTTCCCGGAGAGATCCCGCCTCTTCGGAAGTCCTTGGGGGCGAGGTCCTTGTCCCTTCGCAGAGACGCGCCCGACGGCTGAAGACCGCGGGACAGCGGCGCGCGCGGCCGGCGGTGGCAGGGTCCCCTCCTGTCCTGTCCCGCACCGGCTGCCCCAGGCGTCGCCTTGCGTGGGGTGGCAAAGGGCGGGTCAGGGGCTCCGTGCACCAGCAGATGCTTCGAGCTGGGGTCCCGCTGCTGGCCCGCACCTGCCTTTATCAGGCTGTAGCCGATCGGGCGGAGGCGGAGCCTCCCGCCGCTCCCGCACAGGCTGCCTTGCGGGGACGGCGATGCCCTGAGTGACAGAGCGCCCGGGGGTCGGCGGGCAGCTCCGCTCGGCCGCGGGCTCTGGGCTGTGTTCGTGGGGCCCTGGGCAGCTGGGCAGCAAACGGCAGCGGCCCGGAGCTGCTGGCGCTCGGAGCCGGGGCTGGGGCGCTCCCGGGGGCATGTCCTAGGGGAGCCCGGGGTCCGTGCGCGCACCGGAGCCGGGTGCCCGGAACATCCACAGGTCTCCGTCCGGGCGCATTGGATGCTTTTGCATCAGCCTCCCTCCCTCGGCCCCACTCTGCCGGCAGGTTGTCACAGAGGAAACGCACTCTTTTCAACTTCTCAGCCTCGAGTCCCCTTCTGAGCTCGATCTAGCTCACCGAGGGCACAGTAGCGTGTTTGTCAGACCAGCTTTTCCTTCTGTCCACCAGAGAGCACGTCTTCCCACGGTGCTGGGGTTAAGGACGCCAGCAGGCAACATTCGACTTTCCACTTAGATCTGCTTGCAGCTGTTTATTAAGATGTCCTATATTAAAAACGCTAGCTGGCTTTTTTTTTTCTTTTTTTTTTTTCTTTCTTTTTTTTTTTTTTTTTTTTGGTGTTTACACCGTGAGACCTTTTAGGAGGTTCTACACTCCCCCTAAAGCATCTTTTCCATTCTGCTGCTATCCTGGATGGTCCGTGTTATCGTGGGTCCATGGTGCTGCAGGCAGACAGACCCATGATTATGATTATAATCATCACCCTGCAGTAAAAGGGCAGCAAAGCATCCTGTTCCCGACAGGCAGAGCTGAGGGCGCCCTTCCACACACCTCAGCCCTTCCACGCACCTCAGCAGCAGCAACTCCTCTCCACTCTTGTGTGCTCCAAAACAGTGTGTGCAGCCGGCTCCTTCTGTGACTTTCTGTGGAAAAACAGGTCCTTTTTGTTTTCCTAACATGGCAGGTTTTATTAGGAGGTAAAAAATGAACAGGATAAAGTTGTCCTTTAAAATTATTGGAAGACAGAGAAGTTATTTTGATTATTTCAATCACTAAGGAGAAAAGTTATGTACTTTTTCACAGTCACCTGTCCTGCACAGACACTTTATAAATCAATTAGCTAGTTAATTCAATATATGCATTTCCATGGAATGTTATTGTCATGATTATCTCAAAGCCAGTTCAGGCCCCAAATTGGACCAACTGTCTTCAAACAATGAAACATCTTGAGGGCTTTATTTCCTTCTTCATTATTTAAGGGAAAGGAAATTACATGGGGATTTTTTTTTAATTATGGGGAATTTTTAGGAGTAAATCTGAAGATGGAATTGGCGACTGTTTTCAGGAAGCATGACAGACAGCAAAATATCTCCTTCACCTTCAGTAAATGTTGTGGACAAACACCTGAAGAATTCTTCAGTGTCTAACAACAAATTCTATCTACATTGTTTTTATCATTTTCAGAGAATGACTTGGGTACCCAAATGTTGCTCCTAAGTTTGGTAACTGTTCTACAAATGGCTGTATCCAATGCCTGAGTAACATTTTTGTGGATTGCCAGTGGAGAGAGAAAACTGTAGCCAGAAGTAGGTAGCTTCTGATCATCTGTGTAACCTGTTGCTGAGTCCTGTGGAGAGTACTAGTTCCTAGTTGTTACCATGAATTCTGTTTTCTACTATTGGGAGAACCACGATCTTCAGTAAAGACAAGCTGTCAGCACTGTTTTTACTGCGGCAACTTATTCCAAGTATCCTTTTTAAATTAAACATTTCAGCTGCAGCTAATAAAAGGGCACTGCAATTGACAGTCATATTCATGATTCTTCCCAAATCTAGTTCTAAAAAATGCTGACAGGGTTAGAAAAAATCTTTCTATTGAAAGTGCTGAAGCTACCTATGTTGTCCAGATGGTTACTATTATGTGTCATAGATCAAGAATACCTGCAGCAGAGTTAAAAAAATGAGAAAGCCTTCTCCAGTGGATCTTTTCTAGAGATAAGCAAAGGCTTGGAGGAGTAGCAGTTGAGATCATGCCTCTGATTGCCTGTAGGCCATGTTCTAGCCATGACAACAGTAACCAAAGTTACATGCCAATTCTGAGTTTGCTGGTGGAAGAAACCAGTATTTGGGGAAAAAAGTTGTCATTACCGTCTTCGAAAAGTAAGTTTTACAACACTGTACTTCTTTTAACAACAACAGGAATAGTTCAAAGTGTATTTGTGACTGCTTATGGAATTTTTTTAAGTTGGCGGGGTATCAAATGATTGTAGATATCAGGGAATGTTATGTAATTCATTAATATTTCAGCAGGACACAGAGAGGACAGAGGAAGGGACCGACAATTGTGAATCTCTTATAGGTACACCAATACACGATAAACCAAGAGTCCACTGAGTATACGTGTGCTCATATACAAAATATGCACTTGTACATGAATACATTTGCATAATGTATTTATTATCAGAGTCCATTTTCTTGTATGTTCTTTATGGAAGCCCTTACATAGTTTCCTATAACCTGAGTCTGTATCAGTAACAGAAAACGTTGGTTGAGTATTATGCTTGCAATAAAGATATCATATCACACAGCAGCTGATATTTCCCGACTTCATTGCACAAGAAAATGTGGTGTGTCCTGAGTTGTTGTTTTTTTGGTGGTTTTGTTTTGTTGGTTTTTGTTGTTGTTGTTGTTGTTTTGGGTGTTTTTTGGTTGTTTGTTTTGTTTCATTTTGTTTTGTTTTGGTTTGGTTTTTTGTTTTGTTGGGGTTTTTTTGGCAATGGACTGAACTTCAGCACTGTGTTTCCTGGAAATATTGTGTATGTAATCACTTAAAGAAAAGAATTATGGGTATCTTAGTATAAGTGTTATACAAGTATCTTATATACCCTTCACATGACCTGTGTCCTGTAAAGATTACTTCTTGGTGATTTTTTCAAAGCTGATATAAAAGACAATTTCATTTTAAAAATCCCTAAAATTGTATCAGTTTTCTCCAGAAAGTACACACAGTATTTCAGTTATGTAAATTTAGATGTAGAAGATAAAATTAACTTTTAATATTAGCATTTCCCACAAATCTCTTTAAGGTGATATGAAGTTAAGAAGCACACCCCTGTCAAACTGAGAACTCTCATGAAAGGAGAAAGAAATCAATAAATAAGAAATATTTGGCAAATAAAGCATGAAAAATCTCGTGATGCAACATAAACCATCATAAATCACTTATTATCACTCCTGTCTTTCCTCAAGAAAATGCACTCTTTTTATGTTATTGTCTGTTAAATGTGTAAGCAGGTTAAGATTTGAACGGAATATAGTTCCAGTACGTATTTTTATTCCATAATGCCAACTGTATACAAAGTTAAATAGGACAGTAATTATTGTGAATGGCATTGTACCAATAAAACTGCACCATCTGGTGAATAATAATGTGCTTTATATGCAGATGAACACAGAACCACAGAAATTTTATAGTGAATTTACTTGATTCAACAGTTGACATTTTTCCAACTACTCTCCAAGTGAAATGAGTGCTGCTGTGCCAGTTTATGGTGCAAGGAGTTGGACAAATACTGCTGGACTAAGTGATGTTGCAGAGTACTGTGTTACAACATTATAAATATGAACCTCTGAAATTACATTAGAAAGTATATTAATTCAGCCCACACATACTACTATCAGTTAAAGTGAATAAGATGAAGACTAGGGTGAGAATGCATTAATCAGAGAGGTAGTTGGAAATAGATTTAGCTGTGAAGTAGGGTGAAAGAGGAAATTAGCTGAATTCTTTATGACTTGTTTCAAGACAAGACTCACTTTAAGGACAGTAAGTGAAGGGGACTCTTACCAGAACCTTCATTTTAAGCCTCAAATATTTTTGAAATTGGCAGATATTTTAGGCAGATTGTGAGATTTTTCTGGTGTCCTGTTGTTGCTATTACTGTTTTTAATGAACCTTCACATTTAGATAAGATTTGAAACTAATCTAGTAGGAGTGGGGCAGTAGGAATGACAAACATTGACACAGCCTAGGATCTTCATTAAGGAGTGTCGCCCTCATAAGGGATATCTGTGTGAGCTCTCAGTGCAATGAACAGTGAAAAGGAAATGACACAGAAAAAGAAGTTCTTACATATCACCAGACACCTGATACTTTTTATCATTTATGTTCAGGGGAAAAAAAAAAACAAACCAGGTATTTTTATAAAATAGCATGTGTATTAAAAGTACTCTTTATTCTAGTTCAAATTTCAAGGAAAATTCTTCTATTGTTTATGAGGACTCATCTAGGCTTGCTACTAAACAAAGATGGCCACAGAGATTTCCACCTGTGACAGTCTGCATCTTCCACACTTTCTGTCTTGTACTCACCTCATTCCCATGTTATTGGCATCCCACTCGTATTTCTCTGTTCTTTGTTGTCCATGTCTCTGCTCCCTTTCCTTTTCATGTATGCCCTCTGTCAATACTGACCAAAAATCCCTAATAGTGAGACCTAAGGAACACTCAAAATGCAATTTGTAAATGATATTTAAACCCAATACTTTAGATAAGATTCTCTCTCTATCTCTTCCAATTCAGCTTTGTCATTTTTCACCACATATACTCCTTCCCGGTACTCACATCAGCCCGACCAACACTAATGTTTATACTAGACACAAGACACAGGTGATTACTGGTTTCTCTAGCCATAATGGAGATTGTATTTGCTTATCTTTAAAAATCATCATTTTGTTTTATTCTAAAAAAGCTGGGGTAAGACTGGGACAGAAATGATAACCACAGATTTCAGAGATCCAGTAGAGAAAAAAGGAAAATAAAGGTGCACCTTGGCATAGTTTCTGCATACAGGTATTCAGCTTCCTGTAGTTTAATGTGAGAAGAAAAGCAAAACAGATTAATTTTTTAGGAAAAACAAAAAGGCTCTTAAATAACAATGGCAGCTAAGTAGAATAATTTCAATTGCTAGCATGATAATTTTACACTTATTTCTTATGTTTATAAGTAGACTCTGATGCTTCTTGGTCTTAATTTTTGGCTAATCTACGGAGAGGGAATCTTTCCTTTTCCTGATTCTCCATGTACCATGCCTCTGTGAAATTCATCATTCGTGCCTCCCCTGCCTAGTTAAATGTGTGCATGTTCACGTGAAAAGGTTCAGCTGATTTCACCTAAAGCTGCTCCAGATTCAATACACCATCCCCAGTGTTCCTGTTTCGGCAGGCACATAGATGGATTGTTCAAAATCACCTGTGACACCTGCCTCATTTGGCAGCAGCCACTGCCCTGCAGTGATTCATACTTGTTTTACTTTTTTTACTGGTAGGCCATGGGATGGACATGGACAGTTAACCAGTATGTGAAAACTAGTCACATAAATAAATTCACCTCTCTCTTGCAATCAAAAGCTAATTCCGGCAGAAGGTGGTCTGCCTGGGCTTGAGGGCACTCAGTAAGCTGTGGGGACAGGGTTTCCTTAAGCATCTTTGATCTGATGATAGTTTAAAGCTATTCCTACCTTTAGGATGTTTCCCAATGTCAAAAAGCCCAACCTAAGCCTCCCCTCTGTCATTGCAAATAAAGAAATTTTCCTCTAAAATATTTCTACAAGGCAGTTGAGATTTGGTGAGTGCAAACTTTCACGTGTTTTTTCTTTATCTAAATTTTGATAAAGGAAAAAGTGAATCTTGGCTGAGGAGCAGCAATAATCTTGTAATAATTAGCAATTCATTTGAACTTAAATCACATAAACCAAAGAGTCAAATAATTAAATTATTTACGATGCCAAAAAAAAATCTGCCAATAATCTATGGCTTAAGGTATTGATTATGGCAATTTTATCAACAAAAAAATACAGAAATGGCAGGCAGTACTACTTTGTTCTTGATGTGTATTTTAAAACATGCTGCTATTTTAAAACAATGTATTAGATGTAGTGGGGATTTTTGGTAGTTGATTCCAGTTTACTAAAATCCAAACATTTAAGTGGAACATACATATTTTTATGACTCTTTCCTTTGGAAGTCTTCACATCATCAGCATGGTATTCCTGGCTAAAGGCACGGAGGAAGCAGAAACTTCAGAACTGACAACGTCAGGAATCTGCCTAGTTTAGTGCAAAGACATAACCTTGCATCTCATATATTTCTGGTCAATGCCCTGATCATGACTCAGAAGATTTTAACATGGTTCTGATTTTATTTTATTCTGCAATGAAGCAAAAGCAATGGCTCAAACTTCAATTTTTGAGAAAAAAAATAAAAAAGAAAACTGTTTTTCCTCCAGTTTTGGTTATTAAAAGCAGTTATTACATTATTACATAAATCTTCACTAAAAGTTACAATCAATTTGGAGAAGTTTGCAGGTGTCATTTCAAATGCCGGTTTAGAAGGAATGCTGTACTTGTTTTGCAGTTCATTGGACAGTAGTGGTGTGGAATGGGAAGAGACGACCTCTCGCTACTGGTGTAAAAAGTGACAGAGATTCTTTGAAGTCAAAGGGCACTCCACTTTGCATTAAGGGATTCTGAACTGGATTGCTGCTTATCTCACTGAAGTTCCAAAGGCCACAAGGTGCAGAGTATACATAGCATGCACTTCCACATTACCAAAATAGCAGCCATAAACTAATTGACTAAGGTTAGTAAATGAGTAAATAAACAAACAGGAAGAGGGATGTTGTCCAAATATGCAAAATATTTTGACACTATTATATTTTATAACTAACTACATCACTCTGCTATGACAAAATTTTTGGCATCTGGAAGCCTTGATCAGAAAAATTATTAAGTGAATTTTCAAGAATATTATTTAGAATTAAATCATGGTAACTTTAAAGTGAAAACAAGAAAGGAAATTATGAGAACATTACTCTCATGAAGCTGCATAAATAAAACTAAGCAATGGATCCAGGCTTTGTCAGATTAATGTATTTTAAACTGCTGTTCCCTACAAAGTCTCACTATTGGAAACACAGAAAAATAAGCTGAACCGTTGTAGAGAATAAGTACTAATATCATCTCCTACATGAAAATAAGAACCCACATAGTAAACACATAATTTGGGAAACCTTTGTAAATTTTAACTGTTGTACCACCTTGTTGACTCGATCTGCAATGATGATACAGGCATGCATCCAGTTTTGGAAGCTTCTGGAAATTTTGTTCCTGGAACTGAGAATTCAATCCTATCACTTGGCCCCTGGGTGCAAATTCTTACAGTTTTCCTTCCATTTCCTGCTGGACCTTTTGATAAGCCATTTCTCACTGCGGTGCTGAAGTGAGGTGACACTAGCATGGGAGGTAATTGTTCTGAAAGGCCCTCACTAGTTTAATCTTGGTTCAGGACATCATCAAGGTTTATAGACTGTACTCTCGTCTTCAAATGTGAAAAAAACCCCCACAGAAATGCAGGTAATACTGAAGAGAGATACAGTAAGATGAGACTATGAGGACTGTCCTGGTCACTGAATCCAATCTCCTGGGACTACAGGCACCACGTTGCATATTTCCTGAATACATTTGCCGTACATTGTCTTGAAAACCTTGTCTCAAATACTTTCTGCTGGTTAAGCATATTCATATAATTTCTAGCCTAAACCTAATCAGAAAGTTCACAACCTATTTATTCTTGTGTATTGTCTTTTAACACTGTTTCTTCTTCTGTTGTTTTTTACCCTTTAAAAGAAATCATACACTTATTGAAAAGAAGTTTTATTTAATACTTCTTGAACAGAGCCAACCAGGACACAGACAAGTGAAATTTTGCTAAATTTTGTAGGCTGGCAACAATACTTCCTCATCACAAAATACGGCCTGAACCACAATGAATGCTAGTGGTTCATCCACATGTCCAACTTTATTTTCTTTTTTAACTACTTGTTTGAGAGAGGCAGAGAGACAGGCAGAACACCACTTCAACAGTGCATTATTCTGGATCTGAAGAAACCACACAAGCTACAAGTTTTTACTTCCCTATTGCTTTGTGCAACAACTATGACAGTCCATTTATTAGGTCAGACAAAAATTCTTGGTTTATTCTAAATCAGTTTGCATTACCTTGCATCACCATGTTTGGTGCCACTGACCTTGCAACAGCTATCTTTATCCCACTCCTCCATGTCAGAGCAGGGGTGAAAATAACCATGGCCATGTTGAGGCAGCAAGTACCTTCTAAAGCAATTAAGTAAGCAAACTCAGGATCTTTAATGCACTATAAACTGTTGGCCCATATAGATATGAATACCAGCTGCATATTAAAGTTCTCACTCTTCAGCTAAATCTCTTTCAACCTCAAGGATCACTTTTGTTAATCAAAGGACACTATTTGATTTTCTGGCCCTACATGCACGGACATCTCAAATTGCTAAGAGAAATTATGATGTCCCAATGTGTATGTTGTGTTACTTTGGGAGAGTCCTTATATACAACCTTAGTGCCATTAAAAAGCAGATCTCAAAATATAAGTTGTGAAACATAAAAAAGTGTCCCTCTTCTACATCAAAGAATATGCCTTAATTAATTTGGATTAATTAGTAGTTACAAAACAGTGCATAATGGCACTGCATCCTTGACTACTATAGGCTGATCACCAAATCTAAGGGTGAGTGAAACTGCTTGTCATATCAACTCTTTATTTATTCTGGTATATATAGTCTTTAGATAAGATTGAATACTCTGAATCATCATATGTGGTAGGTCTACAGAAATATTAGTGTTGCCAGACGGACACGTAAAAACTACACTTACCCGTCAGTTGTGAGAATGAGAAAGAAGGAAGTTTATTTTTGGGATTTTGACTTATATAGTCTTTGGAGTTTGATCAGGGATTGGGGGATGAGGTTAACACCTCTCTGACTCCACTGGTTAACCTAGAAGTCCATTAATTGGTCCTTCCCCCTGGAAAGGAATGCATTATTTACAAAACATCGCTCTTTGTTTATATTACAATGAGTGAGAAAGGTCCAGTAGAAAATGTAAACATCAGAAGCCTGAAAAAATTAAAAAATTAGAACGACATATTAATAAACATCTCTGTTTCTTATTTTTCTCTTGAACAATGTGCTTTTTTCTCACATAATAAATTATGGTGGATTAAATTTTGCTCTCTTTATATATAAATAGGCTTGTCATAATTTAGCTGATGATATTAATATGGGGCACTATTCCTAAAATCATATTTACTTTTCAATTATATCAATGGAAGTATGTTTATAATGGTTTTAGGCTGTAGGAGAGAGGAAAGGGGAAGAGGCCCAAATGTATTTCAGTGGAAGTACGTAATTGAAATTCTTTTAATATTCTCTATACTAAAAGCTATAGAGAAAGAAGTCAATCCCAGTCAACTGCTACCAAAGCACCTTCAAAACCTGTAGGCTGCTCAAAATTGTATAGGAATTGGAAAACAATGTTCAAACAAAACTCCAGGAATAAACACACAATTTCCTTCCAATGAGAAATACCAGGGGCATAATTATCCTGTTCCTGAACTCCTTACTAAGCAACAGATACGTGCCACTGTAAGAGAACTAGGTGACTGGTTTGAATCAGGGTGACCTTTCTTATATTCTTATGTTCATATCTCATTTAGTTCCAGCAGTGGTGCTTATCAATAACACTTAGTGTGAAGCTTCATGACCTAGAAAATACTCTAACAAAGGAAAAAGAAGCTAAACTGAGTCAGTTTCTCATTATAGGGGAGGTTTCTGAAAGGTCATAAAGTTTCTGAAATAGAAAGCAGTAGTGTATAAGCAATACAGTTTAAAAAAAATTAAAATCATCAGCAGGGGTTGAGTCTAGACAATATTTTAAATGATTAGACTTTATATATGCAAAAGAAATTTTTAATAAAATTAGGAGACATTAAAGCCTGGGGAGTTGTAAAAAAAAATTAAAGAGACAGGATTTATACTTACAGACCTGAACATTCAGTGTGTTTATTATTTACTTGAAATAATGTGACTCATGCCCACAATAACTGACTACCTTCTTTGCCACTCCTATCTCTAATTATTAGGATTGTAGTTATGGACTGAGTGATTTTATTTCCTGTTCATGGGTTTTGAGTTTATCATCCTCCAGTTTCACAGAACATTTCCTTGTTCATGTTATTGATAGGAAGAACAAAAGATTCCGCCAACGTTTCCTGCGTTATTCTACCCTGTGTATTTCGCATATACACTCTTACTCACTTTTCTCTTAAACCATATAATGCTTTAACCTTTTCTTTAGATGCAAGTATTTTTCCCATGCTTCCCAGATTCTTCAGTGTGGCTTCATTCTGAATTATTACATCAGTATTTTGGAGTGGGATACAATTTAATTAAACCTTATGTTATATACCTCACTGAAGTTAGGACCATACTCACTTCAGCATTCCCAAATCAATGGAAAGACAGAGGCAGCCCATAAGGAAACTCAGGATATTCCAAAATAAAAATTAACTTCTTCCTGGAGATCCCTCTTAATGTTAAAAGAAGGGATAAGTGGTGTATTTTCGTAATTCAGCTACCTTAATCATACTCTTATTATGTAAGAAGAATGTGGACTGAAGTTAAAGATAGTGAACAAAATATTCCAAATAAGATTGTCATTTCTCTTTTTCTTTTTTTTTTCCCCCTTTTCCTATTTTTAAAAGTAATTCTAATTTCTGTTGCATGCTTACTAGGGTTGATATATTTGAACTTAAAGCATCTTTAACGAAGGAGTGATTGATTTCACCAGGACTGATTTCTACTGTTTCAAAAGTTCTTAATCAATTGCTACAAAGAAAACCATGTCAGTTGAAAACTTGAAATAGAAAGCACTATTTGAAAAGCTAAAATCTCTTTGCATTTTCATAGTTATATAAAAATGACCTGTATTTTCTTTTGAACTGATGAGAGTGTGATCCTATTTTAGATCAAATAAGACATTGCTTTAGTTTGCAAACTGAACCGTAGTCCTCAGTAAACTCAAATTTTGGCAATGTAACAAATGTAACAACAACAAAGCCACTTCTACATGTTGTTCTTCCTTGTTGCTTTGAGTAACTTCCCATATATCAAACACAAAGCCTAATATAATCTTGGTCATTCTTCCCTCTCTTGGGGGGTCTTTGTAAATTGTATTGCTTTAGGAAATTGCATACAGTGACTACCCCACCAAAGATACCTCAGAGGAGTGGGGAATACACACTAAGCAAAAAGATGTGTTTACTTTTAGGACTTTTTTTTGCCCCTGCATATTATCCTTTTGAAGCTATGTTGTTACCTAGCATATTCAAAATGTTTTAGCAGAAGCTGAAAGATTCCAATCAAAAGGAAAACCAGACTTTACTGTTATGACTTTTCCTCAGAAAAAGTGTTTTATTGCACTTAATTTTGTATTTTATATATATATACAAACACACATATATTCCATCATGACCATTAAAATACTTTTCATAGAAAACACATTTGAAAGCAGATTGATAGCTCATGGCAGGAAAGCAAATTCTGCACCTGGGACTCTGTGAAGGCAAACAGCAATATTTTTGCTTGTTGCTTTTGACAATCTTTTGCCTGGGATCATAAATATATCTAGAAATTAGGGGTTTTCTCTTGTGGTTACCTTTGAATTTCTCTTAAAAATAGCCAATGTCATATCTAACTGTAAATAAAAAGATGGAAATAGTCAGCATATATAAAGTAATCATTCTCTTGATTTGCCTTAAGAATTTTTGAAAACAGAATTAATTGGTTTTTAGTCTTTTCCTGCCATGAGTGTTAGCTTTTTTGGTATCTATCTATTAGGAAGATAGATTCTGATTACAAACTTTACCTGAGTAGGACCCAGATTCCATTTTCATTTTTACCAGCTGTTTGTAAACATCGTGGGATAACTTGGTCTGAAGTTGATTGCTCTGTACTGAGTTCATTTTTGGCAATTAAAATTGATTAAGAATCAAAGTTATCCAGTATTATTCCACTGCATATAGTAGAAAATGAACTTTTCCTGTTCTTGATTGTAATACACTGGAAAATAAATGAAATTGCACTGATCAATAGGAACAGTAATATTTGGAAAACAAACTTCCATTATGTTAATTCCAAATGTTGATCCCCCAAAACATATCACACAATTCTTACAATTTATGATAGGTCTCCAATTAAGTACAACTTGTTATTCTGGTAGAGTACTATGTGAAGGAAGAATTGAGGTAAGATTTAGTGTAATAGAGAATGAGTTAATTTCAAAATGTTACTGCCCAGACTACTCAAACACAGTCTATTCTGAAGCAGGTGTGAAGTACAAGGAGTTGTCAAGTTCCCTGAAAAACAGAGTTTGCTTACTCTTGTTTACATTTGGCTGGAAAAGGTCTGACATTCTCTTCAGTTACTTGTATTTCCAGAACCTGAAGCTGTAAGGAAAGTGCCCCATGTGCCTTGCAGCTGCTCATGGAATTTAAAGTTCAGTAGAGTTCGGTTTTCTTCTAACAAATTAATAATCAGAATTGACAGGAACAACAATATCTCTGGGCAACCTGTGTGGGCATCAAAACCTGTCCTCAGGGTAGATCCCATCTGCAGGCTGCCCAGAAGCCACAGACACATGAAACATACACTAACACTTGATAATCCCCAGAGTGTAGAGGGAGATTAGACTCCCAGGACTTTCAGTGTCAAAGAAAAAAAGCTAACTGATGTTCTTCATCAAGAAATCAATATTTTCTGACAAATTTTTTTTCACTGTAAGGTTTATTACTATCTGTACTATGAAGAGGATTTGCCAGTGAATGAGAAGTGTCTGTGAAACTTCCTCAAGAGATCCCAGGAAAAGAAAACACTGCATGTTCCTCTCTACTAAGGAAAGTTGAGGTGTAAGCTTATTCTTCTTTTGTATCTCTTCACACACTGAAAAACCACTGCACATCAGCTATGAATAGTGAGATATCTCTATGAGATAGGGATGCAGAAATTATCACAGTATTATTTAAAAATTAAATAACTACACGGTACAGTACGAACTGGCAAGGCTTTGCTGGCGTTTCATGTTTAGTCAGCCTGGATATATGGGACTAACTGTGAATATAATTATTCTCACTTTCACACATCCCAGGTTTTAGGAGTTGTTCTTAGTGTGAATGACCCCGGCTTTTGCTGTCAAGATGTAGCCACAGGATGCTTGTATACAAAACTTCTAAGAATGACAGGAGATACAAATGAGAGAAAGTCAGAAACCTGGTTTTCAGGTATTAAGGGAAGGCACAGTATAAACAGGGTGAGTCGTGAAGAAAATTGGAAAAATCTGAGATGAAAAACAGGGACATGATGAAAGCAAGGCAAAAGAAAGACGCTTGGGACAGCAAGAAATGGCCTGAAATAGAAAGTGGTGTGTGTGGCGGTCTAGGGACCATGGTTCTGGCACACACTTCATGTCTTGATAACTGTCCAAAATTTGATCCCATCGAGAATCAGCTTTATACCGATTCTAGTGTCTGGAATGGATCTTTAGCCTCTCAGTAGGTCATTGATGGTAGATTTTGCAATGTTAGAGACTAAAGCTGAGAACAGAGGCAGACACAACAGGAAGAAATCGTTTTTGCCATTCCCTTCCTTTCACTGTAAGATTTGTGATGCTGTTGTCCAGTTATTACAGCTGAAGGAGCATATCACATTATCAGACTTCGATAGGGGTAAAAACAAAAAAATCTCTTTTATTGGTTGAATTTTACTTTCTCATGGATGTAAATGAAGAGGTAAATATCTTGGCAGATTTGATGAATCATGCCATCCATGCAAATTCTCTTCAGACTCAAGAAATCATACTTCCTTTTAAAGGTGAAAGCAAGATTCAGTAGTCCAAAACTAGTCTTCTATTAGGAGAAGTTGTATACTGCTTCTGATACTCCATGAGAAGACAAGTCTTCTTCAAAAGTCAATACATACATATTTGATACTTTCTTTTTTATATTAATTTGAGCTTCTTTATTTTCGAGAGAGTGGATCAACATGCTGTTTTATGTAACAGGAAAGTGGCTTCTTACTGAATTTTGCAGTTCTTGATTTCTTAACAGCAATAGCTGATACTATTTCCATCCAGTCTTCCTTCTCTATTTAACATCCTCCTGGAACTGAATTGTTTCTGTTTGCATTTGTCAAGTAGGCTTTGCTGGCTGTTTCTTCTACAGCTATGGTTCACATCTAAGGCAGTTCAGGAGCCCTTTAAGAGCAGCTATTAAAGAAAACAAGTTGGTTCAGCCATCCCATTAACACACTTCATTGTATTTTGTGAATGGTTTACTTGCATTTGGGATTTCTCAGCTAGTTTACTCATAGTCATGAGCACACATCTTTAGCGAGCCTTGTTGTTCAAACTCTTTTCAGCTGCCACTCCCAGAAGAGTTCAAACTGCATGTCTGAGTAAGGCAGTTATCCAACAATCTGGTCTCCTCAGATAGAGAATTTTCGGACAGAAAAAATTACATGAGTAAACCATTTCTAGACAAGAACAGAACAAAACAAAACCACGACAGCATGAATTATAAAGGGATCAAGACAATGAATGATGAATTTTATATGATTATTAAAAATTGTAAAACTGAAAATTGCAATGAGAACAGTAACATTAGAAAATTAAAACTATCCTTTCTTCTATTATTCACTGATCAAATAAAAAGAGGTCTTGCAGCATAAACTATATTAAGTACAGATATTTGCTAATCACTGTCCATTTCATTCTAATGGCCTTTTTTTAAAAAAAAAGCTTAAATTTCCTTAGGTAAAGTCTGAACTATGTTTTTGCTTTTCCAGAAGCAAACTTTGTTGCTCCTGAGGCTCCTCCTATTCATCTGACGTCTCCTATTCATCATAGTCTAGTCAGAATTTTGAAAAATAGCAGTAGATAAAGAAATTACTGTCACTGAAGAAAAAGAGGTATGTATATGGTCTGCTACAAGAGAAATGAAATAGCACTAAGAACCATTCACTTAAGCCTTTTCCAGTGGTAATGTTTTCCACTTGTTGTCATAACAGATTAAGAGCTCAAATAACCGTGTTATAAATGATAAGCCGAATCCATGAATTAAAAATAATAATAACAAAATTTATTGATACAAACCAAAAATCAAGAATTTTAGAAATAGAAAAACCCTGATTAAACCACAACCAAAGTGCGGTTCCGATCCCGGGAATCGGCGCTGGGTGAACCGCAGATCCTGCCCCCTGTGGCACGGAATCTCACTCTGTTTCACAAATTCCGAGTGTGCAGGAACTGTTTTATACAGTTTCCGGGGTTGTGTGACCGATTACTTCATCGGTTCTTTTCTGTGTATGGTCTTGGATTCATATTCATCTGGTTTCTTTTCTGGATGTGATTTTGGTGAATAGTTTTTCTGGGGAGAAAATAAACCTATGTCTGGGTTTGCAGGAACCAGGTATTGAGATGTATGTCCTTGATGAGATTGGGATGATGGGTTTGGGGTGCTGAGCGCTGGGCTGATGGCCGGTGATGGCGGTGCTCAGCCCCATCTCCCATGGGTGGCACCCTCTTTTCTTTCGGTGATGGGTGATTCTCTGTTTCGGCAGAGGAAGGTCTTCCCGGAACCCTGCACTCCTTAGGCCTAAGAACATTATACAGTAACCTACAAACTAACTCTCAGACTACAGTTATATAGGTTTTATAAAATGTTATAAGAGAGAAAACATGAATTAATCCTACAATATTTATCACAATCACAATCTAAGTCAATCTATCTTTTAAAACAACTTTAGTTGGAATTATGGAAATATTCTAACTGAACTGAGATTTTGAGTGAATTACTTCAAGTCTTTTGGCTCCAATACGCCTAGGCAAATTAAAGTACATTGATGTTGGTATTCAGGTACTCAAACCTTTACTTAAAAATAATGTGTAAAACTGTCTTGACTTATGTAGGTGTGCTGGGAGAATCAGCGGCTGGGAAGGAGAAACTTTTTCTCAAACTGCAGAATAGAGAAATAGTGACGAGTGCTTTAACATTTGTGAGAAGAAAAAGGAAAAAAATGGTTACTGTCAGAGAGACAAGCCACACAGTTGATTGCTTTTGAACACCATGTAACAACAGCACAGTTTCAGGCTGTGGTTTCTAAATCTGCACATGAAAGCAACTGCCATAGTTCTGCATCTCACTGGGATCAGCTTCCTAAAGTAAGCCTTCACCTTGCACTGCTCCACGGCTACTGCTGACACTGGCTGGCTTCCAAGGCCAAATAAACTGGATGAGCTAACTAGTTCAGAACTCTCGCTGCATCCCTGCACTGTGCTGCTCAACACATCTGTTTCCAGCAATGTTGGGTGCAGACAGCACAACTGTACTGTGGTATCAGAGTCTATTTATTTGGATCCTGTGCTATATTTCATCTCTAGTGCCCGTGTATCTACTCCTGTGAACCACTCATTAACAAACAAGTGGGAATTACTTGTGAACATCTATGGTTGTCTTTATACTGTGCCCAGGAAGAAAACGCTTCAGTGCATTATTTCTACAGGAACAGAAGTGCACATAAATCAGACGAAACACATTCCTGCATTTCTTAAAGTTAGTACCCAGACCCTTGAATAAAGATTGGCAGATGCAATGTGTTCTTTCAGTACCCATTAGTAACTGGTCCGTAACCTATGAAAGGAGGACATTAAACTATTGTGTCTTTGTAGTTAAACAACATTTATCTGTTGTGAAGGCTGTTGTGGAGTGAGTCACTTCTAAAAGTTACTCCCATTTTGTAGTCGCATTGTTCCTTGTGACAGGATTGTTAACAGACAATTTACAGTTTCTTTTCGTGTGGGCTTCTGCCGGTATTTTAGCAAATCTGCTCAAACTGGTACAAGATACACATATTTGTCATTCACTCTTACCCTTTTATATTTGTGGGCAGACTTCCTATAAAGACCATTTGCTAATTGGGGGTGTTTAGTTGTTTAATAATTATTCTGAAGAATAAAGAAAAGAAATTGCTCTCCAGCTGCTGTAAAAGACCAGTGCGTGGATATTCCCATTAGGAACATATCTCTGTGTATTATCACCTACCCCTGTGCAGAGTTGTTTACCACTTTGTTATCTTCTGTATTTCAGGACATTGGAATATTAATGTCAATGAATCAGGGAGCTGTATTGGCCGTAGCCTATCATTAACCAGGGAGAGCAAAGGGCCATTTTATGACCTTTGGGTCCTACCTGGGAATCTCCCTCTGAATAACCTCAATGAAGTAATACATGTGGAGGCTTAATAATGACTTCCCGGAAGTTCTGGGATGCTAATTTTCATATTGATTATACCTATTTGTACCCTGTAATTTACTTAGTCGTTAGTATCAGAAGACATGACATTATGTGAAGTCCTCTCCAGCCTACTTCTCAAGAAAGACATTTATTATGTGCCCCAAAGCTTAACAGCTACACCTGGCAGAGATCTGCAAACTGAAAAATACAGGGTATTCACTCCACTGCTTTCGGTGACCATCAGTTTAGGACATCCAGCAAATTGCCAGTGTACTGCAGATATTAAGACGTAGGACTTCCTAATGCCTGCTGCAAGCCATATGGTAGCTTTGAAGCACAGAATAAACAGGACAAAATGATTGCTGAAGCAAGCCAGAAGCCTATACATGCTTCCTAATTTCAGGCAGACATCTTTTACAGAGTAAAATTCCTATAAGGTAGAAATGCCCCACAGAAACCTTGAAGAAAATTATGGCAAAGAAGTAATTATTACTGAATATTTTAAATAACAAATAGCATGGTGTTGGAGGTTAGGTTTGTTCCTTCTTTCTCTAAGGAATTTTTTCCCCACAAGTTACCAAGGAGACCAAGTGTTAGATACTTAAGAGTACTTAACCGAAACAAAAAGGTGGACAAAGGTAGAAGAAGGAGATAACGCAAGTAAAAAGCAAAGCTTGAGGCAGCTGCGGGCTTTTCTTTTTCCGGCGTTCGGAGAGACGCGTGTCTGCCGCTCCTCGAGGATCTCAGCCGCCGCAAAGCACTCCGAGCGGAGAACGGCTGTTGCTGGCTGGAGGAGTTTCACTGTGGCCAAAGGGATCCAGTCCTGAGAAATCTACTATCACCGGTTCGGCCTGAATCCGGAGTTTTCCCGGCCACCCGCGGGGAGCTGGTCCAAGCCATGCCTCGCCTTTGGCTTCTTCGGCGCTGCTCCTCTTGCTACAGCGTGACCCTGCACCCCCTGCACTGCCGGGACATCCTGCCCCTGCCTTCCGAGATACCCTGCCATCCCAGCTACCAGCCCGGAACTTTTCCACTGTTTCAGCTTGGTGCTCTGAGGATCCTGCAGGGACACCGAAACCAAACTGCCCTGGGTTTTGTGAAACAAAGCCCTCAAGGTTCTTGGTACTGTTGTCGTTTGTCATTAATGCTGTAGTTGTTTGGTGGGGGGGGGGGGGGGGGGGGGAGTTGGTTCTTTTTTGTGTATTGTTTGCTTTGTATTACATACTAGTAAAGAACTGCTATTCCTATTTCCCAAATCTTTGCCAAAAAGCCTTTGATTGTAATTTTACCTGGCAGATACCTGTCTTCCCAAACCAAAACACATGGGAAGAATGCATTGACATTATTTTTGAGTTTTATTTGGCCACATATAGTGTCAATAAAAAATTCCAAGAAGGATTTCCCTCATATGTCATATTTGAATTAAAGACACTATATAATGGCACTAAGACAAACTACAACATCCACATTAGCAGCCAAATTAAAATCTGAGAAAATATTGGAAGAGCCAAGATACTAAATTACATTTGGCCTCCACAACCACATACATAAGGGAAGCAGAGAAGAATCAAAAGCCCATCACCCAAATAATGAATCCTTTAATGAATATGCAATCATATACAGAATATGTCTTATAAAGGGAAAGTTTTCTGCAGCCCAGGTTACCACCATTATTTTGCATTGGTTATCTGCCTCTGATATTCAAAGCTCAGCCCACCTCTGGGAAAGCCAAAAAAACATGCAGTGAAAACAAACGTCATCTGCATATTTTTGAAACTAGAGCTCCAGAAGCCACAGCATTTCACCTACAACCAAGTACAGTGATGCAAAACTGGTTCAGGAATATCTGAACACCGGTCAGGCTTGGCTTTGCACCCTTACCGCGGGAGAAAGGGCCACCATTCCATTTCTTGTCTGACTGCATACAGCTAAGTGCAGAAATTCCAAAAGATACCTTTGGGCACAGCCCTAAGCAAAGGTTGGTGGTTAACCTTCCAGTGGGAGTCACAGGAGGTAATGTGTCCCAGAGCCACACCTCAGGGGCCAAACTTAAATACATTGTTTCCTCATTGCTTCAGGGGGGTAATAATTTACTACTCATTCAGCAGCATTGCCCATCATCTTGCAGCATGTATGATGTAAGGCTTAGACTGCTTCTCTTCCATGTTTTTTGTCTGTCCCCACGCTCTGAAAAGGTTGCGAATGTTGCCATGGAAGGTTACCTGCACACAGAAAGGAACGGAAGTGTGGAAGAGACAGTCTTTCTTCCACAATTACTTTTCTAAGTGCTTAGTCCAGATAAGTCACCAGAGAACTGAATCTCCAACTGACTTAATACAGACATTCTCCATAAGACCTGGTATCTCCTCATGGTACTTATTAATCTTTTCTATATAATTTAGATTTACTGTTTCTTTGTAATTCCTTATTTTACCTAGCTGTAGGCAAACTAATAGAAGGCAGTATTTACGCCCTGGAAAAGGGTGATCAAATAAGATTTGAAGGGAAGAAAAGCATACTTGTTCTGCTCCTTGTATCTATTTCATATAAATAACCTCAAAAAATTTATATGCTGGACTTTATTTTATTGTATGTAAAAATAGTCAAAAATAGTTTGCAATATAATAGGAAGAAATAAATATTGAAAAATAAAAGAGAATGCTTATAGAAGGTTGCATACTCCACTAGGGCTGATGAAATAGTTAAATGGTTGGAATCCTAAACTATTGATTTGACTAATGTTTTTTCCAAACTTAGCCAGATACCTTAGCATCTAGAAACTTATCTTAGTTTTTGTTTTGTTGATTCCTTGCCTGGTTTTCACTTTGAAACTCATCAACCCATAAAAATTTTCCTCCCATGAAGAAAAACATGCTTCTATTTTACCAAAAAGACAGTGTATGTATTTCAATTATTTCTATTAAATCTGAAAAAAACCTCTTTTTTTTTTTGTTTGTTTGATTTGAAGTAGTCTAGTTGCATTATCATCTTTAAGGTAAAGGATTAAACTAATTTGAAGAAGGGAAAGCAAAAATATTCAATAAAGTTTTAGCAGAAAAATGTCTTACAGATATACACCAATTTCCCTTTTCCTTTAAGGAAAAGCTGAATTTAGACTCCTTTTCTATCATGTTTTACTGATTGACAGGGTCAAACTGAGCTAAAGAACTGGCCTCAGACTTTTCCCTACTACAGTAAGTTTTGATAGAACTAAACACCTACTAGTTTTAGAGTTTCTCATTCTCCTGAACTGCAATTCTTTTACAGACTTGCAGAATGTTTTCCTGGGCAAAATTTGGCTCAAATACAATGGGATTCAAAACTATCATTGCTTCTAGTCTCTTGTGATAGCCCACTTGGAGTACTGCCTTCAGCACTGGGGCTCTCAGAAGAGAAAAGACATCATGAATATATTGGAGTGGGTCCAGAGGAGGGTCACGAAGATGATCACAGGGACAGATCACCTCTCCATAATGAGAGTATTTGAGCTATTCAGCCTGTAGAAGAGAAGGCTTCAGGGAGAGCTTGTGGCAGCCTTCCAGTGCCTAATTGGGGCCTACAAGAAACCTGTAAAGGGGCTTTTTTACAAGGGGATAATGATAGGACACAGGATGATGGCTTTGATGGATTTGGATTGGATATTAGGAAAAAATTCTTTGCTGTGGGAGGTAGTAAAGCACTAGAACAGGTTGTCCAGAGAAATTTCAAATACCTTGTGCCTGGAAGGCACCTGGTTAGTGGAAGGTGTCCCTGTTCATAGCAAGGAGTTCGGAACTAGATGATTCTCAAGGTCACTTCCAACCCAAATTATTCTATGATTCTTTTTAAAACCCAAGTAGTTTCTGAGATTTTGGAATACTGTTCTTGTCTCATCTAGGTGTGGCTCCCTTCAAGAGGCATTATGTTCACTCGCTCTTACAATTATACAGAAGGATTTAGGCCTTCCTTGTTCTTTCTATTGATCCTTTTCATTCTCTTCCTTATCTTGCTCTTATCCTTTGAAACTTGAAAAGAGCTGATGAGCTAAATAATGCAGAGAGGGCATGAAATCTCAAGTATGAGATGGTAGGATGTGTTAAAGTTTTAACCTAACAACACATGGAAAAATAAATGGTCTGATATTATAATTTAATTTCCTTCTAAATCTGTAAAAGGAATATAATTAACTGGTATGAATAAATCTGTCTTTGTTCAGTCATATATATGTTCATATTTGTACCACAAAAAAAAATATACTTTAGACTGATTGAAACTGCTGTCTACCTGTCATATAGACCTATATAGACTAAGTCTATAACCAGAACAATTATGGCACTGCAGTAGTTATGGGAAGTTATATATATGTATAACAGTGATGAAAGAGATTTGTTACTAATAGATGAGGACAGGCTTTATAACTAGGTAATTTAAAATCCTGATTTTATTTTTAAATTTTTCTGTAGATTGCTGACCTCCAGTAACAACAATTGAGAAAGGACACCTTTTGTTACTGATTTTCAAGAGCCTACCAACTTAGCTGAAGTAGGAGAACTTACAAGCCTAGACATTGCTGGAGTAGGACCATTCTTAAGAAATGCAGCTTTAACTGCTCCAGTTCTGAAACTTTTTAATTTCTCAGGTAAAACATGGGAATATGACCTCTTTCTGAAAGCAAAATGTATACAATACATTACTATTATAATTCACGTGCAATATAGAATCATAGAACCGTTTTGGTTGGAAGGGACCTTAAAGATCACCTCATTCCAGCCCCCCTGCCAAGGGCAGAGGCACCTTGCACTAGACTAGATTGCTCAGAGCCCCATCCAACCTGACCTTGAACACTTCCAGAGATGAGGCAACCACAGCTTCTCTGGGCAACATATTCCAGTTCCTCACCATCCTGACAGGAAATAACTTCTTTCTAAAATGGGGGAAAGTCCCTCTCCAGCTTTCCTGTAGCCCCCTCCACATAATGAAAGGCTGATTGAAGCTCTCTCCAGAGATTTCTCTTCTCAGGGCTGAACACCCCCATTTCTCTCAGTGTGTCTTTTTAGGAGAGCAGCTTCAGCCCTCTGATCATCTTCATGGCCCTCATTGGACTCACTAGCTCTACTTTTATTATGCTCATACCAGTGTCCAGAAAAAAGTACAAAATAGTCTTTATTACGATGTCTAATTCACTCTAGGCATAAATCTGGATACCGGAAGTACAATTGGATGAATGGAATGTTCTTCTATTTATTTGTCTTTCTACAAGCACCTAAAATCTTTCCCCGTACCAGACTTGGTGCATGACAGGAACTAGTATATTAAACTCTGCCTGATCTGATAGTACACAATGGACTAGTAACCTTGGAACCAAGATAATTCCATGATATACTTGTTCATTAATTAAATCATATATTATATGATTAAATCATCATAACCTTGTTCAAATTCCAGTAAGACAAAATTTTCTTTATTCATTTGCCATCTTGAGATGAGCAGATGTCAAAATCCAACCATTATTGTTCTGCTTTAAAGCTTCTCTCTTATAGAGGTGTATAAGGGAAAATATATGGTCAGGCTATAATCACTATACTATTTGGCAGTTTGGGTTTTTTTGGGTGGCAGCTTAAGTTTAAATACCTGAAGTATGTAAGTTTGGAGAAGAAGAAGAAGTAAAATTCAACACTGAGTGCTCTGAATTGACAGAATGTAGAACTTTGGGGAAGCACATAGAGCTACACTTACACTATGAAAATGGCTCGGAGTAGAAGAGGTTAGGCCAGAGGGAGAAAAAGACTGGATAAAATTATAAATACCAGTTTGTATTTTATGCTGAATGTATGTTTGAGGTTGCCCACAACAATTAACATGCTGTATTGCTGACAATTGTCACACTGCAGGGAAGCTTGATGTCGCCATGAAGGACTATGCTTGAGAAGCAGTGGGACGGCAAATTAAAGTGGTGATAAACAAAGTCTTTCTGGCAAGAAATCTTTTTCTGATTTAAGACACTGAGAATCTGGGCTCACAGAGAAAGTGAAATCAGACTAGGATGAGGTACATCTTAGTGTTTTAAAGATAAGATGACTAAAAAAAATTCTTTGGTAAACTTTTATTTCTGAATTTCCAGACATGCCATCCATAAAGGGATTTACTTAGTAGTATTGGAATGTGACCTGTAATTCCACCAATGGAAACAGCAGTGTTCCATATAGTCTTGCCTGGCTATCTGCCCTACAGGGTAGAAGACCACACCAGTACACAGTTGGACTTAGGCTAAAACAGATCTGTCCAGCATATTTCAACATAAATTTACATCCCTCTGTAACATCTGCCTGCTCTTCCTCACCTGCTAGCGATTTTTCTAAAGTAAGGCCAAATGTCCCAGAATTCTACTTAGCTCATCTGTCACTGTCTGCCCAGATCTCTCGCATGTAAGGGGGAAATGTACTCTGTAAAACAAATCTTATAAGCTCATCATGAAAGAAAACTAATAAACATGACCAACAAGGGCTCAAACCCATTTGTATAGACTAGTCCAACACTTGAACCCACTAACTCCTTACTTAATTAATGAAGTTCCTAACTCAGATGTTTTTCTGAGTTAGAGTTACAATCATAAATTATAACTCATGCACCTCTGAACAAAGTAGTTACCTAGCTGATGGTGAGAATGCTCATCCTTCCTCCTTCCCCATGATGCAGGCATGCCTTATATTCCACCCAAAAGCACGAAAACTTTGGGAGCCCATTCGCTGCTGGATCCACCTCAAATTTTTGAGGGGTAAGCTGATGTATTTATACCTTTCAGTTTGGAAGTCTGGTCTATTTCCATCCATTTTTATTGGATTCTGAGGAAACTTTCAGAAAACTGCTAAAGCAAAGATTCAGCAGGAGATCATAAGCTGTGGGCTGCACAATGACCTTTAACCATTTCTTCCCAATCATATCCTGCCTATGTGTTGCCCTAAATTTGAGCTAATGGCACTGCTCCCAGCATGGCCCTAGCATGAGCTATGGGACAGCAAAAATTTGAGCAAGATTTGAGTGAACAATCACACTCTATTCAGACAGAATGTTCTGATCATTATTCTGCTGTCAGTGGTAGGGCTACTTAAAGAAAGGTCTACGTATTTGTCTACTCAGACATGAAAATGATTTGTGAAAAAAAATTTAAAGGTTCTGGAGATCATTTTTAAAAATGGAACTCCAGCAGACACTCTTCCATTTTTCTGGCAAACTGTATTTACTCTTTAGAAACAGAGTCTAGCAATATGCAGCCTAATGGCATTTAATTCATGCCTATTTTCATTACCAATTGGTGTTGGTGAGTGCAATGCTTGCAATGCTAAATATAGTAGATGTAGATGAAAATACAAAATTTTAACCATAATAACTGAACAGTTATGTGCACCTTTCCTCCAGAAGAACTGTGTTCAAACTTGCCTTTTCTTAATAATGATTGTGCCATTTTGCAAATTTGTTTTATAAATTCTCAAGCATGCAAGAAATGAGAAATGTGCATTAGAGCATGCTCTCTCTTGTCTCTGCAGAATAATCACTGTACTTGCAGTCTCCTATATCTAAATATGGGGTTTTATTTCAGGGAACCAAATTAATATTTTTTCAGCACTCCAAAGGAGAGATCCCCCTTCCCCTTTCCTCCATTTTCCTTGTCTAATCAAACACTGTTTTCACCTTCTGTTAATGCTGGCACTTGTCTGCTTACATTGTGAACTTATTCAAGCTAAACACACACATGTTTTTGCTCGGTTAGTGAATTGAGTCATCTTAGCATGTGATCAAAGAAGTAGTGCCAAAAGCTAGGAAGAGGTAACTATACAACTGAGAGCACAGAGACAGAGATCTCAGCTGCAAGTTGACACCAATTTGGACACACACATAAACACACAATATCCATGAAAACTTACTATTACTGAACTTATTGTAGGCAAAGTTATTGTTGGAGCAAGGCACTGTGTTGCTGTTGATTTTACTATCGCACATCATGGCCACATAGTTTTTGCATTAAAAAGTCTTGTCTAGATTTGGATGGAATTTATTTTGTTTTCTTTTCAACAAGTGCCAACAGCATGCAAGCTGATCCTTGTCAGTTTATTTTGTGATATACTTCATGTAATCCAGTATGGTAGTGGTAATTTTTTCCTAAAAAATGGGAAAAAACTTGCAGTCATTTGTGCTGATTATAAAGAGCTTAGGTGGGGAAAAGCAGAGGGAAAGAGCTTTTATTGTTAATGGGAGACACTGTCAAAATAAATATTCAACATAGAGAAGGAGAGTTACACAAAACCACCAAAGCATGCATTAGCTCCCTTGGCTTATTAAATAAATGCACATAAAATGCAACAGTTAATAAGATACTCAATAAGTGTGTCTCCTGAAATATTGATAACAAAATTTTGAAAAAGAAGATAATGGGCTAAAACTCTTCTTCTACCTTCCTGTAGGTGACTCCTTAAAACTCAATCCTCTCTAAGGGTCAAGGTCAATCCTTTATATCTTTTAAGTGCTATATATGTCAGAGTATAGCACAACTACAGTACTATTTTCAGGGCAAAGAGCAGAGAACAGACCTGTGCTGAGCACTGAGGAGATAGCAGGTTGCAACTTTAATAAAATTAAGGTAGGCTCTGCCCTTCCAGGATCGTGATAGCTGACTCCATGCTATTTCTGGGAAAGAACAACTGCTTGTTTACCCATACTGACATGAAGAAGCATGTTTCTTAAGAGATGCATTCCAGAAAATATTTGAAGTCTGAAATTACAAGCAGATTCGGATTAGTTAGGGGAAGTTTTACATTTTTATCCCATATCCTTCTGATACATATGCTCAAAAAACCAAGATGATACAAAATGTAAGCATTGCAATATAGAATACCTCTCTGCAGCACAGGGAACAGACTTCCCGAGATATTTATTCTAACTGAGAACTAGTTAGCCAAAGGGGTCAGCATTGTGGCTATCTCAGTGTAAAGCTCCGTTGCTGTGCAATTCTAACTGTGAAGCAGGGTATGTTACTGAGAGTGGTGTCTGAGCTGATGTCAGTCAAGGCTCGTATTTCTGTATGGCACTGAGCTGCCCTCTGTAGACACACCAGCTTACTCAGAACTAGCTCCAGGTTTATGTGTAAAGCTGCCCTCTGTGATGGAGACATATGCAGAGTTTCAGGCTTTGGATAGAAGGGTCTGTTTTACCATCCAAGTAAGGTTGCACTGTACTGCACCATTATCCAGGGGAGTCTGTTGTCCACATAATAAGCCATTTATTAAGCACACCATGGAAACCACCATGTTGCAAGTTCATCTCTGCTTGCTGTTTGAAGCAGTATAATCCAAGCACTTGAAAGAGTCCTAAAAGTGTCAGGAACTCGCTAGATGTGAGAGAAGTCATGTTGCACGTATTTACTGGTAATAATCAATTATTCAGTCAGCATTAACTTACTCATAATTGAGATAAAGCAGATAAGTCGATGGGCACAGCATTTCAAAGGAGTTCTAATAGTCCACTAGCTCGGCACATCACTTGGATCACCAGTCCAGTGGAAATATGAGAGACATAGACTATAACCAAGAAACTGATAAACAGAGAAGCAAAAGGAGAAAGGTGATTTTAAAGCATCCACCCTACCATTAAAGCTGACAGAACTGTTGAGTAAAATCTGAAAAAAGGGGCCCACTGCTCATTGAAAAAAAAGAAACTTGGAAGATTTGATATAATATCTAGCAAAGGATATTTCACTGTGTCCAACTGAAGAAAAATCTTGATAATCTCTGTTACCAAAAGCATAATGTACAGGATACAAAACTCACAGCAAGCTGAAAACAGAGACACTGTTATTGTTTTTACTGCATATTAAACACGCCGTGTATTAGCAGGAATTCACACTAAGAACATTCAAAGATGTATGCACAGAACAGGCAGCTAACCCCAACACCTATTCTGTTTCTTTTCAGAAGGCATTATCCTGTGAAGTACTACAGCATGGACTTTCAGGTCTATGGCATTCCAGTCCATCAATATCATCATATTCAGATGTGTAAAGTGATTTGTAGGGTTTTCACTACCTGATAACAGAATATTTCCATGGGAAATCACCAAGTTAATAATACAGGTTTACATCTCTTCACTACTGTTTAGCATTGTTGCAAACTTTATGATGAAGAATTAAAGACAACAGAAACACCAGGAAAATCATACCAGACCCAGATTTTGGGTCTGTCAAGCACACTTAGGAGATGTTACACAAAAGGAAAAATAATGTGTCAGAAACAACAGACCAGATTCAAAACAAGTTAAGACATAGTCAAACCCCCATAATATCATGTCTAAAAGGAAATGCATCAACAAAAGAAAAAGTGCTAGCCAGGCACCAACACACAAGCAAAGACATAACTCAAGTGGCACATCAGGTTTAAAAAACTCAGCAGCAGCATTGACTAAGTTATTGTTTTATGCAGGAGAAATAATGTATAATATGTTCAATATATTTTAAATACTATCTCTCAGAACGATACTTTTCTCTCATAACTAAATTGAAGTACAAGTAAAAGATATGGGTCATCTTTACATATTTTCTGGCCAGCTATTTTATTTTTACTTATCTAGGAAATACATGAGTTACTAATAGTCTAGAAAGTTTTAAGATCACTTTCCATTTTCCTACATGAATTGCACAATAGTGCTCACAACACATTAATGAACAAGAATTTGAAGTTCTGTTTCATGATCTAGGTTGTAGCACTATACATACAATTACTAGCAATAATTTCTTTTTTTAAGCTTGAGCAATAAATTATTTTTTAAACTTGAACAAATTATTTCCTGTAAAGTTATATGTATGCTTGTAAATGTTCTTGTCTAAATGATAAGCTCTTCTGAATAGAAGCATTTTCCCATTCATCATCTGTACACATCACATCACCTTTTAGCCAAATTCACGTTACAATCCAAGTAAAAATCAGAGTTTTAAAAACTGATCTTTAATAATAATGAAGAATAAAGAATCTGAGTGATATGTTTCTGTCTCTGGCTATATTTCATTTAACATAAATCCCTGGGATAAAAAAATGTCTGTGATTGCCATGATGAGGATACTAAGACCCTGGGTTTTTACAAAAAGAGAAACAGAGCAATACTCTTCCTTAGATTGTATATAGAATTTGTTAATACGCTGTGGAAAGAGGTCCAAATCATTATCACTTGCAAACCAAGATACATTGACATAAAGAAGATTGCCTAAATTCACTTGCAACCTCTAAAATGGAGCTGAGAACACACCAGCCCTGCTCCCTGGCCCAGTTATTTCTTATGAAACTACAGGTCCTAAGGAGAGATGGCTGGAATCAGGATGTGTCTGTGGTCTTAAGCAATGCAGAAGCATGTCTCTATCATTTAACTTAATGCAGGACATGTGACAGGAAACCCTGTCACCAAATGCTAGTTAAACAGCATCCCTCTGGCATTACTATGCACCTTAGGAGAGCAAGTCAAGGTATTTTGGTAAAGTTATATCAGCTGAAAAACTGTGTCAAGAACAGGAAATTGTTTTTTACTTTTTCTATTAAAATGCAATGTTTCAGCTAGCTTCAGAACTGGATGAATCCTTTGAAGTCTGACCTTAAATATGGAAGCAGAGGTGCTCTGTCACAGTACACACAACAGGGAAAAGCTAAACTATCTAAGTGACCTAGTGACAACAGAGCTGGGGGACCTCTAACAATTCCAAGAGATAAAAAGAATTTTAAAAAAGCCACTATTGTTCTCAGTTAGCATGATGTAAACACAAAAAACCCCATCTGTAAACACAGAGAAAGGATTTCCCGCAAGTTAGGTGGGGTATTCAAAGCTTACATCTGAAACAAACTGAGCCAAAAATGACAGAATTCTTAGGACGTTTAGACTCAAGGGGATGTGCCTGTGTCTGTATGTGCACATGTAAGTAAAATCCTAAGTGCTTCCTACCTCTTAATTGTTGCAGAGGTTATAACAGTGTTTGCCCAACAGCAGTTTCCTGTTACTAATAATTGTGTATTTTCTTTTTAGAAGTATTAAACTGTGGAGCAGGGGACAATCTTGGTTTTACTGTCTGAATCACTGAATGTGCTGTCAATTGCCTTACTAGACATCAGTAAATTATAATTATGATACTAGAATGTAAGAACATATTCATGTTGATATTTTAATCAACATACACCATGGTCTCAAGAGAGTACCCAGTAACAATTCGTACAGCTTGCAATTAAACCCTCAGATCAGAAGGAGCTGCTCTGTGCAGATTTGGCAATGATTAAATGCAGTTCATGTGGAAGTTTAAAAATGCATTATTTTTCAAGCTAGCTAAACACATATTAAATGGAACTGAAATGTATACTTTAGGAGGTCTTTTAGTAAATGGGTACAAGAACTTCCTCAAATACATGATTCAAAGATGGCTTACCAGTTCCCCCTTTCCCAAAGCTCATGCTTTTTGGCTGCAGATGACCAACAAATTTCCAGCACCATGATTTATCAAATCCCATTGTGGGTCAAATGTTTCCATTAGGATCCCAAGTTTCTACTAGGAGAGATGTCTGGACCACTGGATCTCTTCTGCCAAATCAAGAAGTTTTCATTCAAAACCAGACATTTGACACAGAGAAATGTTCATAAGCCTTTGCCTCTTGTTGAAGGATGAAAAAAAAAAGGTCAAAATCTCAAGTTCTCATGAAAAACTCCAATATCAGCATTTCTGTAATTATGATCTTGCTAAAAAAAAAAAAAATTTGCTAAACAAAGATCTTTTGTTAAACAAAACTAAAAATCATACATTTCACATCCACATAGAGATGGAGAGAGATTGTCTTTAAACCCTAATGGAGTTCCAGTGTTGCAGCATTGTGAACATGAAAGTCTTATAATCAAAGAAAAGCCCTAATTTATTGCTCAAGCAGAAGTCCTTGGCTGCTTTTTGATTTCACAAACTAAGTGAATTACTCAACTAGTTGAGTTGAACACTAGTTCAACCTCTTTTTTTTCCTTTTAAATAAAATAACCTTTTGCTCTACTGGTGAAAAAACAAAAGCAGGAATTTTCTTCAGCTCTTGAAGGAATACGAGTTAGTGACACGTCTACATCCCAGACAAATCTATTTTTTCAGGAGTCAGCATTTGCCTGAAACTTCTCTCAGTAGCTTTGCTACTGACAAAATACCATGCCTTCATGTTAGCTGACTAGTGAAATATATTTTTTGAGGTAAATACTCCTTTTTCCTACCTGTTGTTTCATTAGGTCTGCAACTGCTGTCAGCTGAGCTGATTTCACCTCCTTAACACCTGCTGAATCTGCATTTAAACTGAATGGCACAGTCCTGAGAGACAATGTTCATCTCTGAACTATCTCAAGTGAATTCTCTGTGGTCAAGAAAAGAATGGGAGTAGATGAGGCTCCAGGTCTATTTGCAAGGCCTGTAGGAACAAAACAGCTGCTCTGCCTTAGGAATTACCAGTTTCCTGGCCCAACCTCAAGCACCTCCAGAGTTCATGACAATGAAGGAGGAACAATACCATCTTAATTACTCTTAACCCCGGTCCCAGTGTGTCTGATTGGGTTTTTAAAGAACTATGTTACAGCAAATAGCACAATTAACACATATATAGTCTTCAATACTGAGTGCCTCCAGGTACTGAGACCTGCTATAGCAGGGAGCAGCAGACCACACTGAGGATCTAGATTCAACACAGGACCCTTGTCTGCTTCACAATTACTCACAGATGACAATTATTTTCTAGTTATACCCCATGGCATCTGGTATGTTCACACCCTTTCCTCATCTTAAAATATATTAGAGAAAAAGTGAAATAGACTGAAAAGTGTTTCTTGCTGCTAGAGCTGTTCATTATGTTTCCACACCTTGGGGCTAGGTGGATACACAGAATGACAGAAATAACTTAGAATCACAGGATCATAAAATATGCTGAGTTGCAAAGGAACCAACAGGGTCATCGAGATCAGCTTCTGGCCTGTGTTGAAGACAGATGCAAAGAATGCATTAACCACTTCTGTTTGTCCCTGTTTGTGAGATGGCCATCCTTAGCCTGCAATGGGCTGTAATTGTCTTTTGCCAATAACATATTTGGAAAAACCTCTTTTTTTTTTTTTTGCCCCTTCACAGTTCTCATCAGCTTCATCTGTAACTGAGCCTTGGCCACACAAATTTTCTCCCTACACTGGCAAGTAACATCCCTGCATTCTTCCCAGGTCACCTGACCTTGCTTCCACTGGACGTAACCTTCCTTTTCTATCTTATTTCCAAGAATAGATCCCTGTTCAGCCAAGCCGTCCTTCTGCCTTGTCTGCTTGACTTGTGACATTTAGGAATAAACCATCTCTTTATAGGATAAAACTACTCAGAGCTGCCATAAAATGATTTTTTTTTTGAGGGCAAAGAAAAAGAATCAGAATAAATTTCTCAAATTACTATAATGAAACCCTTTGGCATTTTTGCACTTATACCATTCCTCCACTAAAGCAGAAATTTTAGTTATGATTCAAACTAAGCAATATTTATCACACAGCCAATTTTTCTGAAAACAAGAAATTGTCTTCCCTGGAACAGTATGCTTGCTCACATACTCCACAGTGAGTGTAAATCTTGCAGTAAAACAAGCTCAGATGGGATCAGGATAAAAAGTATGAATGAAAAGGATAGGGAGCGTTTATACAAACAGCTCTGTAAACAGATTTTAGAGACTTTAAATACCAACAAGAGCTAGCTGACCACTAGGAGCCAACCACTCCTGCTCGGGAGTAGCAACCAACTTCCTTATCTCAACAGCTAAGTGATTTACACATAAAGCATGGATTTATACACCTGGAGAAACAGAACAACAGTGCATTCCAACAAAGTTTACATGTATTCTAAATATTCCTTCCAGGAAATCAAGACGTGTGTGCACATGAGATAAACACTTACCTAGAGTGGGAAAGGTCAGTCTGTTGTGCCAGTGGATGACTTCTTGGTGTCTGCCAAAGCTTAAGTTCTCTTTGTGTTTTAGAAACTTGACATTACCAGTGTCAGGAAGGTCAGACAGCCAACTGTGTAGAAAGTGTGTGAAAGGACTAGTCTAAAAGCCAATGACCTGTCATATTTTTAGTCCAACAACAACTTCAAAGATACAGTGTTCAGTAGAAATATGTCATTGATGCAGAAATATTCATCCAGACTGGCAAGTTGGACAGGATCTTGAACTGACTGAGTTGTTGTGGAGCAGGGTCACTGCAAATCATTTTGACATCTTGGGCAGCTTGCCAGGTCTTGTCTCAGAGAACTTTTGCTTTCTACAGGCCTGTTTTGAGCAGGTACAAGGAGAATTCAAGGCAATTCCAGCACAATTTTTCTACCTTCTCTCTATCTTCCACTCAGAGAAGCAGATCTTCAGAACTGTGTCTGAAATAGTAGGAGCAAACAAATCCATGTTTGCTGGGGATGTGGAAGATACCTATGAGTGGGACAGCTGGTCACTGTTCAGGAGTCAACTGGTCCAAAGCCAGACTTTGCTTTTACAATCGAAGTGTCTACATGTACATAACCTATTACAGGATGCTGCTCACCAGTGACCCACCTTGTCTCTGTCATGCTTGTCACAGCAGATGGAGCAGGACTCTGTGTGAAATGTCTGTGACCGTTGTGCTGGATTTTACTCATTTTTTGTTGTCTAACTTGGTTTGTACAAAGCTTGTTGTGCACACTGGCACTGCCCAGTGAGACTAATTCATTCAACCTCCTCTGTCATTAGCAAAATTTCCCTTCTATTGGTCTTATTGCCCTCTTGGTTGTATTATCCTATTTCTTTTTCATAGTGAAGTCAGGAAGTCAGGAGGCAATCATGATAAATACAGATAGTTGTTGCCAACATATATGAAGTGGAGAGTAACTTGTGAATCAGGATGACCTGCAAAGGAAGCCAGTGGCTTCAGGGTCAGTCAAAACCAAATCATTTTACAGAACTGACATTCTCTAAATCAAAGAAGTCTATTGATTGTCAAAATGTTTTGAGGCTTTATTCTTTAACTCTGTACCCCAAGGTTCATAAAGAGAGAAAAATCTTCTGTGGTATACCAGTTTGGTCTGCATGTGGAAAATTTGCCTACAGTAATGAGATTTATAGGAAATACCAAGACATAATACAGTGCCACATCTACAAGCCTGAAAGACTGAGATTTCCAGAAGCGAAAAAAACCCAACAAAACATGTCCCCATTGATTGCTGATGGATGTGTTTTGCAGAAGCTCAGGAGAGCAAGTAAGAAAGAACCCTGCAAAGGGAGTGGGAGAAAAGCAAACCTTGTAAATCAGAAAGGAGAACTCAGTAAAATGAGACAAAATTAAAAAATAAGGAATGCATTGTACTCACATACTGGTATTAATTTCAGCTTTCCATCAGTATACATTTTTTTCATAGAAGACATATTTTAGGAATGCTACGTCTTTTTTGGCCCAGTGTACTGTTTGTCACAGTTTAATCAGATAAGTGTTATCACATTTAATGTTATTTTTCTGCACATTCATGCATAGTTTATGAAACAGATCTTGTAACAAGATTGATGTTTCCATGTCATTTCAGAGTCTTTGAATATGCTATGATGATGAAATAAAAGGAGGATCAATGATCCAAAACAGTAAGAAAAGAAATGTCTTTTATTCATAATGTTATAAGTGATCAGAGCCAATTCCAAAAATCAAAGATTTATTTAACAAATTTGAAAATCAATTTCGGGAAACGCCACAATAAACTCAGACAACATCGATCAAATGTTGGGTGGACAATCCTGGAGCAGCAAAGGGTGCTTCTCTGGAGTACTGCCCACAAATGCGGGGTCTCAGGGTAGGTATTTTATACCACTTTTCTACCCTGAGGCATAAACAAGACAGTAACAAAGAACCCGAAGAACATGACGTCATGTACATAACATAATCATTGAAATGTCTGGTATCCTGCAAGGGATATCTGAAAGAGTTTCCTGAGAAATTGAAAGGACATCTGAATGAAAAGTCTCCGAATCTTCTGTTGAAAGGTTCCTGCCACCCTCCGCCCAGATTGATATTGGATCTCCTGATTAACTGTGAAGATGTGGTCACCCCATGATTAATGGGCTGTTTCCCGGTTATCTCACTGGCAGATGTCGAGGTAACACCTTTGGACTAAGAAAAGACTGTAGAATGTAAAGAGACGCCCTGGAATTGTTTCCAGGAATCCAGGGTTTTTACATCCCACTGCAAAGTTTAATACACACAATTTTTGATACACAAATTTAATACAGTACATCTATTACAATAAGATATCAATACCAAAAAATTAACTTATAAAAATCTTGTTGTAGGCTTTCATAGCACTATATAGATTCAAGTGACTACTTTGGTATATATGCCAAGAAGTTGTAGGCCTTTGCATCATCATTCATTACCCCTACCTTCTCCCCACCCTTTCTTTTCCATGGCATTAGAGCTATAAGGCAAAAGAGGAGAAAAAGTTACCTTCCTCACATGTATAGCTACTCCCCAGGTATGATATGAAGCTTCACAGTAAAAACTGGTAGCCCTGCTAAGCCAGAGAAATGAATGACCACTGATAAGCTGGGTGCTCCTGTAAATATTGTAATGATGCCTATTGACAGTGTATTAATGAAAAGCTGAGAGTTACATGTGCTCTTTGATCCTCTCAAAGATATCACTCACCCTTCTCTGTATGTCTGTCTTTTAAACTGTCACCTGAACAACACCATTCTCAGAGAATCAGAGTGAACTCGGCAGAAAGGAAGAGATGAAGCACCATGATCTGGGACAGAGTGGGACACTGTTTCTGCTAGTGTGTATTTACAGAAATGGAGAAGTGATAACAGATCATGTGCAGGACAGCTGAACAGAAGTCAGGATGCAGGCAAGGTAGTAGACAAGACACTTAATCCATGAAAAAAAAGGCTGGAAAAATGTGTTTGTGCCATTAACTTATTTAAACCTCCCTACCCTCCTACACTGAAGTTGAATAACACTGTATCAATTTCTGTTTGTTGGATTTGACCCTATTCTTCAGGTCAATTCTTCAGTGTTTTCCAGGGTCTTCCAGTTCCCCATGTCTTTAGAGGATTTTGAGATCCAGTGTGTTTGACATTCTCGTGTTTGTGTAACTGAGACTGCTAATGCCCAGTTATCAAGATATTATCAAATTTTTCATAAAAACACCAGATCACTCTAATTCTTATCCAAAATCTACTTATGAGATATTTGGCAAAACCAGATTGAATCCCATGTATTCCTTCATCTGCATAATGGTGACTGTTTATACAATTGCAGATCAGTTAAAATAATTCAGGTCATTCTGTTGAAAAAACGTCTTCTCTCCAAGATTCTCAGAATGTGACTCCAGCCAACATCATATATGGCAGATGAAGCACCAAGAGCTTTGGTTTGTGAACTCCTTATAAGTTCGGCATGACCACATAAAATTCTTCAGGTCAGTGTTTAAACAGCACAAAAACAATCTCTGTAACATGCCTTCAGGACAGAAAAGTCAATAAGGATGGACAGAAAGCCTAGAAGCAGGAAAACAAAATAGAAAAACAAAGGTAGGTTTTTGACAGTCTTGCAACATGACAATTTTTCACAATGCAGAATCATCCATACTGATTTTGGCACAAGAAAACTTGTAATACTATTTGAGTAAAATTCTAATCATAAAAGCACAATTTAATGTCAGATAATTTACAATAAAGCATTTTAATCTGAATGTAAGACGTAAAATTAATCAACTGAGAGTAATCCACAACAGTTTTCAAATGTAGGCATAACCCTCATAATGACCTCAGAACCAAGCAGACTTTGAGATATATTTGTCCCTAACCCTTAGTAGCCCTGTAACAGCTTTATTAGTTTTATACTATCACATATTTCTAAGCAAATCAACAGACTCAAAAAGGAAACTATTCCAAAAAGATTTCATGCACAGATACAGCAAAGAGGTGACACACTTGTAACAGAGACAATGACAAATGAGTTGTGTGTTAAGTACCTGCATAGGAACATATATGGGTTTTACTGCTGTATGTTCATACAGTGTACTATGATTGTGTTCATTTATCGGCCAATAAGCGACTACTGCCGACTACTGGAAAAATTATTAAAATACAGAAATTACATCATACTGCCAGCAAAGGATCTGAAGTACAATATCCTTACTGGAAATAAATTCTCAACATGTAATTGCATATAAAAACTGTGACAAGAATATTATCAGGGGCTGTTAGCTTAAATCCAGACACATTACAGATAAAAAAGTATAAATGAAAGAAATTTAGCTTCAGTTTCAGAACTGTTGTTAAAGTTTGCTTTTAAAATACCAAGTGATTGTAACTGCTTTCATGCCCATAGTCTGCACCATGCAGCTGTGCTGACTGCTACTCTGTTGCCTATCATCCCTGCGTTTCCACTTGACTTGTGACACTCAGAATCTAAATTTATACACTGAAATGCTGCAGGATTTCAAGTATCTCATGTTACAGTATTCCCAAGGAAATCAAGTTCTTAATTTACAAGTTGCATGACACTCATGAATTGATTTCTTTCTGTCTTTAAGTGGAAATTTTCTAGTTGTCAGTCTCACACACAAGGATCTGATTTTTATATTTTTAAAAAATTATTTTTCAAGACACAATTCCATGCTCTGATCAGGTTTTTAACCAGGACTTTGGTTTTGCAAGAGGAAAAAACAACAACAACAACAAAAGAAACCAAACCAAAAAAACCCAACCAAACCACCAAAAAAAACTGCCACAAAATCCAAGTGTCCTGGCATGGCACTGTCTGCTAACTAACTGGAACAAAAGAGCAGCATCTGCTGAGTAACCACTACAGCATTTAAGGGTATTTAGAGATTTCCTCACAAGGGTCCAATCCTGCCTGATCTTTATTCATTATCCCAGTAAACACAGTAAGGTTAAATACAGCAGCATGAAATATTTCATTTGCAAAACAAAAGACACTGAACTCAGCATGCCATCCAGAATTCAGATTACAGATTTAGTGGTGCACAGCTTCAGTTAAGGCAGTGCTGACAGGCAAAGTGTGTTAACACTCCTGGTAATGATGTCAACACTGAGCTAAACACGGTGTCCTGTTGGATTGGATGTGAGCATACAACTTGAGCAGACATCACAAAAACACCTCTCTCACATGGAAGATGAGACTGTCACTACTCACAAAACACTGTATCTGTGTTTTCTAGATGGTAGGTGCAGTAGTTCTGCAGAGTGGAATGGTGAAACTTGCCTAAGAAACAGAAATGAAAAACATTTATTTGAAACTACTTTGGATTTCTTGATTGCTACACAACACAGGATACCTGTAAAACCTTATTACTGAGATTTAAGAAACGAATAGATGTGACTTTACTTTTCAAATGTCAAAATTTTTCAAGAGAAGAATAGTAGTCATCAAGTCCAGATTCCTAGGTTTGCAACAGAAAATCCTTGCCACAAGGACCCCATGATCCAAGCAGTTTTAGGGCAAACGATTCTAGGGTGACACTTGTTTGTAACCACCTATTTCACAATTTCAGTAAGAAATATTTTCCCTCCCCATCCTATCTTGAAGTGATATGGCATAAAATGTCTTATGACTTGCTTTAGTTTCTTATAAATAGCCTTTATTAGCCTGCAGCTTTTGTCAGTTCAAAAAGGGAGGAAAAACTGTGGTGTGCTGCTGATTTGGATAACCAGCTGCTTTGGATTTTATCTAGTAGAAATATTTAGAAAAAAATATGCTAAAATACTTCAGTTATACCACTGCTTTCTGTTTATTTACACTTCACTCTTCAAAATTTATTCAGTCCTTCAAGCAATTTAATCACTCCTGACTTCATATTCACCAAAGTATATAGAATTTCATTAGCAGTTATCAAAGTAAAGTATTATCTCTGGTAGGCAACTGAAATTGCCAAAGAAATCAAGAGAGAAAATAACAATGAAAAAAAAATAGTAAGTGTAGTAAATGTAGTGAATAAATTCACATATAAAATATTGTATGTCATAAATCTGAAAATTGTCACTGTAAGTTTGGATTCCAAAAGCTGCACAAGGCATCTCAGAGATTCCAAGGCCCATTGTGCAACTGTGAAATGGCAGAATTTGCAACAGAAATGGCAAGGCTGAACGGAAGATGGCCCATTCATCAAGGGTCGACCTCCACTTCACGGCTGATCAACATCTGATATCAATCAAGGTGAAGGGCGTCCCAAGATTGAACAGATCAGCATCCCAATGCAAGGTTCTCAGAACGCCTTTCATACTGCCAGGAAATTCTTTCAGAACCCAACACTGAAATAAAGAAATACATGAATATGCGGACTCTCAATAGACTTTGCCACCGGGCAGAAAAACCATATAAAATCTGTGTGCCAAAACCCAACATTCCTGGACAAGGTTGGCCAGCACCGTTAATGCTGCTCCTCTGTCCACCCAGCATTCGATCAATGTTGTCCAATTTTGTTGTGGCTGTCTCAGATTGATTTTGGAAATTGCTAAATAAATTCTTTGATATTTGATTGGCTATTAATAATTTATAACATAAGGATTTCATAGATTTATATTTACATACATCTACACATACATATACATGTAAAATACATACATACATATTAGAACTGAAGTCAAAATTAATTGGAAATTGGTGAATTCTAATTTCCTGTATGATTCCAGTTATGAAATTCAGATTTTTAATAGATTTTTAGAGGAATTAGGCACATAAAACTTACAAAAATATATAAAAAGAAAAAGAAAGGAAGAAAAGGAAAAAACCCACCTGACTTTGATTTTTGACTAATTCTTCACCACAGTGGAGAATACAGATCTGAACTGAGAATTCAGTTCAAAGAAACTCCAGATTTATTTTCTCTCTAGACACCAAAGACACCAAACACAGTAAGCTATACACTTGGCTTTGCAACTGGAAGAAGATTTTAGAATTCTGAAACCTCCAAGTCTTCCCAAGTTTCTAAATTATTTTTGGCACTGTAATCCTTGTTATAAATGATGAGCCAATTTCATAAAATAGAAGAATTTATTAAAAATTAATAATAAAAAAAACCCCGATAAAGCCACAAGCAAAATACAGTTCCGATCCCAGGAATCGGCACTGGGTGAACCACAGATCCAGCACCTATGGCAGCGAATCCCCCCCCCCCCGGTTCACAATTTTGGTCTGTGCAGTGTCTACTTTTATACAGTTTTTCTGGTTTGCACAATCAATTACTTCCTCCGTCTTTGTTCCACTGGTTCTTGATGCATATTCATTTGGTTCCTTTTCTGGTCGCTGGTCTGGTGAATAGTTTTTTCTGGGGAGGAATAGGCTTTTGTCTGGGCTTACGGGAATCTGGTATTCAGATGTACATCCTTGACAAGGTAGATGAGATTGATATCAGGTGTTGATCACCAGACCAACGATCGCTGATGGCAGTGCTTAGACCCCTCTCCCATGGGTGTCTCCCTCCTTTCCCTTGAGAGTGGGCGATTCCTGGATTCCTGGCAAAGGCAGTCCTTCCAGGAATGAAACATTGCCTAAACTTAAAAATATGGTTTTATACAGCATAGCATGATAAACATGAATTAATTCCAGGATATTTATTACATCATTGACCTGCAAAACATCCCTTTTTATTGAAATGAAGGCTTGTATCAGTTATGTCAGGGAAATACATTGATACTTAAATGAGGAAAGACCAAGAGAGCTAGGGTTTGGTTTAGTTTAGTAGAAAAGGCTCACGGGAGATCTTGTCAAGTGTTTATGTATACCTGAATGGTGTGCACAATAACAGAATCACAGAGTAGTTTAGATTGACTGGGATCTTCAAGATCACCTGGTTCCAATCCCTCTGCCTTGGGGAGGTATGCTACCCACAAGATCAGGTTTCACAGGGTCCCACCCAATGTGGCCTGGCTTACAGAAGTTGTGAATGCCCCATTGCTGGAAGTAACACTTACAGCAATGGGGCATTCACAACTTCTGTAAGCAACATACTCTAGTGCTTTACCCCCACTGAGTAAAGAATTTCTTCCTAACATCTAGTCTAAACCTGCCTTCTTTCAAAGTCTAAAGCCATTGCCAGTATAGAATCACAGAATCATAGAACCATAGAATGATTTGGGTTGAATGAAATCTTCAGAGATCCAATACCACTCTGCCAATGGAAGGGTCTCTTTTACCAGATCGGGTTGCTCAAAGTCTTGTCTTTATCATTCCTATTACCCCCTTTTATATATATTGTAGCCTTTATATATTGAAAGGCTACAGTAAGGTTTCCCCGGAACTTTTTCTTCTCCAGGCTGAACAACTTTTTCAGCTCCTTTCTTTTCTCCACAAGAGAGGTATTCCATCCACCCTCTAATAATTTTCATGCCCTCTTCCGGACTTCCTCCAAGGGATCCATGTCTTTCTTGTATTATAAATACATATTATAAAGTTGGCTTTTTGCAAATATTGGAATGAATACTATATGTAATTGTACTGTATTGTGTTTTGTTAATAGAGTTTAGAAAGGTGATGAATGTATTTTCTGATTGTGACATAGTGTGAATAGTGGAAAGACTGGGTTTTTCCTTTGTGATGTCTGGACTGACGAAAGCCAAAAATTATGGGGGAGAGGTCATCACCTTATAGCCCAGCAGGAAGGCTGCTAGATTTCAGGTTTTTTTATCAAAATAAAAACAGCCAAGACACATGTTACCAAGACAGAGTGGAGCCACTCAAAAATAAATCTATCAAATAAGATGACTGGGGATACTTGAAACTGAAAAGAATGTTTTAATATCTATTGAATATGTAAAACAGCAATCCTTAAAAACACAGTAATTGAAAGGTGAGGCACCCCAGCTGGAACGTTTGCTCTTATGCCTCCTAATTGTCTATTTTTAATTTTTAGTAAACTTATAAATTTTTAAAAGAGAGTTGAACTCGTTTTTCACACTTGTACTGAGGACTCCTCAGAAATGGGGTCTTATGAGACCAGAGCAGAGGTGCAGAACCACTTGTTGGGGGTTGGGTTTTCTTTCCTTTTCTTTCCTTTTTACTTGTGGAATTTTCTCCCATTGAGTTGCTGAGACGCACTGATGGGTGTTTGAGATTGGGAGAGATGGCAAGGCATCAGGGAAGCAGGATGTCTTGTGGCACTCCTCTGGTTTCTGGGAGTTTCTCTGGGAGGGCAACCAGGAGAATACAGGCAGGCAAGGATGGGGCCTGGGGCAGATGGGGGCTCTCACTTGCTTTCGGCTTTCGGAGGAGCACGGTGGAGCTGCTGTTTGGGGAAAGGAATTTCTCTACCACTTCTATAACCCAGCTGGGAGCTGCCTTTCTTCTGCTGCTGGGGCATGCACCACACCCCCCTGCCCTGCTGGGACGTCCTGTAGTTCCAGCTGTCACCACGGAGTTTCTGGGACATCTCATCTACCGGCCCAGCGGTTTCTGCTCATCCCTGCCGTTCCAGCCTGCTGCTTCCGAGAGTCCTGCTAGGGCACCAGCATCAACAGCCCTAGGGGTTTGTATAGCGAAGCCTCTCTTCTATCCCTCGCCATCTCGTACAAAGCTGCCGTTACCATGTGCTCCCCGAGCCCCCCCCCCCACAGCGCCCCCTGCAGCTGCATGGGGATCATCGCACCTGCCCTGCTGGGAGGGAGCCACAAGCGCCCCTGCCGGCTGTGACCAGAACTGCACCAAAGGGGAAAGTGCCCGCAGCCAAGAAGGCTGTCATGAGGTTCCTGATTCTGTTTGTTGTTAATGCCATAGTTATTGTTGTTTATTTGCTTTGTTACACATACTAGTAAAGAACTGCTTTTCCTATTCTTATATCTTTTTGCCTGAGAGCCTCTTAATTGCAAAATTATAATAATTTGGAGGGAGGGGGTTTACATTCTCCGTTCCAAGGGAGGCTCCTGTCTTCCTTAGCAGACACCTGTCTTTCAAACCAAGACAACCATCCCTTAACCTGCTAGCCATGCTGCTTTTGATGCAGGCAAAGATACGGTTGGCTTTCTGGCCTGCAAGTGCACATTGCTGGGTCACATCCAGTTTTTCATCTACCAGTATCTATACTCAAATCCTTCTTCACAGGCCTGCTCTCAATACCTTCATTCTCCAGTCTGTGTTGGTATTGGGGAATGCCCACACCAAGTTGCAGGACTTCACCTTGTTGAACTTCATGAAGTTCACAGAGGCCCACTGCTCAAGCCTGTCAGGGTCCCTCTGGATGGCATCCCTTCCCTCCTGCGTCAACTGCACCACTCAGCTTGGTGTCATCTGCAAACGTGGTGAGTTAGAATCCCACTGCATATAAAGATGCAGCCAGACTCTTCTCAGTGGTAGTATCCAGTGGAAGGACAACAGGCAATGGGCATAAACTAAGTCAGGAAACACCATTTAAATGTAAGAAAAAAAACCCCATTGTGTTATGGTGAGGTCAAACACTGGAAAAGGTTGCACAGAGAGGCGACAGAGTCTCCATCCTTGGAGATGTTCAGAAATGACCAGACAAGGTATTAAGGAACTTGCTTTAGCCAGCCACGCCTTGAACCAGGGGGATGGGGACTGGGCACATGGCCTCAAGAGATCCCTTCCATGACATACAAGAAACAGCCTCACACAAAACAAGAACTGGGTCCTAGTGCAGCAAACCTCAGAAACAGACAAGAGTGAATTCCATTCACTTACACAATCCTCCAAGTTGCTACACTTTGTAGCATGATTTTATGATTATGTTGTGTCAGATATTTTTAGGTGTCCTTGTCTTCCTGTCTTTTCCCAACTCATACTGGTTATTGCTTCCTGGAGTATGAGATGTCTGATCAAAAATATTTTAATGAGTTTGAAACTGAGGTAACACATTTGTAGGTGTTTTAATGCCAGTATGTTCAATCCACAGATTTCAAAAACATTTTGTAGACTTTTTTAACCTTACCAGGTATCTTCCAATTCTCTCTTTTTCATCTGGTCAATAAATCTGGGGATAGGATCTTCTTAATTTTTTCCCCTAAATTAGACTCTTAAGAGAAAAATGTAGTCTTTTATCTTGAATACAGTGTATTTTCTAGCTTTACTATCATTCCATTCAGAAATTGTTTTCCTGTAGGCCTTCCACAAGAAGAATTTGTTTGGGGCACATTTTTCAAAGGCAAAAACAGCAGGCAATAAATCAGTCATCAAGAAATTACATTGTCCATCGGGTCCCACTTTCCAGCAATGCCTTTGGAAATTTCCTTACATACACTTGCATGAGACCTGTAAATGAATGTTAGAATAACAGACAGAGATTAATTTCTAATGGCTATGCATCATTCTTGATGGCTGAACAAAAAATTAGGCACATAGGAAATCAGCACTTCATGAACAGCACCTGTCCCGAGCAGAGAGAACATAAGCACAACCAACAGCCAGTTGTTTTGGGGCTAAGATAACTGACATTAGAATGAAATGTTCAGATGGTGAAAATTCTGGTACTTAGTACTGTGTTTCAGTCTCTTCACTGGCAATATAATGAATCTGTTCCTTTTTTTTTTCTGTAATTTATTTAAAGTATATAATATGTTGACAGCAATAAAAATTTCTGACACAAACTGTTTATGCTGCTCTAAAAAATCTAGCATTTAGCACCTGGTTCAGAACTGTGCATGCTTGCAAAAACACACCTCCACTATGAAAAAAAATTCTTCTCAGTGCATGGAAATACATTACAATGCCTGTTTTAACATAATGAGTTCTCCTTGGCTGGTACATATTTGTTGGAGAAATCCTACTAAAGATAATATAAACAGTCATAGACATTATCATCTTAAAACTATGTTTAAAGAGAAACTTTTTGAACACTGGTAGAATATCAAAATACTTTCTCCATTGCTTCCTTCACAGAATAACAAGCATTAATTTCTTTTAAAATCTGCATTATTTCTACAATTATGAATAATGAAAAAAATCCCACTGAATAGAATATGGATTGAATAGAACATAGATTACACACTTAAACCCTTCAGTGTATGAGCAGAATGCAATTTCTACACAAATGCAGGAGACTTATTTTTTGGAGTCAATAATAATAATAATAAAAAAAAAACACAAAACAAACCCAAACAAATTCTGCATGAAACCACTTTCATTTCTTTTGAATCTTGCTTTTCCTATCAGCAACTTTCAACAGCTACTCAAAATCCTCATTTGAGTGTTTTATTGCAGGGACTTCTTAGCACCTTATATGGAGTGGGGAATGTAAAGGATTTGGATGTCAAAAAGATTTCGGGAAAGTAACATTTCATTTTGCCCTGGTTAATGTCTAGTTGAAGGCACTCTAGGAACTAACTATACTATTTTAAACTTGTGAGAGTAGCTTTTGTTTTATAAAACTTTTATTTCAAAATTCTGTAATTGAAGAGATAAGTTACTGTTCCTCTATGTCTAAAGATTTTATTTTTTAAAATATTAATGATCTGTAAATTTCTTAGCCATCATATCCATTACTACGATGAACCATGAAAACATTAAACATGAGAAAAAAATTATTGGATTAGCATTTCTACTGATGAAAAATAGTTCAGATGGGCTACATTACATGATCAAGTATTACTGAAAATCAGGAGAGGAAAATGGTGCTGACTACCATCCCAAATATACTTGTGTCTTGGTTTGGGAAGACAGGTATCTGCCAGGTAATAAAAAAAAACAACTGCAGTTTTCTTTGGGATGGAGAGTGTAAACCACCACCCCCCCCCTTTTTTTTTTCTTTTTCAATTATAAATTACAATCAGAGGCTCTTTGGCAAAGATTTGGGAAATAGGAATAGCAGTTCTTTACTGGTATGTATTACAAAGCAAACAAACACAAACCCCCCCCCCCCACCAAACAACTACAGCATTAATAACAAACGAAAACAGTACCAAGAACCTTGAGGGCTTTGTTTCACAAAACCCAGGGCAGTTTGGTTTCGGTGTCCCTGCAGGATCCTCAGAGCACCAAGTTGAAACAGTGGAAAAGTCCCGGGCTGGTAGCTGGGATGGCAGGGTATCTCGGAAGGCAGGGGCAGGATGTCCCGGCAGTGCAGGGGGTGCAGGGTCACGCTGTAGCAAGAGGAGCAGCGCCGAAGAAGCCGAAGGCGAGGCAGAGCCGGCCCAGCTCTCACGGGTGGCAGAGAAAACTCAAGATTCAGGCCGAACCGGTGATAGTAGATTTCCCAGGACTGGATCCCTTTGGCCACAGTGAAACTTTTCCAGCCAGCAACAGCCGTTCTCCCCTCCCCAATGCCAGAAAAAAAAAAAAGAGCCTGCAGCTGCCTCAAGCGCTGTCTTTTACTTGCATTATCTCCCCCTTCCACCTTTGTCCACCTCTTTGTTTCGGTTAAGTACTCTCAAGTATCCAACACTTGGTCTCCTTGGTAACTTATGGGGAAAAAATTCTTTAGAGAAAGAAGGAACAACCCTAACCCCCAACAACATGGTATATTCAGTTACAGTCATTACTTTATAGAACCTTCTCCTCTCATTCTTGGCAAAATTTGTATGGTTAGAATAAAGTGGGGGAAAAAAAACCCACCTACATTTAGGGTGAACGGGAAATGTACATAGTAAATACACTCTCTTTTTCATCCACTTTAATACTTACAGAACTTGAATTAAGAACAGCATTAGAGTAAAATCTGGACAAAACTTGGACAGATCTATGCCAAAAGCCTCCCATCTGACTTAGAACAGAGTCTAAACTGTCTAAAACTGTCATCCAATCTCTGAAAGTTTTCCTTGACCACAACAAAAGAGAAGAAATCCTTCCCAGACCTACTAGCAAAAAAATGTCAGATTGGTTGCTTTGAAGATGATAACATGACACAAACCTGACTCTACTTTTAGAAGTTATTTTAAAGGCAATGACATTTATTTGACCCTGCTGCTTTTCAAGTTTCACCTTTGAGCTTTTGTCTTGCACCCTAATCTCAAAGTAACTGGTAACAGCTTTAATAGATTGATGAGTGTATTCTGTTAGCAATAAAATACTATCCAATTTCCAAAAACTGAACAAGATTTGATAAACACCTACATGGACAGTCAGCCATATATTATAATGGTGATAAAATTAGGCCCTAAACAGCTAACATAATAAATGGCAGGTAGCCTAAAGTAGATCAAATAAAAAAGGTATGGTGTATGAGCTACAAGAAGTTTTATATTAAAGGGAACAATTATGTTTACTATGAAAAACGAAATTAAGGAAAAAAAATCTTAAAAAAAATCTCCTATTAAGCAGAAAGAATACTAGGAGACATAAAGCTCTGTCAGGGGAAGTTCAGCTTGGGTATTGGAAAAAAGATTGTCACTTAGAGAGTGGCCAAGCACTGGCACAGGCTCCCCAGGGAGGTAGGTGGCCATGGCCCCAAGCTGTCACTGCTCAACAAGGGTTTGGACAGCATTCTGACATGCTGTTCAGCTTTTAGGTTGCTTTGTGTGGAGTGGGGAGCTGGACTTGATGATTGTTGTGGGTTCCTTCCAAATCAAGATATAGAATGATTCTGTGGGTTTGGATTCACTAGACAGGTATTTCAAGTGACATGAGTATAATCCAAATAAAGCTGCTATTTAATGTATAGGGATTAAGAGAAAAAAAGCACACAAGTCAGATGTTTAACACAATGATGAATATTAATGTTGCAACTACTTTGCTCTTTGAGTTTCTTTTCTTCCTTCTTCCTAACATCCCTTAAAAACCTTTATCAGCCAAAGATACACTATTTAACCTGCACTTCAAGTTATAGAGGAATATAGTAATAACCCATCTGCACATTAACGAAACTCCATACATCCTGGCCCTCTGTCCCAATTCACAGTACCTGTACAGATTTTACACTTATCAGCTCTTAAGACAGAAGATAATGAAAGAAGATCAGATCTTGTGAGGAGATTTGTTTTCTTCTCTCTTTAAAAAATTCACCATTGCTTAGCATCAGGCTTTTTATCTGTTCTTCACAATTAATCCAGTACCCTTTAAACCAACAGAAAGACTCCCTATTTACACAGAGAGGAAATACATTGGATTCATAGTCAACATGATGTAAATATTTTGGGAATATCAACAGCAATAAAACCAGTTAGACAATCAGTGCTCAAGAGAGCTTATATAATTTTTTTACAGGCTGGCAGAACAGGCAGGTAAAAAGACAAGACACTTTCAAGGCTGAAAATAGTAATGCAACATCGTTACAGTTTAGAGGACCTCAAGGACTTGTTCACAAGCCCTGGGTGTAAGGTTGCACTTTTAAACTGAAACTTTGTAAAAACTGATCAGCTGCATTCACAGAGCATATATGTATTACAGCTCAGAATGTCCCAGCTCAAAATGTCCCCACAGCAGTTTAAAAAATTCAGGAAAGCCATTGTGAAAAACGAGGTTCACTTTCCTGGTAAAATTTAAACAGTTTAATAAAAAGACAATAGGAGATAGAGATAAAGCAAAGGGTTAAAGAGCCGGGTGCTTGGCATTCAGCCAAGAGCACACCTACTATCTTCGGACACACGCCTTAAAAATCTTCTCTATTACATCAGCCTGTTGCATATTCATAGACCATATGGATATTCATATTTTCCCACAAACTATTTTCCATATTCCAGGAACTGTTTAGTATGGCCACTCCTTGGGTCCGTCTTTTTAGAGCATGCGTGTTTCTTGGCTGTGGTTTCAGTCCGTTCTTTTTATCACTTCCAGTTTGGGCCTTGGTCTATACTTTCTTCAGACGGCAGGTGCTGATAACTGGCATGTCAGTAGCAGGGTCCTCATCATATGTTCATTGGATGTTATCCCAAATAAACAGACAGTTCAATTACAAGCATAACTATATATCAGCTATCCCACTATCATGTCTAAGCAAAAAACTAGAAACGAAATCCTTACAGCAGAGTTATTTTAACTTTATGCATATAGCATTCATCTTAGTATTTGCGAAAAGCCAACTTTATCATAAGTATTTATAACAGCCATCAAGTAAAAACATATTTTATTTTCTGTCATAATGCAATTTTACACCAGAATGCAATTATTTCTCATCATCAATAAATTAAACATCTCAAGCGAACGGCTTACAAGGGGTAGCAGCGCGGCACCCAGGTGTCCCGAAGGGAGGACAAATGCAGAGATTCTGCACTGGCTGACAGCCGGCCGCAGTTTGCTGGTGGGGCTGGAAGCGCCGTCCCAGGCCCGGCACTCTCCAAAGGCGAAGACCGGGCCGGTCACGTTTCCCTCCCGGAACCAGAGCCGCGCTCCCGGCCCGTTCCCGCCCGCTCTCCCGCCCATCCGGCCCCGGCTCCGCACTCCTCCCGAGCCCACACGGTTCCCCCGCCCCCCACCGAGGCAGCAGCGACAGGAAGGGAGCCAGCCCCGCCGTGCCGCTGCCCGCGGAGAGCCGGGTGCGCGCAGGGCCGCCGGCGGCTTCGGCCGGGAGTGTCCGGGGAGGGGGCGGGAGGGAAAGCAGGGACGGAGGGACTGACCGTAGCTGCTGCGCCGTGCCCCGCTCACAGCCCCTGGCAGCGGGCCGAGTCAGGGTATGTGCTAGCTCCGTGCTCCCTCGGCTCTCGCTCGCTACAAACCTGAGCGACCGCAGTTACTGAAATACGGGAAAATTTAACTCGTGTCGCTTTCCCCTGACCAGCGATTCATGCACTGATAAAATGACACCACAGTGGTTCATGTCAGCAGACCATTTAACCCAGGTTTGGGGTTTTGGCACCACAGATAACTGTCATCTCTGGATAGTTAATCCTAAGCACTGTTCTGTGTTTTCCGTACAAATGCAGCTAGTAAAACTTGCTCCCAAGCAGAAGAAAATGCAGAGAGTGTTTTGTTGGTCAAGAGTCACCAGGGAAAAAACCCAACCACACCACAAGAACACATTGATTTCTAGCTGCGGTGTACACAATACACCAGAACAGCAATAGCTTTCTGATTAAATAAGTCCCTTGTCATCTTGCATTTTAGGTGGTAGTATGTTTTGTTTGCTCAAGGGATATAAATGTCTACAAAATCAGAATGTATAACTTCTTATTCAGATGTACGTATATCACATAAAAGTACTGGAAGAGAGAAACATGCTCTTAAATTTGATTTCTTAATATGGTTAATTAAAAGGTAGTTGATATATGGGGGTGTTTTGTTTTTGTTGTCCTTCCTCACTGCTCTTCTCTTTTCCTCATTTCTAGTGCTGTATCTTTCTACTTTGCACCATCTCTGGTGCTTATTATCTTGTGCAATTGTATTACAATTCAATTTGGCAATCCAGCAAAAAGTTCTTGCATAATTCTGATTTCATTGTCTGTTATTCCATGAAAGTTGATTAAATTACTACCAGAGTCAATGCAGAATGAAGCAACAGGAGAACATACCTGGAAGGAAGGTTGATATAGGAGGAGAAGGATTTAAAAATTGCCAACTGTATGCTGTGGGTAAAAAATACCTCAGGTTGCCTTATCTTTCTCCTTTAAATATGTCAGAAGGCTTGGAATTCCTGCATATGAATTTCCATTGGTCGCCATTCTTCATCTGTTTGCAGGTAGTGGCAGCAGCTGTTATTTGTTTCAGCTGAACTGATATTAGTAACCTTTTACCTCTCTTAGTAGATTATGGATCATAGAATCACAGAATGGTTATGGTTGGGCCTTTAAAGGATGACCTTTAAATCTCTTCTAGTTCAATTCCCTGCAATGAACAGGGATATCTTCAACTTGACCAGGTTGCTCAGAACCCCGCCCAAACCTGTCTTTGAATGTTCCCAAGGATGGGACATCTACCACCTTTCTGGTCAACTTATTCCAGTGTTTCATCACCCTCATCATAAAAAATGTCTTGCTTATATGTAGTCTGAATCTACACTCTTTTAGTTTAAAACTGTACCCCTTTTCCTGTCACAGAGGGCCCTGTTAAAAAGCCTGTCCCCATTTTTCTTATAAGTCCCCTTTAAGTACAGAAAAACCACAAAAACTCCCTGGAGCCTTCCATTCTCTAGCTGAACAACCCCAACTCTCTCAGTCCTTCTTCCGAGGAGAGATGTTCCACCTCTCTAATAATTTTTGCGGCCTTTCTCTGGAATCACTCCAACAGATCCATGTCTTTTCAGTGCTGGGGACCCCAGCGCTGGATGCAGCACTACAGGTGGGATCTTGCCAGAGCAAAGCATGTGAATCACCTCCCTTTACCTGTTGGCGACAACACTTTTAATGCAGCCCAGGATGCAGCCACATTTAAGAGCTAAATTTAGATGTGACATTGACATACTTCAGTAAATTCTGAATTGCTTCTTGAACTTGGAGTAATGTGAAATACAAAGTGTTTTCCATAATTCAAGGCTTGAAAATGGAAAGTTTTCAAAAATTATGTAATATTTTAACATCCCAGGGTACTTGGAAACAGCATTCTCAGATATGGAGACTAAGTTCATTAAGGCTTATAAATTCTTCACAAAAGAAAATGTTACATGTGCAGTTAAATCAGGGGAGGGATAAAGGTAATGTCTGGTACACAGAGAGAGAGTAGGAGTTCCCAGTTTAGAAATACATACCTTACTTCTTGTATCCCGGCTAGATTTTACTCTGGATGCCTCCTGTACTGTATTAATACCTTTTCTTCACAGTTGTTCCTACAGAAATACTGTCATAGAGTTCAGCAGAGATAGGCCCAAGAGTACCACAAAACCCAGGGAATGCACAATCTGTAGCTTCTTTCCTAAGGAAGATCAAACACAGATCTGTGCACCTGATGTGTGTTCTCCTTCTGTGACAGTGATTTAATTTGCATAATATGCACCTGCTATAAATACTTGTTTTCAAGGAAAAGTTGGAAGCATAGAGGTTATTTTATCCTGGAGAGTGGATATGCAGGGTATTGAGCAAGGGTTGGCTTTATATTAAGTGGCATTTGAAAGACGTAATAGTTCTTTCTAGCATCCTTTTGCAATGTTTATCATATAATCAATATTACTAGTTCTACCATTAAAAAAAAAAAGACCAAAAAAGCCCCTCAAGCAGCAACAAGAAATTCAAATTTCCTATTTTTTGTTTAATACCAAATCCTTGATATACTGCAGAATAGCTTCATCATGCATTTTGTATTAACCCAATCAAGTATTAAAATGTGTAGAAGATATTATCTGCCTTTCTTATAAATATGCCGTGGTTATGGATGTTCCCAGTCATGCCCCCACCCCACCTTGACCCTTTGCTCTGAAGTAGGTGATGTGCCATCCTTCCTTCTTTTTGACAAGAGAAAATTACTCATTTTTGAAATTCTTTGAAAAAAAGACACCTGAAATCCCTAGATCTCTCTCAATGCATTGGATAGTTTGGAGGCAAGGACACTGGTTGGTTGGTTGGCTGGTTGGTTGGAGTTTTCTTAACAACTAGGGTTAAGAAAGATGTAACCAATACATACCAAGTCTTGAAAGCCTATGGAAGATAAGGTTAGGACAGTGTCAGCTATGCAGAGCAACATTGCAATAGTTACATTTTTAAAATGAGAGACTTTCAGTGCCTAATTCCAGTTAAAACATATAACTGTAAATAAGGTGGTGATTCTTGAGACATGTATCCTAAGAAGTGGGTAGGTTTCATGCAGAGGTGGTAACTGTACTTCTGCACTTTATCATCAGCATCTAAAACATATTTTCCTGTAGCTATTCGGAAGGCACTTCAGAATGCATGCATGGATTTAGTCTATCTCAAAATGAGCACCCAGCAGAAACCAACCTTTGGCAGTAGTCTGAGTGAAGTAGACTTAGAGCTTGGAGAAGTATTTCAAACTTTTCTTTCACAAAGATTATATTGCAGCAGTGGGTGAGTATGCAGAACATACTGCCTCTGCATGTTGAACTGACAACACTTGAAGGAACTTCTCTTTAATAGTAACTGTGATTTCACAGGAACTCAAAAACATCAAATCACAGAATTCTTGGCAGCCTCATGGGAATCCCAGGTGCTTCACATGGGGATCCTGAATAGTTGTTTTCACACCATGATGATTTTTTGCCTTTTATTTACCTTCCATATACTTTTAAATGTATCCTCAGTGCTCTTAGCACGCATACTTGTAATTCCTTAAGTCTGATAACTTAATACAGCCCTGGTATTCTGTTAGGCCAGAAGACCAAACATCCCAGAGGCCTTGCAGCTGGAGGCCAGAAAGCCCTACACTATCTTGAGAAACCAACGTCCTCTTTAGAATACGTTCTGTAAATTAAGATTAGACCCCTCCAGGGGGGAATTCTTCAGGATAGGGAGATATCACACTATTCATTTAAGCCTCTCATTGAGGCATCTTTATGAGATATGCTAATTTTCAAGGTGTATAAAATTGTATACATGATCTATCAGCTGTGTGCATTTTGGCACATTTCACCTCAGCAGAGTGGTGCACCATAAAGATCCTTATAAAATACCAAGGTAAAAACCCTTTATTCCTTAACCGTGTCTGGCTCTTAATTTTTAGGACCAAGGAAAAGGCATCAGTTTCTGTTCTAGTTATTTTAGCTATCTTAAGTATTTTTATTGAAAAAATGGCATCAGTATCTCACTACTTTTGAAGTTCTTCTGACTCAGGTGGGATAGCAAGAAAGTCTATATGTGAACTGAAGCTGAGCAGTAGTGCTGCCAAAATAAATGTATCTGCTGCTTCCCTATCACAAACACTAAGACATTTGTATGGCTGAAAGCTGAAATAAATCTAAAATAATTTATATATATATTTGAACATTAAAAAATACCTCAGTTGGTTATCTGTCAACCGGATCAGCTTTCCAGTTTGGTTAACTGTAGTGATGTAAAACTTGACATATTCAAATGATATAATGTAGAAAATGGTGTGAGAACTTGAACAAGTGACTTGAAGTGGCAAAGGAGAACTAGCACTTATGTTTCACATGCTGCTTTAAAAGCTGATTGCCATGCATTACACTAAGATTTTTTTTTTTTTTTGTAATTAAAGTGAAACTTGTTACTTCTACTTTTTATAGCTTTTTGCAATGGTAATACAAAAATAAAATCACTATTTTTTCCAGGCCTGTAACAATGAGAATATTTTCATGAAAAAAATGGAGTTGAATGAACGCCTTGCTGATGCAGCAAAGGATAGCTTTTATTCCTGTATCCTCCTTGTCATGGCATAGGATCGTACCTCACTCCTAATACATGGTTCCTGGCCACATAGTCCTGCACATTCCTTTGCTTTCCCTCTGGCACTCATCAAACAACTCTTCAAGTCAGTTCAGTTCATTAATCTAGCAGAGAGCCTTTTCTTTCCTGATCAACTTGTTTTCTGGCAAGTTGACATGAGCTCACAGAGGAATCCACATAACACAGGAGCTTGTGCAAAGTAAAAAATACGCACATTGGCAACTTCTGATTGGAAGAAGAATGAAAAAGAGAATGAAAAAACAAGAGAAAAGGACTGTCATCGCTTTCAGGGTATGTGAGCTTTTAGATCAGGTCATCTTGACACATCACAGTCTCAGGCTGATGAATGCCAATATTAAAGGAGACCAGAATTTGTAATTCAGTCTTGTTTCTCTTCTAACTTTATGCTCATCTAAATTAAAAGGCTCCTGTTTTGGGCTACTCTGGCTTCTGTAAAATGCCAAATTTCTAACAGTCTGGACTATTTTGGAAATACAAAATTAGTTCAGACTAAAGTTTTTTGAAGCAGGGATCAAAGTAAAACTCAGGAAGTACAAAACAGTGCTATATTTTGGACTTAAGCTTTTATATTATTGTCCTGTGAGAATAAGACTTGATTAATTCACAGGTATTCACAGGTATACACATATTCCACTTACAAATTGACATAATATGCAAACATTTTGGAGAAGATAGCTTTATTTCCTTCTCATTGGAAATGTTGTCTTGTGCTCACAGTAGCATCAGGGAAGAAAACTAGATTCTGTTTCCCCTGGGAAGCTGTGCTGTTTTTAATTATCTTTGGAGCGGCAAAACAAATTGCCATATTATTGCTTTGTAAACTTCCATCTGCCATCCATATTGTAGTTTATTACTGTATAAACTGTGTTTATGTAGTCCATATTGCTTTATTACTGATATTGAAGGCCACAGTGAAGATAGCTACGTCTATTCATAGTTACTAGTATAACTAACGCTATTAACTGACTAAACGGTATAGCAAGACGTATATTTGGAGTGGAAGTCAACTGTGAGACCTTCCTATGTTTTCTGTGACTTTTGTAGAGGTCTGTACTATCTCTGCACTATTTTTTGCAAGTAAACCTATTTGTTCAATTTTCCCTGCTACCAAATTTCTAAGCAGATAGTTTGCATGCTTACCTTTGCAGGAATAAAATCACATCATTTTATGTGTAAGACTAAGTTGAAGAATAGCCATCATATTCAAACAGTATTCAGAAGCTTTCCTAGTTGTACATTAAGTCCCAATGCTACTGACATTAGTCATCAATTTTGGCCACGGAGCCTATTGCCAAAAATTCTTATTGTTCAATTTCAACCTAAATTTTCTACATGCCTTGCTGTTGCATGTTGTTGTTCTAAATTAGTCATGCTTTCTTTATATTCCTAGATATTCTAAAAGTATCATTAACATAAGGTAAGCAAGTTTGTTCCTAATGCTTGCTTTATAGCTCTAACATATGCTGCCAATGCGAGATGAATTTCACCAACTTATGTAACATAATAATTTTTTTAAAATGGCCATCACAAAACAACCTTTTCCTGACATATGAGTTTAAAAAAATTAAAATCTTCTTTCCTCTGAAAAATGGCTAATTTACATGATTTGTCAAGGTTTTGTGTACACTTGCTATGTCAGCATCAGACAGATTTCATGTCCTACAATGCTATCTTGAGTGCACTTACTTTTTTCATTAACATTCATTACCCACCTCAGTATTGATTCATGACATTATTGAATTAAAAGATAATAAAATCTGAAAGATTTTGTAGCATTGCCCAAACTTCCTGACTTAAATACTTGTAGAAGTCCTAATTTAATCAATTCCTCTTGTAGATGATTGTTCAGTGAGTGATAAGTAAGTGAAATGCATCTTTGGTGCAATTTAGTACAGACAATGCATTAAAATTAGGTCTTCCTGAGCAATAGAATCAAACAAAGTTACAAATGCATTAATTTGAGACAGTGATATTGCAATATTGTCACAGAAGTTTGAGCTTCATTCAAAAGTGAATAGTACAATGAGGTGAGTTCAGGAAAAACCTGTAGTGAAACACTTAAAAAACCTACACCACCACTCACCATTTGAATTTTGCCTAAATATTTTGGAAAGAGAATTACACATATAGTACTGCAGCCTTGCAGTGTGGTGAACTGGTTAAGTACAGCTTCATGCTTCAGCGGTTGGAATGTTTCTGGTACATCACATGTCTCATTTAAAAATAGCTGTCTTGCAGCATGCTCAGCAGCACAGATATAGCAGGGACATTTAACAAGTCTCGTCAGTTTCTTGTGCATTAATTCACTTTTGGAGGCACCTTTTCAGTTGGCATCCCATGTCATCAATTAGTCTCTTGACATTCATACATCTTTGGTGGACTCATTAACTTTAAATACTAGCATCCTATGTTCCTGTTAGCTTGTTTCAAAACCTGGAATGGGTTTGTAAGCATTTTGGGAACTGACTATCACTAGTTAGCACAGGGAAGAAAGGATTTCTGGTGTATTTATAATGGATCTGCTATTTTGAAATACCTGGTTTGAGTGTTCTTTGGTTGCATTTAGATTTCCATTCTCTTGGTTCTTTGTGTTTACGTAACTGCATATTGTGCCTTTAAGCACCCCTTTGGCAGTAAAAAACAAATTTATGTTTTGAATGTTAGCTTTGGTACTACCATTTTGTTATGCCAAGATACAGTATTAGAATAGAGAAATCACAATTAGAGTAATTTTAGTATTTTGTTTTAAATGAATTTCTCTGAATTTTTTAAAATAACTTTATCTTTTTTTTATATGTATGCTCACATAAATACAGGCACAATGTAATTTTTAGCTTGCCCAGTGTTTTCCAGTTCAGCAGTGCTCCGCTGTCTCCTTCTTACCTAGCAGATTGCAGCTTTCTGAGCTGTTCTTGGGCAAACCATGCTGCCATTAACTGGTCTAAATTAGCAGACTTTTTTTAGCCCTCTGATTTTAATTGTGGAGATGGTTACTCATCAGGCTTTTAGTCTTACATTTTTAAAGCTCTCACAATGATTTACATGTAGATAAAGGCTTTACATTATTTTTACCAGACCTGCCACTGTCTGAAATACTTTTATCAGCCTCCTTTCTGTAAAGCTATGGGTAGCATATAGAAAGTTAAGCAATAGAGACCATCTAACAAGAACTTGTGTTGTCTAGTTTCTATACAGCTGAAATGATTCTCTAGCACATGCTGTATGTAGAACCTGCTCACATGGAGAATCCATAGACTCTAGTATCTTTATTCTTGCTCATCTTAAGAACTTGTTTTTCTGGACATGCAGCCAGAAAATTGTGGAACAAGAACAAAACACTGCCATTTGCTAAAATTACGTAACTTCCTCAGCATACTCAAAATTAGGTGTCTAAAGTGGACCCATCAATATTCAGGGCCATCACCTTCAGTTATAACTCTTTTTTTATATGATCATATGATTCTACAGATATCTTTAAAAAGGTGAGTCAATGGAGCAAGTTATTCTGAATAAATGTTTTCTGGGTAAACTTACATTACTTTTCCTACTTCAATCCCAAAGCAACAAGATAATTTCTAAATTACAAGGAGTTTTGTGTTTATGAATGTATAGCAAAGAACAAACTGAACATGGCTTACTGTTAGGAAGGAACTTAAGAAACTTGAGAAGTTGGCAGACATAATTGAGTTCAGCAAAGACAAATGCAAAGTGGTACCTTGGGTCGAATAAACCCCTGCAGCAGATGCAGGATCTGACAGGTTATGTACCAGCTGGGCACAAAATTTGGGCTTTTCCTGGGTAATGAGCTGAACATGACTGCAGTGCAAGTTGGGGCTTTATTAATGAGAGCAGACTGAGAGAAGAAATTATTTCCCTCTAACACTTAGGAGGCAGTACTGTATTTCACTTTGGGGTTCCCCACACAAAAGAGAGGTCATTAAAAATAAGAGCCCAGGGAAGACGGTATAGGCAAGGGCATATACTAGGAATAGGGTGAGAGATATGGTTTTGCTTACTCTGGAGAAGAACTGGGGAAAGTGAGCAGGGGGAGAATCTGATTACTGTCTTCTAGATGGGGGCATATGGAGAAGATGAAACCAGATTTTCACCAACACACAGAGTAAAATGGTAAGAGGCAGCTAACATTTCCATGGCAGCAACGACAATTCCAGCTGGACATAAAAGAAGGATTTTTTTCCACTGGTCAAGCACCTAGAGATGACCTTTGAAATATGACTCAACAGAACACTGAGCAGCAGCTTTGTTGACAATGAAAGCTGCTCACTTAGAGAGCTCACTGAAGCATAAGTTGGACAATTGAGGATGTGCAAAGGTCCATTACAGCCTGAGTTATTTTATGGTTCTAAGATACAAGCAAGTTACATACAGTGTAGTATTTTAAATTTGAATTCTTCTCTGAAGATGGTGTTGGAAAATCATCAAATACATAACTGTCTTTCATTTAAATCCTATTCTGAAGTTGTAATGTGGGTTAGTGGAGTCACATGCAGTACTGTGGTGAAAAATGACACTGACTATAAGTCAGAAAAAATTATTCTTGATGTCTCCAATTTATACAATGGAAGTTGGAACACAGAGGAGATGATCAACACAAGAACAGTCATAGAAATTTCTGATAGTGTCTTTACTTTAAAAAAAAAATGCTGCAGTCTTTAGTCATTTAGTCATTTGTGTATACCTGTGGTGGGTGGCTGGCTGAGTTTTGTGCACGCTGGCCAAAAAACTGCCTCTTGATTAGCAGGCAGTGTGTGTGAGAGTGCTTCTGGGGCACAGGGAGCTAACGGCTTAGCTAAACATAAGGGAATCTGGCTAATGACTGGAGGTAGTGTTGTGGAGAAAGACATGCACATGAGCTGTACAGAAGAGTATCTCGTGCTAATACTGGACATAATGGACACATATCCTGCAGTGGCAATGACAGGGAACTGATGCACAAGCCTTTTTGCTTTCTTCCTCCTTTGTGATAGGACTAATGGATGTGACCTTTGGGTTTCAGCTCAGTGTCATGCATTAGGTATTTGGTAATTCACCTCACCCTTCCCTACTCTACTAATATCATATTGTGCAGGTTTTGGGATAAAAGGTTTTGTCTTTTTAGCAGTAAGATTTGGTGTTCCTCCAGATGTAGTCACTGAATCTGCATAGAAATGCAAGAAGACTTTCACTGGCAAAGTTAAATTTGCTTGAACCCTGGCCTTCTCATTGAGGTTATTTATCAATGATTTTAAAGTTTGATTTTGGGGTTACTTTTGATTCTTTGTGATGACTTCTTTTTTAATTGAAAACAGTTTCTAGGTGGCAGTAGGTCTCTAGAGCATTGCCTTTCCTATGCCTTGTGCACCACCTACTGGATTCTTTTTAATATCCTGCCAAAGATTTATGTTTTCACAGGTCCATGAAATACAGGATTTACTTGTTTCCAAAAAGAAAACTCACAACCCCATTACTTTGTTGAAAATCTATGTCTTAATTTATAACAAAAAAGGCTTAATTCACGTCTTCTTTCAGCATCCAGTTGTATTTAGCAACATCATAAAGTGTTCTTACTTTAACACATGGCATCAATAATCATAATTAATAGCATTCTGGCTGGGTAAAATATCTGAGGAAAACAGCTACTTTTTCAGAAATTAAAACAGGGGTTGTTATATGGTCTGCCTTCTGCAGACAGCTAAAATTTTTGGTTAAAATGAAAATTTTAAGACAATCTCATAGTACTTCTAGAAAGAATTAGAAACACCAATTGGTCCAAAACGATCTCAGGTAAAATGAGATCAAGCTATAGCCCAGGACGATGTAGAAGCCCAGACGATGAGGGGCTAATGTGTATGTCTCAAACACCAATAACCGACAGCCATGGGGGTCTGTTCCAAGAATAAGATTTGATGGGAGATGAGGACCACGTGGAGGTAGAGCAGGGACAAACGTCCTTGTTCTAGTCCCTGGAGGCACAACAAACAAAAGACAGCATCAATGAAGAAACAAGCATGAACTGTCAACCAAGGGCTAATCCAGCAGGAGGATATGAGACCACCCAAGACTCCTGTGACTCTCCACACCATGTCCAGATGGATCTGAAAGAACAGGCTGCAAATGATAACTCATTTGCATAGAAAGCAAGAAACCTGTCCTCAAGACAGGCAAAATTGATCTGGGAGGTAAAAAAATTGGGAGGTAAAAAGTACTCCCACCAAGCCCAGGCATACAGCCCCAGGACTGCACATCCCTTTGGTCAAACAGATGATCCCTCTCTTTCTCTTCCCTTCTTTAATTCACCTCTTCCTTTCTCTCTTCCCTCTGACCCTACCCCTTTGCCCAAAACCCACTGCTGGCTTACAGAATAGGTCAGGGACTAACATACCAATTTCCATGCTAAGTGTGTAATTTACTAATAAAACTTTGTGGGTCCTCTGACTTTTGTCATTCCTTTTGACCACAGGCACCTACCAATCTTGCATGCTTCCTTCCCCATAGGGTGGGACATCATAGGACAGACAAGATGAGAAGAGCAGAATGAGACACAGCTCAAGATGAAAGCCACTCTTGAGAGCTGTTTATGAGGATGATGAGAATGAGAAGGCAATAACAAGCAAAGACTGCACATAGGACAAAATGCTCTGATGCCACTTAAAGGAAGACAGGATTTACTTAAGATTACATCCTTCAGGATGTCTGTGTCATGGCAGTTAGCTAAAGCAGGATCCCAAAATTAATATACAACATCACTTCATACTGCTGACAGTACCTAAGAACAGAGATGGAATTTCAGATAATGGGAACATTTTATACCAATTTTAATATGTATATATATATGTATCTGTTGATATGTTTTAAATATAAAGATATAAGAAATTTTAATCTTATATTAAAAACCTTGTATTTATACTTTTCATATTTTATACTCCATCTGGTCTAGTGACATCAACATATGAAACCTATTCTCACTGAATGTCAGTGTATGACTACAAGAATTTTTCCACTAAGAAACTTATAAAAAATGTTCCTTTAAAGAGTTTCCTTTGTAGTAAAAATTCAAATTAGTAGTACTAAAATAGAATAAATCCACCAAAATACTACTGAAAGGAAATAATAAAAAAAATAATTTAATTTAGCTGGGGTCATGAACAAAATTGGTTGCCTGGATTGTTTTAATGTAAAGAACTTCAATTTCTATCAAGAATTAGCAGACATGCACATACCTTGAGACTCAATTTAAGCAATTTAATGGGAGCTATTATCTGTTAAGAAACACAACAAATCAACATTTTTGTAACAGTACAGGCAACAACAGATGTCAGTACCATTGCAAAGAAAGTAGTGTTTATGGACGCAGCCAGAAATCCTCCACCCTTTAAAAAAACCAAAGCCAGCACTACCAACAAAACCAAAATCAGTTCCAACAACCTGTCTATGGCTGACGAGGATGAAGGGCTGCTAGTAGGAAACATGCACATATTTAATGAGATTGCCTCCAGCCAGCTTATCCAAAGGCTAGTGCCTAGACCCCTATTTTCCCCTACTGCTGGAATGTGGACATGCAAGTCTATGAAGATCACAGTTACACTTCATCTGCTGGTACAGTCCCATATCATCATTCCCTTCCCACCTAACGCAGACCAGCATACACTGGATCCCTTGAGTAACCAGGATTAGATGTGCAGCCAGCTGAGTAACTATTCCACAAATTCTATCATCTCTTGGGTAGAGACACACACCATCAGACCTTGTAGCCTCCCCAGCAGTTATTATGGACTGCCTGGTCCCTCCGTTATGTGCTTCCAGCTGTCTCAGAGACATACATGGACCTGGCCCAATCTTATGAATGCTTTGGTAACTGATGTTAAACCCCCTGCATGCTGTCTAGGTTCAGCTCAGTATCTGCTGGCAGCCAAATGATGCTATACATGCCCTCACTTGGCCCAGCTGGTGGCACCACAGGCATACAGGTTCCTGACACCCACAGCCTCCACTCTAGTTGCTGGCACCCCACATAACACTGACTGTTGTGACCCATGGTATGATGCCAGCTGGTAGCAATTAGACCTCCATAAGCACATATGTACACAGAACAGAGAATCCTCTCTCCCAAGAAAATAGTTAGAAATTAAATTTAGTAAGACAGGGCAGCTGGCACTTAGTCCAGGGCATCATCAAATGGACTGCATGAACTAGTCCCTTACACCTTCATTTTTCTGTGCTTGTTCCTGCCCAGACCACCTACATCCCTGCCTTTGCTTCCTTCCACATATATTCACGATTGTTGTGGAGAAGAGATGACTGAGAAGGGATTTAGTGAGTACTTATCAATTAGTATGTGAACTTTCAATGTGCTTGGGTTAGTTGACATTATTAATAAATCAGTGCAGTGAGTTAAATAGAAAGCTGAGGAAATGAAAAAAAAAAAAGGCTAACTAGAAGACCAGGTTAAGTCCCCTGAAGACTCAGATCTGGCAGAGGAAGCCTTTGCCCTCACACCTTTGTCCAGGCAGTCCTGGCTGTCATAGAACAGCTTGACAGATCCAGGAAAAGATCAGCCTGCACTTGATGTACAGACACCAGAGCAAGAGTGCGTAGTTATTGCTACGTAGCTACACAGACTGAAAACTAGCCCAAATAATTGTATTCCTGGAGTGAAGAGAACAAATCCTACCAGAGGAAGGTTATTTTCATTTTAAAGTTATGATGTGTAAGTGGTGTGTAGGGGTGAGTGGGCATTTCTAGAGGCCCTACAGGACAATAATAAAAAATCCTTAACTCTTTTGAAAATACAGATCTTAGTGTCTTATATTCTCATAGGCTAGAAAAGTACTACCTTCCTCTATCTTAAAGGCTTTTTTAATGGTAAAGAATTTGATTTTTCCTATAGGTTCTGCTTCACTAACTTTTTTACAGTTTCAGCAACCATACATGCTAAGAATTAAAAGGAGTGCAGGAGGGGACAGCCCATGGCCTCTATGAAGGAAGAAAAGCTATCTCAGGACACAGCTATATTACATTTCATTTAAAAGGCAGTCTTAAAGAAGGTTGTCTAGTGTGTGAGAACAAGGAACGTCATTTCCAGTTTGAGAACTGGAGAAAACACAGGTAGCTGTAAGGTGTTTAGTTATGTTTCCTTGCAGTTGCTAATCACTGGATTAGCAATTCACTGCTCATTTTGTCAATTAACAATTGACAAAGTGTCAAGTGACACTGCTACATTTCTAGAACAGCACTCTGACATTTTTTTTGTCACATTATTAATTATGGTATTATAGTGTCGTCAGGTAAATACTTCAGTCATCTGCTTCTTGAATAAAATCATGGTATTTTTGCTACTGGAAAGTTGACTGATGTTGTTATTTATAAACAAAAGGTCCATATTTGCTTTTGGATGTTACATCATCAAAACAATGTTCTATGTGGCAAAAGACTTTCTTTCCTTACAAGTACAGTACTTTCAACACCACTTAAAGAAGCGGAGAGAAGTAATTCGGGCTTTTGCACTGAGGATCAATCTATCTTAGGTAGCTAGTTAAGAACAAATGGCTTCATTCCTGACAGATCTCATTTGGTGGATCACCATTATCATGGTTAAGCATCATACAAGAATCCTCAAAATATTAATGGCCAGCTTTAGTCATTATTCAAACTAGGAAAATAAATGGTAAAGAAGAAATAGATTCTGCTCAGAACCAGACAGCAGCATGTTCAGAGAGTATTTTGATGTAATTTATAAATTCATCAGCAACTAAATTAATATCTAAACTGTAAAATAACTGTTGCTTACAAAGTTTATCAGCAAATACCATTTACTTCAATAAATCCCAGAACTGATGTAGTAACACATTTATTGATCACTTTACCAAATAAAAATACAATTTTATACAGTCAGTCAACAGCAGTAACGTACTTTATGAGAAGCTATGCTTTAACAAAATGGTGTTTAAAATATGGATTTCACTATAACTTGTCAAGCCAAGCTTTTACAGTGCTAATCGAAACAACTGCTGCACTTGAACTTTTCCCCTAGAACATCAACAATAATGTTGCAGACAAAGTAGCTTTTCCATTGTTAATGTGGATTTAGAATTTAACAAGACAACTTCAAAAGGTTTAAAACATCCATAACATTGTCATTACTCTAACATTCACACAGATAAAGTGATACATTTAATACTTTCTAGCATTAATAAACAGTGTAAAAATATATTGCATATATATATATATATATAAATTTGTTTCCTTTTCCTGAAAAAACCTAGTACAAACTAGTAGTATATGATCCCCCCTTCAAGTTTCTTTTACTTATTTTAAAGATTGAAGAGTAGTAGTTTCAAATTAACAGAAATAAAGACATAGAAATAGAGAATCACTGTTGTGCTCCTCCATAACCTCTTGTCATGGTTACTAAGCGTATTAACCACTTGGTAATAGTGATTCTATTTTTGCTAACACCAGCTAGAATTTTGGAACTGGCTGCAGTGGGGATAAGATTTTGCCCAGTGTGCTTTGCACTGGATGGTGCCTGGACCCCTTCATCAAGTGGTTAAAAATCTTTGCTTAGGACATGTTTATCTACTACAATTCAGATTTAGAAATGCTATGCTCAAGTTGTTAATTTGCAATAATGAAAAGAAGATTCAGTGTTAAATTACTGAGAAAAAGTAAACTTGTAAGGTTAAATGATCATGTAAAGTTTTTTACCGTGTTGAAAATTTCACAGTGAACACAGTAGCCTAGTACAGCTGCATGTTAATGTTTGCAATGCCTGCAATTAGAAATATTGCAGGTAATTATTAGCACACAGCAGCTTCCTGGTTGATGAAAGACAAATGAAAATAAGAACAAAAACTAGTAAGCTTCACTGAAGGTTTTCATCATAGTGTACAGTGCTCCAAGGAAGACTATGTCAAGACCTATCTACATATCCCAACTGCTGAACGATTAAATTTTAATTAGTGCCCTAGGTAATCAAAGACAAAACAGTTTTGCCTTCACTCTTTATCATCAGGTCCTGACAGTATGCACATCCAGATTTGTGCAAATGAAGAATCAAAACATCTAAATCAAATCAGAAATGGATGTTGGAACAGCATGGACTGATAAGCTAGCAAAGGAATAAAGCATAATGTGGATAAATAAATGATTCACGACTGAATAAAATCAATCTCATTCAAAAATTATACTTCTGTATAAATATATATTTCTCCTCTAATATTTAAATCTGTGAAACATTAACACCTCGCTAAGAACAAACTTCAATATATTTATCCAATGTTGACCATTTCTCTGCTTTACAGAATGTAAAGACAAATTACTTTGTATTATAAGCATTGTCCAAAAAAAATTTCCCTGCTGCAAGAATTTGCCAACGCTGATATATTCTGAACCCAGCACAAAGATTAAAAACAAATACACTTTTTTGCACCCTATAACTTGTTTTTGCCTATGATCTTACCTTTTCATACACTACAGTGCTAACAAAAGTAGTTTGCCAACACAGTTTTATATAGGACGTCAGTTTGTAGGTTAACTGATTTTACACAAAGCCTTTGTAAAGATCTAGAACATATTTAGCTTGACTACTACAGACATACACAGCATTTCAGTTGCATTAATATAACCCTATTTAACAGAGCCCAGGCTGCATTATTTCACATTATTACTTTGTTAAAAAATACCATTTGAGCAAATGCAAGCATACAGAAACTCATCTGATGTAAACTGGAACTTGAAATAATTCACCGCTGTGGGGATTCAGACTCCAATCTTTTTTCCTTATTTTGTTGTTCACCTATAATGTAGCTCATGATCAAAATGCAAGGATGGATGAACCGAGTGTACTTTTTAGGGCCACATTTTTAATTTAGTTGAGTGTAACTTTATTCATGTTTCTGATGTTTTCCGAAAAAAGTGCAAAGTAGTAGAAAAATCTTGCATAAAGATAACTGGAGGTAAGGGCAAATTATCATGAGCATTCTCTTTGAAACCTTTTATCAAAACACACTTTGTACAGTGCCATAAGCTTTACAGTAACTCACAAAAAAGAGACGCTGTGTAACTGTATTTGAAAATTAACTCACTGGCTATTTAGCTGCAATGGAATATGATAGTAGCTTATCATTTTTCCAAGGTTAGTCAGTTGGGTATTTCAATGTCAATTTCTAAATGCAAGGTTTAAAAAGGAAAAAAGAAGTCTCTTCTGTAGTTTTGCCCTCATGTATATCCATGCCCCCAAGTAGTGTCTGTGTGCATTCACATGAATACAAAAGATAACATCTTTTTTAAAAAATTGTTTCAGACTACTGGAACTGCAAATGTCTGTCAAGAATGCTCAGCCTAGAGGCTGGATTCTTCCCCCTTTTATTTATGATCAGGCCTACTCTTGCCAAAGTCTACCTTAAGTGGATGATCAATTAACTTGAATGAAACACGCCAATTCAAATGTTTTCTGACAACAAAGTCAAGAGTTGTATCTTAAACTTGTTTTGAAATCCACCTTCTCCATAGGGTTTTTGAAGCAATATAGCAAAGCTAATACACAGAAAAATGTAAAAAAACCCCCAAATATATTAACAGATATTTCTCCCTGCAAAAATAAATTACCCAGACAATTAATATGTGGAGGTTCTATCTGCAATATTCTTTTACTTCCAGAAGCACTATTCTTAGCTGGGACATCATTCAAAGTATTGATTTTGAGTTTAATGAGGAAGCATGAATGCAACTACAAGCTTCTTAGTAGTTCTAGGATTCTGAAGATTTAAAAAGAACAACCCTGACCATCATTTCCAGCTTATATTAAGTAAGCCAAATGAGCACTCTGGGGTTGCACAAAATGAGTAACTGAATGTTAAATGACATTTTATGGGCAAACACTCCAAATACAGGAGATACACATGCATTAATTTGAGGCACTCCAGACTTTAAGAATTTCACACAAGTTTAAGTACTGTCAATATGCTTCCGGTATTTAACTGTAATAAAGGCCCAAATAAGACTTGAGTCCATAGGCAATGTATGACACTCCTGATTCCTGTTTCCATCTCATTATACTACAGCTTTATACTTACTAATGGATGATGAACAACTGTGTGTTTATACAGTAAGTGTCAACTTGCTTCACAAAGTTGGGGCAAAGGAAAATATAGGGCCCATGCAGAGCATAGTTTTAAATGGTTTCTTAAGAGCACTCAGAGGAAAGCTTGCTTTCACCCTAACTCTCTCTCTCCTACTTCCTTGCCATGGAGAAATTCCTCTTGTCACACTAAATTTATGTTAGAATTGCTGAAGAGTGATTTCTCTCAGAACAGGGTAGATAGGTAAAACCATAAAAGCCTCCTTAGATCACTACCTTCACACTATGAAGGGAGAATGACAATGTCCCCAAGCAGCCAAGCTGAACAGTATTGGCTGCAGGACTAGAGCTTGGCCCTAATAAGATTTAAGTTTTTCATCAACATTTACACAGTTTTTAAGCTGGATCCAAAGAGCATGTGTACACATACACAAACCCACACAAGTCTTGTGCATTACATTACTTAATACCAACTAAGTGACAAGCCACGAACATAATATTCGCACTACAAACAACATACACAAAGGTGTAGTTATTTTGGCACACACGCAAGGCTGACAGTCAGTTAAGAGAACACATACCAGTGCAATGTTACATTTTCTCTATCGTGAAGGTAAAAGGTTTGCTCTTGGCCAGTGCAAACAGAGAATTCTTATTCACGGATGACAGCCATGTGCCCCCAGAATACATGCATCCCTGAAGGCAGGGTTATGTTTTGACTATCATACATGCAGGCACAAATAATTAAATTAATTTCATAACTATGAAAAGCCTTAAGGAAAAAAACCATCAATTACAACTTTCAAGTTTTGGTTTTGGGGGAATATACATGAGGATTTTCTCTACAGATGGTTACAGATGGCTGGGATACCTATCACTTCCACGCCAAACCCATAGTAGTCATTTGCCTTTTTGTTCTGCCTAATTCCAGCTACCATAAAAAATATTAAATGAGGCAATAGAGGGAAAATAGGGATGACTGAAATGGTAATTTGTGAACATTATACATTTGTATAATGCTAAAATTTGTCAGACTTTTTATTTTAATTGTCAGAATTTTTAATTTAGGTAAGGCCAGTAAAATACATACTTCAATTCAAAATACCTTTCACTTCCCTAAATGAAAAGGAGGTAAGAAGTATTATAGGTTTAAAAAAACAGGAGCTAAATTTTGGCTATAGTCTAATATTCAACATTTCCCTTGGGATTCCAAATATTTGATTACAATTAATTACAACTGTTCATATAGGACTCATGAAACTATGTGTGTTTTTTAATGTCTGCTTCTCAGTAATGCCATTGTGATAGCTTTGATAACCACAAAGAACAGGACTATCATTTTTGGTTTTGATATTTCTGTACTAATGGTGGCAAAACTCCCAATGGAACTCTAAACTAAAACTCATGGAGTGACTAAACGGAATTAGTAAGCAAGCACTAATGAGAAAATCCGTTTTGACTGTTGCATATTTTACTTAAAAACTATGTTGTTTTCAGAAAATTATTTGTAATGACTATTCATTTGCCTCAGTAAGGATTTTCATTTCTTGTCCTCAGTCTTGTAAAGGTTTTGATGGTCAGATTAAGCTTCAATAGATATTGTGTATAAGGATTGTGTACTGCCACAGGATCTAAATACAATTTGAGTTTGCCCTTTAAGGCAGTTATTTCTAAAAGCTATCTGAACTTTCTGATCCCATTTCTTTTGGTAGCATCTACTGTAGTAATGAAAGTAAAGATAACTAGGAACAAGAGGGTTTTATAGAAGGTGTCACGTAAGACAGTGCTATGTAGTGGAAGATGCTGAAAATCAGGCTGGAAATTTAGATGGAATGAATTGAGATGCCCCCACAAACGAGAGGACAGTAAACCTTATTAGGCTCCCATGTCCTTACTTCAGACATGACATTTAGTTACAGTCTGCAGCATGGTGCATTGGAAGAGAATATACTCTACAACACTCTTAAGAGCTCAAAATGGGGCACCTCCTCAGCTATCCCTTCCTGTCATCTTTGAGGTAAAAGCTGTACTTACTGTCCTGAGAGTTGAGGGAATAGCAGATGAGTAAGATAATGTACTTTGCCTCATTCCCGAGCAGGCCTGGAACTTATCAGCTAATAATCAACCAAGTATTTAGGCTTTTAATTTCCTACCAATATTAGTGGAATAGTAAGAACTCAAGTAGGTAGTGAACCCCTAATACACAGCTGCATAAGATGCTTTTATTCATAGCCATAATATTTCACACCAAGCATAGAAAAAAAGAGAAAAACCTTTACAAAGTACTATCTTTGCAGCAAAAACTTTCCTTTGTAACTGTCACATTATAAGGACTTCTTTCCATGTACCATTTTGAGGTTTACAACTATCAGACTGCAGAAACAAAGAAGAAAAAAGAAGTGTGTCCCTCAAAATAAAATACTGCTGAAAAAAAAATCTGAACCATCTTCTCAGGTTCTGATCCCAAGCTTACTATGACATTGAAAGAATTTCAAAGTTTGCATCAGGTCCAAATAAAGTGCTTTGGTTCATGGCAGGGATTTTATACTGCACAAGCATGCACAAGCATGCAAAGTAAACTCTGGCAAAAGCTCAGCTCGCTACATTAGCCTTTTATAACTCAATTTCTAGACAGCGTCAGCTTGGACCTGTCTGCACTCTCAACTCCCTTGCATGCCTTTTATCTTATGAGTGTGCTGATCTCTCTCAGTTTGAAGTAACAACTTAAAACCTAATTAATCTTGTAATCTTTCTAACCAATCACTCCTCCTGTATGGAAACATTCTGACATTACAGACACTCTGCATCTGGGTACCTGAGAAAGCCTGTCCTTTGTGTACCTAAAAGCAAACTGTCACCCCATGTGCCAGAGAAGGTGGATAGCTAGCAACAAACACCCAGGTCAACAGTGTGTTCTTGGACTCTGTGGTAGGCTGCACTTCACCCTTTCGTGAGGCTGGGTCCAGAACTTTTCAGTCATCAATGAGTTATTAGTCAAGTCTTGAAGTCAAAAGGAAAAACAGGGACACTGATGTTGCCTGTAACTCAGCTGAAGGATACATCAAGGGTTGTGGGCTCAGCCTTTGTATTCATTAAAAGAACATGACTACCCTTAAGGTGCACAGGCACCAGTGATGAAGAAGATCTTTACATTTAGACAGTTTACTACCATGCCAGTTTACTACCATGCCAGTTTACTACCATGCCAGAATAATTTAGCCACTGTTGGTATCAAGTATCTTATTTTCTGCTTTGGAGTGTGACAGGTCCCCAGTGCAACACAGGAGTGGATAACATTTCACTCTTCAAGAAAACTGGGTAACTCTTGAAAAGAGCTCACAAAGCTGAACACTTTGCATCTTTACGTACATCTTTACATACATCTAAAATCTTCCCAGGTAACCAAAGCCATATGTGGGAAAAGACATTCAAATCTTTACGAAAGCGTGTGCTGTGTTTTGGCAAACTTCCTTCCTGCTTAAAAACAAACATCAAAATAAATTATAAACACACAAAAGGATGTCCAAGTTCACAAGGAGGCCCTTGCCTTTTGTTTGCTATTGTTTTCATTTTAGGCTGATGTATGGGCTCAAAGGATCACTGAGGGCAAAATTGTAGGCTATCACACAACATCAGCAGAATAAAAACAGTTTAAGGGCTGAAAAACAGTGCTCCCTTTCTATTCATTGGACAAATACAGACTGTTCACCTACATGGCACATGACAGCACACACTGCTCACCTACGTTTATGTACTCTGAGTGGGATGCTTATATGGGTGGGGGGAGAGCAATACAGATATTAACCTTTATTCAGAGTTGAACATGAAAATCAGTGCACAAGCCCTTTTTGAAAGAAAGCAAGGCAGAACTGCAAAAAGCTGGTTTTGAGTACTGAACATCCTATCTTTCGTAACTTTAGAGAATCAGAGTAATACATCAAGATACTTGTTCAGCTCCTGCAGAAAATTGGAACAGCCTTTTCTCTCCTTTTCAACCAGTATTTAAAAAAAAAGTTATTTTTACTCCAACTAATTTCTTTTGGCATTCTGGACTCCAGCTAGGTCACATTCAGCTGCCTGTACCTGAAACCTTTGGGACTGGTTCTCCTGGTAACATTGGAAAGCCATTCCCAGCAATACTATTACTCCCAAGTTTGGCTGCAACAGTGAACAGAGAATCAAATCCCTTGGCTTCAGTGAATCTATCATAAAATGTAGCTCAGTTGTAATAGTTTGGGTTTTTTTTTTTGTGGGTAAATTGCATCTAATTACATAGATATTAATTGTAAATGTCCTTACTCAGAGGCGCCGTAAGCTTTCCTTACATATGCTAGAGCTTAAAGGGACTATGTGCCAACATATGGGCAAAATAATGTTCATTTAATAGCAATCTGATCAGCAGTGTTCAGTCATAAACAATATTTTAAAGCATTATTAGCTTAATGCCCCCTTCACTACCAATGTGAGGCAGTGCAAACTTGAAAACACACTGCGAAAATCCTTAACTCGACTTTCTTAGTAATGTCTTGCTCCTCACCTCTCAGGTTAGTACAATAGCTCCATCCAAATCCAGCCAGTCAGAACCATGCTACAGTACACACAAGAACAAGCACAAAGTATAGACAGGAGGAAAGTAAGGGCTGGTATTTTTCAACTCTTTCTGTTGACATAAAATACTTTAGAGCCCACATTGTCCTAGAAATAGCTTTTTTTTCAGTTTTTCCATGAGTCATATATGACAATCAAAGGCTAGAACCTAGTATATCACTACCACTTACTTCCCAATAGTATATTCTTGAATGTTTTAAGAGAAGTGATAGATCCTATGTAAGACATTAAAAAAACCCCATAAAAAAAAACAGTAGTCAAATGAAACTGTGTAAGTAATGGGATATTCTTTAGAAGGACTGCTACAGAAGATCCTCTTTTCAAGAAGTTCCCTTTGACATCATCAGGGCAACTGAACATCTAGGAATGTTTGAGATACTTTGCTTGAACTGACAAAGTGTGGTATAACTGCTCTTGACTTTGGTTTTGTTGTTTGTTGGTTTGGGTTGTTTTTTCCTAAAGCTCAACAAAACGATGTATGTTTTATACCTACATATTTAGTTATTTTTGCCAATATATGCATGAGGAATGTAATGAAGTGGCATTGTGCTGCAAGTAGCTCAGATGTTGAAATCAGTTCCAGTTCCTGAAGACAACTTCTTGACAACATAGTCTCAACATTCACAATAACCAAAACACGTGGGATTCATAACATCATCCTTACAAATATATACTCTATCCCCCTCTGTGTTGTAAACCCTCAGCCTTACTTGTTTCCTTGTACTTTATGATCATATGTGCCTGCATGCTTATAACCAGATACATATCCTGAGTTATCCACCAGATCTTCTCGGCCAGCTCTGCCTTTTCCTTTCCCACTGGCATCAAACCTCTCTTTGTGAGAACCTGTGAATTTTGAAGTATCTGTAAGGCGTGAAACAGTTGGAGATGCAACGGTTTTCTATTGGAAGAAAAAAAGAAACAAAACAACATATCAGAAATCAGCTATTCTTAATACAGATACTTTTACATGCTACCAAGATTTAAATCTTTGCTAATGACAAAGACTGCAAATACCTACCCATTCCCAGCAATAGGATACAAAAGACGTTTGTTTCTTGCCATTACATACAATGACAAATTAATATAGCAGAAAAGGAAACAGCACGAATTATGTCAAAACTTTTCAGAAGAGACTTTCACAGTATGAGATACTTTTGATTAATAATCAAGTTCTAAGCACCAAAGATACGAAGAAGTTGCATCTGGATTTCATATTTTGAACTATGTTCACAATCCATTATGTCAGCATGAAAGCATAAAAGCTTGGCTCCATCAATATAGAAAAAGTATCCCACTACAACTAGAATTCATAGCATCAAAAGACAATTTCATTCTTAACTCTAGGACTCATGAGAGAAGTAACAAACTGGAAGGACTGAAAGTTAGTTCTAATGTTAGCAAATTAGCAGTCTATGAAATGGCACTGAGCAAAGACTCCTTCCACTGAGTCATATCAGGCTCCTCAAAAAATCAGTTTTGTTGTCATTGAGATAAAAATTTTGACGATAGAAACAAACAAACAAAAAATATTTCACATAACAACACAGAAGTATGATAATCTGTATGCTGAGACTAGGAGCAGTTTCTTTGATCCTTAAATTTGTATTTTAAAATCAGGGGAAGAAAAAACACACAAGACTTTTGAACAAAAAAGAACAGAGTGCTAAAATCTGGGCATCTTTTTTATGAGCACCACCTGAGACTATCTGAAAGAAAACGAACACTGGAGCATTCTTTGCTCAAAACAGCATTGCTAAATGACCTTTCGGGACTTCTGTCTTGCAGTCTAAAGAGTACTATTTGCAGAAAAATATACTGAAGAAACAGGTATCAAGACAATGCTTAGGAAGAAGTATTGGTCTAATGTATACAGTATACTTGTTCACATTGACCTGGTAGCACCTTATAACCAGGAAAACTCCAAATGCAAGACAAGGGCAATATATTCAATATGGAGTTTAATTAAACTTAAAACATACTTGCTCTCCTTGTATTTAAAAACCACTACTTTACAGAAAATCTACAGTTTTATCTACATGTGCCTACACTCTCTACCATCACATCCACAGAGAAGTCTCAGAAACTCTAGTTGATTGCCTTTTCCTTTACCAAATTCATTCTCAGGACAGACTGCAATTCTGAGAATTTGCAATGGTAAACTTAATCACTATTTGAAAAAGAAAGACTACAGCTTCTACTCTCCTGTTTCAAAGGTGTGGCATAAAATTTTCCTCAATACACAGACTACAATAAAAACATATAAGAATTTTTGTACTGTAACATATTTAGTAACATACATAGTAAAACTTGTGTGAGTGGATGAAAATGCACATATATTATTAACATGCAAGAAGAAACAGTAAAACAAGGATTTATAGAATGGCTCATGTCAATAATGAAGGATGTTTCCAGAAAACTATTCCCAGTGGTAAACTTGAGAAATGTGGTGTTTATATCAAGACACCTGCATTCTGATAAGACCGTAACACACACGACTTATAAGATGCATCTTTACAACAAGATGACAGCAGTGTGCTGCACAAGCCCTTCCTTTCCCTATTAATCTGTAGGGAAAACAGCAACGTTTCAAACCCACAAAGATAACTGAGGATGGGCAACAGCTTGGCAGGTTAAAAAATATGATCTTTTTGTCCCCCCCCCCAAAAAAAAAAAATTAAGCAAAACCTAAAACCCCAGTACAAGGAATAGCACAAATCCAGAGCAAGAACAACAGTGATACCACATCTGGTGGTCTTTCAGCCCAAGATGGATCAGTAGGCTTCCTGCATCACAGGAGCCATAATATGTAAAATGAACATTAAAGGCAGTAGCTCCAAGGCAAACATTTTTTCTCAAATTGTTTTTTACTGAGTAAGAACCACAGCCTTTTCCTAAGTTGCATGTCAAGTCACTGATGTGGCCCTTCCCACATGTGACAGACTATTACAATATAAATTCTGTTGATTTGCTGTTGGCAAAATTTCTATGAACTGGGAGGCTCGCCTTGTTTCCAACAATACAAAATCCAAGCATTGTTAATTACTTGTACATAACGCTCTCACACCCTGAACTGATATATCTATATAACAGATCAGAGATAAGATGCCACTACAAGGTTATGAAGAACACCACATTTCTCCTTTTTCTTTTCCATCATTCTTATGATGAATGTGTATATATTAAAAAGAAAACACGCTATTCTTTTTAAGCTGTGTGAACATTTTTAAGGTTGTGCTAAGATGTTTTCTTTCAAAAAAGTCTTTGTAAATACAGAGTAGAATATACAACAACTTCATATCCACCCTGGACGACTCAACCAGAAGGAGCTAGTGAGACTATCTATCACAGAATCATAGAGAAATCCTGTGACTCAGCACTACTGAAAAAAGCTTGCTCCATCATCTTTGCACCCTCCCTTCAGGTATTTATATACATGGATGGGATTCACCCTTGAGCCCTCTCTTCTTCAGGTTACACAGACCCAGATCCCTCAGCCTTTCCTTGCAGGAGAGATGCTCCAGTCCCTCCATCCTCTTTATGGTCCTTTTCTGGATTTTCTCCAGTAGCTTATCAGTCTTCTCCTGGGGAGCCTAGAGCTGAAGGCAGGACTTCAGATGAGACTTCACCAGTGCTGAGCAGAGGAGAAGGAACAACCTGTTTGCCTGGCAATACCTCTAATGCAGTTGAGATATCAGTAGCATTCCATACAACAAGAACACCTCTCTGGTTCATGTTCAGCTTGGTGTCCATGAGCACTCCCAGGTCCATTTCAACCAATCTCCTTTCCATCTGCATGGCCCCCTGCACATACTGGTGTGTGTGGCTCTTCCTCACCAATTGCAGGACTGCACTGCTTGCTGAGCTTGCTGAAGTTCCTGTCAGCCCAGATCTCCAGCCTATCAGGTCCCTCTGGATGGCAACCATCCCATCTGGATACTCTATCAGCCACTCCTCCCAGCGCTGTGTCATCAGCCAACTCACTGAGAGTATAACACACCCTATCATGAAGATGATAAATGAAGGCGTTAAACAGGACTTGACTCAGTATGGACCCCAGGGGTACACCACTCTTTTCCAGCTTTTCCAACTAGACTTTGGACTGTTCATCACCACCCTCAGGGCCCAACCATCCAGCCTGTTTTCAATCCACTTCAGTGTCTGCCCATCCAGCCACTACAGCAACAGTTTGAGGGGTTGTGAGACTCTTATAAGAGACCACATCAAGGGCCTCACCGAAGCCCAGGCAGACACTGTACTACTACTCTCTTCTTCCCCTATCTACTCAGGCAGTTATTTAATTGTAGAAGTTTACAAGTTAGTCAAGTACAACTCTCTCTTGGTGATTAGCCATGCTGATTACTCCTGATGACCTTGCCCTTCACGTGCCTGGATATGATTGCTAGGATTAGCTGCACAATTACATTTCAGTGTCTTAATATGAAAAGTTTATCCATAAAGATTCCTCTATGAGCCAATAACTTACTTTTAGTGAACAGCCCTTATGAACTGACTGTGCAACCAACTGTTTTTATCAAAATGTTTTTTTCTGTTTCTAAACAACAAAACCAACCAGGCAGATTAAACTGGATATTGAGCAAAAGACAAAACCAACTGAAAGGGTGGCAGTGAGCTCATTCTTCTCTATAATCCATCTTCTCATTATAAATTGCACAAGGGTATTGGGAGGCAAATAAAAAAAAGTGGGGGGTGGGTGGGGAGAAAGCTGATCATCCTTCTTAAGTGAAGAAAAATGTAGGAAGAAATATAGTGAAGAGCACAAAGGGCTGGATGAGAGTTTCCACATTAGCAAATTACTACTCTCCCTTCTTTTTCACAATGAATCACATACAAATGTTTCTGCCTTGTCATATAGCAATTCTGCTTGAATTGAATTCTGCTATCTAGAGTAAGTTATATAATTTCTTCAGTTACATTATTCTAAAGGCAATAAATTCCTTGGGGCCAACCTCCTCCCTTTTTTTTTTCTGTGAGACCACAGAAGACTTCATTTTCCATCTCTTATTTGCACATACAGTTAACCACAAAGTTTGCATATCACAGAAGGTGCCCATGAACTTCAATTTTTTATTTTTTATTTAAAAAAAACTTTCTTTTAGGAAGAAAGTTTTACTTAGCACAACAGAATCAAATATAGTCATTTAGTGTTCCAAATTGAGTTTATTAATTTCTTATGTGCATTTTTTCTTAGCAATTCAGTACTTTTCCTAGCTCTGTGTAAGTGTCTACAAAGAAGTGCTGCTAAGACAGCAAGGGGCTTGGAGCATGTGACATACATGGAAAAGATGATGGGAATGTGTTTATCAAGACTCAGAATAAAAAAGGGAGAGACAAATCTTACTCCTATCCTCAACAGACTGGTTATATCAGAAACAGAGATAGTTCAGAAGTAAACAATAATGGGCATGATTTGGAACATATGAAATTCCAACTAGACACATGAGAATTTTTCACCACTGTGGTTAGTCAAACCTGGAAAGAGTGGGGGATTCTCCGTCCCGGAGGATTATCAAAACTTAAAATTACTAAGTCACCGAACAATGTAGGTTGGAAAGAACCTTTGAATATGAGTCTTTATCTAGCATAAAGCCCTGCTCACACCAATACTTAAATAGGCTTACACAGAAACTTCTCCAGTCAAGTCCTGAATACCTCCAAAGTTCCATAGCCTCCATGGGCAACTTATTCCAGTGTCTGACCACATTACAGGTAAGTAAACAAAACAAAAGAATCCAACAACTCATCCAAACTCTATATTGCCAATAGTCCAACTTCTATCTGTCTGAAACAGCCGTCAAACCAAAGACAGGAAGTGAAAGCTGTAGTCCTTGAACTCTGGAAACCTTAACAAATGCCATATTCCTGCCTTGACCTTTTTCAAGAAAGACAACACTGCAAATGTACCAGATTTTGCCTGCTACCCCAAGATAACCAAGGAGCAGTTTACAGAGCAAGCAACACAATCCATTTCATTATTTTTGAGAATGTCAATTAGTTACAGAAATGTATTATCAGCCCTTAGGAAAATGAAATTAATTACAGTAAAAAGGAAATTAAGAAGTCAAGAACATGTATTTTGTCTACCATAGTACAGAAGTATCTAGTAGTTTGCTGAGGAAAAATATATCCACTGAAAGCTCTGCAGCTGCATTGGCCTGGCTTGTTTCCAGCAGGAAAACTGCATGGATTTTATGGACTCAAAAGACCCCATAAAATCAACTTTTGTGTCAAAAAGCTAGAAGCATCATATGAAGCTAGTGCCACAGTCATGAAAATAAGGTAACAGTGTGAGACCGGAAGATTTCCCACACTTCCAGGTCTTTTCCCTCCAGAACAAAGTTGAGGCAAAGAAGAGGAAAGACAATTCCATGCTTCCAAGGGAGCATCCCTCATTTGCTGTCAGCACACGTTACCATCCTTTCTATAAAGCTCACACTTCAAAACCCAAGCAAATGCCACAAAAGCTTTGCAGCCGGCACAGTGCAAAGGGCTCCACGAGCAGGGCACTGCAACACCACACTCCTGCAGCTGCACAGGGCTCACTTCTTCAGCACCACAGCCCCTGGCAAGCTTGAGGGAGCTCTGGGCTGGGCGGCTCGGCACGCAGCATGGCACCATTCCCAAAAGCTCTCCAGAACCAATTCCTGGGAAGGAAAAGCACCGGGAAAACCTGTGGGACTTCAGGAATATCACACGTTCAAAACAGACACCGGGTGCCCTTGCTTTCACAATGAACTCTTGGCTCCAACTGAAACAACTTTGCCTCAAGTTATTTTCCACTGCTCACCATCACTGACAAAGATTCCGGTTTGATTTAAAGCTGCCCCACAACTTAGGTAGAAACTTAATGATGCAAAACCCTGCAGTAGGGTTTTCTGGTAGATTTTCTTTCCTGAATTACAAATGTCCACATAGCAAAGAAACAGTCCCTGCCTGCCTGAGGGACTGACTGTGTCTTTTCAGCAATCAGTGCTGGAAGTGCCTGCACTGCCAAAAACAATGGTGACAGGCAGTAGTGAGCTGCTCTTGTTACTCCTCACCAGAAGGATACAACACCTTAACCACGGTACTCCTGGCTACACTGCCAGCTGCAGTCAGCTTTCCTTGCTGAAACTGAATGCTTTCCTACATTTGCTCCTTCAACCACAGAACTTCACTATCTAACAGCACATCTTCCTAGAAAAAAAGTTGCCATGGAGATGTCTTTATCCAATTAAAATGTTCTGGGAGCCTGCAGAATCAGCACTGACATTCAGAGTCTCAGCAAGGTTTTGAAAATCATTGATCTGCTGGCAATATCCACAACCTTTGTAAAATGAGAAACAAAAAATGACTGTAATACGGAAAAAAAATTCAAAGGGAAAGTCTGCCCTTGGGTTTTTGGTTTTTTTTTTGGGGGGGGGGAGGGGGGAAGAGGATTGTACCAGAACTCTCTACCAAAACTGTATTTACTTTGTTTATACATTCATGGGAATACATGCACGTGCATTAGAAGTCTGCAGAAAGTCAGAAACAGAGATCAAGTTACAAAAAAAACCTCGATATCATTCATGTTCCTTCAGTTTAGCGTGTGCACAGATACACCCACACAAAAGAAAACAATAAGCAACTCCATTTCAATAATGCCAGAAAGTAACACCATCTTAATTAATCCTGGTGAGGACTTTCAATGGAGTGGTTCCCACTAACACCACTCAGGTGATACAGCACTGCAAGTCCTAATTCTACATACAGTACCTAAACCTTCTCACTAACTAGGAGTCTAGCCAGAGCTAGAGCAAAAGACATCAAAAAGGTGCCTTATATGTGACATCACTTCCAGCAACAAATTCACATAATCTGTCAAATCTGCCTGATCCAGGTCTAGATCCATCAAGAGAAGACCATGTAACAATCCAGCCTTAAGGGCAGATCAGGTGTTGCCCATTTGGCACCTACAAGAGACTCCTTCCTTTCCTCCTAAGACTAGCCCCTTAACTCCAGTTCTCCAGCATTTCAACAGTCCAAGTCACTACATGGTCCCAATTCACTGGATCTAGCAGCCTGATTAATACGATCTTCCACAAAAACAGTGTGTCAACAGTCCTCTGAGGAGGTGTTTTTCATTCTTGGTGGTGAAGACAAAGCAGAAAGGGAAACATATTGGAATAGTTTGTTTGTTTGTTTTTTTAAGTGAGGGTTTTGCTGAATCCTCCTTCAATTTAATATTACAACCAGTCTTTAATGAGACTCGTTCCAAAGCTAGATGCCGTCAACATAAGCCTTTACATAGATGCTACAATCCCTCTTCCTCATTCTTTCCATGTATATCCTGAAGAGCCTCTATGCATCCAGTGCAGCACTCCAGTCAGAAGAGCTGTGTTAACAAACCTGCACAATCCCAGTGAACCACATCTCTGGAACTAATTTGCCCTGCTTTCCCCATACTATATGCTTTTTTTTTTCTGGGATTGGCAAAACAAGATCTGAGCTCCATACCCATCAACCTCACCCCTAGAGCTCTGCAGTTCCTCATTATATGCTCCAGGTAACTTCCAGAGCTGAACTCTGGGTACCAACAAGGAAGAGGAAGAAGAGGTCCATGTTAGGAGGCTGGACAAATCTTGGCCATATATCTACAACAATCCCAGATCCTGGCACCTACCAAGCAATAAAACTGCTGAGACATCAGGTGAGATCAGAAAATACATGCCTTGATCATCCATAAGAAGAATCTTCAGTAATTTTCTGTGACCGGTACCCATTACTCTTCACTCATGGTACAGCACTGTTGCCAGAATACAGTGTCACCCATTATGGAACAGGGAAGTGTAATAAATAGCACATGAGATATTCATGATGGCAAAATCTTCTGTGACTATTAAACTCCTTTCCAGATTTTCACTAACACAGCGCATGCTAAGGCCTGATAAAACTACAAATCTGTGGCCAGCTCTCATTCAACCAAGGATCCTTAAAAGAACCTGCCTGTTCCCACAGTGCAAGATAGTGCTGGTCAACACTGCGACTCATTTTCCCCTTTTGTGTGAACACTAAATTCCGGCTCAGCTGACTCTGATAGGTCTTGTTGATCCTCACCAGTGCTCAAGATACTATAGGTATTCTGAAATTGAAGAACTGCAGGTGGAACAGATCTGTAACTTTGTTGCCAGAAGCTTGTGGCTTCAGCCTTATCTATCTCAATAGTCTCTGTCTAATTGGTCTCCAGCTGTCACTCCTTCCTCACCTTGTGTAGCTGGGGCTTTCCACAAATACCACATCAGTCTTCATCTTCTCCCGCCATCTGGAATCTCAAGACCTTGACCACAGCATATCTTCCACAAGAGTGGCTACCATCGCCCTGACCTCCGGGAAGACACAGGAGCTCTCTGAACCATGCAATGTGGATGCTCTATTAGGACTTCTTCCTAATAGAGACAAGGACTCTGATGTGCTAATGGCAGTTCTGCAGACTTCTTCTACATCTTAATGGATGTCTATGTGCTGGACAGCAGCAGCAGATGCATGTCCAGACCATGCTCTGCAGCTTTTTCAGACTACCTCTGTATAATCTTCAAGCAGAGCTACACAGCCTTAAGTGGAATTATTAGGCCTCTTTGCATTTCTGCTGCAACAACTCTTTGGTCTCATTTACCACACTCTGTGGGCTGCCTTGCTCTTGCACTAACAGATACATTTTGATGAAAATATGATCTTGTCCACATCAGCATCTTCCTGAGCATCCATCATCCAGCTTTTAAAGTGCTGTTGCTGCTGTACTGCCCTGCCACCCACACTCCTCTCATCATGAATCTGACTGGACTGAGTCCTGAAAAACCTGATCTGGCTTTAAGTTAGCGCTCTTGTAAGTAGAATGTTTCAATGAGATCATTCCTAGATTCCTTGCCCTTGAAATTGTTCTGCATTTCTATGTCAAGGACCCTAATGAATATATACTGAAGTTCAAATGATTTTATTTTAACAGCAAACAATGAGCAAAGCATGGATCTGTTCCCCAGGAGGCACAGAAATGCATTCAACATTGTTATGGCACCCAGCTCTTGGTACAAGAAAAGAAAGAACCTCAGTTTTGTTCTTTGTAACCTTTGTGTAGGAATGAGGACAATTAAGAGGGCCTAGACTTCATTTACATGTCTATTTACAAGCCGTCTAAGTCACAGACCTGCACTGTATATTCTATTGATAGATCACTACCAAGTGAGCTAATAAAGCCACTGGCTTCATTAACCTTTATCACTTCCCTGTGTTTTTCTTCCTGTGTGACAAAGTAAATCATACGTGTTCTGTTCCAAGATTAGAAAGCAGCCTAAAATTCACTTGGTTTCAATGTCTGGCTGCTGAGCCTTCCCAACCACATCAACCACAAGCAGGGATTTTTGTAATTCTACAACATTCTGCAGAAGACAAAATAAACAGAAAAAGATAAAAAAATCTTCTATCGCTTCTATCACAACATCCACTAAGCGCCTCATTGTCACATGTGAAGGCAAACTTTCCAACTGTCCTGCTGAAGGAGTGCTTTCCCCAGGCTGCCATTTAGTCCAGACCTACTGCCCCTGCCACCTACCTCCCCAAAATACCTAGAACAGAACATAAGAAGCTAACACACAAAATTCCCCATGTGCTGCTGAAGCATTCTTATCCACAAGCTTCACTTAACCATGCTTTCAACTCCTTCCCTAATATGTTTCATGTGTCAGTAGTCACATAAAGTTTTCTGTCTGAAACCTGAACTAAATCTACACGACCTACAGTAGAGTTTTACAGAGCAGAGCACACACTACATGGCATGACTAACTTAGCCTAAACCTTTTAAGAAAAGCTTAATGTAACTTTATCTAACCACACAGAAAGCAGCACAACATAAAATTTCCACAATATTAACTTCCCAAAGTAAATAAAGCATTAAAAGCTTGTACAGAGATTTCGTATCTGCACTCCTGGGCTGCAGGAGGAGAGTGACCATGTATTAATTTATTTATTTTAACATCTTTAACTGCCAAGTTTGCAAGTCTTTTTTAGCATCCAGGAACTAAATCAGCATGAGAAAACAAACATGAAACTTGGTTTTACGTATGCTTTGGTTTACATACACACACTCCCAGCCTGCAATCTCCCTCTTTTTAAAGCTCTGCCTCCTGCACCTTACTTTTCCAGGTAGCAGAAGAAGATATTCTGATCCTCCTTTCTTCGTTTCTTCAACTCTCCCAGAACAGCACATATTGAAAAGCCAAGGCTCATATCACTGGCTTATATTCCCTCTCCACACTTCTCCTGTTGTTGCTGGCACACTCATATACTTCTGCAGAACCTGTATGACACTACTTTGCATCTCATCCATGTCCCCCACACAGAAAGAGACGGTTCCATTAGTAGCAGACACTGATCATTTCAATGTCTGCCTGCTGAAATATCAAAAATGGAATAAGGAGTGAGGCCTAGAAAAATGTACACAATTCAAAGAATCCCTAAACAGATAAAGAAGTTATTCAAATTTATTAAGGTAAGTGAAGAACAAAAAGGAAGGTTCAATATTTTAAGTCTGTATCAAAATTACCACTTCCTTTAAATAGGGGTAGAAGAGTAATAAAATAAAACCTTGTAAAAAGCTGACTTACTTTACAACTCAAAAGAGATCTTTCGACTTGATATTTACACTGATCATTTGTAGAGAACCAGTTTCTGAAAAGATTGTATTTTCATTCACAGCTTCACAGGCAAAATTCAGGAGGATCGTAAATTTTAAGGAGATAAACTAAACCGACAGAACTATTCAAACTGATGGTAAACACTCTGGTATCTCCTAAAACACTGGATAAAAGCTTGCCTAGCCTGGGCATCTAAAAGGACAACCAAGCTTATGTACAGTACACTTTATAGCTTCTTTTTCACATACAAAGCTTAATACAAATATTTTAAAATTAAAAATAAAGAACACCATAACTCTCATAACAAACAAGAAACAAAGACCAGAGCACATGATAATTATTCCCAGATTTCCAGTGTTTTGGGATTCACATGGTGTAATTAAACGTATTTTAAGATACCATTGCTTTTTGGTATTTCACAGAACATCTTACAACTTTTCATTGAGGCTCTAATGTCATTCCACTCTTTTTGATTTGGATACACCACTCTTCGTGAACTTTTGATTGTTCTAAGCATACATAAGACCTCTGGATACTCCTGAGGTGCTACTAGGTGGTAGTACAACTCCTAGAAGGAGCAATGACAGTGCCACACAACAACACACAGCAGTGCAATACTCAGTTGTTGCAGTCTTTGCTCCCATTCTGTTAGCAAATGCTGCCTTCAGGCTCACAAAGAAATTGGACTTGTGCATTGTAGAGGGAAATAGTGAACATAACAACACTGCAGTAGAACAAAGGACAGGTAGAAACAATCTGTCCATTAGATCAGTAACATACCGTTACTCCAGTTAAACCTGGGCCTTTTCCTTCAATTAGTTTATACATTTCCTGAAGTGCTTCCTCATCACTTTTGCCTTTAAATCGCTTCTTGGAGAGTTCTTGAAGAGCTTCCTTAAACTGCTCAAAAGTAATAGTTCTTACAGACTTTCCCCTGTTGAAACACACAGCAATTGAAAGAAATTACAAGAGAGCACAAAAAGCATTTCAAGGATAGCAGAGTGGTTTCAATATACCACAGTGAACAACAGAACACAGCAACAGAACAGGAAGACCCATGCAGCCCATTTATGGTGTCAAATAAAACATATCCCAGGAACACCACTTTATTTTTATATGTACACCAGTAGGATGGCATTTCATAGACTTCCCGACTGGGTCTACTGTTGGGAATGGCTGCAGCTCATAAAATTAAATACAGTCTCATTTGGTTGATCACTTATAAAGCCTGCATGTGCAAGACAAGAACTGAAGGATCTTAGGTAAGTCTTTTTATTTACTATTTTTTATTCCTCTTTGAATAACTGGTTATCATATTATTTATAAGTCACTATTCATGTATTCACAAAAAAAGAATTATTCTGCTACTGCGTAAAGCAACTATTGAAAAGCATTTAAAAACTTGAAATTCCTCCTCAGTTGAAGACTGACAAGTTTTTAAATTACAAATTTAAATTCAATACCTGTTTTTCCTTCATAGACCATCATCTTCAAAAAACATTTAAAGGTACACACAAAACACAATATGACAGTCTGGTAAACTTATAAACCTGCCAGAAATTTGGAGCTGAATACTTGCTGTAATTTTACTTGCTTTCTTCACTAATAGGAAGATCGTATTTTCATATTAGTAAATTACTTACTTATTTTTACTTTTAATGGAGAAGATGTTGCTGTACAGGTGTGTGGTGCAAATTCTGATGAATAGGAAATTCACACTTTACAAACACCAGTTTACACTGTCATTCCTGCAGATCTTTTTTGGTCCATCACACCAAAGGTTTCAGTTGATAGAACTGTTACAAAGCTTTCACTACAGTGATGCGTTTAACCAAAAGGAAGTTAATACATGTCTGTTTTCTAGTATTTTAAAATATTCCATTTAGGCAGGAGATAACATTGTGGAGCATGCACTGTTCCACTCAATTCCCTAATATTAACCTAGTTTTAGTGTTCCTCATTTTAAAATTCATGTATGAAGCAACAGCATAAGTGAGTTTACTCACCATTAAACAAAAAACAACTATTTTTAGTTGTTATGAATTACAGCAGACACAAACCACATCTTTTCCTGTATTAGTAAATTACAGACACTCTAATCTTTTGAATAAGAATTTACACCGCAAAATTTAGCCATATACTTTGAACTAAAATTCAGCAGATCAAATAGATCCATTTCCAGAAAGATGCATTGACACTTATGCTGATATAATCTTAAATAGTATCATCTTCAGAAGCAGAAAATGTTCACAACATTACAAAACTCTCAAAGTTAAAGCAATATTTGAGAGTACATGTTGCTGGGAAACGTGCTACTACACAAGTTTTGTTTGCTACTTGAGCATTTCTTTTTATGCCAATTTAGAGAACATTTCAAGCAAATCAGGGGAAAAAATAACCAAGCACCACCACACAACCCAGACCAGTCTTTTCAACAGGGACAGCTGTTTATATAGGAATAAACAACAGATGCTAGGATAGACAAAGTGTGCACCAGCAACAGAAATCTTGGGCTAGAAAAGCAGTATATAGAAATCTAATTTTAATTAAAGTGTCAAAAAGACCATTGTGAAGAGCAATTCAGCTATATGTCATGGATTTATCTTTGACCTTCTCTTAGACACCTTCAGTGGTCAAATCCCTCTTAGCTGGGGAATGCCTCCACTAATGAAAAGGGGAAGTGAGATTTCTGGTTTAGCAACCAACAGTTAGAAAGTGACTCTACTTCAATTAACTAAACAAAAATGAAATTTTATCCCAGGCTTTAAAACAAAGAGAAATTGGTTATTCACAACAAAATTCAGTACTAAGGGAACTCTTGACATAATTCTTCATTACTGGCATTCTTTATTTTCAATGCAGCCTTTCAATTCTTTATTTTCAATATGTAGCAAACATCAGCAACCTCCACAAAATAAAACTGATGTGTCTTTTGACCAAACATTGCTGTTTGCAACTACTTGTCTGCTTTTGGTAAAGCATGTGCTGGAGTATCTCATAGAATTAGCTGGTAAAAGAACATCATGACAGTAGAAATAAAGAATATAATCCAGCATTTCATTAATCAGAAAGACAGGTGGAATAAACTGCAATTAACCACCTGGAATTTCTCCAGGATTCTCATTAATAGGATGAACATCCCTCTTCTGATGAAACATGTCCAAGAACTTTTAAGCAGCGCAAGAGGTCAAGACTTCATTTTGTTTTGCCTCTCATTTAAAAAAAGAAAGCACTGGCCATCAATGCAAGGTTTCAGCATAACAACACTCTAAGGCCCTAAATTCTCTACAGACTCAGAGCCAAGTCCAGCATACAGGCCATTCTGTAGCACATAGGCTTAGCTTGGATCACTAGTCAGGATCATCGCAATGGAAAAGAGAATGATCACTTTCAGCAAAACCAGCAGAAATTCATGTTGATTTATCTGTGTTTCCCCGAATATTCTGAGCCTGAAGGGACCCACAAGGATCACTGAGTTCAACTCTGAAGTGACCAAACCCATGACCTTGTAACTATTAGCACCACACTCTAAACAAATGAACTGATCTCAGGGTTTAAGTAACACAGGAAGAATTTTTGGTTGCACACTTATTCAATAGAAGAGCATAACTTTTTTTGTGTGAATTAAAAGGAAAAAATACATAAATATGGCTTCCAAGAGGAACAAAGAACATTTGGTCTAAGACACAGGTATACCTACCTCTCACATTTGGTCTTTTCCCTTTTACTTACATGGGGCAAGGAAATTAGTGGATTTTCCCCCTTCAGCTTAAGGTATAACCACAAATTGGGCACATATATGATGTGTAGTAGAACGTAGTATTGCAGCTGGACTCCAAAAGAGAAGCAAATGTGCATCGTAGCTGATATTCTTTATCAGCAAACAACATTAATTGGATGTTAAAAATAGGATTGGAAGTGAAAGAATTTTTGCAACTATGTCCCAAGTTTCCTAGATAAAACAGCTTTAATTTTGAAATTTGTTATCTTTTTCTACACTCCAAAAATATCCCCTCTCGATCCCTCATCTATTACAATATTATCATATCCACTTGTAAAGCATCATATTTAACTCCAAAATTCTTAAGCTGCAACTTAAGTCTTGTGGAAAACCATAGGAATACAACATGTTCTTGCACTTTTGGTATGTGAGGTATGGTACATGTATGCCATGTACCAGCATCTAAATTACCAAGCAGCAATCCTACACCCCCTCCTGTCTCTAGAGAGAGGTCTCAAAGAGCTCTGAGCAGTTGCTGTCACCATGATTACTAACCAGAACATCATGCTCCCCTCTCCTCTGTCTATACAGCCATGGGTTTAATGTATAGGAGACCACTGACTGAGTAGGTAGAAATGACAGAGGAAAAGTCTTTCAACAAACCTTGATTTACACTCTCTCCAATCCAGGTCCACAAAAACACCCTAGGGAGAATGACTTGTGAGTATTATTGGATGGAAAATTGGACATGAGCCAGCAACATGCACTCCCAGCGCAGAAAGCCAACAACTGTATCCTGCGCTGCACCAAAAGCAGCATGGGACCAGGGTGAGGGAGGGGATTCTGCCCCTCTACTCTGCTCTGGTAAGAGCCCACTTGGAACACTGCATCTAGCTCTCGGGAATCCAGCACAGGAAAGACATTGACCTGTTGGAGCAAGTCCAGAGGAGAGCCACAGAGTTGATCAGAGAGAAGGAACACCTCTGCTATGAAGAAAAGTTGGGAGAGTTGGGATTGTTCAATCTGATGGAGATATGGCTCCAGAAGACCTTACTGCAGCTTTTAGGGGGCCTCACAAGGAAGGATGGGAGCAGGCTTTTTCGCAGAGCTGTTGTGATAGGACAAGGTAATGGCTGTGAACTAAAACAGGGTAGATTCAGACTAGATCTAAGGAAGACATTTTTGGGAGGATGGTGAAACACTGCAAGAGGTTGTCCAGAGAAACAGTAGATGGCCCATCCCTGGTCAGATGGGGCTATGAGCAAGCTGATCTCATGCAATATGTCCCTGCTCATTGGGCGAGGGCGAGGTGGTGGTGTTTTACCTGGATGACATGTAAAAGGCTCTCTCCAACACAAACTGTATGAAAAACTCTAATACTATTAACACAGCATAACACACAAGGTTGTCATACCCCAGTTTATTTTCACCATTTTTAATGCCCGGTTCACATTCAGGAAATCCCTTCCTTGTACAAGCATTTCAGAACTCACGAACTTAAGAAAAAAACCCCAACCCATGAGCCCCCAGATAAACTACTTCCATTCTATTAAGCAACTGCTACAAAGAACCAGCTTCTTTGTGTATATTTCTAACTTGTTTTTAGAAGCTCATTATAAATATCTTGTTTCCATGGGAATAACAAAACAAATATATTCACTTCCATTTTCCAAGTGTTACAAGTTCAAATTTGTCTACAATTAAGTATGCCAAGGGTGATCACTCAGCTCTTAACACTCATCTCTTAGGTTTAGCATTCCAGAGAGTTAGTATAGAAAGAAGATAAAAAACTGTATGTTAAAAAAAAAAATCAAGGCATCAGAATGAAAATTAAAACTGATCAAAAAATAAGACAAAATGGAAAACAGCAACAAAGAAGGGAAGGTAGGAGGGAAAAAAGGCTTTTACATAAGTAGGTGTCATAAGCTTGGCCAATTCAATGAAAAGAATGAAATATATGAGGGACATTAATAATAAATTTTTTTTAAAGCCCTATACTTCATTATGACAAAAAGAAACCTTTATGTTTAGAAAGGATACATTCTTACATACCATTCTATTTTAAGCTCTGCTTCTTACAACAAACAGAATTACTCTAATGCATCATCCTTCAGTGGCAGGAACCATGTTCACGGTACAATAATGACAGCCTCCTGTGTCTATGCTTACATTTGGGAACAGAATGAATATACTCTGAAGAATTTTAGGAAGCTTCCCATCACTTCCCCTTCCTCGATAAGTCTCTCCACATGTGGCCACTACATATTGGAAGACTCTGAACTGAAGTTTGAAATCCTCAGTTTGCTCTTGGGAGCCCAAGTTCACCTACATAAAAGCGTCGGTTCTGTGTCTGGACAGTAGCACAGTAAAAAAAGTGCAAAGTTTCAAACACTGGCCCAAAGCAGATTGGAACAGCAAGTGATGCATTTTTCATTTGCAAATATTACTAATAACAGTGCCCCAAGTTCTTAAATGTGAAAGTGCACTGCTGCAAATGCATACTATGGACTTGAATACTATTTGGATTAAAAGTTGTCCACAATTTCAACTGAAAAGCTACACAATTACACTCCATATACCCAATACACAAAATCCTTGGCTGGTTATTAGAGATCTTTATCTCCACAACACTAAAACAGTTCAGTATTAATACAACAAAGTTTACAACTTAATAGGTCCTGCTGTAATCTCCAAGCTACCAAAAGTCACCCCCAATTCCAATCACAAAAGGACACTTTTCTATTTTCTTACATTGAAGATAGGAAAGAAGATGTAGAATTACTGAGAAAAGCTTCTATTTTTTTAGCATGTCAGAGGATTACAGCAGGATACAATAACCAGGACTGTTCTACTGTGGAAACTGTCCTCTACTCACAAAGGTCTAAGGAGTATAGCAGGCTGGACAAGGGTCTAAAAACACCACACCTAGAAGTGGGACCCTAACAAATGTTTTTGCATAAATTCCAACAGGAGGGGTTTTGTTTGCAATTCTAAATTCACCAGAGACTTGGGAGTCTGATCAACTGAGCAGTCAAGTAAAACTCAACAGCATCTTTTCTTGTAAATTAGAACAGGACTTTGGGTACTTCCTATATTTATTCCCTTTCCAAGGCAGTCTCATTCATTCAGGAAACAGAATGAGGGACCACGCTGGTAAGAGAACACGTGAGCAGCTTATTTGTCACAGTTTCTGACTTAGTGGCACAATAAGCCTGATCAGGCTATTTCTGATTTACCACTATTGCTCCCACATCTACGTAGGCAACTTCTAACTAATACTAAGAAATATTTCTAACTTATCAGAAGCCAACATTAAAAATTACTCAAATTAATCATATAAAGGCATCATCACTGAGAACAAGACCATAAGTCAGGTGCTTTATCCTAAGGGCTAACCAAAGGCGTATTCCCTAATGACATTCAGCCCTGACTTCAAACTTTAGCTGCTTCTCTTTTATCTTAACAAGCCATACTAAAAAAAGTCACTACAGCTGAAACTTACCGATTTTCATTCAAAGATTTTCCTTATTTACCACTTTACAGCAGCAACTTCATTATTATTATTATTATTACTCTTATGGCCCAGGGCATTCACCCTTCTTTGTTTAGTAGAACAGACACTTTCTCTTCCTTGCTACTTGTAAAAACACCAAGTCTTCATGCATGGAGTCCCTTGTGTCCTTAAAGGAATTTCCAACTGCCTTTCTCTGGGAAAATCGAAGATTAAAGATACCCTTCCCAGGTGTAATAATAGGCTTTTCCCCCATGGTTCCTCACAAACACTGCGCAATCTCTTCCCTGGGTTTCACAAGTCCATCACCCCCTCCACGGTATCCCCTTTCCCTGTTTCCCCATTGGCTATGGGGCCTGGTGTCTAACTCCTGTCTTCCCTAGTGTCACTTGCCCCCTGCCCTGCCCCCCTTGTACCACCCGCGAACCTGAGACACTATACAACTGACAAAATGCACATGATCACTCCCTTTGGCTCTTGCTTTCACCTTCAGCACATGGAATAAAGGCCTGCTGGAATTAATCTGGGGCTGGGAGCCTTCTGCTTCTCTGCTGAGTTAGCCTGTAATGTGTGTGGATGAGTGAGCCTGATTGCTGCCTGAATTCTTCTCAAGCAGTTTCTCCACTGGAGAGGCTGACTGGGATCTATTAGGCTGTAGCTGCACACTGAAAAAGACACTGTTACATTCATGATGTGGTCTATAAACCTAATGTATGTCGGTAACAACTGCTCGTGGTAGGTGTACTGCACACCTTGACAATCAATCATAAGGTACCACAGACAAATTCAAATTCCTTGAAGCAAAATAGGTTTGTACCAGTCTCTGCAAAACACAACACTCATCTAACAGATGTAATTTTTTCTAAGAATGTCTGCTGTAACATTATCACCACAAAGTCCAAGGCTGTTTAACCAAGAAGCAGATTATGCTGCAGGGCTGGTGGTTTACCTTTTTCTTTTTGTAGTTTACAATTTTCACTTTCTCCTCTCTTTACACAGCTCAGAATTTCTGTGGACTATCAGCATGACAATTTATAGCCAAGAAATAGCTAGGTACTAGTAATACTCCCTAGGTAGCTAACCAGGCTAGTAGAACCTTGCAATCTAATGGAGTATTGAAGACATCCTGTGAAGGTCTGGTTTTTGCTATCTATCAGTCAAGAACAGAATAAAACCCCCCTTAGATATATAGTGCAAAAAACCCCTTAAAAATGAAAAAGGGAACATTTTCTTGGATAAAATGGACGAATGTATGATTAACCCAAAGCAAAGGCTTGTGTATGAATTTTAAAAATTCAGCTGAAGACAGATGAGCAAGCCAAGAAAACTACTTTAATACTATCAGGGTATTTGCACTGCACTAATTAACAGCTCTAAAGAGACATGGTAAAAAAAAAATTAAGGTAACAATACTTCAGATATCACTTTGCAACAGATTTCTGCCCAATTAATGGGTAAAACTGGGATACTGAAATTAGACATCTGTATGTTAATGCAAGCAGGTATAATTTGGCAACTTGTGAGGAAAAAGGCATGGAAGATATTTTCAAAAACATGATCCTAGGAAGAAGCTACAACAGAGATCTTCAGCTAAAGCAGCGATCACTTCTGGGACACAAGCACCTTTGAATGCACGCCTATTTCCAAGTGAATTCTTTCGAGGGGAAGAGTACGACTGACAACAAGGACATCCAGATGACCTTCACAATTAATCTCTCTAAAATAGATAGCATCTTGGCCAAGTCAGAGTATAGCAGTTGGACTAGATGGCTTCATATACCCCATGACCACAAGGGAACACCATTATCAGTTTTTCTAAGAAAGAAAAACAAGACAAGCCACTGCAAAGTGCAGTACAAAATTCTCTCACGATATCACTGCAAATAGTCATGACTTACAGAAACCTCCCTGGGAGTAGGCCTCAAGGGCAGAACACCTCAGATCATTCACTCAGGAACTGAACCTGGAATGGACAGTTTTTCCTTCCTGGTGCTTTTTGTCTCATTAATGAGCAAAGGTAAAGCAGAGTATGCCTAGTTTATACTAAGTATCTGAAACTGGGATAGCTGCTGAGCTGTGAAAACCTGAAGCAAGAGGACATCAACAGCTCACTAAACTAGCAGTGGATTAGACTTCACTGCAACTTAAATATTTTAGGCTTCTCTTATGAAAACTCTATTTATGATACTTGAAAGACTTACAAGTCTCTCCTCTTGACTTTTTTTCCTATCCTATGTGCTTCACTCATGGTGAAAATTCATTTCCTTTAAAATAAAATCCAAAATTCAAAAGAAGACAAACCCAAGTATAGGCTATGAGCCTATTAGATAAAATAGTATTGGGAAGGAAACAAAGAGGGACTGGAGAAAGAATACGACTTGGCAAAAACATTACTGAGTGAAAGCTTCCAAAAGAAAGCAAATCCCAGAATGAGTTAAAGGGGTTAAAGAGATTTAATGGAATTTACAGAGGATGAGGAAAAGAGAAAGTCCAAGCAGCCAGTAGGTCTGATAGCTATATACAGCTTAGAGGAAAAGACTAAATTAGCTAAACAGAGTAGCAGAATCCAATTATTTCACTTTTGTTTGGAGTTTTCTTAAGTTTAAGAGAACAAAAATAATTTACATTTGAATACTTAATCATGAAGATTCATGTAATGGTTAGCTACTGATAAGAAGTACAAGGAAAACTCTGTGAAGCCTGAAGAAAGCATATGCCCCAACTTATATTAAAGGCGTTTGCAAGTGTATTTGGCATGACAGGCATGGACCAGACTTTGGAAAAAGAAACATGCTACCAAGTAGTCTGGGAGTACTCCAGCTTTCCCTTGTAATAGAAGAGAGATATCCATCTTCTAGTTGTCAATCCTGTGGACTCTACCCAAAGAACGTAAAAACTACACACACAACAGAGAGAAGACAATAATTTTATCACTCCTTAGAATGCTGGATACTCCTGTGAAAGAATCCAATAAATGACATACAACTTGCAGATAACATTGTTCAGTAACATAGAAATCCACCCCTTGGGAGGATGAAGGATTCATACCAGTTGACAGCTCAATTTGGGTGGAAGTTAAGACATTAAAGGACATGGCATGGGTGAGTGAAACTAGCAGGAATATTAGCCAAAGTACAGAAAGATGAAGGAAATTAGGAGCAATTCAAAAAAGAGGCTGCAGAGAGGTCTTAGACACATATGATAGGGGACAAACTAGTGCTGAAAGAGAAAGACAATGCCTTCAAAATCAGGCTTCTGGCATATATGGTGGTTTCTTCTCTAGAAGGCTCAATTTATATGCTGTTCTTTTTGGTTCTTGTCATCTTAAAGTTATGGACTAGGCTAGACATACACACAGGCCATAGGGGAAGGGAGCAGAAACTAACCACAGTGTAATAACCCAACACAGTGCACAGCTGCCAGAGACGCTGCTGAGCACATCCAAAATACAAAAATCCAAGAGGATGATGCCATAGTGTTCATGAAGTCAGCCTCAAATAAATAAATTAAAGCAGTTAAGAATAATTGAAGATTTACTATGCATTCTTAATAGCTAATCACTTCATTGTCATTCTTCCACAGGCTGAGCTTACCACACAAGCTAGTGGCAAGAAGCTATTCTCATATAATAATACTTACTATTTTATCTTCAGAGAGCTGAAAAAGCTGATACAATCACTGCAATTTCAAAAGTTCTTTCTGCTGTTGAAGTGCAGCGGCTTAGGGCAAATGCTTTACAGTTGAGAGGACAGAGCAAAGAACCAACATCACCCATACTTTCTCCACCAGTTAAAGCAGTGCACATGAACACACTGCCTGATAACCCAGGGAAAGAAAAGTAGGATATAAAGATAAGGCATCCTTCTACAGATCACCAGCAATCCCATGTGAGCTGACATGTCTCATTCATGTCCCAGAACAAAAAAAAACCCCAAACCAGCCCTGGGGTGACTTTATGATGCTTTTATCCCCAGTCATCTGTTGTGTTTATGTTGGATATTAAGTTCTGCACCTTTAAGACTGGTTCCGAGAACGAAGGGAGGGAGAAAGAAGCGTGGAGTTTGTTATCAGAAACTGCACTTGCTCCCTCATGTCCTTCGCACGGACTGTGTTTGTCTGCAGCAGGGACAGACAGTGGGAGAGAGAGCTCTCCTTTGTTTTTGGACAGCTTTTTTTTAGCTAGCTGAGGCAGAGAAATTCCCTGGACTGCGGCTTTTCTTTCTCTTGGAACTGATCGGCCTTGCTCTGGACTGAAAACCCAGAAAAACACTGGGAGCTCACACCTGTGGCCCACTGGGACTGGGATGCTGTATTCCAGCACCAGAGCCTCATGACAAGGACTTTCTGAATTTGCCATCTCTTCAGAGTACTGAGAGGTTTTATTGTTTGATAATATTCTTTTTTTTCTTCTTTTTTTTTTTTTTAATGCTTGTGAATACTTTGCTTGCTAAATAAACAGTTTTTTCCACTTTTCTCCAAGGAAATCTTTTCCCAAACCAGTTGTGGGAGGGGCTGCTTGAATTTTGCTTTCTAGAGGGACCCCCATTTGGAGGTTTCCTCCCACATTTGCCCTAAACCAGGACACCAGCATTTGGGTTTATTTTGATTCTCTTGTTTGATTTCACACCTAGTGTGAAAATATTTGATTAAAAATGAGGCCAATCAAAGTACAATGAAACAACACCCAACACAAACACTGTTCTAAAACACTGTGACAAGCCATGACCATGAGTAATGTCAACACTGCATGGCGAAACATCCTCTAAGCAGGAGTGAATGGATTTGATTCCAAGCAGTTAATCCACAGAAACCATATAAAATTGTTCATAAGTATGACAAGAAAAATATTTTCAAGGACAGCTTTCAGATTACTGGCTATTTTTCAGGACTTCATTTACATTACTAACCCGAATTTATATAAATACATGGCACTCAGAGATAGGAAAAGAGACACAACCTCATGAACTTGTACGTTAGCACCCTCAGGTTTTTGGTAACCAGTAGCCTTCCTTACTGCCTTCTCTCTACGTACTGTATCAAGGTTTTGACTGAGTCGACATTGAGGGAGGACATTATCATTTTTGATGAGACCAATTAACCAAAAACAAGACATGACATTTGACAGGAGAATAGAAAGTGGAATTTTTACAATAGAAAATAGAGTTACATAAGACAGTGCTGTTATTATTAATGAGACGCAGAACAGAAAAGCTTCTTATCTAAGAACTAGATATTAAATGGTGTCCTGGGTTGTACTACAGGATGTGCACAAAGCATTCTATCACCACCTTCATGAACTGTTGAATCCAGGTGGGGGCAGTGCTCTTCCCAGGCCCCCTCCCTCAGGGCTATCTTCTGTTAATGGCCCATCAAATGCCTTGCCCATGACTCATAGATAACCCCCTCCAGGAGCTATCTGTCTTTAATGGGCCATCAAGGACCCCCTGCATGACTCATCATCCCACTGTGAGATGCTCTGCCCAGGGGGAGGAACCAAGCATTCTCACCTGGATATAATGTGGGGTTTGGGACAGTAGAGGCAGCCCTTACCCAGTGGATTCCCAGAGGACCCGAGCTACCAGACCTCTCTACGGGATCACTGCTTCAGGAAGACCACCTCATCTGGACTGCTTCCATCACTCTGTTCAGGTTGTATTCTGACTCTGTTAGTGGTCTTTTGTATTATTGCATCTATTTTCTTTTACTTTTTTTTCCTTTCTTCCTATTAAATTGTATTTCTGGCTTGGAGCGTCTCATTTGTTTTGCTTTCAAACCACTACAAATGGTTATATGGTATGACATCTTACTAGATTTACAGAAAATTCAAACTCAGGGGGACAAAGAACAAAGGCATTATTAAATAGGACAGGACATAGTAAGATCTTAAGTCTGAAGATATTAGAGCTTAAACTATGCCTTCATTAAGAACTGAATTGGACTTTGAAAGTAAACCATTGCACAAAGGACAGAATAATAACTGAATCTAACTATTATGGAACAACAGTGAGCGTCCAAGCTTCTGTCTAGCAACATATTACTCAAAATTGTTTTTCTTCTCAGCTTTTCCTTAAAATTACATTAAATCAAAAACTCTACTTTTATGTGCTACTGACTTTCCTGGAATTTCTTGTTTTCCTCCTCAGATACTGTGATGCTTCAGCAAAAACTCTAGCTGTGTATCCTTACAATGTCTAATATTATGAGGGATTTTTAATTGCCAGACAGGAATTTAATGACTACCAAATTTTTTAGCCATTTTTCCTACACTGAGCCAATCCAGATCAGAGCAGCATGCAAAGTACAATGCAAAATGGTGGCAAAGCAAAGGGTGAGTACTATGGGGACCCATTTTTTAAATCACTATGAAGATCAAGTAAAACTACAAGTACAACTTGAACATTTTATTGCTTGTTCCTAAGGAGAAAGATGTTTGGGTTAGTTTCCTTGAGAACTCTGACAAAACTTCCATCCTAATTCAGAAATTACACTGGTCAATATACAGAAAAGAAGTCCCTGGCTGATGACAAGAAAAATGAAGGAAAACAGATGAATAACACAACCTTGAATATTAGAGCACATTCACTTACTGTTCAGGCATGGCAGCTGTTTGTTAATCACCATATTGCACCAGGATAGGGCAAGTTTACTTGTATTTCTTGGCCAAGAAATTCAGAAAACGCTGTCTGATAGCTGAGGTAACAGAGGACATTCCAGCTCCAGGACATTCCTCCCTACCCTCCAAGTAAATATTTCCAGTTGCAGACTGGTTTTCAGTGAGGGTTTTTTTTGTGAGAAAGGTACAATACCATTTAATACTATACATAAGAAATATTATACATATTTTTCAAAATAGTTTTGCATAGTTATTTCTGAAACATAATTCAAACAAAGCAACACAGCCTCATATATTTGAGAACTCCAGCCAGATCAGCAGACAAGCTCAGCAGTAAGCAACTCATTGCTTACTAAAATGCAACCACAGAAGCCAGAGCAGCAGTACTCTAATCCAAGGTGGAATTTTCCTTTAGAGTTTAATTACACAGAATTTAAAACCAAGAGTTTTGTCAGATTGTCTCAATAAGAAAATAGCATTGTCAGATGGTTTTACAACAGCACCATTCCAGTTTTTCAAAGGATTTCACAGAGTTGGGTTGTTTTCCATGTCAAATCACATCTAACCACGAAAGCAATTTCTGAACCCAGTGACAGCTCAATGATAGTGAACTCTCTAAGTAAGAAAGTATGTGTTTGGGGAAGGGGTTGTATCAGTGATCCTGATGACAGAGAGAAAACACAGATGTACGTATATCTGCTAATGATTTTGTTGGCAATATGAGAAGGTGGCAGCATTAAAAATAGACAGCTGGCACTAACTGATGCCAGCACAATCTCAGCGTGTAAGAGCCATTGACCATTGCTGGAGATAGAAAGGTGTGAAATCAAGAATGACACACCAAGCGAAAAAAGAGAAGCTAACTACAGCGTTAGTCCATATCCATAGCTCAAATGCAGAGAAAGCCACAAAACTGTTTGCCATAACCAACAGCCAAGGACCAAATCACGACCTTCAGGAAAGGAGAATCCACACTGCAGTTATGCACAGAGCAGAAACCAGACATTTTCTGTTTCAAAGAAAAGAAGAAAAATAATAGAAATAAGGAAGGAACTGCCTATTTCTCCCCTACTGCAAGATTGCCTTCCCATATGAAAGGGAAAATTGAATGGTCACAGCAAAGCTCTAAATATATAGTTCACAGTCTTGGAGAATTTCCCATTCTGTGTCTGTTTCTTGCAAAGGAGATTTCACTCTGTGTTAAAGCAACAACATTCACAATGATGTCCTGCTCCCCATGTCCTTCTTATCTTCATGTCTTCTGAAAGAGCAATTAGAGATGCAATTGCCTGTATTGGCAGCATTCTCATTTTGCACAACATAAAGCAAGACAGAAGAATAGGCAGACTGTGGCGAAAGCAGTCTGTCAAACAGTTTACAAATGAGAGTAGGAGAGTATTTGAAGAGGTATCCACTTGAAAAGAACAGTATTATTTTTAAAAAATGCAGATGGGAAATGTTAAGGCTAAATTATAGAGCAGCAAAACCCCTGTAACATTTACACATGAGAGTGCCTTGTTTCCACTACAGATCTACAAGCCAATTCCATATGTCTGCTATTGCTAGTGCAGAGAATATTCTCTAGTAAATTATTCTGCTATGCCTTTATCATTTCTCCTTATCATACCTTGTGGAAATAGATAACTACTTTTGCACAGTTTAGGGAACAAGTAGTTAATGCATCTGACCACTTACTTTGTATACCTCAAGAGCAATCTCCAGGCACTTTCCATCTCAGCACAAGGTTGCTGCAATTGATAATGCAATGTTCAATCTGAATGAAGATTCCCCTACTAATCATAACCAAGAACAACTGTAGGAAGCCCCAGTATACCTCACAAGTAATTAGGGCATGCCTGTGAGCTCAGAGATCAAAATAATTCAAAATAGGCAAAGTACAGAATATCCATCTCACGACAAAAAAACCCCAACTCTATAGAAAGAGGAAGTCTGCCAAACAAGGAGTTACAATAAAGCTACATCCAGCTTCAGAAAGAAGCCATTTTGACTCCGTGGGTGAGAGAGACTGATCCTCTCTCTGTGTCCTGAGTGGGGAACACATTTCCCAAATGGAACTCTCAGTTGTGCCACAGAATCTGCAGAACAGTCCATGCCAATAATGTCTTGGCACTTTGTGAAAGCTATAAACAGAGAGTGACCAAATTCTCTACAGGGATCTATCACCTCCCTTGGATTAAAGATCTGTATATAAGATCTTTACAGTGCTGACTCATGTGCATCTGAAACCAACCCAAAAAGAAAGGCAGAAGATTATGATAGCTGACATCAATTCAGATATTTTTTCCCTTACATTGCACAAAACATGCAGTTTACAATAAATGGAGGTTGTAGTGGTTTGAAAGCAAAACAAATGAGAGCCTCCAAGTCAGAGATATAATTTAATAGGAAGAAAGGAAAGAAAGTAAACTAGAATAGATGCAATAATACAAAAGACCACTGACAGGGTCAGAATACAACCTGAGCGGAGTGATGGAAGCAGTCCAGATGAGGTGGTCTTCCTGAAGCAGTGATCCCGTAGAAAGGTCTGGTAGCTCGGGTCCTCTGTGAATCCAGTGGGTAAGGCCCGCTCTGGTGTTCAGAGTCTCACCTTACATCCAGGCTGGAATGCTTGGTTCCTCCCTCTGGGTGGAGCATCTCACAATGGGATGGTGAGTCATATGATAAGGCCTGATGGGCCCATTAACAGGAGATAGTCCAGGAGGGGGTTATCTGTGACTTGTGTGGCAAAGGTGCTGACGGGCCCATTAACAGAAGATAATCCAGAGTGGAGGAGGCAAGAAGCACTGCCTCACCTGGTTTCAACAGTTCATGAAGATGGTGATAGAATATACTTCAACCCAGGACAGAGCTTTACCCACACAGTTGCAGACATCATCACAAACCAAAATGATAAGGAACAATTGGGAAGACTCCAAGACACTGGAATGAATTGTGAAAGCAGAGAGGAGACTGTAAAAGAGCAAGCATATACATTTTTGGAAATCTGTGACTTATTTAGACCAACACCTACTGAAGGAAGGTACTGAGCCAATGCTAGGTAAGATTTGCTGCCCTCTTGATTTTTGCTTTGCATAAAAAGGTGCTATCATTTACAAACACAAATTAGTATATTCTCATACTAACAATCTCCAGTAGCTCCAAGTTACTTACATGCAGAAAATGAAGCTTCACATCCATTTTTCTTGGATTACTATCTCAATTCTGAAACTATTTTCTTCAAAGCCTCTGATTTCACCAGCAGAAGCAGCAAAGTATTGCTCCAAACTGTCATCCACTGACATGCTGGTGCAAGAATATTCAGTGTATCTACTCCCACATTGTTTTTTATAGAAGGGCAAGTTTTCTAAGTAATGGACAGTTAATGGTGCAGTCAGTATTAGACTCCCGTGCTCTTATTCCAATGCATGTCAGAAAACTGTCTTACTTTCCAGGTATATACTAACTATTTGTGGTACAAAATCTTCTGAATGAGGACCACTGATGAATTTCAATGGGATCTAAGTCACCATATAGTGCCTCACCCTCCATCAGCACTGCCAACAGGCTGGATCCATTCATAAGCAAGTCAAGTATATCCTACAACCTATAAAGCACAAAGCAAGTTGGCTCTTGCCAGAAAATAGGATGGTATAAAACCAATAGATAAACACAATGCCATGTATATATACACAATTCGGCTCTATATATTGTGTTGCATGTACCAGAGCCTGTGCAGGTCTACTCTGAAACCTCCCAAAACATACAACTGACAAACATCTTTGCAGGTTTACATGTTGGTCTTTTTTATTACAGAACCTTTACGTTAGGAATGTTTACACAAGTAGTCAATTTAAACTAACTTAAGTTCTTGATGATATTATTATGGTCATTTAATGTCTCATAGTAAGGACAGCAAAACCAGTAGGAATTCAACAGCAAATGTTTCAGGCTAATGCTCTTCTTCAATTACTTAACAAAGTTTAACAGGGTAGAACACAATCAAACCAAGTTTTATGCACTCCTGAACATCTTATCCTACACCTACAGAGTGATCTATACCTACACGTCAACAAAGCTCTGAGATCACAGCTACAAAAACTACTAAGTCTTTATGTCTTTCTAACCTGGAGCACTTATAAGGTGTCCAACCCTTCAAAGTTTCAAAGCTCAAAAAAACCTGTAGACTCTCAAATGGAGCTCAACAAACATGACAAGCAGAAATTCTGGCCACAAATCTTCTGAGTACATGCAAATCAGGTACATTCTACATGCTTCATTTTCTTAAAGCAACAGCATATTACAATTAACAATGCTACTGAGAGGTTAGTCAGTACTGTAACTCCTTTAAAAATCACTATGTATGTTGCAGAAGCTGTGCTCTTCAGCAAATGACTTCTTCCAAGATTAAGAGATCACACCTGGGGCAAGCACATACAGAAATCTAATCCACACTTGGCCTAAGTTATTTGGGTAACTGTCTCCTGAAAGTACATCATGTCATCTTCTTTATCTCAAAGCTTTGACAAATGGAGTTGAAAAACTTCCAAAAAAAGCAGATGTCATGTTAGATAAGATCAAGTCAATGCCCCTAACACTAAAGAAGTCCAGCTCTCCATGGGTAGTTCTAAAGTCTGACTCCTCTTATATACCTCTGCTGTTTACCTCAGGTTACCATCACTTCGCTGTCCACCTGGACTATGGCTTTCACAGATTAGTACTCAAAGACAAGGAAGCCAGTGACTGGTTGACACAGTGTAGCATCTAAATGGGGAATAAAAGGAAGAGTCTTCCAAGCATGCATGAGATACTGTATTGTTGGGCTAAGAACACAAAATTACATCAGGAAAGGAGTTTTCGAAATTGTTCAAAATGGCCAATGTTGACTGAAGCTGCATTCAGCTGGATTTGCAAGTCAGACTCAAAACCAGAATCGTAAATCAGCACACGGAGTTCATCCTATTCAGTACAGAAGCAGGAAAAACAGCAGCTTATTTAACTGCCTAGTATCCTCTCTAGAGCTTTCTCCATCTGGTTAGAGGAGTCCCAACAGGCCACAGTCTGTTGTCTTGAAAAAAAAAAAAAGGATCAAGCTAGTTCTGTGCACTTTAATTCAGTAGATTTCCCTGCTATGACATCCACTTCAGCATAATGCAAAGCTCTCCCATTACTCTCAGCTGAGGTAAATTGATGAAAGAAAAGCAATCTGTCTGGAAGAGGACAGCACAGCTCCAGCTTTTCTGTAAAGGTAAGGAAATAATTTCTATTTGATTTTACTATGAAGACTGGGGGAAAAATTATACTATTTATGTTTTTTTAATAAAGGATGAACTGCTGAAACACATGGCAAATGTACTAGCCCTCTAAAGCATCTACTAAATTCAATATTCTTCATTGTTCTTTTTAAACTAGTACCAGGACTTACTGGGAACAAAAAATATTTATTCAGATAATAGTCATTAATTTTAGATTTTCATCCACACCACTCATTATCTCTAATAATTAGCATTAAAAATGTCCTGTACTCAAATCTCAGACAGTTCACCACAATTCTCATCTGACATCTAGAATTAAAATTCTTTATTTCTGGATATACCCAGGACAATCACCTAACAGAGTGGCTATCAGCTACCATATAGGTACATATTTTCTTTTACTATAACTACCTTTCTGTACCTTCTCATATTGTTCTGTTAGACTTGAAACCTATCTCTCAACCTACAAAGCTCTTTAGACTAAAAAAAGACAAACCTATAAATGCCAAATTACTCCCTTTTTCTTATTTTTCCTATTTGTAGGCTCTTCTAAGAATACCAGCTCACCTGTTATTTTTTTTGCTGAAAATTAAAAAGGTGCCCAAAAAATCAAATAAAACATCCTCCCTAGAAACTTTTTGTAGAGCTGAAAATACTAATCAATGCATACTGCTTAGAAACTTACAAAATCTTATGCTGGCACCATGCCAAATGCAAACAGTTTGATGGCAATGCGGATCTCTATTTGGATTATAAATGCCCCAGACATCTATTTCCATACAGCATCCATGACAGGAAGAAAATGTAAACAGCCAACATTAGGAAGAAAGGTTATTTACTACCTGTTTCAGATTGCAACACAGGAGGACAGCCCACAAAGGAGTATCAAAATGGAGCTCCTTGTATTCCCCTAGTGGCACAAACTACCTTAGTGTAACAGCAACTGCTGTGCACACAAAGTGATGGGAGAGCTGATGGCAAATACTGCAGTCATCACTAGGCAGCCCATACCACAGAGACTTGTTCTAGCAGAAGCAAACACATAACACCTTTTTGTGAAATACAGATTGCATATGATGATAAGAACTGCACACCCCCTACTCTTATGATCCTCTTGTCAGTAGCAGCTCTTACTACTCTTACATTGGTCTGGGTCAGATAAATCCTCCACTTTTAGTACCATCAGTTCCATTCAAAAGTTTAACAAACATCATCACCCCACAAAGAGTAACTAACACCTCAAATAGCACAAAGCTGCTAAATCCAGGGTTAATTGGTACTCCACTGGGAATTGTAATGAGTATATCTGGAGAGCCTATATAACAGATAGATTCCAGACCCATTTTGTTTTCTTACACAAATTTTTCAGTTGTGCTGTAATGAACTATTACTGTGTTACAGTATCACTGTATTATCTGTTGTTAACCACAAGGAAAACAACTTCTCTTGTATACAAGTATAAAGATATAATAAAAGCTATCAGTTGCACCTTTTACATACCATTAAAATATCATACTGACAGTACAATAACTACTTGTTAGCTTATTTTAATTTTAAACAATATTTGCAACTAAAGGGCATATAATAAAGATCCAAGACATCTGGGCAATGAAGCAAGTGCTGTCATGTGTCATGAGAGTCACAGCCTGGTGCCAAAGATCACCAGTGTTCTGCAGCTGCTATGCCCATGAACACAAATGGCACCAAGTGGTACAATGCACTCCTGTATCAGCAGAGACAAACAGATGTACTAGCTCCTGCTCCCCAGATGATGGTGGTGGCATATCCTTTTCTTTAAGGTCTTCTATGTTTCTGCCTAGAAAAAGAACACTCTAGAAAACTTTTTGCTGTTCTGAGCATCCTACTGCCACAATCATAAAAACAAGGTAACAGAAGTATCTAGTAGTTTGCTGAGGAAAAATATATCCACTGAAAGCTCTGCAGCTGCATTGGCCTGGCTTGTTTCCAGCAGGAAAACTGCATGGATTTTATGGACTCAAAAGACCCCATAAAATCAACTTTTGTGTCAAAAAGCTAGAAGCATCATATGAAGCTAGTGCCACAGTCATGAAAATAAGGTAACAGTGTGAGACCGGAAGATTTCCCACACTTCCAGGTCTTTTCCCTCCAGAACAAAGTTGAGGCAAAGAAGAGGAAAGACAATTCCGTGCTTCCAAGGGAGCATCCCTCATTTGCTGTCAGCACACGTTACCATCCTTTCTACAAAGCTCACACTTCAAAACCCAAGCAAATGCCACAAAAGCTTTGCAGCCGGCACAGTGCAAAGGGCTCCACGAGCAGGGCACTGCAACACCACACTCCTGCAGCTGCACAGGGCTCACTTCTTCAGCACCACAGCCCCTGGCAAGCTTGAGGGAGCTCTGGGCTGGGCGGCTCGGCACGCAGCATGGCACCATTCCCAAAAGCTCTCCAGAACCAATTCCTGGGAAGGAAAAGCACTGGGAAAACCTGCGGGACTTCAGGAATATCACACGTTCAAAACAGACACCGGGTGCCCTTGCTTTCACAATGAACTCTTGGCTCCAACTGAAACAACTTTGCCTCAAGTTATTTTCCACTGCTCGCCATCACTGACAAAGATTCCGGTTTGATTTAAAGCTGCCCCACAACTTAGGCAGAAACTTAATGATGCAAAACCCTGCAGTAGGGTTTTCTGGTAGATTTTCTTTCCTGAATTACAAATGTCCACATAGCAAAGAAACAGTCCCTGCCTGCCTGAGGGACTGACTGTGTCTTTTCAGCAATCAGTGCTGGAAGTGCCTGCACTGCCAAAAACAATGGTGACAGGCAGTAGTGAGCTGCTCTTGTTACTCCTCACCAGAAGGATACAACACCTTAACCACAGTACTCCTGGCTACACTGCCAGCTGCAGTCAGCTTTCCTTGCTGAAACTGAATGCTTTCCTACATTTGCTCCTTCAACCACAGAACTTCACTATCTAACAGCACATCTTCCTAGAAAAAAAGTTGCCATGGAGATGTCTTTATCCAATTAAAATGTTCTGGGAGCCTGCAGAATCAGCACTGACATTCAGAGTCTCAGCAAGGTTTTGAAAATCATTGATCTGCGGGCAATATCCACAACCTTTGTAAAATGAGAAACAAAAAATGACTGTAATACGGAAAAAAAATTCAAAGGGAAAGTCTGCCCTTGGGTTTTTGGTTTTTTTTTTTTGGGGGGGGGGGGGGGGGAGGGGGGAAGAGGATTGTACCAGAACTCTCTACCAAAACTGTATTTACTTTGTTTATACATTCATGGGAATACATGCACGTGCATTAGAAGTCTGCAGAAAGTCAGAAACAGAGATCAAGTGTCTTGGGTTTTGCAACCAAAAAAAAAAAAGTTTATTGTATTCAATCTACTGAAAATGGGCAGAGCAGTGTTGCTTATCTTTGCCCAGATGGATCAGTGTTGCTTATCAGATGGAGCAGTGTTGCTATCAGACGGAGCAATGTTGCTTATCTCTATTCACTGCTCCACTACCCCCATGGGGATATCTTCTGTTAATGGACCATTAAAGATCACCAATGACATGACCTATTACATCATACCATTGTAAGATGCTCTGCGCAAGGAAATGGAACCAAACCATCTTCACCTAGATAAAAAGAGCCACAAGTGTCACCAGTCATCTAGTTTTCCACCGGATTCCTGGAGGAAGACCGGACCCATCTCACCATTACTAGACCCTTTTTCGACAGGACAATCTCTACTCCAACAAAACCACATCTGCCACTCCAGGAGGGCTTACTTTGGACATAGCTTCCAACACCCTGACCAACAGGGCGTCAGGCTGTATTTCTGACTCTGTCAGGGTTTTTTAGGATTTCTTGTTTGTTTGCTTGCTTATTCTTCTGTACTACAACACTTGTATTTTTATTTCCCCAGTAAAGAACTGCTATACCTATTCCCAAAATCTTTGTCTGACAGCCTTTTAATTGCAAATTTATAATAATTTGGAAAGGGGGGGAGAGGTTTACATTCCAAGGGAGACTCCAATCTTCTCTGGCAGATACCAATCTATCTAAACCAAGACATCAAGTTTCAAAAAAACCTTGGATATCATTCATGTTCCTTCAGTTTAGCATGTGCACAGACACACTCACACATAGGAAAATGATAAGCAACTCCATATTTCAATAATACCAGAAAGTAACACCATTTAAACTAATCCTGGTGATGATTTAATGTCCAAATTCATCATCTCAACAATGCAAAGAATACATTAATCAGGCTCTTCTAAGTCAAGCCACTGTTTTTTTTAGGAAACACAAACAAAAAGGTCGAAGAACAATAAACACCATGTCAGATGGAGTACACTTCCATTCATAAACATCACATCCTAAGCAGACTACATCTAAATTCTTTTAGTAGTTTTACACCCATAGGCAGATTAAATATATCTAATTACAACATATATAGTATAATAATCCTCTGTCTGAGATGAAGGATTTCTAGCTCACGTCTACTTGTAGAAGCAAATAACATCTACACACACACACACACACACTTTTTTCCCTATAAAATTTCCACTCTAACTTCAGAACAAGAAGGTAATTTCTACTGCCTATACAGTAGAAATTAATAAACTAATAAAAAAAAATTTAATATTTATTATTTTAAATTAATAATATTTATAACCATAAAAAAACCTAATATTTATTCCACAGGTCACCATGTACCACAACCAGCCCCCTGACCATCTTGGTGCCCCTGCGCCAGGTCTGTTCCAGTGTATCAATTTTTTTCCTGCACAGGGGAGCCCCCAGACTGGGGCACAGCACTCCCAGTACAGTCTTACAAGTCCAAGCTGAAAGGAAGGATCACTTCCCCAGACCTGCTGACCACACACTGACTCATGCAGGCCAGGATGTAGCTACCCTTCCTTGCTGCCGCAAGTCACGCTCACTGCAATGACTGCTGTCAGCTCACCTTCAGAAGTTTCCCATCTGTGCTGGTTTTGGCTGGAGTAGTTAATTTTCTTCACAATGACTAGTATGAAGTGGTATTTTTGATTTGTGCTGGAAACAGTGTTGATAATACAGAGATGTTTTTGTTATTGTTGAGCAGCACTTACACAGCGTCAAGGCCTTTTCTGCTTCTCCTACTGCTCCTCCAGCGAGGAGTCTGGGGGTATGCAAGGAGCTGGGAAGGGACACAGTCAGGACAGCTGACCCCAACTGACCATGGTATATTCCATATCATATAACATCATGCTCAGCATACAAGCACTGGAAAGGAGGAAGTGGGGGATATTCAGAGTGATGGTCTTTAAAGTCACTATTCTGCATGATGGAGCCCTGCTTTTTTGGGGATGGCTTAACACCTGCCTGCCCATGGGAAGGGGTAAATTACTTCCTTGGTTTGCTTTTCTTGTGTGAGTGGTTTTTGCTTTTCCTCTTGAACTGTTTTTACTCAACCCATGAGTTTTCTCCCTCTTATCCTTCTGATTCTCTTCCCCACTGCACTGGTGGTGGAAACAGAGAGTGGCTACATGGGGCTTATTTTCCATCTGGGCTTAAACTATGACACTGACACCATCACCACCTCCAGGGCTGCCTCCTAGACTGCTGGCCCACTCTCCAGCCCATGCCTCATCAATTTGGTCATGATGTGACTGGGGTCAAGTCCTTGCCATAATCAATGTATACTAACTACACCCCTTCACCTACAGCGTCAGTCATTTCATCAAAGAAAGCAGTGAGGTCAACCAGGCATAACTCATCTCTGGTAAATCCATGCTATTTTCTCCGAATCACCCTCTTGTCCTTTGTGTGTTGAGAAAGGACTTCCCAAAGGATTTACTTCATAACCTCCCCAGGGACTGAGGTTATGCTGATTGGCCTGAACTCTAACTTCCCTCACTCTGTTTCTTCCTGCATCGGCTGTATTCCTCCCACAAAGTCCTTCCTTCCCTGCTTCTGTCTCTTGTGTACCTCCGTCTCGTGGTCCAGCCCAGTCAGAAGCTTATGTTTACTCTTGCTAGCCTGTTGCCATGTTTGCCTGACTTCCTGCACATGGGAATGAAACATTCTCCTGCACTGACGAAGCTGACTTGAAGATCAACCAGCTCCCCTGGACACCTCTACTCTCCAGGGCAGTTTCCAGAGAGCAAATGAAGAGGCCCAGATCTACCCTTCTGAAGTCCAGGTTTGTAATTCTGTTGCTAATCTTGATCATTCCTCTCAGGATCCTCAGCTTTACAATCACCTGGTTGCTGCAGACAAGGCTGCCTTAATCATCTTCTATTTCAATCCATGAAATCAAAATTAATATTTAACAATCTGGAAAATACTTGCTTGTTACTTAGTTTATTTAGTCGGTAAAACTAAGGCAGATTTCACATAGCTGCTTTTATAAATGAAAAGCAGGTAGTTTTAAATTATGGTGCAATAGGCTAACCTAAAAACCAAAAAACCAAAAAAACAAAAACACCAAAAAAAAACCCCCCCAAAACCCCAAAATAACAACCAACTTCTACTCTAAGCCAGTAGAAATTCTTGTAGCACATAAGTGGAATAGGCCACAAAGTGTGGCAGATACCAAGCAAGCTGCTACATATAGTACTGTGTATGACATCATGCAGCATCCCATAACAGCTGGGAAATTAATCACTCACCACTCTGTTTTCAAGTGATGTCTGCTCCTGCAAAATGGTATTTTTAAAATCCTAATCAGCAAACAGGTATAAAATCTATCCATTATACATGCATAAAACAAGCCTATGTTACAGCAAGTGAATTTAAAATCATCTTCCTTCTCATATGCAATCACTACTTTACTTTTAGAATTTATGCCTTTTGGCAGAAGAGGGAGAAGCGCCGCTTTGTTTTTTTAAATAAAAAGCTTTTGAAGGATCAAGTGCAAATGGCAACATTACATTTAGCTCTTTAGGCAAGAAAGGCAATTGGATCTTAATTCCAATTAAAATATAGATGTGGCAAAAAAGAACACTTTCTGTTGAAACTTACCTACATTTCTACCTAAAAATGCAAAACTTCACAATTTGCCTGAGAGACTTACCAGAAAAGATTTTGCTCTGAATATTGTTCTATATCCACTCAAAACTTATTTCCTGATGCAGACATAGTAAAGTACAAACATTAACTGTTATGCCTACTGCATGCATAAAGTAGGATTACAATAATCCTTTTCTATGTCACTATCAAAAGAATGTCTCCAGTACAGATGTAAAATACAGCTTGCAGCTACTAGGTGCTTCATTTATATATAAAGACCACTTCATACCTATTTAAATACTTCAAAAATTTAAGAGAAGCTTTAGTAAAAATCTTCATTAAAGACTATTTACTTCAGAGAAACCTCATGAATAGATATTAGTTTTGAATAAGCTCAGGTGTCAAAGTACTAGTCCTTTCAAACACAATAAGAAAGCAAGAAGCATCATACTTGTCCAGTACTAAGAAAAGACAACAATTATAGTTGATTGACAAATGGGGAAAGCATTCTTGCCAGCTTCTCAGAGCAAACATTACCCATTTCAGGTCTTGCAGCCATGGTGAACTATTGGTGCATTAAGGCCCAGCTCTTCTCAGGTGGAAGCACTCCTGCAGAGACCTGACTGAACCAGGCTGTGGGAACTAGGCGAAACAGCTAAGTGTGCAAGACAGTGAGGACAGCGTACGGGTGGGTCTGCTCAAAAGTCAGGGCACAATAAAGCGTGTTGTGAAGATTCTCCATGGGAACAAAACCTTCCTTTCTCAAAGAGATGGGAGGAGAGTTTTCTGGCCTTTAGAATACACGGCTTCCTCAGCAACAAGAAAACATGTCAAACAACATCAGGAACTACTAATGGAACTTCAGAAGACAATTATGTTTCCACTTGATCTTTTACCAAAAATATTTTAGAGGGCAGGGAGTAAGGTATATTTACAAAGCTTCTGTAGCTTAACTAATCTTCAATAACAATCCGATATAGAACTGTATTTTTTTTTCAAAATTTAACACATAGTAACATCAAAACAAACAAATGTTTCCATGGAGATGACTACCTAAATAAGTGCTCACAATGGATCCAAGGGCTGACGTCACCCAGGCCTGCCTGCAACCACAGTAACATGCCAGTGTAAACAGAAATATTTTTATTTTTCTATCTAATAATGTCATAGAATTAGCAGTTTTATGGCAGTGCTTAAAACATATTCTTGCCGTGCTGAGTGGTAACACTTCTAAAATAAGAGCAGAGGTATTTATATCGAGGCTATTACTATTACCATGTTAACTACATACAACAAGTGGAGTATGTGTATGGCATAGCTAACATATCAAATTTCCCACAGCAGTTGTTGTCCCTCAATAAACAAAGAAATTTAAGTTCCTAAGGCAACATACCAGAATGCTGATCAGAGCTCAGTAGCACGTTATTCTTGGGTGTTTTGCTTTCCTTAATACAAAAATCCTGAAGTTCTTAGACTGTTGTGTCTCACTGTCTTGCTAGAATAAGAAGAATGCAGCCACATGTTGCTTTTCATACCAAATGCAGAACTCTTCAGAGCCCTTCTCCTCTGTCACCAATGACCTTGCTTTCTCTAGGGCAACACGACTGGCTAAATCCATACTTGCACTCTGCAAGCAAAATACACTGCCTACGAACTTTTGGAACTCCAGAAGAGTACCAGAAAAGAAACAGTTAATGATGAAATTTTCCAAGAAAGCAGACAAGCTACAGAAAAAATGCCCATGGAATTCGCACTGTCGTGAAAAACATCCACCTTCAAATGCTGTTGAATGCCTGCATATTGTATGTCTCTAAATTCAGTAGGCCCAGATTGCATTATCACTTTCCATTAAAAAATACAAAAGAATGACGTCTATATAGAAGTTCAGATAGTATGTGAAAAATTAATGCTTCAAATGATCTAATATTACTAAGATATTTATACTAAACTCCTACATTTTAGCAGAAACCTGAGCTACAGGGAAATTGAAGACATTGTAACAAAAAAAGTTGGAATACTAGTTTTAGTCCTGTCACAAATACTTCAGATACAGTAATGTATGAAAACTTCATTTCTCACAGAATATTACTGTGACTTATTCTTTGTCTTCAAGTATGGCAGTGAATTTATGGACCAGTTAGAAAAACCACTTCTTCTGAAGTATTTTCAGGCTTTTTTTTTTTTTTTAAACAATCACATAAGCTGTTTTTTTTTCTGAGAAAAGGTTGCCTCATTTTTGCCATTTACAGAGAATAGGTTTTCCTGGTAACAATTAGCAGAAGGGATTTTTACATGACTTTAAGCAAGTTACTTTAAGCTAGCTTTGAAATTAGAATTTACCCTGCAACTGCTGTTACTATTTTATGTAGTCCAAGGAACATACGAAGAAAGGAGTACAACATCTCAAGTGATGACCATGAAACTTCCAAAAAGTAAGCTCACTGCATAATTACATTTACAGTTATGTACTCTTCTGCTGGCTTTGCTGCATTTTTAAAATTTTTTAAAAATTTCCTCCCATAAGATATCATGGAACTTTTGTCATTCACTCTTCACAATTTCTTTAGCTCTTCCAGGTACAGGATGCATGGAAAGTTAGTGACATGGTAAGAGATAGTTTTATTGTATGCTTTATAACCTAAAAAATAAAAAAAGTTTGTTCTTCTACTCATTACAGAAACTGTAGTCTATTCCAACTGCATTAATGCAATCCAAATATTTGGTATAAATGTAGGTATTTTAACTCTCCTCCCTAGGGATGCAAATCATAAATATTCATACATGTGGCTACTCTCATAAGAGGGCTTTAGCTTTTCATTTCAAGTAATTCCAATGCAAAATTCTTTGCTGCTTCATTTCTTGTATTTTCTGAGCTGACAATTTTAACAAACATAAACTTATACTACAGTCCACCAAAATGGAAGGACTTGTGGGACCCTACAAATTACTGTTAAACAGAAATATTTAGTGGAGGGAAGGGGAGAGATCACACAATTTACATATTTTCTTACCAACAAATGTAATTCTGTCAATAATTCTTTCATGTCTACTACTGTGCATTCTTCGTGTTAGACTATGCCTTCTTACCCTCATATAAGTACATATAAATGTGCTCACATGAAGGCCTTCAGTAGACCTTTTATGCAAGATAAACAGACAAACTGCATTTCAGTCTGACCTGACATCCTCATGCATTCTACACTAATTTTCTTATTTGTAACAAAGGCTCAATGGAATTTCTTCAACTTTCATAACAACATTAAACTTAACTTTAAATGAACTGATCTCTGAAAGACAGAGACAGACATAGATCCCAGCTTTCAAGAAGTATCACAGACTATTTAAACTTCCTGAAGTTTGTTCACTTGGTTTGGCAGAGGTGGAGAGTGGGTGTTAAGTCTACAAAAATGTTCATTACTTCAGAGGTAAAATCTCTCCTGGAGCAGAGCAAGTTGCCAATCAGTGAATAAAACATTATCTTTCAGTAGCTCTTAGGTAACTGTATCTCTGATTAATTTTCCTTGTTACTTTACCCTATCAGCAACATTTAGGTCCTACCTATTTTGCCAGTATCTACTAGAATAATAAATGAAGCCTGGGAAAGTCAGCAAGACAACAAATGTGGGCTTTATACAAAGTAACTCATAAATCCAAAGAACTTTTCTACTAGATTAATTATTTTCTAGTGTCCGAACAACATGTGCCATTGTCTTAAAATCTAAGCATAGCTTGCCAGAAAACAGCCCTGCTATGTACAGTGGCTTCCCAGTAATGCAACCAACAGAAATGCTAGATCGCAATTGTAGTTCAGTATGGGAAACACTGTTTTTTTATGTCTTTGTTGTGTTTCCTGGCTAGCCTACAACTGCTAAAATCCACCAGCACCATCCCACTGAACCACCACTTTGGCTGATTATAAGAATCCCAGGCTGAGGCTGATCTTGTGAGACATTTTAGTTGAAGAGCCCAAAACCAAGGGTGAAGCACAAAGCCTTCTGGTAACCATAAGCAGAATTCTTACTGAGGCATGGAAGCTGCACTTTTCACTTTTGGAAGGAGTTGGAGATCCTTCTATAGTGTTTCAGGTTTTACATTTAACATAGATGGGGAAAAACTTGATTTGTCAAAAAACCATAGAGCTCTGCTGTGAAAAAGCTGCTTGTAAAATAAAAACGAGTATGAGTATATTATATATTATATATATTATCTGAGTATGCCTGCTTTGATGCATTACCAAATCTATTTATCCTTGAGCTTAGGGTTAATGTGAAGTAAAAGAGAAAGCAAGAAAAAACTGCTGTCTGAACATGCTCAAAAAATTCTGTATACCCAGCTTATGCTTAACCCTCCTAAGTTAAAGCATATTACTAACATTTGAGTTCCTACAGCCATTAGATCTTCCCTTTTTAAACCTAAAACCTAAAATATCATATGTGAAATAAATGTGATCTAGACTAAAAAGAATTGCTGACACATGCACTCAAGAATAAAAATGTAAAAAACCCACAAAACCTCAACAGTTAAGAAAATGTGACTGAAAGCATACATTTGAAAAACAGATCTTCCTAATAAAGATGGCAAATCTCAGCTCCCATATGCCACTTAAGCAATATAATTTTAAAATAAAATCATTTTAAAAGAGAAGAATATATAAAATATATGTTATATGTACACGTATGGGTTGAAGAATGAACAAAAAATTAAACAATTAAAACTAAGATACTTTTGCATTTGATGCAGTTATCTACTATGCTATTAAATACTAGAGTGCTAGTTTTTGCTAGGGTAGAGTTAACTTCATTCACAGTGGCTGGTATGGGGCTGTGTTTTGGATTTGTGCTGAGCACAGGGTTGACAATTTAGCAATATTTTCGTTATTGCTGAGCAGGGCTTAGACAGAGCCAAGGCCTTTTCTGCTTTCTATACTGCCACACTGGCAAGGAATATGAGGTTGGGAGGAGACGCAGTCAGGACAGGTGACCCCAGCTGACCAGAGGCATATTCCAGACCACACGACATCACAGTCAGTAAATAAAATGTAGGGAGGAAGGAGGAAGAGGGGGACATTTGGAGTGATGGTGTTTGTCTTCTCAAGTCACTTTACATGTGATGGGGCCTTGCTGTCCCAGGGATGGCTGAACACCTACCTGGCCATGGGAAGCTGTGAATTAATTTCTTGTTTTGCTTTGCTTTTGTGCATAGCTTTTGCTTTTCCTATTGAACTGTCTTTATCTCAACCCATGAGTTTTCCAGCTTTTATTCTAAATTCTCTCCCCAGTGCTGCTGGTGGGAGAGTGAACAAGTGGCTGCATGGGGTTTGGCTGCTGGATGGGGTTAAACCAGGACAACTGGATAGAGGAAAAGATGACATGCCTCTTCCAAGAGAAAAGACAACACTTAACAGCAGTCACAGGAGTGAGGTCTGAGAAACTGCTGAGCTAGCCCTCCCTCTCAAGAGACAGAGACAAGAACCCCCAAGCTGAGCTGGGAGCATTCAACAGCAGCAAAGGGACTTGCTGACATGCCCCAGGAGCCTCAGGTACCTGCCATTTTACAATTCACTCTGCTCAACAGGACTGGATTCCTTCTGCCCCAGTCATCAGTAAACCTGATACTTCTTTATACCTGCCAATGCTGTGCATCTGTTTATGCCATATCATTGGGTCATTCTGCCACTAAAGAGCCCAGAAACTGATATGAGAAAACAGCACTAAGGTTTTATTTATCTACAGGAAATAATAAAACAATTTTTTAGGCTGATGAAAGTCAAAGAAAATTTGGAAATACCATAGATCAAGAAAGAAACAAAACCCTACAGCCTAAACATCCATTTCAAATAAGCCAGTTCTCTGACGGTACATCTAACTCCTTTAATACACCTTTCAAGAAAATACAGGCAGAGACTGATGCAAGGACAAGAAGGTGGGAGTGTGCATATGTTATGTTTTCAGTTATCTAGATAAGATCCCCAAGGAGAAAAGAAACAACGAAAGAAATCAATCAAATAAGTAAGGTCATTCTAGTATCATTCTATATATGCTACACTGGACAACTCTCCAAGATTAAAGGTCTTTTCTTCTCTGCCTTTCTCCACTTTGATGCAGTCTAAAAGGTCAGTGCTTGTAGCAAGATTTTCCAACTACCTTGTAAACAATGCAGTTTGCAAGTTCTCCCAGCATTACACCACAGCAGTTGAGTGCACAAGCCAAATAAGTGTTCCTACAAGCTACAGGTACAATTAAGGGACCCCTTTTAAAAGCATGTCCCTCAACACAATGATGTGTGAAACAATTTAAACAATTACTGTGATAATAAAAAGCAGAAAAGGTTAAGATTGTCATTTAAGATGTCAGGGGAATACAAAAGGTGAAAGTAATCCAATCCTGCACATAAAGAAAAACCAAAAAAATTTTTTGGAACTTCATAAAGAATATGCCATAACAGATTAATTCCTAGTTAAAATATTTCCTTTAATATCTTCTCTCATATTTGACAAGTTTCTGGCTAAGCCTGGTTTTCAGCTGGGGAGAAAGTTTCCCTAAAGCTCCAGTCACAGAAATAAGATCAGACGACCAAGACAATCCTAATTCATCACAGCCAAGAGTCACCATCCCATATACACCATCAGTCTGGTATGGCCCTACACTTCAAACCTGAGCTGGTGTTGTGCTGGACATCATGACTGTTGTTAGAATATTGACTTCTAGTACATATCCCACCTTAGCCTCAGTCCTCTGAGGCGAAGCTTTGGCAAGATCATCCTGACATCCTGACTTCATACAGATATCTTTCAGGAAACACTGATAGCACTTACTGCAGACCAGTTTATTGGAATAACCTGCATTTATCCAGATCACATCATTCTCTTTGCATAGTATAACACCTGTGAAACTGAAGTCAATTTAAGATAGCAGGTTGGAAGCTGAAAGCTGTATCTTCAGACCAAGCAAGAAAATTTTGTAAGGGAACAAGAAAGAGATTTTGTCAAACAGCTTCTCACAACATCAGAAGCAACAGAAGATAAAGTTACGTGGTATCTACAAAACATGGGGGCAGGTTGGGGGGGTCGGAGACAACAAAACTATGGCCGAAATGAACTTACTTGATTTTACTGAAAACAATGTCAACATCTGTGGTTGTCACATTCTTCCCATCTATGATATGGCAGTCCTTACATAGTTTTGACCAGTTCTTCCCATGCATTTCTTTTCCTGTGGCTCTCGTATCACCATGGACGGCAAATTTTCTAAAGGCCTCTTCCAGAGCACTTATTTCTCCTGCTGTAGCTCCCTCATGGGAATTTGATTTCGCCGATTTGTCCGCCATTTTGCTACAAAGAAAAGGAGGGTAAACTTACTACATTAATTTGTACTAGATTACTTTCAGTCAATCAACAAGCTAGAGCCCATGTCACAACATATGAAGTCCATATGAAGAATAAATGGTCCATGAAGTTAGCAAGAACTCACTACCCTCCACCATCAAACATCAGTCTAAAAACAGAGAACTATGTTACTCCCTGCCCATCTGGGAAAAAAAATTCTAGCACATTAAGGAAAAAAAAAAAAAGGCAGGGCAAAAAAACAGGGATGCAAAACTAGTTATAACATCATTACATCAGTCATCAAAAGAACACTTAATATTTGCTCCGGTTTTTTTCTTAAATGGCAATCATCACAGTCACTCTATTGATCTGAATAAAAGTATGCCTGTTACACTGTAGGCATTACTACGTACCTGTATTTCTGAAGGAAAAATAAACAGCCCTTTATTTTCTGGACTTTAGCTTTTAAATTATTCTTTTACTGAAAAATTAAGTATTTTTGAAATGCAGCAAAAATATTAATGCTAGAACCCTTATGTTACATTATGTAAGGGCTAACAAGTAAAAGACAAGTCTCTCTTGTTACCGAGACCATTTATTTCTCAAGTTTATACTCAACGAACTGTAGCTGTGGAATTCATTTGGAATGAACACAACCATGATGGAGGCATACTGAGAAGGGATGTCATTACTGCAGACAAGAACTTTCAGACTACTCTAAGTCCATACCCTATAGGTTTGACTTTTAAATGAAACCTTAAACTGAGCAATAGAATACTATTTTCAGGTGCCTTCATAAAAAAACCCACAAAACCAAACCCTGGAGTGCCAGAAGCGAGTCACAGAAACCTTTGTCTTCTGCTCATGCACTTTTGGCGTGGCAGAAGTACAAGGCACTAAAAAGCCTAGGCACAGGGTACACTGCCCGCCTGCCCCAATAGCTGCACACCGACTGGTCCCACAGTGGTGGTGCTGCTACAAAGTTTTAACCCATAAAGAGATGGTTCAAGTATCGAAAGCCGGCAAACACTAGATAAGGGCTGGAAAGCCCATCATACTTACCTGGTCTTTCTTTTAAAGTCCCAGCTGTATGTGGGATGTGATTAACATATCCAGAGATTGGTAGGTATTTCTAGTTTAAGTTTTATTTCCTCATCAGATAGGAAGTTCTTTTGGTTTATATACTGTACATCAGTACAAATGCCTCAGCAAGGAAAAGGGCTCTCAAATTCTACCTCCTCCTACATCGTTTAAACTCTGTCACTCAAACAACCAAGACATACCCTTTCCTGTATAATGTAACAGAACTAACCATAGCTATTGTTATGCAGCAGTTATTGTTAAGCTTTTTGAGTAGAAACTTTTAATTAAAAACATACTAAAAGGACCTTTGTCCTTCATACTTGAGCAAACATAGCATGGCAAAAGCACTACTGCCTCTTTTGAAAACACTCATGTAAATGCTTAAATCCCTTGTCATATTTTAAGCCTGGGGATCCCTCTGTTTTGTTTACACAGTCAGCACAAGTTCTGGCCAACAAACCAAAATACTAAATTAAAATTAATATGACAGAAATTTACTAACTGTAGCCTGATAATTGTATGTGCATCTATGACATAAAAAGAGAAGCACAGAGGGGAAAAAAGAGTTTGAAAATGTAATTTAAAAGTTTAAAAAGTAACCAATTCCCATTTCTATTTTCTTTGCATTCTGTCTACTGTCCAAAGAGGAATTTTGCCTAAAAAAACTTATCTGAGAACATCCCAACACTGAAACTCCAAAACAAAAGCATGCACAGTAAATTGCAAGCTACTATAAACATTACAGAGGCATACATTTTTACCAAAATGTGTCTAGATCAAATCCTCTGTTTCATCAGGCTACATTCTTTTGCTACCAAGACAGTAGTGAAATAACATTAGAAAAAAACAAAAAAATACAAAAGAGTATTTCTTTAAAAATCAGACCATGAAGATCCATGATGTACCTCTATATTCAAGGAATATAGATTTGACTTCCAAAAGCAGAAGTCTCTTCAAAGCTCGTACCATTTCAAATCAACCAGAGCTGGAATACAGAACCAGAAATTTTTCAAGCTAATACTAACTGGCTAGAGAAAGAGAGTACAGATCAGCAAAACACAAAGTCTGTGTAGGATATTAAAAATCAAAGTCACCTTCATATGCAAGAAATAGAACAGGAGAAGGTGGAAATTTGCCATGGTAAGGTATGTACCGTTTGTATCAATTTGCAATTTCATCTTGTGGCAAATAAACTTTCCAAGAAATTTTCAGGGATAGCTCCTTGCTCTTAGCAATTCTCCTTAGAAGCTATACTCAGAGTGAGTATCTTTAAAAGATACAACATTAGTGCTAATGTTGTATCTTACAGTTTACAAGCTGTAAACAAGGAAACATCTGCGCCACTCTGTCTCATCTGAAATTGGAAAATATATGTGCCGATGTGTAGGAACAACTGCTGACAGCAGGGAGAAGGAATTCTGCTGACCTGAGATATTCCAGAATATGTGGTTTTATTGCAAGGGTCGTGGGTAAAAAGGGCCTTGCCTTCAGCCACTAGCCTCGGCTGAAGGGAAGTCCCAGAGAGAGTGAGAGGAAGAACAAGGGGGTACGAGTTAAGAGAGAAAAAAGTGAGAGAGCCAGGTGGCAGGGGTCAAAGAGCAGGGGGAAGAGGTAAGAGCAGAGCGAAGAGCAAGGAATTGAGAGGAAGAAGTAAGACCCAAGAGAGGTAGAAGAGAGGAAGAAGTAAGAGCTAAGAGAGGTAGAAGTAAGAGAGTGAGGTCTTTGTTACAATGCATTATATCTCTTTTAGTGATGAATATTCTAATTTACAGTAACCAACCAATACAAGACACAAAATCCTATAGAATCTACATATAGCCTATAAGAACTACTACATTACCATACTATGTTATATTTTAAACTCGAAAAACTACTCTTTAGACTTTTGTTTTGCTACATTGACCTTTGGATCCCTTAGCCAGCAGAAAGGTATTGTTCAATCTAAAGGGATTCTCCTTCAGCTAGCTAGGCTATTGTTTTCAGGTTATATAGTAACCAAGACTCGGTATCCTACAAGTCAAAGTAAGCTTCCATTTCTATTTTGATTATAGGTTTCATATTTTCAGAATCTTTTGCTAAACAATCACATTTATAAGGTCTCCCTGATTCATTTTCCCCAACACTGATGTTTTTAAGTATGTGCTGAACAAAATCTTTCCTTAGCCAGGGTCAGTGCCTTGCTGGCCAATTTTGCTTAATGCTTTGTTGCCTATAACCATAACTCAATTTTGCACAGCACAGCAGAATTGTGTTTTACTATTTTATACAGTCTTTAATATGATAGCTGTATTGACTGAAAGGATTTTTTACTTAGTTTCAGTAGCTAATAAATCTAAACTTTATGAACTTGTTACAGGAAAAACACTCAAAGGAACATATCTGGCCTTCAGAAAGATAGTTCCAGACTTATTTCTCTGACTCATTAATAAATGAACTTTGTATTGGGGTGGTTTGAGTAGTTCTTAAACAGGCAGAGCAGACACACTACAGAAAGGGCTTTAGTTTTGAGTGGTGAAACCTGGTATGCAGAACAGACTCATTTCAAATAAATCCTCGCCATCTAAAGTGGAAAGTCAAGGAGAGATTAAAAACAGGACTCTGTGGTGGTTGCCAAATATTATAATGGACACTCCCTGAATCATAATTACAGTTTATTTGTTAAAATCCTATGTAATAGCATGAAATATATTAAAAAGAAGCTACCTGGATTTATGAAAGAAATATTTAGTCTCAATTTAAACTTTTCTTTCTTAACACTACAAACAACACAGTGTGAAGAGAACCGTATTTATTAACACACTATAATTAGAAGGTAAAGAAGTACAAAACACAGGATATGAAATTAGACTTTGAACGGGACCAGCTCCTCTAACTTTTTTTAGTGATTACAGATAAGGAAGGAGATCATGTCATGTTGAAGAAATGATCTCTCAAACAGAAATAAAGAATAACCTATTTGACAAAAAATCAAGATCTAATGCTGTTTTGAGTCTTCCTTACCCTTCTTCCTTTTAGGCAAAGGAATCAAAAGGTAGATTCTGCTAGAATTAAAGATTAGGAGTAATTTGGAGCAGGGCCATAGCAAGATGATAGGTGAAAGACAAAAGAAAGTGATTACACTAGAACACCAAATCTAAAATTCAGTAAAACAAAATTAAGCCACTGTTCAAAAAGCATGAGCTGTGTAGATGCCGACTACAACAACTACAACTAACCAAAGAAATGCCTTTCATCAGCATCCAAAAAGTCTAATGTGTACACAGTTACACTATACCAATTTCAAGAGCCAGCAGAAAAAAGGAAGGTGGGACTAGCCACCTATACAAGCCTCTCCAACACCGCATGTTCCGACCAAGCAGGTCCACATCACCAAAAGCAGCCACATAAGAAAGAAGTACAAGCAGATACTAGAGTTTAGGAGGTTTGTGAAAAAATCCTCCAAAAAACCAGAGTTTCAGAAACCCACAGAATACTTAGACAGTTCGGTGTTGTGTTAAAAACTGCTATGGTCTGTGTCCTTTAGTAACACAAAAAAACCAGTTCCTGTCCCTTCCCTCACTTTGCAACAGGTAAATAATACAGTACGTTATACAGAGATTAGGCCAGGTATCAAACTAACTCATGATTACTGATGTCAGCCACTATCTTCATGACTATCCTATGCAAAATAGACTGAAAGTGCAGATCTGTGTTCTCAGCACATGCCTAACCCATTAGAAAATGTTTTCTAACATCATCAAACTTCCTTTTAGCCAGAGACTAGAATATATACTCATCCGCAGACAGACAGCTGGGAGACCTCCACTAGATAAAGTCACTTATTACCCTGGACTCTTCCATAAAAGATCTCTACTGAAGGATTTATATTGATTTACACTCCTTCACTTATCCACAGCCTTTTCAGTGCCAAAAAGTTGCAGGAATTCTGGTATAGCATTGATTCAGATTTGTGGGAATTGCTCTTAGAAGTAATCCATCTCTCAGCAGCAAGGAAGACACTAAATCCCAGAGTATTTTTTCCAACAATTTCAGAAGCTCATGCAACTCTTTCAATATCCATATATCCTACCAGGTCAGAATTCACCACAGCACCTTCCCTGCCCTGTCCCTGACAACTAATTCATGGCTTATTTGCTCAGCAGAAAGCTTAGTATTTGTACTAAAGCTTTAGTATTTGTAACACAAGTTATCATCACTGCCATGCCACAGATAGGGAAACCAAAGGAGATGGATGAAGAAACATGTCTTTTCTGCTGCCAGTATTCAGATCACCACGAGGACCCTGGGACCCATATTCTACACTAATTATTAAGGTCACATAAAGCAGATACATGATTAAACCCCTTTAGGATCTCAACATCAAAAAACTGTTTTCTAAAAAAAACCAACAAAACAAACAAACAAACAAACAAACAAACCCCAAAAAAACCCCCAAAAAACCAAACCCAAACATATATATACATATATACACATAGTAGCAGGATACAGAAATCTGAATGCCTATTTTTTTGGGCTATACCATGGACTGTTTCATCTGTTTTGTCCAGCTCACCTCTAAGAGCTTTCACTTGCAGCAAGTTTTAAACACTGTTAAAAAACAGTTTCAATGGAAGTCCTCTCACAACATCAAGTGCCATGGAAACGAATATAAAAGTAACTGTCTAAGACAGAACAGACTAGAACACTACAGCATTATTACAGCCTCAGATACATTTATGCTAATGGAAAGGCAGTGTGTTTTAAAATTGTTCATTCTTTAGAATACTTATCAATCAAGGGTTTGCTAAAATGAGGGCAAATGTCTAGTGTGAACTAAGGGAAACTTCCAATTCACACTTTTTAACAGCAGAATCATTGAAGAACCAAGCAGACCTGTGACTGCTAAGACTGATGAATTTGCAGAATTCAACAGCACAACAGCACAGCTGCAATGCAATAATGGTGCTACTAGTGTTTCCTCTTTCCTGTAACACTCACCTTTGCACAGGCCAGCCTTATTTCTCAGATGTAATACTCACCTAAAGTGCAACCCACAACATGACAGTACAAGACCCCTCGAAGTTCTGTTTACACTGAGCATCAAGGCCGTCATTTAGCTAACAACCAAAGTCTGCAGTGTAAATTCCTCAGGCTCCCACAACCTAAAATGCACTACCTGTTCAGGGTCTCAGTCTTAGCCCTGATACCTCCCTAATTTCTTAACCCTTTCTACCATACGCCCCAGACAACCAGTTTATGTTGTCTATGTTCAGTGTTACCTGTTTTTTATACCTTCCATTCTCCTGCTCATTTTTCCTACCCACCAAGTGTTGGTAAGGATGCAGGTGCTTAGGACACAATTTTTATCAGAATTTGTTACTGCACTGTTGGTAAAACTTATCCAATGCACCACAAATAGTTGCCATCCAAAATTTCTTAAGACCTTCTAGCCAATTCAAATAAAAAAGAAAGCAACTTTTCAATGAGCACAGAAGGTGTTATTTTTTTGAGTTAATTGAATTCGTAATGAATTACAGAACTGTGCAAGGCATTTGAATTTGTATGACTGTGTCTGGTTTCTTTTAGTACTTGATCCATCTTCCCCTTGTTATAAAAACTTTACAAAATTGCAATGAAAGGGAACTCTCATTTATTTTCTCTCTGTAATTATTTATGCCAAATAAAACCAGCAGAGACAAAGTACAGCAGATGGAATCTTTCCCCCATATTTTTGCATAAACATTCAAGCTTAAGGAAGGATAAATAGATGGAGAAATGCAACATCCTCCTAATAAAAACCAATGCTTTAGACTGCTCTTAAAGCTTCCCTTAAGCTTCCTTCACAGCTACCCGTAGGAACCAGAATTAAGGCATTTCTCTTCAGAGATCTGCTCTGGTTATATTTCTCCACATGTGATGCTGAAGTGAATGACAGCCATCCATTTTCCCTAGCATACAACACAGAAGGCAAATGAGCAGAGACCACTGCAAAACAAGCTCAGCTAACAACTCTATCTACAGTTAAACCCATCTGTACCTAAAGAAAGTGAAATCCTTTTGCAGGCTTTATAAGGAACTGCATGGCTGAACCTCGAGTCCTCTTAACAATATATGTGAATTTAGCACTACGGACAAGGGCAAGGCTGGCCAGATCATGCAGACACATTTAGACCTTCAGCAGGACGCACACAGAGTAACAGAAAAGGTACCTACTTAACCTGTCCAGTGGTTCTCCACAGCAAAACAGGATTTCAGACTGTGAGGATATGCCATCACATATGCCATTAAAGGATCTAACTTAGAAAACACATTATCCAGATCAGAGATTACTTTGACTGCTGACAAATTATTATTATTGCTGTATTTCTAAAAACTATTGCTATTCAGCTAGCTACTTCTACAATGTCACTTGAGATACAAAACTAAGTTTAGTTCTTAGTAAATTACACTCCTCCATTTCAAAGAACCACTTCATAAATATCACCTCTTTATGTAAACACAGCACTAGTACACAGACACACAAACCAGTAATAGATCTAGTGAAACTTATTTATTTTAAAAAATATGTTCACCTGACAACACTTAAAAGTACACAAAAATTCTCTATCTAGCTAACTCTTAACTAGCTCCACAATATTCTGTAATACCACTGTGTCACTTACACAAGGTTTTAACTATGAAGGTAAAAGCATAAATAAGTCATCTACAACATATACATGTACTGGTGAACCCTTATTATGCTTTTTTTTCATTATGCCACTACTACATTTGAGAGTTTCACTTTCTAAGTACTCATCCTAAGTTCTGCCGGGCTGCTGTCATTGGTAGATGAATGATCCCAACACAAACATTCTGCAATTTCATGCATAGGCAAGGATACAAGCCAGTGTCCAGAACCATCTCCACAGGAGAAAGTGAATGTGACACCAACTAAAGCACAACAAAAGAGGAGACTCAATTGTTTAGATTTAGAGGCATTTTTTCATCGTGTATCAAAAAAAGACTTGGAATCCCAGATCCGAAAAGAGGGGAAGCTAACAGCTGCTCTCCACAGTAGTTAGTCACACAATTAATTTACAGCTCCAAATAACATGCTGGGCCTGTCATCAGTTTAGAATTAGTTAAGTACAGGTTCTACTACAATTGTAGAGCTTGCTTAGCCTCATTTCTTCATACACTGTACATTGTATTCCCCTACCCGCCCCACACAGGGCAGACTCCACCTGGAACTTCCACAGATCCCTTTCAAAATATTTCTGGAAAAGCCATGACTAGTGACGATACACTCTATGAAAGCAGATCAAAGATTGTATAGAAAGATCACTTCAAACTCCAGTAAGATGGGGGACTTGGAGTACCACCCATCAGTAAAATTATCTAGAGAACCAACTATTGACAGAGACAAAATGAGATCTAAGAAAAACTGCGCTAACAGAGACTTGAAAGCACTGTAAGATTTAGCAATTACAAAGTCTGATCAAAGAAAGGAAGATTATATAAGAGATGCAAAACCATGAGACAAGACGTTTTACCATAAGATGCTTTACAAATTACACTGGTGGAATTCTTGAGAGATCCAAATACCTCTGTAGAGAAACTGCATCACCTACTAAGTGGCTCTTTACTGCCAAAGATATCAAAAAACTCAACAGTTGAAAATTCAGGCTACGCCACTGCAAATTAGAAATATGACTTCCTTATGAAGAGACAACCAACCACACCAGGTACGAAAGGTGACTTCCAAAAGCTGCACATACTTCACATCCTCATGTCTGCACATTAGACTGCCTTTAATACAGAAGATATATTTAGTCAAGTATCTCTGAAAGACAGACTTTTACCAAATGTAGGTTATTGCCCTCAGATAACTAAATCAATATAACTAATACATGAATCAGGTTAGACTGTCCAAAGATCCCTTTATGTTCTTAAAATCTGCTACTTCACTTTTGTGTGAATTCATGAAAATAAACTAACCTTTAAGTACAGATTTTTGGCAACCACTCACAGCCTGGTCCAAAATAAGAAGGGAAAGATTTCCTTTGCTAAATCAGTAAGTTCTTTCACATCTATAAGCGCTTCTAAGACAAAATATTTGGGTACTACTCCTTCCAACTAAAATTGGAATTTAAATTTTTTTAAATTAAAAATAAAGTGTCATCAACAATGAAAAAAGAATTTTGTGAGCAAGACCTCTTAGCATTTTCATTACTGCTGCAAGAATTTTCTTACCATTGATCCAATAAAACACCATTTAAGAACTTGAACAAGGACTGCAACCTCAGAGATTCAAGCAAAAACTGTTATCTCATTGATTTTTTTTTTATTTCAAGTTTCTCTGTGCTGATTTTGTCAAATGCTCCCAATATATGAACACTGACACAGAAGTATATTCCTGAGATTAGCCAAACTGAGCAAAAATTAACTTCATATCATTATTTAAAACAGTAACACTGCAGATTTATTTTATCTTTTCATCGGCCACATAATGCACTGAACCTTTGATCTGCAAACTCTTGGTTGCCACCTCTTGGGTTTCTATCCAGGACAAGGTAAACTCGTACCACAAACTCAGGACACTATGAGGCAGGAGAAGGGTGAGGAGGAAAAAAAAGAGGGAACCGTAAGACAAGTAGCAAGAGTAAGAAGAGCCTAAGCTTCTCCACAGCTGCCTCAGAGTCCTGACAGAGTTAAGAATCCCTCTTAGCAGCAGCAAAGTGAATTGCCCACCCACCACATGTAACAACCAACAGTAAAGAAAAGCTTCCCATCTGTTTTAATGGACATAGCACTGTGAGCCAAGAAAACTGAGTAGCACAGAATCAGTCAGTTCTGCTCTGTCAGCACTTGAGATAAACACCCACTCAGGAAGAGTGTCCTGAAACCTGACCAGGATATGCATACTTGTCCTGTAACACATGTACAGCCCCTAGGTACTTAAAGATCGTATTTATATAGGGGTATTTTACCAGTAACATCCTTTCAATGAACAGTTCTTTTCATCACTATTCCAAAGTATCCCAATAACCACTCTACAATGAAATGGGAAATTCTTGCAGTACTTCTATGTATGGGCAATTTGGGATGGGCAGAGTGATACATTCACTCAGAAATGTATTTTAGCTGAAGGTGTAGTTGTTATTATGTATTTCGGGGGGGGGGGGGGTTAGGCATATGAGGGGGATGAGATGAAGAAAGAACTACAACAGCTTATAGAAAACACTGAGTAAAAGGAAAAATAACATGAAATACAGGAAAAACAATTTTTTTCCTGTACAACTGAAATTTGAAATGAAAACTCCATTTCAAAATTTTAAAATATTACCTTAAATAAAGAACACTGTAAAAATCAATCAGGCAGTCTGAAGAGAAATTTTTTCATACCCGGTTGATGCAGATTTTTTAACCTTAATTTTCAGCATTTAGTCAAGTTAGATACATTTCAAAATGCCCCAAACGCAAGCCATTCACATGTCCCAGTGATAACCCTCAGAGAACAGTGGGAGTCTTACATTAAGTTCTACAATTCCCTTTGCTCTTACACTAGAATGAGAAAGTACACAGCTGGATAATGCACACACATACCAGTGTATTCTTCTTAACATCAGTTTGATTTCTCTTTTGCACCACTCACAGCTCCTTGCTCTTTATTTTGGATCATAATATTCAGGGGACCATACCGAAGTTTTTTTTCCATTATACTGGATGTAACACATTAGTAAAGGCCCCCGACCATAGCTACATCAATGCAAACAGTAAGCAAAATATTTCCTTTCAACTAACCAGCAGAGACTTTTAGAAGCACGGATGCCCACAGCAGTCATGCCAGTATAGCAGAGAAACAGTAGGTGTGGAAATTATACACCTGCATTTAATTTCAGTTAGGCACAGCATAAAAAATGGGTTTCAGGGGAGACAAAACCAAACTTTGTTGCTTGCTGAAGAGAATCGACTCTATTTATGCAAGCCTACGAGCAGTACGCATGTACAAATAAAAAGGACATGACATCACTGAGTGACAGACTATGCCACAGAATGGCTGTTCTTGTTATAATATATGAAATATATATAATAATATATAAACATAGAGAGATAGATGTTTGCAAGTATGGTCACATCCTCATACCAGAGACTTACATAACTGAAGTGTGTAAAGCAAGAAAAATATCTGATATTATTTTAACTTGTATTTTAGCTTATCACCAGAGAGCAAGTTATCAAGATTAAACATTGTACAGCTTATTCTCTGAAGCACTATGAGATATACTGAGTACAATTAATTGCTTCTACCTATAATGAGAATACACTTAACATAAATTGACATAACTGACTGTCTCACTCCTTGAATGAGCCTTACTTTATTTTTTTTCAAATTAAGCTCAAGATAGAAGAAGCAAAAATAGCTTCTATCACACAGCTGCCTCCAAAAAGTAACTGGAATGAATATATCTACTATAAAAATGAAATTAAAAGACATTATTTTTCACCACAGTCAAGCCACAGATTAAATATGACACAGAAACAACTACTTTCTGGATGTATATTCCCATTTATAAATATCTTTTCTTAGATTTACAAGGGTCAAGTGCAAGCACTGCAGGAGATTCCTATGTGAACTTTATCTGCAATTTGATCCTTGCATGGCATGCTGTCTAACCATTACACTGTGCTATAATTTAATCCTGGACATACACTTCAACAGTTACAAATGATGGACTATTTAAAAGCATATAACCGTGACCCAGAAATGAACAAAGGCATTCAAAACAGCATTTTATTTTGGATTTGGGAGATGAAAGGTTGAGCTGGAATAGGGTCTCTAAAAACATAAAGAAGTGGCACATTACTAAAGGATTAAAATAATGGCCACTGCAATTTAAAAAATAAGTTGTATAGGTTTGATAAACAGTGATGCTATTTTAAGCCTAAGATTATGAAAGGGTATAGGTATCTCTTTGGTTTTCCCCAAAGAGGGAAAAAAAAAAAAACCCAAACCTTAATGTTTTATTATGATGCTGCTAACCCTTTCCAACCCACCCAAAGCATGCTATTTAATGATGCTAGCTGAGAAAACAGTGGGACGGCACAGTGAAAGACAGTCTCACATCATGTGTTTCATTTCAGCCTGGGGCTTGGGTTTGCTCCTCCTCTTCTTTTCAAATTAACATGAGGAGTTATGTAACCCTCTGAAAATCCGAAAAAAATCTGTCCCCTTCCAAACCTGCCCATGTAGAGCCTGCAAAATGTGAAGAGGGAAACTGGTTGTCAGCAGTATCTCCTCCATGATTCGAAGATGTCAGCGTTTAAGATGCTATTCACATGTGCTTTCAGCACGTTGTAGCATACACCCAACTTCTCCTTGGAATAACTTCACCAATGTACAAGAGCTTTTACCCAGGACTGGAGAAATATTTGCAACTGGAGAAATATTTGCAACCGCTGGTGATCTGGCGGAGGACGGGTTGTATTTATTTTCAAACGAGCTAGCCGGGGTTACAGATTCATTCGCAGGATTCTGTCTTGCCCTTGTTTTCCACCCCGGGGTACAAGGCTATATACCTACGGGTATTACCCCGCAGACGCTAAATGGTCTCCCACACCTGATGCTGGTTTTGTGGAGGACGCTATACAGCAGCGGCTCCCGAATACGAAGCTCCTCCAGCTACTGCTTGGGGATGGAAGGGAAGGGAAGGGAAGGGAAGGGAAGGGAGAAAGGAACGGCAAATAGCCTCTCTGCATCGGTCTCCATAAAAGGGGACCGCTGCCTCTACACAAGCGCATGAAGCGGCAGCAGCTGGGGCGGCGGAGGCTTTGTTGTTGACTGCGAAGCATTTGGTGTGTGCGCGCAAGGTAGCTCCTTCTCGGCTCCTCCGGGAGCCGCCCGCGGGAGCAGCCTGGGTCTCGCCAGCCGCCGGCAGCCAGCCTCCAGCATCGCCCAGCCACGGACCTGCTGCCGCCGGGAGCCGGGAAGCCTCCCGGGTCCCACGCTGGCTATAGCCGCGCGTCCCTCTTCGATGGCGATCGGGGCATGCGGCTGCGGAGCCCATCCCCATGGCAGGCAAAGGCACGGAGCTCCGCGCCGAGCCCAGTTCCCCGCCGGCCGCTTGTCCCCGGTTCGCGGAGGGGAGCGCAGAACATCGGGGGACAGCAAGGAGTGAACCCCAAGGAGGGACGCGAGGCCGCCGCCCGCAGACCCCCGCGGGCGTTACATAACGATGGCAGTGGCCGCGCCGGGCTGGGCTCGGGCTCCCCTCCGGTAGGGGCTGGCACCGGGAGAGGGCACCGGAGCCGCCAGACCCCCGCCAGCGCCCCCTCCCCTCGCCCCTCCGGCAACCGAGCGGCGATCGATTAGCGGCGCGATGGGAAGAAGGGAGCGGGCACGGCACGCGACACGCACCCCACCCACCCCCGGCGGAGCGGTGGTCTCTCGGCCCGGCCCGGGAGCGGCGCCCGCACACTCACCGCCGGCTTTGGAGGGCGGCAGGTCTGGCGCGGCTGGCCGAGCTCCGTCCGGCGCGCTCGGGAGCAGCCGCGAATCTCCGCAGCCAGCACGGCCGTTGCAGCGGCACCGCCCCCCCCGCGTGGCCATTGGCAGGCGCGCGGCACCGCCCGCCCGCCGCGAGCGCCCATAGGCGGCGCGTCCCGTCCGGTCAGGGCCGCGTCCCGCCCCCGCGCGCCGGCTGAGGGGGCGCCCGGCCGTCGCTGCCTTACATGGCCCGCTGGTGCGGCCGCGCTCCCACCGGCCCCGTTTCTCCCGTTATTCTCGCTTCCTCCGTTATTCCCATTTCCCCTGTTTGCCCCCCTGCTCGGAGCGCGGCTGCAGGTGCGCGGCGGCAGGTGGAGCCCTGCTCGCGCATCCTCTGGCTCCCCCTTCCGATGCACCAAGGGGTACCAATGTCCTCTGTATCCTGCCGCGGTCTAGCAGGTTTGGGTCTGGGTGGCCGCTCGGCTGTGGTTGAAGCTGGGATCGTCGACGTACATGAAAAGCATGTGGAAGACTGGGCTGTGTGGTGCAGCGGGCATTCAGTAAAAGCCTCACCTTCCCTTAGCTTGGCTCTCGCCCGGGAGCAGCCTGAGGCCGGCGCAGTGGAGAGGCGCAGTCACAAACCTACTCTAGAGCAATCCCATCCGAAATCCTAGAGCACAGAACACAGTCCAGGAGTCAGTAGGAATCTAGTCAGCGTTGTGCACCCTCATTTGTGAATTTATAACCAGAGTCCAATGACCCCGCAGAGCTTGGTGGACTGTAACTTCATTGCTGCCGTGCTGGAATGATGTAAAAACAACCTGCCTGCAGTTGGGAGGGAGGAGAGCAAAATGCTAATATGCAAAGGATTTTCATTTTTTCAAATGTAGGGGATGTATATGGCTACTTTTTTAATTGGTTATATACCTATACTTGCCCAAGATACACAATAGTTTACAAACTATTATAAAATTAGCTTATAAACTCTGATTTCAGTTACTTAGGGCAATTATTGTAATAACCCAGAATGTCATAAAGGGACTTTAAATGACCCTTCACATTAGGGTTGAGTTTGGCTGTAGTATGAGTGAAGGTTTTGTGGTAAATTCATTTCATGGCAAATGAAATTGTGCTCTCTCATAAGACCAAAATCAATGTCATCTGCAAACACTCCAAGTCCATCTCCCCAGGGCTTCTCAAAATCCCTTCATCCCCCAGCCTGTATTGGTACTCAGTAGTGAAACTAAACGTTTTCTTGGTAGGCACAGATATCCAAACTCAATTGTGCAATGCATGTGTGCATACGCACATGGACAGCTACACAGATCAACACAGCCAGAAACACTCAGCACTCACACAAGCACAAACAGCACCAATGGCCTCATCTTGTTGCCTTTTGCCTAATCAGAATGACAGTGTATTATTAGGAAATATATGCATGTGTATAATGTGTATTCCTCCAGGAGCTGATCTTAGACACTCAGTCTAACCCTGGATACACAATGTGCCCCACTTGCTGTACCCTGGACCTACAAGCTCCTCTTGCAACCTCACTGTAGTTGCTTTTCACTCGTCACCCACAGACACACACCATGATCTGCTGGATCTCCAGCAGTAACTGGATCTCTGATCTTCTCAGCTACTGTACCCTCACAAATAAACCCCTCTGCAAGGGCTGGTACAGACCTCCTCGCTCACATGCACCAGGGTTCTCTCAGTAGCTGGGCTTAGACACACAGTCTGTCCAGTAACTGGCCGTGGATCCCAGGTCACCTAGTTACTGGCATCTGGACACACTATTCCCCAGACCCCACAGTCCCACTCCAGCTGCTGGTACATATTTCCTTGCACACAGCAGCACATAAACATGCACACTATGGATCTGTCCCGAGCAAACACCACCCAATACCTTAGACAGGCCCTCCTTCCAGCCTGGATCTCTGTTGTCCCCAGCTTCCTCCCACACAGGTACACACACACACACAGACACATGCAGTCTCTCAGCTGACCTTCAGATTTTACAGCTTCTCCATCAGTTGGCGTAGACTTCTTTGGAAGTCAGGTTCTCCAATTGTCTTACTACTAGACATACTTCCTTCCCAAGCCTCTTCATCTCTTCTCCGCCTAGTTTGGCTTGATATTTGCACTCTCACTTGGTTCAGTTGCCTGCACCACAGACATATATACTACAGACACATATAACCCCTGATCTGCAGTGCAGCTTTTGGTGATTGCTTTTGCTTACTCCAGTCTCTTCAGTTGATGACTTTGCTGATTTGCAAGCCCTATAATCCCTTGTCTGCTTTCAGTTGCTGACTCTTGGGCATCCACACAATCACATCCACATAGGACAGAGTCCACTCATTTAGGAAAATATTTACAAATGGAATTTAGGAAGAAGGCAGGACACCAGGTGATCATCGGTTGTGGGTCATGGGCAGACAAGCATACTGACCAGCAACCTGTTTACACATGGGCGACTGTTTTTGTCCTTCTAGCCCTCTATGACCCATGTTCTCCAAGCCAAGATAAGCCCTCCCTTCCTCTGCCTTTAGTTTTGCCCCTACACCAGTCAAAAGATGTCTTGTACAATCCTAAGATTCCCTGAATGTCAGGGGAGGTTCAGACTTGCTACATGGAACCATTTCTTTACCAAGAGGATGGTCATACCCTGGAACAGATCTTCTGTAGAAGTTGCTGGTGCCCCATGCCTATCAGTCTGTGAGGCATTTGGAAAACGTTCTTAGAAACAAGCTTTAACTTTGAATCAGCCATGTCTCAATCAGGCAGTTGGACTTGAACATTTCTCTTCTCTTCTCTTCTCTTCTCTTCTCTTCTCTTCTCTTCTCTTCTCTTCTCTTCTCTTCTCTTCTCTTCTCTTCTCTTCTCTTCTCTTCTCTTCTCTTCTCTTCTCCTCTCTTCTCTTCTCCTCTCTTCTCTTCTCCTCTCTTCTCTTCTCCTCTCTTCTCCTCTCCTCTCCTCTCCTCTCCTCTCCTCTCCTCTCCTCTCCTCTCCTCTCCTCTCCTCTCCTCTCCTCTCCTCTCCTCTCCTCTCCTCTCCTCTCCTCTCCTCTCCTCTCCTCTCCTCTCCTCTCCTCTCCTCTCCTCTCCTCTCCTCTCCTCTCCTCTCCTCTCCTCTCCTCTCCTCTCCTCTCCTCTCCTCTCCTCTCCTCTCCTCTCCTCTCCTCTCCTCTCCTCTCCTCTCCTCTCCTCTCCTCTCCTCTCCTCTCCTCTCCTCTCCTCTCCTCTCCTCTCCTCTCCTCTCCTCTCCTCTCCTACTCCCCTGCATCCCACAGTGTGTGTTATACCCTCTAGATAGTGTTGCCTTTTGCCCAACCTGGAAATGAAACTTGAGATAATTTTAGTAAGGGGGTGTTGGGGGTTAGGGTTGTTCCTTCTTTCTCTAAAGAATTTTTTTTCCCCACAAGTTACCAAGGAGACCAAGTGTTGAATACTTGAGACTACTTAACCGAAACAAAGAGGTGGACAAAGGTGGAAGGGGGAGATAATGCAGGTAAAAGACAGAGCTTGAGGCAGCTGCGGGCTCTTCTTTTTCCGGCGTTTGGGGAGGGGAGAACGGCTGTTGCTGCCTGGAAGAGTTTTCACTGTGGCCAAAGGGATCCAGTCCTGGGAAATCTACTGTCACCGGTTCGGCCTGAATCCTGAGCTTTCTCTGCCACCCGTGGGAGCTGGGCCGGTTCTGCCTCGCCTTCGGCTTCTTCGGCGCTGCTCCTCTTGCTACAGTGCGACCCTGCACCCCCTGCGCTGCCGGGACATCCTGCCCCTGCCTTCCGGGACACTCTGCCATCCCAGCTACCAGCCCGGGACTTTTCCACTGTTTCAGCTTGGTGCTCTTAGGATCCTGCAGGGACATCGAAACCAAACTGCCCTGGGTTTTGTGAAACAAAGCCCTCAAGGTTCTTGGTACTGTTTTCATTTGTTATTAATGCTGTAGTTGTTTGGTGGGGTTTTTTTTTATTTTTTTTGTGTGTGTGTTTGTTTGCATTGTAATACATACTAGTAAAGAATGGCTATTCCTATTTCCCAAATCTTGCCTAAGAGCCTCTGATTGTAATTTATAATTGAAAAAAGAGGAAAAAAAAGGGGTGGGGGGGTGTTTACACTCTCCATCCCAAAGGAAACTGCAGTTGTTTTTTTTTATTACCTGGCAGATATCTGTCTTCCCAAACCGAGACAGGGGGAAGTATAAAAGGCGATCTTAATTTGAAGGCCCCCTGAGGCAGTTATGGAAAGATGTCCACAAGAGCCCCCTCCTCCCCCCCTCCCCCAACAGGGCTGAGTACATTTTTATAGGTTTTAGGAGATTAGCATAACTGATAAAGAGCACCAACTAGGAAGACGAGTGGTGATGCAATTCCACCCCCAGGTCAAGCCCCTTCTCTGGAGCCCTTTCTTCAGCACTATTTGTCCTTTGTCCATGAAATATATCTCGAGATTTGTTCTCGGCTTTGGTTCCCAGGAAGAACCATGATAGCACAGAGCCTTGTACCCCCAGGGCTTGGAGCTCTGGAATTTTTGTTGTCTTTCTGCTTAGGTCATGGAAAATTACTGGGAAAACTAGTTGCTGATCCAATAGGTGACAGAGTTACAAATATATGTGTGAAGAATACGGAGAACATATAAAAGAAAAAGAGGCAAAACTCAAACAGCATCAATAGTAGCCCTGACTTCAACCCCTAAGTTTGTCTGGAGAGCTTTTCCAGACTCATCTGGTGTGTTTCAGACCTGGATGATGACCATCAGTTCTCTTTTGTGACACTCCTGAGACTGAGACAGGGAATATTTTTTCTGAGTTCCCCATAAAGATGAAGATTCCCCTGCTTGATGTTGTTGTTCTGTGCCAAATTTTGAGCATGGAGATGAGCTTTTTATCAAAGAACCTAATAACACGTATTTTCTGGTCACACTTTGAAGACCCTATATTCTCAGATGGAGAGGGTTTTAGAGATCTAATTTAGCAATTTAATTTAATTGGATTTAGTAATTCAGTTCCTAGTCCTGAAGTCATACTGTTGAAACTGTAGCATCATGAAGTTTTGGCAAAGACAAATGAGTCACAAAAATAAATCACTGTTACCTCAGGGCATATATGTGCTCCCAACCTAATCCGCATCGGCCTCCTTCCCACCCTTCAATTCACAGTCTATCAGGTACCTCCCTCTCAAGTGGCCAGGATAGCAATGAGACAAAATGTTGGTCCCTTTATTTCATTATTTTAACTGGTGTTTGTTGTTCAAGATGCTTGTCTTTTACATCTCCCAAACTAACTTTTAGAAAATTACAGTATAAAATCACAAAAATCCATTTTTTGATTATCTGTATTTGGGCTACATGACAAGGTTTTGGTAGCAAGCAGGCTACAGGGGTGGCTTCTGTGAGAAGATACCAGAAGCTGCCCCCGTGTCAGAAAGAGTCAGCTCCAGCTGGCTCTGACAGACCCACTGCTGACCAAAGCTGAGCCTGGTGGCAGCACACAGTGACAGTGTGGAAAAAAGGGGGAAAAAATGCTGCACAGCCAATGGGTGACAGAATGGTAGAGGCTAACTATTCAGACCCCAAGGTCTGCAGGAGAAGAAGGAGCAGGAGGAGGTGCTCCAGATGCTGGAGGAGAGATTTCCCTGAAGCCTGTGGTGCGGCCCACAGTGAGGCAGCTGTGGCCCTACAGCCTATGGAGCAGACATCCACCCTGCAGCCTGTGGATGTCCAAGCAGGTGGACGTTCCCTGAAGGAACCTGTGAACCAAAGAAGAAAAAACCAATCCTTGAGCTGGCCTCTGACTGCACATGTGACTCCATGGAGAGGAGTCCATGATGAAGCAGGTTTTCTGGCAGGACCTGTGACCCCATCTGGGAACCCACACTGGAGCAGTCTGTCCCTGAAGGACTGCATGATGTGGAAAAGACCCACACTGGAGTCCTGGGAAGGATCTTTGTTGTATGATTTTTTGAAAGACTGTCTCCCATGAGAGGCAGCCCATGCTGGGGGAAAAGCGTGAGAAGGAAGAGATGAAGCATTATAAACCGACCGAATTCCTATTCCCCATCCCCCTGCACTGTTCAGGAGGAGGAAATAAAGAAGTCAAGAGTGAAGTTGACCCCTGGAAGGAAGGAACAGTGGAAGGAATGTCTTTTTAAGGTTTGTTTTTATTTCATATTATCCTATTTTTGAATTGCAAATAATTGAATTTATTTCCCCACACTGAGTCTGTTTTGCCCATGACAGTTATTACCGAGTCATATCCTTGCCCTTATCTTGACCCATGAGCCTTCTGTCACATCTCCTCTTGAGGCAGGGAAGTGATAGTGGGATTGGTGGGCGCCTTGCAGGCTAGCCAAGGTCAACCCAACATATCACACTATCTTAATAAAGTAATGTAACTTTGGATTCATCATAATCCTGAATAGAAATTAACTTATTCCATATTTTAAAGCAAAATTGGCAGTACTTCTTTGTCTGCATTTATTTGAAATTTTAGCTCAAGAATGCTGTCATTGGGTCATATGTGCCTTGGACATTTTTCAGAGAATGAAATAATGTGAATGCCAACATGTATGATTTGGATTTCCGCACCACTCAGTACACTTACGTTACATGATACAATTACACTGTTATGAATAATTCCTGAGAGTTCCCAGAAGCTCTCTCTCATCCTTGCACAAAGAGTGATTTTCCTCAGTCCAGAGAAGAATCTATTCAGTTGTACACTGATGAGACAGTAGTGCTCTGCCACAGAACAGGGCCTCACAGAAAATCTGGAGAGTAGTCCAACGCTTGATTATCTCAGTCTCCTCAGGAAGTCTATTCTCTCGCAAGAAAAAAGACCCTTGACCACAACCTGGAGATCTCACTATCTTGCCCTAAGATTAGCTGTGTTTCCCCAGGAGATTAGTACAGCTTTGTTTGTAGGCTGTTACTGTGGATGAAGGATACCATCTTTTATTCTCAGCACAGGCAAATTGTGTGGGTTCCCATGAGACCTGACCTGATGATTTTTCAGTGTGACCTAGCATGTTAAATTCTCCTTTGCTCTTGTAAACAGACTAAATGACTGATTGAATGTCATGGTCTCTGACAGACTCTGTTAAATACTCCCAAGCTGCTGCAGCAGGAGTACATATCCTTAGAACCCAGGAATGAAACAGAGTGCAGGCACTGCTTATAACCTGGGTTCCACTGGGACTTTCAGGGTACGAAACTCCTACAAGTTGCAGTTTCAGGATTAACTTCCTTGCCTCTGGTCTGGTGGCAACAGGCGTCTTTCTACAGAGAGTAGAAAACTTGCTCTACATTTTCCCTTTCCAGAGCTACAGAGTAATAAAAGCACGACCAGATTTCATGTTGAATTCAAGAATATTACTGATTTTAATTAACACTGCAAGAAGAACACAAATCTATTTAAAATAAAACTGTACATATTTCCCTACTTCATTCTTTTCATCAACTAATATGCCATTTCTGTTTAAACACAAAGTCTTCTGGGAGGGATGCAGATCTCTTTCCTGCACTTGACACAGCTTATTTTCAAGGTTCTATACTTACTGCCCATTTCTTTTTATTTCTATGTCTATCCTCATTTGAATTCTGTTCGAAGGTTTTGTTATTTTAAATTTTCTTGTTTTGCTGTATCTTCCTTCCTTTCCTGGTTCTCCACAAGACACAGAATTCTTTCCTGCTTAGACAGCTCCTTCGCTAATATAGTAAACCAGTTCCACCAGAGTTGGAAAACTTTATGGCCAACATTAGTTCTCAGATTGAGAGACATGAGATGTAATGCTGACAAAATGGTAGATTACATAAATCTTATGTTACTCAGTGAATCAGAAGACACATCCTGTCTTGAGCCAGAACTAGTAAAGAATAAATAAAAGGATTTCTTGAGCTGTCAGGGCCTGGGTAGGGAAATGTATCACCAAGATCACATAATTATTATAAAAGGTCACTTTAGTTCACTTGTAAATTTCAAATATGGTAAGTTTAATCAGAAATTTGTGTGAAACAAAGAACATTAATTAGGCTGAAACTTCCATCAAAATTATGGAATAATTCTTAAATGCCTGTAGTCACTTAATTTAGAAAAATAGAGGTTGTTCAGTTTCTTCCTTGTTTTAACCACTTCTTGGAATAGTTTCAGAAACAAAAAAATCCATCAAGCCTACTCCATCTTGTGAAAATTATGTACAGCTTTCCAAGTTACACCAATAGTCATAAATATTGTCATTTGTAAATCTAAGTGCAACATACATATTGTCAATATGTCCTACTATTTACACACAGTCAATTTATGTACAGCTACATGTATAGTTGTAGTCACTTTACAGGAGGGCAGAACTAGCTGCCTGCCAGGTACCCACTAGCAGTACAAATGTATTTCTAATAATATGAAATTTCAAGGAATATTTAATTGCATGAACAGTGTGGCAATAAGTTCAAATTGGTAGCCAAGCATAAAGAGCCATTCTCATTCACAGAAAGTTTGACTTAGGACATTCTGTATTTTGCTATATGCAGTCCTGTAACTTTCTATAGAAGCTAATCTGATTATATTTAAGGAATCAGGACAGCTCATCACTTTTACTGAAATATAAATCATTGATAAAATCATGCAGAAATGGAAGCTAGACTGCAAAAGATGTGCACATGTATTAATAAAATAGCTTGATCACTCTAACAGTACAGAGCATAATCCTGCAAATGAATGATCATGATAAAATTTTCATTGCCAAGCCTTCCATCAAAAATTGTAATGAAAAGTTAAGTTTCAATCAGAGCTTCAGAAACTGTTAAGTTTAAAATACCCTTTCTCACTCAGTCTTCTCTGTTGCACATAAACCCTTTTTGGGAGAACTCATCACATGATCTTTCTCTCAGATGGAATGCTGTTCCAATTCCTATTACATTTTCTTTCCCAATGCCCCTCCAAAAAGTGAAAACAACAAAAAGTAGGACAATGTGGAACAGCTGTAGGAAAGGATAAACTTCACAGCACATCCAATGCTTTGTATCACGATTTAAAAAACATGGATTCCAGTAGTGTATTTTGTACGGCTTTCCATGGAGAAGCTATCAACATTCTCAGTTTCCCTTTCCACCTGTTTTGCTCACATAAACTGGGGTTAGTCCATTTTGCAGTAAGGAATCTGAACAGCATAGAATACTGTAGCACAAAGTCATTACTTAAAAGGAAAAAAAAAGTCTTATTAGGGAAGCATTCAGGGATGTAAAGGTTATGATGAGACAGGTCCTTCTTCCACTGAATGTCTTAACTCTGTGTGAAGTGACTTTGTAGTTAAAGCCACTGACTTTGTAGTTAAAGGCAACACATTCAAAAGCCCATACCACTGAGCCATTTCTAAATATCTATGTTCCATATAATTTCATACAATGGACAAAGACTAAAGTATTTGCTGAAGCCTTATTAATTCTCTGATTTCTTTCTTCCTCAGTAACAATTGAAAAACATTTCATTGTCCCTTTTTGGTGGTTTATTCAATTTATCCTGTATAGTCCCCATTTCACTCTTTCTTTGTTAGCACAGCACTTTTTCAGAGCTCTAAAATACTCTTAGGAGGGGGTATAAATCACATTTCTCTTTTTGACAGGAGGGGACATGGCTAGGAGGTGGACCTCAGAACTGCAAAGAGGGTAAGCTTCAGTCAAGACTAATACCTAAGATTCAGCATTGCAGTTAAGACGGTAAAAAAGCTTGACGGAATTGATATGAAAATGGCCATGTCGTGATGCTTCCTTAGTGCAAGGCTTTTTCAGCACTTCTTTGCCTTAGGTGACCTACATTCTCAAATGCTTCAGGGAGAGCTGGGAAGGTCAAAATGAAAGAGGAAACTACAGCAAGACTGACCACAGAACAGAAGCTTCCTGAGGAGGTACTTGCAGCAGTCAGCTGCTGGAATCTGAGACGCTGGGTATTTTTTTGTTCAGTTTAGCTTTAATTACTTTGTATCAGCATTGCTCAAAATCACCTGTTTGTTCACCTCAAATGTTGCTGACTGTCCCTGGCACTAGATTCCAGTAGTGTTTTCTTTGTGTGAAAGTAAGAATTCTTTTACTGTGAGATTTTTAAATGGACAACTGCTGACAAGTATTCATTGATTAGCAAATGAATTGATAAGAGATGTAGATTTGTGTTAATACTAAGTGATTTTTATCCAAGCAGCTACCACATGTCATCTTATTTTTTGTCTAGAGAAAATAACATAAGCCTATCCAACAGATTTAGCTGTGATACTTTTTTTTCTACTGGTGTAAAGACAAACAGATCTTTGTCAGAGCTCATCTGATCAGTGTGAATATGTACTGGCACCCGACATGGATTTATTGAAGTTCAACCTAAAATCAACACGTGAAGTTCTAGCCCCACTAAATTTAAGACCTTTATCATTAACATAAAAGGAGGTAGCATTTAATTTGCAATTCCCTTACTTTCTCAGTTACTGTTACTTTAAAAAAATAGAAAACTCAGGTTAAAGCCTGAATAAATGAAACCAAACCAAATCAAAACAGTCTGTTCAGTACTGCTTAGGATGTCAGTTCAACATGAAGAAAAGGGTCAAACACAAAAAAGGTTCTCAAATTCTGAGCTGTTTTTGATTTAGCTCTAATGTCATCTATGGCCACTTGGTGCTTATTCCTTAGAAGTGTTTGAATAGCTGAGTCCCACTCTTAATTTAGGTCTTCATCTATTGCAAATAAAAGCCAAGCAACTAGAAAATACAAAGTAAACCATCAACTAGAGTAAAACCAGAGTATTTTCTAGTCAATATTTACAATTAATACAATGTTTTCTATTCATCAATGGAATTGGACACTGTTCTTTCCACACTAAAAGACACAGGTGAATGTTCTGTCAAATTTTGCTGAAGCTGATCAAGTTATCCTTGTATTCAGGTGTTTAGATTAGACTTCTTCCAATTCTATCACCACTGTAGCAGGATTCCTGAGTAGAGTATTTGTCCACATGTCAAACAGCAAATTTTATACTCTAATGTGTCAAAGTACTACTACTGGCAGATTGTTTTGTGCAAGGCTGTGAATGGGAATACCTGAGACAGGAAAATGCACTCTGCTACTTCTGCTCTAGGAATGTAAAACTCTTGTGATGAACAAGAGCAAATTAGTATAAGGAGGAAAAGAACTCAGGCATTAAAATGGGGTTAAATCAGGCATGCATTGCTAGAGGACATTCAAAGCCTCAAATGCTGAGGTCTTTGGTTTTTTTGGGGGGTGGGGAGGGTTGGGGAGGCTGCTTTGGTTTTGTTTGTATTTTGTGTATGTGTGCACATGGAGCAGCCATACAAGTCATGTCAGACAAAAATCAAAGCTTCACTGGAGTTGAGGCTCCTCCTAGAATAGTCTCAGATCACATTTAAATTCTCATGGTTGAATGATCACTAAAATCATGTCAGTTGAGTTACTCAGAGCAAACATGATGTATTTTGTCAGCTTTGTACTTTCATATTGGAAGTATATCCTATTTAGGAGAAGATTGCATCACAGAGAGGCAGAAAGAAAATACTTGATGTGCCAAAAGGGAAAAAACCCACAAACATCAACAGAAACCCACCCATTAGTACTAAATTATCAAACAAAAAACCTTTCAACACTTGAACTTCATTCAATATGCTCCTACACTCTTGTTACAGCAGAAGAATTTCTAACATGAGCCAGAAGAATTAATTTGTCTCATGGGGCAAAGAGATGTGAAAATAACTGGAGTCAAAGGGGCAACTTCTTCAGGTTTCTAAGGACATCAAAGTCCCTAAGGCAGTTGACTACAATGTACTCGAAGTTGTGATTCAGCAGCTACCATCTCAACTGAGCTCTATAGCTTAGTTTCCAAAGCTCTGGTTATGTGAATTGTTACATTCCCCTGTAACCCAATGTTTCATAGATAATTGGCTTAAAATAATATTGATTAGTTTTATTAAGTACAAGTGGAAAAATATATTTTCAAAGCACTGTTGGTCTACCAGTTGGGTAAAACAGAAAAGTGCTAAGCAAAAAAACAAAATGAAATATAAGGGTTAAAAAAAAAAAAAAAAGCATCATGCATGATGGAGAGAAATCTCTGTGGAAATTATTTGACAAATTTTTACAGTATGTAACATGGTCTACCTTTTTTCCCAACAAAATAAGTCTGCAATAAAGCCACTAAATTTTGCCCAGCCTTCCATGAACTGCACTCAGAAGCGACTAAAAAAAATCTTGGGTTACATAATGACTCTCTCAGAACACCTCTGTGAGTTCATGTCCAGAACAGTACTTTGTAAAATAAATCAGAGCACTGTGTTCCATGGCCACCAGTCTGATAACCCAACCTTGTGCTTCCTCTGATAGCAAGAAGGAAAGGTAAGTACTCTGATTGATGCAGCTTCTTATTTTGTATTCTTGTAATTTTTAATTTAAAGTAGAACTAGTTTCACAAATAGGTGTTTTTTAAAGTAAAACACTTCAGAGGCTAAACTCATGATCTCTTACCTTTTTTGAGTCAAAGGAGAAAAAAAGCACTGAGTGAAAGAGACAGAATTTTCCAGTATACTTCCAGGAGCAACATACAAAAGTAGGATTGCAGAGAAACAGAAATATCAGGACCAGTATGAATCAAGTATGAATGCAAATACATGAGTGAACGCAGAGGGGAAAAAACAAACAACAAGTAACACCTAGATCAGTGGGTGTCTTTATCCTGCCTGGGAAACCACTTGTTTTAGATAGAGGAGCTGGTGATCCACATTGCATCTTGCCTGAGCAGGCACAGAGCTGCACTGTGCTGTGCTGCACACCCAGCATGGCCTTCAGGCTCTGCTGTGCTGTGCACACCTGTGTGGCCTTCAGGATGTGCTGTGCTCTTTGTGTCCCATGTCTGCAGGGTCTACTCAGCAGCTGGCTGCAGTGGAGGATTCTGCAGGCAGCTCCTGCTCCACCTGCACGTCCTTGTCCACGTCTAACAGTGTAGCCAGAAGTTCTCACCGCAGTAATCTTCAGGAATAGAGTTGAAGAACATTAAGAACATTATTAAATATCTTGAAGGACCAAAGAGGTGGAACTTCTGTCCACAGATGGAATCTGTCTAGCTTAGTGTGCCAAAGTCCACCCAGAGTCCATCTGATGCTGCATGCATGTGTGCTTCTCAGCATCTGAAGGGACAGACAAAAGGTTTACTCCCTATATATACTCCTGTTTTTATTCTGTCTTCTTTATTCTGTCTTCTTAAAGCAGCTATTTTATTAAGCCATTTGTTGTCAGGTCTTTCATGCTGATCTGCAGAAAGTGCCTTGCACATTCTTTGTCACCTCACCCGCATTACACACCTTGGTGCAGAACAGCAGGTACTCACAGTCTTAGCACATAAACATGCAGTTTATCAAGATATCTAATTAGGCAAACAAAAACCAGACTCTTATTAGAAAATTAGGTAAAAGGATCATTAATAAAACAGTAACGCTAAAAACACTCAGAGGTAGGACATGAAAAAACTAACTATAACAATCACTACGAACTTAGAAAGGTACAAAAAGTATTTTCAGGAGAACCAGGATATAGTTACTGATAATGAATAATCTAGGACATGTGCCAAGGATTTAGTAAACAGTGTCCCTTGTTCTGCTATGTGATGGTTTAACCCCAGCTGGCAACCACTCCCAAGCAGCCAATCACTCACTCCCCTTCCCCTTACCCCCACACCATAATGGGGAGGAGAATCCAAAGAAGATAAAACCCATGGAGTAAAAACAGTTTAATAATCAAAATAAATGTAAGTGTAATAGTACTTGATAATAGCAATAATAATGAAAAGCGAGATAACAAAAAGAGAAAGAACAAAACCCAATAGAAACGAGTGATGCACAGTACCATTCCTCTCCACTCACTGACTGACGCCCAGCCCATCTCCCAGCAGTGATCAGCCCCTCTCAGCCAACTCCCCCAGTATAAATACTGCACGTGATGTTCTGTGGTCTGGAAAATCCCTCTGGCCAGTTCAGGTCACCTGTCCTGGCCGTGCTCCCTCCCAGGTTCTTGTGCAGCTCCTCACTGGCAGAGCACAAGAACCTGAAAAGCCCCTGGCTCAGGGTAAGCACTGCTGAGCAACAACTGAGCCATTGGTGTGTTATCAACATCAGTCTCATACTGAATTCAAAACATCATGCTCTACCAGCAACTAGGAAAAGAATTAACTGCATCACAGTGGAAACCAGGATATGTTGCCAGAAGTAATCCTGGCCACACCATCTGAATATACACCCCTTGGTTCTTCTGACAGAATGAGTGAAATACAAGTGAGTGAGCTAAGTGAGATGAGCTTTAAAATAAAAATCACCATCCCATTCTGTATGATTGCACACAGAGTTTTCTTACATTGTATGCCACATTAATTGGTCCTCCCTTGAAATTTGCCAGCTTAGACACAACAGAGTATAATAAAAACCTTATCTCCAGTCATGGAGATAGGAAAGGAGAACAGATCTAACTGTGCTATACATGAGGGAGTGTCACAACTGAAAACAAACAAACAAACAAACAAACAAATAAACAAAACCCAGTTTCAAGTCATGGCCCAAAATACAGCAATAATGACTACACCATTCTTTGATGGCCAGGAGTGTGTCTGGCCATTCTAGTGAACAGGAATAGATTGGAAATTCCGGGCAATTATTGCATGATACCAGCTACAATGCCTTCACAGATCTGCTTGAACAAGAAATATAAATATCTCAAGCCATTTCAAATTTACTTCTTTTAAATACATGAAAAACAACTTGTTGATAGCAAGAAGGGAAAGCTGCATTTACAAGAGGCTAGATTCTGCCTGGTAAGTATTCCCAAATTCATTCTCTCATTTAATTTAGTACTGAATTTCATTCCTAGTGTGCTGGTCAGCTTCCCCGTCACTTCCAAGTAGTTCCCTCCTTTGGATCAAATGGGAATACATTAGGGTACAAAGGAGTATTAGAGCTCTAAATTGAATTTTGGAGGGAAAGCAAAGTTGCAATCAGCACACCAAGGAAATAGCGTACCAGAAATCCTGGCCTGAAAATAGAATAAAAAATAGCATAGAAATTAGCACTTTTACCAGAGCTTTTTAGCTTCATGTGAGAACACAGAATGGCTAAAAGCTCTGTTTGTGAAAACACTGCCTCCCAGTGCCATATTATCTGCCGTTAGAAAAATCTATGCTACTTTCTCCTAGGAGACTATATCAGAGAATATGCTGACTTGAAAGGGACACACAAGGATCATGGAGTTCAACTCCTGGTATGTTTAGCTATGTAGCTAATTATGCAACTTATTTAGCATAATTATGCTAATATGCTAATAAAAAGTTATGATATACAGTCAAACTTAGCAATAAAGTTGAAAGCTGTTTTACAGAAGAATGTGCAAAATGCAAAGCACCACTTCAGCATTTCTTATAGGAGCTTGATTTCCACAACTCTTTCACTTTAAAAGTCACTAGAAAATAATTTACAGACGTGTTAATAGCTGCTGCATTGTTTGCAGAGGAATTATGGAATTTCTAGTAGAGTTTCTCAGTTGCTCTCCCACACTAAAATTATTTACAAGACTAAGCTTAAAAATAAAGTAAAATGAAGTTTTAGGTGAGAACACACAGGGTTATGGAGCCTGTTCTAGAACTAGTGCCAAAGTTCATTTTAAATTGAAAGTGGAATACCCTCTTTAAATGTTTTTGTACTACTGGACAGAAAAAGCCACAGTCCCACTTACATTTTGGTCAGAGCCCCTCAGCAACCTGACAGCAGGCAAATCCTCTCTTTGTGGTCAGTCCTTCGGGTTTTTTTTCTTTGACTCAACTCAGAAGTGATTTGAAAGCACATTATGTAATACTCTAAAGCTGCTGTTCCAACAAACTGTTTGGCTGCCAGTGTGTGACAACCTGAGTCCTTCCCAAAGGCAACAAAGCAGAGAATATCATCTGCTTCATCATGCCCTCAGCATACTAATGTTCAGCAAGAAAATGAACATATGAACTCATGCTTATTACTTCCCCACGGAACTCATGAAGAAACACTCACTAAACCCACAAAGACCGCACTGACTGCAAAGAGAAGGCAACATTTTTGTCTCACAAGCTAAGTGGGTTGACAGAGCTCAACAAAGTTTTTCTGTCATTTCTAAGAACAAAGAACATGCAGCATGGCACAAATCATAATAATTTTGTCAAAGGTAGTGTGAACAAAAATTTTAAGTAAAAAGTGGAGCTGGGAAGTGAAGAAGTATCTCACACAGGAAAAAAAATAGAGTGTGCTTTACCACAACAGTATGTCTTCAGTTAAACCCACTTGAGGGCTTCAGACTCTTGTACATGATTTATATAATTCTTTATAGAACAACCCTTTATCAGTGGACATTATTAAAATAATCTTCTTACGGAAGTCTGCATAATCTTTCCAACCAGTCCTAGAGGGATGAATGTGTTTGGAAAATCTTGGGGGAAAAAAGCAGCAGGTGTGGAAGATAGGAGAAGTGAAAGTAAATTACTGTTTTCAGGATTGCCAGATTTTCACCACAAGAAATTAGCAAAAATAATGTGATATGTTCACTTTTCAACATGGTACATGTTGGTGTGAAATAAGACCCACTTCTTCCCCTTTAAAATATGGACAGCTAAACTTTTAGACATCATTTGAAGAAAAATGGCTTGCTTTTTTTAGAGCTGTGAACTTGTTCCAAGATGAAGGACCCAGGTCCTTCTTTATCATTTTCATGCTGGATGTCAGGAAAAATATCAGAACAAGCTTGCCATGGGAGGGATTGTGTATCTGGATCAACAAAGATTCTTGATGTCTCCAGCCCTGAAAGTTTTCAAGACTCACCTAGGCAAAGCTGCAGCTGACCAAGGTGGTAAAAATTCTGGATCATTCAGATATCCAGAATATTTATAACCTTTTGAAAACAGAACAGTACAAGCAGCAGTGTAAAAAAAGAAGAAAATTATGGTACAGGCATGGGAAGAGAAAATCCAACAAACCAGGGAATCTCACAGAACTGTCATGTTGGCACCATGAGCATACAGGACCACCTATAAATTCTCTCACATCTATGGTTTCATTTGACAAACAACTCCTGATTAGACTAAGAACTGGTAATGCCAGCTATTTTTAGCCACATCTGTACAGACAGGAACTCTTTTGGAATTGAATTTGGTAATTTAACCCCTCTGTTACCATCTGATTTGACACAGGACTGGTTGTAAGCAACTGGACCATTTTAAAGCTAAGGATTTTAAGGTAATTATAGGAATTTAAAACTCCAGTACCCTTCTTGCAGAACTGGAAGAAGTTTTTGATGTGTTTCTTTCAACTCTGCTTTTTCAGAGGATTATTTTTAAAAAGCCCATGAATACTGGAACTTTAGGAGTGGTTAGGGCATCCTTCTGGTGGAATACTCAGTTTGGTATTTCTTGATACTCTTCAAGTAATTCCTGTCAAACCAGAGAATGATCCTCCGGACTAATATTCTGCCTCCTCAGAACTGGTCACTTTGATTTTAAATTTACCTTTATATTGCACACATACAGCTAAGAGAATATGTGAAGCTCATTTTACAGGCGTTTTATGTTTATCTAAAACAGGAGATTGATAAGTTACTGATAGTGGTGGAAGCTGAACTCTGTACTTATGCATTAAAGGGTTTTTCTTTCAAGTGCCCACTGCAACTGGGACCATGCTCTTTGGTCATCCATATGTAGGTCTGTCTTGGGTTTTGTAACCAGAAAAACAAAAAGTTATTCTATTCCATCTGTTGAAACCCGGCTGGGGAGATTTTCTTTACCTGTTGTAACTCCAGGAGGGAGGGGGTAACTGCCTTCTCTGATAACAAGCCGGCTGTTAAAACCAGGTGGGGCATTGTTCTTTATCTCTGTTCAGTCTTCCACTACCTCCATGGGGATGTCTTTTGTTAATGGACCATTAAAGCTCACCAATGACATGACATATTACATCATCCTATTGTGAGATGCTCTACCCAGGGAGGAGGAGCCAAACCATTTTCATCTAGATAAAAAGGAGCCACAAGTGTCACCAGACAGCCAGTGTTCCCATGGGACTCCCAAAGGAAGACTGGACCCATCTCTGGACCCTTGGCTCCACAGGATCATCTCTGCTTCCAATAGGAACACATCTGCCACTCCAGGAGGGCTTACTTTTGGACTCTTTCTAACACCCTGACCAACAGGGTGTCAGGTTGTATTCCTGACTCTGTCAGGGTTTTCTAGGATTTCGTGTTTGTTTGCTTACTTGCTTATTCTTCTGTACTACAATATTTATGTATTTTTAATATATCCGTAGCAAAGAAATGCTATACCTATTCCCAAAATCTTTGCCTGACAGCCTTTATTTGCAAATTTATTATAATTTGGAAAAGGGGAGGGGGGGGGGGCGCCCTACATTCCAAGGGAAACTCCAATCTTCCCTGGCAGATACCTGTCTATCTAAACCCAGAAAAGGTCACATTATGACTGTAGCCTGTTATTCATCCCTTCAAATGGGTTTTAGTTTCCCAAACAAATAGAAAGTCAAAAGGATAAATGGTGCCCTCTAACCAAAATGTGCTCAGTATGGCAGATGAACAACCACAAACTTAATAACAGTCTGATATTATCTGTCCTTTAGTGATCATATGGAGGCGATAAACCACCTTAACTCAAGTGAAGAAAGTCAATTCTTGGAAGGTGACCAGCAGATGACAAGCTGCTTCTTAGTTTTTCATTCCTGTCCCCACGCCTGGACATAAACAGAAAAAAGAGAAAGCACAGCCAAAGAGCCATAAGAAACAAATCATTCTTAACAGTGGTTTTTAGAACACTTACTACTCATGTTAAAACACAAGAATAACCCTGACATTGTCTTATCACAAACAATGAATTTGGGGCCAGTATGCTCCCAGAACAGAGGAGCCATGGCAAGGTAACCGGGTGTTGTTCAGAATCTCCTTTTAAGACAGTATCTTTCAAAGAAGGTTAATTTATTGATGGAAATTCTTTATGACAAGGGATCGATGCAATGAAAACTTGAGAAACTCACTGAAGCATTTTTTATCAAAATATCCCATCTTAAAAAGGCTGATTGTATGTGTATTTCTCAGCTTTGTAACAGCCCCAGTCTTGGCACTTCAAAGTTTCACGTACTGTGCATGTCACTGCATTGAGGGATTATAACAAACCAGGGGATTTACAGCCCAGACTAACAGCAGTTGGATTTCTTTGGGAGTTTAAAGCCCTGTGAGCCATTCTGGTCCTGACTGGTCAGATGCAACTAGGCAGCCACATAGCTTAGAATACAGCCAACAGCTGGACGAATGAGGTCAGAGATGATTGATTCAGCTCATAAATAGTAAACAAGGTTTACCATTGAAGGCAATGGGACATAATTACCAAGCAGAGAAGCCCAGTGGAGTATTTTGGCAACTTGTGAATAAACTTGTGATATTTTCTCCAAACCCCTGCTTTCTTTTTAACAGGTGTTAATGTGTTATCTTCTTCCTTTTTGTTGTTTTATTTGGTTAGAGCACAAAGAATTGGGATTTTTGCAGGAAAAAACTCTTGCTTACTTGCTTTCTGCAGTTCCTATGACACATTTTGATGCTGATTAATCAGTACCAAGGAGATGTTAGAGTGAACTGAGAAGAAACAGTCTTCTACAACCTACTAGCATAGATAAGGGCAATGAGATGTATGATCCAGTTGTCCAGTGATGACATGGTTAAATGCCTCATGCTTTTAATGCAAGACTACAAACAGCCAGCCGTGTTCTAAAGAGCAAAAGCTTCCCTTTTCCACAAAGACATTGCTCTTACAGCAGCAAGTTATCACACTGAAGAACATTTTCCCCTAATTAAAGTCAATACAAGGAATGCAAGCAAGTCAGGTTTTCACGTCCACCTCTCCAATGAGTCATTTACAGGTTTAGGAGTTCATTAATGAAATCCAATATCCTGATGATTACATGAGCTTCATAAGATTTTTTTCTCTTAGCATTAATTTTCTGAACCGGTTCTATTCAGATAAGTAATAAGGGTATAGTCTTTAACCTTGTTGTCAAGAAAAGCAAAGATAGGCAGACTGTAACCATGGGACCAGATGATATCAAGCATCCTAGCAACAGGGATCTACAAACAGCAGCTGGAAAACACATTCTCCTAGCTATTTCATGGAATTATTGTGGGGTTTTATACTGAGACTACCACAATCATTTAAAAGGATTTTTCTCCTCCCCTCCCCTCCCCCATGTAAACAAGTCTCATTACAAAGCTCAAAAGAAAAATATTTCGAATATAGATGAACAATTTGCACTTGGACAGCTGCCCTGTAATGATGCAACAGAACACAAGGCCTTATCTCTCTTGGATAGCAAGTGATGTCAACAGTAGCTATGCTAACAAAGAGGTCGATAATGACTAGTAAACATAACCCAAACAATTGAGTAAGTGAAGGGTAAGCCATCAGGGGCTGGTGCAGAAGAGAGGCTAGTGCTTTTACAAGGCCTTTAAAAAAATTCCTTGTTTATTTGTATCAGGAACACACAAAGCAGGGGCAGACAATTAGATGGACTCTTTTTATTAATTATTATAGAGAAATTTTCATTATCTTTGCATACATTTCACAGCAATTCAGTTCCAGACACTGTTCAGTAGAAAACCCCAACCATTCAGTCTAATAGACTGTCAAACTGGTCTCTTGGAAGAATAATATCCCCAGCAGCATTTTGTGAGAGACAGTATGTGCATACACAAGAGAAAATTAGCATTTCTACTGAACCAGTAAAGGGCAGCTGTGTAGAAAGTTACTTCGAGCTAAATAGGTCACAATACAATGCACCAAAATAGAGTTCATTAAAAAATCCAACAAAACTGCAAGCAATTATTTGTTTGCTTTCAGGTTTCCCTTGAAAAAATTGTGAAAAAATTTGTTGGCTGGCAAATTTTACTTCATGCTCTTTATAAGTAATTCTTCCTTCTATGCACACTGAAACAACATATGTTCCAAGAGGGTACTGGGCAAAGGCTACTTTTAAGAACAATGCTAAGAAAAATGTCAAGACTCCTTATTACTGCTCCAATTACAGATTGCATCTGAAGCCTATGAGAACTATTCATAACAAACAACTTGACAAGTCTCTATTTAAACAAGTATCAATAAATGTCACAACTGAAAATAACACATCTTCATTTTCAGATTTATCTCTGTCTTCTTTATGGGCTTTGTCAATTAAAATGTTCAATATTGCACTTGCCAGGTGCCTTTCCTTATAAAGAAGGAACAACTTCTAACAGTTGCCACACAAAGATGTTTTGCCATCCACGTGATACATAGCTTCAAAGTGATGAACACACCTTACTTCAGATGTTTGTTGAGTGGCTGTGGTTTAAACTCGTCTTGGAATGACAGAATCTACACTTCAGTGCCTCCATGACTTTTTACAAGCCCTCCTGCTTTTATCTAGTTTTCAAGCAATGTTTTTGAAGCATAAGTAAGTATACTAGGACAAGAATCCTGTGAAACAGCTAAAACCAAAAAATTGACTTTAAAACCAGTATCTACTCTGTCTCAGGATTTTTCACCAAAATTCTTAAAAGGTGATCATTTACTTCTTGGGTTGTAGAATACGTGAGTGCTCTCAGCTGAACAACAAACAGATGATTCCATGATGTATTTATTTGAGATACTGCCAGAAATCCACACCTTGCACTAATATATCTGACTCACACAGTACATGGGAGAAAAACAAACAAAAAAAATGAATGCATGAAAAAGATTATTTTAAAAAAAGTCATTCTGGATGTTTAAAACAAAGACATTAGTAATTTCTATTAAAGTAATTAAAGGGAAAAGATCTTAGAAAATGAAGGTACACAGATTTGTTCTTTTATTGTTGTTAATTTTTTTAAAAAGTTCTTTCCAGTGTAAACTATGTCTTTAATCTTAGCAGATCCTGCATGAAGTGTTACTGTTCACCAATCATCACAGGTGTTTACGACAAATACTTGCATATTTAAACAAACGTTGACAGCAATTTTCAGTTCGCTGAAAATTCCAGCCACTTTGAGCTTGGCAGAAAGCCCTGTCAAACCAGATACAAAGGCTACAAAAAGCAGGGCAACACAGGAAGTACAGTTTTTGCTTACACTGTTATGGCTGTTACATGACATTAGTAATGGTATAAATATATAAACAGACATCAGAATGGTGACAAAATTAACTAAACTCCAGACCCTTATCCAATCAAAGTGGCTTGAACTGAGAATACTCGAAGCAGTCTGTAACCTGCTGACACATTCTGTGCACTTCACCAGCATAAATTGTGCAAGTGACTTCTGCACTGTTTGTTCCTCAAAATAGCATTTAACTGGGGTCAGTCAGGACTTGCAGATTTTATCAGCTTTGAAAAGGCAGTAGAACATCAAATCTAAAGCAAAGGCCCAGGTTACTACAAAGTAACCTGTTACTACCTTATTCTTAGTTTGATACCTCCAGATCTTTCTCACTGAAATATCCACTTGCCTGACCCCATTCCACTTAGCCAGCTGTTCTGGCCCATGTATGTGGGAAAAGTGACTGATGATAGGTAAAGTGTTGCAGAACCCACTAAAACTTTTAATTCTACAAATAATTTCAGTCAACAGTTGGATAGTCAAAGGAGGACAATTGTTAAGGAGGCTTCCCTGTCTGATCATCCAGGATTCATTCTGGCATCACCTAATCTGAGACCAAGTCCCCATTGGCAGCTACATCCCCCATACTTCCAGTCAGACCAGGTTTCCTTATGGGCTCAGCCCCAGGTTTCCCTTAGCTGTGTCTCTGATGTCCAGATCCTTAAAATAATTAAATCTTGGAGCAATAACAAAATAACAGTTTGAGCTCAGTGTCTCCAAGAAGGGACCCTGAACACAGGAACCCCTGGGCTTTTATACCCTCACAGTCTAAGCATGGGAAAGTCTGAAGTCATCAGCTCCTGAAGTATCTCTTAGTGTCCAGTCACCTGGCTGTGCCACAGGTCCCTGGGTAGGTCACGGCCTCTTCTCTGAGGCTTGGGCTCCCACACCCAGAGCACTCAGAGCTGTACTCCATACATGACCACTAAGTGTACTCCTCAACACACTGACCACTAACTGCTGCCCATATTTTAGGCATATTTAACACAGCAAACTCTGCTGTCCATCTAGTGGTAGTCTGGCTGCATACAACAGCCTTAAATGTGGGAGATGTATAGACAAATCCATTCCTTCATTCCCACAGCAGTTACTTCCCAAGTTAAAGATACTGGAACAAATCCCACATGGGTCCCTGTTAAGAACAAGCAAACAGAAATGTCTACTTCTGATCCTGCCCATTTTTCATCATGGAAAGAATGTCACTTATTAAGGCAACAAAGCTTATGTGGCTACATGATTGCCTCTCTCTGTTTTACATGAGGTTTTAATGAGAGTCAGGAGAGGCTGAAATAGCTCTTCTGCTACTTAAAGTCAAGCAGAGAAACCCAGTACGTATCCTCATAACATAGAAAATTGTTCTCCTTGGTTCCATCACCATGCATATGTAGAGTATAAAAAGTAGCAGGAAAAAAGGCAGACTAAACTACACTATACTCTCAAAGGTACCTGATGCCACCACATGAATTTTTTAATTGCAAGTTTTCAGTACTTTGACAAACACTCTTCTAGAGTAGTTTACATTTACTCTGATTAACTCTTAACTTATCCTGAAGATTGTGAACTGAAAACCAGAACAGCATGTGGTTCTTGATCGTCAGCAAAACAGGCTGAAGTAGCCAGAATCAGGGCTCAGGGAAGTGGACCAGTTGCTCCCTGGCCAGCCTTCCTACTATTCATGTTGTTAGTTAATGAAGTGCACTAATTTAAATGTGCATTTGTATCAGCTCAAAACTCTTACTTATTCGGAATACCAATCATCAAAGTGTACTTTCATTTCAGTGTGGGCTAAAATACACTCAGTTTGGGTGAGTGTGCACAAACACAACCACAATGTATCTCAACACCCTCCAGACAAAACTGGAGACAGCCAAGACTGTTCTTATCTTTTACAGCAACCCAGGTTACAAGAAACAAGTTTGGCCACTTCTTTACACAGACATTTGTAATCTCCTGGGGAAACAATGCCCTACTCCTCACAAGCCACGTGGAATTTATAGGTGAACAAAACAACACTGAGCCACATTACAGACTACAAAAGGAACCTTTTCCTCTCAGAGTTCTGTTTGCACTACAGAAAAATACCTATGCAAGCACTTGCTGCAACTTTGAAGTTAAAATAACATGATCTAGATTGAAAAGGTGTTTACAAAACTTAATGTGTGGGATCTCCAGAATGAAGACTATTCCCCACATTAAGATTTTAATCTTGAATCAAAGATCTGGATATTGTAGCTCCACATGTTTAAAATGTGTTTTTAATTACTAACATGAAAGCAGAGAGCTCAGGTACTCATATGCCAGTGTTTTGTCACTCTACATGGAAACCTTCTTTGTGGTTGTTTACTTCTCATTTTAAAGCAATTGTTCAATTCTGTATGTCTTGGACTAGGAAAGGTAGGAAAAAATTGATATAAAACATGCAATTTCTCTTTCTGAAAAAAAATAGTGAAACGTTCCTTCAATTTAACAAAGGAAATTTCAAACACTTGCCAATAACCAGGAGCAAAGAACTAACAAAAAAAAAAAAAAGGTCTTCTGAGATTAGAAAGATTTTGTTTTGTTGGAATACCTTTGTCATGGAACAGTCACAACAGATCTAAGAAGATCGTTTTGGAAAATACCACAATAGTCAAATTGCTTGCCAGAGCTTATCTATGTCTTTCATTTTTTGTGGTATAAAGTGATTTCTTTAGGCTGAGAGGCCCAATGAAATCTCTTGCATAGGCTAAAAAAGTGTTTCCAGGCTGCACTGAACTCAAGGATTGTCTAAATCTTTTCTGTAACACCACAAAATACACCTGTTATTTTTCCTGCAGTGCTGCTACTGTTTTTTCTAGTAAGAATAACATGAAACAATCTAAATTTTGAACACACTTTCTAAATTTTGTTCCCATTCTCTTTTGCCAGGGTGCCAGAACACTTTCACATTTTTCCCTCTTCCCCCTGCACTCCAGTTATTGGGACAAGCATCTTTCTAAGCATTGACACCCACAAGGCCAGTGCTCAGCATTAAGGCATCAAGATAAGAATATTTATGCCTGTGTTAAACCATCCTGGTACTGTAGGTACAGGAGCATAAAAGCCCCAGCAGACTTATATCACTTGGTTTTGTGACTGATATGTTTAGCTTCAAGTTCTCTGAAGATGGATATAACATCTTTCTGACACTTCTGTTAATGTCCAAGTGATTTTTCATGTTTCTCTTACCCTTTACAGAGGGTATTCAATTAAAGATAAGAGTATAGTTTGACAGTTTCAAACCTGTTTTTTTAACACAGAAAATGTTAAACTTGCAGACATTATGTCTGCAGGTTTCCTTTGCAGCTATAGACTTCTAGGAATTTTTTCTCAGACAACACCTAACCTTTTGAAAAGCAAACCTGTTATTTTCACTGAAATATAGATATGTCTCTCATAAAAATATAGTAATTCTCAGTTTACCAGAGAACCAGTAATATATAAACTGCCTATCCATGATGTCAATTCTATTACTGTGTCCTCATTAAATTGCCTCCAAACTGGCTTGAGATTTGTCAATGGCCCAGGCGAGATTAAAGGCAGCTGTTCTGAGGATGAGAAGAATGGATCTAAATTGCTCCCACAAACAGCAAAAGGAGATCGCGTAATATGAGGCAAACATGTGGCAAAGACCTGGAATGCTTGGCTTAGTTTTCCGGCTGCTGTTGGGGGGCAAGGATACAAGGACAGATGGCAACAACTTGCTTTTTCCTTACCCTTTCCTTGCCACGTTGTATTCCTGTGCCACTCACCTCAGCTGTTCTCTCAGCAGCAAGCAAAAGGACATATACTCAAAGACCAGAAGAGAGAAGGAATGGAAATAAGGTCAGTAATGTTCATTACAGGAAGATAGTGTGAAAGGTACACAAAGAGTGTAATTGTCTCATGCCTTTTTAACATATGTCAAAACCAGTTGCACACTACATCTGTTGTAAAATTAGAAGTTTCAATGGAAGATCTGGACACTTTTCCTCCAGAATACACTTACCTGGTCTCTCCCCTCTAGACAAGAAGCTGCAGCATTCTAGGACTAGAACTAGGAAAGGTTGCTAGTTTACGAAGACATGTATGCTGAATGATAACAGACCAGGACATCACATCCAGTCTGTAGGAGGCTTTTGTTCTCATTTTTGGATTGCTTCCATGGCAGGAAGTTGCTTCAGTTGTTGCATTAGAGTTTTATCAGAATCACTATAGCAACAGAAATAAAATTTTAAAGCAGTTAAGGTTTCTGGTCTTATTAAATATAGTCATTGCATTATTGTTCTGTGCAATGATCACGAAGTTATAATGAGATTGTGCACATGTTTCCTACTAGTTTAATTTCAAAATGCTGCATCAGTTTCAGGAAAGAAAATACAGATTGGCTATTTCTCTGTGCTATGCAAGCTTTTCCTGTAGCACATAGCTGAGAGCAAAAAAAAAGCACCAAGCTTCATAACTCCTGTCAAGTGTTGAAAATAATTATTTTCTTCCTCAAGCCTACTGTAAGCCACATTTAAGAAAACAGAATGATAGACTCCGGAAAATAAAAAAAATCACAACTTACAAAAAAATTCTACTGTCCCTATCAGGAAAAGCAATATTTTCCCTATCTCTGCCTTCAGGCTTTAACAAAGTTAAACCTTTGGAAAACTGAAGATTGAAAGGGATGTAAAGGGAGTATATTTACTTCTAAGAGTGTAATCTCATTCATTCTGTTTAATAGAAAAGAGAATACCACATCAATTCATAGAATTGGAACTTTGCTTTAAATTTACATTTTTATTTAAATATCAACATCAAACCTTAATGTTATCTAACTGAAAAGTAAATCTTTTTGTTTACATCAAATAACATAGCAATGTCAATTTACAGTTAATCTAAGATCTTGCTTTTTCCTCTTTCCATTAAAAAAACCCCCAAAAATAAAATAAAAATTAAAATAAAATCTCCCTAAACCCATTCCTTTTCAAATTGAAATTTCAAAATGTCTCCTTTTTCTAATTAATGAAGATTAATGAAACACTAATAAGTTTAAAAAGGAACCTTTGTAAATATAGTGCCAGGTATGTATTTTTTCATTAAAAAATTCTATTTTAAAGCACACATTTATATGCTGTTTTAGCCACATATTTATATGGAATTCTCAGCTTATATCTTGACTTTTCCTACCAAGTTTGAGTGTTGAGTTTTAGTGTTTTGCCATACTGCAGCTGAAGATTTTCCTGAAAATTTCTCTTCATCAATCCCAGATTTAGGTAGCAGTTCAGCAAGGAAGCCTTAGAGCCTCCCATGCTTCTGTACCTCAAAATCAACAAAATTAGGATGCGCTGATGATCTCCATCAGCCTCAAGAGCTCTAAACCTCTGATTTCTAGAAGCAAATGCAAAATGACAGGGAATTTGTAAAATTATTATTGAATGACAAAAAAAAATCTTAAACTGCTGACATGAAATCCTCACACCACAGTGAAAGTCATGAGAATTAGGTTAAAAGATCATTTAATATTAATAAGTTAAACTTGGAAAACAAATTCTTACAGTTAAAAAAGGTCATGCCTTTACATTTGTTTTTTGTTTCCTTCATGTCCTCAACTGAACATTTTACTAAAAGAAGTTCTTTTGAGTTCTGACTTGGTTTAGAAATGTAAAAAAGCGTCTTGCTTTCTGCTGAGTTTTCATACAAGTGTCTGGGACATACAGAAATCTCATGTTAAATAATTGAATTTATCTCTTTCTCTTACTCTCTCACCATAACCTACACCCCACTACCACGCCATTTCCTTAAAAAAATAATCATTGTCTAAACTGAAACTTCTTTCTTCATGTTCTTAGATTGGGAATTGAACAAATTAAATTAATTTGATTCTGTTTGCTATAAAATGGAAATTGATATCAACTTACATAATCTAATAGTCAGTCAGTGAATCTGTCCATTTGGGGAAAATATTAGCAGTGCTTAGTTTCAAACATCCCCATATCCCATGTCTGAAATACACTTGTTGCATATTTTCAAATAGAATACTTTTCCCAATTTGGAGTATACAAGACCATAAAAATTCAGAGCTTATTAAGATGACTTAGAAGTTAATAAATTAGGATAAAAATTTAAAATAAACTACTGAGGAGAGTAAATTGCTCAGAATATGGCAGAAGAAATCTGGTGGTAAAGCAGCAAAATGACACAGGAAAGGTGACCAATATATGACAGTCTGCAGCTGCCACTTTCAAGATACGTATTTACAGGTTGAAGCATTTTACTTCACTTGAATCTTAATGAAAATTAGCTTATCTGTCTTCAAGCCCTGACATTTTATTCAGTGACCAACTATTCTTCCTTGCTGTTTAGTTTCTCTGATCTTCAACCACTGTAACTGACCTAAATCCTCTGACAGCAGAAGGATCAGAGGAGATGACCAAAAGAATTATTATCTCGGGAAGTATATAAATAATGATCACCAATTATTGAAAAAAAAAAAAGCTTGTCTCAACACAAAGGGCACTGAAGGATATTCTTTGTGTGGACACATGAGTGGGTCATCAGGTTCTATATCTTGAGGTGACTTGTGGCGAGAAAAGCCTTCTGTGGCAGACAGACCTGCACTGGGGAAGTGGGCACCTGGTTTGGCCCAACAGGGAGTATAAAACCTGAGCAAGTGATAAAACATGTTTTAATTTGTGCCCATTTTCTCTTGTCCTGTCAGTAGGGTGAGAAGAATCAGGCTCCCTTTTCTTAATTCCCTCCTTTCAGATATTTGCACACATTGATGAGACTTCTCCAGACCAGAGTCCCATCTCTCCCAACCTCTTCTTAAATGAGAGGTGCTCCTATCCCCTCACCATCCTTGTCAGCCTGTGCTAGAATTGGTCCTGGAAGTCTGTATCTCACTTGTGCTAGGGGAGACCAGAACTGGACACGGCATTCCAGATGTCTTTCACCAGTAATGACAAAAATGTTTTATGCAGCCCAGAACACGGATGGCTACTTTAGATGTGAGGGTGTATTGCTGGCCTGTGGGCAACTTGTAGGCCACCAAGGATGCCAGTGTCCCTCCCTACAGAGCTGCTTTCCACCCAGTGGGCTTCCAGAATGTACTGGAGCATGGGGTCCTTCCTCCCCAGGTTACAGGACTTTGCATTTCCCGTTGTTGAACCTTATGAGGTTCCCCTCCGCCCAGTTCTCCTGCCTGTCAAGTTCCCTCTGAATTGCAGTACATTTGCATGGTACATAACCCACTCCTCAGTGCTTTGTATCATCTGCAACATTTCTGAGCTTCTCACTCTGCCCCATCACCCAGACCTTTCATGGAGATAATAAGCAGAACTGGACCCAGCATTGATCCCTGGGGTACACCACTAGCAACATGCCTCCAGCTGGACTTTGTGCCACTGATCACAACCCTGTGCATGGGTGCAGCCCTTTAGGACCTTGCTGTTCACTTCCTTTGTCCGTAACTTGTCAGTTTGCCTACAAGGATATCATGCAATATTATTTAAAAGAGAAGGTGAGCAAAGGTATCCTGAATTATTGCAGAAAATTAGCAATTTTAATTGAAAGCTAAAAATCTACTTGAAGTGCAGGCTTGTTCTTAGCTTAATAAAACTCAGAGCTGAAGAACTTCAGTTTCATGTCATAAGAATTTTTTAATAAAATGCAGCAACTCTGCATATAAATATTACCTGAGTGAATTGCCTGAGAACTTTGAGAGAAAGTCGTAAAGCAAGGAATCACATTTCTGAAGTTCTGGTACAGCTGACACTTGATCTTTTATTTGGAGCTGTCTTGATCTTTAAACATTAGAAATTTTCAACAAACATCACATTTCAGCCTGATTTCATACAACACCCCTAATGGCACACTAGTTTCCCTTAGCTTTATGCTTAGGGCTACAAGATTGCACTTCTAGGTGGAAAATAATTTTACATAGAAAGCACTGTAGTAGTATTTTTTTTTTTTGAGTGAGGAGTGGTCTCCGTATAGTAATAAATACACTATTTGCACAGGCAATTCATTTATGGCATGGTGCAGCCCAAAAGTGAGTAAATACCTTTGAAGGACATAACAGCCTTTCTATTTTTTAAATTATGATTTTAGGAGCTCTGATCTGCAGGTAGAAGACTGAACATTTGTCTGTTTGCTTTACTGCAACTATCAGGACCCACACGGTAGAGGTCATGCTCTTAAGAGACACTAACTGATAAAATTTGTAGGGCCAGAAAACATTAAATATGTCAACAAGAGAAAAAAAAAAACAGTTATATTTACAAGAACACTGTTAGAGTTCCTAAATTGGAGAATAAACTGAAATCTAGTTCAGAACCTTGTTAATTTTCAGGTGTTCAGAGTATCAGCAGTACCAACTAAGGGCAGTAACATGAGGCTGCTTGGCAATTTGCAAAGCCCAAAGTAGTTGGGCCTCTAGAAATACCTGAAGTAAACAGAAAATAATTGAAGTACCAGGGGGTGTAAAAACGTTCAGCACTAGGAAGCTTGTGTTGTTACTATTCCCATCCTTTCCTTCACTTTATAAATGGACAGAGTAGTCAACTTAATCAGTGCTACAGTCTGACTACAGAAGTAGAACTCACTTCTAGAGAGGAATAAAGAAAAAAGCTTTCCTTCAAAAGTAGTATTAATCAAACTCTACCTTACTTATAATTTGACTATTCTGCAGGCACATTGTTGTGGTGTCTTCCTCTGAGAATTATCCTGGGAAGTCTTTAGCAACAAACTACAACCCATCATATTCAGAAAAAAAAAAGCAGTGTAGCAAATTATCCTTCAGAACTGGATATTGCCAATGAAATAAATCTCCAGTTAACAATAATGTATTTTTTTTACAACTGCTACAGTTGTTGTAGGTTTTTTAGTGCACTAGATAGTGCTTGATTGTGTAACAGTGCAAAACTACTTTAAATCAGTGCAGGTGGTGTTTAGTTTTTAAGGGGGATCCACAGCTAATACTCTACAAAACTCAACTCATGTTTACCAGGATACTGATACCTACCTCCTAGGCAGGGGGGTAGAAAAAAAAATCTTGAGAGTTTTTAATTAGAAAACAGAATGTGTTTCTCTGATTAATCTGTAAGCCATAAAAAGAAAGTCTGCCTATTTTTTCCCCATCAACTAAAAAAGCATTAATGGAATACACCTCTACTCCTCTCTCATGAGACACCATCTTGTGCACTACATCCAGGTCTGGTATCCCCAGCACAGGAAGCCCATGGAGCTGTGGGGGTGAATCCAGAGGAGGCCACCAAGATGACTAGAGGGATGGAACACCTCTCCTATGAGGAAAGGCTGAGAGAGTTGGGATTGTCCAGCCTGGAGAAGGCTCCTGGGATACCTAATTGGAGTTTTCCAGTACCTAAAGGGAGCCTGCAAGAAAGATGAAGAGAGACTTTTTACAAGGCCAGGTAGTGATGGGAAAGGGGGAATGGCTTCAATGTGAAAGAGAGTAGGATTAGATTCTTTACTGTGAGGGTGGTGAGACACTGGACCAGGCTGTCCAGGGAAGCTGTGGATGCCCCTTCCCTGGAAGTGTTCAAGGCTAGGTTGGATGAAGCTCTGAGCAACCTGGTCCAGTGGGAGGTGTCTCTGCCCATGGCAGGGGGTTTGGAATGAGATATTTTTTTAGTCTTTTCCAACCAAAGCCTATCTACCATTCTATGATTCTATGAATTTATAGACATATCTACTTACTTTAAAAAAAACCCAACAAAAAACCCAAACAAAACCAAATAGAAAACCCCAATACACAAGCCACAAAGAAGAGCAGCAAAGGAAGCACTTTAAAATGGAGAATCACTTGCCTTATTCTTTGTCTGAAGTACACACATGCATTACATATACTGACATAAGAAACGCACACATGCACATTGCAGGGTTTCATTTAAAGCACGAAGATCTGCTAACTCAGACTCCTAGAATATTATGTCTGCAGCTTTGTGGTTTAGTGCAAAGATCAATGAGCCTTTCTGTGCCCATCACATCCATAATGTTTTAACTTCATCAATTCGTTTCATTCTTAAATCTAGTTACAAGGCTATCCTGAATCACAACAGGATTACTACTGCACAGCACCACGAGTCACTGCAAGCCAGTTTGTTTAGTAGTAAACTGATACAGATTAAGACGTGGCCAGAGTCTAACAAGCCAGGTGCTAATACATCAGTCTCTGAGGGTCCAGCCTTTGTAGAGAAGTGGCTATAATTAATTTGAGTGAGACTGCTCCTCAGAGGTGTTCTCTAAATCAAAAGATTTAATAAGTAAAAATGTCAAAGTAACAAACATTACAGAAAACAAATAATAAGCCGCATACAGGTGTCTGAGGAAAACTCTGACACCTTGCTTAGACACTCCAAAAAGCCTTTACTTCCTTTTGTGCTCCTTCCTAAATATTGAATGGTTTAGGAGGGATAACCTGGCATGCAGCCAATAGAGGGAGATACAGGGTTTGAAGAAGGGTGACAAGGTCCAACAGGTGCTTATCTCTTGGCACTGTCGGAAGGGTATCAAAGTTTCTGGGTTCTTTACCTTAAGGGGTGAGTCTTAAACTTTTCCCTATGTGGAAAACACTTGCAGGGTGTGGGAAATGCATCCCTACAGTAGACCTCAAGAATGTTGTAGTCCCTGTGCACCATTGGCCACAAGATGGTTTTTTCTGAAGCCTTTCATAGCATTTCTGGCAAGAAAATAGCGTGGTAAGAACAGAATGATAGAGATAATCTCTTATCTCAGTTGCTAAGCTATTGCTTGAGTCAGTTAACAATTCAAAGGCCAGTATAAATATTTATATTTTATTAACATTGGCCAAGCCCTAAGACAAAGGAAGCACCTTAAAACAGAGGACCTAGAGATGCAAATAATTTGAAACAGAAGCGCCGCATTACTGCTTAAGAAAGCCTGTGCACACATAAACATTCATTCATTGTCATCACCCAGAGGATTTTGACTTTGTTTTAAAGACAGAAGTGAAATGTTAGTTCTCTAAAAGTTATTCACTAATTTCATCCATCAGGACTGGTGCTACAAGTTTGCTGTATGTCTCATGTAAGAAGCAGTTTAATCTGTATTGTGTGAGCTCAGTGGGACAGGTTTCACACTGTAGTTTAATGACCAGGAGATAAGAGAACAAAACCCTCAGAACTCTGGCTCTGAGGCAGCAGTAAAAGAACAAGAAAATGGAAAACAACAACCCAAAAACCTTCAAAAATATTAAAAGCTTCATATTGGTTGTTCTCAAAGCACAAAAGAACCTTTGTTAGAACTTCATTTAGTATATAATGGTATGGAAAATATTATTTGGAAGATCTGCCACTACTTTCAAAAGGTAGAACTTCTTTGTGCCTGATAAACGGAGTGCAGTGTTTTTTGTCCAGAGCTTTCAAAATGCAACCATACATATTCCCAATTAAGGGTGGAGATGTTTAACTTTGTGGCTATTTACCTGGATTAACCAAACTGACAAAGAGGTGATCTGGAACCAGCTTTTTCTGCTCTCAGTGGTACCCACTCAGCTTGGCTAAATGTACATATGCAGCAAAAGGCACACACCCAAAGGGTGGAGGTCCAAATACGTCCAAGGAAATATACAAATCTATATGATCTCAAACAAATTTGAGGAGTTATCATTTCCCTTCCAGCTGTTGAAATGCAAATTCCAGTAAAATAAATGCTCTGCCTGTGCACAGCATGACAGAAAAGGGTGACTGTTCACTGTTATTTTACCAAAATAGTTACTTTTTTCCCCTCTCCCTCCTTCCTACATTTTTTAAAAACAGTATGAATTGCTTTCCAGTTTTACTCTTTGTTTGATTTTTCAAACATCAATCCTTTAAATTATGCCCAACCTACAGATTTTTATTACTCTAGGCAACTGCTGCTCTCCTTAGATGGAGGACAGGCAGCGAGAGAGAAACACCATCTGGTTGTTCACAAGAAAAATGATTCAGACTTTTCTGAAGAGAAGACTAAGGCATATCCTGCCCTGTTTTCCATATCAGAGGTTCCTAATAAAGCATCTTTCTTCCTCTCTCACATAGATATTTTCAAATTCTTCTGACCAGCTTCCTCATACTGGTCATATTTGGCAATAGATAGAACAGAAAAGAGCATTCTAGATACCTGCAACAAATTTTACCTCCACTTAAGTAAAATCACCTTCACTGTGATCAAGATTTTGTCCACCATATTGTCACAGAAAGAAGATCAAACAAGATACAGAATACATAAGATTCCATTTTCAACTCCTTTGCTGTCCATACAAATCTTGCCTGTGGACATTTAAGAGACTATTATTTTTTTTCTGTATTAGATTAGCATCATTCAGTTGAGTGGAAAAAAAAACCAAACACGGCTCTTCAAAAAATATTTGCATAAGATATATAACAGATATTTTAATCAGATAAATATTTTAAATAATGAGTCCTGTAAGCAGAAAATTTTAGATCCAATATCATGCATACTATCAATGTGGAATACAGAAAATTTTCCAGTTTTCTCTATAAAAACCAAATGAAGTTACAGGCAGTCAGCCTGTAACTTTTAGCTTTGTTACATGACATCCATTCAACACTCAGCTAACCTAACCTTAGAAGTTCAAATATCGTATTTCTTCTGCAACCATGCTAAAGGAAAGATTGAAAGACATGTAAAAAAATTATACTTGAAGACTTACATGGCTCAAGGAGGGCTATTATTACTACTACTATTATTTTAAAAATACTTACATATATGTTTGAGAAAATGAGAGAGAACAAATATTGTATAGTGCAAGAAAAATGCTCAGTGAGGGAAGGAGGTACATCCCAAGATATGCCTAGTAAATGTATTTCATAGCATTGTGATTAAACCACACTGTTCAGAGCTGGGGTAGGATGGCTGTGACGTCCTGAAGTGCAAATCCAGCAGAGTTTGTGCTAGTCCATATGTTGAACAAGGTACCAAGTTCTGCTTAGCAGGGTAAATGGGAAACCATGCTAGACAGAAATACAAAGCCTATTCCCACTTGCAGGACTAGGAGGACCAAGGAAAAGACAAAGTTTTGAATTAAACACTTACCTATGAGAACCAATTCCAGCAGATAACTTTTCTTGTGCTTTCAAGTCAGTTCTCTAGTCCCTGCTTTTCAGAACAATTACCTCCAAATCCTAATGAAGAATTAACATTATTCTAAAACAAATCAAAGCTATCAGTACCTAACTTCAAGATATTTACAGATAGACTAGAAACAAACCGGAAGCACACTAAGACCTGGAAATTCCTGAAGTTTATGTAGAAGGGGAAGTGAAAATTTCAAAGCTGATTTCTTTATAAACTGCTGAGAAAAACCACCTGTGTGACAGACCTCTAAAAAAACATTTGTAGAGATCCATAAAATAAATAGCAGCAGTGCTTTAATCAATTTTGTACCTTGAAGCAGCAACATTAGTTTTAGAAAAGCACTTCTAAACATTTAAGAGCATAATATCTTCTCTCTGCTTGTGAGTATACAAGTTGTAGTAAAAGGTTGTTTTAATGAAAGATATGGGATTTTATATATATAATGACAGTATATGTATGAACAATTATAAAGTTTCATTAATATGGTCAAAAAAAAAAGCAATAAAAATCAGACTATCCCTAAAACCTGGAACTTGTTTCCATAATCTAATAATTTATACATTGCCTTTGCAGAGATGAGTGTTGATTCTTGATGACAAGTTCATGTTTATTTCTGCCAAAGACTGGAGCAGAATCATTCAAGTTTTTCTTAGCACATTTTTCACCGCTGGATCAACTGTAGAGGCAACAGGGTGAGAAAATAAGGTGATGACTGGAAGACCAGTAATGTGTTAAAATAAGTTAAGAAAGCATCAAGTGTATTAATGACAAAATTGCTCAAAGGAGAACAAACTGTGATCAAGTATGTGCCCCTTCTAACAGTTTTGTATCAAGTGATTTAGGTTTTTTTTTTAAATTGGTAAGAGCTTCAGTATAATAAGAGAAAATGAAAAAAAAAAAAAAATCCAGCACAGCTTATGCTTCCTCTTGTGCAAGTTAGACCTATGTTCATTTTGCACCTTTCTCACTGGCAAGAGTAGATTTTCAATATTAAGAAGGGAGAATATTTTTTTTCCAGATTTTTTTATGCATACTGACTGAAAGCTAAATATCACTCTCCACCCTTTCTCAAATTTTAGGTAGCCTGTGACATGTCACAGAGTTGTGTGGGTTGAAAATCAAATTATTAGTGTTAGGAATTAATTAATCCTCCATTACAATCTTCTTTCTTGCAAATTTTTTGAATCCTCCTCCCTGGAATCAAATACAAATGTGGCAAGGTCAGCATGCCTTCTTCAAAACAGAAAGTAAATCTACACTCTAAAAAACCCCTCAAGTTCTATTTTCTTCCCCAGCTCATCCTCATTCTTCTCCAGTTACATCCTAAGACAATCATTTACTACTAAATGCTCCCTAATATTCAGAAGTAGATGAAGTGCCTTCCTCAGGGTTGGACATTTCTGGGTGCTCTTTACAATTCTTACAAGTCATTAGCTGGTGCAAAGAAGGCAGAGAAAAGGAGGGAAAGATGCATGAAACGTATTAAATTTTTGCAATAAATTGTTATTGCAAAAGCCCAAGCAAAAGTTACACATGAAAGCTGTGCACTCTTTGTTCCTATTTCACCCCCCATTCCTCCAAAAGTGTTCCCTCCCTGGCAGCTTATCTCACCCTCCTTCCTACTGTTTTCTTGGCTATTTTGCTACAGCCATCTGAGGAACCTTTTTTCTCTAGAAGTTGCAGTATGACCACAGCTTCCTGTGAAGCTCCTGTGGTCATTTTGGTTCATCTTGTGCTAAAGAACACAAGGGCTAGTATTGCCAGAGACCCCAGAATTACAGTGCCAACCCCATCATAGCTGGAGAGGTGTTCACAAGTAGTGCAAATAGCTACTAGGAATAAGCTGATCACTCTGCAGTGGTTGTCCTGTAATTCCCCTCCTACCTCTAAGCCTTCTGCCTATCTGCCTGAAAACACCCAACATAACAAAACAAAACAAAACAAAACAAAACAAAACAAAACAAAACAAAACAAAACAAAACACTACAAACCTCTGCATACACCTGGACCATTGTTCAGAAAAAATTTACCCATGCTAGACTTAAACTAGAGGACACCTCTTGTCCTAGTTAAAAACTGAAGTGTTTTACAGCCAGGAGATAGAACATGTGCAGAGCTGAAAACACCACACCATGTTTTTGTTTTGTTACCATGACAGCAATTACCAACATTTTGAAGAGAATGACTGCTCACTGACACAACATGAGGACAATGGGAAGGTGTGTTTTCTTCACCAGTCCAGGAAGTCTCATTGTGTGCCCAAATGCAATTATTTCCTATGATGTCTACGCAAAGCTGTTATTCATCAGAAACAGAACCACAGAAGCTATTATTCATCAGAAACAGAACCAAAGCTGGAGAAAAAAATATCTGATTCAGAAAGGACCAGTGCAGAGATATAGAAGTTTTAGGATTTTGCCTCTTTAAATGTTTGCTAAAAGAGGCAGAAATTTAAGGAAAAAAGGTCTCAATATTTCTTGTATTTAAATCCTGTCACCTAGAACACAGAAACACTTTGGCAAATAGGTGGAAAATGCCTGTTTTGACTGCCTTTTCTTTTATACCTTTGTCAGAGTTACAATCAAAACCTCTTAACTACATTCTACAGCTGGTATAGACCAATTATATTTTGAAAACAGCATCAAAATGAAGCTTCACAGCAGTTGGCAGGATTCTTCATGTCTTTCTAACTTAGACCTGTCTCCTCCTCCAGAGAAAGATATATGGGAAGACCTCTGAATGGAATAACCTCATCTGCCATTTCCACCAAGAATTCCTGAGCAAGAAATGCAGCATGCTGCTGGATTTACAGGCCTGTCTTCCTTTCCTGGATCTCTCCAGCATTGCAAATGGTTACAGGACACAACACAGCTGACACATATCTCCTCAGCTGATAATACAGAGAATGCAAATGACAGAGAAAACACAACTGCAGGCAACATCAGAGCTTTAGCAAGGCTGTTACTCATCTATAAAGGGATGATAGTCATCCGCAACCTGATTTTTCCAGGGTATGTTCAAAAGAAGCAAAAGCAGGGACACAATTAAGACTGTTTTCTTAAACACATTGCAAAAGACCGTAGGCATTAGATCTACAGCTGTGCTGACTGCTCAACCTCTGTTTCAACAAGAATTCTGGTGCTGTCATAAGAGTGCTCCATTGACACCATACCATTTCCTAGCAACAATCTATGTTTTGTACATAAAAAGTGAATGAACTAGTTCCTATCAGTGTTTTCTTTCTCATTATGCTGTTAAGTCTTTCTCCCTCTCCCATGTAAAATGAAAAGAGTCTTATTTGGACATTATGCAGAACTTCAGACTGTGCTCTGTAATGTAATGAACAGCCAAAGAAGCAAACCCAACATAAGGTATTTCATGTTATCCAAATTGACCCCTCTGAAAATAAAGTTAGTGTTAGCTCATAATTCCATGACAGATTCACCAAGTTTTAATTCTGCAATGAGGGACTGAGTGCCCCATAAGCAAATAGAGTTCTGCTTCTCACAGGGATTTCTGACCTGTTTCTGAGGGGTCTTTCCTTGCAGAAACAGCATCCGGTCTTACTTTCTGAGATTTATAGTAATTTCTGATCAGTCTCGGAAAAATCATTCAACTGCAAAGCATTGCCCCCTGGCTTCCAAATATTTGTGGCCCTTCTCCCTCTCCCACCCCCTGCCTCTTTACTTAAGGATCCACTTAAAGGACCTTTAAACACATAATTCACACATTTACAATTACATATACTCATACCCTCCCGCAACACAAACCCAACTCATCTTCATAAACTGAGTTCTGCAATAGTCAAGTGAGAGTTTAAACGCACTAGGAATAAATGCCTAGCCTTTCTTGTGAGGTGGATTTGCTTCTTCTCCCCTCCCCTTACCCACACAAAGACCAGCATTTATAGTAACACATATTCCAAGAAAGATGGTAGAAGGGTAGAAAAAACCAAACCAGAAAAAGCAGCGCATTTCCATCCATATGGAAGTAATGGTGCGCAGACTCCAAATCCTACTGTTGCCAGGTAGATAAACAACAGCAAAGCAGTAAACACAAAAATAAGTGGCATGGTAAGAACCACCCCTTCATTCTGGAATGTAGGGTGGAGAAATCAGGTTATTTCTGCTGGTCAGCTGTTCAAGTCTCATCTGCATAAATCTCTCATCTTAGCAATGTATCTGCCAGAAAGCAAAAGAACTACATGGCTTTAAAAATACCTTTGTGCTTCTTCTTCTTTTTTAATAATGAGCAAGGGAGGAACACTAGAAAGATTTTTTATTGTTCACCTAATATTTTCAGGTAAATTCTGTCCCTGTACTTATGCATCTCAGAGAGTGGAATAAAGTTGCTCCATGCTGAATCCTTGTTTACAAAGACGTTTGCTATGTGCACAATACAGTCTCAACATTCCCTTTGCTGCCACTGAAGAAGACCATGTTAAACATGAGACTGATGATAGCCATACAAAAGAGAAAATAATAATCACAGTTATTTAGACAATTTTCTATTTTCATAGATCTATTTCTACCCTGTGGAACAACAGATCTAAGATTTCTCTTAACATGGTTTACATCCTTAGTGCAATACACTTTTTGTTACAGCAGTTATTAGAGGAAAAATAGAAAAAATGCATTTAATTTTCTCAATTTTTTATAGAACCCCTGGGTTGATTTTACAAAACACTCTGGGAATTTCCCCTCAATTTCAATGGCAGCATATTCCAACTGATGGGAACTCACATAAAGTTTATTGACATACGGTGCCACCTAGCTAGGTGTTATACATTACTACAGATTTGAACGGGGTGTCATGGACACAGAGTCACCTCCCAAATGAGCCAAACAGGAAATATCTACCAAACACACTAGAAAGGAATGGTGCTTATCTCAGATTAAGTAAATAATGATATATGTTAAATAAACTCACAGAACTAAATCAAGTTTTTCAAATTCTTACTACTTAAATAAGACCATAAGATTAGAGGCCTTTACTGGTTAGTTCAAAGCTTTTCTGTGTATGTGAACTGACCCCCTGCAGAGACAAGAGCAAGCAAGACATGGCTTAGGGAATTTGTACCCTTCAAGTAAGTAAGGAAAGCACTGGCAAATTTCTTCTTAATGCTTTTTTTCAAATAAACCTGAATTATTTGGAAAATGCTGGTACAAGCATAGGCACACACACCAACAAGGAAGAGGAGCAAGAGATTCTTTTAGCTCAATAAGTAAAAATGCACAGTGACAAACAAAAACTGAAGGATGTTACTTCAACCACTTACTTTAAAATTTCAGCACTTTTTTACCAGAGGCTGCAAACTCAAGTGTGCAATCTTTCTATAAAACTTAGGAGAATGAGATTTCTCGAAGAAACATGAAAGCTTTTCTTGTGGCATTTAGTGAGCCCAATCACGTGTCTCAGTACATTCAGCAAACACGGTACAAGTCAATGTCTGCCACTTAGGAGAAGGCACCATGGCAAGAACATTTGCTTCTGAGAAGTTTTGCCCTAGAAGCATTTTTTTCCCCGGGGAATGCAGGCACTAAGGTCTAGTGAAGGGATTGTCCAGCACCCATGGAACAACAGTCAGAGATTGCTGTGTGTAACTAACACTGCTTAAGGGCCAGATAGGCTGAACAAATAAGCAAACCTCCCTCGGGCACAAACTGCTCTCTGGTACAGTAATGATGCAAACAACACCCAGCCTTTTATGCAACCAGCTCACAGAGCCCATAAAGGCTGATCTAGAGAATTTCACTGAGTTTGACTGCATTCTGCCTGAAATCCAAGGTGAAGGTATCAAATAAGATACTGCACGCTATTTCAGTTTTCAGTAGTAAACACTGAAGTTCAAACAAAAACCAAAACAAACCAGCACATCCCTCTAGAGAGGTATTTTAAACATTCTCCTGTGGAACTTTATTCAAGAGCTACGGCAGGCAATTCAACAGCAAGTGTTTCAATAAAGATTTCCTCAGAGTCTATTAGAGTCTATTCAGGAATCAATTTATATTTACTGTATGAGAAATCAGACTTATATTAGTTTTAAAGACACTTTTCAACTGAAATTGTTTTGGGAAGCTGCAGATTGACACAAGGCTGTGTGTCCATGCAAATCCTTGCAGTAGATCATCCCTGTCACTTCCAAGAACCCACAGTCATGATGAATCAGAATGCAGGAGCAGCAAAGGAGCCCAAGCATACGACCACACATGTTCCTAACAACTCCCAGGCAGAAAAATCTCACTGTGTGCTTCCTTCCGCACTCCTGCTTGGAATGAAACGATCTTCATATTTAGACTTTTATCAAGACTTTACTACCAGTTCTCTGACTGACTTCCTTGATGGTTCCTAAAAACTGACAAGTTTTGTTTATAGCTACATGTGTCATGATTAAATTCATCTTTTGAAGCAGCACATGAATTCAATCCAAAACTCTTTAGTATTTCAGAGTTAGTATAAGGAAACAAACTTTTCCATGGCAAGAACAACAGATCTGCCATACATCAAAACTGCTTTTCTCTTTTTATTAATATTTACAAAAAAATGTAAATTCATAACAATTGTCTGCTTGCGCATAGCAATAGTACAAAATCCCTCAGTTTCAGTATTGATGTATTATAAAAGTTTTATTTTGGAATTATTGAAAAGCACACTTTATCCAGTATTTTTTCCATACTATGAGATATACACACCATATTAAAAAATACAAGTATTATCTATTCTTTGTGTTTCAAGATACAAGGGATCACAATAACATTCATCTTTTTCAAATCCAGGGTAGAAGTTTTGTAAATGAACATTTTAGTGGAACCACCAAGTACTGTTACTCTCAAATTAAGTGCTCTCTAGAGTGATTAAAAGATTTAAAAATATGGGGAAATGTTTAAAAACGATTTCTACAGATTATTAGCCTTTGGAGATAGAAAACACAATAATGATTCCAATTCATGTATTTTTTTGTTCCTCCTTGGAGATGTTCAGGTCTTAACCTGAACAGTAGATTAAAAACAGAACAATTATCTACAGAACTAGTCGATAATTGTACTGCAAACATTTAATGACTACTGCCATGATTCTGGGAAAATTATCACTTTTCAGTGTCTATAAAATATAAATTTTTCTAACACATTATTTGCTGGATTTCAGTCAAGATTCACATACCAGTAGATAACACTCTCCCTGAACAAACAAAATGAAAGCAGTTTAATTTCAAAAGTACATTGCTAATGACATTATGCACTAATTAGTTTGGGGTTGGGATTTTTGTATGTGTGCTTGTTTAATCCTGTATACATGATAATATTATACAACAATCCTCATAGAAAAGAGGACAAAAATGCAGTTTCTGTCATGGACAAAAACTTTATAAAAACATAATACAATTAAAATACAAAATAAATATAGTACATGTCAGATTAGTTACTAGTAGCATTTGATGTTTCTGGAGACTGAAGAAATTCATAGGGATCGTGAACCATGTCTTGCTGTTCTCCAACACTCAGATGAGAGGGGCTTCCTGTTGAACAGGGGGTAAAAAATCACAACTTTAAAAGCACAGAAAAAAATAAGAGCTCTTTATACATATAATCAGCATAGTTATTTCACATGTTCCTTTTAGACTTTTAAAGTAAGACAGACATCTAAATGATATTTAAACAGGAGATTATGAAAAAGATATCACAAGATTCTTAGTAATTTAGATAATTTTTGGAAAAGTAATCATTATGCTATTAGTCTGAGCTGAACAATTATACAAAATGCAACTATCACCCATCCAACATCTTCTACCTTCTCAGAAATGGCACCAAATTGTTAAACACTACGTATACTGTAATCCTGTCTTATCATTGAATTTTACAGTTGACAATGAATTGCTGTTGTAGAATCCCACTTGTTACTTGTTGTACACAACTACGCTGAAGTAAAATACTCATTCATTATATCCTCCTTAGCATAACTAAGGGCATCTAATGCAAGTGCTTATAGGGATTTGCCAGTGAGTTATTAATTTACTTCACAATTACTTCATTCACATCTAATCAAAAAACAGGAAATTACAATTAGTAGTCTTAGTTCTGGAGGTCAAAAGTGTGTCTTGTTAGTTATCTCTGCTAGGCATATTTAAAATTTAAAACATGATCAGGCAGCACACTGTTTTATCAGAGTAGTTTCCCACGAAGATTTATGTAAATTACAATGTAAATTTAAACCAATTTCAAATAGAGCACAAGTACTGCAACTTCTGTGACACAGCTAACTTTACCAAGATGATGCTGGTCTCTTTCAGAGGTATTGGAGAGAGAACTCAAATTCGATGATGGCCGGGATCCCACTCTGTCAGCCTGAGCTTCATGAAGGTCCTGAAGCAGTTTAGTTGTTTCATCCAGATGTAGATGGTTCTCATCATGATCAAGCTCCTTCTTCACTTTTCCTAAGAGCCACCAACCAAAACCCATAATTAGCACATGGACATTGACCCATGAATTACCAAATCACTATAAAGAAGTTCAAAACTCAATTGACACAAACATTGTCTACACACAAATTACCTCAATCTTGCATTTTCCATCACACTTCTAAAAAAGAACAGCTGCAGACCTGTGCAGTATTGAAAGATGAAGGAAAGAGCCACACGGAAATGGCTGAAGCAGAACTGACTCCCAGTATTTAAACAGCTGTAAGAGCTTAATTTGTCTCCCTTAGCTGTTAAATGCCAAACATGGACAGACTAGCCTGGGTTGGAAGGGACCTTAAAGGCTGTCTCGTTCCAATCCCCCTGCTATGGGTAGGAACATCTTTCACCAAACCAGGCTGTTCAAAGCCCCATCCAACCTGACCTTGAGCACTTCCAGGGATGGGGAACCCACAATTTCTCTGGGCAGACCGTGCCTCACCACCCTCCCAGCAAATAACACATTTAATTTGTGGCAAAAGAGAGTCAGCAAGAAGATCACCTAAATATCTAACTCAAGATACAGTTAAAACAGAACATGAAATCTATGGAGGCAAAGATATCCCCATCACAGAAGGTTCTAAGAACAGTATCTTCTTCAGCTACGCTGATTTTGTAGTAAGCCGAATTAAATTGTGAAATTGGGAAGAACTGGATGTATGTGCCAATATATGCTGTTCTTTCATACGAAGACCTAAAAAAAATTCCCTCAACTGTAAACAGGAAGATAACCTCCTTTCCTTCTTTCTTAAATGTTAATTTTGCAAGAATTATGATAAAAAGTAATGTCATAAACTCTCCCTGAAAGCCAACTAATCTAGCAGTATGATTATTTACAGAAAGGCTGAAGAAGAAAATATAAGCAGTTTCCAGTGGTGCATGAAATTTATAGTTAGACTGATATGTCAAAACATTATCTATAAAATGGACACATTAATTTTTCACTGAACTGCAATAAAATTAGAGTGAGACAGCATAATCAGAGCTTGCAGTTTGCTTTTCAAACTGCACCTATGTGAGAAATTTGTAGAATTTTTTTTTTCCTTTAAACCTTCGATTAATTTGGTTGTGTTTTATAATAGACAGCTTAGCCTCTTTCACATTCAGAATTAAAAGTACCTTAAAACATAAGCAGGTTATTTGCTTGGATTACATTTTTGAAGACATTTGACCAGTTCAGCTGCCTGCAGAAATGGCAAGAGTACTTTTTGTGGTATTTAAAGGATAACTATCAAGGGCAGGTATTTGGAACAGCATCCAAACTCTTTTACACAATGGAAGATAAAGTCTATCCAGCACCAGAAGTTTCTTTTGATTTTTGTTTTGGGATATTCCAAGCAGCAATATGATCGAGATTCACACACTTACCTACCTCCCAACTTATTTTAAAAGACATCATATGAAGGAACATAACTTCTGAGTGAAAGCTTTGCACTGATTCTTAAAATTTATGTTACTATGAAGACAAGAAATACAAGCAAAGCTATCAAAATAATGAGGTATAAATACTTTATTTTCTTCAGTTGTATTGGAAAAGTTAGCTTGGATAACACATGGATGTCTCAAAGGAAAACAACAGAGTAAGGTTTCATTTATCAGATCTAGACTTTTACCTCTGTCAAATGTATACCTATTACTACTTTTCAAACACTTCTCTAAGTCTTAGCACATCCAGCTGTCATTTTGTCTAAATGATACGACTAACCATAACTGATGTCTTGTATATTTAGTTACTTACCTAATGAACTTAACATAGAAATATCGAGAGATACATCTGAATACGGCTTCATGGAGAGAAAGTCCAAGTCAGAAGTGTTACTGTCTCCAGCAGATTCTCCAACCTATTAAAATACAAGAAACAGAAAGATTAGCAAGAGTGACAAATCTGTCATGTTAACTTTACAATGTTTAAGGCACAAATCCATTCTCTCAGAAGTATTATCTCAACACCTGAGACTGGAGCATCCATAACCATCTTGGCTAACATGAAATTCAGAGACAGCTCAAAAAGGTTCCAGTCAGGTGACAGACCAGTCACATGAATGGCCAGGGATGTGCACAGTAGTCCAAGTCTTTTATCTCATGATTGGGAACCACTGAAACTCAATTACACATTTAACTCACGCATGTCTCATGGTAGAATCCTAGCAACTGGAAGTATTACCAGTGTCCCTCATCTTCTCCGTATCTGAACACTGGATTTATTGAAATCTTTTGTACAGTGGGCCTCCTTCTTCACAGTACCAGCTGGAACTGGCCTCTCTATATTTTTCCTATACATCTGGATAATGAAATACAGCCTGCACTCTACTACTCCCTTTCTTTCTACACAGTGGGAAGTGTGCTAATGTAATGACACAAAGGAAGAAATCAGTCACTAAGCTTCAAACCTGTTCTAAGGGAAATCTCTGAGGAGGCCTGATTCAGTAGGAGAAATGAGACACTCAGGTAAACACACAACCAGATATTATCTTCTAGAAATATGAAAATGAAACCTAGCACTTACATGAAATAACTTAGTCACCTTCTACAGAAATCCATACCTTTCCACAAAAACATATGGAATATTTATAAAACTATGATTTTTTTAGTTTTATAATGTGATTCATATAATTTTTATGTGAACTGCCACAGAATGCAGTGTGTATCTTCTGTTGTCACAAATAATCTGCAAGATAAAGCCAGTACCACTTAAAGAAAGATTTGATTAGTAGTTGTAAAAGCATAAGATATACATTATTTACCCATACTTTCTAATGGACATTTTCAATGGATGTGGTAAAACTGGTTAATATTAATGGAGTTTTTCCAACTTTACAGCAGGCTGAACCTCAAATATCGATCTGCAGGTCAAGTATCTTTTTCACATTCCTATGTGATCTTTCTGCCTTTGAGACTTAGTTATGCATGCTAAAATAAGCTGAAGAACAATAAAGCCACAAAAACAGACTGAATATCAGCGAATTCATTTTCAGTACTGCAACCTTATTCTAAATAATGCAATTTTAATATTCTACCTCAGATTGTGCACTGAAACAAAATAATGTCTCAATACTACTTTTTTGGGTTTTTTTCTCTGTTGTTTCCCTCCCCTATCCCCCAGCCATTTTTACCATAATCTGTTTGGAAGAATCCAGACACGTATTACGCAACTTGTGTTCTTCTTTTATAAGAACTGGCAGAACCTAAAGAACAAAAAAAATATTTTAAATCTTAGCATTTTATAGCTTATATTTACTAATAATGTTCACTGAGAATGTTTGAGTAATTTACTGTTTTCCACAATGAGATGCTGGGCCATCACAGGAAACTGCCACAGTCTGTGATGTTTGAGTGTAACCTTCACAAAAATATGAAGACCAGCTCTTCTCCAGGGCAATCACATACAGCCAGGCCAACAATTTGTAACTTAACAGGACAGCCTTTCTAGAAATAACCTAAAGCCTCTCCTTTCTCATATAGTCCACTTATCAATCTTTTCTGTATTACCATATAGAACAGAGACACATTAAATGAACTAAAGACTTTGAATGTTGCAAGCTCAGAGAACATAACTTTCTTTAAATGCCAAAACACTTTTCCCAGTTAAAAACCCCAAACAAATAGACCAAGTATTAGCATAACTTACTTTAACTTCATCCAGTGGTTTTACTGAGATGTTTCGCCTCTGGAAAGAAAGAATATCAATAATTTATATTCAACAAGTAAGAAAGATGTTTTTCTTGTACCACTCTGAAGTATAGTCAAATCACACACAAAAAAGAGGCTACAGACAGCTAACTTTTTCACGTATCTGTAATGCAATTAGAATGCAACAGTTGCTGTTCTTGCATATTTTACTATTATGCATTTTAACTAATCTTTGAGTCCCCTTATACTTCTTCTGCTCACAAACTTCGTATTCAAATGCAGTATCTTAGTCATTACTTCAGTGAATTCTGATCACATATCATTAAGGTTGTACTTTCAGAGATACTAATTCTTACTCAAATGCAGCAGTACAAAATGCTCGAGCATAAAACACCATGTATATAATCACTGAAATACACTTGATTGTGTAAAATCAGCATATATCCATATTTGTCACAACTGAACAGCATTTTCAAGTGCAAATAGCCATTGACCATTTGAGAGATCTAGAAATTCTCACCTGGAACAACAATCATAGAAAAATACGGTAAAAGGTAAAGGCACACTTTATTTTAAAGCTAAGTTGACTGTGTTGCATACACACATTTCTATATGTAGAAGAGTATTCAAAATATTGGGTTTTAGCTTTTTGAACTAATCCTTTACATTTCCTCCTGTTATATGTACCATCTTTTTCCTGTATGGAAGAAACACCCAGAAAATTCTGAAGGATTGCTGGAGTGTTTCATTCTATTGTCTCCTTATTTCCAAACACTACCCACCCTATTCCACTTCTAAGTCTGCAAAGATGTATCATAATCTCATTTCCACCACATCAGGAAGCCTAAGTACTTTCCATTTTCTCACCCTGCCTACCTTCCTTTATTCCTCATTCTTTCAGAGTGTCAGCATTTTAAATAGCAGACAATTATTTCAAACTAAGAGTAGTTTGCAAAGTGAAGATAACATGAAATAATCTTCAGAAAATTTTCCCTTTTTTTAGCTTATTTTGTCTTGGGAATGCAAACATTCTCTCTAGAATCATACCCACTCCTGAGAAAGCTCTCTTCTCACATCTTAGAGTAAATCTTATCAGGAAAGTGCTTTTGTACATAAGTTAAAAGGTTTCCCTGTAGACACATTACACGAATGTAAAAGTTAGCACTGGGGGGTAACAGACACCTGGTAGAATGGTAATTCATCTGTTTTTAAATTTTATTTCCATGTTCCAAATAATAAATCCTTCCATGAGAAATGTATTTTGCTTTTCAATTAAGAAAAAAACCCCAAAACCTTCACAAAAGCATTGCAATATAACTCAGACATCTGTATGTCCATCATGACATTGAGTGACGAGGCTGCTCAAACTCCATCCAGTAGGTTGGTCCCCGCTATGCTGCGTCTCCTGCCTCCTGCTTTCTGCAATCACATAGTGAACCACATTGGAGAACTGAACTAGCCAGAGAAAAGGATTCCTTCTTTGTTGATTAATTCAGTCTCTAATTTGGTTTATGGTTGCTTGAACAGCTAAAACTGCACTGTTTAAACTGACAGTGGAAAACAAAGCATCTCACCCAGTATTAAAAAGCCAATAGATTCATTCTTATTCTGATGAATTTATGACACTTTAGTGCACCCAGGACATACCTGCTTTAGCTGATAAATAGTTTTGGAATGGTCACCACTAGTGATCTGGTCCAGAAGATCATCAACTATTTTCTTGCTATAACTTCCAGCATCCTTCACAAATTCTTGTAAGCTAGCAGGAATAGAGATAAGCATTACAGAAAACACATACTTCTACCAGTAAAAACTACTTCAACTTAAAATATGTTTTCCCAAATACACTGCATTACACCTACATTTTCTTTTTTCTATGACTCTTTCATTCTTCTTCAGAAAAGCAATTAAGCTGTTAGGACAGAGAGCTTTTATTGTAATAGAATGTAGATCTGCAACTTGTTTTTCACAAGTACCAGCAAATTTTTACTTGAACTATCACTGTTGGTAAGTTAGTGGGTTAAAAGACAAAACACAAGAGATGAAAAGCTTGAAATTATTTCTTTCCCTCCAAGATCAACAATTTAATGATAAGTGGCATTTTTCTTTTCAAGTAGCTTTAACTCTTATGAAACCCCTTGAAAAACATCACTGTTTTAAAGCCACTGAAATACATTACTTGCCTTTTAAAATTATTTACTGCAGGGTTTAAAGCAAAACACTGAATCTGTGGCAACCTATAATATACTGTGGTTGAAGACCCTAATAACAAGATCCATAACAGCCTTGCAATAAAATAGAACAGCTTAAAAGGACAAATGGAAACCTCCCCTAAAACTTTCCCCACTACCAAAAATCCAAAAGCAAACAAACAAAATACAAAAAAACCCCCCAAACCAAACAAAAACCAACCAACCAAACAAACAAAAAACCCCCCAAAAAACCAACAAAAAAAACCACCCCAAGAAGGATGAAAGCTAACCTAAAATTTTATAGTGATTTATTTTAAAAATAAATTTTAAAAAATCAGGATTTGGAGGCTCTTAGTTGAGATCTAGTTTAAATCGCTTTGCAAAAAATTGCTATGAGGAGTTAGCCTTCCTAATAAGGAAGCCCTTACCTTAAGGCACACTGGATCCCAGTTTCATCACCGTATGCTGAGTATAGGAGTTCCATCTCATCTGGTTTCAAATCATGAAATATAGAGTTGTTTTGCAAGGAAGGTGCTGTATTGGCACTGGTAAGAAAGGTTACTACACAGGTAAAAGACACAACAAATGATTAGCACAAGCGTCACAGATCACTTGGGGGGAAAAAACAGACTGTGTTTTCTGAAACAGATGCAGAAAGTGCCATGTACTTTTTGTATTCAACTGAAAGCAAGAGCAGCATCTCAAGGACACTTCCAGACTGTAGAATCAGCATAACTATTTTAACCATATAAACAAACATACTACTGAAAAATCGAGAACTAAGTTATCCACTCCACAGTGAGAAGAAAAAGGTTCATGGCCACATTCCATTTTATATTTCTACATTTTGTGTGCATCTACTTTACTGTTGGTTGCCAGTACATTTCTGAACAGCAGATTAGAAACTATTAAAAACTGTCAATAATACCAGGAAAAAAAAAATCCAGTCTGCAAAAATCTCTGTCATATGTTGCAAAAATGCAAATGACTGGAAGTAGTCTTTCAACTGTAAGTGCAATTACTATGGAAAAACTATTTCCCCCAGAGGAAATGGACTAGCATTATTAGAAATCTTCTAGTGTGGCTATAACACTAAGGTAATATATTAATCCATAAACTGCTAATTAAATTACATTTAATAAGCAAAAAGTTTTATTTAATAAAAACTGCATTCTGCTGTTAATGGAATTATTATATATTATAAAAATAACCAAGCAAACTTTCATATAGAGACAGGTATAAACTGAAACTATTTTTTATCAAGTAATTGCTTGAATACTTAATAAATACAAAGTTAAAACACAGTCTTTGGTACTTACCTTTATTTCTTCGTTCATCTTTGAAGCCCAGTGTAGTGAATCCAGGTAATAATTTGCTTGACAGTGAACTCAGATCCACTGGGTGAGTTTCTTCCTCTAATAATTTGATTTAAAAGAAGGCTTAGAAAAGTATTTCATATTTAGAATTTACAACAAATAATTAGAATTTTCTATTTTAGAGTTGCAATTAATGAAGACTAAATGTGTTTTAAACTATACATTAAGGGTAGGTACTGTAATTCAGGTTCTCCATTTAAATTTCAAACACAAGCTACAAATATGCTTCCATGTCATATCCACAAGATCTATGACAAAGCATGTGAAGAGTGAAAATACGAAAGGCAAACAGAAACACCTTTGGGGTATTTAGGGAAATGGTTTAGGAAATAACTAATGAAAATAATATTTTTTTTTTTTTAAAAAAAAACTAACAACAATTTTAAAACTCATCTATACTACACAGGATCTGTATCTATTGTTAAGACTTCAAAACCTGTTAAAATATTTAAGACTAGAAACGTTTGCTTGAAAGAGTATGGCTTTTACCTTCGGCTTCTGGATCAGATGAATTTACTACACTAAATAACAAAGTTCCATCCCCATTTTTTTTCAGATAACCAATCTGTGAATAGAACCAGAAAGATACAGGAGGAATCATTCAAAACTGTTCACACTAAAAAAAGGAGTTGCCCATTTACAGAGAAAACTATAACAAGCATTTTTAGCTGTATTGAGATACTGCACTTTGGTATTCCCTTTTTCATACAGAGAACCCTAGGTCACAACTATTTAACACCACTTAGCAAGTATTTCAGAACAGAGGACTTAGGGGCAAAAGTTCATACATCATATATACAATGTCTTACACATCTTTCTACATCAGATCTGAAGTTTGCACCCAAGACAAACCCAATTCCATTATTAGCACAGAGCCAGCCTGACTGCAAAGTCTAGAACACACATTCTCTTTAGAAGCAGATCTATAACTCCTATCCACAAAGTCACTGCTTATTTTCAAATGTAGATTGCACTGCTTGCTTTCATGTCTCACCCCAACTTCCTCTAATTAATAATACATTTATGAACATACTACCAAGTTCTTCAAGAGGAAGAAGTGCTGTGACAGACCTATTGAAGCAGACAAGCACAATGTTAAAAAGTGAAAGACAACATGCTGTCTCTCAACAGAGCACACCAAGGTCTGTAAAGTCAGAGCCAGATCTGATGCAACAAGCAAAGCTAATGTCAGAAACCAACTACACATGAACTGAGAAAAAAAAATACAGTAACCTCTAAATATTAAGCAAAAATGAAAACCATTCTCTCCCTACAAAAACATTAGTAAATACTTCCAAGAAAATCAGCAATAAATCTCTCCTATTCTGTTTTTTATCCCCTTCCATCTGAAAAAGTTTAAAACTCTCTCCATACAGCAGGCCAGAGCTAATATTGGCATACAACAAAAACAGAGGTGAGAGATGCTGGAAAGACAAAGAACAGTATCTTCAAATGATGCCAAAAGTTAGCAATGGCTAAATTCCAAGAACATGCCAGTGTTACCTAGATTCAGTGGGACATGCAGTGGGGCTGTCAAGCTGATTTAACAGCCTTAGCAATTAAGAGCTGCACACCTTGAGAAACTTCCTTGAACAGTGCAGAACTGACTGCATCAGCAGGAAAGACTGGCATTGCTTTGAAGAGATTTAAAAAGCCACTCTTACTTTGGAGGCTTCAAATAACCTTTAATCCTAGCAAGTCTTCTAATTATCCAAAGAAACAAATACACTGAAGCTAAGCCTTCACGGACTATTCTTTGCAGCTTTACTTCACAATCCAGTTGAGCCTAAATTGACTGCAATAATCAGAGCCGCTGCCCAAGAAATGGACATTTAAGTTTGAAGAAATAACACCACTTTTGCTTCAAAGTAAAGCTTCTTCTGCAATAATTTTTAAAGAGGTGGAAAAATGCAGGATGTGGATACATCCTGATTCTTTTTTCAACTGCAGTGGCCACTAGTGTGACAGATAGGAAATGGGAGCAAAGGTGGGAGTAAGTCTCCATAAAATTCAAGGGCAAGAGACTAAATGTACCTCAGCACAGATGTGTAATGAATGCACCAGACATTCACTCCAATCCTAGCATAAGGAAACGAAGCAATTCACCACCATCATCAGAGAGCTAAACAACCCACAGTTAAAAAAATTGATCCTTCAGAGAAAACTGCACCAACAGCACCACCAAGCTTGCTTTTCTAACCCTTGGAAGAGCACAAAACGCAAATACACAGAACAACATCAGAATCACATTCAGGACTGTCAAACTTGCTATCTTAACCTAGTCAATAGATCTTTGTATTTGGTACACATGGTACAGCCGACAGCTACTTGTAAATATAAAACTACAAGAGTTTACAGACTCTCCTCATTAAAAACAGTAACACTAAAAATATGTTCATTCGGGGGGGGGGGAGGGGGCAGCGATGGGGAGGGGGAATCCTAATAGTCCTATAGTCCTTCAACCTAAGCCATAGTTTGCTTTTTCTGAGGTCGCAAAAGTAAGAGAAGTGTGATGTCACTTTAATCACTTTCAATGCTAAGGGCTGCAATACAAGCCTGAACAACATTTCACTGTTTCCTGCAAGTGAATTTCCAATGGCCTTCAAAACACAATAGAACCCAAGATTCACTTTGGACCCCCTACAGTGGCTTTCAGTGGAAACTTAATGATAGACAACAGTGGTATCAGTATTCCACACAGAACATACATCCCAGATGTTCCAGTCTCAGAAAGCCTAACAGTAAAGCCTGTTTCCTAACGTGAAACAAAGCATTCAGTAGTCAAGCACAAACTGGAACTGCAAACTGCCATGTGAAGTAGACCTTGCTGTTGGGTAGATATCGATTGATCCTATCCCGAGCTTCATCTGCTGCATGTTCCACTAGTGCCAGGACATGTTCTTCAGCAGTGCTGTCTGTCAGGCTGCACGCATTCCCCTCAGGTTCAAAAATGCAGCTAAAAAAGAGAAGAACAGGAGCTGTAGAAATTAAAAGCTAAAACAAAACAAAGGGCTGAATTCTGGCTTTGCTTAATAGAACAATCAGTCCCACTCTTCTCCCTGTGTCAGTCTACTTCAGCATTTAAGTGGAATTATAATCACATTATAAAGTTTTGCAGCAGAAGCTGCAAACTACAAAACTGCTTAACTTCAAAAATTTGTTTGTGTACCTTGATGAGAATGAAGTATAAAATTAAGTACAAAACAGTGATTTGGAGTAAAATTGTCACTAATACAAAGTGAATGCTGTATGCATCCTTGGTCTCCCACATGCATGAATACGCTATTTTCAAAAATTCCAAACAGGAAGTTGCAAAAAAGAAATTACGTTATGAGGGACAGAAACCGTTGCTTATCAGAGAAAAGATCCAACAGGCTGCATTTATGATAATTATGTCATATAGCTGCTTGCAAAGTTAGACTCCCAGCCTAACAGGGAGTCCTTTAACTCCTATGTTTTCTAGCACTGGCAATTAGCATTCCTAATCTGCATCAATCACACAACTGCCTGTAATTGAAATTACAGAACTGAATATTTATCTTTCAGTAGACCCCTTTTCATTAAAGCTCCAAACCAATAAAATCAAAGCAAATAAGCATACCCAAGGATGGAACAGGACACAGCTATCACATAAAATCAGAAAAAAGTAGTATCATGAAGAGAAGTGTGAAGATATCATAGAATACGGAAATCTTCATTATATTTTATATATAAAATAAGTGTTGCACATCAAAGTATTTCAGGGCATTATATGGACATTAGACGCTAGGGCCAAACACCTTAGGTACTGGGTAGAGCATCTCCTCACACCAAATCCATTTCTCTCTCCTGGGTTATCTTCTTCCATTTGCTTAGCTAAGAATTTCTCTCTGTATAGAGATTCAGATCCGATACACAAGTAAGTTTTGCTATTAAAGACAATAAAAAGATCACAGGATCATACTATTACAAGACAAATGTGTTACAGTATTTTGTTTCATTGAAACTTTAAGAAAAGGTGTACACAACAAGAAACCCCTCAACAACTGGCACTTTCTATCACACCCTACAGAATACTTAGAGGACAAGAATTTTGAGAGAATGTTCAGAAGAATGCAACATCCTAAACAAATTTTTCAAAAACTAATTAAACACCAGGATGTACAAGTGATCAAGTCACCTTTTCCTCCATATAGAGGTCTAAGCTGCTTTCACACTTTGCAAACATTGATTTAAACTCCTTCCCTGTTTCTAACCATGAAATACAAAGGCAAAAATATCTGCTACTAGGTTTGTTTTTCCCCTCTGAGGGTCTTATTGTTCATCAAAAAATACAGTATAAATCCTACAGATACAAAAATACAAGTATTTAAAAGTTCACATTAATGAAAAAAAAAAAACAAATTAATTCCAACTACTGAAGTTATATAAATATTGGGACGAACAGAAAAGTAGATTTATACTGCAACTGATTGCTGACAAACTGCTACCAGGATAAAATTAAAGGTCATAATTTTTAGCTATCTGAACTGTATGTCAAGGTAGATACTAAAGACAGAGCAGCACCGTGTGGTTTGGCAGTCTCAATTTCTTGCTCTGTGACAAAAACAAAGGTACTTCTGTGGCAGAGTCTATGCAGGAATTAATGCTGGACAGCACACAAACCAAATTATTGTGTCTTCTAAAAAAATACTAACAATCAAAAACCAAAGCACCTCCTCCTCAAGACTTGTTTACAAAAACGTGCTTTCACATCAGAAATCACATGATTTCTATCCACAATCCATTCAACAAAGGACAAATTACACTTTAATTCTCTATGATACGGCAACAGATTAGTTTCTGTACGTTATCATTAGAAAAGCTTCCACCACAGATAATTACTGTTTAAAATTATTTTTGAAGATATATGTTGCAGTCTTCTATTTCCAAAAAAACCCCGAAATTAGAATATTACTTCTTCCGTCAGCATTCAGGATTACAAAAATGCTGAAAGGATAAAAAATGAAAAGTGGCTGATGAGAACTCTAAAGTTCACATTTAAAAAAGATGAAACAAGGTGTATTTTACCCTTTATACTTTGAGGATATACAAAGAAATCTGCAAAACACATCTACATGATAAGACTATTTACAACATAACTAGTGATGCTCTGTTGCAGTATTTTTTCCATAAAATTTCAGCTGACACAATGCTCTACAATTTAAATTCATAGACTATCTTTGGATGCCAATGCAAGAACACTGAAAAACGTAAGTTGCTTGTATATCATGGTTTCTGCTAAAATCTCATAAAATAAATTGACTAAATTCAGATTAAAAAAACCTTTTACTAACATTAGATTGTACTTACAAAAATATGAATTTGTGACATGGGGATACCTATTAGCTGAAGGATTACTATTGCACTAGCAATGTATTTTACCAAGAACCTCAGTAAGATTTTCACGGGGGAGATGTTATCATCTGTTCCAGAAATAATGTCCCGTACCTTCATAACCTGCCAGACACGGTTAAAGTTAAATAAAATCACTCACTGATCTGGGGCCACCTTGCCCTCCTGGAAAGAACCTCTTACATTTTGATGAGACTACTTCAGAAAAGGAAAAAAAGGGACAAAATGCAAAAGGTATTTGTAGCTATATCCAAAATAAAATAGCATTTTAAACCACTATGAGAAGTAACCACTCATTATTTAATACAGATATAAAGAAGAATGAAAATACCTGTATAGATATGAATTTTAAGTGTTTGAAAGGATATGCAGTCATTTTTGAATTGTTTGCTTCAAGTTAGGAATCACTGGGTTATTAAACAAGTTCTATAAATAAACAAATAAGATACAATAAAATTGCCCATTTATCCTATGGACCTCAAGGAAAAATGCTGAGGTTTTTTCCTCAGTTCTTTGCTGCTGTGTAATACTACAAAAGCTGCAACAAGCCAGTAAGCAGGCCCATTAAAACTTTTACCTAATAACTTCTTTATTTTGCTTTTTGGATTTCTTGGTAGTCTCTGCTTGTACAGGAACAACTTCAGGAACAGGTTCTTCAACTGCTGTGTCTTCGTCGCCCAAAAGAGCTGCCTGCTGAGAAAAATCCATGTCCTGCATAAACGACATGCTGCGCTTCAAAGCTAACAGCCGTTCCTAGAATCAGAAAGGACAGAGCAGCAGGGACTTAACCTTTCCCTCATAGCCAAGATGCTATGATAATGGGATGGGATGGGATGGGATGGGATGGGATGGGATGGGATGGGATGGGATGGGATGGGATGGGAATGGCCATGGCCTTATTTTGTTCTTAATGTCTCGTTCTCAATGGCGATGCAACATGATTTGGTCATGGTAGCATGGCATCAGAATTTCTGCAGCCCAACTATCAAGAGAGAAACAAACAAACAAACAAACTGCATATGCAAAACCAACTATTTTACACAAAACTTACCATCACTGTGACACATGCACGCACACTCACACACACAGAGCAGCTCACACAAAAACCTTCATTTGACAAGCCAACAACCATTTTAGAGTAAAAAGTATTTGCGACATCTCTGAAAACTCCCCTACACCCAACACCTTGAAAAGAGTAGGGCTTTCTTGTTTATGCAGAAATAAAACTTAAATGAGATCATTTTCAAAGTTTCAGCCAGAAGTAGGACTTTACAGTAGAGTTCAATACATGTGGATATTAACTGCTTCCACTGAAAGAAGCTCTTACAGACTTCGGTAGTGCAGGTAACATTGAGAAATAAGTAAAAATTACTGGGTTATAACAAGAATGCCATCAAGCCCTGAAATATAGCAGCACTAACTGGCACTGCTATAAATCATCATAGATGGATGAAACAACCTTTACCATTGCTACTTTGTTCCTTGTAAGTATGGTGACATAAAAACCCCCAAAGTTTCTGCTTTTTGTTTTTAGTAAGTCTCTTACTTTGCTCATCATTTTAAAGCCTGTGTGCAGTATCTTCTTGGCTAGCTTGTAGTAAACAGTATCTGGTCTGTTGTAAGTCATTGCATTATCACACATCAGTTTAAAATCTGCCTGTAAAATACAAAACAGAAGAACTGTAAACATTTCAAGTCCTTTGTTAAATGACTGGAAGATACGACTCCATCTTGGCAGCTTTTTGAAGAACACAGTAATATTCTAGCAGCAGGCTCATGAATGCAAGCCAAAAGCAGAATTGCAAAGTTTGAGCCTCTCCTACCTCATCAAGATGCTCAGTTTCCTTCAGAACTGGCTTTTGGTTATAAAAAACACACTCTTTCCTGAATGCTAAATGTAACATCTTCTCCTTAACCAAATGGATCAAACACTGGACTGAGCCACCAAGGTAACTTTTTACAGCATTTAAGCCCTCTGCCTCCAATTCTCAAGACCACCACAAAGACAGAAATTGAGAAGGTGACATGGAGGAGCAAACTATGGGCCAACAAGCAGACAAAGTATAAGTAAGCTACACTTCTAGTGATTGCCTTTTAAGTGTTGCAGAAAAAGTCAGTCTTTTGCTTGTCCAACTTTGAAGTAGATCCTTTTTTTTCTGAAGCAAAACAAATGAGTTTCCTGCAGCAACTGCCTCTCTTCAAAATGCAGGAGACAGTTCTTGCCGACTCTACTCTTAGACAGATTATTTATTGTCTTGTGACTAGCCTTAGCTAGTTATATCAGACAGGTAATCTTTTGAGCCGAACTTGTTTCAGAGGTTAAAAACCTGCAAACTTCATTTCTGTATTAAGCTTATGGCCTTGTAGTTCACTGTAATCAGGTTACCCTCATGTATCTAGAAAGGGAGTCCAACTCTTTTTTCACTCTAACCTGGGCAGACTTTTAGCAAAGTTTTATTACTCCTCTGACCCCAGCAGAAGCTAAGTCCTTGAGAAAAAAAGAATGTCAGCCTAAAAAATGCTGCAATTTTATTTTTTTTATGCTTCTATCCCACCAGTTTCAACACTGCAACCTTACCTGTAAATTAACAGTCACAGAGCTCCCTCCCAAACTTTCCTTCTAAGCGCTGAATAAGACAAAGACAATCCAGCAAGACAGAATTTAGAGACCTGAAGGCATTGCTGATGGCAATGCTACCATGAATCCTTTTTCACTATTTCCTATAAATCTCTATAGCATATTTAACAAAATAGAATAATAATCTTTGTCAAAGCATCTGTAAGAAATGTAAACCATTCTTTGCTCACCTTGCTGGACCTTTCAAAAAAAGAGATTAACCCTGAGAAACAAGCCAATGCTCTCTTGCCAAGGCACCATCAGAACAACATCAGTCTAGGAAAAAGCAATTCCAAAGGCAGCTAATAATTCATGACCTTCATGAATCAGTTAAGGAAAACTCTCCTTCAGGAGCTAGTGATACCATGAAAACATTTCTTACTGCACTGTCTGTAAAACCATGATGCATCTAATAAATTATTACAGCCATAACAATACACTTAATAACTAAGTTTATTTGCAAATAAACTTGCCAAGTAAGTTTCTGCCAGAAGACAATTTCAAATGAAGTTCTATGAAAAACAAGATAACTAAAGACAAAAAATATGTAGCTATTATTGACTCGTATACAAGATGCCTCAGTATATCCACAGGTTTCTTACAGACAGGTCCAAATTACATTTAAACCAATCTAACAAGGTCTAGATCAAAAAAAAGAAAAAGGACAAAAAAAAGAACTCAATGGCTTAAGACTCTGTGATAGTCTTACTCCTGTTGAAGTTTAGCAGCATAAGTTCCACAACAATTTAGAAGATGTTCTTGGTTTCCATAGTAATTTACAGAAGAGTGTAGTAGAATCTGACAGATTATTTGTAACACATTGAATATACAAAAGTGCCCAGTTCTGAAAAATGGAGCATTAATTAATGTAAGAAGGGACTCTGCAGTTCAAAAGACTCTTCAGTTTCTTACAAGTTGTGGAATATCTAAATCTTTAATAATTCACCTTGAATTCAGTGACTGATTTGTATTCATTTGCTGCAATTTTTTCTTTCATCGTACCAAAATCCATAGGGTGTTTTATTATCATGGAATATCCAGGAGCAATGGCATCTGTGACTGGAAAAGCAAAAAATCCATGAGGATCTTTCCTAAAAATAAAAACAATACATTTAGATTTAGGGCAGCCAGCAAAACGATCCTTGCTCTTGAATCACATTAATGACACAATAGTACTACTTAAAAAACAAAAAACACTAAAAACATTCTCATAAAACAATTTCATGTTTGAAAAAAATCCTGATAAAGGAGAGCATTTTGATTTCACATATGTAGACAGACCTTTTCTCAAAAAGAACTTCTTGAAAATTTTCAATAAAAATGTCTTTTAATTCAATGATCAAATCATCAATTCAAGCTAGTTCTTGTATTTCTTAATTAATTCTTGTGTTTTCTGTGTCTCTACACTCCAGCTTGGTCTTTTGGCTTCATTGAGGAAAAAAGGTCAGTTCTTCTTATTTATAAGGTCCTCGAAAAATGAATACAATGTTTAATTTTTTAAAATTAGTTCCAAATTCAGCTTATTACTACAAAATAAAAAAGGATTTTTTTTAAACATGAGGTGCAGGTTTAAGAAAACAATAAAATAAAAAGCCTCTCCAAAATCAGAAGATTATCAAGTAACAAAGTCCAAATTTGCTTTGTGTCTGATAGTGGACACTAAATAAAACAAAATTTAACTAAACAGTTCAATTTTAAAATATTGTAGAGTTACAACAGGCTTTAAAATCCTCAACTAAGTCATTAATATTTAATATATTTATAATGGCACTGTATCCTCTGCCATTTATTTCCCTGCCCAATGTTAGAATGGCAAAGTTGGTGATAATTTCCCTCAACTTATCTTTAAAACCTACCAGGTCTGACATGGTTGCAAAGGTTAACAGATATATCTAGGCACCACTTTCAAACAGAAAACCAGGATAAGAAGCTGCTAAGTCACACATATAAATATGTATCAGACATGGCCAACATGGCTATAGACACAATAACATTTACTACCTTTGAAGCTGGCGAAGGAAGTGTTCCAGTAATTGCTGGATTGGTGTGCTCTCATTTTCAGCTGCATTTTGAGATGAAAACACAGATAAGTGCAATGAAACATCATATGCATACATTTACTTATTTAAAAATATAAATACCAGAGAGAAAATCTTACTACAAGCACAGCTTGTACTGATCTGAAGCTGAATGTGACATGGATTTCAAAGCAGAAGCATATCAGATTTCTAAGCACACAGTACCTATTTCTTCTTTTATTTTCTGAGCCTTTTTAAAATCACATTAAAACCTAGTGCCCATTAAGTCAGATGTAGTTCTAACTTTAGTAGCTCTAAGAACAACTATTAATAAGATTAAAACAATTACATTATATAATTTTGCAGAAAAAATGAACCTTGATTGCTCAAATACTGCAGTTGGGAAATCCACATTATTACAACATGTTCACTGTGCAGTTTTAATGGTTTCTTCACCATAAACCCCATGCAATTCTCTAAACCTTTCAATCACAGAGTGACAAACAGATGCAGACTTGCTGGCAAGTGAGGAAACAATTACAATTTTACTTCCTGTTCAGATCATACAAGAAACCCTATGTGTTAATTACCTGTTACTTCAGAAAGACTGGCTTTAGTGAAGGATGAAACACTAAAGAAGCATCAAGAATTGAAAATCCAATTCTCCATCATGATAGAGGAAAGACATTTCCTTTCTTAACCAGAATAGGTCAGGCAATTTATATGCTTTCCAATACCATTTTACAACCAGATGAAAAGACAATAATAATGGGAATAGTTTTTTTATTGTCAGTTCTTAAGGCTCCTAACTACCCAGAAACATAAAACTCTGACCTGAAAATTTCAGATGCCTTGACAGCTGATGGCCACCATTCCTCAATTTAATGTGCGGTCACAATTATAAAATTCCTTGGGATTATTTGACCAGTCAAAGAGCAGTATTCCAAAGACAAGACCCGCAATACTGCTAAAGACACAATTTTTTGCAACTCGGTTCCATTTTCAGGCTTACGTGTAACCAAGATCATGATGTAATTGAAAATTCTCTAATGTAAAGGTTTCTACTGAGTAATGCTGAGTTTTAATTACTAAGCAATGGCTACAGGTAGAAAAAGCATGGCAAAATCTGAAAAGATTAAACATGCAGAAGTTGCCACACACAACTGACAAATATTTTGGCTGGTGATAAGAATTAAAGATTTGCAAATGAAAACCAGAGGTGGTGTGTGGTGTCTACAGGCTTTAGAGACACACTATCACAACTTACTTTCCATGACAACAGAGATACTATAACTCCACATAGATTAGAAAACAAAAAGACCATAACAACACCTAACAAGTCTCCAAAAGAGTTTTTTTCCCTTGAACTAAGTGAAGCTTAATTTCAGACATTCTGATCACTGTTGTGTAAAAGCTAAGGAGGAGGAATTAGGGGAGCACTACATGCAATAATACTTTTATAATGAGGTGTATTCTGCCTAGGAACAGAAGCCAGAGATAAATGCCCTTGGCAATGTCAGTCACCTGAAAACAAACCTATGAAACCTGCTTGGAAGCACCAAGAGGAATACTGACTTTTCAGACAGCAGAAAGTTCTGAATGTTGGAAAAATTGAAGTCCCTACAGTTCAGTAAATCTTCATGAAAATTTTACATTTTGGTACCTTTGATAAAAGCTTTGTTTTGTGTGCTTTTAAAAGAACCAAAATAATTTAATCTTTCACACTGTTCACCTGGCTGAGTTCTGCATGCTCTTACAGGACGATCTGGAGGAGGTTCAACCTCCACCTTTTTTCCAGGATCAAAGTCATCAGTTTCTCCTTCAGTGTCACACTGTTCTTTCTCCCGTTTCCTCTTTTTCTCTTCCTAGGACAGCAGAGAGAAGACATATTTTAGAGGGACATACATGGAATGTGTAATCCCACAGACCAGAAGGTAAGAAACAGTGATGTTTTTAATTTGGAATACTCATTCAATATCCAAGTCATAATATAGTTTAAACAATACTGCATACATTTTCACTATTACTTTTTTAATATTCTTCTGCAATTAAAACTGAACTGTTCATCTTTCGCTACCTTGTATTTAATACAGTATTGTTCTATCATTCCTGCACGTTTATTGTAAAGACAAATTCTGGAGCTATTTATATGTAAAACTGCATGATAATAAACTACACCAGACAGCAAAGAAAGTTAATCTACTATTGAGTGACGATCAATCTGTGGCTCTGCTCTCATCAATGTATTTTTGTTGTTTGTCACATTAAACAGTATTAAAATTAAAAATTAAAAAAATTAGTATAATATATGACAACTCAGTCAACAAAAGAATCATACGAAACAGAGGTGGCAATTAATGATCTCTTCCTGAGTTTTAAAGCAAAAGCATGCCTAAGTCGCTCACAAAATCCTGTAATCATTATTTACATTTGCACAGAAAAGCACAGTTTCATTAACCTTCCTTAGACTATGGTTTTGTTACTTAGCTATCCATTAGCTTACTTTGAATGTATTAATAATGAAGTTCTGGGGAAAAAAAAAATCCAAACAACCCCCATCCCACAATTCAGCAAAGGCAATCAGTACTGCAAAATCTTGCATGGACAGCTGGTTTTGCTACACTTCAAGTCCCAACCTGTAACATCTGTACTAAGAAAATCATGCACTATCTGGGCCATATTCAAGCGCTTCTGAATGATCCTATGAGATCTGTCACTTCCAGTTGATTTTTTTGCTAGGCTTGTACTACTTGGAATTGATAGATGCTAGCCACAAACACACACAAAACAGCACTGAAAAATCTGTCACACAAGAACAGTGAAACTACCTGATAGGAAAGAATTAAAAAAAACAGAAAGGTCAGAGAACCATTACTACATGAAAGAAATACTACTAAAATTAAATTGTACAAGTAAATGTGCTGTCAATGCCTTACTGCTGATTTTAATCAAACTCCCCAGCGTTCAACACAGACAACTGAGGTGACCACACTACTTGCTACTAACAAAGCCACAAAGCCTAGCACACAGGTTATTTCAAGAGCCAACCAAGTAATGTACCACAGTACTCAACAGTATCAATTTCAATGTCCAGTAATTTGGCAGACCTCAAAGAGATAAATGCAACCCAGATTTATTTAAATAGCTGATAATACCCTCCCTAAAACAGTAGCAAAACATGTTTGTGACCTGGTTAAAATACAGAAGCATACATTCAAGGTAAATAAATAAGGAAAATAAAAAGTTACAAGAAGGAAGCTTTTACTTTGTTCATAAAATCAAGACAAAAGGTATCTCCTTTAAAGGGGAGGAATACACCAACTCACACACAAGGGTTCTCTACATTTCTGAATTGCTATCTCCAGACAATAAGCTTCTTTCAACAGTGATTTAAACAAAGTTCTGCATCAGATTTTAGACCTGATAAGCAAGCATGAAGGATGGTGTGTCTGAATTCTAAAAATCGCAGCTTACCTTTCTCTTTCTTCTTTCCTCATCATCTAGATGCTTTTCTTTTTCCTTCTCTGACTTTTTCTTCTTTTTTTTCTTCTTTTCTTTATGTCGTTCTCGCTCATGATCTGATCTATCATCATAGTAACTAGAATCATGCCCTGACCCAGAAAGTTCAGTGACTTCACTGCCGCCAACCTTAAGAACCAGCTTTAAGGGTTTTTCCAAAGGCTTGTCCACATAATCTAAATTTAAAAAAATATAATAATAATAAGAAAATGCACAGGGAGCTAACAGCACACAGCAATTACAGAATCAGTCTCAATTGGGTCAGAAAAGACCACTGAGATTGAGTCCAATCTATGGCCAAACACTACCATGTCAACTAGACCATGGCACTAAGTGCCACATTCAGTGTTTTCCTATGCACCTCGAGGGACAGTAACTCCACCACCTCCCTGGGTAGCTCATTGTAATACATAATTACCCTTTTTGTAAAGAAATTCTTTCCCAATGTCCAACCTGAAGTTCCCCTAGTGCAGCTTGAGGCCATGTCCTCTTGTCCTGTCATTTGTTTCCTGAGAGAAGAGACCGACCCCCACCCGGCTAACACCCTCCTTTCAGGCAGCTGCAGAGTGATAAATTCTCCACTGAGCCTCCCTCCTTTTCTCCAGGCTAAACACCCCCAGCTCCAAAGCTCCTTCTAGAACTACTGTTTATAAGGATTCGTTGCAAATTAAAAATATATACAATACATTTGAAAAGAGAAATAATAGCTAAGACTAACAAATCCAAGCTAACAAGCAGTCGTTCTGCACGTCTTACGCTGTGATGTTCCACAAACCCGAAAGACATAAGAAACCGGCTCTTCGGCCTCCCCTGAAAACGTCGCAAGGTCCTTGCAGAGCAAGATGAAATCCAGCATCACCCAAGCATCGCAGCGACCGGATCCTCTCAGGAGCAGCCGTGAGAAACACGGAGACGCTCGGGCTCGCACCCCACCGCGCGCCCCGCGTTCCTCGGGCCGTCCCCGCCGCCGGCATCCCCGGCACACGGAGCAGGGTCTCTGCCCAGGCCCCCAGCCCGGGCAGGGACGCCGGGCCCCGCCGACAGCCGAGCCGGGGGAAAGGGTGGGCGCGTCCCGGGTACAAAGAGGACCCCCCGGCCCTTACCACTGTAGGCGGTGGCGGAGGTCGAGCGCCATTCTGCCTTCTCGGCTTTGTGCTTCTTGTGCTTCTTCCCCATGGCGGAGCCGCAGCCGGCTCCGCCGGAAGCGCTGGGACGGGCGGACCCTCCCGCCCGTCGCGGAGGAAGATCCGGGTGAGGGGTCGACCCTGCCTTGCCCAGCGCGCCCTTTACAAACAGCGGCTGTCGCAGCGGGTGCCTGGTGGCTCAGGCTCGCCTGCGCTCGCAATTCCCGTCGCTCCCGAGGCCGTGCGTGCCTGAGGTGATTCCCTGTCCCCAGCGCTGAGGCGGGAGCAGCGCACCCGCCCGTCCGTACGCGCGACTGCGCTCGCAGCGTGTCCCGAGGCTGTCGACGCCATTTCCTGAGGGAGGAAAGTGCCGATCCCGATCCTGGTCCCGGTCACGTACCCGGTCTTTGCGGTGGGCGGTGTGCACCTGGACGGGGCGCCGGGAGAGGGCCGTCCGTGCCGTGGGCGTGTAGCAGTCGCTGGAAGTCGCTTCTCTTTGGTATCGCTTTTCCTCTAGGAGCGAGAAAGATGGATGACGCCGCTGGAGATTTGAAGCAGGCACTCCCAAACGTGTGTGACAGTGCTCAGATCCATGTGGAAGTTCACCAGAAGTCGAACAGGTCTCTGATCAGAGCGTTGCTTGCTGCCACTTGTGCCCGTTTCCTCTCGGCCTCATTCTATGCGCCTCCAAGAGCCCGCAGGACCCAGCTCTGCCTTCTCTGTGCTCTCCCGGAGTTTCCTCACCTGTGCCTCTTCCTAAGTTTGAACAAATACACTTCTCTCAGTTGCACCTTGTGGGTCATGTCACCCAGTCTCAGAAGTTGTTGGCCACGTTCGGGGTTTGCCCCAGTTTATCCTTGTCTCTTTTGTGTTGGTGCTCACAACTGCTCACATGTGCAGTGCTCCAGATGAGGTCTTACAAAGCCAGCAGATGGAAACAGCTGCTCTCCCTAACATCTGCAGTCTTGGTAGCACAGCCTCAAATAATGTTGCCCTCATTTGTAGCAGGGGCACACTGCTGACTTATTGCCAACCAGTACCCCAGGCCCTTTTCTGCAAAATTGCATGTCATCCAGTTGGACTCTGATCTGTTCTGCTATCTGGGCAGTGGATGGAGAGCTGAGATTTCGTGTTTACCTTTGTTGAAAGTCAAAAGCTTCCAGTCCAACCATACTGCCAACCTGCAGAGGTCCCTCTGAACAGCAGCCCCGCCCTCCAGAATCCTGACAGTTCTCCCTGCTTTGGTGTTTATCCATAAACTTGATGCCGTTGCTTTTCATTCCATTGTCAAGGATGCAAAAACAGTGCTGGTCCCAATGCTAACAGCAGCACACCGCCTTTCCCCACCCAAGTTACTCACACCTCTGCTTAATCTTTGTACTAACCACAGCCCTCTGAGCTGGACAGTCCAACCCTTGTTGTCCATTTATCCAGTTCTTATCTTACCAGTTTGGATATCTGAAGGATATGGGAGGGCATGTCTGAGGTCTGTCGGATCCTACTACAATGCATCTTTCATATTTCTATTTCTCTAAAGTATCTAGTCTTATTTGCAAAGCCATTATTTAAAGCTTGTTTCTTGTTCCATTTCTCTCTCAACAATGTCCTATTCCATGGCATTTCTAAGTCAGCATTTCTTATCTCGAAGTTTGCATACGTATGCATACTAAATGAACCTTCTGTCAGGCTTTGATATTCTCTACAAATCCATTTCTCACAGAGGTGTTAGGAAAATCAGGGTGTAAAATATTCACTGTGCTATTTTTGGCAGTCTTAACAGAGAACTGAGAATTTGCACTGGTTATAGGTGACTGAAATTGCAAAATTAAGTTAAATCTTCAAATGGTATTTCTTTTCCTGTCGTTTTTGTCTCTTCTGGAATTCTCCTTATATTATGTCCCCATCCTGATGTTTCAGCTCTCCTGAAAGTATAACTGGGCTTCCAAGCTGAGCTTACCAAATTCTGTCTGTAGCTTGACTCTGAGTCTTTCTGGGTTTCCTACTAAACCACAGATTGCATAACTGCTTTCCATTCTTGAAGTCTTCTAGCTATCTCATTCAGTATCCCCTGATATGACCCCAAACAGACAAATAATATTATTTGGATTATGTCTTTTAATGCACAAATTAAAAACAACTGTCAAGCTTGTTACTTTTGCAGTCAGACTGAATCTGACAGGTCATTTTTTCCTGTAGAATGCTGAGGAGGGTTGAGTGGGTTTGGGGTTTTTTTGTGTTGGTTGTTTTTTTAGGATTGGGGGTTTTTTGGTTGGTTGGGTTTTTTAGTGTGTGTGAGATGGAAGCTGTTTTCCATTAAGGCCTCACATATGAAATACTGCATAATGCACACTAATTTGAATTTCCTTATAAATGTCAATGGCATAAAGTAATGGTGTTCCTTTTTTGTTAGTGTGGCCAAGAAAGAAGATATTAGGATGAGTGTCTTAAAGCTGTTGAACAGACACAACATCGTGTTTGGTGATTACAAGTGGACAGAGTTTGACGACGCTTTCCTTAACAACAACGTGCAGTCTGTGTCGATTGTGGATACAGAGCTGAAACTGAAGGACAGACAGGTATTCCCGGTCAAGAATGTGCAGCTCTGTTTAACATGGCCCTGAACGAGTTGTAGGTAGACTGGTGGTACCCTAAGGGTATAATCAAGACAATGTCCATAGGATGATAGATTATCTCTTCTTAGGCTGACTAGTATAACTAGGAAAATGTGGCTAATTTTTTTTTACTGCTTAGTAAGGTCTGAAACAGAGGTAGTAGGCTTCAGAGATAAATGCTGGCTGAGAACTGTAACTTTCTTTTGTTCAACTAGCTTTGAATGAGAAATATGACGCATAACAAATCTTTTTTATGTTCATTCTAGCCTATTGACCTGAGCATAAGCAGTCTTTCTCTTCATATTTTTCATCTGAATGAAGAAGGACCAACCTCTGAAAACCTGGAAGAGGAGAATGAGGAAATCACTGCAGCTCACCACTGGGTGCTACCAGCAGGTATCTGTGTGACGTTTCTGGAAGCTCTAGAGCAAAAAGGAAAATATTGCAAAGGCTAGAAGTGTTTATAGTTACCTGTTAAAGGTGCTATTTGTATTTACTGTTTGTCTATAGGACAAGTATATTTGGACTTTTTTCTTAATGGAACAAATATATTTGGACATTTTCCTTTGTGGTTTTGACTGAACTGCTGCAGGTGATTCCAAAACACATAGTTTATTTCTGTAATACTTGTGGATGTGTGGAAATAACTGGTCTTGTGGTCTAAAGTATATAGTCATAATCAGAAGCATGCAAGTTTTTAACACTGGTGGTTGCATTCCAAGTTCTATTTAACTTGAAGACCCACAAGAAACTCATCACTTTAAATATTCATTTTCCAGAGCCCACTGCTGGCTTCCAGCCCCCAAGACAGTATTGCTCTTATACATGAAATAGACAAGCAAAGTAAAGAGATCTAGTCCTTGTCTTGTGGAGAGAAAAAATAAGGCTTTCCTCTGTGATAGGGCCAGAGCTGCCTGTTACTGTCTTGTGCTTGGGGAAGTTGGATTCACTGTCTGGAAGGAGAAGCACAGGTGTGAGCTTTAGCTCAGAGAGACAGTAATTTTGGAATATTTCCTATTCTTTCTGTGTTGTGAAATGCCTAACTATCCATTACATTTGTTTTCAGGAAGAATTAAATCTGATACATTGACATTATTGTCACAATTTTGTGGTTTATAGTTGTTCAATCTTTTTTGCTTTTCTTTGCTGAGAGTTAGAAGCCAACAGCTAGGAATGATTGATACTCAAATGACAACTTTAGTTTTTTATGCATTATTCAGCTACATGGTTTTTTTGGTCCCCTTGATCTTGATTAAAAAAAAAAAAGGCAAACTTGAATGATAAAATTTGCCTTAGAACCCTCCTCCTAGCGCAAGTTTCCATTGCTCCTGTGGTGAAATGTAAGTTTATACTCTACTGAGGATGGATGGAATGATATTTTTCATTTTATGTTAAGAAATTAATATTAGTTTCTCATTGCAATTATTGGAGGAAATAGAAGCTGGGAAACTGCTGAATTTGTCTGTTAGAAAGTGGGGTTTGCATTTTGAGAAAAATGACTTTTTTTTCCCCGCAGATGCTTGACTTGCTTTCATATATCTGTTCTTAATTCTTCATTTTAATTGAACATCATTTGAAAATTGTTTTGTGCTGCAATGATGAGTTACAAGTTTCCAGACTGATTTATCCTAAACAGGTATATAATATATTGCTTTTTCAGCTGAATTCCATGGCCTTTGGGAAAGTCTTATCTATGACACTGAAGTAAAATCAAATGTAAGTTCAAAATGAATAACAATTAAGATTGCTTGAGGAGAAGTAAGTAAGACCGGAAGTTAAGCCTGTTTGAAGTTTGCTGCATCCTGTGGAGGTATGGGTGCAGGCTGGGCAGAAGGGAATGGGAGTTTAACTTTGTTTCTGGCTGCAGCTAATCAGCTAATGGGCTTGGCAGTAGTGTTGGCCAATACTGTTATTGTTCGTGCAAATACATATTCAATGATTTGACCAGAGCTGAGTGCCCTGCCACCTGAATGCTGGCAAGACATTGAAAAGAAACAAAATACTTCCATGGGGTCATTTTCTAGCTTGAAGATCCTGTGCATTCATCAGAGGTTGTGATGATAACTGCCAGAGCTTGTAGAACAGTAATACCATAATCTGCAAATTAGTAATTGTGATGCAAGTAAAACCCACAAATAGTTCAATTCAGCTTCTAACTGAAGTTCTTGGACACAAATTATTAATTCATTAGCTTATTTGTAATACCATAGATACACTATTCTCACCTAAGTCTTTATAACCAAATATAGAAAAGCAAAACATTCCAGTGATTGTACTTCTTAATTTATAAGGTAAATATCAATTAATATATCCACATTTGTCTAATTTATGGAATAGCTTTCAAAGTCATCTGTGAAATGACAAGACTATTTAGACTTCGTGGTGTACTAAATAACAGCAAGCTGATCACTGGTGTGTGGAACTGTATAAAGGTTGGAAGAAATGGTTGCTTTTAATGGCTAAAACTAGAACTACTACTGTAAAATTGTGATGAATCTTCATTCTTTAAACCATGGAAATGCCTGAGCATGGTTGGGTTCTACGGGCTCTGAAATGGTTGCTGTGAATTTTCAAAATAGCACAGTGTTGATAGAATTTTGGAAAATATGTGGATTAAGTTCAGTTGTTTTTGCTGTTGTGTGATTACTCCACCTTGAGCATGAGATATTGCAGGGGCACCATTGTATTGTCCCATCAACACGTTACAGGTAAGAGCAACAGAAGACAATGTGGTATCAGGTGTTATTATAGGTAAAAGTCATTATAGATTCACACCTGAAGTTCATATTCATTTTATTGAAAGAGTTGTCTACTTCCTAATTCTAGATAATTCTAAAATGAAACTGCAGTATTTTTCAGAGCAAGCATTCCAGGAAATACGTGCAACTTCCCTTATTTGGAAGAATGAATTAATCTACAAATTCCTTGCAATAGCTGATACAAATGCTTCAGTAAAAACAAAATAAATGTGACCGGAAATTCTTTGTTTGGTGGTCTAACTACAACAAATTGAACGAATGTATGGCTGTAGAACATCTAAACAGGGCCCAGAGTTTGAGTGTTTGACTCTGTGCTTAGGCAGCTTGTGTTTTATAGACACATAGTACATGGGACAATGAGAAATGAAATCAATTTCCCTTCCCTAAAGCATTTAATTTATTCATTTAAAAGTTCTGGAGCTCCATTTGTGTCAGGTACATGCTGTTCTTATTCTTAGAACAGGACAGAAATTAATTCCCATCCTTTGCAGAAATAAATTTGCCTATGACTAAAAGACAAGAGCTCTTTTTTTTCTTGTTGTTATGAATACACAATAAACATCATTAGAGATTGATTCTATTTGTCGTTGTATTTGCTCTTATGTCTAATTTGTGTCTTTCTATTTGTCCTCTTCATTTAGTTACTCGATTATGTGACTACAACATTATTATTTTCTGAGAAAAATGTTGACAGCAACCTGATATCATGGAACAGAGTTGTTTTGCTGCATGGTAAAAATGATCTGTTTTAAACCAAGTAGATTCATTGGCTGTCTGTTTATACTTTCCTTCTGGAAGGACTGGTACTGCAGTCCTATGTAGTGTAATGAGATGATACAAGAGCAGCACCTCAATAGTACAGATTTGGATGAAATGTAATGTCAGAGTCAAATCCATGTTCTCTTGTACTGTGTTTTGCATGAATTTAAATTCTAAAATTTACAGTGCAGTGACAACTGTGGATTTCTTAATTTTAATTTTTGATTGATATTGTTGCATTTTTACATAATGAACAAAAATAATGCAGATACTGAAGATATTAGGAGGTATATATTAGTTTTATTTCTGTCACAGTACTAAATATTTTGTTAGTTATAGCTTTATAAAAATTTTGGGGAAACTGGGAAAACAGTCTGTGTTGTGTTGTTGACACTGTGTTCTGTTGCCAACTCTTGCTAGTTTAGTTACTGTTATTTCAGTGAAGCTCAAATCTTCAATCAGTCCTAGCTTACTGTGAAGGTTATACCACAAACGTGATTAGCATCAAGTGAATCCGTTTTCTTGCAAAATGCATCATGTACTGATTTTGTCATCAAGACTGCTATTCAAAAAATAAAGGTCGTAGTGGAAATATTTGTTGATTGCACTTAAGTTACAACTGTCAATTTAGAACCTTCAGGATGATTTGTTTGAAAGACTTTATTTCACACTCATGGTCTGGTAACTGTGCTTATACTTGCCTCTTTGGAGGAAATCTTTGTGGTTCTTCCATGGGGTATTAAGTCAGATCCAAAAGGTTTGTCCCAGAGTATAGTACCCAAGATGATCTGGGTTGCCCCAAGGAAGAAATTTCTGGGAAAGTGGACAGCTGATGAAACTGGTCATGATATGTTTCTGTTTTCCATGTTAGAGGAGTGTGTTTCAGGAAGATACAAGTTTGAGCACAGCACTGATTATAGAGAATGCAGATGAGCATTAGGCCTTCTGGGTGGTACACTTTGCTTCTGTGGCTGTTGAGTGTTTTAACTTTATGGTGTCTGCATACAAAAGGTTACACTAATTATACTAATAATCGAAAAGTATATAAAATCAAACATTAGCTCTAGGATTATAGTCAAGTAAACAAATTTCTCAAAATACTCTGGTCTACACAGTCATTATCAGCTGTGTTTTTACTTTACAAGTAGTGCTGTAATGAAATAGAGTAGTTAAAAATCTGTTAGATGTTGTAAACAATCTAATGCAGACTCCATGTAACGTATGGATCTGATTTCAAACCAGGCCCTCCTGGAACTGGGAAAACTTCTCTCTGTAAAGCATTGGCTCAGAAACTGACAATTCGACTGTCATACAGGTGATTTATTTTTTTTGGAAATTTTTCACTTTAGCTTAGTATACTTAGTTGTTCTTTTTCACTGGCACAAGTTTATTTCGTATTTGATTTCAGGTAACTTGTACCTAGTGCTAATGTGTCTTCTTTTTTGTAGTGCACCAGGCTAGCAATAAAATTGATCTGCTATACTGATTAGGACATTTTAAGGCCTTGTAAAATGTATAATTATTTATGCCCAGGTGTAAAAGACATTCCAGTGGCAGTAGAGTAATTTTTGCTCACTTTGTACATCAATGAATATTAAAGGGCGAAGGATTGAGGAGTATTTTGAGTTTTTTATCTTCATGTTTGATAGAGCCTGGTTTTAATAGGTAGTGATTTTTTAAACTAATTTCTTTCATACTTGGATTGTCTGAATGCCACAATCTGCAGAGGTCAGTTTGTGTATCAGACAGGTAATAAGAAATAGCCTAAAAACTCACAGCAACTTAACAAATTTATATAAAAAAATAAATGTTATATAAAATACAAGGTGTAGAATAAATAATGTGTAATTATTGACATGATCTGACTCTAGCCCAAACTGAATGTATGAAATCACAGGCTGTATAATGTGTGATTGAGATACTTTGTCACTTCCTGCTATACAGAAGAAAATCTTACACGAAGAGAAGAATGTGGCAATTGTGGTAAGAGTTACCCTGTTCTAATGAAGAAATTCTATTAGCAGTTTAATATGCAGAATTTTAGTGACATTTTCAGCAACATGAAAAGTTCCAGCAACAAAAATAGTATCGATAAAACATGTATTATATTTTGAAATGTAGGTAATTTAAAGTGCTAATTCACAGAATTCCAGGGTCAGAATGTCAGGAATGAGACTTAAAGAAGTTAATGATGTCACTGATTTTTATTTAGAATGGAGCTGATACTTCTTTTTCTCTTCATACTTTAGGTATAGGTATGGACAGTTAATTGAGATAAACAGCCATAGCCTTTTCTCTAAATGGTTTTCTGAGGTATGTATTGATGTACCTAATAAAATAAACTTTGTATTTTAGAAATAACACTAATTATTCTTTTGAACTTTTATTGTAAGTATGTGCACCAGAGATTTCTCAGAATAACTGATGTGTTTGAGAATGCTTAAAGAGAAGTTTTATTGGAAAGTTGTTTTAAAAACCAGGCATTTATGCGTTTAAATATGATAAGCCTTAGAAAGTTGTGTTATAAGGAAGTAGCTAACATATGCATATGGTGTCTTTCTAGAGTGGCAAGCTTGTAACCAAGATGTTCCAGAAGATCCAACAGTTAGTTGATGACAGAGATGCTCTTGTATTTGTACTGATTGATGAGGTATGATCCAATGACATTGATGTACATAAAATGTAGAAGAAAGGAAATTGATGGGAGGGAGCTGCAATAGTGCTCATTCATAAAGAACAATAAAAGCAAATTTATGCTATTTCATAAGCTACATAATTGTGCAAATGAGTGAACTTTAGTCTTATTTACTGCAGATTTGAGAGGTTTGGAAAGAACATAGTATGACTTAGCAGGCAAATTCCAGCTGAAAATGAACTGAAACCTTTCTTGGTGGAATTTCCCTTGCTGCTATGTTAACAAGTGGAATATTGTTTTAAACTTCAAAGTAGCCCAGATTTGTATTATTTGCATTTGTTGTAAAGCTCTAAAAAACATGAATATGGTTCAGTTCATTGTCATTAGATTTTCTTCAAACTTGCCTACAAAATCAACTTAGTAAGTATGTACCTTGTTAGCTTTATCATATTGGAGTTCCTGTGGAGAAACTCACTCTAAATTCAACCTATTCATAATTCTGGTGGCGTGTCCCATTCCTCCACCTCCAAAATTTAAAATGAAAACCAGCCTCCTTTCTGCTGTCTAAACAGGAATTTCCCTCACTACACTTTGCTTTCTTGACATGCCTTTCTTTCTCTTTGGAAATTCCTACCTAACAAAAGATTTTGAAGAAATTTTTGATAGTAGGCACAGGAATCTGAGGGTATATTGCATGGGTTACTTGTTTGCTGCCAGAACTCCAAAAGTGCAATCTTTTTGGGTGTTTTAGTGTTTGGTGATTTTGTTGTTGTTGTTTTGGTTGATTGTTTTGGGGTTTTGTAGGTGGAAAGCCTCACAGCAGCCCGCAGTGCCTTCAAGGCAGGCACAGAGCCTTCAGATGCTATTCGTGTGGTCAATGCTGTACTGACACAAATAGATCAGATTAAAAGGTATTGTTTGTATATTATTGCAACAGCGAAAGGTAATTGACAGTTTCAGTATCTCTATTCCTGCTAAATTTCAATTCCTACTTGGAATACTAAACCAGATTAGTTAGTGAACTATTCTTTGTTAATGATGCTAATTTTGAAAAGAAATAGGAGTAATCCAACAGAATATTTTGCATATACCTGGGTGGACAATCAGGTCTATGCTTCCCCTAAAGGCAGGGGGAGAAAAAGTCCAGGTCATCATGATGTCTGCTTGGAGAATGGACATCAACATTGAAATGGAAAACGTTGATTAAAGATTCAAATTTACAATTCTTTTCATAATCTTTTTTGTGTGTGTCAGAAGCTATGCCAGTAGGTTCTGGATAGTTAACATATATCACTTCTGAAATAGAAACAGAGGAACTATGGACACTTGAGAAACAGCTGAAGGAAAGTGACTGTGCATTGAAATAGTCTGGTGATACCTGGCCAAGAGCTTCAGATCATTTAATTAATTCTAGATTGGCAAGAATTATGTGGCAGCTTATTGCATAAAATTATTTGAACCATAGGAAGGAACATCTCAACTTCCCAGTCACGAAAAGAGATAAATCTTTTACATGTGACCTAAAAATCTGTTTTTGTCTTGAAGGTACCCCAATGTAGTTATCCTGACTACTTCAAATATTACAGAGAAAATTGACATGGCCTTTATAGACAGGGCTGATATAAAACAATACATTGGACCTCCATCTACCGCAGCAATATTTAGAATATATCTTTCTTGCCTGGAAGAACTGATGAAGGTAATACTTGAAAGCAAAACTTGAAAGCAAGATGTCATACTTTAGTAAATTTTAAATTTTAATCATACTTCCTAAGTAACAAAATTGCATAAATTTCATTCCTTTTCTGTATTTCCCCTCTTACTGTAGAACTTAATTTTGAATGCATTTATTTCTCATACAACAGAGTGTAATTCTCTTTTCTAGTGTCAAATAATATATCCTCGACAGCAGCTTCTGACACTCAGAGAGCTTGAGATGATCGGCTTCGTAGAAAATAATGTGTCAAGGTTAAGCCTTGTACTAAAGGAAATCTCAAGGTAAGATTCTGAAATCCTACTTTTTTCATACATATATACTGAGTTAATGAATGATGTGTAAAAGTAACCGAATTTCCTAACAGCTGGAGATCTGAAACAACTCCAATTTTTTTTCTGTTTGGGATAGTGCAAAAACCTTCAGGGGACAAAAAGTGGAGGCAATCACAATTTGCTAACATTTCTTAGTCTCAGATATGACTTGACCTAGTACTGCTTCTAGTTTGTGCTCTACCATTTGAAGTCCTCTTGAAAAGTTGCTGGCTGGATTAGCCTTAGGTTTCAGTGGATGTTGGGAATTGTAATGCACTTCAGTAAAAATAGCTTGAGCCTTAGGTCCTGCTAAGAAAGTGTCTTGGCATCTGCTAGATCAGTATTTAGCATGGAAGTATAAGTAGACAGAAACAAGGGAAAAGGAGTAAATTGTAAATGGACATTTTTGTGATTTGCTGAGGATGCTGGTAGAGGAAATGGTCTTTCACTGCAGCTAACAATAAAAATTATATTTACAATACCAAGCAATGTTTTTTTCTGAAGTGCTGGTTCCTATGAAACAAAATAATATCCATAAAGTCTGGAAAGTGTGCTTTCTTTCTGTTCATGAAGTATGCAGTCTTAACCAGTGAGGAGTGAAATAAAAGCAAGTAAGTTTTTCTAGGCACGGAGGTTTGCATTTTACATACTCAGAGTGGGGCTTGGAGATGATGCAAACATACCCCAAGTGGATGAGGTGAAGGAAACTGTGTGTAAATGGTGGGTAGAAGGAGACAGGCAGTACCCATAAGGTCCAGCATTCAAACCAGTTTTTTTCCCAGTCCTTCCAAAAGTGGTTGTATCTGTACCACACTGTACAGTAGTGGTAGACATCCCCACTAATTCATGAGATTGGCAAAACGATGTGGAGGGCCTGATGTAAGCATTGGCAGGCAGCTGTGCCTGTGCTGTTGCTGTGTAGCTTTCCAAAAGCAGAATTTGTCTGTTCACTCCTTGCTCCTGCTAAAAGAGCTGCAACTGACCTGTTGAATTATCATGTGAGGTTCTTTTAGAGGAACTTAATGGAGAAACCCAGGAAAAGGAAAGGCCTTATTTTAAGGGTGGATATTTAGCATTTAAGCAGCACTTGTCTCTGTTTTACCATAGGAAAAGTGAAGGTCTTGGTGGCCGGGTCCTGAGAAAGCTTCCTTTCCTAGCACATGCACTCTATCTTCAAGTAAGTTTACTATATTCAAGTGAGTTTATTCTGTTCATTGTATTTTGAATTGGGTTTGAGACAGGCAGGAAGACATCTGAACACTGCCTGAAGTGAAAAATTGATGCAAACCTCCCTTTTAATCTAAATTGCACTTGATTCTGCAGCTTTGTAGACTGAAACAATTATGTGCTGCCCATAATTTAGAATGGGATTGAAGACAGGTGGGATTGACCTGAGCACTCTACTTTTAATTAAATTAATGGACATTAATATTGGTGCTCTTATAATTCCTTGATGGAAAAAATCCCAAACCTCTACCATTTTATAAGTAATAATTTGTTAGAAACCTTTTTCTAAGCAAATATACGGTATTGTGACTGAAGACTTCGCACAGTTCGACTTTGACTTTGCTGTGCTAGCTGATTTTAAATAAACTTACAGTTTAGTTTATAGCATTTTTCAATTTTTGTAACATGGAATTCAAATATTTCTCTTTTAAATACTGTGATTTGTTTGTAAAGTACTAGGTCTGCCTATTGCTGTGGTGTGTCTAACAAAGTGTTCTCTTATTTTCAGTCCCCCAGTGTTACAATGACAACGTTTCTTCAGGCCCTTTCACTTGCAGTAGACAAACAATTTGAAGAAAAAAGGAATCTTGCAGACTGTGTGTGATACTCAGCTGTTTTTTAGTTGACTGAATTGTTATATTTTTCGTAAAAGTTGTGCTACTTTTATGGATTTGTAAAATAAAATGTCAGCCCCTTAAAAAACCTAGAATACCTTGTCTGGTTTTTCAAAATACTCATTAATAAACAACTAAGGAAGTTCACAGCATATTTTTGGAAACCTTTATTTCAAATGTCAGTAAAAGGATTGTGAAAGGTTTTTGTTTTAAGTCAGTTTCCATCTTTTTGCCATTACTAAAGTGGGCAGGCTTCTGTTCACTGTTTCTTAATCACAAACTTTCTATCCATGCATCTGAAATAACAGGCATGAAACTGTGAAGAATTCAAAGTGCTCAGTGACAGACTAAATCTGTCATACTGATGTCTCTTTATCTTGAAATTTAATATTGATTGTTATGGGTTTTACGTACATCGGATTCAAAAATTGAAAATCAGGAGATCACGTAATTGTATTTTGTAAAATTTGGGGGGTTCCCATCACAATTTCACATCATGTTTTTGAAATTATGTGAACCAGAGACGACCATCTTTTCTCCATGAAGTATAACTAAAATGTTTTTATCCTTAAATGCAAATTTGGTTTGGTTTTGTTTTATAAAAAAGATGAACAGGGGCTTTTTTACAGGAGTGTGTAGGACAAGGGGGAGCAATTTTAAACTGAAAGAGGGTTGGTTTACATTAGATATTTGAAAGGAATTTTTTGCTGTGAGGGTGGTGAGGCACTGGCACAGTTGCCCAGAGAAGCTGTGGATCTCGATCCCTGGAAGTGTTTAAGGCCAGGGTGGATGGGTCTCTAAAGAAGCTGTACTAGTGGGAAGGACTCAGCCCATGGGAGTGGTGGAAGTTCAAACTGGATGATATTTAAGGTCCCAACCCAAACTAGTTTTTTAAAGAGAAAATGAAGAGATTCAAGTTGATGGTATTGAGTTCAGAGATGCCTCCTAGCTGTTGGTGTTTAAATACTTTAGTAATAGTGCATTTTGTTTCTTCTTTATTTGTATCTTTTAAATCAGTATTATATTTTACATTCATAAAATACAGTATTTTTATCCTGAGTTAGTTATTAATGAACACTGTACACTGTGTGTTAAAAAATTGGATGGAACTTGTGAAGTTCTATTAATTTTTTATTATGACATCCATTAGTATGTAAAAAGAGCCTCTCTGTTAAACCGAAGTGTCTGTCCATTTTCCTTTTGGAAATCACTTGTTAAATATTATTCTGTATGCAGCCCCCTAAATTGAAGGAAGGTGGGTAACAGAAGAGAGTTCTGCTTGGATTGTCTTAGGAATCTCCACGACTGCTATAAGAAAAGATACATTGGATATGAAGAGTCCTCTGAGTAACCTCCCTCAGTCAGTGCAACTCCGTCCCACACTCCAGTGCAGTAACCTCAGCTTTTTTTTTCACAGAGTCTCAGTGGCCACACTTTAATCCTGTTTTCTTTCAATGTTCATTTAATGGTTACATGGAGGGAATAGTCCTTTTTTCCGGGTATAAATACTTTTTCAAGTATAAGCATAAATTAAACTGCCATCTTTTATCACAGTAATTTTCAAATTTGTTATTAGCAAATTTCTTTTAATTCTGCTCAAAGCCACTAGATGGCGAAACTGAATCCTTGAGATTTAGCAAGTCATGTGAGAATGGGAATGCTGACTGAAAGTTTCAAAAGCTCTAATGAGCAAGACTTTGCTGCAGTGAAAACCCCTTTTCAGGATGTATTGTCAACTGTAATATCATGTAACACCATAGAATTTCTCTGCTTGGCCTTACAGAAAAATTCTAAAATTTAAAATATTTTGCCTAATAAAAGGAAACTGCAGAATTTGATCCAAAGATGAAAAGCAGTGAGTTCTCTGTGCTGCAGCAGAAGTGATTTTGTGGTGTACTTTTACCACCTCATCCACTGGTTGGTGGGTTTAGAAAAATATCTGGGATCTAGATAGCATAGATGATGAAATACTGAGCCTGTTGAATGCAAAGATTTGCAGTGTAAGCACATTAAAATGTGGGATTTTAGAAGAGTTAAGTCATCCTGAAATAGAAAAGTAAAATATTTTTTCTTTTTCTTGGAAAAAGCAAATATAGACTGAGCAAATAAACTTATTTTTATGAGATGTTTCCATGACTAATGCTTTTCCCAGCAGCGAAAATTGTTCATTTCTGATCCAGATCCTATTACATGATTTTAAAAATTGGGATAGAGGAGGTTGAAGACAGTAGGATTTTATTACCCAATTTATTCACTGGAAAGGACGCAAAGACAGTGATTTTTCTACAACTTATTTTAAAGGTTAAATAACTCTCTGAAGTTTTATACCTGCAGAAACACTCATTTTAAATGATCCTACTTTCATGACTCTATCGGTGCAGTGTTGCACTTTTTAATTCTCAGTTCAGAAAATGATGAGAGCCCAGGGTAGGAGAGGCAAGGCCAGACACTGAGAACAATATGATGATTTTAAAGCCAGCTTTTGGAAATCAACAGAGGCTAGGTGTTGCACTCAACAATATGCAGCAAGCTAGACTGGGGAGATGCTGTTTTCCAAGAAACTTTTCTTTCTCTCAGATTTCTTTTGTTATGGCACGGAAATAAGTTGTAATCATTAGTACTGTAGAAATATTTGTATGGTAGTTTGCTCTGGAGTTCCAGCTCTGGGGGAGAAGTGAAGAACTGTCATGGAAACATCTTGAAGGATTTTTGCTGCTAGAATGATCATCAAAATAATCCGTCTGAGGAAATCATTAATCGTTAAATAGGGCAGTTGTCTTACTCCAATTGATAATCTTCTAGGAATAAGGCTAGGCTTGTGCTCAGCCTCCTAAGCAATCCAGATAGGAAGGAAAAATCACTCTGCTCCTGGGGAATGCCCTCATCCTAAAACTACCCAGCTGTGCTTCCATTCAAAAGGGTCTGGAGAATCATGTTCCTGGATGTCACTCTGGCTTAGGATCATCACAGCAAATGCTGCTTGAGGGACTGTGGACTGGCACTTTCTCATTCTAACAGAGCTCAGCAGCGTCTTAAACACCCCAGCAAATACATGGTCCTGGTGTCAAACTAGGATTTGGGCAGCCTGGGGAGGACTGAGAGCAATGCAAAGCAAGCCACCAGTCGAGGCCACTCTATTACAAGGATTGTGTGGTTTTGACCATCTGCTATCAACAAAACTGCAGAAGCCCATTTTTTCAAGCATCTTGATATCACATACTAACAGGAGTTTGCTGTATTTCCATGTAAAACTGAGCTTATGATTACAGATAGATGCAGGTAATCCTACTACAGTAGCTCTGACCTTTATGTGTCTTTCAGACTATTAAAGGCTTCCTGACTACAATAACTATTAGTCAATTTCCTAGCATACTTCAAAGATTAGGATTTTTTTTTAAACAGGGCGTTGATGGTGAGAAGTGCCAATCAATGTTGTCACTGCTCATGTTGGGGTAGTTGGATGGGTTGACCTTTGCACGCCCCTTCAAACCCAAACTGTTCTGTGCTTCTCCAGTCTGATCAGAAGACTCTGAATATCACTGCGAGTCTTAGGTCCTTCTTTTGATTTCATAAATCTGTGTGGTAAGGCTTGGTCCACAGAAAGGATTTATGAGCCCGAGGTTTTTTGAAGCTTCCCTGCACTTGTCCACTGCAGCTCCTCAATCACAGTAACTGGGAAAGGAGAATTCTATGGAGGAAAGGATATTCATTCAGAGCTCATTTATGCTGAACAGCACTTATCCTCTCTCAGCAGGGTTTCCAAAAGTGGAGGCCTCTTGAAGGTGCTTAGGCATTACTCAGTTTTGCTGCAACAGAACCTGAGTAGGTTGTTAATTGCAGCCTCTTGTGCTGGCAGTTTCTAGAGCTGTCCAGTAAGAGATTTTGCTTTTGAAGGATTCAGATAGAATCTGAATTCTATTCAGATAGAGCCTGTGGACTCAGGTTCCTCAGATTGCAAAGAGCTGTCTGTGGGGTGCTGTTAGAGGCAACCAAATCTGGTGAAATATTATCTATGGGTGAGATACTTTTGGCAAGTAGCTTTAAAGTAATAAAGGGTTGGTGACAGGAACATCCCAAAACTTTGACAGGTTCTAGTTCTGAAAAGCACCTGTTTGGAGTACTTCAGTACTTTGCCTAAGTCTCTCAGGGATGCAGGAGACAATTTCTCTCCTTAACATTTGGTACTAAAGTTAGTGTTTTTAAAGGATATTGGCCCAAAGACTGTGACCATCTAAAAGGGTTTTCTTGCAGCAGATTTTCTTTAAACAGCTGTTTCATCCATTTAACACATCTTCTGCAAAGCATCTCCTCTGAGCTGCTCTGCATGCTTCTCTTGCACTTAGTACAGGGAAGACTTGAGTTTCTAATGGAATCTAACTAAATGACAACAGAAAAATGGTCCTGCATGCACAGAGAAGCTAAGGTGTCTTTCCAGCTATTAACTTACCTGTGTTGCTTTAGCTGCTTTCTGTTTCTTCAACCACTTCAGGTTATCTCTTGACAATACCATACAACAGTTAAGTTATATGGCCTTATTTCAGTGTTTAAAGATCTGTGGTACCACCACTTGGGGGCCAAATTAAAAATTAATTTCTGTGAATACCAAGGACTGCAGCATTGAAAACATTTTTACAATTAAAGGGAACTTTGATAACATTTCCTCTCCCCAAAAGCATAAACATGGCTGAACTGAAATCTTGAAAAAAAACTTCTTGGGCATTCTAGGAAGGTTCTTGTTGAGCCCAAGGAATTCTGGAAAGCACAATCAGCTAAATGGATAAGAAAAGTGATATGACAGTACATCAGAAGCTGTACATCATTGAAAAGTGAAGAAGAAAATATGTGCACAGGTGAAAAATTCTTTGAAGCAATAAATACTGTGATCATTTTATGAGTAATTGCTGAGATTGCTGATACAAACCAGTATTTTTTCCATGAAGGTGATAATTAGGCAAAAAATGCATTTACACAAGCATATATATATATATGAGACTTAACTATGTTAAGTAAAAACTCACCAACTTAAACTTTGGATAATTATAATTATTATCATCTCTCAATAAAAGTATTTGGAAATTTGACAGAAAAAGCAATTTGACAGCAAGGCTGGAGCCTTAGGGGGAACTAAAATATTACTTTTAGAATTTTGTGTGGGAGGTTTAACATTTGTTCTGCTTTCCTCTTTTCTCTCAGGAGTATAAAACAAATATTGGGAATTGTGCCATGGGAACTAGAACAGCATTTGCTTTTCTGAAAGCCCTCTTTTTTGCATTAACCTGCTGCCAAATATTATTCTAATTTTCAATTATTTGTAGACTGAATACTAAATACAGTGCAGATCAACACTTCTAAAATGTAATAGTAAGTTATGTCAAGTTTTCATGTAGCTAAATCACTGAACCTTTGAGGAGTGTAATCTAGCTCTCAATGGAACAGAAGATTCATGCTGACTAATGGCTCCTTTGATAAGGAAACCAAGAGTCACATGCAGTTATTCTAAAGTTTTTATACCCCAAATCTGAATTTCATTATCCACATCAGGGCTTAGTCCTTTCTAAAGATACTAACTATGAAAGGTTTCTCATCAAAAAAGAAAAACAAAAAAAGTGAATAATTAGAAACAGAATTGGTGAATTTTTCTTGAAGCATTAACTTTTTGCTAATGCTTTGATCAAAGAAATGAGAAGACAAGAGCAACAGTCTTTGATTTGGGAGGAAAAAAACAACACACAGAAAACAAAACAAAAACCAGAAAAAACAACCAAACAAAAAGTCACCACAAAGGCAGACACCAATCTTCCCTTTTTTTATCTGGGTAGTATGCTAGAAGGTAGACAACTTTTGGCTCTCCTTTTGGGGAAAATCCTGCTGTCCCAACCTGTCAGATGCAAACCTTCTGCAGCTGCATGTTCCCACATCCAGCCAGTAGCAAGACCGAACTCCCATCCTGGATTGTGGGTGAGGCCCCACATCTGTGGGCTCTGTGCCATTAAGGTGACCCTACAGCACTAATAGCCCTGACTCCTGCCTGGTGGCATCAGCCCCTTACAGCTAAATGGGGTAATGCCACCTCTGATGTTCTTCATGGTGTGGTGTCTGCATTTTGAAAAATTTAGATCTCCAATGAACATAGGTTTGCCTGAAAACTTGCTCTACAGCTGTTACAATAGTTTAAATACTTGGACCCTTGTCTAATGTAGAATCTTCTCGACATCCTTGGCTGCACTTGGAACCTTCTGAAGGCAGTTAGTCAGATTTATAAATGGAAGGTGATCCAGGTTTCATCTCTGAAGGTGCCTGTATGGTTCATCCTGTCAAATAAATATAACTCTTTTTTTTCTTCCCTTTGTTACCTTTATCCTTCTCCTACCACTTCAGTGACAGCTCTTTAGTTTGCATTTTGTACTTGTAACAGCATAGTATGATGTGCATAGATTCTCTGTTACTGTTCCTTTTTTTAATTATCCACACCTATTAACTGGGAAGCTGGAGCGCTCAGCAAGCATTTCTTGAAATTATTAACTAAGTTGCATTTTATAGTATTTGAAATACTTTTTTACTGATTTACTCAAATAAAACTGTATGTTTACTGTGAATATTTGCACATGGCTTATTACATTTTTTCCATCTTTATTCAATAGAACACTAAGTATTTTTATAAAAAGAAAATCAGAAAATGTGATTGATATGCTTGAGCTGGATCATTCCTCGTTTTATGGTTGCCTATGCCTGGCCTTGCTACTGACTGTTAAATAGTTTTGAGAAATTTATTTAATCTTTATCTAAAGAGTGCTGCACCAGCATTCATATGAATGCCCCTTCTCACATCTGCTGATACCTGTTACAGTCCAGTCTATCCCAATCCCAGCTTGGTTCCTGTGTTTATCTCATTCCAAATATGCAAAGTATACTTCCCAGTAAAGATCAATTTCTTTATGGTTGTGGCATGGGCTTTACAAGGACAGTTTCTTGATGCAAATGTCATCTTCTGAAGGACATGTAAAAGACAGATTTGGTATTGGTCTCTTGCTGAGAGTTCCTCTCTGCACATGGACCTCAGGACTGCATGTTGGCATTGTGGTGAAGGGGCCCTTTCAGTCTTCTTCCCCTCCAAAAGCCCCTGTGGAATCACAGATCCTTCCAAGAATTCATACTGAAAAAAATTTCTGGATGTCAACTGGTCCAGTCCCTTGCCTAAGACAGGACCAATTTAGGTCAGATTGCTTATGGAGTATCTCCAAAGAAAGAATTTTTGAAGCAATTAGCCCCACTACCTGCTGCATTTACTCACTCTCATGCATATGGAAGAGCAATCCTGGATCAGGTTCTTACAATTAATTCTGGAAAACAGAGGTCCTTACAAAACTGAGACTGCTGAGATTTCATGCAGTGGATACACCGGAATGGAATTTGAGGCATCACTACCTTCAGATTTTGTGCCCATGAAGATGATAAGGAGAAGTATGCTGTACTCACCTCCCTGGAGGAAAAACAGGGAGCTTTATTTCATTCTTCCTTACCATGTTGTGTCTGTACTACCTGAGCTGCAAACTGCTAGGCACAATCTGACTGCTGTCTTTTTCTGTCTGCATTTCTTCCTGAAAAGTCCTTGTCTCAAAGCAATCATATATATGTTTTAAATGGGCACTCTTGTGATTTTATAGAACTCCTTTTTCTTAGTCAAGGAAAGAGAACAGTTTCTCTCCAGGATAAGCCTAGACAGAAGAAGAAGGAAGATGTAATGTCTCTTAGTGCTTTTTAAAATGGCCTCTCTGTCCCTATGCAAAGAAAATCCATAGCTAACTACTATTTATTTCAAGATGAAATCCAACGCTTAACATTTGGTTTGGTTTTTGTTTTTTTCTATATCAAATCTTTGTCTAAAGAGTATGACAGCAGAAATGTACAGAGATAATGTTAACAGTTTAATGGACATATTTATTGATAATAATGAGTATATTCAACAACATCAATCTCTTTGAAACTATTTTTTCAATTCTTACAAAAAATTACAGTATTTGTGTTCATATATAAAGAATACAAAGATTTCTACTAAAATAAGAAACAATTTTCTTTTTCCTTTTGAGGTTTGTTCTCGAAATTCAGAAAGTGTCTAGATCGTGAAAGTCTATCAAGTCACTGAGAAGTGACAGAATAAATGGATGTTATAATAACTACAGCTATAGGATATTGAATCTGTAGATCCTTAGAAAGACCTCGTCTATAAGAATCACTGCATTTCTTGACTGAATGACTCAGACTCATGTATTTTTCTGACCACAAATACCTGTAAGAACAGATAACTAATACACAGTATACATGGGGTGAATGCGTATTTCTGGTTTTTAAATATGATCAACCTATTTTAATTCCTAGATATATAACATGACTATTGTAATAAATTGTGCATTGAATTATACTTAGGTATAGTGACTGCATGTATTTTATACAAGTCTAACACATTGTATTTAGCAAACAAATAAAACTGCTCTACTTTGTGCACTGCTGACATATTTAGTGCAGCTGCACATGTGGTGTTTATTCAGACGAGCCAGTAAATTCCTATGTCCTTAATACTCATATCAAGAAAATGTGAGGCATTAGCTGTAGTGAAAGAAAACTTCTGTTTATCTGCAGGCAAGCAACCCTCACACACTGCTTTGCTCCTGTGCCTCAAAGTGATCTTGGGGAGAACAGATTGTAATAGGAGTGCATCCATCTGCTGTAACCTGTTCGATTTTTCAGAGATCTTTCCATTTTCTGTCACAGACTACACACTGCCACAGAGACCTGGGAAGGTGGGACCAGTCACACTTTTCAAAAATTTGTTTTTATCAATTATTTACAGGTTTACTGGACATGAAGAAATGATCCATAGTTCTTTACTGAATTTACTGTGTTTATTCAATTTGTAAATATGCAGTGGGAGATGAAGTACAAGCGTGAAAGAATCTGCTTGAATCGGAATAATTTTTGTGTTGTTTTCTTCATTTTTTCTCATGTGTGGGCAGAGTTTTGGGCATGATGGGATTCTCATGGTGTTCAAAACTGGCCAAAATAAAGAAAGCAAAGGTCTTTCCCTCCTTCTCCTGCTGCTCCTGGCTGTACATCCATGAAAATTCTTCTTCCCAGTTGAGACCCTGGTTCTCAACTTTAATGCTGTAGGCCAAATGTTCTTACTTGCACAGAAGAAATGAACAGAATAGCTCTTTGCCAGTTTAGTAAGCTCATAGAAAAGTTGTGTGCGTGAAAATTAATGAGGAACCATTGACAGATTTGTACTGATGGAAAACTTCATTTCTAGGCTTTGGCTTTCACCTATGCTTTGTCTTCAGAGCAATTGAAACCAAACTTAGTGCTATCTGTCATAGTCTTGGCTATCCATTGGCCCTGGCTGTGAATTACTGTCCTTACCTTCCACCTGACTCTGGTCTTGCTCTGAGTCTTCAGTTGCCTAAGAAGAAGAATGTGTGCCTTTGAGAAACTACACATTGAAATTTTCCTGCTGGCCTATTCCTAAATCTCAGTGGGGCAACTAATATATGTATGGAAAGGAAATTTTGGAAGGCAATAGGCTGAGACCGTGTGCCAGGTTGGTCTTTCCCAGGATACTGGCCCTGTATGTGCTCATTAAACTCTATGAAAATTTTTGCTATTGCTTTTCTTAATCAAAAATAAAAGGTTCACTAAAAGCACACAGACACGGTTTTTTTTCAGCGGCAAGCACACGAATCCCCTGCAAGTGATTATTCTGTCAGCAGAGAATTTATTTTGAAGGCTTTGTAAAGTTAATTTAATGTCTCCCCTTATTTTAATGAAATGAGAAGTTTACCAGGGTTCTGAATACCTGCTTCTGAGGCATGAACCAGATGTTTTGTACATGTCTGTGTGCTATTTCTGTGAAAGAGGAGAAAAAAATGAAGTGTCTCTGGAGCCATGGTCTCTTCCACAGCCACCCTGTGCACGAGAGAAGTCACTGGGGCTACGTGTACCTCTCACTGATAAGAGTCAGCAGTGGCCCTAGTCCTGACCCTAGTATTATCCTTTTGCTTTTACGGTGCTCTTACACTGCCCAGGGAAATAACAAGGCAACTGTATGTGAAGATCTTAATTTATCTAAAAAATTTTTGCTCACTAGTCTTAGTCAATGTAAAATGGGATTGGCTATTTCAGTCAAAACTTTCAATGATGAGATGGGAGTCACAGCCAAATGGTATCAGATTGCAGAATAAGCAATGCAAAGTTTATTTTTGGTACAGTTAGAACTGCCACAAAATCCTGTATTGTAAATATATTTTGGAGAATACTCTTCTGCTGACAGGAAATTAGGCTGAAGAGTACTTCTGCTTTGGTTGATACTTTAGGCATCAGATACAAGTGTAAAAAAATCCAAAACTGATCCAGATTTATTACTTTGGAACTCCCCCAGGTAAGAAAGAATATAGATTTTCATTCCAGCAATTAATTACTAGTAAATTTTCTATGTTACTATTAAAATGATGAATTTGTTTGCAGATTCAGTTTTTGGAAGGTGTCATGTGGTTTTGGGTAGAGCAGATTTTCTAAGTTTTTGTGTCACGCTTTGCTTTTCATATCAGAAACAGTAAATTTTCAAGATTAAACAAGAATTGGTTTCTAGTTGTTGCAGCACACAACAGTTTCATGAGAGGTAAGGAATTGTTTAGAAATCTGAATTCTTCTTGAAAACGACAACTACAAAACAAAACTAAAAAACAACCCAACCCTCCCCCCAAAGAAAAAAACCAAACCAAGCCAAAAAGAAAAGAAAAAAACCAACCAACCAACCAACCAACCAACTGAACAAAACCACACACACATACAAAAAAAAGTACTGAAGTACCGACAGTGATTTCTATATCATGACGAGCATGATCCATCCCTCTCAGGATGTCCTGTTAGTGTTGAGGGCCAAAAATGTAGGAACATATAAATATTGGAATGACAAATGAGTCTTACTCTAGACAAGCATTCTCATTAGTTCCACACAAGAAGTTTGTTAAAATTATTTTTCCTGAAATGCTGAACATCCTTATGTAGGCACTCCTAGACCTGTTTAAGTCTGGTTTATATTCGGCAGTGTAATGAACTTGCAACTGAGACAGCTGCAACCACTCTTTTAAAATATTTTAGTCTGAGTGACTGCAGGCGCTGCTTAATGCTACATTCAAACTATGTGTTGGTGCAGGAATCCTGGACAGACATCATCTACAAAGGAAGCTAGATTTCTGGCACAGCCATATAATGCCACCACCAGCTTCCGTCTCATAATTTTAGCCTTTGACACGTGTCAACCATTCCTTACGAAATGTGCTTTAAGCTGGAGTGGAGGAAGTCACTGCCCAATAGCTGTGTGAGACTCATTATTTGGATTGACAAAGGGAAGAGCTTAGGGTGGAGGTAGGTGGGGCAATCACAACAGCTTGAAAAGGAGCAACCATGGGAAAATAGCTGGATAAGGGAATAAAAAGGGACTGGTCATGTGTAAATAGATGTCTGGTCTGTCTGTTTTCCTGGCCATGCCTTTCTCCTGATTAGTGGAGTCAGTCTGTGTGGATGAGAGTGTCTGGAGGTTTAGCTGTCAGGAAATGGACTGGAGAGCCTGAACTGGTTGCTGGAGAGACCAGAGGATGTGTGAGTTGGCTCCTGGAGTGAGCAGAAGATGGGGCTGGGGAATGGTTGTTGGCAGGGCCTCAGGACTGGACCAGCTGTCGGAGAGAATTGTTTGCATGTGTATGTCCCTATGTGAGAGGAAGCTGAAAGACCAGAGGATGAAGGGAACAGCAGCTGGACAAGGCTGCATGTTAGGGTGGTCTTCCATCCTAATCAGTCACAGGAAGGTGCTCTTTGGTGTGATTTGTGTTCTGTCCATGTTGGTCTGTGTGGCCAGCCAGGTGTACTCCGAGATCGTGTATGTTTGTGTGCCTCTGGGGAATACTTGCTCAGCCTCACCACAGGCAGGACCTGGGGAAATGGCTCTTTTGCCTCTCTTGAGCTACTTGATTTGGCAACCCCTGAAAGACATTCATTGTATTAAACCCCCAAAACTGTCACACTGTGAAGTGGTTTTTTCACTTTTAAAGGAATAGATCGGAGTCTGGGATTCAGGACTCCAGTTAGTATTTTCAAGAAAAAGTAAGTAATATAAAGATTGCTTAATGTAAAATGTGTTCATTTTAGAGTTTCATAAAATCAGGGCTTGATTAAACTATTTTTAACATAAGGAGAATTAGTGATTCCTAACTGTGTTTTTCTCCACCTGAATTTCCCCAAAGTAGATATTGCTCTAAAATATCCTAACATACACATTTTTAAAATTCTTTGGCACATTTTCAGCTAGTACTAATGGAGATAGAATCGTGATAAAATAGCACAGGTTTTCTGGAGTCAAGGTAGTAACAGAGATAGGAGCACAGATAGCTACATCTGCAACACAGCCCAGAGACTGAAACCCCTTGATCTTTGATAGAGCTCCATACAGTGAGAGTGAAGGTCCCTAATGAGGCCCTTAGAACAGTTAATGCCTGTTGGTTCACTCAAGGCTTTGACCATCTGTAACGTTTTTGCATCAAAGCAAAGGGAAAGTTTGCAATTAAAAGGATAATTTGTATGCTAAAGAACTTGGCAGCGCCGCCTTCTCCTCCATATTCACACTATCAGAAGCTGTGTGCTCATGTTGTGAGTAAAAATCATTTATCTGAGAACCTAATGCTTTAGATTATTGAAAAAAAAATATGAGAAAGCACATCTATATACACTTCTTACTAAGTGTAAATCTTGTCCTTGTCATTTGGTTTATTTCTACTGTTCCATTTCTCTCATTTTCTTATGGAATTACTTGGTTTATTTTGACCTAATAAATTGACTCATTACCACTATCATCTCCACTATCAGAAATGAGAAAACAAAAGTAGAGATCATTGTTTGTACTTAAATAATTTAAATATTGCATTTACTTTTACATAATGTTACTATTTTCTTGTAGTTCTTTCATGTGTTTAGCTTGATTTGTCACCATTTTGGGTTTTCACTGTCTCATGAAAGGAATGAGCAATTTAAGGGCAGACTAACAAAGGGACAATAAATCCCTGAGAAAATGTTACAGAGGAGAGGAAGTTCATCTAACACAGCTGCCAAGAATGAGGCAAATGAACATCTGCATTGGATTATACTTCTTCAGGAAAGCTAAAATGAGTCTGTGCTAAAAGAACTTTCTGTTAATCTTACTTGTTTTTTCCATTTCTCCTTTGTTTATGCTTTCTTGGAGCCGAGGAAGCACAAATTTCTTTATCAGTGCAAACTAGTGCTTGTAAAAACCCTCTTTAATATATGCTAACATCATGGCTGGCAACAAAAATGAAACAATGCAAAAGTTCAGGTGTTTTTTGACAAGTCACCTCTGTAAACACAAACTTTTCTTGAAAGATCCCTGTGCTCTGCAGCGGCAGCTGCTCTAGCCAAGAATCAATTGACTCAGTGCCCTCTCTCCTGCTCTTTGTAGCACTTCTAAAGGGAAGAAAGAAAATTCCTCAGCAACAGAGCAGAAGCTCTGTGACCAAAACAAAGTCTTGATCAGTGTAAGGGCTTCATAAACCTGCACAGGCTCTCTTTCAATTTCATATTGGTCGCACCTCACTTAATGCACTCAGTTTTAAATTAAAAATTTAGCTTTTCCTGCTATTTGCATGTTCACCTGTGTATCAAAAATCCTACCAAGATTTTTTCTTTACTGGTTTATTACCAGCTACCAAAATTGTCTCAAATTAAATTCTTAGCTACTTCTCTAAGTTCCCACTTGTAGTCTGGGCATTTACCACACTGCTATCATTGCCTTTGCAGGTGTAGCTGCTCCATTTTTTTGGGCAATACTCAAGAGAACGTAGAAGCTGGGCATGGAGGATAGAAGAATGAAAGTCTGGAAAACTAGCAGTTTGTGGTTGTTAAGTAGGTCTTCTGCTTATGTTGTTTGTCTTGTTTTGTTCTCTTCCAAGAAGCAGAATTACAAATAACTGCCATGCTTCATTCTTGGAAAATCCAAAATCTAAGAGCTGCTTCTCCCTGTTTCTCTTACAACTATTATTTAGAAAATTATCTTCAGGTCTTCTTAAAAAAAAATCTTTCTTGTTTTGTTTGATTGATTGTTACATATATCAGCATTTAAATTGCTGTTTATTTTTAAAAAGGTTGAGATTACCTTCAGTCTTGGAAGAGAAAAAGAAATATCTCTTCTCTCTTTCTCTATTGCTGCACAGTGCTGCATCTTATGCGTGAGACTCCTGACTCCTGACTGATGTAAAAGTAATGTGTGCAAAAATATATTTTTCCCTCTTTGACTTCCACTTTGCAAAGAATACAATCAGAAGGCTTTTCCTTTCCTTTTGTTGGTGTTTTTGTGTAACCATCACACCAAAAAAGTGGGTTTTACATAGTCATTGAGGAACATCAGGGGTTTGTGGCTGCTCCAGTTGGGCAAAGCAGTAGAAGAAAATTCTGAAACCCAAGTAGAAGGCCTACACATACCCTTTGGGGATGGTAAAAATAGAAGTGTTGTCTACTATTTTGGCTAGGCAACAATATGAACAGGTTAGCTTATCCTTACAGGCAAAGAATTAATGTTTGATGTCTTGAGGAGTGAGTGACACTGTTAATACATTAACAGCCAATTTATACAAGCATTGGAGGTGTCACAGTGTGGCAGAAGGACCACAATGTCTGGTGTGTCTCAGGAGTATCTCAGGCCTGTTTCAGGTGTTCTGTTAATTTAGTCCTATCACATAAACACAAGCAGAAACTTGAAACATGTTAATTTAAAACTGATAAAAAGAAAACACTGAAAGGGATTGATAATGACTTTTTCCCCCTTTTGAGAGCTGACTAGACTTCTAGAAGGGCTTGAGGGATATGCTATGTGTGTGCTGCAGAGAAGTGCATGTTGGTGCACTCAGTATTCACAGTACTGGCTCGTGTCCTTAAATTATTTTTATTTGTTCAGCTTTGTTTAATTAACTACTACAATTTCCTACCCAGGTTATCCTCCCTAGGTTCTGTTATACAGAAAGCTTAAATTATTCTAGGTCTGATAAAAAAAGTGGTTGAAAGGAATGAAGAGGGCTGGAAACTGGGCTTACAGCTTATGAGAACATGGAGAGACAGGCAGGGACTGGGAGCTGAAAGAAAACATGCTTATAATTAGGTGATACAGTGATGGAGGGGGAAAGGCGGGTGAGACTCAGGACTCTGGGAGATTGGTACATGCTTGTCTTCACTGCTCAGCTGGTTTCTGAAGCAATAAGGTGCGAACACAGACGATTCAGAATAGAGTTACTGTTCATGTAATTGGTGTTCAGGTATTACAAGGTGCTCTCTTAGCTGGGGATAAAATACAGGGTGAGTTAGCATATCCTAATTGGTGTGTTAGGCAAGGAAGAAAATAATGATAAAGTATTTTGTAGATAAAAGACATCATAAGAAGAACCAAAAAGCCAGACAATATTGGCACAGCATCAATTAATTTACTATTGCTAAGCAATTTTTTAGAGTTTTTTATTTAGGAAGCAAACAATGCATCTGGCAAAAAGAATTTGTATCATCAAAAGGCAAACTAACCTTTTACAGTTGTTTGTTTTTAACCCATGAACGAAGTGAAGCTCATTGCATCTCAGCAGCAAACAGAGAAAAAAAGAAAATGATCTTCTAAGCTGATTCAACAACAACAACCACAGCAATTAGCAGAAGTAGGAGTCTTGATGCACAGGCAAAACAATTTAGATCTCCATGGTTAATATCAGCCCAAATTAAAAGAGTAGAGCTGTCAAAGATGGAAATTTCCTATTCTCATCGTGTTCTCATGGCTTTTGTGGGAATGAGGGTCTCCATCCCACTAGGCTAGTGCTCCTACTGCTATGAATGCAGCAGAACTTCACTCGGTGTCCCTTCTGAACACAGGTTGCCCATCAGTTCACCAATACTTCTCAGAGAGCTGCTGCAGCACAGCAGACCAGGCAGAAGGTGTGCTGGGAAGGCAGAAGCATGTGCCAGATCTGAGTTGGTCAGTTAGAGGATATATGATGCAAATCTCCAGGAAATCAGGAAACATACTCTGCGTCTCTCTGAAGACATTAAGGTAAATGGCCATACTCCTATTTATCCGAATATGTATTAGGGACAACATTCTCTTCTGGCTCAAACTAGGAACTACTTTGTCACTGGTAATTTCTTCTTCTTAATCTGTGATTAAACCTTTGGACAATGAAATTTCGTTTCAAGAGGTAGTAGGTGAAAATAATCTTTTAATTTTAAGTTTGGTGGTGATAGCTGACAAAGACCCTTAGGAGAGATGAACATACCATTATATGAAGCACTGCACATGGATATAACCAGGCTTCTCTGCTCCCTGGTCTCTTCCTGCTACCCTTCCCAACCCTGTTGTTACCAGTGCATTGCTGATTGTTGTTTAATGAGGACTACCTCTTGTCATAACCCTTGTCTGCGTGAATACTCCTGGCAGTGTTGAACAATCCTTGATTCTGTGTCTGAAGTCATCTATTGGTTTAACTTGTGGAAGAGAGTCTCTTTTTACTTTTGAGTAGTTTTGTGTAAAGCATTGATGGGTGTGTTTGTGTGCCAAACACCTCTTCCTAAAACAGAAACAATGAAAAAAAAGTCAGACTTACAACATTATGAGAATCATGTTGTTGCTCAAAGCTTATTTTTCCCACATCGTATTTTTTAAGATCTATAAATAACTGCATTTTAAATTGTGGTAAAAGAGTCAAGCACATGTGTGGGTAATGTGCTTATTTCTGTCTCATAAGTGTGGGTGGTAGCTATCCTGTAACAGTCACACACGGCATAAACACACTTTCTGTCCTGCTGGCATGGTGTGTTTCCTTTTTGTGGTACTTAAATGTCCGGCTTTTCTCTCCCCTGCTCCCTTAATGAGCAATCTCACTACCTGTGGGCAAGTTTCAGTTTTAACCCTGGCTGCCTTCTCTTGAACAGGCTTTCCAGAGGTCTCACACAGAAAGTGATCAGGAGAAGAAAAATCTCAATTGGTAATGGCAGGATTGGCAATATGGAAGGCAGAATTTACTGTATTTTGAGAAGAGAGGGAGAACAGTTCACAAAATTGCATGAAAATAATCTGCCACTTAGAATGCATTTTCCAAAAATACATGGATTAAGCAGAAACAGGCGTACTTGGATAAAAGAATGAATTTATCTATAAAATTTGATGCCAGATTAAAGTAGTCATATACTGTCCTTAAAGTTCTTTGACAGATGAATATCTCAAATAACACTCTTCTTGTAGAAAAATAATTCCATTCTCTAAACTGAAAAGTGAAACTTAAGAGAGAAAAATTGACATTTCTATTTAAATTGTGCTTTGCTTTGAACATTTTTTAATGGCCCTTATGGACTTTCTAAACACTTTTTAAAAAATCATTTGCCAACAGAATGGTTTAAAGAGTGTTTGAAAATGTTTTGATATTTCTGCTTTTGAGTATAATTATTTCTCCTAATCCTTACAAATTTCTTCAGATTTTAAGATAGTTAGATACTTTAATTTTCTCTAGGTAATATAATGGCAGCTGAGCTATTGGATAAAGGAGATTTGAAGAGGGAAGAGAAATGATTTTCAAAGATCCTTGTGACACTACTATGCAGTGTTGGCAAATAAAGCTACCTTCCTGTAACATGGAGCCTTGTCATTTTGAAAGTGAAATTTTGTGTTCATCAGAAATATGTTTTCTAGACATAAATATGAATAGATCATCCTGCCAGCAAATAGAACTGTCATATTGAGAGCACCATACACAGTGGCCTTGACTGGCATTTTTCCACTGATAGCTGGTGAGAACTGCACCTGTTAAACTTCATGAAATCAGGAACTCCTGTTCTGACACCTCTATTATTCAGACATTTCATCTCAATATGTGGTGGGATTTTTTCTGAATAGTTTTAATTTATACCTGAGTTACGCTTAATATTTTATTTTTGTCTTTTATGTCCTGAATTTTGCTTACGATTTCTAAAATGTCCTAAATTCAAAGGAAATATATATTAGGTTAGAGGAAGAAGAAGCAATCAGCACAAATATAGTATTCCCTCCAGTAAAGGACTCCAGATATTGAGAACTTGCTCTAAGATCTTGTCCTCGTGATGAATACCAGAGTGAAACCACCAAGACTAGGACCCAGAGAGACAGTGAACGGATAAGCATAACATCAGAAAAGGGTTAAATGCTAAGAAAATTATGTGTGTTCAATTTTTAATGATATTGTTGCAATTGCCGCATCTTTTCAGGTATATTAGTACTTGTCTTGGTTTGGATAGACAGGTATCTGCCAGGGAGGGTTGGAGTCTCCCTTGAAATGTAAGCCCCTCCCCCCTTTTCCAAATTATTATAAATTTGCAATTAAAAGGCTGTTAGGCAAAGATTTTGGGAATAGGTATAGCAGTTCTTTACTAGGGATATAAAAATACAGATGTTGTAGTACAGAAGAATAAGCAAACAAATAAACAAACAAGAAATCCTAGAAAAACCCTGACAGAGTCAGAAATACAACCTGACACCCTGTTGGTCAGGGTGTTGGAAGCAGTCCAAAGTAAGCCCTCCTGGAGTGGCAGATGCGGTTCTGTTGGAGTAGAGATGGTCCCGTTGAAGAAAAAGGGTCTAGTAATGGTGAGATGGGTCCGGTCTTCCTCCAGGGATCCGGTGGAAAACTGGATACCTAGTGGTACTGTGGCTCCTTTTTATCTAGGTTAAGATGGTTTGGCTCCTCCTCCCTGTGTGGAGCATCTTACAATAGTACAGTGTAATGTGTCATGTCATTGATGAGCTCTTAATGGTCCATTAGCAGAAGATATTCCCATGGAAGTAGTGAAACAATGAAGAGAGATAAGTAGCACTCCACCATATGATAAGTGACACTGACCCATTAGGGCAAAGATAAGCAATTCTGCTCCACCCAGATGAAATAGAATAACATGTTCTTTACAAAACCCAAGACAGTACTCTAGCTACTTTATTTTTCATTATTTTTCTGCAATAATTGAAGACTAATGGTGATCCTTCAATTAAACTGTTAAAGATTCCATTATATTAACAATCCCAAAAGCACACATGGTTGAGAGGGGAAGGGATCTGGGAAGGAATTGGTTCCTTCAGTCCCTCCACCCTCTTTGTGGCTCTTCATTAGACTTTCTCCATTATGACCACATCACTTTTCCACTGAGAAGCCCAGAACTGGACATGGGTGACCTCACCAGAGCTGAGCAGAGGGGAAGGACGACCTCCGTCAATTTGCTGGCAGCAGGAATCGCCTGTAGGCCATCCCACAATGTCTCCATGATTGCAACAAGATTATAGCCCTGCAGATGCACACAGATCTCATCATGTTTATTCCCTGTGCTATGTACATGCATTTCGGAGAGGTGTCCTAGAATCCTTAGAAACCCAAGGGCCTGGATTTTTCCAGTGATGTTGCTTTGCTTACAGGCAAATTCTGGAGGCGCCCTTATTTAAGTCTTGTGTTCTGCTTTCGTGACATCACCCCATGCCTTTTGCTAATCAGCCCTATCCACCCCACTCTCACAGGACTGCTGTTAATGGTCCCTCCATTGTCGTTCCTGGTTTAAATCCTTGAGAGTGCACTTGATCCTACTGTCCACGTCACTGACTTAGGTGTTGAACAACTCCTGTCCCAACACCAACCCCTGAGGAATGCTACTTGTCAGTGGTCTCCACCCGGACACTGAACCACTGACCACAGCTCTTTGAGTGTGGCCATCCAGCCAATTCCTCATCCACTGATCCATCAAATCCATGTCTCTCCAGTTTAGAGACTTGGACATATGTAGGACAGGGTCAGATGCTTTGCACAAATGCAAGTAGATGACATCAGTTGCTCTTCACTTATCCTGTCCATGTTATTGTGATGATTTGCAAAGCAGAAATTGGAGAAAATAATCTAAAATGAGTAAATATTTGTCATTTGCATCACCTTGTGGTTGGCTTAAAAAGTAGAATTTTACTTTCCTGAAAACCCTACTTCATCTAAACCCATGGAAAAGAGGTTTGTCCCAGTATAGAAGAGCAGGCTTTTTACAGCTTTATCTCAAGGCAGTGTAAAAGGTAATCACTAAGGCCACTCATTGAGTCAAGCTCTGTAAGTATTTTTGCAAGGAAAATATTTGAATCTTGTTAGCTTGCACAGAAGTGGAGAGGGATTCTGGTGAAGGTCTTACTTTCTGCACCCTGTGACAGGCCATGTGCACACATGTCTGGAGGAGAAAATGTTTCTTCAGCTCAGCTGCACATGGAGACAGACAGCAAAAGTGCTGCATATAATTCTTTCTGGGTTTATTCATATAAAAGGAATGTGTGACATTTAGTCTGAATGGAGCCTTTCAGTGCAATGCATGTACTTGACATGGTTAAGATTTATTTTTTTAAATATGCTTTAAAACTTTGTACCCTTCAGCTCATGATAAATTAATTTAGTATACTAATAGGATCAGTGTTGCCATGTACATGAGTTCATATTACAAGCAGAACATCTATTCATGCTTGGTTTTACAGTTGTCCCACATGCTTTAATGAATAATTTCAATTGCTTGTATACTTTCTAAACATTGACTTAGTGTCTCATGCCAATACCATAAACTTCACCAGAAACAGTTCTGCCGTTTCTGAAAATGATAATTTTTGTGAGTCTGTCAAATAATTGGTTAATAGTTTCAAATTTTTTTCATTTTAGACCACAAACTCAGAAATGGATAGAGGCATACTGACACTTGCAAGAGCCATGAGAACTACTGAAATATCCTTTTTCACGGCATAAACTGCTTGAAATATTAGAGTATTGAACAAGTTATGCTTTGCCTGTAGGTTTCATGGATGCTTGCTTATAACAGAAGTATCACAGACTTTTCTCTCTTCTTGTCATGCTGCCTGGCAAAAAAAAAAACTGAGTCAGAGTTTATACAGGAGAAATATACATGCCTAAGCATTTATTATTCATGTATTTGCTATTTAGTGTCAGGTAATATACTAACACATCTCTTTCCTTCTGCTCCCTAACTGGCTTCCAGTCTTGTTAGCTTTGTCCTCACCTCTTCCCAACTTGTTATCCAGGCTTTTCACTCAGTCTTACTCTCCTTTTTTTTTTTTTTTTTTCTGTATTATTTATCCACTTCCTTATCCACCTGTGTGCCCAACAGGCCTTGTCTCTTCCCTTTCAAAAATCATCTCCCAATGTAAGTATTGATGGAAGTTTCCTTCCCTTCTAGAATTTCCATTGCAAACTTCAGGTTCCTGATTCCTCTTTGCTTCCTTTGCCAATCAGCCCCAGCTGTGTGAAAGATTTAACATTTTTTTCCAGTGCTTTTTATAATACTGTGAAGGAGGGATAGAGTACGCAGAAAATCAAATTAACTGAAATTAAGTACTAAAGAGCCAGAAAATGACAGAATTCTTTTGCTGTGTGACCTTAATTTGTTCTCATCTGTAGGGTTTACTACAGCCCTGTCTTCAGGTACATAAATGTACACTCTTATTCCTTCATAAGTATATTTTAAAATATGCATTTATAGATTTGTTTTCCTAAGGTGCTTTGTTTAAAGGAGAAAAATGCAGAAGAACAGATACTGAATCATCTGGTATGCTTCTGAAAGTGTATTACCAAACAACTGTGAAGTTGTTTAGCAGCGATCATATTCAAAGCCAAAATGTAATTCAGTGTTTTCTGGATAAATTGATACGCCCTGAAGTAATCCATCACCTAAATGAGTACTCAGAATGTTTGGCTTTTCAGGAAGCCAAGACACAAGAAATGAGTCTGTGAGTGAAAAACTAGTTAAAAGAAATGCAAAATGTCAGGAATACACATGCAGCCCTTGTAGTAGAGATTTGTCACCACTAAAATTCTACAGATGTTGTACTGCCTTATCACAGAACTATAGAGTGGTTTGGGTTGGAAGGGACCTTAAAGACCATCTTGTTCCAACCCCCTGCCATGCACAGGGACAACTCTCAGAGCTTCATCCAACCTGGCCTTGAACACTTCCAGGGATGGGACATCCACAGCTTCTCTGGGCAACCTATTCTAGTGCCTCACTACCCTCACCCTTTTTTACAGAAAGAAGAGTCTTTCTAATATCTAAATGTACTCTCTGTCAGTGTGAAGCCATTCCTCCCTGTTCTGTCACTAAATGCACTTGTAGCCTCTCTCCATCTTTCTTATGGGATTAAGTGAGGGCAGGCAGTTATGTGAGTGCTGTGCAGTGAACTTTGCTGATGAGGGTTTTTTTAATAAGGATGGGACAGATTGCAAAGAATTCCAGATGGATCTTCTAAGAGGGAATAACTGGAGAATTAAATGGTAGACTACATTAATTTCTACCATTTGTTATAAATTTATTCAGATGGAGGAGAAATCCTAATTACACATAAAAATAGCCCTTAGGCATGAATTATTGAGCTTACAAGGGTTCTTTGAAGATGTCATCTTGGCTGCAGTCAAGAAAGTACATCAGTTGTCTTCCTCACCAGGGAAAGGACAGAGTACATTGTCACTCAAGAAATCTTGATATTACCTGCATCATGTGCAGTTATGATTCTCCTGACTCCACCAGAGATCCAAAATTATGTTCTAGAACACAGAAACTTTGAGAAAGACCAAAAAGATAACTAGAGGGGTAGAATGCCTGCAGTACAAGAAACAGCCAAGTAAGTTCACACTTAGTACAGAAAGAAAAGTGGAAAGGGTATAAAAAAGATGCTTCTTAAGTCACAAAGGGCATGGAGAAAAAAGAGTAGACACTGATTTAGTGAACCCTATTCAGTACAAGAACTCAGAGACATCAAAGAATATCAGCAGGATCTAAGCTGAAAACAAAGAAGCAGGGACTTCTTTATGAAATGCATAACTAAGCCATGGTCCTCCTTGCCAGAGGATATGGTAAATGCCAGCTATTTGTACATGCTCAGGAGAGGTATAGGCAAAAGATAAATGTTTTATTCTTTTCTAATTTGGTTCTTAACTCACTTACTCAGGCCACTTGTCCAGACTGCTTCTCTAACACTAACTTTGCACTAGAATATTCCTATGAGCCTTATATCCTACAATTCTAGAGGAGAGAAATGTGCAGCTAATAAATTTGTGTTGCTGTCAGCAGGAAAGAACAAAAAACGCTTGTGATGAGAAACATAACAACAGCCAGCCAGACTAACTCAGTCAATGGATAAAAACCAACAGCAGAATTGTGGCCTGCCATTTGGAGTCTCAAGGAGTGTGATCAGTTGACAGAGCTAGGGGAAGTAAACAAAACTTCTGCCTGGAAAATAGAGATGATTTTTAACAAAAAGGAAAACTCCAGTTTAGTTGAAGGCAGCTGGACACAGTACTGAGGGAAAGTACAGATGTCCTAATTCAAAGGAATTCTGCTGTGTTTGAAAAAGACAAGATGAACATCAAGGTTAAAACTGCGTGGATGTTTACAAATATCACTGCAATTGTGGGGAGTAAGAGATACATGGATAGATGGATACAGCAGACATAAAGAGCCCGTGCTTCAGTAATTCTTGGGCCTACAAATGATTACTAGAAACTCAAGAAATCCCAGTGACCTACGGGAGGGGGCTAATAAACTGTTTGTATTTAGGGATTCCCCCCACAGTCATCCATTCAAAACAAATGGACTGCAGAGATCAAGAACATGATCTGTCTTGTTTTCCTTCATCCAGATTAGATAAAAAATGTTGAGCATTGGCCAGACATCCATGTTAAAATGTCCAGCAGAAACTAAAGGCACTGTCAGCAGCATTTCATGTAGATCATCTGCTTGAATAGTGCATTACTTCCTTCATTACTATGGGTTTTCTAAAATCAGAGGAAAAATCCATCCAATAATTAAGTTTTGCTATGTATACTGTAAAAATTCATTACAAGTTTTATAAATCTGGAGCCTGCGTCTATATTTGTCTCTTAAATATGTTCATCTACTATAAGATACCAAGGCAGACATATGTTTTGGTCATATATAATACTCGATAAAAACTCCATTGCAACAGTAAGGATATGCAGGTATCCACTGATATCGTGTGCATAAAAAGACAGAAAGTTTCTTCTTTCCTATCAAAGTAAGGAAGTGAGTTAAAAAAGAGTCTAACAGGACTTATAGTGGCTCTTGGTAGCTATTGCTAAATATTAAACCGGAAAAAAAAAATGATAAGTGAGCCAGGCTGTATATAAATATGTTTTCCATGAATGCTTAAAAATTCAGTATTTTCTCTTAGGCTAGCATATATATAGTGTGCAAGATAAAGGCATAAAATATGATTTGACCAAATGTTACAAACAGTGTTCCTGTAAGCAGTGCCCAGGTCGTGACAAAGGAGAAATTTCAGGGAGAGAGAAAGCAAAGAGTTGACAGCCTCAAGTAGAAAAGGTGGATGATGAAACCTTTTTTCAGCCCTGATATAGTACTATGGGACTGAAAAAGGGAGATTCTTGGTCCTCTGAAGAAGATAAAACTGTGTGTGTTTATAGTAAGACACTTGATTAAAAGATAATTTGATTTCTTTGTTCCTTGTCATTATGGAGAAGATAGATAGCAAACAATACTGGTCTGGGGCTTAGTTAAAAGTATATCTGGAGAGACCTGACCTGTCGTGGTGTCTAACCAAAAAGGGGAATCTGGGGTAGAATCAAGATCCTAGATTTTAAAGCCCTAACCTCTGTATTTCCTAATTTAATAAAATGTAAGTAATTAAACTAGCAATCAAAAAACCCCAACAACAGCAACAACAAAAAGCAACTAAAATAACCTAGTAATAAACCTCCCCCAAAACAGCCAACTAAACATCATCACCACCAGCCCCAAACCCAAGCATTTTATTCAGAGTAAAATTAATTTTTTCCTAATTTTGTTTATTGTTGGGATTGTTCTTTCATTACTGTAAAAAACTTTACTCCTGTCTGTCTTCCACTTCCCATCCTAGTAAATCCATTTTTAGTTTTGACTCTCCTAAGGTGATCTTCAGCACTTTTCAGCCTAGATCTACCAAAAGCCCACTAGTCTCTTTCCACATGCAGTGCTTTCCAAGCTCTCTCCTGCCCCAGACAAAAAGTGACAACTGAAGCCTTTGTTAAACATCTCATGACTTAAAAATTGTCTGATTAATTTCAAGCATATCCTTGGAGAATTTCTTCCTTGGGCAAGTCCTAGCTTTGAAGACCTACAAGTGGAAAAAAGTGCTTTTCATTGAGTTAGGAGGGAGGGGTGAAATAACACTTTCAATGGAAACTATTAGAAATGCTCAGCTACAGGATCTCTGCCGCAGACACGTATATGTACAGCTGCTGAGGTAGAGACACACTCTCAAACTACGTGCAGAGTGTAAATCTCTGTGAATATGAGTATTAAACTTAGAGAACTTGTCAGAGAAAAGGGCGCACTTCAAAATGTCTCTGTAGATGACAGAAAAACTGTAAGACAGTGCAGGTGTGAATCCCATGTATTTGTTGCCATTTAATTGCTGTTCTGTCCTGCTCGTATCTTCAGACTTACTTCTGGTAAAGTTTGGCTAAAATGGCAGTAGGAATGTCCATTCCATATAAAAATTTCTGCCACTGCCTGTGTGAGGCTGGATGGAGGGATTTTGGAGGTTATATTTTATTGGCTAAGTGGAGGTTGTGGAGCAGTGGGAGCGGCGGGAGAGGAAGCTGGAGGAGCTGTGTTACTGCCTGTCAGGGTACACAGCAGTTAAAGACAGGGTTGGATAATGACAGCGCTGGAATGGTGTATAGCAGTAATGGTGTCCATCCATAAATACAGTAGGAAGTTTTCGGCAGTCATCTGACAGGAAAGTCTACACGGAGTCAGATTTCAGAGCTGGAGCAGTGAATTGCAGTGAGTCACACAGAGAGCCTGAGTGCTGCCTTTGTTCCACTTGTGTCTGAATGTTGGAGGAGAAACAGCAGGCTTCAGTTTTTATTAACTTCTTATTTTCATAAGCATAAAACTCATATGCACTGTGCTTTTTCCTCACTTAAGTTCTTTCAACTGACTTTCAGAAAAATGCTCTCATGGTAAGAACTCTTGCTTCTGAATTTTACTTTTTCTTTTTTTCCCCATATGTTTCTGTGTTACACTCTTTGGTCTCATTCTTCCCCCACTCCTCCTTTTTTTTGGCAACCTGCTCCAGGCACACCTGGTGGACCTGGGAATTGTCGCTACTGCTCTTTGGCTTGTCAATCCATGTTGGTGCTGCAGCTCAGATCATAGAAGGTAAGGCTTCTCCTAATCATGTTTATAAATTGAGAGTAAGTGAGAATTTTAAGATTTGCTTTCCTAATATGGAAAGAGAATCTGCAGTTTAAGATCTTCATTTTCTCTTCTTCTTGTTGTTCATCATTTCATATAGGAAAGCTGCTGTGAGTTAGGAGCTTAAATTCCCATTCATTCCGGATGAGGGTAAATAAATACATTGGTTCTCCAGCTCTAAGGCAGCCCATCATGACTGCTTTCTCAATATATCTTCAGAGTGTAATAATTAACAGAAAGTACTTTAAAGAAATTCAGAATACTGAATGTTTTTAGAATTAGGACAGATATATGTGTCACTGTGGGCATATCAGGAATGTGCCAGGCATTGTGTGAGTGCAAAGACAGAGATGTGATCCTTGTTCCAGTGCATAGAGATTTCTCCTGGTAAGAGTCTGAACAAATTGAGATTTTCTAATCTCTTGAATTAAATGTTTAGTTTTACCAGTCCAGTCTTCATGGACTTTCAGTGAAAAGTCTTTTTGTAATTTCAGATCATACGTTCTTGTAACAGAGCCAAATTCCTCAGCATCTCTGGAAGCCGTAGCCTCACATTTAACTAGTGAGAGAGAACACTGATTTAAAAGTTTACATGTAATTTTGAGAAAAGTGAAAAAGCTTCACATATTATTTTGCCATTAGGAATAATGAAATCTACACCAAAAAGCTTTTATAACTTTCTTGCAAAAATAGTTGGATTTTGGTATGTAAATGACTTCTAGATAAATGTGTGATAGGAGTATTAGAAAGTTTTGATGGGAAGTAGATACCACACATGAAGACTTTAATGTTACTCTGATTGGTTTTTACCTTTTTAATTGGCACTGTCATAGATCACTGACACTTTGGCATCTAAAAGCCCCAGGTAGCTATTTCAGCAAGAGAAAAAGCCACAGGTTAGTTATCACTAAAAAATGTTATAGGCACAGATGAGAAATATGTAATGCTGTATATTACATAATACTAATTAAGGAAACAAGATGAAACCAGCTCTTAGAATTAAGAAATATATGTGTGAATGGTGACTGATATACAATATGTTGTCTATCCACTGGAGGCAGACCTGCATCAGGTGAAAATGTTTTTCTTGAGCTGATGAATGGGAGTGCATGAGAGAGGTCTAGACAGGAAAGAACCAAATTTTGGCTCACACAAGTTAATAAACAGAAGATTATTAGAACTGCAAGTAAAGTGACAAAAACTTCAAATATTTATTTGACACACAACTTTTTTTTTTTTTTTTTGGTGAATCTATGCTTGTTTCTATTACCTGAAGATCTGGGTTTTTTTAAAATATCCTACCTGTGAACGTCAGATCATTTGTCAGAGGTAGGAAAGATAGTCCCTATTGTTTCAGGACAGTTTCTTCCAGTGCAGAATTTTACTGCTGCTGGAAAGACTCCTAACCTTACCATGAATGAAGATCAAATGGAGTTATGGAAATGTCCTGAGATCACTGGAGACTGCTCTGGTTATGTGTTCCTTCCTTCATGATTGTCTTGGCCAAATGTTCCCTACTCATTTGTCTGCTAATACAAAAGTTCCTGTTCCCAAATATTTACTGAGTTTTTTTCATATCTGATTTTTAAGTGTTTGACACTGGGGATAGTGAACTTTGGGGTCTCATGCTTTCCATTACACAACATATTTTCCTGATGCTTGGTTTAAATTATTTCATCTTCTGAAATCAGGTGTTGAACATCAGAGACAGGAATAATATTCTTTTCCTTCTGGTACTGCAAATGGATGGCTAATACAAATTCTACTTGCAACTGAAGAGAAGAGTTCCATACTTGAAATCTTTCAGTAGTCTAACTGTTGGAGAAATAATCTCATTTTTCTTTCTCACAGTTCCTTTCAGCAGCAGAGTGCGCAGAAATAAACTGCGTATTTAAGATGAAAATGTTTGAGGACAAAGTGATGAGTCGGTCCTCTGGTATTCAGGCCTTTTGCTGCTAAACATGTGCTTTATTCACTGTCCTTTTTGTCACACTCTTCTTCTAGGTTACTGCTTTCCAGGATTCTCCAGCCCCGTGAATAATGCTGTACTGCTTTTCTGAGCCTAGCTCTACTCTATCTACCTGTAGCACAGATTCATATCTCTAAATTCCTTTGAATGAAAGAGAAACTGTGAATGAGTAAATGTGGTTTTAGAAGAACAGTGCAGGCACCTTTTGTTGTACCATTGTGTTGGCTACATGCAAAAGGGAAAAAATACCTTGAGATGTTCTTGAGTTGATTAAATAATGGCAAGAAAATTGTTCAGGGATTGGACTACTCACCGAGGGTTGGGGAAGGGCAACTTATTTTTTACAAATCTGAAAACAAAGAATGACCCTCAGAGTTTAGAAAAATTCGCCATCTTTGCCTTTACCATCTTTGTCTTTTGTTTTCCCCAAGGGAGCACTGTATTGTGAGGCAGGGTTGAGAGTGCTGAATAAAACAAAAGCCTCAGCAGACCTCCAGTGGAGGGCTTGAGCTCTTTCATGACTTTGTGAGAGATACTAGAAAAACTAGTCAGAAAATTTTAATTGGTTTCCTATCAGGAACAATGTTTTGACCAAGTCTTGTTTTCCTTGAGGAAATTGTCTAGTTATGATTATTTCCTACACAGAAAAAGGGGGGATAAAAAAGAATGCTGGGAAGTTGCAGGGGAAAAATTCAGATGACAGTCTTTGAAATTGTTTGAGAACTTCTGGGCTCTGGTTTTACGTTTCAGCAGACTTGTGGGATGTTGGGTCTTTTCTTGTAGTAGAAGTGTTGCTTTCATCTCCAAGTCCTAGAATGTCTGGCTACTGCTTTCGTAGTAGAATAAAAGAGAAAATAAATACAATGAAAGTGTATAAAAACATATATAAAGTAATGAACTACTAGTTGTAAAACAAATATTTAAAACTTTGAAATATTTAGTTCAGAACTTTAAAATTCAATTGCATGGTCTGCAAATTGATGGAATTTGGTCATTGTTTCAACAAAACTTTTAAGAAATAATGTGACCTTGCTTCAGAGTGGAACTGAAGAGGAGTTCTGAAATCTCAGCAGTTTCTGTGAGTTAGAGTGATGGATTTTACTATCTCTGTTGAAAGTTTCATTCCACTGTCCATTTCACTGCAGCTAGCATTGCACATGTACAAATAGGTAACGAATGAAATGTTTTCTTCCTCTTCACCCAAATGTAGTGTAATTTGAACCATGGAGAGCTTTTGCAGTTTTTCTCTTGTGTCCACAAAAATTATGCAAATACAGTACCCTATTCTTCTTGGTTTTGTGCGGGAGGACTGAAGATATGTTGGTGTCTTAATGAATTATTTCACCACTTCTCTCTTGTTCTATTGACAATTAAGCATGTATCTATCTGTTCATAAAAGTGTGGTCTGTCTTTTCTTATCTGGCACTTCCTTGCAGTGCATGTACTTGGCCCTAATTATGCCTGATAATGTATCTTGGCTTACACTGATTACCCTGGCTGCTTTTAACATGTTTTTCTTCTTCAACAACAAATTAAGTTAGTGAACAGAAGGCACTCAGAGCACAGCCCTGAACAGGCTGGCACCCGAACTGTGGACAGACCTAAAGTTAGAAAATTTCAGTGCTAACCCTGCTGAAGTTTGAATCCTTCCCTATGACTTGCTCTAGCTTCTTGCAGAAGTCACATTTATTCTTTTAGGTTATCTAGGCAGTTATCAGTGTTTCTCAGTTCTTTACAGTCAAATCAGTGGCTGCATTTTAAAAAAATATAGGAAAAATATGTTTAAATGTGTGTGGTTCTGCAGTTTATGTTATGTTAATGAGCTCTAAAAGAAGTTTCGCAAATTTCTCATTGGCATCTGGGTTTTATTATTACCCAAGCTGAACAGCTCTTTCTTGGCCTAAGTAACATGCTTAGCAATAGTTTACATAAAGTAAATATTTATCTCTTTCATTGGCCGTCTGTACACAGAAAGGCGGTCATTAGGCTGTTGACATAAACTTTGCACTCCTGACCTGCTGAGTTTAATGGAGGAATCCTGAATTATTGACTTTCATTGGCTGATGATCAACTGGTGTGATCCTTACAAGCGGCAAACCAGAACTTCTTTTCACAGCAAGCTGACATAATGAGTGTAAACAAGCTTGTCTGTACATCTCAAATCTTGCTTCTACCAAGTCATTGCTGTGTGCTCTCTGAGCATCAACCGTGTGCAATCACACGTGTGATAGGGATGGCTCAATCCATTCTTTCCAAAGACAGGATACAATTACTGCAATAATAAAGCACAGTCCTCCTTAAAGAGAACTCAGATGGCATTGCAATCCTCTTGTACCAGACTGAGCATTTGGACATCATCAAACTGCAACTGAGTCTAAACTGAATGAGCCACTGTGACCCTCCAGGCACGTCTTCAAGCTGTTACCAGCTGTTGTTCATGTTTTTAATGTGGAGCCGAACCTGATTTCATAGTTGATAAAAGGCCTTTCCATGCAAAACATAGTAATTTACATTAGAAAATCAGTTGGTTTCAGTTGGGGTCACCTTTTTCAGTAGCTGAAGAGATTGATAATAACAGTAGAAGAAACCTGACTTGGAAAATTTGTTCCATTCTTCACTTTTCTAAGTGGATTCTTTTTCTGTGTAACACGCTACATGTTAATTCTCTTGGACAATAAACTACATGCTTCCTAAGTGACTCTATCAGGCAACAGAAGATGGCTTTTAGCTTTCTTTTGAAGCCTCAGAAGAGGAAACCAACTGGGGAGGATATAGTGTTATAATAACAGGCTTCATTTCCTCTCTGGAGGCGTCCTTGGGCACACTGGAAGTCTGGAGTAAGCAGTTGTTTCCTTGATCTTGATAGAACTCAAAATCACATTTGTGCTTGCATTTGCCACTTGCATTTAGATTTGAAGGATCATTTCAATAAATGAGCCTCAGGAGGAAAGATTTGCCTGCATTGCTTATGTTTGGTATATTCAAAGGGTTCTAAAGAACATATTTCTTTTTCTAACATGTTAATTATGAGATCAAATGCTTGTTTTGGGGGCTGCCTGTCCCTTTGCCTGAGAGTTCTTCCCTTTTCCTTTGCTATGTTAGCCATGGATCAGTTTGGTTTTTCTTGTAGTCGTAACTCACATTTGACCAAATTCATGTAGTAGCTTTGCCAAATTATGCAAGTGTGCCTTGGCTAGAAAGACAGTAAATTTTACAGTTTAGTAGAATCTGATTGCTTTATTTAGGCTGTCATTAATGATAACTATTTAAGAGAGTATGCCTCTTTGTCATCATTAGTCCTCCAACAATCTTTTCCCCTTTGGCCAACCCATGCGATTACTGCAGGTTCATAAAACAACAAAATCAACCAGCAATTTAGACTGTAAATTCCCTTCATGAAACTTTCCCAACTCTAGTAGCTCCTGCTCCCAAACCTAAAAACTCACAGATGTCGCAGAGAGTCAGATGCAGGTAGAATTCTCCCTAAGAATGAGTAAAATGAGCAAACTTCAGTTTTAATGTATTTGCATATAAGCAGCATGAAATGATAGATTATTATTCACTAAACTTTCTGGCCAGAAAGCCTTGGGAAAAGCTTTCCCAAGGCTTGGAAAAGCTTGAGCAGAGTTGAATGTGTCCTGAAAAAGAATTGCAGTATTTAAAATAATTTCTGAATGTCTTACAGCCCAGTCTGAAAAGAACTGGGGTCTGTACCAAGTTTTCCTGAAGGGTTCTGAGGAGAACCAGGATTTTCTGGAGGCACTCAAATGTGTTTTATTCCAAACATTCAGTCACCGGAAGCCTAAATCTGGTAATAGTGATTCAGCAATGAGATTTGAATATGAACTTCCCCATCACTCCTGGTCTTTTGCTTCATCTTTAATACAGAAGACAAAATGTTGACACATAATGGCTTCAGCCAGTTCATTCTATATTTGGGAACCTCTTATGACTCTGGGTCTACCTCCTCTGCTGCCACTGAATTCACTTCTTGCTGTGAAGAATTACCACAGTAGCTTATAACTGCTCAGGTAGGATTAAACTTCCAGTCCTATTTGTGACATACCTTCCTCTGAAGTGTGAAATCAGAGTTCCATGCATAGTCATGATGTCTGTCTCTGTTTCTTTGGAAAGCTGAATACAGCTTTTGATTTCCTCTGTACATTTCTGATGGTTGGTGACTAAGACGGCGTTATAGCATCTGTCATTACTCATTGCATTTTATAATCACTGCCCTTCTTACAAGTGATACACATAACCTAACTCAAAGAGAACAGAACACACCTAGAAATAATTTTAATTTTTTGCTGCCTGCTAAAGACTAAGTTGATGACTCTTGAGAGAAAAGAATAGTACTCCAAGACATGCTTCAAAATTTCCTATAAGCTGAGGATATTTTGAATAGCCTGTAACTGGGGTTTGCTGAAGAACAGTTTCAGAACATAAACCTGTGTGACATCCAAGCTCTGATTCATCTCTGGTGATATTTCATATAAGTAAACTCAAATATGAAAAAATGAAATGTATGAGAGCTGGAAAAACTCTCATGACAAAAGTATAGAGACACTGTCTGAGAGCATGGGTGGAGCTCAGAAAAGTCCAAATCCATTTGGAATTACATTTAGCAAGGGAAGAGAAGAGCAACAAGAAAGGCTTTTACAGGTATACCAACAGCAAGAAGAAGTTTAGAGAAAATGTGGATCTGTGGCAAAATGAAATGGGGCAACAAATCTGATGACAGGGCATGGAAAGAGCCCAGGTACTCAATGCCTTCTTTGCCTCACTTTTTACTGGTAAGATTTCCCTCCGGGAAACTGAGCCCCTGAACCCACTGGGAAAGTCTGAAGGCAAGAACAGTCCTCCATTGAGGCAGACTGAGGGAAGGGACATTGAAATCAGTTGAATATCTCCAAGTTCACAGGACCTTCATGAGACACATCTGTGAGGGCTCATCAGACTGGCTGATATCATTGAGACAGAATTTTGGAAAACAATCTTTGAAAGATTGGTGATCAGAAGAAGATCCTATGGATGGAAAGAAATCCAGCGTCACTCCTATTTTCAAGAAGAGCAAGGAGCAGGACCTGGGGGTCCGCAGGCTGAGCAGCTGACCTCAGTTCCTGGGAAGGTGTGGGAGTACATAATTGTGGAATCCATTCTAGTAAGAACGAGGTGATTAGGAATAGTCAGCACATAAATGGAAATGGGAAAGAGAAAATCTTGCTCGGGAGTCTTGTAGCCTTCGGCAATGAAATAACCAGCTCAGTGTGCGAGGAAAAGACAGCTGATATTTGTGGTCTTGTGCAAGACTTTCAGCTCTGTCTCCTGTAACATCCAGGTAGAGAAACTCTGGAAGTAAGGACGAGATGAGTGGGCAGTGATGTGTGTTGGCAACAGTCTGACCTACACATGCTTGAAGGGGTGTAGTCAGTGGTATGAATGCTGTTACTGGGTGCCAGTTATCACTCCATTAGTGTACTACCCTGTGGTGCACACTGAGATCAACACTCCTTAACATCTTCATGCACAACATGGATGATGTGGTAGACTGAACCCTGAACATCTCAGGTAGAATCCAGTCCCATGATCAAGAGCGAACCCTCCAAAAATTTTACAACTTGAGCTGTGAGCCATGCTCATGGGTAAAACAGGCAACTAGAAAGAGCAGATCTGTTTGGGGTTGGAGAAGAACTGTGTAGCTTTTCTAAATTTATCATTTTCTCTTCTTTGACAGTACCAAAGAAACTGAACCAGGTGACAGTATGTATCAAGACCTTTCTTCCCCACCATTATGCATATACACTCTATCATAGTATGTTTGATGTCTTAATTTGATAACTAACAGCTGTCAAGAATGCACTGGAGGTGTAACATTTCTTGAAATACATTAATTTAGAGTTGTTGCTGCTTGTCCCTGTGTTTCTTTCTTTCCCACAGAAAACTTCTGGCTCAGCATTGTCATTTTGCATGAGAAGGTAAATCTTCAGGTGTAAAAGAGTTGTGAATAATTGAAACAAATGTGCTGGTAGCTTGAGTAGTCACTAGGCATCAATGTGTACATTGTGGTCTACAAAGCAAACTGAGGGGAAAATTATGCAAAACCTAAGGCTTTTCTAGGAATACTCTCTTATTTGGAATTCCTAACACCAAAATATCCATTGATCAGGAATCCTTCTTGCCAGTGCATTGCTGCCTCATGGCAGGAGGTGTGAGGGAGCAGTGTCTCCCCACAGAAAGGATTTTTACTTCCACCATCCCTCTTTGGTTAGCTACAGACTTACTTAATACACTGCGTCACTTCTGTGAATGTGATACTTTTTTATTTTCAGAGGGTCAAAGTCTTAGCTTTTCTTAGTCTTCAACTTTCCAATGGTTGTTATAGTTCCATCTGTTTCAACACTCTGCCAAACCAGCACAGCTCTTGACTTGGTAAGGGGGAACCACTGATCTGTAATGAATGTTCCACAGTAGTGCTGCCACTTTGTGGTGCTTGTGGGTGTGGGTATACATGACTCGAACCCTTTCATGCTTTTCACAGTAAAAAACAAGCAAACACTTCATCCTGTTCAGGCTAGCCATGAATGTGGTTTAACACATATGGTTTGATTTTTTTTTTTTTAGTTTCTGTCTTTAGTTTCTTTCACATGTGATTACAGGAAAGGGATAAAACACAAATAAGTTTTGAAAGTTTTCTCAGCTGAAAAAATCCGGCTCTTGATCAAAATACCATTTTAGTTGTTGTAGTGAAATGGTATTAATGTAAAAACACTTATCTGAAACAGTTTTAGTGTTCTATAAAGTATGTCATTTAGTGTATAGTTCCATTTGTTTTTACCAAACAGTACTTGACTGAACTCAGAATACTGCGTAAGGTGGCCTTATATTATAATCAAGGCTTTGACTCTACATGTATATACCTTGTTGGCTCTTTTGCAGGTTTTCACGGAGGGATGTTGGGGGTGTAGGGTTTTTTTCTGATGCACTTATAGTGAAACTTGTATCTTTGATGAGATGCAAATCTGACAAATGAGTACCACATGGTACTTCCTGGTGCTGAGATATGATGAGTTGGGGAGTGGAGGTGGTGCTCAGTGCAAGTGTAAACATTAATAAAATTTCAAGGATGCTTTCTCAGTGGAAAAATAAACAAACCACTGGCACCCTGAAGTATTGTAGCTCCTTTTTTCACTTCTCTCACAGAATTTCAAAAGACAGAATGGAATTGTGGCATTTGCCACGATTTGCCAACTGCTTTGCCCACATGAGCTTTGACTTGTTCAACAAAGAAGTTTTCATTAAAAAAAGTAGTGGGGATAAAACTACTGCTCCAACTGGGAATATATGCAGACACCCCCGAGTATTTACAGCATTAATGTTAAATGAATACTTGTTTACAAACCCTCTGATATACTGAAGCTACTCATATCTTAAGTGTCCTATTCCAAGACATATTGTTTCCAGACACACTGCAGAATTTCCATAAAGAGCATTCAAAAGAAGCTACTGTCTCATTTAGCCCCTATACAGCTAGCAGAACAAAACTTCACAGTAAATACATGATTGTATTTATAATAAATAAATATAATTTATATAATTTATAATTTATAATATAATATAATTTATAATAAATAAATGCCTAGAACAACTATGGGGAAAGCAAGACTCTCTACATGAATACATTGTCTTGTCCTACATTCTGTGTGTAATTACAATACCATGGCCATACACTGAAGTATTGTGGAAATATTAACTATACCATTGTGATATATTCATCTGATATGAACAATTTCTTGTGTCTGAATACTTAGCTCTGTTGTGTTTTCTTCATGGATAAATTTCTAAACCTAGATCAATGCAATACAAACAATGCAGACTGAAATCATGAAGGAAAATTCATGTGGAACAGTCTGTTAGAATGACACCATCATCAAAGTTGTTGACAAGTAGTGTTTATTTCCTTACTGAGGAAGCTGTGACAACTGTGTGCCTCCAACTTCTTTTGGCCTTTCCATTTTTGATTCAGAGTATGTAGAAGGAGGAAACTTTGCATTGTGAAACCAGAAGAGGCAGGAAGACACTCAGCACTTGTCTCCACATCCTGTTGCATCTGCACAAGAATTGGAGAGGAACTTGATCATAATGCCTTTATTTGTCCTGAAGTGCAAGTGGATCAGTTTGACAGGCTATAGATGGTTCTCTCCTTTCGTAATGGCCATGAAACAAAAGGCTCTCAACCTCCAGTTTACTTAAAACACATCTCATCAGTTGTAGGGAAAGCCTAAAGGTTGATGCTCACATCCACATTATCTGTGGATTTCCCAAACTGAACCTGTCTTGCTGCAGTTTAGAAACTCAAAGGAATTCTTCATCTGAAGATGAAACTTTTGTTAAGCAGCTAGGATAGTCTGCAGTGTACAGCATTAATTTTTTACATTCTCTCTCTGTCTTTACTGGTACGTCACCATTTTATCAGCAGTTCCTGTTCAATATTCTATTATTGTTGACTTGCAGATCCTAGGTATCTCTCTTAACAACTTCAGCCACCCTCAAGAAGTTTCCATTTCTGGGTTAGGTGATGATGTGGTCCTCATCATTGCTATTTGAATGGTGGTAGAGATAACAGAGGCAGACACTTTTTAGAGAATAAAACAGAGGAAAATGATAAGTAGCAATCAAAAGGTGCAACAAAGGAAATTTTGATTGAGCAAGTGGGGGAAAAAATCTTCACCATGGCAGCAGTTAAGCTCTGAAAGAAGTTGGTGAGAGGGTTTGTGGAATCTCCATTCTAACAAGTATTCTAAACTTAAATAGATAGGGTTCTCGGCCGCATTATTCCTCAGGATAGCCCTGCACTGAGCAGCGGACTGGATTAGATGACTTTTGCAGGGCTCTTGTAAATGATTTTTTTCTGTGATTTTTAAAAAGGGATTTTAAAATTGGCCATTGCATAATTAATTTGTTTCTGAGCCTCATTCTCAGTGATGTGATCACAGAAAAGGGGGGTCAAAAATAAGGAAAGTGAATATAGTTAATACTAAAAGATCTGGATTGTGCTTGGCTGTCTTAATCCCTTACTGTTTGTGAAACCTGTTAGAATAATCAGAGAGCCAAGAGGCTGTTAATTCTAATACCCAGTATCTGTATCCACTTTATATGCTTGTCTAAAGATAGGTCAAAGTATATACCCTTTTCATTTTCCATTTTTCACATTTTCCTTTTCTTCTTTTTCCCTCTTATCTTTTCCCCTTCCTTTTTCCCTTTCTCCATTTTTGTTTTTCCATTTCCCCCTTTCTCCTCCCTTTCAATTTCCATTCTTTTTCTCATTTTGTTTTGTTTTGAAGTTCTGTAGAATGCTTTTGGGAAAGTAATCTTGGAGAAGAACACAGTAATATGTTACTGTAACCTTATGATGTCTCATCTTTCCTCATGGTCCTGCTGATCATGAGGCTCTTTAAGAAATGCTCTTGTCCTCCCTTTCCAAGAGAGTAGAGGTGAAAAGTTTCCAAAATTTAAGTGCCTTCTTGCTCTCTGACTTTTCAGGGCCTCATGGCCAGGCAGGCTACACTGACCACAAACCCTGTGGTCCATCCCTCTCTGCAGCTGTTTGCTCCCAGTCTCAGGAGGACCCTGTCACTGTGACTATAGTCACAAACTTCAGCTGTTTGGGACAGAGGCAGACTGTACCTCTGTTATTGTTGCATTAATGCAACAAACCTGTTACTGTTGTGACTGTGATGGCATTTGCTCCTGAATTATTGCCCCTCTGCTAATGAACAAGAAAAACTCTCTCTCTCTCTCTCTCTCTCTCTCAAAAAAAAAAAGAAAAAAAAAAAAAAAAAGAAAAAAAAAAAAAAAAAGAGGGAAGTCTCTGATTTCCAAGAAGTACGTCTCAAACCAAAAAAGACCTGAGCATGGACACATGTCTAAAGACAGAAAATGAAAAGCTGTCCTGTTAACTATACGACTAGCAAGATCAATATAGTACATAAGACCAATTGAATTTTTTTGATGTCCTGTTTGTGTACATTTTCATTTTTGCAATACAGAAGAGTATGGAGGAGAATTTCCTCTCTGTCTAACTCCAAGACATAATTTGTTACCTGGAGTTAGTTATTTTAAACAACTATCCTATTCTATCTGATAGGCTTGCCTCAAATTAAAAAAAAAAAAAAAATTCAGACCTAGAAGACTGTCCTAAATGGGGCAGAATCCTAAAATATCAGTGAGTCTGTGAGCTGTGATTTATTGTTCTGATTCTGTGTTATTCCTGCTATATGCATGTCACAGATATTAGACATCATTCTAATTTAGGGTAATCACTATACATTATGAAAAGTTTCCACCTGCAATATTAATGGCTATTTTAAACTTAAAACCAACGAGTCATTGCTAAAACTGGTGCTTTATTCAGCTCCTAAGAACTAATCTCAGCCCTGTAGGATCTAGGCTTGAATAAACAAAAGACAGTATGCTACAAGATCAAGAAAACAAACACATGTTTCTTCCCTTAGAGGCCAAAAATTCATAAAATGCACTAAAATCTAGCACAATTGTATAATGATTGTCTATACTGCTTTCTCCTAATTTTAACTCAGAAACAAATACATAAATTCTTCCCTAACTGGAAATCATTCTTCTGGAAGACCTGGGCCTGGATTAGTTGTGATATATATCACTAATAAAGTCTTCTGTGTATTTCTCATTATATAAAGTTTTATAGACATGTAACCTTACAAAGAATTAGTTGGCAGAATTCTGTCTTTGATGACTACAAATTACTACACATAAAAAATTCTTTGTGTCATTTTATTAATCCAATTACACATTACATGTTTCTCTCCATACAAGCAAGTTTTGACCTCTATTACATGAATTTTTTTGTTCATTCATAGTTTTTCTTCATTTTGAAGCCATGTCATGAATATATGTATGCTCTAAATATATACTTTGGAAGATGTTACTGTAGTTTTCATTTTCTTGATAGCAAGTGTAGACTGTCAGAGTGCACCAAAGGCAGGCTGCTCTGGAGTGGTCAGGGAGTGGGAAGCCAAACATCTGGGCAAGTGACCTCACCAACAAGGATGCAGTTCCACAGAAAGAAGGCAAAATAATCTGAGTATGTTTGTTGGTGGCAGCCATGTTCAGCCAACAGTCTGTATCATTGCACAAGTCCACAGTGATGAGGAAGCCAGAAAGTCAAGCCAGGAATACAAGTTTTCGGGTAAAACTCTGGGTCTGAGTCAGCAGGACTCATGGCTGGACATGGACTAGACAGCTGCAACATGATACAGGCACGGACCAAAGGCAAGATCCTCAGTTTAAAGGCAACTGCCAAAAGAAGGAGTGAGGGAAAGCCGTGCTGTGTCTTCTTAGAACTGTTTTTACAGGGAATGTTAAATGCATGAGACCTACACTGCCACAGAGCAATGAAGTTTCTGTTCCTGCTCTCTAAGTGGACCTCTTTGTTTCTGAGTTGTCTTTGAATTTTAACATATTGTGGAGAGCACTGTCTTGATTTCCTGTCTGGACATAGAATAAAAAAGGTCCTCCTGGCTTTTACTACAGCTGAAATGATTACATACAGGATGGTGTCTAAAATTGTCTCAGAGAGAGCGGTAGTTACACTGCATGATGTCCTGATCCAGACTTTCACTTTAGGATGTTGCCTTATTATTAGTCTGTGCCTATCATGTGCCTTGGTTGCAGAGAAGCAATGGTGCCAGCAGCAATTCTTGTCAGGTAGAAATGGCAGAATGGTGCGAATCAAAGCCGTAACAGATGGTCCTATGAGATATCCCTGAGGCATTTTGAACTTTGTACTATTTAAACTTTGCATCACGTGGGATGTAGAGGAAGGTTTGAGAGAATTTGTGGTGCAGGGCAGAGCCCCAAGAGTAGCACAGGCATTATATGATTTGGAGATTGAAAAGCTTGGAGATGTCACTATGCAAAACACCCTCTTTTTCACAGCCAGAAGTTACTCTGTCACTGACGATGATGACAATGATATGAAATCTTTCTGTGCACTAGGATTCCCTGCTCCATCATATTTTTACAGGTCTATTTATGCTTGCACACTGGGAAAAAAAATATGCTGATTTGCCACAGCAGAGAACCATATATTTTCTGAATTTGCAATGCCATTTTAATTATTAAAATTCATAATTAATGCGGTAACTATTATAATAACTTCCAACAAGAAAACGTAGAGAGACCTATGTAAAGCTTGTAATGATTTTGGGGTACCTTAGATGCATGATATTTTGTCCAGAGGAAACCACGTTTCCTTCTTATTAACAATAATTTGATAATTTTAATATGACCAACAGTAGGAATTTGAGAGATGCAATGGCATGTGCACCTTGAGAATCTCCTTCCTTGGCAGACAAGAAAAAAAAAGATGGTTTGAAGTTTTCTTTACTCTGTCTGACAAAAACCAGTGGCCTTGTAACTGCAAAACCTGATGTATTTCAGAGATCAGTTTTGCCTGTGTTCATGGTGCCTTTTTCGTGCCAAGGGTGCTGACCAAATCCATTGTAACTGCCATTTATTAAACTGTACATTAGGGATAGCATATGGGAATGGCCACACTGTTCAGAGAGAAATTGCTATTTTTAACTGCTTCCAGCCTGCTCTTTCTCTCCATTAAGGCATTTTAAGCTACAGCCAACTGTTCAAACATATAGTTCGGTGTATGTAGAACATTAACACTTAGAAGTCTGGATCATTTCAGAAGAAACTGTTCTCTGCTTTCTGAACTTAGTATTGTTACTGACTTCTTTTTCTTCTGATTATTTTGAATTTCAGCCAAGTGGAGGCAGTTTTGCAGTAGTTGAATGTAGCTCTTCTCCAGAAAAATTGATTTCAATGTGTTGTGTAGAGGAAGTAATTCTATTTTCTTGAGCATTTCTGTAACACCTCTGACCCCAGGCCATAAACCAGCACATTTGTGAGCGAAGGTGCTCCACGTACCCAGAGAGAAGTTACACAAGTCTGACACAGAGGGCAGCCATTTATCTACAGAGATTAATGAAGGAAAACTGCCTTTGGATGTCTGTCAACTTCTAATAATTTTTGGTTGCAGCAGATGGTCTCCAGTTATTACTAAAGGAAATGAACATTCATTTGGATGAACTAGATGCTAAAATTCAGGCAAGAGTATGACTGTTTTTAAAGGGCCTTTTTTTTTAAAACAAGGACTTTTTTAAAAACATGGAAGAAATACAGCTCTTTCTCCTCCAGGAGCAAACTGATCAGTAAAAAGATGCAAGGATTTTGCAAGATTTGAAGGATTAATTTTCCCAGTGGGCAGTCTATTCCATAATTACTCATTTTCTTTTGTACTCTGACTTGGGCACCAACCACCACTGAAGACTGAAGCAAGCAGATATGTTGTGAGGTAGCAAGAGGGCTTCTTTGTTGCTGACAGAGTATGGCTCACAGTGTGCAGAAAAACAGCTGGCACCTGCTGAGGCTGCACTAGGGATTTTATTTACCTCTTTTACTCCTACTGTAGACCAAATTTGGTCCAATTGCTGCTGGATATATCCTTGCATGTGAAACTATACCAAGGCCAAGGGAAACCTGCTGTGATTAAACATAAAAAGGGTTTTTAGCTTGTACCTTTGCCTTCCTTAAAAAGGTTTATGCTTTCCCCACTTGAAAGTTTCAATACAGAAAGACTGCAGAAATAGGACTGAGCTACAGAATCTGCTTTCTATAGATTTAGCTCTAGATAAAGTCAAGAATTGCTTTTCTTAGGAATTTCTGACACTCTTAAAAAGGACCATAGAAATAATAATTTATGTTTCTTTGTAATGTAATGTGAAACTTTGACATTTTCTCAACAATTTTCCCCCACCTACTCTGTAAGATATGAAATATTACTAATCCTTGGAAACATGTTCCAGCATCTCCCAGTTCATTTGTGGTTCCAGAGAGTCCAACTCCTAACACTGTCAGTCACAAAATGGGAATTTCTGTATTATGGAACTGTCCTGAAGCCTTGAACTTGAGATATCCATGTGAATTGAAAAAATCAGTTACAATTTTATGTTTGGTATCTGATTTTACATAGTGTGCCAGACCTGTCAAAAGAAGCATGATTGTATTTTGGCAGAAGTTCATTGGCACTAACATGTTTTCTAAAAATGTTTAGTTAGAAGGATTTTTTAAAAAACTCACCTAATTATGAAAATCCTCCTCAAATCAATTAAGAAAAAGAAATCAGAGCTATGGACCCGAATAACAGGAGTAGTCTATGTGATATTTACTGTTGGAGATGAAAATTCAGGCAAGCTGGATGATTAAATGATTACAAAAGCAATAGAAACTGGAGCCAGAGGGGTTGAAATCTTTTCTGTTTTCTGCAAGCTTGGATCCTAAACCAGCACATGATGTGATAAAGCCAAAGCAGCATCATGAAGACCCAGCACTGCCTTGAAAACAGAAACTGCTCAAAGAAGAGAGTAAGGGCAGATGGAATTTACTGAATGGTGCCAATTTTTATTCCAACTTTGTCAATTAGTACCTGGAATATGACCAAACTGTTGCAATATATGACTAACGAGTGGTTCAGTCATTCTGTGTTTGAGCTGGAAATATTCAGTAGACACTGGAATGGTGTCAACAAAATTTGTGTCAGGACTTTGTAAGATGGCTTCATTGCACAGCAATTAGTGGTTGTCCAGCATAATTCTGAGAGTTTTATAAAAATTGCTATTAATTCCATAGATGAATATGGATTTCCAGCTGTATTGAACACATACAAATTTTTAAACACAGACAACATTTTTTAAATGACTGGTAACCTTACAAAAACAGTTAAGATCAAAAGGACTTTCATAAAAGATCTAAATCAGTGAAAGAATTTTTAACCATCTAAATGGAGAGATTGTGAATTTGTTGCAAAATTTTGTTTTCAGAAGTTCTGATAAAAGTTTGAGGGAGAAAGGAGAAAAAAAATGTCCTAAATGAAAAATTTTGTAAGTATCAGAGAGGAATTTTATTTGACTGATCTTGAATTTTTCTATCTCTACAATCTGCAATGAAAAACCTTGTGTTTTATTACTAATAAGCATAAAGATAACCAAAAGTCTGTAAGATGTCATTATCTTACTCCCTTAGCTGATTTATACAGGAAACATGAAATAACTGGAAGAATTAATAGTTGATTTGACTTTCTCCATAATGTAAGAAATTGTACAATTTTATTTACATTGTATTCAAATGAGAAAAAAGTGCCATGTAGTGCAAATTACATATCTTTTTTTCTTTAGCACTATAATGGCCATAGAGCTTGTTTCAGAAAGCCTGGATATTGTTGCTGCTGTCTTTGTTAAAAACAGGTAATCAAAGGGAAAACATTCCTATGGTGACTAAAAAGTAGACAAAAAATACACAGACCAAAGGCATGCCACTGTCAGCGTTCCAGTCATTTCATCAAGTCTACAATCAATCAGAATACTCAAAAGTAGAAAGTTGAGCATGAGAAAGACATAGACCTTCTTGAGTGTGTCTTGAAGAGGGCTATGAAGGTGATCAGAGGGATGGAGCACATCTATGAGAACTGACTCAGAGAACTGGGGCTGTTCAGCCTAGGGAAGAGAGAAGCTTTTATGGCACCTTCCAGTACCTTGAGGGGGCTTATAAAAGAGTTGGAGAGAGACTTTTTACAAATGCACTTAGTTTAAGGACATGAGGCAATGGCCTTAAGCTAAAAGAGGGTAGGTTTAGATTACATATCAGGAAGAAATTCTTCTCTGTGAGGGTGGTGAAGCACTGGCACAGGTTGCCCAGAGAAGCTGAGGATGCCCCATCCCTGGTAGTGTCCAAGGCCAAGCTAGATGGAGCTTTGAGCAGTCTGGTCTAGTGGAAAGTGTTCTTGTCCATGGCAGGAGGTTTGGAACTAGATGATCTTTAAGGTTCCTTCCAGACAAAATCATTCTATGACTTTATTATTCTATTATGATATTCTGCCTCTGAGCTGTATAAAAATAAATTTTAAAGAAATCATACCACAGTCAGCCATTGAGACGTCCCACAGAGCCCCTGTCTCTCCCTTGCAATATGTTAAGTTCCACAGTAAATTCTAGTAGCTCAGGGGTGAGTGCTGACATGCAGTCTGGTTTACCTCAAGAAGGTAAATTCTTGCCAAGTAGTTTTGCTAAACTCACTGCTGACTTTTTTAAAATGACAATATATGCTTAAAATGCAAAAGTAGTCAGAGTATTGTAATATCAAGACTTGCTTGGAATAATACTTTGCAATGTTTTCAGTAGGATTCCGCAGGATTTCTGGGAGTTGCTAGTTTAAGGGCATGTATTTATTTCTGTAACCTTTGCCTCGTTTGTATAATTTTCTTCCTCCACATTCTCCATGTGCTTTCTTTAATCCTGTTTCAAGGATTAAAACATTTATAGTTCTTCTAAAAAGCATTTACTTGGTCATCTGCTCATTTTTATTTTACCTGTTAAATGTGACAGAGGATTTTGAGATTCCAAGGATTTTGAGATCATATTTCTCCCAGATTATTTCTTGTATACCAGCAAAAATCCCATATCAGTTAATAAATCTAACATTGACAAGTTGCTTGATAGACACATTACTGTTAACAGAATAAAAGAAAAATTTTACTCCACAGTCCTTCTAAAATAACAGTATTTGTGAAAGGAAACCTAACATAAATGCTATTAAAGTCTGTCATGATGTGCTTCTGCAAAATGTTCTGGACTATATCACTAAGAGTGCTGTTAGTATATACAGCCATATCAAGCATATTAATTATAAAAACCCCTCCCTGCTGCATGGAAAATCATTCCACAGTATGTATGATGAATGATGAAATGAAAGTCTGATTTCCTACTGTTTGCAATCAGATTGAAGAATTACACAACAATAAATCAGTTCTGCAAGAAGCACAGTAGCAACCAGATCCTCTATTGCCCAGTATCACAGAGCTGGACAACCTGTCTAAGAAACATCTGTTTTAGTAACTCTTCACACAAAAGTGCTTTTTCTTTCCATTTTAAACAAAAAATTCTTTTGCCATTAGTTTTACTTTTGAAGGAGTTACTTCTGCCTCTCAGTAGGATGTCTGTTAACTTTTCATAGTAATGATATTGGACAGGATTCTTTTGCTGTAGCTATGAGAAGCTTCAGTGAGATGTGAATTTAGCATAAATTTAGCCAGAAAACACAAAACTGTGTTGTCAGGAACAGTGAGGATATCACCAGATTGCAGAGGAAAACCTTATCATCTTTTTAAGAGCACCAAGATGCTCAGCCTTTTAAATATACCATTAGTTTTGATTGTCAAAAATTTGTTTTGGAAATTTCGCATTACCTTTCTAATAACGAGATGATCATGAATAAGAAGACAGTGCAGCCACAGCTCAGGAGAGTATGAGACATACTCAGCAGTATGTCCCTGCTTTTAGAAACATCAGTGCTCACATCTGTGGGGTGATGTCCCAAAAGGCACATCCCTAAGTACCATTCTGAACCAGCCTATAAAACATCATCCTGCAGCCTACTGATACCTTGAGAAGAGGCTTGAAGATCTTCTTCCCAAGTTCTGCTTCTATCTTCTGAAACTGATAGAAGCAGAACTTGGGAAGCTGCTCTTCTGCACTTTCCAGGATTGTGTTCCTATAAATTATTAGGAGGGAAAATACATGGCAAGCAGAATCATATGAATGTTCAGGTGTTTGTAGCCTTGGCATTTGCTATGCATGGATTTTCACAGCACTCTAGGAGATTGTGACATCTTCCAGGTTTCGTTTTTACTGCAATCCCTATTAACCCGATTTCCTAGCATTTGCTGCTTACAGCTCCCTCTCACTACCACGTGCTTCTCTATAAACCTTTTTGCAAAGGTTTCTTCACAAGAAATGTTGTCTACCACTCTTCTGCTTCACAAATCAGTAGAGCAGGTTCAAGTGCATGCATGAATGTTTGTGCAGTATGGTGTCAGCATTCTCATAGTGAAGTTGTTGCCTCTGAGTCCTCTTTAAAATCCCAGTAACATTCACAGTGACCTATCAGTGAGTAATGACAGCTACAAAATATTATTTTCTACCTGTAAAACAAAATAATGGAAATACAGATTGGAAGGGAAGAAACTCTGAAGATCATCTATTCCAACTTTCCATTCAAATTATGGTCATTATTAGATCAAACCAGCTTTGGCTTAGCCTGGTTAGCCTTGAACTTCCTAGACGTGATGGACTTATTTGGAGTAAGTATTTTAACCCTTCTAATGGGTTGTTATACATGGCATTCCCTATAGCCTGGCAACTGAAAGCAAAACATCATGTTTCTTGGGAAGCAGCACTGGCAATGCCATCCTCTCCTGTGTACATTGTTACTCCATTCCACCCTGATGTAACAGTGGATTCCAGTCTGTTAGAAGGGTTTGTACTCAATGGCCAAGGAAGAAGTATCTGGTTTTATTATCCCCAGCAGTTCTGGTGTCAGCAGTATGGTGTCAGCAGTGAAGAGATGGGAATGAAAAATAAACTTACATTTTAGATACATAAATGATGTAATTATTTCAAGAGGTTATTTTTATTCTTTAATCAAATATTTCTACATTATCTACTCATTTCATGGGCATTAGAAAACAATTTGTTGTGAAATGTGTGCATGGAGAGTATATGAAATAAACACAGAATTATGACTGCTTCTAAATATGATTTGCAAAATCAATGTTTAAAATCTGAGAATTATTAAATGTGATTCTAAAAAAAAAAAATTTGCTCCTCACAGCCTCTTATAATGCTGGGGACAAATGAAGTGGAGCTTCACAAAAAGATATTTTAAACATGGCAGTGGCTCTTTTTTTAAACGCATCTGCACCCAGAAAAGCATCTTTCACAAACTGTGAATCAAGACTGCTGTAAATCAAACAGTAACTCTATTGATCAGTGTAAGGAATGGAAGAAATTCCTATGGAATGTAGGAAACTAGAAAAAGAAAGGTAGCTACTGGAGCACTTTTTATAAAGAAAACAGTCAAGCAGTATGTGCTCTGAAAATAATCCTTTTTTTTTTTTTTGTAATCATATTTTAGATCTCATGTTGATTGAGGCACGTAACATTTAGATTATATGTTTAGCAGATGATACTTTGCTGGTCTTCATTTTTTGAGCTAAAACACATGTTCTCATAAGTGAATCTGATTCACAAGCTAAACAATAAATTCCCATTCATTTTTACCATCAAAATGAAAACAGAGAAATTAATTTTAAAACTGGTTGTCACGATATCATATTTATGACTATCACAAATAAATATGATGAAATTACAAAGACAGGAAGAAAAAAAGCGAAACAGAATTGTGTTTCAGTGTCCAGTTAACCTGTGTCCTCTTTCAGCTTGGGGTCCTCTTGGAAACTTAATAGAAAAATGTGACAAGTATTGAAAAGTCTTTTCAATTTACCTTTCCCTGGCTCTAAATTGTTAAAACTTGAAACTGCACATGTTCTGTAAAGCTCTTTTTCTTTTCTCTCTGTTTCTTTTCTGTAGTGGAGAATGTTTAGTTCACTGAAGAGAATGAACTCTGGGAAGTATAAATAGTGGAGTAATGCATGCACTGTAAAAATCTTCTGTGGATCTGGTTGTTTTTCAGTTTCCAACAGAAAAGAAATTGAAAGAAAAGACTGAAAATCTGTTAGCCAAGCAGAATAATTTCAGCAGTCAAAACCCAGTCCTCTGAAAAAGCTGAGGGATTTATAATTTCACCTAGAAGTAGGCCACAGAATTGGGCAACACAGGAACACACAAATTTCAACATTAAGTTGAAACACATTTAAACATTAGCTCATTAACTGAGTTCAAGGGTCCATCCCATCATATTGGCATTATAGTCCCAGCAAGGAGACAGACAATTCCTGGCAAACTGTAAATGCAGACTCTACAAAGTTTAACTGGAAATTTCTGCCTTAACTTTAAGTGACGATGATATTTTTGTACAATTGCAGAAACCTTGGAGTCTAAATTTATTATATTGTTAAACTATGCCAGAATTATAATCCAAACATGTTTGGAATGGCTTCATGTTTTATTTTATAATAAAATAATATATAATAATAATTTATATATTACATGTTATAATATCTAATATATTTTATACTATGATAATATATCAATGCATCTCTTAAAGTAAATATTTTTGTATAATAAGAATTGTGTTGTGCTGATTTAATCAGTTAAAAGGGTTAATTAAAAAAAGTTGTGAAACAAAAACAAAATGGGTGCATGAAAATAATCACAGTTCACAAAGTATTTCCAATCCCCCTTGAGGGATTTTCTTTGGCCTGAGCAAATTGTCCTTTTCACTCAAAAATGGCACAGTCAGGTAATTTCATTAGTGACTACAGTAGGCAAATGTTGCAGTCCTGTTCGCTATTAATGACACAACAGTAAAATAAATTTTCAAACAGAAGTATGGTTTTATTGCAGTTGTCTATGGAGGGTATGTGCTTTGTTTTTCACTTTTCAGCATATCATTTCTCTGGCTTGTGTCCACTGTTTGTGCCTGGGTTGACTGTTTTTCAGGAGAGAAAACCACAGCCATTCCTACTTGAAGTTCTCCTTATCTTCATGCTTGTTACATTTGGGTGCAGGAAGCATGCCAGAGAATTAGCCTTCTGTTTTTATTCTCTTCCACTACTGGACTAAGTACAAATGCAAGGGTCCATTTCAGACTTGTCTCAGTGGAAATGAATGAGCAATAAATATCTGATCTTTAGTCTGGAATATCTATAGCTGCCACATAGGCAAAACAGGATCCAGCAGCACAAGGTCCTGCTGTTAGCAAACACTTCAACAACTGCTTGAAAACTAGACTGAGCAGCTGTTGTTAAAAAAAAAAAAAAAAAAAAAAAACCAACAACAACAACAAAAAAAACCTGCTACCACATACTGTTTTAATGTTTATGGCAATTCCAGAGTGGTTACATAATTTGAATTAATTTGTCACACTTCTGTCTTTTAGTTCATGGAGTCTCAGAAAGAAATTTTTCATAATTGTATAGTGACAACTGGATAAGTTAATTTTTTTTTAAAAAAAGTATATTTATATGTACAAACATATCTATACACACATGTACCTCAGCAGCTTTGATCAACAGGAGAGTTCAAGCTTGTAGGATTTTGGTGCATCACCTGCTATCATGGTTAACGACCTGAGCAGTCTGGCAGTTTGCACAGCAACATTTATTCAGTATTTGGATTTTAGACAATTTCTCCTTAGTGGCACATTAAGTTGGAAATAAAATGTGACTTCCAAGCAGGAAGTCAATCAGTGGCACTTTTCACCATGAAAAACACTGAAAGTAAAGGACAAAAAGTAATGGGAAAAAGAAATACTTTAGAGTCTATTCATTTATAGGTTGAAGGGGACCTCTGGAAGTCATCTGGTCCAATCTCCGGGCTTAAGTGTTGCCCAGGATCATGTCCAGACCAGTTTTTAATATCTTCAGGGAGGGAGATTCCACAAGCTCCCTGCATAACCTGTGTCAGCTCTTGGTCATCCTCAGAGTGAGAAAGGATTTCCTCATGCTCAGAGGGCTTCCTGTGTTTCAGTTTGTGCCCATGGGCACCACTGAAAAGAGTTTGGCTTCGTCCTCTTTCTGAGAAAACTCGTCATGTTTTTATATAAATTAGTAAGAATATAATAAATAGGTTGTGTGCGTCAGATCCTTGGCACTTCTTTGAGAAAGTTGCCTCTAATAGCTACAAATATAAGCGACTTCAAAGGATCCAAGCTCTCTTTTCTCCAGCCACATTTCCTCTGGAAAACAAGTGAGTGAATGTGTAAAAATATGTATATATATAAAGAAGCTCTGTCAAGTTCTTTATAGCTCATTCTTCCTTTGCTTACAAGGAATTCTTTGCTACGACATGAAGTCTTTGACACTGTGATCACACCAATGGATGAGGGTACCACTTTCTCCAAAAGCATTTATGAAGACAAGGAAAAGTCACAAAAGGAAGGACAACTGTGAAAACATCTATTCTTTTTTAGATATATATATTATGTTGCCATTCAAATACAGCACTACTTCCTAAGTAGGTTGTTACTAGCAGATCTGCCATTAACTGTGTTTCTAAGTAGATATTACTTTTTGTAATTATTAGCAGTTACTATTAACCACCAAAAATTGCCAAGTAAGATGGATGTAATAAAGATACTTGGCAGTATTGCTGGTACTTCTTTTGAACACTGTTGCTCCTGCTAATCAGAATGTGTGTCTTTCTGTTTGTTCCCTTTCAGTTTGGCACGGAACCTCTACTGGGACACAGTACTAGATGTCTACTAAGTGGTTTTTAAAACCTGTCTTTATTTTCTGGCCTACCAGAATTCCCTAGGTTACTTCAGGTCACTGCAAATGTTCAGATTCCAGATATGTGAGTGTAGCCAAATACATTAATATCTGTGTGACTTCAGCTATGTGGTCATGTAACAGAACCACAAAATTTCAGCTGCCGAACGAGACATCCTGCCAGATCCAAGATAAACCTCTTGCCCTGTTGAATCTGAAGTACTGTAGTTGCATTCTATAAGACAAAATAATTTTGTGATTTTTTTCCTTACTTTAAAACAACAGAAAAGTCCCTACACATGACCTCACAGGCTATATCAGCTAGTTCCTTTGTGTTACTCCTAAACAAGCAATGCAGCTGCCAGACAGACCCCTGGGAACTGACCTGGGTCACCAAGAAACTAACCCATGTGGAAAAGTTCTTGGGGATGGATACTATCCATCTCTGTATTGCAAATTTCAATGTTCTCTTTATACCCTCTGCATTCAGGTGCTGTGATCATCTCAAATTGTAATTTATGTTTATATAACACATTTAGCATTTAAACAAGAGGATGATGATTAAATTAGAAAGAGATTAAATAACTGATGCATGCAAGTTTGGGTTTGCCATCAACCATATGTTTCCACACTTGCAGCCTGAGTTTGGGTGTTGAGAGTAGCTGCTGTATTTTATAAAACTGTCATTCCTGTACTAAAAGCAACAGAACTGCCATGATTCACCCCATGTGAAAATTCCTTACAGTTCTTTGGTTTTTCTGACTGTATGAACAGAGCTCCTGAGAATCAAAAAATCTATTTAACAGCAATGTTTTCTCCTCAGTTTTCATAACTGTTTCGGGTTTAACCTATTACAGCATGATTCTGCTGTTCCTTGAATGCTTTTTATTACTGCTGTATTTAGCGCATAGAGTAGCATGTACAGAGAAGGTCAAAGCTCGCTGAATGTCCTAATGAAGTCCTAACGTTCAGCTTCCAGGGGATGAACCTGAACATATTGAGGTTTATGTCACCAGGATTTGTGACCTATGGATGCCAGAAGAACAGGTTATCTCTATGATTCCAGAGCAGTCATGTTAATTGCTGCATGCCCAGAAAAGTGTACATTGGTGTTACTATTCATTGACTAGATTAGCTTGTAAAAAAACCCAAAATGAAACCATATAAGTTTAATATTCTTTTCAGAGACTGATAAGAGAGGGCAGATAGTTAAATCCTGTTCACCTTAAATTTTCTTGATAGGTCTGCAAGTGAAAGTAGGGAATGGGAGACAGAGAGGGGAGGCTTGGAGGGTTACTGTGACATTTTTGTGGACAAGAATGTTGACACAGAAGAGACTGAAGACTTCGGTGCCTGTTGGCTTGTACAAGGTCATTACTGCTTACAGGTCTGGCAGTATGTGCAGCATATGCTAGGGAACAAGATTAAGCCAGGGTACATTCTCAGGGAAAAGGGCTACAGCACTGCCTGTAACATTTGTCATAAAGCCTGCAGTTTGAAAAATGCCTCCTGGAGCTGCAGCTCAGCACAATAGATGGCATGTCTGTGTCCAGTGGTTTTGGCAAGAAGCTGCTAAACAAAGAACAAAGATGAGGTGGTGGTATTTGACTGTATATGGAATGTTGGAGGGGGAAGGTGATTCCAGCTGATGGTGGAAGAAAAAGGAGGCGAGAGCAGACAGCTGAAAGATCTGGAGAACTCACTCCTCAGAACAGGGAAAACACAGCCTTAAGGCTGCATGGTGCTATAATTTCCACTACCTGGAGACTTCTGTTGGAGTCTGATGCATCAAAGGGCAAGCTTTAATTCAGACTTAATTAAAAGTTTGTACAACGTAATTGTCTTATTACTAACAAACAGCTGTACTTATCCTGAGTGAAACTGGTGAAACCAGTGTCTTAAATTACAAATGAGGGTGCAGACAGTGACAATAAAGAGCAAAGCATATAATCAAAGCCAAAAAATGCCAGTGACCTTGTGGTTTGTTGCTAATTATGTAAGTTTCTTTTATTGACTTTCTGAATCTTCAGTTCAAATGAGCATTAAGAAAAACACAACAAATTCTAAGGGCATCACTCTTTCTTATTCTTGTCACAACACAAATGGCCTTGAGAAAGTAACCTTTGAAATTTAAGCAAAAAGAACAATATTTTCTGACAACCTACTTTTTAAAAGCAGAAGGTCAATATGCCAAAACATTTTAAGTGGATTTATGAATACTGGATGCAGATGTAAATCAGCTATATTCTCCAAGTTAGGGACAGCATTCAGTTGAGACTCCTCTGGGAAAGACTTTCAACTGTATATCAAGTATCAAGACCTAAGACTTAGTGGTGTAGGCTGCTTTTATCTTTTTCTCTATTTTCAGCACTTGTCTCAAATAGCATTTGAGTGAACTAAAAATATAATATTTACCAAAAATCAGACTTCATCTATTCTCTACATACTCTGGAGGAAATGAAATTATTTTCAGCCATGTGCATGTAAACCATAATATATTCTATGTGTGATTAAAAAACAAACTTCATTTTTTTCCCCTTTGGTCATATAGCTTTAAATTCTGACTAAAATACAAGAGATGTTTCAGTTATTCTAGTCAGAAGCTATTGATTAATTCACATTGTATACAAACAGTGGAGAACTGCTCATGAGGGCAATAAGCTGCACGGACATCGCAATTAGTTCAATAATTCTGCACAGTAGTAGAGCTGTTAAAATTAATGTTACCAAGCTGGAAATGTATTATCTTCTACTTCACTTTGGTCAGTGTTCTTATGGTTAATTATGTTCTACCTGGCAACCTGCTCTCTATGATTTAGTTGCCAGGCAGTGATCAATGATGTCATAGCTAGATGACTTAAGCTTTGGTGCACGTATGTGTACATGGAAGAACTTATTTACATGCTAGAGCCTAATTCAAACAGTGAGCTGCATTGCAGAAATGTCTGATCTGTGGGGTTGTTCCAATATTGCCACACTGCTCCTGCCTTATTTCCTTGGAAATAACACAAGAGAAATGCAGCTTTGAATCAGGATGAAACGTTATTTCATCTCTCTCAAGTTTCTCAACCCCCTGGCTGAGACTGCATTTTGGGTCGTGTGATGATAAGTAGACAAGGATGGAGTGAAAAGGGAAAATACATGCCTGAAAATGCAGTTACACTATGAGGAAAGACTTCTGGTCATCATCTACGTAGAATAATACATTTCATAGCATGGCCACTTTCTGCATGATGCCTTTTTGGAAAAAAATCAGCAGTTTATTGGTGCTCCATGGTAGTATGTCAGTGAAAGTAAAAAAAATATTATAAATCTTGTTTGTAGAACTGTTGAAGTTTTTGAACTATCTGACAGAGACAGCAGTGAGTATGTCTATATCTGAGGATTTTTTCCAAACTTCTAGCATTTCTGATTGTGAAGGAAGTTCCAAAAACATGGATTTGAAGCCAGGTGGAAGTAAAGTCACTGCACTGCATTCCCCATCTGTATGAATGGGGTGAAATACCTATATCCAGCACCTCATTTTTGCTTCATTTGTCTTCTAAAGAAAACTTCTATATTCTTCTTATTGAAGATAGCAATTCCTCTGAAAGATACTTAGCAAAATATTTGTTTATGAAGTCAGGTAGCTGAAACCAGATTTGTTTAGTTTACTGTTGCACAGGACCATGTGTGAGGTCCCTAGTGGGAAATCTGTGGTTTGTAAGTAGTAAAAGTAGTTACTCCACTGAGCTGAAAAAAAGAACCTGTTATATTAGTGTTTAAGAGGATATGTGTAGGCAGGGATTACAGTGCTGCTTTGAGTTTCACTTGGTTTCACTAGGAAATAATGCATGTATTATTGCAGCACATGTCTGTGCAATGATTTCTGAGTCTGCTTTGAGTCCAAACTTCTATGCACCAAATGTCACAAATACACAGTGGCCTGATGGCCATTAAATCCTTACAAACCTCATGGATCAGGAACAGAGAAAGGGTGGGAAACAGACTTGTGTCTCCACTTTGAGAGGGACTGTTTTGAGAAACAACATATTCGCATATGATGTCTTAAATGCTGGAAAACTTTTAGTGAGTACTTACTCTCTCCTGGCAACAGAACCCAAGCATAACACAAAATTCTAGGAATTTATATCAAGTCATGATTTTTAAACCAGAAGGTCTTTCACTTAGGATTTTAGCCAGAATTTCAACCTAGAGCTTTTTGACTAGAGATGACATTTTTATGATATCTTGTTTAAAATCAGTTAACTTTTTTCAAAATTCAGTGCGTTCACTGGGGAAACGCAAAAAAACCCCAGGAGCATAATAAAAGCATATGTGATTTATACTAAGATATAAAAGTACTGTAGCACAGCTCTTGGGAAATGAAATGCTTGGGAAAAAGGAAGATGGAAAAAGAAGGACTGTGTTGGCTGGATTTTATTTCTGCATTTTTACTGGTGCATTCATGTTTTAATAGCTGTCAGAAATGCTAATGTTCAACACAAGACATACTTTCAGTATTTACTGTTCCCATATCTCTACCTCACAATCTTTTTTCAAATTTTCTGAATCCTGGCCATTTATAAATCAAATCTATTAGCCACTAAATCAAATAGTGTAAAGAACACATGAGAATACACTGAGAAAGATATAAAGTAATGATAAATATCAGGTGCATAAATTTAAGAACATTTATGAAAGCGATGCTCCTGGAAGACAATACAAGTCCTCCTAAGGACTTGAAAATGAAACATTAGTAACAAAGTATTGACTTCTGTTGCTTAACACAAAAGGATGGGTAGCTTAGTCACCTGAGAGAGGCACACTCTCCCCCAGGTCTCAAAGTGCTGTGGAAGAGTCAAGGATGCATAAAAAAATCCTCTCATTTTTGTTACATTACTGGGTTTATAGCCCTTAATTTTAAAAAAAAAAAAATAAACCCCAAAAAACCACAAAAAACAAACAAACAAAAAACCCAAAACAACAAAGACCAAAACAAGAAGTCCAAAGCATAACCTCAGTTATTGCAATATTTATTTTTCTGTTCTCATCTAGTCTGAACTGGAATGAAGTGATTTTGTACTCTCAGCTTAGCTGTGTGAGGAAGGTCTCATGCTGCTTTGCCTAAAGCTCTGATGATGTGTTAGAAATGTATCAGCCTCCATCACACAGAGACCATGACAGACTGTAGAAGCTACAAAAATATCTATCAGCACTTTGTTTCTTTCATGTTTCACTCAAAAACTCCCTGCAGGCATCCTTTCCAGCCATATTGGAGGTAATGCTTGTCCTTTGGGTGTTCTTGGGCAGGGTCTGCTTGCAAGATCAAACTGCACACAGCATACAAAGTTGGCCTGAAGGCTCACTGAACATACAGACTTTTACTGCTGTGATGAAATATGTTCTGAAAGTGGCGTGAGCAGAGAGCATGACATCGGTCTTCTTACACAGGCACTGACTATGCACACGATGGTCGGGAGCAGGATTTCCTGACAGGAGAGAGTTTTCTGGGTCACTCACAGTGTCAGAGGAAAACAGGAAGGCATGATACTCATAGAAACACAGGGAGAAGACAGTGTTCAGGTCATTCAGTTGTGAGGAGCAAAAGAGTATTTCTGGCTGAAGGTTTCTAGTTTTCATGGAACAAATTGTTACTCACAAATCCCACCTGCCCATATCCTTCTTATGCCCCTATTCTATGACAGAACCTTGCAGTGGAGACAGGGTCTGGCAAAGACAGCAGGGGCAACTGCAGTGTTCTCTATCCTTGCTTCCCATTCAACCTCTTTATATGGGATGAGAATTTATATTCAGGTCAGTGTGCCAGACTATTTCAGTGTCTGTTTTTCCACATATGGGCAGAGACTCTCTGCTGGCATGTACAGCCGTTAAATCTAGGAGTGTCTGCTGCCTCTGCCAGTATTTTAAAAGTGAACTGTCTTCATCATCTTAGAAATACTTTTCTTTTCTTTTCTTTACTTTTCTTTTCTTTACTTTTCTCTTTTCTTTTTTTTTTTTTTTTTTTTTTTTTTTTTTTTTTTTTTGGGAATGAGGGTGTTGATCATTTTCTCTGTTAAAATTCAAGATAAAAAAAGAGACAGGGAAAGAGAAAACAAGAACAGCAATATATTCCACCCCCCCACCAAGAAAATACACAGAAGACAATGTACTTTGCCTGATTTTCAAGGTCATTGTGAAAGAAGGGTAGGGTGATAATTCACATCTGTTTTGTTATAGATGTAATGGAAATTAAAACATCCTAGCTTAGATGTTGTAAAAGAGCATGCACAGCAGGCACTGACACTGGTGATTCATAAGCAATGTTCTCTCCTCAGCCAAAGCTCCCATCTGATTTATGAAGTACTGTGTTGCTTTCTAGTGGTGAAATGCAAAAGCTCCTACTCTCCTGCAGTCATTAAAGGCTACTTGTCTCTCTAGCTGGCAATCAGACTGCCCATATCAGTTACATATGTGCACCACACACAGACTTTATTTCATAAAGTCAGTGTCCAGCCTGGCCATAGGTGCCTGCTGTTGAGCAGCTGCAATATTCGATGCAGACTCTGTAATTCTTACACAGGTTAGCTTTATGGACTTACCTTTAGGAGACTGGACATCCTAGCAAGTCTGGAAATCTTTTTTCCATGAAGGGCATCTGTGTGATTTGCCTCTGCTTTTTCCACTAATGCATATGGAATAAATGCAATATATGCAATCGTAAAGAAAAATGTCTTGAAATTGTTGGGCCTGGTACATCCCCAAAGGATTAGCATGAGAAAAAGGAAAAATTACCCTTTCACAGGTAATTAAATGGCTCTAAAGGCCTCATAAGCAGAGTGTGAACCTGGCACTGAAGGAGTAGAGAAGTTCCAGAGATGTGTCATGGGGCTGCAACCTCAGAAGGAGAAACAGGACTCTGAGTTTCCCGATAGTGGTTTCAGTCTCTTGACCTGATGAACAGCTCAGTTAGCTTTGCCTCACTACTGGAGTGGAATTGCTAAGTATATCCTACTTTTTCCTCCCATGTTTGTGAGAAAAGAAGGACAATGAATATTTAGTGTCCATGCTGTATTTTGTATTAGTATCTACTGCTGTGGCTCAAAGAAACCAGTGTGTTTGAAACATAGGTTTTTGTCATTATAGGAGAACAGTTAGTTGGGTACATATTAAAAAGCTTTGGGTTTATGTACAAAAAAAAAAAAAAAAAAAAAAAAAAAAAAAGGTGCCCAAAAATATATGGAAGATCTTCTGGTAGAACAACTGACAAAACAATAAGAAAACAGTTCAGTATTAGATCGAAAAAAAAAAAAAAAAAAGCAACAACAAAAAAAAAACAAAAAACAAAACAAACAAACAACAAAAAAAACCAAACAAAAGACCCAGAAAAACTGATTGTATGGAAGATGGCATTTTGCATTTTGGTGGTGGTTATTTTAAAAGCATTTTAATGAAATATAGTTTCTCGAACAAGATAAAAGGGAGCGGGGGGAACCCTCAAAACAGTATTTTGGGCAAAATAGATGTCTATTTAATTAACTATATTTAATCACTTTCGTCCAGTAGAGGGCAGGATGACAATGACGTGAAAGCGGGAGCTGGCAGAAAGTGCTGAAAAGCGGTTTTCTCAAGGGAATGCCGGTCCTGCTCTGGCGTGTCAGTGAGTACCCCAACTCCTGCTGGCTGCAGCCTGACTTCCAGGTGTGCAACAACCCTAGAGAGCGTTTCTGAGGTTTCCTGAGGCATCTAGAAGGAAACGCTGCAGTCTTTAATACTAATAGATTCTATCTATGTTTTCCAACAGTGTATTAATGGCAGCTAAAAATGTGCTCAGGCAGAGCCAATGCTGTTTTTCGTGGTAGCAGCAATGATGCTGGCCTCTTCCATTTCATGCAGCACATCTGGGACTGTGTTATAATATTTCCCTTCTTTTTCTCTCTGCAGTACTTGATTAAATTTTATTTGGTAGATGTGTAAATCCTTCTCTGCTTAATGGTATTGCTACAAATATTTCTTGTTAAATCAAAATAAAACCACTTTGGCAGCGGGGTAGAAATAATTTTCTTACTGCACCTCGTAACTGCACTCAGTACAAAATAATGTTCTATTACAGTTACAGCATCTCTTTGAATGCAGAGTAGAGACAGCAGAGGCACTGCACCATTGAGACAGATGATTTATTTATGCTGCTGGAAAGGGAGCTTACAACCTGGAGTTATGATTATTTGGACTGGAAGAGAACAGGGAAACAAGGTCAACTTGGCTCAAGTTTAAGACAGAGAAGTCTTGGCTGATCTTGGCTGCTCTGAGCCTGCTTTGGTTATGAAAGCCTTCATAGAACATTGTTTTTATGCCATTTCCTTAAAAGAACATGAAAAGTAGCTGCCAGCAAGGCTCATGCAGCAGTGGACAGCAGCAAAATGAGGTGTTCTTGCACAGGATGAGAGTGAATGACCATGAAGTGAATGGACTTTTACAGGCATGGGCCAGGAGCAGCTCCAGTAAAGGTATCTGAAGAGGAACACGGGGAAACACTTGGTGAAGTAAAGCTAAAAATAAAGGGAAAATAATAATTTCTTTCAAAAGCCAGCACCCATCTCGCTCCCATCTGTGTGGAGCCATCCAAGCCCTCCCATGAGTGAGTTTAAACCAGCTGTCAGAGTCTTGGTGCTTGACTTCTTATATTTAGCAAATACCAACCACTTGAGCATGTTATTCTGATCCTTATGTACCCATCATGGTTCATTAGCCTGGAGCAGAATTGGGCGAAATGTGCCAGCTGATTTACCTGAATCATTGTTAACAGGCATTTCTACCTAAAGACATGATAGGGAACATAAATGGGACAATCCTTAAAATGTCAGCTGAATGAATATTACTGCTAATGTGCACATGGTTGGGGCCAAATAAAACAAACATTTGTGACTTCAGTCTTTGCATTGATGTAGTTGAGATAGTCCAGCTCAAGCATCTTCTCACAGCACGGAAGACAATAGCAGTGTGTTTATCTTGCAGTAATGCCACTTCGGTTGATCTCACTATGGCACTACCAATCATGTTCTTGTGCTCAAAAGGCTTGTCAGCATTTCTCTTCTTTTTTTTTTTTTTTCTCAGATTTGGAACATTAGAAATGTATATTTTAAAATGAGGCTGAGATGGGTAATTCTGTCTGTGTGAGGGGTGCAGGCCTTGCCTTTGAACTCTGCTTCTGTTATATTTTCTAGTGGTGAAACCATGGATAAAAGTAGACTGACAAAGAGTGTCCTTACCTGTAACCCTGTAGCCTTTGACTCTCTTGCAGTAGTTTCCCATAGCCTGCGTGAGAGTATGCTTCATACCACTTTTGAAGTTAGGTTGCGTTGAAGTGTGGTGTATCAGCTAGAAACAGGGACTGTGGGCGTTTCAAGTTTTATATGAGCTCTTGTAGACAACAGGAAATACAAAGACCCTACTCCCAGTGAATAAATTACTTGTGTTTTAAATTACTATTTGTAAGAAAATTCTGGATTCTAGTGAAATTCCCAAAGTAGCTTTTAATATAGCATCCTGATAACATCTTCTCTGGAGAAGAGAAAGCTTTCAGGAGACTTTATAGCAAGTTCCAGTACTTAAAGGGGCCTACAAGAATGCTGGAGAGGGACTTTTCCCAAGGGCATGTAATGGTCAGACACATAAACTGAAGGGTAGGTTTAGATTAGATGTTAGGAAGATGTTCCTTACTTACAAGGGTTGTGAGGCACTGGTTGCCCAGAGAAGCTGTGGATGCCCCATCCCTGGCCATGCTCAAGGCCAGGTTGGATGGGACCCTGAACAACCTGGGCCAGTGAAAGGTGTCCCTGCCCATGGCAGGGGGGCTAGAACTACTTGACTTTTAAAGTCCCTTCCAACCTAAAGAATTCTATGACTATTACGCAGCTTGATCATCCTAGGGTTTTGGATCAGGCCTAGCATTGAGACTACCCTGCTCTGGGAGGGAGACCATGAGGAGGAGGCAACCAGGATGAGGTTAACACGTGCACAATCCAGAGACAATGCTGCGGGTGCCAGGAACTGCACCCGAAAGGAGGTTCCCAGATAAAAAGTCACAGTGTAATAAGTTAAATTATATGAATGTGGACCTTCCTCTGCCTCAATTTCCTTTGATAATATACAAATACTGTGTTTGAGCCTTAACATCTAAAACAAATGTATTAGGCCTCCAAGCAGGTAGGTTTTTTCTTTCCTCTGTACTTCATCCTTTGTTAGCAGTGGAAAAGTATTTTGGATCCCACAAATTTGAAATTCCACCCTGTCTAAGTAACTACATCAAAAAACTGGAATAAAAGAAGAAAACACCAACCTAACTCCTACTATTGTCATCTGCAGTCTTGAAACAGTCCATATACCGACTTACAGGATGATTTTTATAAAACACAAGTGCTTCTCAAATGGTCCTTGAAGCTACTTAGTGGAAATAGCCAGCTATCAGCAAATTCTGTAACAATTCCTACTATAACACACAGTAACAATAGCAATAAATGCAAAGTACAGCACAGTTCATAGCTCTAAACTATAAAAATACCGTCCCTATTTGTGGGGTTATACTTGTTGAGATAAAAGATAGGTAATATTAAAGCTGCTTCTGTACTACAACTTCCAGTGCCCCAGGTCTAGGAAACATGGATATAAATGGAATGAATTCTGGATCCTCCCCAATATCCAGTGCCTTAGTACTGTTTGAAACAAAACTATTCTGATGCAACATAGTTCTCTGCTGGCTTACAGGTACTTAAAATAGCGTAGCATTTACGTATCTATGTAAGGGAATAAGAGAGTATTTTTATTCTAACATAACTGCATTAAGGTGACATTATTTTGTCAGAGATAATTGAAAACCTGTGGTTGTAGATCTATATTCTGCTTTTGTGTCTAGGTCTTCATAAATCCATTAAGAGCTGGGTATGAGCTGTAAGTACAGAATTTGTCTAGATACTTCTTGTTTCATTTGCATTTTCTGCAGCAGATGGGTGCAAGGTTCTACCCTAGCCTTGCTAAAGTTCATACTCTTCCTGGGCCTTCTGACTTATTTTACTCAAATGAAAATCCAGACTATTATCTCTCTTTTGCTGCCACCTTTTGCAAACACGTTTTGTTTGTCTCAGGGGCTAAAAGAGCTTGTGTTTGGGGCTCTGTGTGTTACTGTTGGGTAAGTGTCTGGGAAACTGCAACTAGACTGTAGCTCCACACGTTGTGTGGGGAGAATGAATGGACTCATTTCCAGTCACCAAATCTTCCCTTGAGAATGGGAAATGTGAAACTACTGCTGCATTTATTAACTTCACTTCTAGGATGTATTCTGCTATCCAAGCCTGATGGCTGAACATCTTAGAAATTGTCCATCTCCTTTCTTGGTCACTTTACCATGACTCTTTGGATGTAGCTTTGGTATCTGTGTACAGTTCCTATATTATCCTTCAAGATCACTATTTTCCTTACCTTCTTACCCTTGTGGAACGGCTTATGTATTTTGTTTGTAGTGCAGGGTCCTTTATGTGTATGTATGTGTGAATAGAAAGCATGTCCCAATATTAGACTCACAATCAAAATATTGTTTGCTGTGTTTGGCCAGAAAAGAAGTATTTAAAGCTATTGGGAAGGGAGGAAAAAAAAAAGAAAAGAAAAAAAAATCTCTGGCAAAGCATTTAAAAATGCCAAAGGGATTTGGTTTCTGGATGAGAAGCTAGTTTTTCTAAACAAAACATCTATACTTTCAAAAATATTTCAGGGCAATTCTTTCTGTATGAAGCACATCAATCTTTCTTCAGTTAATGACTTCTCCTTGGCAGTGTTCAAAAGGTGTGTGGATGTGGCAGTTGAGGACATGGTTTAGTGGTGAACACAGTGGGGCTGCATTAACATTTGGGCTCCATGATCTTGGAGGTCTTTTCCAGCTTTTATGATTCTATGATTATAAAGTACAGAGAAGAAGATAGATTAGGATTTATTTCTACTAGTAGTATAACATCTTTGGCACAGCAAGAACACTTTACAACTTCTTTGCAAAGCCACTCATAGAATGGAAGACACTTTGCCATGCACATTCCAGCTTGGTACTGCATATGAGCAATGAATAACAGAAGCACATTGCAGCTGAATAAACTGTCTACTCTTCATCAGAACCAGTTTGTCAGTTTACAGAGCGAAGAGTAAGACTCTTTTATTTTGCCAGATTTTAGTCAGGTATGTTAAGCAAAGTTTTTCAGTTCATTTTGGTTGTGGCATTCAGATGGACTATCATACCTTTTCCATTACTACTCCATTTGGATTAATTCAGCCTATATAGCCATTACAGTCACAGGCAATTGAATAAATTTAAAAATTGAAAGAAGATTTCTGTATAGCTTCAGATCCGAATGGGTCATTATGATTAAAAATGTCATCCTTTCTTGCTTACCTTTACTTCTTAGAAGAAAATCGGTAGTTGTGTTTCTGGTATGCTGCTAGAGTGTGCCTCCCCAAGGTTCTAGTTAAAATTGGTAGAAGATACTTAGATGTTGTCATTGTTCCTTCATTACCCGGTGGGAGTTGTCTCTCTGGGCATGTTTGGCAGAGATACATAAGTCTGCATGTTTGCCAAAGTGTAAATACTCTCCTTTCAAAACTGAGTTTTGATTGCTGAACAGTATTTGTTATGTATGCAGTGCAATTAAGGAGATAAATGTGAAAATAGGGCATAAATAAAATCTAACCTCTGTTGTAGACACAGGTAACTGCAAGGGCTAAAGAAAACCCACTGTAAATTTCATCCTGTTTGGCAGAACTCTGCCATGCTGTTTGTAGGAAGCTATTGCTGTCTTAGTGAGAAAAAAGGGATCTCAATACATTTAAGATGTTGCTCATTTTCCACTGAATCCACTATGCAAGAACATTCAGATTTTTTTGCAGTTTATGGACAGCTGAAGTAAATATATGTTGCAGGAAATACTTGTTGCCATTCAATTGCACCAAATGTTTATATGTGCCTTCCTTTAGCATATGTGTAACCTCCATGAGTCAAATGACAAAAAATGACGTGTGTACATAGCTAGATGTGTTTAAGCACCACCTGGACTGTGGCCTGAAGTATCAGAAGTATGTTCCTGGTATTATAACACTGCATTTCAGTTTTTCAGGCCTTTCGTAAATCATGTAAATCAAATGGGCTGTGTACCTCAAGGATAAGTAACTCGCTTTTTCTCATGCACAGAACGAGGCTCAAAAGGACACCTTGACCTCACGGAGTTAATAGGAGTCCCTCTTCCTCCTTCCATCTACTTTGTCACGGGCTATGGAGGGTTCCCAGCTTACAGCTTTGGTCCAGATTCCAACATTGGCCGGCTGACCAGTGCTATAATACCATCGCCTTTCTACCGAGATTTTGCTATCGTGGTAACCGTAAAACCCAACAGTGATCGTGGAGGAGTGCTCTTTGCAATAACAGATGCCTTCCAGAAGAGGATCTACCTGGGACTGAGGATTTCACCAGTTGATGACAGCACCCAGAGAATAATCATGTACTACACAGAGTCTGGATCCCATATCTCCCGAGAGGCTGCTTCCTTTAAAGTGCCAGTGATGACTAACAGGTGGAATAAGTTTACAGTGACTGTTGAGGGAAATGATATTGCTTTGTTCATGGACTGTGAAGAATATCAGAGGCTTCGGTTTCAAAGGTCTGCTCGAACCTTGGTATTTGAATCTGGCTCTGGGATATTTGTGGGTAATGCAGGAGCCACGGGACTGGAAAAGTTCACAGTAAGTGCTGTCTGATAAATTCACATGGCTCAGTGCTTAATGCATGTACTCTGTACCCAAGAAACCCTGCTTACAGAGGTTATATCTCAAGTGAGGGTCAAATCATATGGCTTATTTTCCATACCTAGATAGGGTTTGGGCAGTGAAGTTACATAACCTCTGGTTTGATATGCAAATGTTCTGAGAGCCTCAGAATTTTATTAATAGTCCAGATATTAAGCCAAATCTTCAGTTTGAATATTAGAAATTTCAAAGTAAATATGTCACATAATTTTTTTATGGCCTTTCTAAGAAGGGCAGATTTCAGAAAATTCATTTTCCTAATTTCTGAGAATACTTTATTATTTAGTCAGTGTTTTAAATGTTTATTAGTTAGGTATTCATATTCAACATCAGAAGGAGAATGATGACATCAGAGGTAAAGATAGTTGGAAGATAAGGGTGTATTTTTACAATTTATATGTTATTTGAAGCTTATCAGGTGCTTTAGGAAATAGAATGCACCAAAACCACTACTAGGAAGCCTTCTTAGCTTGAGTGCAAGCATCCTTCCTGCTGCATCCTGACTTAAATTCTCAGCCACTGAGAGCACCCAGCATCTGTGAGATCAACTCAATGTCAAATGGAAAGGAAAATGTCACACTTTATCTGTTCTATTTTTGTATATCCTGGACTCCAGAACTTGTATTGTGTTTTGTGAGATTAATGTCTCTTCTAAGTTCGTCAAGCAGCAGCACAAAACAGTGGATTCGTTTCTGTAGGACATAAAGATGTTCTTTCCAAAGTTCAGGCATACTGGCAGGTTGTAAGTTCCACCTGTTAAGCAGCAAGTTTAATGTACTTTTATAATTTGTCTGACTAGTTTAAGCACCTAGAACCACAGAACTATATGGATTAGCAGGAAATAAAGGGTGCAAAGTGATATGTACAAAAACTGCATGTTGGTGCTACCTTTCTCAGGCAACTAGAAGGACGGTAGTATTGTGAATGCCTGATCACTAAGTAGGGTTGACAAACATTCAGGAAAAGGAAAATGCTTTGGTATCCCACCTGGAGAACACATATGATGATCGCTTGTTGAGATTATCACCAATAAATCTGTAAATATGATGACAGAAATGCATGGTGGATGACGCTGTCACGCATTTCCACTGAAACAGGCTGTTCTGTCTACTACAGAGTACATACATTTCAGCCAATACTCTGAGTGCTTCATTAGCACCATTTGTGACTTGTACTCTAGGTTCCTGTGCCTTTATTTCTTCATGCATCATATGTCCCAATTGCTTTTGAGTAGAAAAACTAAATGAACCTCACTCAAACTCTGTTTCTATGCCAAGAACTGTTTACATTAATTGCCTAAAACAGAAATAAATCATAGCAGATTGTGCAAATGAATAGATGTCAGATGCTGGTTTGCTCTGGCTAATGCGAGTTCTTGTGTCTAAGGCTCTGTCTGTCAGACACAAAAGGACACAACTATCATCAGATTAATTGAAACTAAAGGCAAATCTAGCCATGATGCTTGTAAACAACAACCAAGTATATCTGAATCAGTGATGATGCCAGATGCTGCAAACTAGTTTTTACAGGGAAGGCAGCAGCAGCTATAGGACCCAGAGAGGGAGTTAAATATTGCATACCTACCATCCCTATAATGCAGATTGGTCCCTAACTTTCCTACTTGGAGAAATTGAGGAATTGGCAAGCATTAACACTTGGGAAACATTAGAGCTCTCCATTTTGCTTTCTTTACTGTCTGGGGCCACAAATTAAAACAAGAGGAGAAAAATGTGTTCTCTAAATGTGATTCACTTGTACTGTGAAAAAAAGATCACTTCCAGGAGACTGCTTAATTGGTTGTGCCTCCTTTCATGTATGATTTTTCAGTGAACTGTTCAGTCAGTCTGCCATCATTCAATATCTGAGTTGCCCATTAAGTTTTGAGTGAAATAGGATGTCGAGATTACTGAGCTATTGCCTCAGAAGGCTGGCAAACTCAGGAGGCACCAAGTGCATGAGTTTCATGGTCTTGAGAGGTAGATAAATTAGATGATTTTTAAAGATAGAATCGCAAATTTGATTCCTTTCTAAAATATTCTAGGTGGTGTGTTACATGTAAGCAGGTTCTTGACTTGAATATCTATCTTTGTGTCCTATTGTGCATCACATCTGTGAGATCTTATAATAAGGAAGCATCCCCCACATTTCTTAAACACTTTGAGTCTTTGCAGAAACAATTGTTAAATGTTTTAAATGAAATTGTTACATCTCCTTCAGCATGCCAGGCTGAGAAGTACAGTTTGTGACTCTGTAAAAAGAAACTGAATTTTCTGATTGTTATCAGAAAATCCATCTCGTTTATTTCCTCTCTGGAAAGTTTTAAACTGGTTTCTTCCTGACTCTCTTCATCACTAACTAGTATTCCCATACCATCCTTTGTCTCCATTTTTAGGGCTTTCACATACCAGGGTTTTCTGGAGCTGCAGTGCACCTCTTAACTACAAAAAGCAGACAGTGTTTAACAGAGTGTATGGCATAATCCAGGACTAGATCCTTCAGCTGGGGCACTAACAATACGGTGTGGTGATCATAGTGTCATTGCGACATGACAGTCGTATTCTGGCAGCTTTCTTTTGCTCTACATTTTGCAAAAGGAAATTTGTGAACGTATTTATGTCTTTATATTTGGATTATTATCGTGAAATTTTATACTTCAGACCATTTTCCAAATAAATCAGAACACAGTTTGAGGTATTTTGTTGCTTTGTTTATTTCCCACCCCTCCACCTTCACATATGCTGCTTAAAATATTACTTCCTTGAAATGTTTTTGATGTTCCATGCAGGGCTCGATTCAACATCTGACAATCAAATCTGACCCAAGGGCTACTGAAGATCATTGTGAAGATGATGATCCTTATGTAAGTATTCTTACAAAGTATTCCTCAATGCCTCAGAGATTTCAAAATAAATTTCCATTTGACATCTTTCATAACACTAGATGTAGTATTTTTTTCTTGGAAATATTGTATCATACTTCAAACTATATGTGGGGCAGATTTCTTTTCCTGTACAACCCCCAAACCTTTTTTTTTAAAAAAGTATTATTTTATTTTGTCTAAAACACCTTTCAGGAAACAAACTATGGGTTTTATTTTTCTGAAGGTTCATTTTCATGGAAAGCTGTAAGCACTGAAATAAGTTAACATCATAATGGCACTGAGGCTTTGCCAGTCAAGAAAAGGGGCATTTTCCTGCATTTAAATGGCCAGTTCCTTGGACATCATGCTTTTTTCCCTGACTTTTGTGAACTTTCTCCCAATAACTGGGTTTTGCATAGGCTTCGGGGGACAGCAGTGGCAATGGCAGCATTCAAGAATATGACATTTCTGAGGCACAAGAAGTCCTTGCACCTTCTCGTCTTCCCATGAGGGTAAATTTTTTTTGATTTATTTACTTTAAAATTCTGCTTTAATATTACTCTTCTGAAGGGTGGGGTCTGGATTTGATTGGTAGCTTTCATATTTGGCAATTTCCAAGGGCTCCCATGAGAACAACATGTACCCATCCGTGAGAATGATGGCACAGTGCTAGATAAAAAATCTGGAATATTTGACAACAATCAGCAACCAGATCTTGGGAAGAGATTACAAGAATACAAGATTGGGAAAATATATATGACAGTTCCTGGGAACACTCTTTTACTCTGCATTAATTTTTATCTCAGGAAATGCTTGAGTCAAGAGTATATGTGGTTAGTGGAACTTAGCTGAGTTATTCATCCTTGAATTTCTTGTTTTGTTGTTTGGGATTTTTTTTAACACATGAAAATTTTACCACCCTCTGATTCCTGCTGCAGAATTCCTTATCTAATTGAATGACGTTTAGTGAAGAACGTGCGCCTTTTTATTGCCCTTCTGAACATGCTAACTGTGACTCTCATTTGGTGGTTCATGGGCTGGATGACAGAGTAAAGAGCTGTTTCTTACTATATTTAGAGATTTCTAACACATCGTGTCCTCCTCACTTTTTGTACCAGTCTTAATTATTCCAGTCCACCCCTCACAACGAAAGTTTCCATGCTGCTTGTGTCAATCATTCTTTTTAATAAAAGTTCTCATTGGTTCCTTTAGAGAAAATCAGTAGGTTTCTGAGAAATAACTTCACAGAAACCATTCTCACATTTGTCTGATATTGTACATACTTCATCTATTTCACTGTTGAATCTTACAGAACCCATGGGCAAATACTTTCTGGTTGTGATGTCCTGTCATTCACTCACTGTGTTTCCTACCCTTTTCATACCAAGACTTCAGTTTTAGTCAGATCTGCTGCTGAGTTTCCCAAGAACATTTTTCTTCAGGAATTTTAACTCTTCCAGGGTCAACATGAATGGAAGAAAACCTTGGTTTTTTCTATTATAGACTTCAAATTCTCTGATCACTCGTTTTATAACTTTATTAAATATTGACCCAGCCTCCTGCTGCTGATGTGTTTGAATAAATTTTTTTTTTCCTTTTACATATGAGCTCATTAAACTAATTTTGGCCTGCCTTGTGCTTTGCACAGAATCACAAACTAGTTGAGTCTGAAAGGGACTTTTGAAAATTGTCCTGTCCAATTCCCTTTTCAAAGCAGAGCTGAATACAGCTGGTTGCTCAATGAGCAGGTTGTTCAGTGCCAGTTGGTTTTCCTCGAGAATGGAGACTCCACAGCTTCTCTGTTTCAATGCAGGTTTTTTTCTGACATAGAGCCTGAATTATGTTATGTATGTATGTTAATGTGTGTTCATTATCTTTTTTCCTTTCACTGGCTACAGCCAGTGAGAAGGATCTGATTCTGCGTCTTCTTTACTCCCTCTTATCAGGATCTTCTACGCATTGATAAGATTGTTCTGAGCCTTCTTGAGGCAGTCCTTGCTCTTTCATCTTTCTCTAAGTGATCTAAAGACAGGCAGCTCACCCCAGCTGGTACTGCTGCATGGAGTAATTTCTCACTGGATGCAGGATTTACACTTTACTTTTCTTGAATTTCTGAAGCCAGGTGGGGTCTTTCCAAATGGCAGCAAAATCACCTAGGGCTTGATGACTGCTCTGCATTTTACATCACACCACAACATTTAATGCATGAAATAAGGGGCTGTTGAAGGGTGAGTGGGTTTTACTGACCACCCCTTGGCTCTCCAGCTCTCAGATCATCTTATGGATGGGGATCACAGCATCTCGGGTTGTTCTATACTGCTGGCAGTGCACTATCAAAGTGGCAATTGGTACCTGTTGCTCTTCCCCCTTCAGAAATCCTACTGTAGATGGATTCTCGGACAGTCCAGGCAGGGTGTTCAATTGCCAGATGCTCTCTGTCACTACAGCCACTATCCCAAATGCCCACCTGAGTCCCTTTGGGTGTTTGAAATACCCACTTTGGAGGTACCCCAAAATGCATGGGGCCTCTGAGCCAGTCATAATAGGGTGTTTCTTCCATTCATTTCCAGTCAGGCTCACATCTGCTTCCACCAAAGTAAAATCCTGTGATCCCCCTGTCACACCAGTGATAGAGACAGATTCTGGCCCTGCATGTCTTGATGGCATTAATGTGCACTGTGCACCAGTATCGACCAAGGCCTTATATTCTTGTGGTTCAGATGTGCCAGGCCAACAAATCCACACAGTCCAAAAAACGCGATTTTCCTTAGCCTCTACCCGACTAGAGGCAGGGCCCCTCTAAGCCTGGTTATCCTTCTTTTCTTGGACATATGTCTTAGAGGTTCCTTCAAGGGGGTCAGACATGTCATCATCATCATACCTGGCAGTTCATCTACGGGCAACTGGAGCTGCTTCCCTTTTGGTGGAACTTCCTCTCTGAGTTTCCCCTTCCTTCACTTCATGCACCTGTTGTGCCAGAGCAGCAGTAGATTTTCCATCCCATCTCTTTATGTTTTCTCTGCAATGACGCAGGAAGAACCACAGCTCAGCTCGTGGAGTGTACCTTCTCTCCCTATCTGGGGAATGTCTGCATTGGGTACCAGAACCTCTGATCTGTACTGCCGAGATTTGGAGAAGGTCCTCTCTAATCTCCTCCCTGAGCCTCTTATGATTCTCCTCCACCTTATCTTCTAGTTTCTGAAGACGTGTTTCTACAGCTGCAATTCTGGCATGTGTTGAGCCATGCAAAGCATCTGCATATGCCCAGAGCTTCTTTGCCAAATCAAGCACAGTCTCCTCCATGTCCTCCCACTTCATTATTGCTAAAGCAGAAGAGTATTCTTGTGGCCCAAGTCATATAAGTTTTCGCCACATCACAGATGTATGTGGTACCAAGTCTGGGTTCCTAGTGTTTATGACATCTGAGAAGACCATCTCTGCCACTGCCATTTCTCTCAAGCATTGAATCCCTTGTTCTATGGTCTTCCACTGGGTTTGCTGCATATAGAGTTCATCTGCACACAGGTATCTTTTTGCCACGCTTCCTAGGACCCATACCCAGAAACTGCAAGGATTAGCTTCTCTCAGCATCTGTTGGTTGATGACTGGATCAAGTGACAGGGATCCCAAATGCCTCGCTTCAGTGCCGTCCAGAATTGTAGCCTCGCCTGCAGCATCCCAAAGACGGACTAACCAACTAATTATAGATTCATCAGGTTGTCGCCTGTAATCCTTTCTTAGGCCCCGGAGGTCCTTCAGGGAAATGGAATCAATATTGGCTTCTGATCCTGTGCCCAATGCTTTGGCTTCTGATTTTGGTGAAGGTCCTTCTCCTGGGTCATCGTCGTCCACTGGTCAATCGGTTTTCTGTGTGTGCTTCTTTGCTGGAGCAACTGCCAGGGGCTTAAGCTTACTGTCTGGTTTAGCTGCCGACTCAGGCTCAGGTTCTGATTTAGCTGCTGGCTTCATGACTGGGGTGTTGGCTGCAGCCTGAGTGACTGGGGTAGCTGTTGATTTGTATCCCTGCCCCCCTGCCTCCGTCTGCTGCCCTACAGTATCCAGCAGTGTGTGATAAGCATATGCCAGGGCCCAGCTTACTGCAATTATCTTTTCCCCTTTAGAGGCATCATGGTACTTCTCTTTCAGATATTTCCCCACCTCAGCTGGATTCTGAATTTGTTCATGTGGGAAGTCCCAGACTGTAGAATCAGAAAATTCCTTCAGGAGTTGGCCCATATCCTCCCATTCTCCACACCACTCAGGATTTTCTATGCCTGGGTCTACTCCTGGGTCAGGGGTTTCATCAGCCCCTCTAGAAATCTCAGCCCTCATACTAGAAAAGCTGTAGAGGTTTAAGGCAGATTTGGGAGGAAACCTCCTCAGGGGCCCTCCCTTCCCTCCCCCAACCCATTCGGGGAAAAAAAACCAAACCTCCTCAGACAGAAGTGGAAAGAACCCCGTTTATTAAACAGGCAAAGCACTCCCCAGCACAATAAATTGGACAATACCCAATGACAAGAACTTTGTGCAGCTCTGGAGAGATGACAGATTTAGAAAAGAAGTCCTTCCTGGAGGTGGTTGCTCTGTCTCAGTCCCTCTGGCGCTGGGAAACGTTGCTGCGCAGGATGGATCTTGGTGGTTCCAGGTGCGAGCCCCCCACAGCACTCCTCTGGGTCCTCAGTCCGGAGAGATTTTATCAGGTCCAAGGGAAGGCAAAAAAAAGGAGGGGGAAAGAAAAAAAAAAAAAACAGGAAAGAAAAAAGGAAAAAAAAAACCACAGGAGGAGAAAAAAGAAAGTGAAGGTTCTCCCCCTCTGCTAGCTACTAACTAACTAACTAACTAACTACTGAGAGAAAAAAAGCACGAAGCAAGAAAAAGAAGATCTCTCCATCCCTCGCTGTGTGTTGCTGAACCTGACTCTCAAGGCCAGTCAGCGGAGGAAAGTTTCTGAAAACAAACCACATGCCTCTTCCCCCTGCTCCCAGGCCCAACAGATGACTGGGGATACAAACCTCACACCGTCACCCCAGGACAACATCACACCACAAAATTTAATCCATGAAATCTTACTGTGCCTTGACTTTTTCTCATTTGGATAAAACTGTAGCTAATTCAGGAAAGATGTCTAGCTTCTCTATCCAGAAAAATATCAATTCTTTTAGCTATTGTTTTTAGCTTCTGTTTAATAATCTTCATAATTACTGCATGGTTCAAAATTACACACAGCAATAGTATAATTTTTTGCTTATATTCCTCCTTCTGAAAGATGTGACTTAATCCCAGCTGGCCACTAAGCACCACACAGCCACTCCCTTATTGCCCCACCAGTGGGATGGGCAGAGAATTGGAAGAGAAGTCAGAAAACTCATGGGTTGAGATAAAGACAGTTTAATAGGTAAAGCAATGCTGAGCTGGAATGAAACAAGCCAAAGGTCCTTCTTGGAAATGCAGTCTCTGACAAGTGTACAATACTTATGGTTTCCTCCCTCTCTATGGGTTTGTCAAGTGTACATCCCTTGCTTTGGAGGAATGGGGTCCAAAAGTACTACACTAGTTTTTCTCAGAATTCTGGTTTGCTTGATAGATATGGTGGTTCTGATTGCTGTGCTTTGAGGAAGGTAATCGAGTGGTCCTTCCCTTAAAACATGTGATAAGCCTTTGCTCTAAACCGTTCCTTGGGATTTTTTTTTTAGCCTGAAGATACGTTGGCTGAGCCAGTGGAAGCCCCCCCAACCACATTGTCTTATTTGGAGGAGTTTGATTTCTCTGGAAATCCCAGACAAGAAGAAACCTCAGAAGCAGCTAAATTTAAAGAACAAGGCACTGCCTCGGGTTTGGGGGTTTTTTGGGGGGATGGGGTCATTTACATTCTCTGGTTCTGAGTCTGTCATTTCCCTGTGTATGGAAAGCCACTGTCATATTTTGGGTGCAGCCAGGAAAGGAAAATCCTATGGTTTTGGACATCCTGTGTGCTAGAAAAGAATTGGCACATCAAACATTTGATCTTTGAAAGGGCAGTCTGTCAAACGGCAATTCATTAATAGCAGCAAAGGTAAGTGGTAGCAACTGCAGCCACTATTCAACACAACTCTCACTTCTCCCTCTGTATAGGGGCTTATCTCAGACTCATTGTTGTTAAACATGCCAAGAATGGATTCACCCTTCTATAGTGTGGAAGTTTCAGTCTCAGAATTTTAGTTCATATTTTAATTGTTTTTAAAAAATGTACTTGGATAAAACTAAGAAACTGACCTGAGGAGCTGCTGTGACAATCTATAACACTCCAGTAAAAGTGCAAGTGTTAGGCAAAGGGAATGAAAGGAGAAAAATTGTCTTCATTCTGCTCAGGTCGGTGAGAAGCATGGCCCCCCATGGGTCATACAATTCTGCAAATAGTCCTGCTGGCTCTAAAGCCACATTACACCTCTAAAATGGATTTAAGATGGTTATTTATTTGATGACCTGATACAGTAAAGCACAGCCTTTCATGTAAAACTGAATCCTGCCACAGAATAAACAACTATTCACTACCTCTATTGCCTCCAAAGGATGTGAATGTACCTAGTGCACCAGTGGGGTGTTTTGAGTACAAGTGTAGGCAGCAAAGCAGAGGCAGCAAGGCATAGTGCAGTGAGGCATCCAGTTCTCCACTGCTAGGACAACTTCAGGGCACTCCTAGAAAGCAAATAGAAAAGCTAGTTATATTAATAAGTTCAAAGACAATGCTGCTCCACATTTGGCTCCACACATACTTCAGATAGTATCTGTTGTAATTAATTTTTATTTTTTTGTGTTATATGGATGACAAATAGGCAACCATTAGACTAGACCTCGAGGAAACCGTGATATAGCAATATAATCCCTGACCTTAAAACAGATATGTTTTGTAATTTTACTCTCACCTTTCTATTTTTTTCTTTTCTTTTAAAATTTTCAGAGTTGTAAAATGATTAATATTAATCTTTGGAATGTACTTTAGTCATAATCTGAATAATTTCTTTTTTCGTACAATTTGCAGCATCTGTCTCTGATAAATACCTCTGGGCAGGTTATGTTTTGCTCTCTCATGAATAAGTGATTATTTTATTTAGATGTAGCTGTCACAGAAACTGGACAAGGCAACAGTGAGTCTACCACAGTCACGCAGAAAATGTCAAGAGAAGAAGATGGCTCTGGTGCTGGAGTTTTGCCAGGAGTAAACAGAGAGGAGGTCTGTATAACAAGTTTATCACATGCCTAATCTTTTAGTCCCAAGAACAGGAAAATCTGGACTTGGAAACATATTGTAAGGTAGTATGTAACCTGAATTCTGTATGATTCTACAAATTAGAATTACATGGGTCACCCAATTGGAATCCTGTGAGCTACTGGAATACTTGCCCTACTTGTTGGGATATTTCAAAATAATCATCTGCCACTACATTTTTTATTGATTAATATTCCTACTGAAACAGCCACCACAGATTTTTCTAAGCAAAAAATAAATAATGACCTTTCCTTCCTCTTGCCTTGAGACTCCTACACCGAAAGCTCATTCTTCTTACTGCTTGAAACTACAGTCAATCATGACAGCTTCTTTTTGCCAGAAAACACACTGTGTCACCAATGACAGAAATTTAGAATGAAATTTCCACATTGTGTGTGTTTAGTTCAAGTGTTTAAGGTCACTCCTTTCATGGTCTTCTTGCATCCTGTGTTTACTGTGGTAAAACATAGCAAATGGTGAAACACTAAGTTAAGGATCATCTGTTGGACCTGACATACAAGAAGTTTTAGTATTTGTTGGAGAATTTCCAAATATAATTCCTCTAACATTTTCATGCCTGAATTCACATCTTTTTAAAGCAGCAATTCTAATATTATTTTATATATATAAATTGATAAACTAAATATCAGATAAACTATTACTGCCTTTTTTTTTCCTTTTTGTGCCATATTACTTGAATAAAAATTGGTTCTTTATTTAGGAAGGTGACACATTAAGCTTAAATCTATTATGACAAGTGGTTTGCTTACTCACTTATCTATACAAATTTTCCTTACTTTATTTCAATTTCTACATGTTTTTCACTACACAGATACCCAAGATGATTATATAGTATAATAATGATCAATCATTTAGAAATTAATAATTTTAAAGAGTTGTTACTGCCACTTCTCCCTTAGGTTTTGCTTGCACCCAGTGTTACTCCTACCTAGGTACAGAATCTGGAATTTGTTTTTGTTTAGTTTCATGCTATTCACTGCCCAAATGCTCCAGGCTACCCAGAACCCTCTGCAAGTCCTCCTGTCTTTCAGGAGAGTCAGCAGCATCTCACAGTTTGGAATCATCAGCATACTTGCTAATGGTGCATTCAAGCCTGCATACAGTTCACTGAGAAATATATTGAACAGAACTGGCCCTAGGATTGATCCCTGAGGAACACTGCTGGTGACCAGTCACCAGCCAGATGTGGCCCTGTTCATCGCAACCCTTGAGCTCTGCCCCTTCAGCCAGATCTTCACCCAGCACATTAAAAACCCACTCATCCTGCAACAGGAAAATTTGTCCCAAAGGGTGCTGTGATGAGCAGTATCAAAAACCTTACAAAAACCCTGGGAAGTTACATCCACCTCTGTCTCTTCATCCTTCATGTGGGTGACTTCACCACAGAAAGATACCAAATTAGTTAAACAGGACTTTTGCTTTGTGAACTCAAGCTGAGCGTTCCTGACAAGTGCAGTGTTCTTTAAATGCTTTTCAGTGGTACTCAGTATGATCTTCTCCTTAACTTTCCAGGAATTAAGGTTAGGCCAACAAATCTGTAGTTATGCCTCTTCCCTTCCACCCTTTTTGTAGACTGGAATAACACTGATTATCTTCCAGTCAACAGGAACCTGCCCAGACTCCCAAGATCTTCGGCAGATGATTGAGAGGGGTCCTGCCATACCATCTGCTACTTCCTTCAATACTCTAACACTGGATCTGCAATCCTGTTATCTCATTCAGGCTATGATCTCTACCCACAGTTTAACTAAATAAATTCTATTCTAACGCTTCTCCAGATGGGAAAAAATTCTGTAATGAGTCCAGATTAATATATATATATATCCATATATATATATATACACATATATATATTTTTAAAAAAAAAAAAAAATTCTGGTCTTTGGGACCTTTTTATCTTTTTTTTGCAGAGCCCAGAAAGGTCTTTCAAAAAATCAGTTTACAGCTCCTTTGCTGAAAGCTGTCATCCTGTTAGCTTTAAAATGCTTTGAGAGTTATAGTATTTCATCCCTCCTAGTTTCATTAGCTGATAATGGAACCCAAAGTATTTCATTGATGCTTTAAAATGTGAGTAAATGCTAGTGTTTATTTCAAAATTCAACACTGACTTACGTGTTTTGTTCTGCATACTGGTTTTTAATTTAAATATGTATTAATGTCCGAGCTTCATTCCTGGAAGGTCTTTTTTTGTTCCTGGAATATTTAAATTATTCCTTTTGTTATTATTACTTTCTCTTGACCAAATGCTAATGCTTAGCAATATTATAGTCTTGCTGTTTTCCATTTTTATTTTTTGTTATCATTTCATTTTCTGCCACTTTTTAACCCATGTGTAACCCTCCTTTGTTAGAGTCGTAGATCTTGGGGAAGCTGGCTAAAACACTCCTAAACATGTCTATCTTAACTCTCACAATTTTTTCCCTGACAGACTGAGTATGTGAAAATGATATTTTTCAAACCTACACTATTGACTTAGACTGTGCAGATTTGTGTGGATATGAAATAAAATCATGGTCATTTGCATATAGGTAACCAGCTCAGAGAGCAACTTATCTGTAGGTGCATGAATAGAACAACTTATCTATAGGTGCATGAATGATCTTTAATTTGCTAAATAGAATATACTGTTTGTATGGTGCCTGTCAGGTTCTGACTGCATTGAACAAAGCAAGGGTTGTAGGAGAAAGAGAGGGGAGCGGGGAAGAGAGACAAATGGGAAAAGTAATACAACTTTTTTTTTTTTTTCATATTTCACATTTTAATGACTCAGGGCCAGAAAGGTCACGAAGTAGAGGATGGGTCCACAGAGGCTCTAGGAGGGTCAGGAATAGAAGATATGGAAAATAAAGATCAAGGACCTGGATCTCCAGGGAAACTTGGGCAACTTGGTCAGCCTGTGAGTATTTTCTCTCTGTTGAAAGAAAACATGTATTTTAGAAAGGGTAATCCATCACACATACGTGGAGACCTGGAACTGCACAACCTTGCACGCTGTCACCAGTTACACTTATACGAGACGGGTTTTAGCCCAGCAGGTCAGGAGGGTCCTGCCTACACTGCACAAGTATCAGGGGCAGGGGCCTAGTGAGTGACAACCATCAGAAAGCAAAGGCAAGCAGCTGCTGTGCCAACATACAAATGCTCTCAGAGCAGCAATTCCACCAACTCCTTGGGCAGTGCTGCAGCACCCTCCCAGCTGTCATGTTGGAATGTGGACAAAGGTGCAGAACTCACAGACTCCCTTCAGTGACTTCTCTTCAGTGACTTACTTCAAATCTTTGTGAACCATCAGCACAAGATGCATGAGATTAAACAAAGGTGCAAAATATCCCACAGTGCCACAGTGTTTGATATAGTTCTGGTTTGTCATTTTGTCACTGCATGGCATATCACAATTTAATTAATTGCCTTTCTCTTCCGTTGCTTCTATGTTACAGTGTTTTATTCATCTTCCTAAAAAAGATGTTCTATTTTAGGGCATTCCTGGTAAAAATGGATTACCTGTGAGTACTCTTTTGTACATATTTTGGTTAATTGAATTAAGAAAAACACATTTTTATGAGGCTCTGCTACACTGAGGCTTAAGCAGAAAAGTGTTTCCTTCATCTTCTCTCTTTAGAAAACAGTTCCGGTATTGTAGTTGACATCCTCAGGTTGTTAAGAGAGCAAAATCCAGGTTTCTAAGAGAAATTTGTGATTTCCCAGTTGCAAAGAAAGGAAGAGGCATGGCATGACATGGCATGGCATGGCATGGCATGGCATGGCATAAGCAGCTGTACCAGGAATTCAGCTGTGATGCGGCTAGCTTTTTCTGCAGATGGGTATTTCAAAAAGAGGGCATATTCAGACCCCTTCTAGAGGGGTCCTTCATTGACCCTCCATAGACACATGCTTCCATGTTGCCTGCTCCTAACCTCAGCTGCAATTAACTTTGTAGATAATTGAGAATACTTTTGAGTTAATTACAATGTACCTCTCACCCCTTTACTCTTGTGCAGTAATTCAACTGCACCTTCTGCCTTATCATTCGTACTTTCCTTTCTCTGAGTTCCTCTACTTTACCCTTCTCTGTCACATTTGCTGTCCTCTTCCTGGAGTGTTCCTTCCCAGCTTCTCCAGGTAATTCCCACCCCAGGGTCAATCCACCACAAGCTGCTGATAGCCTGCACATGCATCCTCTATGTGAGGTATTGCCCAGCAAAGCACACAATGACAAACCCATAGCTGTCATATTCTGTGCAAGTCTCAGCTGCTGTTCTGTATCTGTCTTCTACTGATGTTCCACTGCCTGGCTTCTTTGTTTCCTTTATCATTTGTTTCCTGCTGCCACTTTGTGCGTCTTTCCCCTCTCCAGGACCTTATCACACAGAGGCTGTCACCATTCCCATGACCTCTCCTCTTTTTCCATACTAACATGTGGCACTGCTGGGAGCTTCCTGAGTCTTCCTGCCCCCTGCAACTGAACCTCAAATGAAACTGGTATGTTTTAAGATAATAAAAAAAAAAATCAGTGGTCATTCACGGGGTGCATTATTGAGGTCCTTTCTGAATGCTGCCTTCAGACACTGGTATCTTCAAAGAAATGTTGCTAGATTTGCAAATATTTAGCCAAAACTCAGGTTATGTGTCATTAAAGTGTTTTTGGACAAGAAGTTTATATTTTATGTATTAACAGAAGCCTGACTACCTTCATGAAGCATATCTTAAAAGAAAATTCTATGAAATCAATATGTCTTAGAGAAAATTCTTCAAATGCAGTTCAAATGCTTCAAAACCAATTGTCTTGTCCTTGTGAAAATAATCCTATTTTCTATCATAGGCATCTTGTGACAGAGTCTTGTACTTTTCGTAGTTACTCTTTTGTCCATGTACATCTGGGTTCCAGTCTTACATACACCCATGCAACTTTACTATTGTTTTGATGGGGCTTCACTCAACAATGAAATTAGCATTTCATGAGAACATATAGCATATATATATATATATATATATATATATATATATATATAGCATATATAGCATATATAGCAGATAGATAGATAGATAGATAGAGAGATATATATATATAGATATATATATAATAATTAGCAATGTTATGTTCTATATTTATGTTGTTTGGTCATTTATTTGCTACTTTTCTATGAACCTGCTACCAGTAACCCTACAGGAAAAATCATCATAGGAAAAAAACCACTGTCCAATATTAGAGACATATTTTTCTCCCTAATGACTTTATATAGCCCATCTTTAAAATTAGGGCAGTCCTAAAACTTTTCAGTAGAGTCCATAACCACAGCTGTCCAGATTCCCAAAATGCCAGTGGGAAAATACTATGTGTTTACCTTCTGAATATTTTCTTGAGTGTCCTAACTGAATTTATTAGCAGCCCCATTTTATAATAGCACTGACTTTAAATCTGGTGGGACTTCTTCCTAGCCCATGAACAAGCCTCTATAGGAAGAGCACATGCATATTGTATGTAGGTAATATGAAGATGTAAAGAAGGATAATTTGGGATTCATTTGACTGGTGAAGTTTAGAATGGAAAATGGGGTGAAATGCTATCTAGTATCCCACATTGCCTGTCAGAGGTACGTCCTCAGGAAGGATCCTAGTTGGTAGAAACTGAACAGATTCAAATGGGTTAGGACAAAAAACTGTTTTAGTAGATGGTGGGAGCAGGCTTAAATTAATGGTATGATACTGTGCACTCAGAGCAGCAGCTGGCAATAGTGTGTTACAAATACTACAGTTTTAAAAATCCTTGCCATCAGTGCTGTGGTGGTCCTGTTGACACTCTGCCAAATCCAGATGCAGCCTGCAGGTGTTTCCATCTGTATCCCCCAAAGCCTTCTCTGCCACTTTGCTGTAGGAAGAGTAGATGTGGTGAGAGACACATTTTGGGCACTGCCAGGAGCATTCTATGCCAAGTCCCATACTTCCTCCAACTGTACAAACCAAGAGTTAGAACCTAGCATCCCTACATCCAGCCTCTGCTGCTAAGTGTACAGCCTGTTCAACCGACATGAAAGAGAATGTCTAATTGAAACACTTATTTCCTTTTAGGGTAAAAATGGACTTCAAGGGTTGCCGGGACTGAAAGGAAAAGTGAGCCCAAAAGGTGAAAAGGTATGTGTCCTCCTAATGTCCAACAATCAATCAGACACTTTTTATTCTTGGACATGTATGAATTTGGTACACTCCGAAAGAGACATAAAAATACGGAATCACAGGAAGAATTTAAACATCATACTGTTCATCCATGAATGGCTGGATGGCACCATACCAGAATCATAAGTATTTTTCAAGGCTGTGAATAACCTTCAGCAGTAGAAGAAGTTGGGCTTTCATAGAAGAGCTAAGGAAGAGGTATTGAACACTTAATAAAGAAAAGTCAACTGTATATAACTGCTCTGGGCAACTTACTCTACTAGCTCAGTGATTTAACAGAGGCAGTATAATCATATTACCCTTAGGAAATGAACATAATTGAAATAAGAGCCAATCCATCTGAAGTAACAGCTTGTATCTTTTCTGAGATGAAGTGAGAAGTAATGGATTAATCTATTATTAAAGCACATGTTGTACACAAAATTGACATACAGATAGTAGCTCCAAGTGTCAAAATAATAATCCCTTTCATCTGTTTAACAAAACAATACAGACTTCATAAATTCACAAACATGACCCACATAAATATCATCTATCCAGATTCATTTGAAATGATCCAGAATCATTTCATAGGTAAAATTAGTCTCCAGTACAGGAATCAGGTCACAAGATTGCAAGCCAACCCCACATCTCTATGTCCAACTGTAATGGAAGATATGTTGAGCAGAGAGTTCTCATAAACTCTAGAAAAGTGAAGGCATGTGGGGCAGTCAGGGAGCATCTCAGGTACATCACAATGGGGACACTCTTGATCTCCTCTGGGGCCTGTCTCAGCTACATGTTCACAAAACCAGGCAGCATGGGAGGCAAACAGGAGGACTTACAAGTCCATGCACAGTCACAGGGCTAGCACCTCTCAGAGGTTACAGAGACATGGTGGGATTGCTCACAACTGGAGTGCTGTGCATGGATACAGGCCCTTCAGGAAAGATAGGCTGGGAAGGCAGATTATCAGAAAAACACTCTATCAGTTGTCAACAGGCATTACAGGCATGTAAATGTCCTTTGACAATTAGCTTTTTAGGTTTCTTGCAAATCTGCTTTGGTCCTTCTTGTGACCAGAGTTATTTCTAAGGTACTTGGTACAGATGTAAATAATTCCTGTGCAGGAAACCACAAAATCAGCCAGGATTCTTTTAATGAAAACAAAGCAAATGGAAAATATGTCCAGATTATGCCCATTGCCATTTCTTCTATTTATAAGCAAAGTGCAAATCAGCAAATGCATTTTATTTTGCAGCTGCTACAGCCGCAGCTCCTGTTAGGTGACCATTGCAATCTTCAGCAACAAGAGCTACACCTGCAGTACCAAATGGAGCACACCCAGGAACTGACTGATTTGCTGATGGCTCAGATTGCAGGCATGGTCTCTGGCAATGTTTTGGCCTGTATCAAATAGACCTTGGCCTGTATCAAATAGACCCCATTAAGACAATGCCTCAGGGGCAGCATCAGTTGCTAACTGCTCCCAGTATGCTACAAGACAAGACTGAGCATAGGTTGGCTCTGTACTCCTCCAGTGCCATCCCAGTAAGCTTTTTTGCTTTCAAATGCCCATGCTGATAGATTTTAATACGTCTAAAGTTATTTCATGCAAAATGCACAAAAAAATGTACTCAAAATGCTAGCTTTGGACATGCAGGGCTAAAAGGAGTCCCAGAGTCAAGTACCTAAGGCTTGTGGGCCCAGCCAGTCTGTTCTAGCTGACCTCACAGCCAAAATCCATCCAGCCTTACCTTATTGTTCAGAATTGACATCAGGAGAACATTCTAGCAGCAGGAGAAGCAGCTTACCTGTAGAGAGCAAAAGTTATATTAGAAATGAAAATACTCCAGTAGTCTATTCCTGATTACTTTTATGTCTCATTTAATAGACATCTTGAGCTTAGTTTTTCATTTAAAAATTGGACTAATATTTTCTTCAGACATTTCAAAGAGACACTGTGAAGTTAACAAAAGAGTGCTAAAAATCCTAACAATAGGTTCAAAAGGACTGAGGAAAGCTAACAGCTTCATATGCAGAACTTTGTCTTGGCAATACTTTAAAGAGACAACTCCTGCAGTAAAAACAGGACAAACAAGAAGACACCACTCTGATCCTCTTTTACACGTCTATTATTTTTAAATTATCAGTTGTTCAGAAAATTGCTTCAATATTCTAGTCAGTGTGATTTCCTAGGCCTGGCTGTATTGGTAGAGTGACCAAAGCTTAAAGAACACGCAAAAAATCAAAACTGTTATACTGTCTGAAGACAGTCAGCACTTTTTCCAGTATAACAATATCAAAATTTCAGGAACAGTAGTAGGATCCACCTTCCTCTTTCTGCTTCTTCTAGTTGAAAACAGAAAGCCAGGAGTGGATGGGGTACTACAAATCAGAGGGGAGTGGGAAGCTGGCTGCCACTTTTCCACCATGGTCCGTGTTCTGTGCAGAGATACAGCCATGAGATGCTCCTTGGGAACGGATACAGTCAGGCTTCCTCAAAATTACTGTGACCCAAATGTGAGATCTGGGGTTTTTGTCTTTCTTGCAGTGCATACAAAGTGGAAGAAATTGCATGAAACCAAACACTGCCAGGAATTAATGTAATAGTCATTGGAAAAAAGTGAGAATGTGTTAAAATGAATGAAGAGCATCTGTAAATGAACACACTGGCAGACAGTGAAAATAGCCCCAGATTAATTAAACACATTCTCTGTGGATATGACTGAAGTATCACTGTAGGAACCATGTGACAAAGCCACAGGGAACAAAGAACTGAATGAGTACATTTATCTAATGAACTCTCAAGCATAAAGAGCAAGTGACCAAAAGGCAGTTAAAAGGCAGTGTTTCCTGCTATGTAACCAAATATGCAAATTTATAGAACACAATTAAAATGCTCATAAGCCCAGATAGCAAATTGGCAGGTTAGAGGGTAAAGCACAGATAAGTGGAGGCAAAAGCTCAACTCTTGACTTGAGTGAAAAATACTGCATTTGAGCAGAAAAAATAAGTCACAAACATCTTAAGCTGAAGCAGTTCAAAGTAACCTCAGCACAATGTCAGAGGTGAAGTAAGAAAGACGAATTATAAAAAATGGTAGTAATTATAAGAGAAAATGGCGCATATTTGAGCACGGTCTTTCATTGTGTTGGCAGTAGATAAAGGTCAACACACAGAAGAAAAATCATGTCATGACAGTATTGAAAAAAGCATTACAGAGGGTAGCAATAAATCAAGACATTTACAGATTGAGTACCATGGTGTGATCACACTGACTACATTTTTTTGTTTTCATTTGGTTTGGGTTGGGATTTTTGGGATGGGACAAGGGTTCATATATAGTATACCCTAAAAATGCAAGATCCATGGTTAAACCTTATTCTGGAAAGACATATGCCCTGGCTAATGCTGTTAATGCTTCTTGTACACTTGCAAATTCATTGCAGAAGTTAGAAAAGGAAGAGTTCTTTCTTACATTGCCAATGCAAAGATCATGTTCCTTGGGAGCTTGTCTTAGAAATGAACAAAGTCCAACCCTGCTCATAGCGTCTAAGCAGCCACTCCTGTGACTGAAAATCCACACAGATTGTAGCTAGTGCTTATAGTCTTTTTAAATCCTTGCTGATTTATCTTAATTCCCATTTCAGGGTGATCCTGGTGAGGGATTGCCAGGACCTCCTGGACTACCAGGACTCACAGGACCATCTGCTCCTTCCAGAGGATTAGTGAGTATTTGGGGTTCTCTGTCAATGAGCTCAGCTTGCCACAGAGGAATCCGGAACTAAATAGGAGGTTTTCTCTGGGAAAGTAGCCTGACTGCCACAGAGATAATCATGTTTTCTAAAACATTCATGCAGAAATGCAAATAAATGTCTGACTGAAGTGTGTGAATACTGTAAGCTACATAAACACCCAGTATTCACATTTTAAAATGTCAGTGGATGAGTGTGCTCTCCTGTGCAAAAGTAACAATATATGGGTGAACATGAGACAAGAATTTCCACAAAAAGGTGTTCTAAACCTAAATTATTAATTTCTTCCTGCTACTAAACAGAGAAATGGTCTGACAGTCAGTTATGTTTTCTGTCATTAAATACTAGAACACATACCAGCGTGATGACAGTGTTTGTACTTTAAATGCTCAGTGCTCAGGCAATGTTAGAGAATGAGTTTCGGATCCATCTTACTGCTGTACTTGGACTTTTCCCGCTATATCTGTGAGGATACGTATGCATGCAGCTAAGGAAGGAATCTGGCCTGAATTTTCGGTACATGGTGTGAGAGCTGATTTTATGCTTAGACATAGTTCACCACGGACACCAGTGGAAATCCTGGGGTGGACTTTTAAACAAAACCATCTGTCACACTGGGTATCATGACTATTTAACAAGATAGTTTGAAACATATTCCCCCGGCCAAAATGGATTATATGCTCCCCTGATTCTGGGTCTGCTAAATTTTGCCAATATATTTCTGGAGCACAAAAACAGATTAACAGTGTTCTGCTGCACTGTTGAGCCTGCACTGATGCTGACTTCCAGAGACCAGCAAGGCAGCTCCAGATCCCTAGGACAAGGTGCTCCAGACCAACAGTTTTACCTAGTCAAAGACCACTTCTATAAATGCAACAGGGAGCACCAAGTCCTGCACTGCCAATAATTTCTTGTTCTCTGTGACAGCAAGTTTAAAGGCCTTTTATTCTGTAGTGAAGTGGGAGAAGTCTCAGTGCAGCCAAGGAATGCATCCTTAACTCCCAGGCATTTGAAACATCAGCTTTGGTATTTTGATAACTTATTCAAGTAGTACTTCTCTCTGTTTTTCTTTGTAGTCTGCAAAATGTACACGGCTATGAAACTCACCAAAGACTAAGCACTAAGGTGTTTTATCAACAGAATGTTTTAGAAAATTGATTGATATTGATTTCTCTTTATAGAAGTCATCTTTTTGATTCCAGTTTTAAGTTGTAAGAATCTCAGAATTTGGCTTATCAAATGAGGGGCAAATTCTAGGAAACGGGTTATTTTTAAGATCTGCATTTTAGGATATTCTTAATGTTGTCAGATACCTCTCTGAAGTTAAAATTTGTCTGAGACATAATTTCAGTTCACTTAAACAGTCACATGACCTGCAGGATAGTTATCACTGGGCTCATAGAGTAAACACACTGCTCAGTTATTACAAAAGATGGTGTGAAACACCAGAAACATAAGTGAAATATTTTTCCTGAATTATAACTCATTTTATTGGTGACAGACTCCTGTAAGGATATTGATAGCTGTATTTCCAGTTAATGTCAAGTGATATTTGCATTTGTCATCATTAGAAGCGATAATTTAAACTGGAATTTTCCTAATTTCAGAATAGACTGGAAACTGAAGAATCGGGTTCTGGAGATACTGAGAGCATCAGAGAGACTAAGATTTTAAGAGTAAGTATATATTGATATTTCTCATAATAAAGAGCTTTATTTTACTGATGCAGGTTGTAGAAGGTCAATTTCATAATGCAAGTTTTATACAAGCTTATATTACAGCATCCAGAAAGGATTTGTAGGATTTCATTTCAAGGTCAGAAAGGCCTAAATGCTTGTGAGTGGGGAAGAAGCATGAGACAGGAGGCAGCCAAAAAAGAAATAATGGCAAGAGGACTTTTTAAAAAGAGAAAATGCTTTTAATCTGACCGTGAGAAGACAGTAAATAGGAGAGTAATGGGAATCATAGATTCACAGAATCATAAAAAGACCTTAAATGTCACCTTGTTCCAGCCCCCCTGCCATGGGCAGGGAAACCTTCCACTAGACCAGGTTGCTCAGAGCCCCATCCAACCTGACCTTGAGTATTTCCGAGGATGCAGAATCCACAACTTCTCTGGGAAACCTGTTCTAGTGCCTCACCACCATCACAGTAAAGAATTTCTTCCTAATATCTAATGTAAACCTACTCTCTGACAGATTGAAGCCATTGCCCCTTAACCTGTTACTACATACCCTTGTAAACAGCCCTTCTCCTGCTCTCTTGTAAGCCCCTTTTAGTCAGTGGAAGGTGCTATATGACCCTGGCCTTTGGTTTTTTTTCAATTTGGAGTACCTGTTCTAAAAAAATAAGTGTGTCTGTATGAAATGATTTATAGTGCAGCTTTCTGGTGAACTGAACATCAGTAACACTGCAGCTTTCTGAGTTCATTATGATTCCTATGAACTCCAGAATGCTACAGCACACTGGAGGCCTCTGCTTTGCAACACAACTAGCAATATTTTTCATTCTTTCAGACTGGTTTCTGCCTCAGGACTTCTTTCTTTTTCCTCAAAAGTGCTTAATACCTTATTCTCAAGGCCCTTCAGGAGTCAATTGCCACATGCTGAAAGTTAGCTATCTTGCCTAATTTAGGAGCCTCTTAAGATGCCCTTTGTAGGTAACAAGACAGGTGAGTGCCCTGCAGAAGGCTCTGTTTACTGTACTGAAAATCCATGACCCTCTTCTAGATAGAATCCTGTACATGGCCCTAAGTCAGAATTAAAGATTTCCTGACCGAGACTGCCATGGCCCAAAACTTCAAGCTGGCTATCTCTGCCTGCTAATGCAACCAGTAACACAGATGAACTTGGACATGAGGGGAAATATTTGCAAATGTATTGTTTCTCCTAAAATAACATTTTGCTCATTTAATTCAATTCATTCAATTTAAATACCTCTGCTCATGTCCATGCAGGATACATCTTTAGAGCAGAGGCCAGTTTTACAGCATTAAGCAGGTCTTGACCATGAGTAGAGATTCTCAGTGCTCCAGCAATAACATGGAGAAACCCTATGAAATGGTAGAGGAGAAAAAACCAACCACTTCCCTCTGTACAATGATCCCTTTGTTTCATTATGGTTAGGTCTCTTATCATTAGGTTGATCCTTGGGATATGTCTGAGATCTGTACTGGGTTACAGGGAGCTGATGCGAAATATTTTGGTTTTCAATGTCCTCCTTGTTGATGCATGCTATGAGGTGGCACAGTTCAGAGAGCATGGGTGAGGAAGCTCAGTGTGACCCCATGTAAGGGTGTAACTCAAATTGGTTCTCGGTGAAGCAGAAGTGGGATAGAAACCCCAGTTGAGTTTTATAAGCCTGAGCAGTCTATGTGAACTTTATCCTGTTCCATGGATATAGAAATGAACCTGGATAGGATAATTTCTAACAGTCGTGCTGATTTATACAGGGTCTTCCAGGGCCACCAGGCCCTCCAGGACTGCCTGGTCTTCCAGGAAAGCCAGCACCTGATTCAGGTGTAGGACCTCCTGGGTCACCAGGAGAAGACGGAGCTTCTGGGGAACGAGGCCCTGAAGTGAGTACCCTTTTGTGCACAAACATTGATGCTGTTTCTGTCCTGCAACACTAAGTTCTAAGACATACAATCTGTGTAATTCTTAATAAAATTGCAGAATATTTTTAATTTAAGCGCTCGAATCTTATGCAAATTTATTTATTTAAAAAAGTCTTGTTAACCAAAGCACATTACTACACAGCAGTAATGTACATTTGACAGACAGACACTGGTGAATTGGGATCAGAATAAATAAAAATTAAGAATGCTTTTACCAACACTGAATAAGACTAAGTATCAGTTTTCCTGTGGTACTTTCAGGAAAATGAAGTTTGTTAAATCACTTATATAAGCTTCAGAGAATTTGTAGAATAAACTGAATTTTCTTCTTTCCTCTTCCATCCTTTTTTCAGCTAGGTAGAAACACTTATTCCTCTGGACACGTGAAATATAATTCTACTCTAAAAAATGTTGCTAAAGTCTGACTTGCAAATAAATCCTCAGTAAGGTGGTTTTTTCAGTGGAGAAAATCATTTTTTTAGCACTGAAGAGCTCTGAGAATACTCTCTGGAACTATGAGATTAGCTCTGCTGGTTGGAGCATGGTGCTATAAAAAGCCCAGGTTGTAGGTCTGATCTCTGTGCAGGCCATTCATCTAAGAGTTGTACTCGGTGATCCTTTCCGATTCAGAATAATCTCTGATTCCATATATTTAATAATCTGGTTCTCTTCTTCCCTATCAACAATCTGCCAGCAGCAGTTCTTCTCAGGACAAGATTTGTCCTGTACATCACACAACCCTCTAAGTGAGTCACCATTTCTGTTCCTGACAAGGTGTCATTGGTATATATATCAAGGAAGTGTGTGGGTGACAGGTGTTGAAAAGGAGATCTCACTATATCTCAGCTGTCTTGGAGGGCTTTTTTTTTTGAGGATAACCAAGTTGGGAGTTGATACAAAATCTTAAAAGTGTTTGGCCATCCAGGTGGAAAGCAGCATCTTTAGTGCAAAAAGAAGTTAGGCACCTGAAAGCCTTTAATATGGGATTAAAGGGTCAAGTGCACAGGAAGCCAAGGAAATTCATTATTCTCTGCATCTACTGATTGTAAAAGGATGGCAGTATAAAATAAAAAAGTCTGAAATGCTGAACAGATTTCATCTAATTGCTAAACACCCAACAATACTCTTTTTCTTGTCTGAATCCAAGACAGATCAAATTGTATTGAGGATTACAAATATAATTTAAGGAAAATGCATTGGCAAGTCTTACAAAAAAGGCAGTTACCCTAATGTTTTATTTACTGCATTTGATAAAGTTCAGTGTTAGATTAGAAGGTTCTCTATAACAGTTTCTTTGCAATTCAAAATGTACCTTCAACTTTCCTGACTGTGGCTGTTTCTATATCTTTAGAATATAATGTAATTCAAATGGTCTAGGATATAGTACTAAAATTTGCCATAAAAGAATAATGTAAAAAGGAATTAAAAGAAAATGGAGAAATATGTATCAATTCATCTTTTGCTTTGAAGATGAGTGTATTCCCTCTTGTGTAGTTTGGGATTTCACAGCCAATAACATGAACTACTTATAGACAGCCAATTTTCTGATGCAACAGAAATCATTGTTTCAGGATAGTTCCTGGGAAACACATTAGTTAAAAAAGTAGAAGTTAAATGTCAATAAGACTAATAAAGAACATTCTCAGAAGAATCAGTCCAGGAGAAATCTGCAGGCTGCTGAAAGAAAACTCCAGCTATTAAGAATACAGACCCATGCATTCGCACAATTTCAGATGACCTAAGAAACTGTCATCCTGCTTTTCAAAGTTTTGTATACATTTACATACTCTGGATGAATGAAGTGAAATCAATTCCTAGAAAATTTTTTTTGGTTGGAAATCCTCATTAAGCATCACATTAACACATTTGTGTTATAAAGGATTTACAGCTGTGAATTCTAATTCCAGAAGACCAGTCAATCCCTTGAAGTTGAGGACAGGCTTAAGTCCTTGCTAAATCAAAGAGTTTGTGGTATTTATCTGACTAAATACACTTTTACTAAATGCTAGATTAAATAAAATTGACTCATAGCATTGTACAGGGATATTTCTATCATAATTTTTTGTTTGAGGTAGCTCACAAATGCATTAATATACCCTGACGAGAATAACAAATGTCCCAGTGTTGCCTGCTAGCTACATGAGAGAAACTATTCCAAACCTCTAAAGGAAATTAGCCATTTTAGCACCATAAAGCCTAACATTGCTAAGCAGTTCAGTGAAAGTAATCAGTAGACTTTAGAACAGTTATTGTTCTTAGGTCAGCCTCTTTTCTTATTCTCTTCTGTCTATGTAATCATCCCAAAATACAATATGAAAATGTTTGAAACATACTGAAAATATTTCTGATTATTCTCAATATTTTAAAAAATCCATTTGTTACTCTATGAGCAGTGCATCCAAAGGGCAAAGCAGGGTGGGAGGGAGGGAGAGAGCCAGAAAAATGAGGCTTTGTAAAAATTCTGAAAACATCAGAGGGAAACAATGTTTTCTATCCCCTTCACTAGACATTTATATCCATCCCCAAAATAGATGAATAAATAAATATTATTAAAGATCCTCAGAGGCCACAACACACCCCTGTAAATGTAGTTAAAGGCTTTCAGAGCCCAGTTTTAAAAATGTAGGTTGTGCAATATGCCTGTCACCTTACCTTACCTTCTGGGCTGGACTTCAACACCTGTCCTGATTTATTGGTTGACCCTACAAAGCCAGTGTTTCCCAGCCTGTTTCCTCAATCAAATGCATGCAGGATACAAGAAGTCACAGATGCAACACCAGAAATTGGGTGGAGAACTTAATATACACTTTTCAAGGCAAAATTACAGTGAGATGTCATGAACATTATGAACAACCAAAGCAAAGTGGCAGTGCCTTTTCTTCTGCAGAAGGACCCTTCAGGAGTACTGCTCCTGAAAGTGTAGAAATGCACCTTCAGGCTCAGCTACCCAGGGACACCTGGCAAAGTGAGTCTGAATGAACCAAGTGCTGCCCCACATGGGGAGCTTAGGCCCAGCCTCATCGTTCCCATGTGAGGACACTGGGGTTTTATGAATCAAGACCCCTGTAAACCTACTGGCTTTTCTGTTTGCAGTGACAACACACAAGTCTCTTGTTTGACACCATTCCCTCCATATCACAACTGCTTTTAGTGATTCTACCACACAGGAAACCTGGCCACTGATACTGTCAATACCAAGGTTTTCTCAGCTGGACTCGTCTAGCACTGACATTGCCAAAAGTGTGGATAACTGAGGTGCCTGGGGATTTCAACCCCATTGTGTCTTTTACAGTTTTGTCAAAACCTACTTGGATAGCACCATAATCTCTCATGCTAAGGTTTTATTTACAATATGCTGAGTTTTATTTTTGCTTATTATTCTATGATTGTTGTCTATAGTTTTCTGTTAAAAAATATTTAAATACTGGTTTGATACAAAGCCAAACTCTCAGAAGACAAGAAATAAAAGTGTTAAAACTTAGTGGTGGGAGGTGCTACACATCTGCATCACCGGTTGGTACCTAATTCCTAAACTCGTGTTTTAGAAATCAAGCTCTAAAGTGGCATCTGCTTTAGATTTACTGTCATCTACAGGGTCCTCAAGGTCCTCCTGGCTGTGATGGAGTGGTTGGCCCACCAGGATGGAAGGGAGAAAAGGTGAGTTAAATGTATGTCTCACTCCTACTTCAGTGGAAAATCTTTGTTAATTATAGGCTGTAAAAATCATAAACAGTTGTCCCTGCAACACAATAGCATCTGGCTTCAGTATTTTTTAATGGAATCCAGATATTAATGGCTTATTAGGACACATCTCAAAAGACATATTCAGAAATCCAGAATTTCATACTGGATACTGTCTCATTTTCTGTAGCATGCAATTACAATTCTCCTGAATTACAGATTGCTTTCTTTTTAACTGAGAGGTCTGATGTTTCAGATGAAAAAAAAATACCATAAATGTGGGGGGTTTTGCCTAATCATCTTATTCTAAGTACTTAGAATTCATTTTCTTTTACAGGGTGATCAAGGTCTAACCGGTTCTGCTGGTGCTAAGGTAACAAAAAAGACAGTGTCTTGATAGAATGGCAGGATCACTGTGATGCAGCACATTACTAAAAATGGCTGAGAAATCTTAAAGATTATAATTGTGCAACCTAATGAAGCGGACAAACCTGGTTTCTCAGTTGGCCAGCATGCTTCTCTTTGAAATGTGGTGTAGTCAAGTAACCTTGGCTAGATGCCACTCTCACTCCCCTTCCAAGCAGGACTGGGAAAAGAGATGATGAGATGGAAAACAACTTGTAGGACAAGATAAGGCAGTGTTTACTAAAGCAAAAAGAAAGTGAAAGTTTTCATACATATAAACAAAGAGAAAAAAATTTGATCTCTACTTCCCATCAGTGAGTAATGTTCAGCCATCTCCTAGGAAGCAGTTGTTCCAAAGGCAAATACTATAAAGTGACAAATGTCCCCCGTTCGTCCTCCCTGCCTTCCCTTCTATATATGAGCTGACATCATACAGTATGGAATACCCCTTTGGTTAATTTGCTTCAGCTATTTTAGCCTAGTTGTGTCCTCTCCCAGGATATGGCCCATTCTCCGCCCACTTGATGAGAGGACGGGATGAGAGAATTGTTAAAGAGACGGCACTGATGGTGTGCCAGTGCTGCTCAGCAGCAGACAAAAACTGGTGTGTTACCACCACCTTTCCAGCTACAAATGCAAAGCAGAGCACCGTGAGGGCTGCTATGGGGAAAACAAGCTCCAACTCAGCCAGAATCATTAGACGCTACCAGCAGGTCGAGAGAGGTGATGCTCTCTCTCTCTACTCTGCCCTCCTGACAGCCCACTTGGAGAGCTATGTCCAGCTCTTGGAGCCCTGGCACAAGAAAGACATGTGCCTGTTAGAACAAGTCCAGGGGAGGGCTATGAGCATGATCAGTGGATGACCTCTTCTGGAAATGTTCAAGGCCAGGTTGGGTGTGGTTTTGAGCTGCCTGGTCTAGTAGTAGATATCCCTGCCCATGGCAGGGGGATTGAAACTTCGATGAGCTTTCCAACCCAAACCATTCTGTGATCCTATAAAGCTTCTTACTTGACTCTTCTTAGGCATATTCAGTGCATCAATAAACTGAATTCTTATTTTAGGGTGATACTGGAGTCACTGGCCCCAAAGGAGAAGTTGGCCCTATTGGGTTTCCTGGAAAACCTGGACCACCAGGACCTCCTGGGCCTCCTGGGCCCCCTGGACCTCCTGGACCACCAGGACTAAGTTACGACTTGGGATTTGAGGTATTTTGCTGTTCTGAAGTTTGTTGTAACAATGAATATATTTCCTCCAGAGGAAGGACAATGTGATCACCTGTATATTTCATAGGTATTTAAGTCTGAATTGATGACAGAGTAATTTGTTCTAGACTGAAATTTGCTGAGGAGTGTAAATACAGAGACACACTAATTTCTGACCTCACGGTCTCTTCTACTTAGAACAAAAATGTTCTATTAAAAATATAAAATTGCAGACATTACTTTTTCTACTTCTGGGAATAGTACCTTCATCACTTAAAAATATGAGATTGGGCAAGCTCAAGATGAGTTTTGCATATCATTTGAGAACTGTTGGAGCAGAATGTGGCTTTGCAATAAAGAAAGGCAAGGGAAGAACACCCAGGTTCAAAAATTAGAGCTGCTGCCCTAACATATTTGTGAAGAGAGGTCAAGAAAATGTCAATATCAATATTCATATTTGTGTCTTTCCTTTTTTTCTCCTTTTTTTCCCATATACTTTCCAATTCTAATTTAACTGTTTGGCTCAGGAAAGTCTTTCCAAAGTTTTTTATATCATAATAAAATTTGCACAGTAACTCAGGGCAGTCTCATCAGAGAAGTAAGAATCTTTGACTGAAACTACTGGCCACCTGTAGAGCAGCTGCAGTAAAGTGGTGGTGTTTAAGACACCAGTTTACCTACACATTTCTCTTAGTTTCTACCCCAGCTCTTTTGTGTTTTTCTTTTCTTTACTCTACAGACAGTTTGAGGTGTCACAGACATGATCACTAATGCTTGTTTAGAGACCTAATTTGCTTTCTGAGATCTGACTAAAGAATATTGTACTATATACACCACTGGTTAATAATCTCACTGATGTCAGTGAATTTCAATGGACAAAAATCTCTCTCGCAGTTCACAAATTCCTAATTGCCAGCACCGAAATTGTTAGCAAGGAACAGCTTGAAGTTTAAGTATACAAATAATCCTTTGCCTTGTCTTAGGTACACTACACTGGTTCACAGTCTCCCCTGAATAAATATTTACTTGTCTCAGGATGAGTTAAGGACCACTGGCAAGTCATATCTTCATCCCAGGCCTGGTCTGAATTTTAGCCCAGAATAATGGCTTCTCTGAATTACAGTCATCTTCAGTGACCTTTGAGGACCCATTATTTAAGAGATTCTCCACTTTTCCCCATTAGCACTATTTGCGTAGAAGGCAATGTGCCCTTATTATGTCACCAAAGAGTTCTCCTGAAATTAGGTACTTAGGATCTAACTCTGCCACTTTTGATACCTAAGTCTCAGAGGAGCAAACTTAACAGATGAGCAAGAAAGGGTGAAAACTGGGAGCCCCCACTTTTATGGATGCAAATGCAGAAGGATTTGAGCTCTAACTGCAGTAACAGTATCTTGACTGGCTTCAATTTGAACTTTGCCTAGTCCAAACAAAATTAGCATGATTGTCATTTCCCTGAGAGGAATACTACTTTAAACAGGCTTGCTAGCTGTTGCTGATCTTTTGGATGCCCACCCCTGCCATCTGTTGAGGCAGCACCGTGGTCTGCCAGTTTGTGAGGGTGACACTACCTTTTGGTTGGCAGCCTGTTTATTGCTGTAAGGCTGTTTTTGCAAAACACTCCTGTTAGCACTTGTTAGCATCTGTGATCAGCTATGTGCAAAAACCAAATGGCATGGTGCTTGCTGGCACTTATGCTTGCCAAAAGAACAGTTTGAGCTGCAGAAGGTACCTGGTAAACCCATTAAAAACATGCAGATGTCAAAAGAGATGATGTGTTATATCAAGCAAGCATCAAGCACTCTCTTAAAGTGAAAAACAGACTGGCACAGTACAGTCAAGGGAAAGGGCCCAGACACACAGAGTGGTTTACCCTAAGCAGTGAGAATTTGATTAAACAGGCCAAAGAGAATATGAGGAGATTTTCTGTTGGTCCTTGATAGACCAATAGCTGATGTAGGAGCAAAAAGTCTGAATAACAATAATTTAATATCAGGTGAAGTTGCACTAAAGGTCTCTCACCTTGGTCCCCCAAAAGGAAGGATCTGATTCTAGCTGTGCATTCCTTCTGCTTCTCTTACGCTTGTGGAGTTGGCAGAAAAGGTCAGAAGAAGATCTCTCTTTTTCAGTGGAGTCAGGTCAGATGATGTTTTCCATACCTTTGGTGTTAAGCTGTCATTTAATAGTAGCTGATGTTCATCTCATTGGTATCTCACCCTTTCCCTTACACCATCTCCCAAGTGCATCACAGCTGGGCTAAGCTGAGCCATTTCAAGTCACTATCTGGCAGAAAGCTAAGTAGGCCAGAAGCACGGGTCCTCTAAACATGGTAAGCTGACACAAGGGCTTGTTGTCACAAGGAGGTAGAGATTCTCCTTTGCTCCTGTTCCTTCTCCCATCTGCAGATATTCCTGACACATGCCTGCCCTTCACATGCACTAACATTCAGTATTCCATCCATTGTCCCAAAAGCCAATTTAATTTGCTAAAATTTTAGGGAACACTTGCACCCCAAATGTAACATATTTTCTGCCATTTTAGTCATCTAAAGAAAAATGAGGGGATTCAACACAAAATGCTGATGTTGCAAGTGAAGGCTGTATGGCTGTGAGTAGGGAAGTGAAACAAAGAAATATTAAGGTTTTTCCTTTTCAGAAAAAGGAAACAGTTAAGCCAGCACAGCTGCAACTAAAACTTCAGCTAAAAGCAAGTGAACAGTTCCCTGCTGGCATGGTTCATCCAAATGTTTTGAAGCACAGTCTGACAAGTTTAGACTAGGCACAAGCCAAGGGATAGGAACATGACAGGTACTGGTCCTGTAACAAGTAATTATGGCAGCCTGCAATTTTATTACTTTGCTGCTTTGGAACTGGCAGCTCCTACTTTTACCATGGATCTGGAACGCCATAGAGCAATGAAAGCTGGAGGGAGGTTGCTGCTTTCTGTGCAGTTTCCTTTAAAACTACTAAAAAATCTCCATGGGAAATAGGTAGTCTGCTCTCAAGGACTCCCACTACACAAAGACTTCTTTCTGGAGTTAGCAGAGGGAAATGGAAATGGACAGTAGGCCAGAGCAGATAGCCTATCATGAAAGTCTCGGGGAACTGAGCTTGCTTAGTCTGGAGAACACTCAGCCTTCATCTCTGCAAGGTTCCAAGACCTAACCAACCTGATTGGAATTCAGTGTTGACACTGCTTTTGACAGGAAAGGTGGGCCAGGCAGCCTCTGAGAATCATTTCAACATAATTAATTCTACAATTTGATGGTGGAACTATTTTTTTCTACTCAATTTCAGAAAGCAGTATTTTAGGCAGGAGTTCAATATTCAACTGTGAGAATTAGGAAGAACCTTTATTGATAAAAAGGGATTGCTGCCCTTAACAAACTGTTTGCAAGTTTTCCCTGCCGTAAATCAGTTCTGGCAACCCTTACTAGTCATTAGTGTTTCCACAGCTGGGTGGCAGGTAAATGCTATACAGAAAAATACTGCTTAGAGGTGTGCTTAAACAAATTACATACCGTCTCACTTCTGCTTGATGTTCTTCAGCCTGAAGGGCTGGAGCAATGGTGTCAAGTTGGCAAGACAGTAAAGACCAGAGTTTCTGTAAGGAAGACCAACACATTTTTATCACATTTGAGCAAAGCCTGTCTTCAGATCCATCTTCATATCCATTTGTCTCAGAAAAAAAGTTAATGAGAAAAGATTAAAATATTTGTGTTCAGTATGTTTCCAGTTTTTACAGAACTTCAGAAAACAAAGAAACAAAGCAGTTGAAAAAAAAAAAAGCAACCAAACAAACCAGGAAAAAAAAAAAAAAAAAAAAAAAACCCACACATAAATTCTTAAATTCTGTAGCATTTTGTCTCTTCCATTAGGATATGGAAGGATCAGGTAGCATCGATCTGTTAAGTGAGTCAAGAATTCCCGGATCAAGGGGGCCAAAGGTGAGTGGGTGTTTTGAGGGAGGGGAGTATAATATGTTGTTAGGTTGTTTGGTTTGTTTTGGGTTTTTTTCCACAGAAGTTTCCTGCATTCTGCTTTTTGGAAACGTATGGCCCCAGTCAGCTATAGATGGAGAGTCACTATAATGAGATGGATTCACTTGCCACAGAATGTCATTAAAATAACTGTGTCCTCCAAAGACTCTGGAATTTCTCTGATACCTCATTTGCTAATGATTTTTTTTTTATTCTGCTCTGATATATTTTTGCGATATTAAAGGATGAAATAAGGGTTTTCATGTTATCTAGCTCTCTGTTTCTTCTTTTACCCTAATAGATTCCTTTCTCTCATATGAAGGTGAATCACACTTATGAAGATGAAACTGAAATGTTATAGTTTGACAATCAAATGTGTGTAATACGACATGCAACCTTTAAACTAAAAATTTGTTCCCAGTAGCATGGAAGCAATGTCACACACAAAGGGATGCTTTTTTCTCCATCAGTGTGTCTCAGGAGATTTTTTGCTAGTGTGGGCCACTTAAATCATCAAGTAGGGAATATGGGAATATATTGTATCAGTACCAATCAGATCCTTTGGATTTATTGTCATCCTTAACAGTAGAAGGTGCTCCAGTGGTTTAGTCTGGCAACAAAAGGAGACAAAGGCATGATCCTGTAGCTGCTTATGAGTCTCTGAGGGGCAAGTGCAAGTATGATGAAGCCAAACTGTTCCTTGTAGTGCCAGATGGGGCAGCAAGGGACAGTGGTCACAATTTGCAGCTTGTGATGTTCAGGCTAAGCCTTAGGAGAAGGCTGTTCACTAGAAGGTTGGTGCAGGGCTGGGGCAATTCGCCCAGGGAGGTTGCAGAAGGTCTGGTCTGGTCTTGGAGTTATCGAGACTTTCCTGGACAGAAACGTAACTGGATTAGATGGCCTCCACAGGCCTGTACAATCCTGTGCCTGTGATTCCATGAATCATCAGGCACCAAATGAACACTGGAGGCAAGAGTGACTTTGAGCAGCTCTTTACTGTACTGGTTGAAAGTACTAGTAATTGGGAGTCACTGAAGTTGTAGCTGATAGCTTAGAGAATTTTGCCCCCTCTTACGTTTTTTCCTAGATACTAAAAATATCACAAAAATACGCTAACAAAAATAAGTATTGAATCTGCTAGCTGAAACAAGAAGGTGTCCACAACCAGGGCCAAAATTGCACATTCTGACCTGCCTTAGTCACAGCCTTTCTGTCACATTTGGTTTTATAACAGGCATTGTTTCCAAGTCACTCAGCTATAAATATTCAAAAAATGCCTTGTTGCAGTTGAACAAAATTTTCCTGTTACTGTTTAATTAGTCTGCAGTTTGAGTCAGTACAGAAGGCAGATGAGAAAAAGATAAGAAAAATAAGAATTCTGCTGTAGTTATGAAAATGCTTTTATATACTTACTGGCACTGCATCATCAGCCATTTACACCTTATCACAACTCCAGAGTACCCAGTGATGTTTAGGTGAAATCAGAAAACCTGTTTCCAAGGGGGCTGCAGCTCAAAACTGCTGCTAGGAAATAAATTAAATTTATTGGCACTGTCTTTGTATCTGTTGAGAGTTCTATTAATATTTTATCAGAAAGTAGTGGTTGTGGTTTGAAGTAGAAGTAGATTTTTTTTTTCTGACGGCTCAGCCCTCATTTCCAGGGTTTCTATTTTTTTCTTCCACTGATCAGTGTAAAGTTTCATTGGTGTCTTCTCATTATTTAGCATTACCATTTATTAGTGCCTTCATATGCCAGATAAAGACAATTCAATCACTTTGTTGAATTCCTTTCTCTTCCATTCAACTTTCTACAATGAACAATAATTAATTGCTGTCCATTTTACCATCAAAGAGCCATAACTGTTCTTTACAACCCATGTCACCATATAGACATGAAAGGAATTTGAATTTCCAAATGTTTTTTGAAACAAACTTTTTGCAAAATTGCTTTTAAACCTAGCAAGACTGTTGCCTCTAAACTGATGGCATATCTTAATTTTAGCCAAGTGTGCAAATTCAAAAAATTATAGGCAGTTGAAAGCAATCCATCACAACAAATGCACTTGGATAAATTTATTTCTAATATTTTCTAAAAATATGTATAGCATGAAGTGACAACTAAAGTTGCATTTGTAAGAAAAAGTACATTTTATTGCTCTCTGTTAATACTACAGGTCTGCAGCATTGTTTTTTGTAACAGTTGTGGTTGTGAGTTAAATTTTTTTCTGAAAAAAATTTATTTTTAAGGGCCATGTGGATTCACCAGTAAATTCACTGTATTTTTATAGGGTTCTGCAGGAAGACCTGGACAGCATGGGCTATTAGGACCAAAGGTAAAAACACCTGGAATATAACCTATACTGCTTTGGCATCTATTTTTTATATTTTTTTATTTCTATATTCCCAGAATTTTCCTGAACATAACAGTATTCATTTAAAATTCATATGCTGATTAAGTTGGGGCAAATTTTGTTCCCATTTACACTGGATATCTATGTAGAATGTTATTAGAATGAAGGTTATTAGAATTATTTCACATCCAACAAGAGCAGTGAGTAAATATTAACTGGGCGATTGCATTCCATGGCATCTTTGTTAAATTTTTTTTTTGGACATTTGGCAATTTCTCTTTGTTGCACATTTATATGTCACTCTGGTCCCTGAGAGGTGACATGTATGCTGTTGAAAGAGAAATCTGCATGAGGAGGCCTTCTGATCCCAGAAGGCAATAGGAAAACATTCTGGAAGGGGCTCAGGGAAAGAAAGGGTGACTACTTTGCCTTGGTTTTATTTGAGCTTAGAAGTGACTGATTTTTTCCACTTTGATGCTGCTACTGGTTGTGTAGCTCATGAGGAAAAAAATGGAGATGAAAAATCGCAGAAGAAAAGGGCAGATTTGCAGAATGGGTCCTTAGAGAGGAAGAGGCTTTTCCTATTTCTATGTAAAGCTCGAGTACCACTCAGGGTAACAGTACAGCATGACAACACCTTAAATGTGAAGTCAAAGAAATTTGAGGTCTTCATTGCCCTGGGAAATAACAGTAGCATTGAAAGAGCAGGAAATGGAAGATGAGATGTGGCAGTGTCCATTCTCTCCCCATGAAATTTTCCCCTGAATTTACACCCAGCACTAATCACTGGCTGCCCAATGCTGGCAATAACGGAATGCATCTAATTCCTAGCACAACAGCCACCAAAGATCTGGCCAGGCCCCTCTGTCTAGAGTCTGTAAAGCTCAGCTTCTAGGGCTGAAAAAGGTCCCTCCGTTGGGTATTACTCCTGTTACTGCTGGAGCACATAACTTATGAGTGAAAAAATGGCAGTTTGCACAGCATGTGTTGGTGAGTGATACTGCGGTGGACTGGCAAGAATAGATGTGCTTTCACATGATGCTGCTCTGTGCACATGAGTAGGTGCCGAGTCTCCACGCTGAAAATACATTTTTTTAAAAAAAATTATTTTCTGCCCTTAGCTAGAAATTTTGTCTCTAAGAAATGTTGCTTCACAAAGATTTCAGAAATTGAAGTAACATGATTCCTAGGATTTATGAAAGGGGCTGGAGCGGTAGAGATAGTCATAAACCTTGGCCAAGAGACCTCCCCTTCACCTTGGTTTAATCATGTGTCACTCATCCCCAAGATACCAGAGAAACAGAAAGGAACGTGCTATTGCCTGACATCTTACAAAACCAGGTACACTATGGCAAAATTAATATAAAGTGGCCTTAATACACTGTCATTCTCGTGGGGATGAATTTTACACCCACTTTCCATGATTATAAACGACTTCACTAAGCAACAGTGGCAAAATACAACAACCACCCACTTCCCAAATCTAGGAGCTAATGCATCACGAGGAGTTGAAGGTATAGTTCTGTTTCGTGCATCTTCCATCCTTTAAATACCCCAGACGAGTACAACTGTCAGAGAAGACCAGCTATGATCAATTTTCTCTCAATCCTATCACGTAAGCATGGATCCAAATTCTGCTTTCAATTTTATTATTATGAAAAGCTGTTTTCATTTAAAAACAGCCTACAGTCTTCACACACTTGAATCTAAGAACTCCCAAAAAGCAGTATAAGCATAAACATTTGAGGCAATGGCTGATTTATTCCAGTTTATATTCTCTATTTCCAAAGAAATAAACTAAACTGGATGTCCTCTGTCTGTTACAAAATTGAGGAACTGTGTCTACTTAGGGCCAAAATCCTGCAGAATCAGTCCCAAAGGAGGAACAGTGTAGTGTTCATTATTTCACTGGTGGTTTGACGTAGTGCCTGGGTAGGTGGAGAGAGCAGCAGTGTGGGGGCACTGCATTAGCTGTTTTGGAGGAAGATGGTGAGTCCCTTGTGGAGGCATAAGGTCATGGCTGCAGCGGTACATCTGGAGAATGTTACTATGAGCTGCTGATTTCAGACATCAAAATGAAGTTTCAGGCATGTATCTTGGTCAATGCTCAGCAAAAATAATGAGTCGTGACCACAAACTCTTCAGATGCGGGTGGCAACTGGGTGGTTAAAATCCCAGAACCAAATCACAAATGTATACTGAGCATCACTTTACCAAAAATATGCCATGTTTTTACTAATCGTTTCATTTCATTTGGTTCCTTTGTTTTTAAGGAAAGCAGCATACATGTTTAAAATCCTTGCAATTACTGCTCGCTAATACTTGAGCCCTATTGTGTCTCTGTTTCAGGGAGAAAGAGGCAACATAGGTCCACCAGGTTCAAAGGTGGGAAGTTTATTTAACCTGATCTAACACCATAGTTGTTTCTTTCCTCTCTTTCCTTTCATCTCTTAATGCACTTAGGGGATAATAAACATTTCTTGTATCTGTCAGCATATTAAAGCCCAGGATGGCTTCACAAACCCCTTTCTCTGGTGAATTGTGAGTATCAGGAGCCAGTATAACCTGGTGCTTAAGACTTCTGCTTAAAATGTGGTTAAAATTGCATCTAAAATTGCATCTAAAAGGTGCATGTCTTCAAAGGCATCTTGCAAGGCCCTTTGCATTTTCACCACAACAAAGATGTAAATCAGCAAAGCTTAGACAGAAAACTAAGTCCCACTTGCCCCCTGTTCCTTCCTATGGTGGTGTGTAGCTGTCACCCCACACCAGAGTGCCCCCACCCATGACATAGGTCGGTGTCACAGTAGTAGGCTCATGTCAATCATTATCCCTGCCTCTTCTGCTTTGAACTCCTCTCGGAGCCCACCCCAAAACTCCTGTTTGGGACTGTGCTGCTCCTTGCTGGTCCCTGTCTGACCTGAGTGTCTTTTGCAGGCATAAGCCAGCAGAGAGCGCTGATGTGACTCATAGAAAATAAAATAAGTAAAATATAAAAAATAAAATAAAATAAAATAAAATAAAATAAAATAAAATAAAATAAAATAAAATAAAATAAAATAAAATATCCTACTCCTGCATTTGGGACAGCCCTGAAATAAAAATTTGCTCTAGGAAACAAGATAAATGCAGTTATGCTTGCTGAGTGTTTACAAGAGTATTATCACAATCTTTTAGTAGCATCTGCTTGTTTATTTTTAAAAAATATCAACAATGTAGCAGGACTCTTCTTGCCATAAATTCCATCTGCTGTACATATTTTGAGTGTTGTCATTTCACACAGATATTTGTCAGCATGATAATTAAAGCTGATGCATTGACACACAGGACAGTAGTTTAACTCCTGTTAATCTGTTTGAGACTATAGAATATTTTCTTTATTATTATGACTAAATATCCTTTCTTCTGAGGTCTTTTTTCTAGTAATTATTATTGTTTTATATTATAGATGTATTTGAAATATGTGTCTATTTTAAGTGGAGTGACTACAGGATCATTTAAAAAATAAGTAATTTATCTCTTTAACCATCAGACTAACAAATATCTTTTTCCTTTTATACCCGAGCAATGAGCTACATTCTTAAAATGTGAAGGGAGTTAGAAATAAGGATGTCTCTGGATACATTAGTTGCACTAAACTATCTTAGCTATCCTGGATCTTTTCTTCCCATTTAAATTTTGTTAGGAAAACTAATAGGAGAAATTATTCAGAGTTTTTAATGGTAGGAAGCTGTCCGGCAAGTACCAACATGCCTGAAGTGACAATATTCTGTTGCGGAAATGCTGTTGGTCCAAGGTTATTTCTTCTGCCCATTTACCTTTGCTGTAGATAGATACTTATAATTTTCCATAAGCACTTGAGAGACTTATGTCCCAAGTAAGTATCAAGACTTAAGTACCGTTTTTACTGCTCATGCAGATACCAAAATCCCTGTAGTTGCTTTGATGCCTAAATTCCATTAGCATTCACACACCCTTTATCTTGTCTATAAAATTGTTTCTATAATGAAGAATAGAGTACTTCAGAAATCAAACTTTATTCCTGACCCACATGCTTCACTGACCATTGACAAAAAACAGAAATAGCAATGAGAATATCCTTTCTTAATGAAGCAGGCACATTAAATCTCTTATGGTGGTACTATTTACTGTTAAAACACAAAAATATTTTCCTCAAGCAGAGAAAAAAGTTGGAAACAAAACAGTATTTTCCAAAAACCAAAATGAAAAAAAAAAACAGAACCCAAACAAATAAAAGAACTCTCAAAGTAAAAAAACCAAAACCAAAACCAAAACCAAAACCAAAAAAAAACACATACAAAACAAAACACCCCACCACAAAAACAAGCTAACAGGAGTAATTGATCCCTTGGATGAATCACTAGGCTGCTCTGTGTCATTTCCTTTGCTCTTTCATATGATGCAGAGAAAAACAGATGCAAAAAGTGTAGCTCGCTGTTTATCTGGTCTTTTAAGAATTATAACCTTCTTTTATACATTTTTCTCAGGGCAAACTGCATCATCATTACTGCTTCTGTTTTTCCCATAGAACAGAGTAGCTGTCAGATCCCAGCAGTCATATACAGGCCTGTATTAAAATACAGCAGGGGGGGGTTTTTTGCCCTGCATATTGACTGCTGTCTATATCCAATGCCAATGTCTACATCCTTTCTCTTCCTCCAGCTTGAGAGTCATTTAACTGAAGGGTGGAAATAACTCATCAAATATATTTTGGGGGAAAGCAGTGAAATTTACCCTCTTGCTAAGCAAGGGTGGAAGCAGTGAAAAATGATTGAAGCTGCATGGGGAAAAAAAGCCATAAACCTACTCTGGGGAGGGGGAAAGAGCAGGAGGAGTGGAGAGAGCAGATGACTAATGAGATAGTGAGCCTCCCCCAAACCTGCCCACCAGCCCGTTGAGAACTGCATCATGTCCCTCCGCAATGGCAGCCTCCTGCTTGTATGAAACTGAATGCAGTTTAACATTCAGTTCTCAGAGAGAATAATAGTATGGGTTTTGTGGCAGGGGATGCCGGGCACAGATGGAAAACCAGGCTCTCCTGGCATTGCTGGGCATCCCGGAGAAGTGGTGAGTAGGGTTATCATAATCTGTGATCACCTAACACACACTGGCTCTCATACCTACCTCTGAAGGACCAGTAGGATCAGTGCTTGCTAGCAGAGTGTGAAGAGCTGGGGCTGTGTTTGTGCTGCTTAACCTAGAGCAGTTACCTCAGACAAAAAACACAGTAGCAGAGTGTACCTTGCCCATGCCTCCCTCATCAGTCAGAAGAGATTCAGGCATCTCCAGAGGCTAGTTCTGATTCCTCAATGCTCCTTCTGCTTTTAATTATTCAGAAATCAGCTCTTCCTTTAATTAGAGAAAAGCCAGCAGACTCATAGGAGATTTTAATGTATTTCTCATGCTTCAGACCCTTGAGAATTACAGTGTGCTTTGCTTGGGAAGTCCCATGGCTTGTCCCCTGGCGCCTTCCTCTCACTTGTGCCAGACGAAATGTCTGCATTTCCAGCACAGGGAGTTCTACAGAGGGGCTGATCAAGTTTAGAAATAAGCTGCCTGAAAGATGACAGTTTAGGTCCCCTGTCTTCTCCTATCTGGTCCCCCAGGAAATCCCAAACACAACTATTGTGGTTGATGCTGGAAAAGGACAGCAGAGCCAGGGATGGCTGATTTCAGTGAAGTGAAAGAAAGGTTCACTGGATTAATTCTGAGCTAATGAAATGTTTTGTGCCCACTTGCTTCTAGAAGTCTGTGCTTTGAGAGCTGGGGTTTGATTGTTCTGTATATGCAATTCACTGCTGTGTTTTTTGTGAAGCAAGGGAGAGCACATTTCATAATTTCCCCTTTTAAATCACTTATGCTCTTTTTTATCACCTACAGGGTCCAAAAGGAGAGAAGGGTGACCCAGGACCTCGGGTGAGATTGTGTGGATTTCATTCTTTTTGAAAAACCTATGTGAAATGTAGTGTTTAATATATGGGTTTCCCACATGTGATGCTTTTGAAATAGGGGGAACCAGGTCAGGATGGGAACAGTGTTGTGGGACCACCTGGACCACCAGGACCACCGGGACCAGTCATGGCCATACCTGAGGTAAGTGTCAATGCTGAGGTCTGTAACTTCCCTTACACAGAAGAGGGCAAAAATGGTTAACATGCTGGAAACTCTGCTGCGCACATTCATGTCATAAGTCTACTCCTCAAAACAAAAGAATCTCCATATGTCTCTGTATCAAATGGATTTGTTTTGAAAAGATTAGATTGGAAGAAAATGGGTAAAGAGCTTACCTACAAGAATTATGAGGTCATATTGAGCATTTCACAAAAACTCTTTAGGCGATGGTGCAGAAGTTGGGAACATCAAATAAAAATCTAAAGAGAAACACAAAACTGGGAATATTTAACAAAGCAAAGCACCTGTGGCACAGCAGTATGTGGGAGAGAGTTGTTTCCTGACAGTTGTCCACTGTACAAACCAGAGCACTGACACTGGAACCCTCAAAGGGTAAAATAGTAGAAGCCCATAAAAACTCTCCAGTATGCTTTAGATGCAGGTATATTTTCAGTTAGTTGTGCTGTGTGTACATCAACCTTTGCAAAAACAGTACTATTAGCAGTTATGAAGGCTGGAGATTAGGATGAATCCCACTTGGAGCTGACAACAAAATCTTAGTAGTTGGCTTGGTATGACATTATGATCCGGAGGAACTGTAAATGACTGCAGAAAACTTCACCTCTGAGAGCTGGAGGTGCCTAAACCAGCCAGATGAGTCCATAGGGATGCATGTAAGGGTAGTAAGAAGTGTTTTGTAATTGCAAGACGAGAAAATGCCCAGCTGAGAAATCTCTGTTAAGGGGAGCTTGGCACCACCATTATCATAAAGCTGAACTACACATAACCTTTTTTGCCTGAAACAACTGGACTTTCACTTAGGCTTCTGCTACCAATAGGAAATGTAGCATTAATTTGCATCCCGTAGGCCATGTCACCTGGCCCAAGAGAAGTGTTTCTTTTCGTTACTGAATTTACTGGGAATCCATGCAGAATACTAGGATCTTGGATCCCTAGTCTTGGTGAGCAGAATTATAGATCCATAGGAATGTTGGCAGTGTGAGGATCTTGTTCAACATCCTGCTCATAGAGGGACTTTCAGCAGCTCTACACTTTATCACAATTCTGTTGAAGTTTCTGGGGTGCTGCTCAATAGTATGATAGAAATACTAATATAAAATTCATGTTCTTTCTCACAGCCTTGCCACGGTGCCACTGTGGGGCACTCTTATCAGTGACTTATCAGTGACTAAATAGCTCTGTTTGCAGCAAAAATGAACCTTAAGGTGTTGTTCCATAGCTCATTATTACTTGAAAAAAAAAAAACCACTGTGAGAGCCTTAGAGGCAGGACAGTACATATAAAGAACACAAAAAGATTTTTGAAGCTGACATAAAATAATGACACTTGCTGGAGCTGGATGTCTCACTACCTGCACTAGTCACAGTCCACACATCGGTCAAACATGTAGCTATGTCTGAAAAAACCTAAAGTGCTTCCTCTGAATCCTCCAGATCCCCTGGATGAACTACTTTTACCATGTATTACAGAAATGTATAGAGCCTGGTAGAATCTGTATTGCATTAGGTGCATTACAAATCCGTACAGAAACCCATTTCTTTCTCTAAGTACTTTTGGGTTTTAGAAGTAAGCTCTTTTAAAAAATTGAGAGCATTTATGGCTTTATATACATTTGTAGTATAGGTGTTCCAGGGAGGCACAGCATGAGCCATCAAATCCTCTGTACTGTTAATCAGAAGATTTCTCTGAGGACTTGGTGTACTGGATTTTGATACAGTTAATTAAACGTGTGTGGAATTATTTGTCATTATGTATGACATTGAATTCTTCCTATCTCACAAATGTTTGTGTAAGAACAGGACATTTGTTTGCAATAAGTTTGCTGAGATAGACATTAAATTATCCAAGTGTGTTTTGTTGACTCAGTCTCTCATCTTTCGTAGTAAGCTTCAAATATGGAAATGAACTATTGCAAGCAGACCTATCAATTGCAGTTGGAATTGCAGAACTAAAATAAATAACACTGCCAGCTGTTGTAATGTGGATATTGGCTTGTTGCGGGTAGAGCAGCAGAGATCAGTGATCTGAGTGAACCACAGGGCACACTCTCCAGGTCAGGGTCATTCATTTAACCATTGTGTAGCCAAGAACAATACTTCTTGGGTTACAGAAGCCCAGTGGACTGGTCCATCAGAGCTGGAAGGAAGTTTTCTTAAGAAGGGTTCTGTGGCTACACCTAAAGTGACTTTATGCTGTTTGATGAAAATAAAAGTAAATAAAGAGTTAGTGCAGTTTCAGCACTGTTGAAATATTTAGAGCTGACACAGACAGCTCTGGCTCAGGGCCAGGCCTCACCAGTCTCTGGCTGATAGCACATTGATTGAGCTGCACTGAAAAGTGGACCTTGGTTTCCTTCTCATTTCACCTGGTACCTATGTGAATGGAGAGGATTTGATTCCTTCAAGAACCACTTCTCATACCATGAAAATATGCATTAGGGTAAAACTGAGGTCTGCAATGGAACCTATCCATTTCCAGACTTCTGCAGCTCCCACCAGCAGTGTGGGTCTCAGAGGCTTCCTGTCCTTGCTGCCTCCTCTGTTGCCTCCTGTGATTGATCAGGATGTCTGCTCTGACCCGTCATGTTTTTAAAAAAAGTGTCCCTCTTTGTGCTGCTGTTTGATATTCCTAAAGTCAATATTTCTTATCCTTATTGGTTATTTCACTCTTTCAGAAGATAGTTGCTGACACTCAGTGCATTTTCATTAATGCAATCATGATATCCAGAAAACCATAATATTTGTTGCTATGATTTTATCACACAAATTTAGTTTGGTATAGTTCAGAAGTAATTTTGAATAGAGAAATGTTATTGAATTTAAATTTCAAACTTTTAAACCTTTATCTTTGGCCACCACTATTCACCCATAGTTTAGGTACAAGAAACAAAAGTCACAAAGAAAGGTTAATGTTGAGGGTGTAAAGCAGATGTCAGTCTGCTCTTTCTATAATTCTGACAAGGCCATACTCACGCCTTTGGGATGAAAAGTTGAAGGTTTGCTTAGAAACCAGTGCAATCATCCTAAAACATGACAGTGAAGAAAATATGTATGTTGTCCTTACTATTGTAGTCAGCACATTCTGAACTAATTCAATGTGTTGAAGAGTTATATTGCTGGATTGTTGTTATTAAAGCTGTTTGCACACCCAAACCCAAAGATAAATAATTATATACCTGGAGGAGGTTGTGAAGCGCGCAATCTTTTCCTCTAATCATCAGTCTCCTACCTTTTGTTTTCAAATCTTCTTCAGCATTATGTACAGTTTTCTGACTTCATTTCCAGATCAACTGTATGTGTAAAATATACAATGTGCCTGATTCCAAACTCAGCAAAGCCTTTGGGATTCTTTTCCCAAAGTTTGGATTGAGCCCAAAAACAATGAATACTGAGTGATTCCACAGTGAAAAGGCCGTGTAAACCCAGGGCTCCTGGATTTCTGCCACCAGATAAAGCAGAACAATTGCAGCAGTAGGACTTTTTTATTACTGTCAATAAAGTTGCAGCCCGTGTCCTGTTCCTTTTCTGGGCTGTGTAGAACTGGAAGTAGAGTGGTACCAAGGGCATCATACTACCCCTGAAGAGTGCAGCAGAGTTCATGCAGCCTATAAATGCAGTGCTGCCTGTAGGATCTAAATTCTACTTTTACTTGGCAATTTTCCAGTGGTTTTTGTAGAACATGAGGACAGGGAGCAAAAAGAAGCACTCAGTAGAAGCAGCAAACTTTAGCTGTATGAATTATTCAACATGACCTCAAAGTACAGAAAGCTGACCATACACCGCCATGCTCAGATGACATGGATAGGATAGGATAGGATAGGATAGGATAGGATAGGATAGGATAGGATAGGATAGGATAGGATAGGATAGGATAGGATAGGATAGGATAGGATAGGATGGGATGGGATGGGATGGGATGGGATGGGATGGGATGGGATGGGATGGGATGGGATGGGATGGGATGGGATGGGATGGGATGGGATGGGATGGGATGGGATGGGATGGGATGGGATGGGATGGGATGGGATGTGTGATCTGGATTCGAAAAATAGTATTCAGAGACTCAAAAGAATATTGGAGCTGATCTCTGGAGGACCTATGGTCAAAACCACCTATTCAAAGCAGGGTAGTTTCAAACTCAATTCCTGGATACTGTATTCATAACAAATGTTGAAAAATATTGTGATAGTGTTGATCTGCACATGGTTGCAGGCAGAAAAAGAGGCATTCAAATCTCACAAAACTTCAGTGACAACGTGTTTATTCATGTGCTAACTAAATCCCTGTCACCTGAAGGCAGGCCCTGGCCTGGCCTTGTGAAATTCGGATTTTCATTCCCTTTCATTGAAGGGGAATATGCTGCTTCACACAGAGCCCTATACTGAAATGGATGGCATGGCTTGCCTACTAAACAAACGCACCATTTCAAGCTTCCAAGGAGATTCAGGAATACTTCTGAATCCAAAACAAGACTAAAGTGTCAAATGGGACCATTGGAATGAAGGAAATTACGAAAAAAAAAGTGTATCTTTTCACCTAAAACATTTATGTGGAGGAAGCACTTACATATTGTCCATCTTGAACTGTTCTCTAAGAGCATGTGATGCAATATTGGGAACATCTATTTAAACCAGAAAGTTAGCTATCTGAAACAAAAATGAAAGCCTAATTGTAACATCAGGACAAGAATCTGATGGGAAGCAGCCAACATGGATTTACTAATGGCAGTTTGTTCCTGATCAAAATCACTGCTTCTTGGTAGACAAGGGATGGGCACTGAATTTGTAGACCCTGACTTTAGCAAAGCTTCTGATGCAGTCTCCCATAGTCTTGCTATCATCAAACTGATGGCCTATGAAGTGGATAAGAGAATGATAAAATAGGTGTAAAATTAGCTATACTGATGGACTCAGGGAGTTGTGATTGGCATTCACAAGACCGCTTCTGGAATACTGTTTCCAGCTGTGAGATCCCCAGCACAAGAAAGCCATTGACATAATGAAGCAAGACCCATCCAGGGCTGCCAAGATGTTCAGGGGACCAGAGCACTGAGAGAACTGGGTCTGATCAGCCTGGCTAAAAACAGGCTAAGGAGAGACTTTGTTTCTGTCTACAACTACATAATCAGAGGATACAGAGAACATGGGAGCAGCATCTTCCTGCAGATGTATGAAAATATTACAAGATGCAACAGGCCCAAGTTAGAAAAAGGGAAATTCCAACCAAATATAAGTAAAACTTTTTTTACCCTGACGATAATCAAATATTCTAATTTCCAAAAATATTAGTGGCATCTCCATCCTTAGAGGTGTTCAAGAATTAACTGGACAAGTGCCTGAGTGACCTGATCCATTTAGGCCTGCACTGAGGAGTGTTGGACAACAGCTCCAAAGGTCCCTGTCCACCTTCATTATTATGATTCTGTAATTGAGTTATGCAGAAATGCCTGGGCTAATGGGGAGCTCACCAATTCCAGGATAGGAAGCAGGATAACAGGAGTGCAATTACACAGTGGCAAGCAGTGCCGTTCAGGCACCTTGAGACTCAGAGCTGGGTAGCAGAGGAGCTGCTCCACATCACAGTTTGGGGTTCCAAGCTGGTTTCAGACACAGTGGCATGATCAGAACTGACTTAGGGATCACAGCATGGCACTGCATGGTGTGATGCAGACATGGCCAGAATATAATTAAAACTTCAGCTCTGCAACAGAGGATGAATATGCTCAGACTGATTTACTATCTTAGAATGCCAGTGAAATACTGGAGCATAAAACCTCCATTTGATCTTTATCTTGCTGAGGAGAAATGGCTTCATGCTGCAAAATTTGGTGTCATAGCTTTCAAGTTAAAATCATGAGTCAGTTGATTAAATTTCTGAAAGCATTCTTTACTGAAGAAATGTAATAGAAATTCCAGGTTTTGTTATTCCAGATGTATAAAGAAAATTAGAAGTAGAGAGCCATTTCTGTGGCCTTATTTATGTTTGGTTTTTCATACTTATAAAGACATAATTTTACATTTCTAAAAATGTATGTGTGCCTCAGATAAGCAACTTGAAATAACCTGTTTCTTAACCCCTTTTTTAGTTACTTCTCAATGACACAAATGGAATGCTTAATTTTACTGAAATTAAAGGATTGCTTGGGCCTCCAGTGAGTATATGCTGCTTGATTAAATCTTCTGATTTGCTCTATCTTCATTGTCCCCTTTTGAGTATCAACTGGAGATGAGTTTCCTATGCTTCAGAATTGTGTTTCTGCTAACTTCAGCACCAAACTCTGCAGAAGTACTTTCCAGCAGAACTGAGTTCTATGTGAACAAAGTACTTATGCACATTTGTATGAAATAAAGAAATGGGTTTATCTCTTGGATAAGAATTGGATTATCAGAATTGGATTCTGAACTATATGCTCAGAATTAAAGAAATGTAGAACTGTTGCAAAAATAGAGACCAAGATTTACATTTCTTCACTTTTTTCCTTCTTGTTTTTCAAGTCACAAAGCATTGGGTTAAAAAGTATTTTGCTCAGTTCTGCTAGGGACTTCAACTAAAAATGCTAGGCTCCTGTGTATGAGTTTAGTCTCACACAAGTTATAGTTGTGAATGAAAAACTACGAATTTATGAGGGAACAACAGATGTGAAATTCAGGTTCTCTTCTAGCTGCAAAATAGTTCAGTAAAATACTGGAAATCCTGAATGTTTCTTGGTAATGATTTCAATTTCCTAGGACTAGATCCAAAGAGAAATCTACATTTTCCAATCTGTGGAGTCCATTCAAACTTGCCCAAAAGTGTACAACATATAGCAATTTGAAAAATCTTAACCACCACAAATTAAGCAACTTACTTTACGGCTAGTTTCATTTGTGAATGCTTGTTTGTGTATTTCATCTGTTCTCTTGCTGGTGAGCACAGTGATCTCCCCCACATTCAATCCCTGATGAAACAAGGAAAGTCAGAATGTTCATAGCCAATAGCAGAATTTCACTCTAAATAGCTTAAGTTTGCAAAAACTTTGTATCCTACTATTACAGCTGTCCCAAAACAAATATTTACTGAATCTGTCATTGACCTGGGAAGAAGGGCATTAGCTCCAGCAGCAGCTTGTAACCTTTTTCTGCTAGCCTAGCATGGCTTTTTCCCACTTGTTACACCATAGGACAACTTCATGCTATTGAGGCTGCATCCAGCCATGCTTATGGTAAGAGTTTTGATGTAAGAGTATTTCCATTTATTTCTCAAAGACCTGGTTCCCCTAATCCCTGGACGCAATAGGATGCCAGGATAGTATGAGCCAGTTGCTATAGGTAATTCAAACCTTTGTTTTGTGATAGAGTCACATTCCCACAAAAAAAAAAAAAAATAAGCAGGTCTTGTAGCTTGAAGAGCAGTTGCAGTGAGAAAGATTTGAACCTCAGTCTCAAAGCTCTAACCCTAGTGAGGAGAGAGATGCGGTCTCATAGTGGATGGGGAAATAGACATCCTGCTGATCTGAACCAGAATTGAAGTGTCTCTTTGCAGTTACCACAGCAGGGCAATCCTAAATGTGCCCAATACAAATCCCAATCTGTGGTTCTATTCACAGCCTACTACACACTCTGTTTTCTATTCAAAGACATCTAGGACCAAAATGGAAAGGTGGACGGCTACTGTGATCTCTGTGCCGGCATCTGGAAAAGATTCAGAGGAGGCTGAATAATGGTTGCATGCCTTTCATATGTAGAAAATGTCATCCCTTTTCATTCTTTTCTGGATCTCTGTCTCGCTAGTTTTTGAAAGTAAATGCTAAATTAGAAGCATAGGTCGTTGTAGAGGTTCACACCTTTACCATCAACTGAATGAAGTTCTTAATTCAGTAGCAGATGAGTTGATGTAAACAAATCACACAATACATGAAAAATTCATACTTTTTGGGGGGAGTCTGTAATATGTGTTTATAAAGATGTGAGTTTTTTAATTTTGCAGGGGCCAGATGGCAAGCCAGGTCTACCAGGATTTCCTGTAAGTATTAATTGCCTAGGATTTAGAAGTATTTCTTAGGATTTTTAAGTATTTTTCAATCTAGTTTAATATTTATTAAAACGTATATTGTACACAATTTGCATGAACTCTAATAAATTTTCATATAGGGTGCTGCAGGTCTTAGGAAGTTACCAACCAAGTTAGAAATTTTTTCTGTCGGAAACAAAGTATGCTCATATGCTTATCTCGTTGTCAGTTCTGTGGTTTAAATAGGGGCGTAGTTCATGGAAAACTACTACCTAAGGAAAAACCTATGCCCTATGGGAGAAACAAATGGAACAAATTGACTTCTAAAAGTTATCTGCAGATGCATATGTAACAGTGTTATTCCTCAGGCTTTTTTGTCACCACTACAGAATACAGAAAAGCCCTATAAGATGTACCCTTTTTATTTTATCCTTTAGGAAATATTTATGATTTTTATAATAACATTCCAGGGCTACCATGCAAGAATTTCACAACCAGAGTATCAAAAGGTGTTTTTTGCTATGCTGCCTACCTATTGCACTCAGACTGCCATATAAACATATATAAAAATCTTCATTAACAACTTAGACACAGGACTTTAAGGGATACCAAGTTTTCAGATGTAAAAAAAAAAAAAAATGGGAGGAGCTGTTAAGTCCCTCCAAGGCAAAAAGAGCCTGCACAGAGGCTGAAGGATCACCAGCTGTATGATGTTCAACAAGGGAAAGTGCCAGATTCTGCACCTGGGGTGGAGTCACCTGTCTACCCTGGCTGTGCATGTAGATCAGGGAATGAGACACTGGAGAGCAGTGCCAGGGAAAGAGACCTTGGGGTCCTGGTTGGTGGCAAGCTGAATCTGAGTCAGCAGTGCCCTGGCAGCCAGGAGGGCCAACCCTGCCCTGGGGTGCATCAGGCACAGCATCACCAGTCAGGCAAGGAAGAAGATTGTCTCTGCTCTGTAATGGGGCAGCCCCAACTCAAGTCCTGGGGGCAGTTTTGGGTGCCACAATATAAGAAAGATATTAAACTGCTAGAAAGTGTCCAAAGGAGGGCTGAGAAGATGATGAAGGGCCTTGAAGGGAAGCAGTGTGAGGAGCAGCTGAGGTCACTCAGTCTGTTCAGCCGGGAGAAGAAGAGACTGAGGGAAGACCCCATCAGAGTCTACAACTTCCCTGTGAGGGTAAGAGGAGGGGCAGGCACTTATCTCTCTTCTCTGATGACCAGTGACAGGATCTGAGGGAATGGCCTGAAGCTGTGTCAGGGGAGGTTTAGGCTGGAGGATATTAGGAAAAGGTTCTTCACCCACAGGTTTATTGGGCACTGGCACAGGCAACCCAGGGAAACAGTCACAGCAACAAAACTGACAGAGTTCAAGGAGTGTTTAGACAATACTCTCAGGCACATGGTGTGGCTCTTGGGGTGTCCTGGGCAGAGCCAAGAGTTGGACTTTGATGATCCTTGCAGGTCTTTTCCAACTCAGAATATTCTGTGATTCTGTGACTATTTAGCTTATGACTTCAGATAGTATTGTTCTAATTATTGTATTCATATTCTGTGTAATGTGATGGAATTAGTTTTCCTCATTATGATTGTTCTACAGTTCAGAGCATGCATATGGTCTCAGGATCCTTTGTCTATTGCCTGAGTACAATTAAGGAGAAAATTGGGAAAGATGACAAAAGATATTAACAAAATGCTGGCAAATTGCCCAAAATTCTAGAGAAAGTTGCTTGCTAAGTTCTGGGTATTATGGGCTGCATAGAAAACCAAAAAAAGGGGGGTAAAACCTCCTTAAAAATGCATTCAATTTGAAAAAGAGCTGATAACATTTAGAAAGTGATAGAATGAATTCTTGGTGTCTGTCCTGTAGAATTTCTACAGACATGAAAACACCATACTTGTTCTTACCTCATGTCTTTTATTTATCTCTTGACTAATGCAGAAATTATGTAGCCCTGAGTTTAGATCTTGGTGTGTCAAAAAAATGCTTCTGAATGCTCTTGGAAGATAGTAAAGTACAATTTGATGTGAGGGGAATGCTTTCCCCATAAAACAGATAAAGAAATCATCTTGTTTTCAAATAGATAAATTCTATTTCATATACTCTATTTTTTTTCTGTTTTACATACTGTTAAAAATATACCTACAGAAATTCTGTTGAAAATCAGTCTGGGTGAATGATCATGGAGAGAGAGAGCATCAGCTACAGAAGAAATAGAGGATTTTAGGTTGAATTTCCACTCTTATTGTTTGCATGTTTCTCTTTGTGAATGTCTGTATCATCTACACTCTGATAAACATCAGGGATTTTTCATTTTGGTCTTTCTAAAAGATTTTCCTTACGTGATACCTGACTAGGGAATAACTTGATTCAGAGAGCAATTTAGTCTTGTAAGAATTCTTAGATTGCAACCAGAGTGATTTAATTTGAAGTTTGCCACTAATTGAAATTTACATTTAGTAAAATGGCCTAGCTTCATATTCTTCACAAATATCACTATGGATATGTACCTCTTTTTGCCTAGGGCCCTCGGGGTCCAAAGGGTGACACAGGTTTGCCTGGATCACAAGGACCTAAAGGACAACAGGTATGAAAAAATGCATAGGGGAAAGTATATGCTGAGAAATGTGTTATATGACAAGTACTTAGCGACATTAAAAATTTAATGATTCTAATTTTGATAGGAATTGTAATTTTAGCAAGTTCATGTGAAAAATGTACTGGGTGGAATGTGAAAATGCTAAATGACATCCCCTGATATAATCCCACCAAGAACTAATCTTCCTGTCCCAGTGTTCAGTGTTGAAATTTATCAGTGCAGTATCCACTTATCAGATTAAGTCTCTTTAAACATTAAACATGAAGTGACCTCTTCTTGCTGGCTGATTGCTGTGCTGACACCCTGGGATCCTATCCAAAAGCAAAAAAAAAATTTTAAAAAAAAAAAAATCCATCTTTTCCTCCTGCTATGCCAGAGAGGGCTTTGCCTGCAGAATGAAGACTGCAATTTTCAATTCCTAAAGAAAGTATAAGATTTGAGGAGCTCTTTTCTCAGGATTCTTTTTCTTGTTTCTTCATAAAAAGTGTGTATTTTATAGCACTGCTGAGAGGTTACTAAAGACTGACCCTGCTCTTTTGTAAATACTGCAGCTGTTTCAGTTTTGCCCTCTTCTTATCAACCTTCAGGAAGCAGGGGAGAGGAACATCTAGTATCTTGGGGATACCAAACACAAAAAACAGAAACATTTTTTGCTTATTCTTTCTAAATAGCTGAGCTCACTTTCTCACAAGTAAATAGAAGACTTGGAAATGTTTAATTATGGTTTAAATGGGGTAGCAGATGAACAGCATTATCATTGCTCAGAGGGAAACTTCTCAGGCCACAAATACCAGTCCCCGTTTATCATGTTTCCTGCTCTTTTACAGAGTGCATTAAATGATCAAGCTCAACCTTAAAACCAGCTGGGTGATTTTTGTTTAGGTTGTGAAGGTTTTTACTTTTGGGTTTTTTTGGTTGGTGCTTTTTTTTTGCTTCTGGTGTGCACACTGGCAAGAGCTCAAAGCTTGGAAAGCATTTAATTTTGGACCCACCAAAAACATAGTGATGTATCTGATGGTGTTTCTGAGCTGTGAACAGCGGGTTATGCTCAAGAGCGACGAAGTTTGGGAACCACAGTGAAGCTGTACAGACACCTAGGAGCATTTTACTTGAAGGATCATTAAATTCAACCTCAGGTCCATAAACTCTCACAGAAGATAAAGTCAGTGAAGCCAATCAAGCCTTAGGGAGACTGCAAAGTATCCAAAGTATCTTCAGGTACACTTCAAAGACTTACAATGTTTTAAGAATCTGTGAGAAGAACTGAGTTACAGCACTTAGAGCTCAATGAAAGGTCTATAACCTGGACTGTCATTTTAATCAGCAACACAATTGCTAGCTTCAAGCCAGATTTCTTCCATGAGATCTTGAGAAAGGTGTTGTAGCAAGCGGCCTGAAGTAGGAAGTGGAAAGTTACAGCTGAAAGATCCAGAGTGGGAACCATGCACTTAGCACCGAGAAGTGATAATTCATTGTGGTGGAATAGGAACACTGAGGGTCACAGTTTGGATGCTGAGACTTGGCCTTCATTAAAGTTAATGAGGTTGAATCATGCCAGGCACATAGAGAGAATGACTCATGCTTTCCTGATAGTAAAATCTGAACATTTAGTGCTCTATCAAGATAGTGCATTTCCAGCAGGATTTGCTGACCATCAAGCTGATGGTACACAAGAAGAAACCAATAACCTGTCTGCCTTTGGCAGAGACCTTTTGTGAACACAGCATGTTTCACATAATTACTGTATGGAGAGCAATTTAAGTATTTTTAAGAAAAATAAGAGCTTATTCATCTCAGGGAGATAACTTTAGTGTACTTTATTATGTTTTAAGAAAGATCATCTCTTTTCTTCCCCAGAATCAAGATTCACCCTACTCATACTGATACCACTTTTTGTTTGATATCACAGCATGACTAATCTTTCATACTTCAAAGAAAAGTAATGCTGCTTTGACTTCTTCTGATTCACTGGGAACTGCCTTATAAACAGTAACTACTCTGATAATTGCAGGGTGAAAAGGGAGAACCAGGAGCTATCATTTCTGCTGATGGATCTTTAACTGAATTATTAGGCAGAAAAGGAGAGAAGGTGAGCTAATACTGTGTTGTGATCCTCCAGAATTATTTGGTGGCCATGCTACGTTCCACCTCTGCTAGACATTACAGGAATTCTCCTTGTCATTGTTCTCTCTGTGTTGGTCCTCAACAGGGTGAAGCTGGAGTGGTGGGACCAGTGGGACCAATGGTAAGATGATTCAAAAGATGGATTTTTTTTTTTACTTTTTAACTTTGCTTTGGCCTTACAGATGTTAGTAAATGTAAAGGTAAATTGGTTTAGCTTTTCATTCCTTCTGAGTAGGGATGATAAGGAGTATTCATGCTTCAGGGTGAACAGTGTCCTTCAGAAAAGAATGTGTTTGTTACGTATGTGGTGCTGTGAACTGCTGACTTGATGCAGTTTAAATTCTGATAGAACAAATGTATCTGTTACTATCTAAACTGACAGTGAAATATCGTCAGAGCTAGGAAACTTACATGACTTATCATGTAAGTTCACTCTGAGTGAACTGGGTTTGTTTAGCCCTGAAGATAAAAGAGTGAGAGGAGCTTTAATTGCTCCCTGCTGTAGCCTGAAAGGGAATCATAAAACAAGTCAGGTCTTTCTCAGAGATGCACAGGGTAAAAAAAAGATCACAAGTTCCAGCAGGGGAAATTTCACTTAGATATAAAGACAAAAACTCATGTTAAAAGTGATTAAACACAGAAATAGGTGCCCAGAGAGATGATGGATTCTGGAACAAGGTGTAGAGTGGCATGACCTAACCTACAAGCCTAATTTACAAGTTTGTCTTGTAAGCAAGAGGTTGTACAAGAGGATCTCTCTCTTTCCACCTAAATTATTCTCTGTTTATATGATTTACATTAAAACAACAAATTGCATCAGCTCAATTTCTGTCAATGCCAAAAAACTGCAACTGTGTTGGATTCTGAGAAAGCTGCACACCAGTCAGTAAAGTAAGATCACGTACCAAAATCAGGATTTAGAGGCCTTCTTTCAAGTATTTGGTCTAATACTTTTGACTGGACACAGAAGGATGTAAGAAAGCACAAGAAATTAGTTATAAAATAAGAACAGTTGCCCAGACTCAACAGCATTAGGGTGCCAACTTTTTCTAGTCTAGTATTCCAAAATCAAGGATGTCAAAGATGTTTCTTTGTTTCTGCTTTTGAGGTAGCCTGGTCACTGCTGTGCCTTAGTGAATGTTAGTAGGTGCTGACACTTCTTGCACACCAAGGTGCATAGGAGATTTTTACATCCGTTTCTGTAGTCTTCAAAAGGGGCTAACTGGGTGGGCTGAGTTACTGCTTTCTTAATAACTGTGTATCAAAATACCCTGAGGAGGCTATCCTAACTTACCAGAAAGGATGTTCCTCTCCTCCTCGTTTAACTGCAAGGTGATCTACCCTTTCAAATTGACGCAGAATAACTTTGAATGAAAGTAAACTTCTGAGAGGAGCTCATGCACATCACTGCCTGGAGCAGGTCTCTTTAACTCAGGGACTTGTCAAGTGAAGTTTTCAACAACTCTTAGGATAGAAATTCTACATTATGTCTGGGCAGCACATTCCAGATATTTGACAAACTTTGGAGTAAAAAAAATTTTCCTTATATTTATTTGAAATTTCTCATGTTCTGGCTTGTGCTCACTACTACTTGCTGTGCATCCTGCAAACATGTCCTTTTCCTCTCAGCTCCAAACTCTTTGTACTGCCACAAGATGCTTCATACAGTTCATCATGCAGACAAGGAAGTTCTTGCCAGCACTGGTGGGAATGCTTACACTTCAGGAAAGTGGAGCACTATCTCAAAGGAAACTGTCTCAAGGCTTTGCTCAGCCAGTTCTCTTCTTAGCACAGAACTCTTGTTTGATCATCACTGCTAAAGGGGGTGATACAATTTGATGTTGTCCCATGGGAAAAAATCCCTTTGTAGTGAGTGTGAGTCCTGTGCAGCAAAAATATACAGACTTCAAGTGCCGGGCCAGAGACTCTGACACATAACTTATCAAAGGTTTTAGTGCAATGGTTCTGTTCAACTTTGCTCCAAGTGAGTCTCTGGTCCAAGAACAACTTTGAGGTAGCAAGGGACTCTGTTCCTCTCTGCTCTTAGACTCACACACAAATTTCCAGAATTTAAAATCAAATCCATAGTCATTTTGAGACTTCAGCTGGGCAGAAGATAGGATCACAGGAGTTAGGAGCACAAGGAGCTACAGAGAAGTAGCAGTTTGGCAGATGAGAACTAGGGATAGTCAGGAGCTCAGTACAATTGTTAGTAAAGGCAGAAGAGGCAGACTGGATCCAAGCACCTGCCACAGGAGAAATGAGAACGTTTTTCATGTTGAATCATGCTGTTCCCTGTCAGTGAAGCAAATGGCTGCATATCACTGAAGGAGAGCACTTAGTAAGAAGCTCAGTGTCAGTCTGCCCAAATCTACTGTGCTGTTGTAAATGAAATTTCCTTTTGTAGGAAGCAGCCTCCTGCGCCTTCCACGTTTCCTTCTTTCACTTCTAGCTGTGACTGCTGGCTTCTCTCTCAGGGTGTTGCAAACACCTGGCAGACTGGGCTGGCACTTAAAGAAAATAGTAAAGGTGGCCCCAGCTTAGTCAACACTCGCACTGTTAATGTTTATTTGAAATCCCAGTTAAAGCATTGATCTTTATTTAAACTAAAAAAGAAGTCTGTTTCTAATTATCCTCACTGCTGAATAAAGTTCAGATTTACATAATATTTAAAGGCTCAGGTACCAAAGAGTGAAATAGGAAAAAGCTTCTTAGCATTTTTGATTTTTTTTTCCAAACCTCATTACTGAATGTGGTATCATGGAAAGATGGGTTGAATTCTGAAATCTTGGGGCACAATATTGAAATTCACAACTGCCAGTTTGCCAGCAATCTCTTGCCTGATTGAGACGCAGGCATTAACTTTGATCACATGGGCCAAAATTACCTTCAAACAGGAAATAAAATAGAAGATTAATAAAAGTCTTACCACCTTCAAGCAGTTTCAGTTGACATTAGTGAGCATTAAACTCTGATTACAGTGGTGACAAATGAATATGTTCATACGGTCACTGCTTATGAATTTCAGGTCTTCAGTTTCAGTACGATAAAATTTACAACAATTAATTCATGAATTTAAGCTAGAGAAATTATCTTCTTCATCAGATAAATTTTTCATGATTGTACATATCACTTTTCACTGAAAAGGTATCATGTTAAGGGTTAAACACACCCACTGTCACACATAAGTGGTATCCATGTGAGATCTACAGACAGATATCTACAGATTACCTAACAAGTAATGCAAGAAGGGGAATCTCAGCATTTCAGCAGACTGAAAAAAGGAAATGAAACCAGAAAGGCTGACACATATGTAGAAAGGTTGTCTAGACACTTGTGGTTTTTGTGAGTTTCAGGAAGCTGACAGCAGTTGAAAGTTTGTAGATCTTCAGGTTTGCTGCTTTTTGTTGATCACATGCAGGCTGCCTAGAAGCTGCATGCTTGCAAGTGCCCCATCATAGGTCATCCATAGTCCTGGACCACCTTGCCCAAGCAGTCTGCTCGTCCTCTCTTTTTGCAGTGGCTTGCATTACTTTGTGGAGCCTGGTGAGTCAGTCAAACTTGTGTACAGGAGGAAAAATTCTGCTTCAACTATCAGCCCCATGAATCCACAAACCCAGGCTGGTGAGAGGCAAGTAGAAGCCTGGCACTGCATGAATTCTTAGGCCAATCCACAGAGGTTTCCTCACACAGTCTGATTCAAAAATAATTAGAAAAAAAAGGGGAAAAAATGAACAAAGCATACATCTCTAACTTCCTTTTCCTAACTGATGCATTTAATTTTTCTTCAATAGATGGTGAGTCAGTTTTGAATTGCACACCCTACAAGGGACTGGGAATTCAGACTTCATTTCAGATAGGTGGTCTTTTCCAAACCAGAGCTGACTGTTACATGCAGTCCTCAGCTTCTGAGATCACTCAGTAGAGCAAGCAGAGAGAATGTTCTGTGCAGTCTCTACAGGCAATCACAGACCGATTTTTTAAAATACAGATAGATATAAATATAGGTAGATATAAATATAGGTAGATACAAAACTATGTCTCTTATTCTAAATAATAAAATATAGATCAGCAAAATGGCTCATAATCACATTTTATTTTTTGTTCAGGGACCAATAGGACCTACTGGACCCAAAGGAGAACTTGGTTTCCCAGGACGCCCAGTATGTATTGTGCTCTCAAGTGGGATAAAGATAGAAAAGCTTGCTTCTGACACATACTAAATTATTGCTACTTATTTCAGGGCCGTCCAGGACTGAATGGACTGAGAGGTGAGAAAGGTGATCAAGGTGAAGCATTCAATGTAAGTTTTTTGTTTTTCAATTAGTTGAAAATTAAATCTGATTTATATTGATTCCTTTCAAATGATGATGGGACTAAAATCCTGAAATGTTCTAGAAATAATTGTGTTTCTGCTACTTTTCCTATCAAGCAACAGTCATTGAAAAGTTAACTTCTGGGTCCTTCTGGGCAATTCTTGCAGATACACATAGTTGTGTCATCTCCCAGGTGTAACAGTTATGCGTATCATTCGCTGCTACCATAGCAGCTTCAAATAGCAAAGGATTTGGAATTTCAGTTCTGTTATATATATCAAGGACTTCCTGAACCAGGCCACCAGTGTGACCTCTCATGATATGAAGACACTCCCACAGGCTCTGAGCTTTCTAGCCCAGGTACAAAGAGCACTTGAGCATATCACAGGGAAGTGGTATCTACTTTATTAACTAGGAGATACTCACTAATACCTGCTACCTCCTACAGTCACACATATCCAAAATAATGACCTCCGCACAGATGACAGCATATCCATGCTCCTCTACAATCTGTAATTGTGGAATGACAAGTGAAGAACCAAGCTCCTGTTGCTACAAGTCTGTTATCATGAAAAGATTTCTGACAGGTTGTCTCATGACAAACATTGAGACTGGACCACACAACATCTAGCTCTGCTGAGCATAAACAATAAGCTTCACAATAGCAGAGTAATTTGTGTCATTGTTCTGATGTCATGGGACAGTCTGTGCTAGGAAAATTGGTACCCATGCCACAACAGCAGCTAATGCTATTTCATCTGCATCACAGATAATGCTGAAAAAAAATACAAGGGTTTGTTACTGTTTTAGCATAAAGCCAGTATCACTGTATTTCAGTAGAGCAACTTCTGTAAATGGATTCTGTTGTAGGAAACCTCTGGTTATACTTTGTTCAAAAGCAAAAATATGGCACACAAACTGCAAGGCACAAATGTCTTGTCTACCTAGACAATAAATATAAGTGGGATGATACTACTTTATTTGAGTAGCAGGGAGACTGAGAACTGCTAAGTATTTTCTCAGAATTGGTAAGTATTTAAGTATGTCCACAGCAAAAAAGACCAATTGAATGTGGCTTACACCTCTAGAAGAAGGTATAAATAGAAATATAGTTCCTGGAAAGTGAAAACAGACAAATTAGACAAATTCTAATTGGAAGAAAATGACAGAAAAATTACTACCCACTAACAGAAAATATGAGAGTAGATTTTCCTTTCCTCCATATCTTCAAACAATATTAAAGTTCATTTTCTAGATTGTCTGCCTTAACCACACAAAAGCTATTGTAGCAAGTATATCTAGATTAAGTACATCAGGCTGACAAGTTAAAGCAAACAAGCAAACAAAAGAGGCTACATGTTCTAGTAGTCCTTCCTGGAATGCTCAGGGAAGATAAAATCTAATGAATCTCTAATTATTGATGAGATGACATACGTCACCATACAGAAAGTTGCATTGATGTGGACTGAAAGGTGAACACAGCCTTGTGCCAAGTTTTCAGATTACACAGTAAAGAGCTGACACACATTTTTTGTAAAAGGCAGTCATCCCTCCAATCTAGCAGGGGTCCTCAGGGTTGTTAATTAGTATGTACGTATCTGATTGGCACTTGAAAATTTATGAATCTTAGCAGTCTTGAGAGATCTACATCAGTGCAGAATACCTAATTTTCCTTCAATGAGAGATACACTGTCTTTAATTTAGTTTCAATATGCAGTGCTTTAGGTGTTCCAGTTTGCAGTTGGGGTTTATTTTGGGCTAATATCTTCCTTCTTTCACTTTCTCTTTCCAGGGCCTGCCTGGCTTGCCTGGGCCCCCAGGGCCCCCTGGACCTCCTGGACGCATACTTTATATCAAAGGAGTAAGTACAACTGGGGATCAGTGACTGGCTTGTAGCAGAAATGTGCTGCTCTAGAAGCAGTTTGCAAAAGGAAGCGTCAAAATGGGTTTCAGTCAACATAGTTCACTGTGGACGACCTTGCTTGTGTGCAGAGAAAGAAGATATCTTAACCAAAGCTACTGTCGTGGAAGAGTTTTGTCCCCATGGCCCCACAGAAAGGGACATGATGACAGACCTGGCACCAGCTGGGCTTTCTTCCAGAGGGGTGTTGGATTTGTTTCCAGGCTTAGCCTCCTCATGGCTGTTAGATCTATATGGTGCGTGACATGCTGTATCATACCTATGCTCATAAAAGTCATTTCCCTCCTGTTTTCAATAGACAGTTTTCCCAGTCCCTCCCAGGCCTCATTGCAAAATGCCAGTAAGTCACACATGCAGAATCTGCTCTTAGCAGGATGCATGGCCAGGCCAGAACATAACCAAAGCAGCTGTACCCCTAAACACCATAACCCTGCAGCTTTTCTCCCCCTGCCTTGTGCTTTGCACCAGGGATGTGTTTTACTTGTTCTTCAGGATAACAGATCTTCTAGTGTTTAGCCATATATGAAAATTTAGCCATCTATAAAATATATAACAGAACTAGAAACAGTAGACTCTTTTGCTTCAAGCACTTCTATTACTTGTTTTTTCTAACACTTTTGCCTTTCAAAGCTTGTGTTTCCATAGTTTAGGAGTTGCTTTGGGGACCTGAATGTGTATGCACACAGGTACAAGTATTTTTTTAGACATATGTATAAATACAGTCCCCATGTTGTTACGTCTTTAGCTGTTTTTAATTTGCCTGTCCAAAATAAGATTTGTTATGTATTTCGTTGTGGCATGAAAGATGCATCAGAAAAGATCATGTTCTTTGTTGTACCCTCAAATGCAATCTGTTCTCATAGAATGGCAGCAGGTGAATATCTGCTCCTCCTTTTCAAAGAGTATGACAAAGCTTTCATTACCTTCAAAGGACCTGCAGTTTCACACATAGTATGAAGAAAGGAGATGGATTTCATATTTTCAGAATGACGTAGTGCAATTTTTGTTTAATGAATTACAGAAATTGTATCCTAGAATAAATGGTGAACATAGTTCAGTCCTGGAAGTATTTTCCCAAGGGCAATATCCTACTGTTAAGCTGTGGGGTATGTACTTGGGAAGAATTCTGCCTTTGGGAGCCACAGTCCACCCCTGAATAGTGTAGGGTTCAGGATTGTGGTTCTGCTTTTCTGTTAAACTGTATAGGTCTGAATGATACTATGCCCTCTCCTCCAAATTGCATTCCAGTTCTTTTTTGCTTATTTTAGAGAAACAGCTCTTGACTTCCTCTATGCTAGATGTATTGATACTCATCCTCACCCTAACCTTACTGCTGAAGAAAGTTGCATCCCAACTTGTGACCTTTTTGGGAATTAATGATAAATAGTCATTACTCTACAGTAATTTGCCATTTCTACAGTTTTGGCCTATCACCTCCACTCATCATTTTTTTACCTCTTTGAATTTCTCCCTTAAATCTTCTCACTCCCATTGTATAACACTGTTGTACGTTGATAACATATGTCCATAACCATATATGTATTTGTCAGCTTCACCCCTGAAATCTGACTGGGCAAGGCCCTGAACAACCTGCTGTAGTTGATCCTCCTTTGAGTCAGACAACCTCCAGAGATGCCTTCCAGCCTCAACTCTCCTTTGATTCTCTGTGGAATGATTCAAACAAAACAAGCCTATTTTCTCTGAATTTTAGATAATAATAGCCACTTTTCAGGAAGGTTACAATCAGTGAAAAATAGCACTAACTTTTACATGCACAAGTAATAGAAACGTGTACTTGTAAACATCTCTTCATGCACCTGAGTGTGCTAGATAGATTTGTCCTCCATTTGTGAGTAGTCTCCTAAACCAATCCAAGTTTATACATAAGAAGTCTGCTGTTCATGCCTACATAAATGAGTGTCAATAAAGAACTACAGACTGAACCCCACCAGTTTTCCTCATGGGGACTGAACTTCCCAAGTTAATGGAGTTATCTATTTGAGTAAGACTTCTACAGACTAATACTACAGGATTAGCCAGATGGAGCAACTTCCATTTTTCATAAACTTGCTTAGTTTTCTATAAATAGTACTAGAAAGTACCAAGATTTCCAGGCACTGTGCCACGTTTCAGTTCCTGCGTCATCCCTATTTTGAAGACAGGCAGAGGTAGGTTGCATGTCCACTGTAAAGGTAGCTAGTGTCAGAAGAGGATAGACTAGAATAACTTCTGTCTCCCCATTGTGCTCTCAATGCACCTGGAGCACAGGTTAACAACAGACATAACATAGCCCTGGTCTGATTAAAAGAATTCTAAACATAAGCTGTTATCTCACAGTCAAAAATCAAATCCTGCTTCCAAACATAATGCTGTAAATTCAGAATTGTTCTTGGAGAATGAGTTTTCTGATGCTTCACTGACACAACTGAGAGCAGAATTTGCTGATGCCTCCAAAACGCATGTTACCCTTTTGCTGAAAGCATGTTGCATGTCAAAGAGAGCATAATCCTCATAAAAACTTGATCAGCTAATACTCAGACTGGAGCCAAACTGGAGATAATCCCAGGGTGTTGTTATAATATCTACTAGCATGTAAACTTGCCAGACTTTTCAGTCACGCTAAGTAATGCATTTCCATTGCTTAATATGTATAGATATTTTTTGATTGATTTCTTTATCTGAAGGTAAACACTCCCTATCCTGGAAATCAAGAAGCTCCTAATGACCATGGTGGGTAATTCTTTTCTTGTACTTTGCTTTAAATAAGTTCTCTTTTTTTGGTTGGGTTCTTCATACTTAAGAGCTTTTTGCTTTTTCTTGGCTATTGGGGAAGGGAAGGGAAGGGAAGGGAAGGGAAGGGAAGGGAAGGGAAGGGAAGGGAAGGGAAGGGAAGGGAAGGGAAGGGAAGGGAAGGGAAGGGAAGGGAAGGGAAGGGAAGGGAAGGGAAGGGAAGGGAAGGGAAGGGAAGGGAAGGGAAGGGAAGGGAAGGGAAGGGAAGGGAAGGGAAGGGAAGGGAAGGGAAGGGAAGGGAAGGGAAGGGAAGGGAAGGGAAGGGAAGGGAAGGGAAGGGAAGGGAAGGGAAGGGAAGGGAAGGGAAGGGAAGGGAAGGGAAGGGAAGGGAAGGGAAGGGAAGGGAAGGGAATCTGGAGGTAGTAGAAGATGTGGTACACAACACTCAGTCGTAATTCAAGATGTTTCTGCATCTGCTGTAGTGAAATTCACAAATGGAAAAATAGAACCAGGTTTGTTCAGAGGGTCTTAGGCTGGGTGGTTAAGGAAAGCGAAGTAAAAGATTGACTTGTGAGAGAGAGAGATTGTCTTGCCTGCATGGGTTGAAAAGAGGAGAGTCGGGCCATTCAATGATCATGAGTGAGAAGGGCATAGAGGGACAGGAGCCATGTGCTCCACATATGTGGAAAAGTCTGCTCCCACTTTCAGTGGTTTGGTTGTCACTGCTACAGTCTCTGCTGTTTTCAAGTTCTCATGAATTTGTGATGCTTTTACGGCAGCTGCTGAAGCAAACAGAGATTCCTGGGGACTGCATAGTTCAGCACACTTAAAAGGTGAAAAGGGAGACAGAGGTGCCCCAGGACCACCAGGTATACTGAATCTAATATGTCACTGATATCTTGTGGAGGAATATATGTTTAACTTGAAAAGCAATTCAGCAAGATACTTGGATACTTATCTCTGCAGCCTTACCTGCCTAGAGACTTACCCCAGTGTTCCTTGATGAACTGACACATGGAACAGCAAAGCTCAGAATGTTATCCAAAATGTCTGCTGAAAAGACAGACTGCACATTTGTGAGCATTAGGAATGTGTTAAGTACGAGAATAAATATCAAAATGTAGGTGGCTGGTCAGAAATTTTTTGACATTTTAGAAGGACATCATGGGCACTTCCTAAGCTATCATTTTGCTGTCAGTCTTTCTGAGCCAATTGTGCTAGAATCCAGTGCTTCACATTTCAGGGTAGTACACCTGTGCATTCTGAGCTCAAGGCAGTCAGTTGATGGTGACAGTCCCACTTCTAACAGGAGGTGGAAATAGATTATTTCCATTTCAACCAAATTTTTACTATTTCATGATTTATTTGTGAAAATCATGAAGAATCTGTCTGCGCTGAAAATACCAATTCACTAGCAGTAGGAGCATCGTAAGAATTATTCCTCACCCAAAGATTTGCTTTCTGTATCAAAAAGTTGATATACATTGCTAATTCTTACAAGTTCAAACAGAGTTACAGAAACAAGCATGTTTGAAAAGACTGTAATTACAAATGCTTCATTTTCTGTACATTTTTTGAAATCTCATATACTGAAATCAGTGCCAGAAATCATTTGAAATAGAAAATGCAGTATATTGAATTAATGTTGCTATACCATATTTATAGTAATTTTCCTTTAATGCATTGATAATAACTATATTATCCCCATATAATAACTATATTAACCCCTCACTATATCTACATGCATATTTCTGTCTTTGTTCCAAAGACATAATTCTGCTGACTGATGATGTTGTTTTGGTTATTTGGAAGACAACATCTGTTTGTTGTAATAAAATCAGTTTTTCTGTCTTGTCCTCATTAATTTTTGTTCTGATCCAATATCTTAAAATAAGCAATAAGTGATTTCCAGTCATCTTGTCAAAAGAAGAAGCAAGAAGCTTTCCTTTTTGAAAAAAATTAGAAAATTTTCCCTTTTGTGCTGGCATATCCACCATGAATATGTCTGCTCCTTTTCAGGTTCTGTACTGAATGCAAATTAATGTCTTAGGAGCATTTTCTTGCCTATGATGATTTCAGGTGCTTCAAAAGGAGAAGATTATGAGAGGATTGTGCTTATTATTTTGCTGTAAAACTGCAGATAGTAAAGGATGGCAAAACTAACATAAGAATTCTGGTCAAACTGAAAACTAAATTCCTTTTTCTCCTAAAATAACAGAGATTTATTCATTTGATCCAATAGGTCAACTGGCTCCAACATTTTGTTCAACATGAAGTTGAAGCATGCTAACTAAGACCAATTCTGTTGCTGCTTTAAAAAATATTCCTGTTTGGTTTTTGATTAATGATGTAGTTGCTAAAATATTCTTTCATGCAAAGCAGTTCTCTAGTTCTCACAGGTGTCCACATAACCACTGACAGAGAAAATTTACAAGGCAATCATTGCATAATTAAAATACAGGAGTTTTTCAAAAAACCTTTTCTGAGGGGAAGGTGGCTGAAACTCTTTCCACTACGTTTGTTGAGTTCCAGGAAAGCTTTTTGAACTGCGGTATTTGTCCATGCAGTGGATTTATTTTTGCTTCTCACAAAATGTCACCTCTCCAACTTTATAAACAGGGTCTATTAATTGATAACATGCAAAAAAATATGAAGCCAACACAAAAAGTGTGAGAGCAAACTCAACCAACATGGACTTCATGTACCTTACTTAGACCTAGACTCATCCTATAAAGACCTCAGATAGTGCTCAGTGTAGAGATGCATACTATGTTAACATCTGAAAAGGATACCTGCTGTTCCATTTGACCTGTCCATTCCCTTCCCCTCACAAGGATCAAGCAGATCACTGCTGCAAGCTGTAATTGGTGAGGTTGGAATAAAATCCAAACAGGTGCCATAATAAGAATACATTTCTGCAGCACAAGGTCTGCTTGATTTAATTTTATCTGAGGTGGCACACTGGGAAATGAGCCCTATGGCTGGTGAAGAGTTGGGCCCAAAGATCTCAATAATTAATCAACACACATTTGAAGGAAATGCATTGAACTGTTATGGGAAGCTGCAAAATAGGGTTTTTTTTCAAAATGTACACCAAGCAGATAATATTTGAAGGCTTTTTGAACCTTTTGTGATGGACAGCTTTGGCTGACCAACATTGGCAGACAACACGGGTGGTATAACCATTGAATCTGATATTGGTTTTCATTGCAGAAAAATGTCAAGGAAGAGTTATTATACAATTGGCAGCACAGCAGTAACACTATCTCTTTCTCTTGTCAGCTCTGGTACTGTCTTTGCAGGAAAGATCACACATCTACTGATGGATCACCCCACTACCAACAAAACATACGAAAAGCTTCTCTTTTACCTTGGCTCCCATGAAAGGGGTTAACTTGGATGCTTCTCTTTCACTCCTCTTCCCAGCTGCTATGTTTTCAGAAAACTGGGATTTTTTTGTATTTGAGCCTTCTTTGCTTCTAATTTTTCTAAAATTCCAATCAGATTCAGAAGTTATTAAGGTGGAAGAGTGACAGACAATATAGGGCACATACAAGATAGGCTGTATAAGTCTTGCTTTGTTAGGAAACCAAACTAAAAATATCTCTTTGTTATAAAGGTTAATGCCATTATTGTAAATAGTTTTCCTTTAAACTCCTAAACCAGTAGTACCAAAAGCAGTGCTTTTAAAAGGAAAATTACAGATAATTATTGTACTTTATTGTATTTTCTTCATTTTTCAGGTCCACCTCTGCCTCCATCATATTTCAGCCACTTTATTAATAGCATAAAGGTAATTATATCCCATTTGTGTTTGAGTTCTGTTAAGCTTTTTAAAAGTGTTCTTTACTATAAATTAAGCACAAATCAATGTAACATGGTGAAATACACAAATATAAGGGCATCAGCTAGTACAAATTATATTTATTTCTTGAACTCCAGCTACATTGGCAAGTGTATTACAAATATAGAGATAGCAGTTGTCACAGGTCTATAAAGATTACTTTTGAAAGAAACTTTTTTACTGAGGCTTTTTACCTTCCCAGTGGTATTAAAGTGAGTCATAATTCACTGTTACCTAACATATCCACCTTAAATGAATGCTTTTGTTTCCATGCCAGCTAAGGTAAAAGACATCCATTACCTAAAAGGCTTCTAGAACACCCGGTGAGGGGAAAGGGGAGTGGAAATCACTTCCATGTCATGTTATTTATCTTTTAATCACATTGAATAAAATTAAATTATGGGAACTACTTTTCCTGGAAGCTCTTACAGCAAAGTATACCCATACCTTGATTTGTTTGGTGTCTCTCTGTTCCATTATTCTCTTGACTGCTTCAAGTGACAAAAATTAATAAAAATACGATATTAATTTAAGTGTTTTTAGGTGAATAAGACTCTTTATCAGTAAAAGAACTGAAAATTTTTGAATCAAGTTATCATTTAATGATGCTACCAAAAGTGTTGTGCTGACAGTCTCTGGGAGAACTCTTAGTGCTGCCTGGTTTTAGGATTTTATTTCTGCTTGGCTGAGTACACCCAAGTTATTCCTACGGCATGAAGTGTCCCATGGACGTGGCAAAGCTGATAGAGTTTTACCTTACAGTGCAATGTCTGTAGCTTTACAGATTTAGCTGCCAAGAACACATTTTTCATCTAGTTCTTCAACACCCCAAAACTGGCCGGGAATAAAGAAACCTTTTGAGTCATGCTTACTGGGAATCTACAAAGACTAAAAGTCAGAGGAGGAGCTATACAGCCATGTCCTCTGGCTGTCTGCAGCCACCTGCCATTTTTGCTTTGCCGTTTGCTTCTTCTATCCATAGGTTTATTTCTCAGAAACATGAAAAAATAGACAAAAAAACAACAAAACTGAAGGGGAAAAAAGCAGACAAACAGAAAAAAAATACTGTGAGGAGAAATGTATAAATGCTGTGCATCCTCTTGCACAGCGACATAATAATGTAGTACTTAAATAATTCTTCTTAACTATTGCTCTGTTTCCCAAACTAACTGATAATCATCCATGCAGAACAGAAGACATACTATTTCAAGTGTCTGCAATTTTGTGTGGTGTCTCCTGTTATCCTGGCACACACCGCCACCCAGCTCTGCTCACTTTGTCACATACTTTCAAATAGTTGTCCATTCAATGTCAATCTTGCTTTGCTTTTTCCCTGGTGATGGAGGAAAGCACAAAGCCAGGCTTTTATGCTTCCTCCAACCCTCTCTTCCCCTCCAGCTACAGCACTGAAGAAGGTTTTGCCGGGCAGAATAGCCGGAAACAACAACAAAGGCATTTTCTCCGCCTCCACCTAACCCCGCCTCCACCTAACTCCACCTCCCCTAGCCCTTGCCCTGTGTGAGCCTTACAGCCCCAATAGAGAAAGCATTCCTTTTAATCTCATATCACAGAAGAAAGTGATGTCAAAAACATAATTTCAAGCAGGTGCTTTCCTTTACCAAACTCTGAGATTTCATGTAAATTTAAAAGTTTAGTGCATTGCGTTCTTGTCTTACTTCAGATCAACATTTTAAAATACATTTTCTTGAAAGGGTGAAAAAGGAGACAATGGAGTCACTGGTATAAAAGGAGAAAAAGGAGAACCAAATGGAGGGTTTTTTCTGACAGGACCTCCTGGACCACCTGGAAGACCGGGATTAATTGTAAGTCAGAGAAATTGTAGAATGGGAATATTTGTGACTACCCATTTAGAATTAATTTAGAAGGCACCAAAAAGAGATAAACATCAGGATTGCTAGGAACTATATAAAAAACTGACATGCTAAGCATTAGGTGAATAGAAGAAAATTTCATTAAGTGTAAACACAGACAGTTCACTGTTGTGCATAGAATTACTTTGCTATGAAATACAGATGTAATGTTGTGCTCAGCTGTCTCATATAGCTACCCCAGTATGTAGATCATGCTATTAACAGCATTACAAATCAAAGCAGCATGTATAATTTGTGATGCTACTACTTATACCCCCATAAATACCAAAATAGGCCATATAAAGTTAGTCAGAGACTGACTTGAAAATTATTTGCCATCTAAATAATTAATCCTATTTTCCTATTAATCCAAAAACATGACTGAAAAGACCAGTGTGTAGCCATCTGGACTATTTCTATAAAATTCAGCCATTGTCTACTGTCTACCTTTTAATTTTATCTTCTGGCAGTCGCCACCACAGCTGCTTTGGAGTAAAATGCACCAATTCTTTGGAAACTAGTTTATCCCTGGGATCTGGCAAGAAATGTGTTCATTGCATTCCTCTATTGCCATGTCTATGTCAAGAACATGAGTGGGCTACAGCTGAGGATGAAGTGTTAGGTTAGCAAGACCACCCTCAAAAATCCCCCTGGTGCTATTCCACATTGCTGAGAAACATCTCCCTGTTTAGAAACTGTTCTACTGGCAAGAAGGAGCTGGATGGCGCAGCTGATCTCTCCTTGTCCGGGGTCCAGTGTGTTCCATGTCTGCAGGATGGTGTAGGGAGCACAAGCCCTCCTCAGTCAGGCTGAGGACACTGCTAAACTGGAAATGAAGGGAGTTGTAGGCTTTTTATTCCACAAGTCTGGCAGCTGGAGAGGTTAAGGGCTAACATTTGATCACAGGAGGAAGAAGACAGCACTCATCATGAGGTGTACACCCTGCATAGACACACTTTACATTAAAGATCTCCATAAACTCTCTGAGCCTATCAAAGCAAGCAGTCTAGTGTGAGCAGAATAGAGATCCAGGATGCTGAGAGCACTGCTGAGAGTTTTGCAGGTATCAGCTGCTCAGGGATAGGTATGAGAATTTTCAGAAAGCTTTCTGAAATTCAAATCCTTGACTTTATTTCAATATGTGGTTAATTTTTCTTTTCCATTATACCCATGCCTCCTTGGAGAAAATTACATACAGACTCATGTCTAAATGGCAGTGTGGTGGCAGGCATCTGGAAAATGTTGCCACCAGAGATGATGGTCCTGTAGCAGTGAAACCAATACATTCAAGGAAATATTTTTCATCACTGACAGGGACCAAAAGGGGACTCAGTTGTTGGACCCAGAGGACCTCCAGGGTTACCTGGCTTACCGGGCTTACCAGGTTATGGAAAAATTGGACCTCCAGGCCCACCTGGACCACCTGGACCACCAGGCCCTCCTGCAATATATGGTTCGGGTAAGCTTTTCATTGTATATGCAAGTGTACAGCCATGTGCCCACAACCCACACATGACCAAATTCTTTCATACCTGGCAGGCTATCCAACCTGCCCACCCCCTCTGCATACCTGAATCAGGTTGTTCCCTGCTTTCCTCCTGTCCTCCATTTTCTCCTAGGTGGGGAGTTGGAACTGAGAGCACTAAGGGGACAATTTCTCTGCAGAGAGTTTTCACTCACTAGTGCCATGGGAGTGCTATTGTGAGGAGGATCTTGCTGTGGCTATGGCTGGCTGGAAATCTGCATAGTAGAGAGAGGTTACATTAACAGCTTTGAAAAATCCATCAAATTGAGCAGCTGGCTAAATTTGGGACAAAACAATCTTCTTTTGAGGAATGGAATTAAATCCAGCTGGTGGCCATCACAGGGGGTTTTTCCCAGGGCTCAGTATTGAGTCCAGACCTAGCCAATATCAATTATCTGGGTTAGGGGATTAAATGCACACTTTAGTGAGTTTACCCCCAAGCTGGGCAGGAAGGTTGATCTGCTGAAATGTTCTACAGATGGGTCTGGACAGACTGAACCAACGGGCCAAAGCCAGCTGTCTAGGGGTCAGTAAGGCCAAGCGCCAGGTCCTGCCCTTGGGTCACAACAACCCCAGGCAGCTCCACAGGCTGGGACAGAGTGGCTGGAAAGCTGCCCAGCAGAAAAGGACCTGGGGGTCCTGGTTGGCAGTTGATGAACATGAGCCAGCAGTGCCCAGGTGGCCAAGAAGTCCAATGGCCCTGGCCTGTATCAGCAACAGTGTGGCCAGCAGGACCAGGGCAACGATTGGCCCTGTACCCGGCACTGCTGAGGCCACACTTTGAATCCTGTGCTCCGTTTTGAGCCCCTCACTACAAGAACGACACTGAGGTGCTGGAGCGTGTCCAGAGAAGGGGAACAGAGATGGGGAAGGGTCTGGAGCACCAGTCCTGTGTGTAGCAGCTGAGAGAGCTGGGAGTGTTTAGCCTGGAGCAAAGGAGGCTCAGGGGTGACTTCACTCTCCACAGCTGCCTGAAAGGAGGGTGTAGCCAGGAGGGGCAGTCTCTTCTCCCAGGATACAAGCAACAGGACAAAAAGAAATGGCCCCAAGTTGTACAAGGAGAGGTTTAAATTGTATGTTAGGAAAACTTTTTTCACCTAAAGAATTTCCACTGGAACGGGCTGCCCAGGGAAGTGGTTGAATCACCATCTGTGGAAGTGTAACAATGGCACTGAGGGACATGTTTTAGTAGCAGACTTCACAGTTCTTGGTGCCACCAGTGAAGGTGATGATCTAAAGGGTCTTTTCCAACCCAAGTGCTCCTCTGATTTTCTGATGAAAAGGCAGTACCCACAGTAGAGTTTAGGTCTTGAATGAGACTGCGGGAGAACTGCTTCTAAAAAGTAGTTGCTATGCAAATGCTGAATAGAAACGAAACTTCAGGTTGCTTACTCTGCCTTTAATGATTTTCAACTTACTGGGTTAGAAAAGGAGCAAAATGTGCCCCAAAAAGTCACATCAAGAGAGGAATTTTGCAAGTAAGGTGACATAAAAAGAAGTATGTGGTTAGAAATCAAATGTCACAGTTCAAGACATTTGTGCTTTTGACTCATTTCGGGTCACAGGTTTCCTAGTGACAGGCCTCATACTGTTAATGTCAAGCCTTGGGTTGTGGTGGATGGGGTCCTGGGCTCCTCTGACATTACTTGACAGATATGCCTGAGAAAATGACTGATTCCTCCCTCTAGGATCTGTGACCAGCATGGGAAGCCAGCCAGGTAAAACCAGAGCACAGCATTCCTTAATCGCAGCTGAAGATGGTGAACTAGTAGAAAGGGAGACTTTAACTGAATAGAGATGCTGTAACAGAGATCTGTTCTTCCGAAAGTTTTGACAGGTCTAGCAAATACAGGTCTTCATTCCTGAGAAATAACAATTAGCCTGTTTTCCCACAAGACTTGTGCTTCCAGTGTGCTAGTTTGGGGAGAAGACATATCTCTCTTCAATTTGTTCTCTCCAGGTATTTCTTGAACCTGGTCAGCCTCATTTATACAGGAGGTGAGACTTCTAATATGTCTTCCTGTCAATACTATCAATTTAGTGTCTATCAGAAGTATTCATCCTCTGAATAATATTTGAGAAAGAAAAAATCCCTAACATGTTCAACATTGAAACATAGGCCTTATGTGAATCAGCCTCTGATCCTCACAATACAGACAGATCCACAGCATCTGTGAAGCGCATAAAGGTCTTCAGGCTTATTCCTGTGTAATTTAGATTAAGCACTTCTGTATATTAGTTAAGAGATCCAGTCAGACAAAACAAATTATTATTAGTATTCCATCCCTACACTTTCCTTTATGCTCTTTGCCATTAGTCTTCATCATTCTCCTACACATTTTCCTTTTTTCTTTGTAAAAGGGTTCTTTAGGCAGCACACATTTTACTAAATGTTCGGAACAGATGTTTATTTATTCCGTATCTTCAAGGTTCAGTTATCTTTTTAAAAGCTATTACTATCTGTGATTATGGTGTTCACATACTGTAGTGCAGAGTTCACATATTGTAATATGGGGAAAGAGGAATGGCTTACCTGCAAGTAAATAGCTCTAAACAGTTCTGAGAGCTGACCCCCTTCCCCTGTCATTGGTATGAAGAACCTGCTCTGGAGTATCCTTGCAAATGCCTCAGTGCATAGATTCTTCTTGGAAAAGGGGATTTCGAGGCTCCTCTGGGTTTCACAAAACCAAACAAGTAAGGTCCTTGTGTAGAAGCTCCTTTTTACAGTTTCAAATTTCCATTATCATGCCACGCATTTGCACAAAATGCATGCTTTTAGTCTTCCATGTCTTTGAATCTTTCCTGCCTTAAAAGAAAGTTTTTACTCCAGAAACGAGATCAAGGTGAAGATTTTCATTTTTGGAGTAGAGTCAGATACTAGGTACCAGGTGGTGTGAACTGCAGTCTTAGAACTCCAAGTTCATCTCCCTGAAAAATTCTTTTTTGCTTTGTCACAAAAGCTGAGCTTACACACTTGAATTTTTCATCTAAGGAAAAGTAAATTTTTGTTTGCCTTTAGAGCAAAAGATGCAATGTCTCCCTCAAAGCTTGTATAGGCAGGAGCAAAAAGTTCTTCCTCTTCCATGTCCACTAGCTAACACCATTCTGGTCAATTTAAGTGAGGTTTGTTCTTCGTTTGCAGTTTCTACAACAGATTGCAATCTGTTGGCTTAACCTCCCTAAAAACAGAGAAAAGACTGTTTTGTCATTGCTTCTAAAAAAACTCCTTAGAATGTATTTTCTGTAGTTGACTTGAGCTATTCAGGACACAGCTATTTGAAACTTCCACTGCTCCTGAACACCATCACTAAATGCTTTCTTTGTGTCACTCACATTTTCTCTCAAAAAATATGACCTTCAGTATGTATTGTATGCTTATTTTATTTTAGCAGCTGCAATGCCTGGGCCACCAGGTCCTCCTGGAGAGCCAGGGTCACCTGCTACCAGGAATCTGGTAAGAGAGCAAAATAAGGAATTTTGCTATAGAAAATTTTCTTCAAAACTTTTGGTGGTCACTGGTAGCACTGAAAGAGGAGTGAAAGTTACATCCTGAGTTTTTATTAAGTAGAATGTTTTACAAACCACATAATTTTAAGGTGCAAACTGTAGATTTCCCTAGCAAATCTAAAACTGGTTGTGCCAGAGGATACATGTAAATATGTTTCCTTTTCTTATATGATGAAATGAATCAAAACTGGATCCAAGATATCTATGAATAAAAAAAAAAAAAAACCAGCTACAGCAGAAGTCTCAGTAATTTCTAAGTTAAGAATTCATAGTTTCTGGGAAAAAAAAATAAACCAAAACCAACCAAACCAAAATAAACAAACAAAAAAACCACACAACACCAAAAAAGCCTAAGAAAACCACCCCCAAAAGCCCTATTCAAGCTAGCAGAGGGCATTCATTGCAATTCTCAGGGGAGAAATGCATGTTCAAAGACTGGAGTCCCAAGACAGAAGACTGTAATTGCAGGCTGGAAGCTACTGTCTCAGACAGAAGGTCTGAGCTTACTTAGGTCAAAACAAAGATTTAAAAAAATATATACAAATCTATAGTAGAGTCTGCATTATTTAAAAAGCATTTGTATGCTTTCTGACAATGAAGAAATGAGAAAAAAAAAAAGTGAATGAAAGTGCACTTTCCTGAAGTTTGTCCCAGTTTTAAACTACAGCATTTCTATTCTGAACTCTGCCATTTTGACCCAGGATGCTAAACTGTAGGAGTGCAACAATTGTCACTTTGTAGAAATTTGTACAAAATTGCTGTAGTTCTACTATGGTCCACAGAATGGTGATGCTGGTATGCCAAAGTAGCAAGAGCTACTTGCAAAGTAGCAAAGTAGCATATTTCTTTATGGATTAAATTACATAAAACTGACTTTATGAGCATTTCCTGCAGAAGAAGCCTTGATATTTATCTGTCCAAATGAGACTGTTTAACTTGCAAAATGTTTTATGCGTCTGATTAAGTATATTTCACTTTCCTATTTGACAGGTTACAACATTCCTAAACATTGAGGCTATGTTGGAAAAAGTTCATTATGTAGCAGAAGGTACACTAATCTATGTGAGGGAAACCGGTGAGGTTTTTATCCGTGTTCAAAGAGGATGGAGAAAATTGCAGGTACTATAGCACTGCACCCTAAACTTGTCCAATTCCCTTCCTCCCCATGAAGATGAGGGAGATATTTTTACAGAGGGAGAGAAGTGTGGGTGCAAAGACTCTTTATTTATTTATTTATTCGGAAGCTCCTGGTGATATGTTTTTGTTCTGCTCTCCTTTTTGGTTCTTTCAGCTTGGTGAACTAATTCCTATCCCTGCTGACAGCCTTCCTCCTCCAGCCATATCAAGTCATGTAAGTACAAAATATTGGACTGTGAAAAACTGAGTCTAGATGTGTGATACACTTGGCAGAAGTTGTATGCAGATCCCTGCACAACGTGATTTTCCACCGAGATTTGTCAGTTCAAAATAAGCACCCTACCACTACATAAGTTGCAGATTGATTTGCTTGGATAGTCATCTGTTTCCTGTATGTTCTGAGATTCCAAACACTACAGAGACAAAGCAACATTTACAAAAAGCAGAATAAAGTAAGATGTTCACAAAAAAACCCCTCAAAAAACAAAAACAAACAAAAACCCCCAAAACAAAAGAGACCAAAAAACAAACAAAATAAAAACCAAACAAAAACCCACAAACCCACAGAATTCTGTTTCATAAGCTTGGAATCCGTCATATCAAGCTCTGATCCCCTTCAAGGAAGGTCAGGAAAGGGTTTCTGAAAAGCAGATTTTCTTTGAAAGGTTATAGTCTTGCATTCAGTCTACCATAATCATCACCTGACTGTAGCTTACCGACAGTGTGCAGAGGGTGTACTCTAAATCCTCAATTGTTAGTTTGGACCTGACCTCACTCTGCAAGTTATTGTACCAATCTGCATTGAACATGCTGTCTGTCCAAAAAAATTTTGGGAGGATAAAAAGCGAGAAATGATAGAGGGAATAGAGAAGGGCTTTTTGATGACAGGTTAATTGGTCTGCTGAGAAAATGAAAGGGCAAGAGAGTGCTAAGAAGGAACAGTGAGAAGGAAGATGGCCAGAAAGAAATAAAAAAGGTTAGGGTAGGTCAGGGAGAAGTTCACCTAGCACACTGGGAAAATGTCTAGACCTCAAGTTAGAAGAAATTTTCTGCAGCCTCCATCTGACACCACCTGAGTTTCCCATCTGCTACAGTCGGTGGCTTGTTACTCATACTTGCCATAACTAGTGAAGAAAACTTTGCTGTTCCTGAAACAATTAACAGGGTTGAGAAATGTTTCTACCCATTACATTTTCTGTTTTCACATCCTCCTTACCCTTTCAGTTTTGATTTTCCTCAACTGCTCTTCTGCTCCTACCAAGAGCAGGCTGCTTTCATGCAGGACTGCAGGTGTGGTTAAACTTTTATTTAAAAAATTACTGAGTGTCTAAAATTCTGATATTTAATTTTTTTTTGCTTGTGTTCAAATAACAGGGATTTCAGTCTATTCCAGCACTGAGACCAATATCAAATATGAAAAATGGAAAACCAGCAGTAAGTATGAGTTCTGTATTGCAGCTGCAGAGTAGTGCTTTGTAATGTGACAGTTTGCATCTTGAGGGACAGTTGTGATATTTGCTTTTCAAACTCAGACATTTTACTTCAGAAATTTACAAATACACTTCTTTAACTTGTTCAGACATCCCAGACACAATTTGAAATTGTTCCCCCTAAATCTATTTTCATCATCCCAGCCCCTTTCCCATCTCAAAGTAAAAAAACCCTGACTCTGAGTTAGGAATACCTCTTCACTTAGTGATTGTATCTGCAATACAGAGTAACTTCTAAGCCAACAATATGGTAACAATTAAATAATTAAAATATGCATTGTAATATTTTAAATCTTCTTGCTGCTGCTTGACTTAGATTGACACTTTAGAACTTAAACCTTTATTTAAAAGATTTAAAAAATATTTATGCAAAGAAAGCAAGGTAACTGACATACCTAAAAAATGAAACCAGAAAGAAAAAAAAGCAAGGATGTGGGTTAGTTCTTGCATCTGTGCTGTTTGACTTAAGCATGCTACTTCTTGTATTTTTAAACAGTACCTAGTCACTTCTTACTACTTTTTTCCATGTTTGTAGGATTTGGGATTTTGTTCATGTGAAAACTCAAAGATTTCCAATTGAAAATATTAGCTGCTTCTAAAAGATTTTTATTTTAAGGAGTATATAATTTTCATGGTCTCCCTAATGTTGAAAGATAAATTGATATTTCTGCTAAGGGTCTTATGGCTCTGAGAAATGTAATGTTATGGCAACAAATAACTTTCCTACCTGTTATGAAGGGTACATGTTCTGTGCTGGCAAGAGGAGGGAGCGGTTTCCAACATATATTTTCCTTGTGTCATAACCTTTTTTTTTTAATGGTTCCTTTTCTTCTTTTTTCTTCCAGTTGCATCTGGTGGCTTTGAACTTCCCACTGTCTGGTGACATGCGAGCAGATTTTCAGTGTTTTCGGCAGGCCCAGCTTGCCGGTTTGACATCCACCTACAGAGCCTTCCTCTCATCACACTTGCAAGATCTGGCCACAGTTGTCAGAAAAACAGACCGACACCATTTGCCAATAGTCAATCTTCAGGTAAAAATGGGTACTTAGTGCTTGGGTTTTTAGGATAGGCTGTAGGTTCCCCAAAAATCTCGGGAAATAGCAAAAGTACTAAGTTTCGGCTCAAACTGCATTTTATAAAGAAGCAGCTTTGCTTCATATTTCACAGCCAGATTCAAAAAACAAAAAAAAGCAGTGATGAAGAAGAAACCTACTGAGTTATGATGTTCTACCTTTTAGTGTGATCATAGGATAAAATGCCTATTTTTCTCATTTCTAAGAAAAATGCAAATTCTGTGCTTAGGAATGATGTTGGATATACCCCAATGAAACAGAGAGGAGAGTCTAGAGTATGAGTCATTTTGTGGTCTCACATGAACAGACACACTCTAAAACTGAGGAAAACAAACCATGTCTTTGTAGTGTTGGCTGGCTCCCAGGACAAGTGGCCAAAGAAACCTACGGGAGTAACACATGATGCTTGGAACATGTTGAACGGATGCTGCTCTGAAGTGCAAGCAAACATAGAGCCTTGAGAGAAATTTGTGAAGACAATATTGTTTCAACTTTGACTGGAAAATCTCAAAAGCAGTTTTAGAGAGAGCCAAGTGCAAATGTTTTGCCCTGAATGTTTGCAGCACTTTTCACAAAACCGTAACCTTAACAGAAGTTCCAGGACAAGTTATCTTTATATTTTCCCTACAGCTACAGTAGTTATAAGCAATTTTTCAAAAAATGCCTTAGGAAGAAAAGGACAGGGGATGATCAAGCTGAATTTTTGGAGTGACAACAGGACAGAAAGATAACTTTGAGGCAAAGGCATGCTGTTTGCAACCAGACAGCTATTTGCATAGAGATGACAGATGAGACGAGTTTCTTCAGGAACATTATGCAGAAACTGATGTGAAAGATGAAATCAAAAGTGTCCTTAAGTGCAGATAAAATTTTCAATTTACAGACAAGGCTATAAAGGTAGACTTGGGATTTGATGTAGATTTGGGATTTGTTTTGTTTGTAAAAGTGGCTTTGAAATTTTAACAGGGAGAAACCCTTTTCAGTAACTGGGAATCTATATTTGATGGAAATGGTGGACAATTCAACATTCATGTTCCAATATACTCCTTTGATGGGAGGAATGTCATGACTGATTCATCTTGGTGAGTTGACATTACCATTTATGTTTTATGTGTTATATATAGGGGGGTTTTTTCTACTTTTACCGGATAGTAATAGAAATAGTAGCAGTATCTGGGGCTGCTAGACATTTGATAAAAATTCTCACTTTCTTTATGCCATTTTTCTTTGTCTTTCTGATAGTCTAGAAATGGGATATCAGGTCATGTTCACCTTTCTTTCTCTCCTTTCTGTCTTCATATTTACCTAAGCACTCTTTGCTTCAAGCACAGGGAGTTCAGATCACTTTACATACAGGTGTGCAGTTGAATAAAGCAAAAGAGACTTTTCCAGTAAATAACTTCTTAATGTTACCTTTCAGGCCTCAAAAAATAATATGGCATGGTTCAACTGCAAATGGGATTCGACTGGTTAGCAACTACTGTGAAGCCTGGCACACAGCTGATATGGGAGCTATGGGACAAGCATCACCTCTGAACACAGGGAAAGTTCTTGACCAGAAAGTATATGGCTGTAATAATCTGTTTATTGTTCTCTGTATTGAAAACAGTTTTGTATCTGATCCCCAAGGAAAATAATTCACCTGCTGCACGTAGGAATATTCCGTTTGACAACAGAAAAAGCTGACACTGAAATTTCATTTGTAATGATGTAAATATTTTAATTTTTGTAATTGCACATTTCAGGAAAAAAATAGACAAAGAAGACATACCTCAACACAAACCACATGTTAGGTGGAACGTCCAGTGCACACATAACTGGCGTAGAGCCCTTCCTTCCACATGAACCCCATGTGGTTCGAAGCTTGCCAGCAGTTAACTCATGCTCTTCTGTCTGAGCTGGAGGTCACCTAAGGGCACGAGCCAAGTGTGGTCGGTGAGGAAGATTCAGTAACCTGCCCCGTAAGCAGTATGGCTCAGCAAGGCTGCTGCTGTTTCACAGCTGAGAAGCTGCATGCTCCATGTTCTTCTTTTCACTTGCATACATTTTGGATACCCAAGGCACCGTTCATATATACTCATATATTCATCAAATACTGGGAGGCTCATGCCCTACAGAGCTCACATTTGCAAAACAAAGCTTTAAGAACAAAGGTACTCACCTCTTCTGAGTTTTGGTGGAAGCCGAGTACCTGACTCCTGTAAGTTTGTACAGATCTCAGCCTGGTGCTTACGCAGATATATAGCAGCTCCCACATCTTATTTCAGCTTTTCTCTTTGCAGATTCTAGGCATAGGACTTTATGCAGGAGGAGTGAATTTCACATTTACAAAATCTGGTCTTTATTTTGGTGCTATTGTTACCAGGAAACCTGAGAGCAATGTTAATAGAAAACATCCTGTTCAACTGATAGAACTGAACAAAGCAAATGCAGACAAATGAACCATCTGACCTTTATTTATTTCATTGCTTATTAGAGGAAGTAATTTCCTTTTGTATCAGACTGACGAATGAAATATGTCTGTCATGGTTTCTTTAAAACAGGTTCTACACATTGATATCCCACTAAGTTATATGTAAAGTGATTTTCCTTTTTGTGAATTTACCCTTCTGGCATTCACATAATTAAAAAATCTTGAATATAAAATAACTACAACAATTATAGGAATAATCAAGAAATGGTAATATTCTTCACTAACAGTATCACCATAATATCTGAAGCCTTTTGCTGATATATTTGTCTACTGCATACTTTAAACAACATATTTACTTGCGTTTTATCAGACAGTGACTGTGGAGGTCAAACTCCACATCCTCATTTTTTTAAGATTTAAACAAGAATCTGTGTTGGAAATACATGTTCATTTGCTGACAAATAGAGTATTAAATAACTAGACAGCTTTTGTCAACAGACAAAAGCAAATTACACTTACAGCACTAAAATTATATAATTATACAACTAAATATTTTGAAATCCAGCTTTATTTTTCCAATTGATTATAAAAGCTTATTTCCCAGGGTCAGCTGAATGATATCTTCAATTTTTTCTGGAAAAGCAAAAAATGTAAATTACTCCATTATTACAAAATGATAATAAGGCAAAAGCTATTTGTATTATGTTTAAAATGTATGCATAACAATTCACTGCACTCATTTATAGTCTACTTTCCTAAAATTCTGAGCCACTTTTGTGGCAAATTCCTCCAGTTCACAGAGCTGGAAGAGTTATTTATGTACAGCAGAGTTACGTTCTGAGTCACAGAAGGATCAAGGGGGAAAATAAAGTGCTTTTACCTGCTTCAAGCAGGAACTACTTTTAATCCTTTACAGGCCAGTGAGGTCTCTGCTTGCAGCCACTCACCTGCATCAGTCCCTGCTCTTCATCTCCTGAGCTCAAGCAGCACTCAAGGCTGGCTGTGCCTTTGCCTGGAACTGCAGTGGCAGGGTCATGGGATCACACAGAAGAGCTCTGTGAAGGGGGACCAGAGAAGTCTAATAAAAACATGCAGGTTTTAGGAGATACTGAACTAGAGTTTAAGTTGGGTCCAGCAAAATGCATTCAGGGATCTTTCTGCCAATCCTTTCACAGAGCTGACCCATCTCTATATCCTGAACAGAGCTTAGCAGGGAACTGAAATGGTTAAGCACCATCATTAAGTTGCTAAAAATCATTCTGTGTTTGCTTCCCATGTCGAACAATTATCTGCAGGCTACAGCAATTTATTGTACACCCTTTAACTGAAGACAGAGCACAAACTGCACCACCTGGGCTGCTGTGGTGCTGAGTCCACAGGCTTGCTCACACGCTGAGGGAGACACCTTTACCAGAGAATGGCATGAGAGACCTGTTAGAAAGATGATGTTTCCCTCGGGGAAAACAACAACAACAGCAACAACAACACACACTTTTTTTCAAAGCCAGTGATGTTCTTTAGATTCTCTAGTATAATTGAAAAGAAAAAGTAGTATTCATCAAGGATAAGACAGAGAAAAAAATTAGCCCAGTACTTAAGAATAAATTAGCTTTCTACATCAAAGGACAATACCTTTTTCAGCACTGCTCCAACACGAAGGTCAGCTGCACTTGAGGAAGAGCGTTTGCTAATTCAGGTAAGAAACTGTGTATAAGGCAAAGTAAACACTAAGAGAGCACTAGGGCAAGGCTGAAAACAGTAACTGCACAAGAAGTCAATGTAGCAGTCCGAATTGTACTCAATTGCTATTACTTCAATGTCCTGATCTGGCCTGCTGGTTTTGTTAGCAGTAGGTAATCAGCAGGTCTTTCCCCCTTCTCAGTTCAGGGAGCTTTTCTCTGGGCAATCATAAACCATGTCATGTTACCATCTATCAGTAGCGTGCTGCTCTGCTCAGAAGAACTGCAGTGGGAGAAGCAGTTTCTCCTCCCATTGCTGCTATAAAATCAAGCCAAACCTGTGAATTTCTACAGTGCAGCATACACATCTCAAAGAACTGACAGTCCACAAACTCATTTTGGTGTAACCAAAGACTGTCAGCCTTGCTTCTGAGCTGTGCAGTGAGAGAAGAAAGAACAATTTCCAGTATGTCCTGCCTGGAAGATTCCACAGTTCATCTTCTTTGGCATTGAGAATCAGGTATTCCTTCTGCATTAATACTCACAAGTCCTGTTTTCACTCCAGCACCGTCCTGGAGAAGAGAACCTGTCTTCTAGATTTTAAAAAAATTACATGCTAGAATTGCAATTTCATTTTGGTGTTCAAGTACTGGGATTAATGCCATGCATGCATCTTAAAAAACACCTGGTTGGGGTTTGGCTTTTATTTGCCGGTCTGATACATAGTTTTAGCCTGCACTCTAACAGTTCCTCCCTGCCCTGTCTCCTTAATGCTTCAACAGCAGCTGCCCAGAAATAGAAATATTTCTAGATGAACATCTACTTAACTATTTTAATGCTTTAACACAAACCCTGCCTGCCTTTTTTAACCAGTCAGAGGACTGCTATTTGCTGCATCTTAAAAGGCCTTTTCTGAACCTTGGTGCAATTTCCATTACCCGTTGATCTAAAATTTTTCCTACCATATTCCCTTCTACTGTGTCCATAATGAAAAACAAAACCACCATAACACCACCCTGTTCTACTCCTGATGTTCCTGATTAATGGCTTTATGTACACACCACCTAACTTGCAGGTGCACCCAGAGTGTGTGTCTTAGCTCCAGCAATAGTAGACTTTGCATGGGGGAGAGGGAACACAAAGTCGTAATATCTCTTCATCCTGTGTGGGCAAAAGAGAGGAATGGAATTACAGACAGCGCAGGCTGTGGGAATTTCTACATTGTGTCACTTTGCCTGGGGTAGAGTTCCTTTTCTTCTCAGTAGCTGGTATGGGGTTGTGTTTTGGCTGTGTACTGACAACGATGTTGTTAATACAGAGATGTTTTCATTCAGGGCTTACATAGAGCCAAGGCCTTTTCTGCCTCTCACCAGCAAGACAGCTGGGGGTGCACAGGGAGTTGAGAGTGGATGCAGCTGGGACAGCTCACCACAGGGATATCCCATATCAGATGGTGTCATGCTCAGCATATAAAAGGGGGGGAAGAAGCAGGAAGGGGGAACAATTCCAGTGCTGGCATTTGTGATCCCAAGTCACCATTCCACAATTCCATTCCAGCCCTGCTCTCCTGTGTATGGCTTAACAGTGCCTGAAAATGGGAGAAACAGTGAATTAATTCCTTGTTTTGCTTTGCTTGTGTGTGGTTTTCATTTTACCTATCAAACCCAACCTGTGAGTTTTCTCATCTTTTCCAGTTCTCTCCCTCATGCCACCCTGAGAAAAGTAAGCAAGCAGCTGTGTGGGGCTGAGTTGTCAGTCAGGGTTAAGCCACAACACACATATAAAATCAATTCAGCATCATACCGTGGTGTTGAGCAGACGTAACTTATAACCTTCCTTCAGCCTGTCTCAGGGATACTAATAATGCTTCAGCAGAAAAGGGGGTGACAGCCCTGTTGAACCTTACAAGAAGTACCTAAGATCACATTCAAATTCAAGCTAGGACGATGATGACATAGCCTCTGCAGGAAATATATATTCTGTATTGTGCACTTTGAGTATGTTCACATGAATAGTAGTATAATAACTGTGTTTTCCACAGATCAGTACCAATACCACCTCACAGGTGTTTCATTTGACCTTCCTTGGTTCCAGGCATACTTATTGAGGTCCTAGCCATAATGATGGTTTGTTATTGAAAAAACACTATCTCCCCACTGAGTTACATGGGTTGGTTTTAACATCCAAAAAATGATTTGCCAGTATTTAGCTTTGCTTTACAGTTATATATTTTTACGTTGCAGGCCTCAAGGTTTCAACTGAAGCTAGTCTCATCCCCAAGGCTACCACTATACTAGAAAATTATCATGGTCGAGGCAGAGCTATTAGCAGAAGTATCACATCTGACTGACAGCCAAACTGTTCCCTGACACAGTTCTGGTCAGTGATTATTGTAACCCTTCCAGCCACTTTTTTAGGGGATGATTTGCACTGACAGCATGTGCCAAGAACTACTCTTGTGGATAGTTTGAAGGAGCCACCCTATTTTGGAACAGAAAGATTTAATTGTACTCACAGTTGCTTAAGCGTTTTGCCTGGTCTCAGTGCTACTGGAGTCCTCATCCCACTGAAAGCCTGTAGAGGGTCTGCAGGACATGTATGTCTGATGCCCACAGAACACACATCAATGGTTCTTTATATCTTTTTGCCAAACTCAATAATATACATTCCTCCTGCAAACATTCTCCACTCATGTAAACCCCATGTCCAGACTGCCTTCATTCAGGGCACCCCCTAAAGACATCATTGTCCTACACAAACTGTATATAGATATATTGTACCATTCAAAGCCATATTGATAGATAGATAGATAGATAGATAGATAGATAGATAGATAGATATAGAGATAGATATATCTATATATAGATATATCTAATATATATTTTAGATGTATCTACATCTAATATATAGATATATTACAGATTATTATAGATATATCACCTCTTTCAGCACTGATGAGCAGATTGGCTAGGGCATGGATTGACTGTTCACAGAGCTGGGATGTTTCAAACACCTGAGAATTAAAGAGTACTAGTATAGTCATCCTGTACAACTGATAACTACTACCGTGATGCCTTCATTAGCAAAAAGGGCAACACAAGACATTTGTTTGAGTGCTTTAGCCCATCTGGTGGATCAGCCATCGTGTTGGTGTGTACAGCCTGCCTGTTAGGAGTACGGAACAGCTTCCCATTCTAGGGTCAGCAGCATCCCTTCAGGGACTTTTCAGCACCTAGAGGTCTGCTTAGATTTGCCTGAGACACCAAACATGACTTCCTAGAATCATCCCACCTCCCTTTCAGCCAACCTGTGAGAAGCCTCCTTGATACTTTGAAATGTGAGACTGCATCCATCCCTTGATCCTACACCATATTAGAGTGAGTGGTGTGTTTGAACTCCTGTGTTGACCAAATTCTTATTGCAATGTTGACCAAAACCAAGCCCCAAGTTATATTACATTCCTTTTTTCCAGCTGAGTGAATCGGAAATTGTTCATCAGCTTCATCAAAGCAATTTCCAGTTTGTTGATGCCATTATTTTGAAGTCCATGTTTCCTTCCAAGAAGTTATAATGAAGTGGGCTCTGCGCCTTCACAGGAGTACGTGGGTTTGGAAAATCCGTAGGGTACATCTGTGAACAGGTTATTTCAGAAGTACTCACCGCTGTATTTCATCAGTTCTGCCTACAGAGTAAAAAACTGACTTGCTCCTAGTAGCTTTTTCCCACACTACTACTTGACAAAGTTTCTCTATCATTATAGCAAATCTGTTCTTAAACCAAAAATTTATCTTGGACATTTCTGTTCTTGATCTCAAACATCCAGGATTTGGAGGTAGTCTATATCAGGAAGACACATCAATTTTGGCATCATACTCACAAGTCAAGGTCTTTTAAGCATATCCTGAGACTGTTTGCCTCTTTTGTTGAGAGCCATAAACAATGTACAGAAGCTAATTGGCTCAAGAGTTTGGCAGAGCACACTAAAATTTGCTATGGCAGAGATGATCTGAGTAATTAAAAAATGTACTGCTGACACAGCTTAAGCTTTGGAGGGATTATCTAAAAGGGTTTTCATCATGCAGAACTCCCATTTCAATCTCCATTTTCATCCAAATAAAGCTTACAGAAGTTCAAAAGAGCAGACATAGGACTGCTATTTGTGCAAAGGTTTAAAATCCAGCCAAAACTGATGCTATGGATTAATCCACCTGAATCAGAAATGGACATACAGACAGCTATTCACAAGTAAAAAAGCCCAAAACAACAACAAAAAACCTTATTAAAGGCCACAATACACCAAGATTCATTGTTAAATGTTTATTCACTATCTCCTCCCTTTACTGTAGCTTGATATGTCTTAGAATAGTAGAATAATTTAGATTGGAAGTGGTCTCAGAAGGTCATCTAATCCAACTCCCTGCTCAAAGTACAGCTAAGCTAACTTCAAAGCTCGATCTTCTCAAATTGCAGGCAAACAAACTGAAGGTGCAGCAGTGTGCTCAGGTGTCAATGCCTCCATTTTCAGAAGGCAAGAAGTTGGTATTATGTGCCATGATTCTTTTCTGTTAGGTCAGGAAACTGTCCAGCTGATGGATAGAGGTAATTGCCACCAAAGTCAGGATAAATCTGTGGCCTGGGTTTCCCAAAATTTATCTCCTGATGGAAGACCTCTGTTCTGACAAAGAGAAGATTGGGGGAGAGAAGCAAGGTAAGTTAGCAGCATCTAACTCAGTCACCTCCTAATATGCATGCGTTTTTTAAAGAAAGTCAACTCTCCCAGCCTAGCTATTGATGATATATCAGAGGACACTGAAAGTCTTGGGCACACATGAGCAAAGTCCTGTTCTCAACTGAGTGATATATAATGATAGGTAATAAGCTACTCATTCCCTCAAAGTTACTGAATCACAGTATCTTTCTTACAAAAACTCAATTGCTCAACACCAGGAGAAAAGCTCAGGAAAACTGATGAATAATCTAGAGGAGGGATCAAAATGGTCACAGCTGTGTCCTTCATACTGGTACACTCAGTAAGACATAAGGTGGGAAGGGAGCAGGGTAAGACAAGTCAAAAAGACTGGGGAGGAGGAATAATAATATTCTGAAGTTGTGGTGAACTCTATGAATGAGAAGCTAGTATGAGATATAGAATTATCAGCTCTGTAGACGTTCTGTTAAAGCAAATCTGAAAGCATTAAACAACATCGGCTACAGTCAGAGCTATAAAAAGGAGAGTGAACAAGATGGTTGTGAAGGGCAGCCCGATTGAATCTGATAGATGTCAAACACAGTGATGAAAAGAATTTATGTATCCATATCCAAGATTCATGGTCCTCTAATTTCTCCTTGGCCACAGGTAAGACATCCATGGGAAACTGTGCTGCTATTGACACTTTAGGCTATTAAAGAGTAAGAATCTTTCTTTCTGTAGTTCATGAATAGGGATCCGGAGCTGTTGAAATAGCTCCAGTAGGAAAGACCCTGAGTAGCACTCCAAATATCCTTAGTCTTGCAAATACGGTCTGTGAGCACACATCACTTGGGCATTTAACTTGTATTTTCCATTAGAATAACATGTTAAAATGTAACAGCTTCCAGGAATACTTTTGCAGGAATACCCTAGTGATGGGGGTTAGGTTTGTTCTTTCTTTCTCTAAAGAATTTTTTCCCCACAAGTTACCAAGGAGACCAAGTGTTGGATACTTGAGAGTACTTAACCGAAACAAAGAGGTGGACAAAGGTGGAAGGGGGAGATAACGCAGGTAAAAGACAAAGCTTGAGGCAGCTGCGGGCTTTTCTTTTTCCGGCGTTCGGAGAGACGCGTGTCTGCCGCTCCTCGAGGAGCTCAGCCGCCGCAAAGCACGCCGAGCGGAGAACGGCTGTTGCTGGCTGGAGAAGTTTCGCTGTGGCCAAAGGGATCCAGTCCTGGGAAATCTACTATCACTGGGTCGGCCTGAATCCGGAGTTTTCCCTGCCACCCGCGGGAGCTGGTCCGAGCACTGCCTTGCCTTCGGCTTCTTCAGCGCTGCTCCTCTTGCTACAGCGTGACCCTGCACCCCCTGCGCTGCCGGGACATCCTGCCCCTGCCTGCTGAGACACCCTGCCATCCCAGCTACCAGCCCGGGACTTTTCCACTGTTCCAGCTTGGTGCTCTGAGGATCCTGCAGGGACACCGAAACCAAACTGCCCTGGGTTTTGTGAAACAAAGCCCTCAAGGTTCTTGGTACTGTTATCGTTTGTCATTAATGATGTAGTTGGTTGGGGGGGGGGGGGGGGTGTTTGTGTATTGTTTGCTTTGTATTACATACTAGTAAAGAACTGCTATTCCTATTTCCCAAATCTTTGCCTAAGAGCCTCTGATTGTAATTTTACCTGGCAGATACCTCTCTTCCCAAACCAAGACACCTAGTTTTAGATAGAATCTATTAACTATGTGGAGAGATTGAAGTTTAGGCAACCTTGCTTCATTACATTCTCTCAGTTTATAGGTATCTCTCTGTACATTGTGCAGAGAACTTAAGCACACAACTGTAAAAAAGCTACAGTGAAAAATTTTAGCTGCTTACATCTAAATTAAGTTACTTCTGAACTACTGAAACCTATTTTAATCAAAGGCTGGTCAAGGTAAGAAGTAGAGCAGTGACTTTTGTCTTACAAAATTAGAGCCTGCTTCAAAGTTAATCCTAATTCATAAGCAAGAGAAGAATGGGGTAACAACTCACCTATTCCACTACTTCTGGGAAAATGTGTCAGTGTCTTTCATTATTATCAGTAATGTCCAGTGGCAGCTGTGACTGTCCCTCTCAAGCCAACTTGGAAGCATACAGAGAAGTTAACTACAGGACAAAGTACAGAACAGGACAGGAACGTCCTGAGACCAAATTATTGCTTTACAGTTTTTGATAGCAATGTTCAAATACACACTGCATTTCAGGCTCAAGTGGTTTATGGCAGCTTCCTTTTCACAGAGTTTCCTCCTCACTTTGCTCACAAGAAAGCAATATCCAGAACTAGGATTACTCATCAAGGCATGACTAAGGCATGGTGTGGCCCAAGAGAAAGGATGATCTCATGCTTGTGGCAACAGAACAGTGCCCAAAGGAATGCAATTCTGTCCCTGATTCACTCATGGAGGAAAAGCTCCACATAAATGGGTCCATTTTAGAGTAGGTGACAGAGAGTGTGGAGTAGATCAACATGCAGTACCAGGCTAAAATAGACTAAAGACACTTCAACCATACACAAACACCTTTGTGTTCCACGTCCTGCATTCTTCCTTATGCCAACCCTCAAAACCATGAAACCCCACAGAGGGTACAGTATATCAAAAACACCCTGCAAACAAAAAGATACTTGTTCATTTCTGATTTTGCTCTTTAGTTTGATTCCTGTGGATAAGATATGAGCAAGCATCAGCAGAAGTGAGGGCAGAATCCCATAGCCTCTCTGGCTCGGAGAATGGTTATCCTACAAATGCTAGGAGGCATCTCTTCTTAGCTAGGCAGTAAGAACTAATTCTGGTTCACTTGTGGGTCAAGCCATTTCTGAGAGTTGATTCAAGTGGAAACTAAAACTGTATTTAAAAAAGAGCCCCAGCCAGTCTCCAAAATGTAATACTTACACAGCCCTTTGACCTTCAGCAAAGTTCTGAGAAAATATGTATCCTGGAAAAAGACAAAGCATTCAGCTTCTCAAGAAAATCTGGACTTCTCATGGCTTCAGCTACAGCAACAAAAGGAGTAACCTCCTCCATAAAACTAAGCTGCAACAGAATGATACACAGATATAGTCTAGTCTTTTTGCCCTAGTGAATTTTGAACATGATTTGGGCTCCTCATTTTCTGTTTTGTAATATAATCATTAACTTTGGCAAAATAGTCCCATAACCAGTTAGTTGAACTGAAATTATCTCCTTGCTAAAGAGGGATTTTCCTTTCCCATCTTTTACTCTTCTTTAGATAAAATAAATATATATACTTATTACCATCATTTCCAAAATTTGTTGGCAGAACAATCCAGTGCCCTGATGAACATGTTCCTTATCTTCATTTAAAATGTTCTTCTTTTTTTCTCCTTAATATTATCCTGTCTTGAAATTAGGAATGCAATTCTCTTGTTTTTTGGCAATGGTTGCCTCTAAATACCACTGACAACAGGAAGTTGTGTTGTGCAGGTGTGATGAATGTATTTTTGCCAAGACTATTGCAGAAGTAATAGGATATTAGTTTATCTAGAATCTTAATCTAACATGCTTAAATTTTTAAGAGAGACAGTTTCTTCAGCAATCTAGTATCCAGACTACCAAGACTTCTTGGGTAAAAGTCAGCCATTACACTCAAGGGATATGGCTAATGGAAAATGACTGCTCTAATAGAGAAACAGAATTCTGAGAAACAGAATGAAGTAAGTGATTGTTATTTGCAACCAGAAAAATGTTGTTCAGGAGAATTCCCATGCTAATTCAGACCTGAAAACAGCATGAATTATTATTTTTATATAGGTCCAGTGTCAAAAGTCTTCCCTCTAAATAATGTAGCTTGGAAATGTAGAAAAACCAAAGACTTACACAATCTCAAAACTACATATTCTTGGAAAAAAGTTAGAAACTTAATAGCTCAAGAACTGGTAAAGAATTAAGTTCTACAAAGTATTTCCACCATCTTTCTCATCACTCCATAACTTGTCATTTTATTCAAATAGATCTTTGGTCTATTTTTCTCTTCTTCAGTTTTCATTCTTGAGTAGGTACAAACTCCATTACCTGATTTAAAGGGGAAAGCAATCTTTTAGAACACATTAAAAATCAACTTTCTTGAGAATTCTCAAGGTACAGCACCTTTAAAGTGAACTCTAACTATTGATTGTAAATGAACAAGTAAAAACTTACAGAAAATACTGCTTAGAGAGACTATAGCAACAGGATTTTGAAATAATCTTGTATTATCCAAACTGTGTTAGAAGGTTTAATACTATCACCTCAACCAACCTACAGCCACATGTACTGAAGAATGAGAGTGGATGGGAAATACGTACCAAGTCTAAAAAAGCTGCAACAAAGCAATCAGCTCCAGTAGCACATGATAGAAGAACCTCTCTCTTCTCTCATTTGTAGTTTGCAGGGTTAATAAATCAGTATCAGGAGTTAAATATTATTTTATTAATTTTCATTAATTAATTGTTATTTTCTTGTCTCCTTTATTATTTTATTTTTATTGTGATTTTATAATCTACTGAACAAAATGTTGTTTTAACAACAAAGTGGAAGTTTATTTAAAAACTTGATTTTTAATTTTTTTTTAAGGATAACAGATATTTAATCCAAGTTGCAATCTAGAACCCCAAATCTAATTTTGAGGTCTTAGCAACTTGTCCCCAGAATTCCCACTTCCTATTCTAGGAAATTTCTTGTCTGCTATGAGCCTTTATTCCATGGAAGAAGAATCAAGCTTGTCAAGCCCACAGGATGCCTGTCTGCTAATGGGTACATAGAGAATTACAACAGGAAAATCTCATCATCTGTGCATTGCCAGAAAGACATTAACTTTTGGTAGGTTACATATGCTGCTCCTTCCCCACTCTAGGCAAAACTGAGTCCAGCCTCTGAAGGAAAATTACTTTCTTTGATAAGCAGAATGATACAGATTATTACTTGCACCATCAAATTGGAACGAGTAGCGTCCAAGCAGGTAAAAGCTGTACCTCCCCAGGAAAATAAATACCCTTTTTTAATTAGAGGCAAGCTACTTTCACTCGTGTATGCTTTGCTATAGCTGTAGGTGAGATGCCCCTGCCACTTCAGAGTTACCAGAGTTACAGAGCTACTTCAGCAATGTAAGGCCTTCAAACACAATGACAAACAGTCTAAAGTAATTTCCGGACATGGCTGATGTCAGCCTTTTTGCTTCCGGCAACCACTCCCTAAGCTACCCAGTCTTCCTAGTCACTGCTGTGTTTAGCAGCATGTCTTGGACTATACACTTCGTCCCTACTTTCAGCATAAATGAGGCCTCTCTGTAAGGAGACTTGTAGTCAACACTGTTCTCTTTGAATAGTTCATACCTGTTTTCAAGTGAAGTTGGATCAGGACACACATAGTAAACAAGCACAGGAGCTGATGGACTCCACAGGCTGGAATGAAACACCAGGTTTAAGGGGTTTAATTGTCATCACTGAGATCTGCTTAAAGAACTTAGGACACTATGACATGTCCACAAATCCATTATCTGTGAAATAAGGTGGGTATTAGCTGCAGGGATCAAGATGCTGTGTACTGATGTCATAATTTGGATATAAAGTGTTCCACAGTGAATTAAAAGCAAAAAGAGCTTCATACATCTTAAGCTTTAGCTGGCCTTCAGTCAAAGGAGATGATTAACTGGGTGTTCAATAACTAAGATCTCACAGTATTTAGTTTTGGAAACATTGATAAGTCAAATCAGACAATGTTTATAAGGGTTATAAAATGAGTAATTCTGAGTGTTTTATAAAGCACTGACTTCAAAAAAAGTGATCCCTTTTGCTTGTCTCTGACTTAGAAAGATCACAGATCTTTGTGAAACTTTCTGGTTTATGTACTTACAGAAACTGCACACTAATAAGCGCTTCAATATTTTCTGTCACAGTTTGAGTAAAGCTGTTTGGAAAAATCAAGGACTAGGTGGGGAGGGCAATGTTGGGTTTTTTTCAATAACTTTTTCTATTTTGGCAAATGTTACACATTCAGTAGTTTTCCTCTTGCTGAGTTCCTTGGTGAAAGTAATTTGTAAATATCATGATGCACTGAATAGTTCTAACAAACAAACAAACAAACAAACAAACAAACAAACAAACATAACATTTAGCTACTTATCATGGACAGAAAACTGTAAAAAATGAAGTTTTGCAATGCCTTTATTTTTTATTGCTTTAGCACTAAAGGTGCACACACTGTTAGTGAGAGACAATTTCTTTATTACCCTGATACAGTACCTCTTACACTGAAAGACTAACAAAACTTTTAGTCATCACCATTAATACTATTTCCTATCACACTTACATATATTTTTACTTTAAAACCTAAAAAAACCCAAATTTATTGGTGCCCATTTTTGGAACTAAATCAGCCTATAATACAAGAACATTCACATCCTTGATATTTCTCAAAGGCTAACCTATAGAACAAATTGGTTTGTATAATTTTGTATTGTCGCAATAGGACACAAAATAAAGATGCTTGACTCCAGTCAGAAGGCAGTAGAAATCAGAAGGCTTTACTTACAATTCATTCAGCCCTTTTATAACATGCTGCGCTAAGAAGGCACGTTATTGGTCCATAGGGCTGACACCTCTCCCATTGGCTAAGTAACAGAAATAGCAAACAACACCTGTTGTTATGGGAAAGAATATAGTTTACACAAGGCAGTTTTGGGGAAAAGAAAACTGTTGAAAAGTTTCCCTTGGGAAGAGCTAGCAATTCTGAGGTTCAGAAAATATCGAGGCCACAGTATATCTCACCACTTGTCCCTTTCCAAAATGTCTTTTATTTCAATGCCCTGTGTAGTTTCTTACTTTGTGGAGGTTTTGCAGTACAGAGTACATTTGAAACTTCCATTAAGTTGCAATTCTTTTGTTTTCCACCTTCCAGAAAAGAAAAGCATAAGTAGTGCTCATGCACTGACAATAATTCTTGCAAAAAATAAAAGTAGCACTAGGTAAAGATTAATTATTTCATTCTCTCTCCCTGTGGGTGCTGCACATATGTATGACTGTCATATTCTAGCGCAGAAGAGAAAAATTAATCAGTGTTTAAATTGCAGATATTCCCTGTATAATAACCTGATTAATTCAATCTAAAAAGCAAGGATTTTTCAAATCTGTCCAATCAATTTGATGATTTAAACAAATCTCATAAATCCATCATCTTGTTTTGTGTTCTACCTTGCATTGAAAATAATGATGGTTTTGTTGCATATTTCTATAATTGGAATATAATTACATCATAAATTCATTAGCTTATTAGAAAAATTAGGCTAGGCAAAATGGGGATTTGCCTGTTCCTCTAAATTTATGTCCACTGATGACATTATTTCCATCCTCAGTAAGCACTGAGGATTGCAGTAGGTAAGAAGTGCTTTTAAAGATTCCTTTATAGGAAATACTGAAAAATGATATTTAGTCCTTCCAGTTAAAATGTCATAACCATACAATGGTAATACATTGTTTTCTATTGAACTTCGCAAATTTGTACAGTGAAATTGTTTTTTCATGGTATTTTCAGGAAAAGGCCAAGCAATTATTGTAATTTTGAAGAATCTGTGATCACAGAATGGTTATTTTCTTCTTAAATGAAATGTTACTTTACAGAAAGGCATATCTTAGAAACCGTTTTACTGACTGTGTCATTGTCTGACTTAGTCTCACTTGACTAACTAGCATGTTTAAGGATAAAAATAATTCGATGCAGGCATCAAGATCTCATTTTCTTTGGACTGGCATTCAATTTGTTTGCAGACATAGGAAGGAACCAATGATTTAAATCTTTTCAGGCCATCATTTTTATTTTGTAATTTTTATTTAACTGCTCCATTTTGTATAGCAAAAACAAAGGCAGAGTTTGTTACCACAAAAGACGACATGTAACATGAATTACTTTGCATCTCAACCAGTGAATCTAAGTACCTCTCCTATAGTCTTCCTAAAGCTGCCAGGTACTGCACAGTGGAGCAAACCCCCCCGCTGCACCAAAAGCAGTTATGAAGCTCATAAGAAGGAAGGGGAAGACCTAAATGTTGGAAAAGGGTAATTGACAGCAGAAGTAAAACTGGAGGAAAGATGATGGCAATACACCAGGATGAGTCTTACAGTAATAAGGGGGAACTAACGGGGAAAGGTTCCAACAAGAACAAGACCCAAATGTCTACCAGAGCTCATTGAATATCAAGAGTCTGTATCATAATCAGAAGTTCTTAGACTCCACCTTAACTGAGACCAAAAGCTGCAGTCCTAAGAATCTGGACACGTGGAAGCATACCAAGAAAATGGGAGACTCTGGACATGCAGAACCCACTTTGGTAGCTTTGCTTCTGGCCCATGTGTACTTTGACTTTTAAATCTAACATACACAGGATTAGAGAGAGGTACCCAGGGTTCAAGACAGGGGAAGACATAATTTTAGGTATTTCTTCTGTAGTGGTCTCTACCTCATGCATGATACCAAAGAATAGTGAGGCCGGGCAAAAAAAAATTTCCTTTGTAGTGACACTACTTGGAAATGACCTGAATCCATCTTAGCTGGTGAGCTGCTACCTGCAAGTTATCGATTTATTTTAATTGTTCTGTGTCTGTCAGCCAAATGTCACTTGGGATGTTAATTCAAAATGTTCTCCATAGGACTGAACTTGGAGCCTTAAAAAAAAATCCTTCACCCTGCTCTGCTTACTGCTCCCTGCCTGCCTTCAGACATAGTCTGTGACCCATCCTTAAACCCAGGAGATCTACAATGGGGAAATGAACAGTGGATTTTTTCCCCTGAGCACATAACTTTCTTAACTTATTGTTTCAATGCTCTATAGTAATTTAAAAGGTATCTCAGGATTTGAGCAATTTAACTGAGTCCTTCAGTGTTTCTTTCTGATGCTAATATGTTTATTTGAGAATTTGCCCCCAAAGTATTTCTACGTATAGATAACTAAGAACATGTTTGCCTGGTGTTGTCAGCTTCGGTAAGTAGCTCATTACAGCATGAATCTATATCAAATCCAGACATTTGGTTTAACATCTGACATGAACTGCACATCATTAAAATGCTATTTTGTAAGAGAAAATATAACTAGGATGTGTTTATGTATGGCACTGATTGTTGTTGAGAGAAAAAGGGAAAGAGAATGAATTCATAGATATTTACCTCACTTAGAACTATTATATTATCAAGATTCTTAACCAGGTGAAGTGTACTGTAGGAGAAATAAGACTTTTTATTAAAGCAGTGTTGGCAAAACAACTGCTAGTAAAAGGCAGCAGATCAGTGTGCCATGGCAGTGAACGTCGTCCTGTGGAGAGTGTGGAGGGTGCTGTCCTGAACACCGTGAGCTGGGAAGGCACCATCTGGTAGAGACAGTGCACGGGGCTTGCAAGAGCGATTGCAAGTAACGTGGAAAAACGCCTGTGATCTTCGTGAATTAGCCTGTGATGGGAGGGTCACACTGCATGCAAAACAAGCAACAAAAGGAGTATAAAAACATATCCTGAGAGACTGAACTGATTCAGGATCTGGACACAACAGTCAGATATTGGAGCTGGGAGGGTGGGTGGATTCCCAGAGCAAGCAGGTAGCTGCTGGGAGAGCGGCCCAAGAGGCCTTTCCTCATGCTCTGCCGCCCATGAAAATCTAATAAAGCTGTGGATAGAAGCAACAACCTCAGTCACAACTGTTATTTTCTTCGCGAGGTGCATCCTAGTTGCCCCAGGTTTTAAGATTCAAGGTGTACCTCAGGCGGGTATTTGGACTGCCCGAGCTGGCTTCCGATTCCCAGTGAACTCCTGAAGTTACATGCAGACTGTGCAGTGAGCTGGCATCTACACCTGATGCCTGGCACTGCTCTTCCCCCGCACGGGGACAAAGCCCGTGGGCTCAGCGCTGTGGCTCCCGCTGCTGCGGGAGGGCAAACCCTTCGCTCTGGGATGGCGGCGGGAGCGCCGGCCTGTCCCGTGCCACCGGGAGCTAGCACGTGCGCGGGGACGGAGCTGCCGCCGTCCCTTTGTTGTGGCCCCGCAGGGACCGGCCCGGGGCTCCGCACGCTCCCCTTGCCCACCCGCAGGGCCTCGCGAAAAGGGCAGTTCCTCAGCTACTCCTCTTTTCCTCCGCTCCGGAGGGCCGCCCTCCAGCGGCACCGGTGGCACCGGTGCCCCCGGGGCTCCGCACCGCAGTGCTGCTAGCGGGTCCCCCCCCGCCCCGCCTCTGGCAGCGCCTCAGCCGCTCGCCCGAGCGCTCTCGCAGCGCCCGGACACAGGGAAGCCCCAAGGCCGCCACCCGAGTCCTTTGGGGATCCGCGGCGAGGGGAGGGAGCGGCCGCCCTCCCGTCGGGACGCCCCCGGCCCGCCCCCGCCCCGCCGAGAGGGGGCGCCGCCGCCCCGCCCCGCGGTCGCGCGGGTCGCGCCCCGCTCCCGCCGCCTGTTGTTGTCGGGGCTGCCGGCGGCCGCCGCGGGGCGGGGCCAGGACACGGCGACCAATCAGGCGGCGCTGCCGCCGCCGCCGCCGCGTCGGTGGCATTCGCGGCCGGAGCGGGCCGGGAGGGCGCACGCAGTGCGAGCGTCGCGCCGGTTCCTGGGCGGGCGGAGCGGGCACGCATTGCGAGGCGGATCCCGGCTCCGGGGAGTTGCGTCGGGACATGGCGGCGGCCGCTTGGCGGCCGCAGCGGCGTCCCTGGGCCCTGCTGTGCTTGGCTGCGGCCGCGCTGCTTTGCCCCGCGGCGGGCGGTGAGTGCGCGCGGGTCGGCGGAGCGCGGGAGTGGAGGGAGTTAGGGGGCGCGGCGGTGGCCGCCGGGGCGGGAGTGTGGGGGTGGGTGAGGAGAGCGGCGGGGGGCGGCGGGTCCCCGCCGGTTCCTTTCAACAACATGGCGGAGGGGCCGGCTGGGGCGGAGTCACCTCCCCTCCACCCCCGGTGTCCGAGCCCGGCAGGGACCGCTCTGCCCTTTGTTGGCCGAGTGCGGCGGCGGCTCCGCGGCAGAGGCGGCGGCTCCGGCTCTTCTCGGGCCCCGTCGCTACTTCCTCGCCCCCGCCGAGCAGCGCTTCGGCCGGTGTCTGCCCGGGGTAACTTTGTCTCCCAGTGTCTGCCCGGGTGGGTGCGTGTCGCCTTGGCCCGCGAAGGCAACTTACTTAGCGCTGGCGGAGCTCCGCCGTCCATCCGTCCGCCGCTCCCGGGTGTCCCTGAGAGCCCCCGGCTCCCGGGCGGGGTGCAGCGGCAGGAGCGGCAGCCCCCGGGCCGTGGCAGGGCGCTCGCAGCGGTGTCCGGGAGGAGCGGCCGGGGCAGAGACGTGTTGAATTGAATGTCCCATGTCGCGGAGGTGACAAGGGGCTGCCCCCGCTCTGCTGCACGCCGCAGCACCGTGTGCTGCAGTCTCGGTGGTGGGGGAACAGGTGAACTTTCGGCTCGGCTCGGGCCGAACTGTGGGGAAATTTAACCTTTGGGTGAATACTGTATAGCAGAATGGTTTTGTTCCTCCAGCCTCCAGTACCTGTGCTTTTTTGCGAGAGAGATTTGATATCAGAGCTGTGCTGTTGCAGAGCTAATGCATGAAACAGGAGTGCTTAACAGCAGTCATAAATGCAAGAGTTGGTAGTTTTCTTTTTTCCTTTTTGTTTTTTTTAAACATGCATATTATTCTGCAGTTAGCAGTTTGGGACGTATGGCCTAATGGTACATACAGTTGTTACTCTACTCGAACTGATGAGGGCTTCATTTTCATCTAGACTAAGTTAAATTATGAAATCTGCATTTTATAATTAGTTCACTTCTAAATTTCTCCTGTAGTTGGATTGTATATTGCTTTGGGTTTTAAAGAGGAAGTGGAGAAGCACCATGTTACAGCTTTGAGACATTCGTCAATCTGGATCTGTATCACGCTGTTCATAATTCAGTCTAAAATGGTACTTATGCTGAAAAGAAAAAAGTTACTTAATGCATAACTTGCTATACTAAAATGTATTGTTAATCACCCATATTTTTACTGAAGGCGATGGAAGATCTCTGATGTGGAAACAGTGAAACAAGCTTAAGTTACCCATGGGTTGTTCTTGTGTTCTTGAGAAGGTGCGGCAGGTCTTAATAATTTAAAGCTTTCTTACGTAATGCTTTCAATTTAGATGTTGAACGAAATTTTAGCTCATTTTGAGCTTTGAACTTTTTCCCTTTTAATGCCCCCCATCAATCAACAGCTTTCCCTTAATCTGAAGCATGAAATTAAGGTCTAAAAGCTTTGTGTAAAAACAAGGCAACAGATTTTCATACAGAACCTTATGGGTGGAAGTGGTGGTCTGCTAACTTTTGTTTAAAAAAAGATAAATTCCCTCTGTTCAATGGAATCGGGAGGAATCCAGGCCTCCTGATCCATAACTCATCCAGAGGCCCTGGTATGGGTAAGGCAGTTAATTTGCCTGAATATTGTGGTCTAAATTGATGAAGTAGTTCAAGGTGTAGTTGGAGTTCTTATTGTGGATTTGCAGAAGCTGGGCATTTTCTGATTGTGTCTGCCGGGGCTGTTCTGCAGTGTGCTGATGTTACTGTGTGGATGTGTCGTCTTGCAAAATGGTTTATACAGCGGTCAAGCATGTAATGAATCCCAGCAGCTAGCTGAACAGTAGAACAGCCTTAATTTTTAGGACAGAGTCTGAAAATAAGCTTTCTGGTTTTCACTGTGTAGGCGATAGTCTTTAGTCTTCCAAACTTCTGGGGAATTACCACTTGGAAACTCTTGTATTAAGACAATTGCTTCTAATTGCAAATAAAGATAGCAATCTGATTAGTATGGTGGAATGAATTTATAAGTACAAGTAAAGATCTTTCTGTTTTCATGATGCTTGTAAAATTATTATCTGGGCTTTTAATTTTGGCTTTCTTCAGTTAGTTTTTGTTTGCTTTTTTTTTTTGTTTTGTTTTTAAAGTATATTATTCTACCAAAGATAGGGAAACAAATTATTACTGTATCGTACTGTAAGAGGCATGAACTGATCTCTGGGTAGTGTTTTGGATAGAGAGCAAGAAAACTAAAAGTGCCATTCAGCACTTACATTGCAGAGAATATAGTATCACTTCTTTGAAGTTGGGATTTTACATGAGGTTTTATTATTTCTTGGAAGTTGTGGGTACAGCCTTAATAAAGTAGTTTGTCTGTTTGCTTGAGTGCATCACTTTATTTGACAAGACCTGCTGTTTGCTCTGGAAGTTTTGCTTAACAACGATGGATGAAATGTATGTGAAAGTTTTCCTGAAAACTTGATACCCAGTGCTGTTGCTTTACAACAGTGAAACTTAATTAGTGCCTTTGTGAGAAGAATGTGTTAGTGGAGGTCATGAACTATTGTGGTTTTAAAAACTACCTATGTCCCAGGTATTTTAAGAGCTAAATCTCTTTGTGTCTTGAGCTAAAGAAGTTCAGAGATGAGTCAAGTGTATTGTTCGAGGGGATTATCTGAATTACAGACTCAGAAGATGACATTTGCACTGTTATGTATTATGGTTTTTTTTTCCTTTGGCAAGCTTTATTGGACAGGAAAAAAACTACCAGTGAGCATTACAGCCTTCTTGCTCATATCCTTTAAAATCTGTTAATGTCTCTTGCACATCATAGCCTTGCTCCTTTATCCCTTGAATCTCTGTATCTTGTGGAACCAAGAATTGTGATTGCTCTTGTGATAAAGTTCCACTTTCTGGTGAAATTTTTGTTTCAAAAATTGTATTTTCCATGGAGGAAGATATATAATATAATTCATATAATATTATAATATAATATTATATATTATAATATGATATATATTATAATATAATATAGATATTATAATAATATCACAAGAGTTGATATAATAACTTAAGTTTTTATATCACAAGAGAAGTTACTTTTTCAGCAAAATGTTGCTTTTGGGAGGCTGAGACTGCATGTCTTTTTTAAATTTGTAAAGCAAAGTTATATTATTTAATAAGTATTAAAAGTGTGAAGTTGTTGACTGTTTGTAATAAGATGTGAGTTTGAGGTTTTTTAGAGCACCTCACAAGTTTTAACTTCTGTACCGCTCCTTGTTAGCATCTTTTGGAAGACGATGTCTCAAAATCTCCAACTAAAACTTCTTGGCCAAAGGTGGAGTTCTGTGCTAAACTGTCTGGTTGAAGTAGTGATGCAGGATGTAAACAAGTGTTACATAGTGATTCATAGGGTTTTATGTAACTAAAAAACCAGTCTTTCTGCCATTTGCTTTCCTCTGAAATACAGCAGAAACAAAAAAGACTGTTTCAGTAGGTAACAGTGTGGTTTTGATACAGGCTTGTAAAAGTTAAGTGGCTGGAGTGTACTTAATTCTCTGTTTGCATTTTGTACATAGTATTAATATCTGAGCTCCTGGGAGCCAGCTAATTCTAAGTCTTGTCAAGCTGCATCATTTCAGGCTTTCATTTATGCTACCAGCTTGCTTTACCCTCACTGGGGGCTTTCCAGGCTGCAACATCCATGCAAGAGAGACTTGGTAAAGGAAAGGCAAAACTGTGAAATTCAGTGTCTGAGCAGTTACACAAGTAATGGTATTCAACATGAAAAGCTAATCTTGTGGTATGAGATGTGAGAAATATGCTGTTGATAACTTGTATGATATAATAATGTCATAGGGCACACACTGTTTCTTTTGGGGTGGTCATCTCAAAAAGCAGGAATGACTGTGTAGTATGGTACTGGTGCAGTGACAAAATGCCATGCACAAAGAACTACTTTGCTATGTTGACCCAATTTCTGCTCTTGGCTATGTCCCTGCTTGTCTGTATGAGTTTCAGTGCATTTGTTTAGATGTTTGTACTGTCATTTCCCCAGCCTTGTATCACTTAAACAGACATGAACTTTGACTAGTTGATAGTGGAGCTTCATGCTAGTAGTTCCATCCAAAACCTGTTGGAATAATTAAAAAAAAAAAAAAAAATTAGTTCTCTGCTATTGGCAGACTTGATTGAAAACTTTTTTTTCCTCTTCTTCAGTAGTTTTGAAAGTACTTTTTGTGCTAGTGGAATTAAACAGTGTTTACCACAAATGTATTGAAATGCATTTTACCTGTAAGATTACTGGCCCTGGAAGATCAGCTTGCATCAGAATTGTCAATTTCTTAGCCCTTTCTGTTATCAATCCATGCTAGAAATGTATGTGTTCATTAAAGTGAACTTGGAGGTCTGACTGGTTTCTGTCTGAGTTTTTAATATTACTGTAACACTTCTTTGAGAAGAACAGAGACTGCTTGAACAAACAGCAAAAAAATCCATCTCCAAGAGGACAACAGTATGGGGGATTTTTTTTTTTCCTTTTATGTCAGTTATAAGTGAGAACACGTCCTTATAGGAATGAAATGATTTAACTGTAGCTGGTCACTGACATCTCCTCATGCTGATGTTAACTCTCACCTGTGATGTGTTCGCGTAGTTTATGTTTGTTATGCGCAGATAACTGGAGAATGAGACATGGGCAAGGATATTCCAATTCCATATTCTCACCTCCTGGTATGGATTGTTGCTGAAGGTGGTGAATTAGTTTACCCATTAGTAAAACATGGAAATTCTACTGTTACCTGCTTGAGTTGGAAGGCATGAAGAACTGTTAAGTGGTCAGAGTAGGAAGGGGGCTGAAGCATTTTTAGCGAGGTTTGGGGGTTTTTTAAGAGTGTGTCCACTAGAGAGCAGCAAAAACCTGTATTCCTAGAGGCTTTGCTATGCAGCTGATTAGACATTGTTTTCCCTTCTTATGGGAGGGGGAGAGTAGCTTCAGAAGGAAGTAGTGATTTATTTGTGCCGAGGAAATCATTCCGTCGTATGTGACAGTGAATTGTGTTTGGCAGGACAGGAAAAGATAGTTGCATCAAACCAGAACTAAGTGTAAATTGTATCAAATTGCACTAAGTGGGAATTCTGTAGCAAAAGAGAGGTGGGAACAAAGTGAATGAGGAAGATAGGGCACAAATTGTTTATTTAGTCATGGTTGAAACAGTGTCACAGTGAAACAACTTCACAAGACCAGGAAGGTGAATAAGTGTAATAACGGCAACCCAAATGTAATTTTTCACTTCAAGTAACTTGGCCTCTGCACAGTGACTCAATGTAAATATATCTCACTGAATAACTGTCTGTTGCTGTAGGCATTCAGATGCATGTGCAGTTGTGATGAGCCACAATTACTGTTTAAATAGAGAAAAGTAATGGATGAAGCAAGTGAGATAAAGGTGCCCTCACCTTAAAAATTGAAAGAAATAGTGTGTGTAAATATTTTAGGAAATTTTTAATGGTTTGGATAGATTAAAAAATAATTTTTTCAGGCATAAATTAGGGACAAAGGGACAGCAACATGAAAATGTTAAATTTTCTTGTAGTTAAACTCCGAATAAAAACTTTCCTTATGTCCCTGATGAGGCAGGGAAAGATGTGCCAAAAGTGATGCTGTTAAGATTTATCTTCCTGAATGCCAGTTCTCATTTCTACTTTCTAATTAATTTTTTTCAATAATCTTCATAATAAAAAATAATTTTGCAATCCCATATGTAGGGTTTTCTTCCTCCCATTTTCTGACTGGTCTGTGTGCTGGTGATTCTCTCTGAAACAGGGTTATCTTTCCATAGTGGGTCCTAAGAATTTGATCAAATCTCTTCAGTAACAGTAGAAGATGATTGGCAATTATTTGGTTTGACTCAAAATCTTGGGGGAAGGGAATGTTTTAAGAGAATGTTTCTCAGGATTCGAACTTTGAGATGACATACATATATATTCGAGATCAGATTGCCTCTTAAGGCCATGATATCCAGTGACAGAGGGGTGTAAAATCCAAAGCAATCCATGTGGTTATAGTAAACTTTTGAATTCAAGTGAAACGCCAGATTTCCGATTTAAGAGAGCCTTTTGATTGTTGATCCTCATCCTTTTGGTTTGAGTTTTTGTATGTAGCCTTGAAAGATGCTATTTTTATGGCTCAGGACAATTTTTGTGTTCTGATCCTAAATGTTTAAGATTTTAAATTTGTCTGAGTTTCTGTATTTTAATGTTTCTGTGTGCATGTACACAAGTTCCAGGCCAGTTTTTACTCTTCACCGTTGAATAAGTGGACTCAAGATGTATTGATACTTTTATTGTTGCTCCTGCACCATTTTCTGCATGGCTTTGGTGCTGTAAAAGCAGGAAGGAGAGCAGAAAGAAATTAGAAGTAGTGGTCTTCCTTCTCCAGGAACTTCTGCAGTGTAAAGAATGAAACCTGATCATCTTAGGGACAATCAGCCTGTAATTCCTGCTTCCCTCCCCATGCCCTCTCCTTTAATACTGCAATTGGTAGCTTTATTAAATCACCACCTTGAGTAATGTAAGACAGTGTTTTCCTGTGGCTTCATAAATAACAAGGCTAAACCACATTCTGATTTTGTGAAAGGATCATGCAGGGTTTGGTTTTTAATGCAGTATTTGCCCTTTGGCAAACTATCAAATAATGCATAATGTATTAATCTTGGATAACCAACAGCATCTGTTTTGTCACTTATTCAAGCTATACCTGTGGTTATTGTTGAAAAAAATGGCATTATTTGTATTTGGGTTGAAAATAACAGACTTGCATGCCGTGTTGTTTAAAAGTCTAGATCTTTTGTAGGAGGAACTGTAGTGGTGCTTCTTTATCTGGAGGAACAGCTAGATTTTTAGCCTTTGTCTTTTAATTAATTGTTGTGTAAGGAGAGATGACTTCAGATCTAAATTTGACTTTCTTCTCATCTCCCAATTTTTTTGTCCCACTAAAAAGCCTTGTGGTGTTGTTTTTTTTAGTGTTGCGGTTCTGCAACCAAAAAGGCCTCCTAGCATTTTGAATTTGTATTTCTTTAGTCATTCAAGTTGTTTCTCAACTCAGAACATATACCAATACTAACATTAATTTTTTTTCTCAATACAGAATTAGAGTGTTACTGCCAGCTATGTACAAAAGACAACTTTACGTGTGTGACAGATGGAGTATGTTTTGCCTCAGTAACACGAACTGCAGACAAAATAATGCGCAATAGTATGTGTATAGCAGAAATTGATCTGATTCCCCGAGACAGGCCATTTGTTTGTTCCCCCTCCACCAGAGATGGAGTCCATACTGTGTTTCATTGCTGTAACACACCTCTCTGCAATAAAGTAGAACTTCCAATTCCAACACCAGGTAAGGGGGTTGAGATTTTTGCTCTTTTGTTTGTTTGATTTTTTTTTTTCATTTTTTCAAACAAAATTCTGTAGGAGTGGAAGCTGTAGGTAAATTTGAAGGCCTAAAGTACTCCTTAGATTCTCTAAAGACAGTTTCATGATATTTGAACAAGAGTTGTAATCTTCTGGATGGGGATGTTAGGGACAGTTTTGAAGACTTAAATGAAAAGTGTAAATAAGCACATTGCTTTTGTCTTTTGTAGTACTTACTTTGATCCTCAAAAAAGTTACTGTGCAAAAGTTTTAATAAATGCATTAAAATTATTTGAATATCACTGTGGTATACTGCAGGTTTAGTAGAATAAAAGGAAATTATTGATTTTACCATTTTCTTTTATTTTAACTCTCAGGTCCTACTCCAGGAAAACCGGCTTCTAACCTAGGACCTGTGGAGCTGGCCGCTGTCATTGCTGGACCTGTCTGCTTTGTCTGCATTTCACTGATGTTGATTCTATACCTTTGTCATAATCGTACTGTAATTCATCATCGTGTGCCAAGTGAAGAAGACCCTTCATTGGATCGTCCCTTTATATCAGAAGGAACCACTTTAAAGGATTTAATTTATGATATGACAACTTCAGGATCTGGGTCAGGTAATGTGGCACTTCTGGTAGCAATTACTCTGTGCTTAAGAGCCTTGTAAGACATCTATTGTTTTTAATATTGTCAAATCTACTTAAATTTATAATTAACTGGAGAAAATACTAGAAAAGCAACTTCCATGTATGTTCAGTCAACATCAGTGAAGATTCATTGTGTGGAAATAAGTGAAATAAAAGAAACACTGAATTGTTGCTGTCATTCCTCAAAGTAGCCTGATTTATATAAATTATATAATGCAGGGAATATCAGAGTCGTCTATTGTAAATGTTTTGTACTCTGTAAGGCAGTCATTTACCTTTTTGTTCTGTACAGCCTATCTAAACAACCATGTGCTGTGTTTTCTAGGTAATTTTGTGATGGGTATTTTTTAGCTTTAAATTTAAACTTAATTTATAGTTGTAGCTATTGGTGTATGAAAAACATTCTGAGTTAATGTTTTAGCCGGTTCTTTCCTTATGGAAGATATTTTTCAGTTGCAAATAGCCATTTCTGTGTATAGAATGGATGCAGTATGCAGACCATGTTTGTCCCTTTATTTTGTGGGTTTTTTTTTTAATTGTGACTTGAAATGTTGCTCTGGGATGATGAGGCATTAGTCTGTTCACTGCATAATATAGTCTCTGCTATTGTAACTTTGACCATTAATTATAGGATTATGGTGGTCAGTGTCATGGAAATGTAGTTTAATAGGTGGTGTTAGGGGATGATGTGCCAGGTAAATCATTGCATAAATTTTTGGTCTTTGGTCCCTGTTAAGGAGGGAGACATCAAATTGTGTCCTGCAACTTTTTACCAACCTTCTACTGTATAAAATTTAAATAATTTAATACTGAAAATTATTCCTACTACTTGTAAACATATGTGTTGAAACATCCATGCCCTTTAAGAACACTTTCTATAAAGAAATACTGGTGTTTGATTCTCAATTACTGTTATCTTTTATTTTCCCAGAACTGGAAAAAATCAAAACAACAAAACCCAAGCATCTAGGTTGTGTATCTTTTCCAAGGGCAGTAACTAGTAAAACTGTTTGAGTCCATTGCTTTGTCAAATAAAATTAATGTAACTTGCTGAACATGTTTAAAATCTAGATCAAAAATCAGTTTTAGTCATATCCTCCCTAAAGAAGGTGAGCTTGCACTGTGTGTGTAGGTTATGTTTCAGCTGAGAAAACTTGTGTGTCCAATAAGATTTGATCCTGATACGGGTAAGTTGTTCTCTGGTTAGAAGTAGAGTTTTAGTAATTTGTGTTCATATCAATTTTCTCATTTACTAGCAGGAGTAACTAAGTCAGATAATGAAAGTGATTAATGGAACTTCCACTATATTGGGCTAGAGCTTGATAAATGCAAATGCTGGACTTAGGCTTCCAGTTATGTTTATTCTAGGAGGGGTATGCAGTAGTCAGAGATAGAGATTTATGTATCTTGGAATGCAGAAAGATTTAATATATATAATTGTTACACTACTAGAAGTGTAAAACTCTACTTAATGTCTGCAGATTTAGACTTTTCCTAAGGAAAGGAAGACTGAAAAAAAATTATAATTAAAATTCAAACTTAATTGTCAATTGGTCCTTTCATTCATTATCAGGACTATTCCTTCATTTTTCTTCTGGCCTTCTTACCTGTGGTGATTCTGAACCTTTCTTTTTGTTTGAAAACTCTGGAAGTAGTCCTTTAAAATAAGCTCTTGAAAGGCAGAGAATGCAAGTTAGAAGAAACTTATAATCCTTCCTCTGCAGCACATGGCTAGAAACTACTGACTCTCTTCCCTTGCCTATTTGCAAATTACTCTTTAAGTAAAAGGAGCATGCTAGGGAATTGCTAAACTTTCACAGCTGAATTCAGGGCACTCAAGCTGGTCTAGATTCCCAGAGCACCTGACCTACTATGGTATTTGAGCATTGGCTACTGGTGAGTGCATCCAAGGAACAAAACCAACAAATGTGGTTGAATTGGACTTATCCCTAAGGAAGCCTCTTCACTAATTTGATTTTATGCTTGAAAGACTGTAAAACAAGGCTGATTGTTTTCTTAAAAAGGGATCTTTTAACTTCAACTGCAGTGAGTTCCATGTTGTTGAGCTGTTTGTAAGACAAGCATTTGCCTTATTTAGTGTTGTCTACTTCACTTTGATTATGACAGTGAAATAGGAGATGCTTCAGGTACTTACTTTCTGTACTGTTGGCAGTGTGTGTATTTGCAATGACTTGTGTCACTTTGTCTCAAATTTAGTAAATCAATGACTACAAATTTTGTGTGTCCTGAAGTATGCCTGCAGCATTTGACTCTCATTGAAATGTGTGTTTTAATCCAGACTTTGGGCACAGCACATTTAAAATTGAGAAGACTGAACCTTCAAGGAATAAATTGTGGGTAGAGAAAAGGGTCTCCAAAGGGAGAAGAGTCAGAGCTGCTAGTTAAAACAGTGCTCAACCCTGTCAGAAACTGAACTGTCTGAAAGGAATGGTGTTGGGACAAGAGGTTGCCAAAACACAATGGAAGTGTACGGAAGAGGCAAAATAATCCAGACCCAAGAGGCACAGCTAAGGAAGTGTTTAGGTTGGTGACCCAAAAGCCATGTTCTGCTCTTAAATTCATGCTGAGACACCAGAAGAGCTCATAATAAAATGAGACGGATTCTACCAATTTTTTTAATTTAGTATTCTCTGATGAGAAATGTATAAAACAGAGAAGTAATCAGAACTCTAAAAATGAGCTTTCTATTCAGACTAAAAGGGAGTAGGATTCATTTGCTGCAATGATGAATAGTAAGCTGCTATTAATTATTTGGTCTTGACTCACGTTAGTGTTGCCATGTTGTTCCATGATGAGCAAGACCTGAAATAAGGAGATACTACATGAAAGGAATTATTGAAACATCTAAAATAGATCCTTCTGATGAAGCTACAGCTTCTAAGAGAAGAATTTCAAAGTCTCTTGGAGCTGAGAATGATTTTCAGATCATGATGCAGATCTCTAAATATCAACTACATATTGTATAGACAGATGGGGACGCCCATCTGTTACTGTCTTAACTCACAAATGACGAAGTCACTTAGTTACAAGGGAGTAGGAAGAATTGCCTACAACGGGGGATAAGCTTTGGATGGTATTTGTAGGCGACTTCCAGCAAGAACTTAAGCTATTTAGATATCTAAAGGGTCCCAGGAATCAATGCAGAGTTGAGTCAGTTGAAGTGAATGTAAAGCTTCTTAAAAACTATTTTGCAACTCATACAAGCCTGAAGGAAATAAGATTTTTCACAGTTCATGGAATGTTGGGTTTTTTTATTACTCATCAGAAGAAGTCTTCTGGGCAGACTTACGAACAAGAACGAAATTCTAACAGCTGCTTTTGTTGACTACCTGTAGTGCTTTAGAACTTAATTCTTGAATTATCCAATTTACTTACAAACTCCTTATGCATTAGAAAGTCACTAAACTAATTAAAGTACACTTAAGATGTGGAGAAGAAAATGAACTTTCTTTTTAATTAGACTTTCAGAAAGCTTGAGGATACTTTATCATATAAGAGAATGATGATAATGTTTTCAGGAATAAATCAGATGACCATGGCTAAATACAAGGTGTCAAACATTGAGCTGCTGTTGAATTTAATATGGGCTCAAATTTTCTTATTCTCCTGTTTGGCAAACTGGCTGTCATTTTTCTTCATGCACAGTTAAAAGAAGGTGTATCCAAGAGCATAGAGTACAGTTGTGCCCAGTGTGGATGTGGAAAGCTGAGGCTGTAGCTGTCTCCTGTGAGATGTTTTTCAGGCAGTCTGGTTTACAGTGCAGCAGCTGCTCAAGTTCCTGGTGATACCGGGCTGCTTCTTCTGTAGCAAAAAAGAGGAAACTGCACAGTTGCAACAGAAAGTCTGTAATGAATTGCTTTGAATGCAAGATAAAGATTGGAAGCACCAGTAGTAAGAGAAAGACCAATTTCAGACAAACAGAAGCAAGTTGAATCTTGTAAAAAGAATATGAAATATTGTAAAAATAAATGTAGGAGTAAGTGGATAGATCACAGTAGGGTTTTGTCTTGGTTTAGATAGACAGGTATCTGCCAGGGAGGGTTGGAGTCTCTCTTGGAATGTAAGCCCCTCCCCCTTTTTATAAATTATTATAAATTTGCAATTAAAAGGCTGTCAGGCAAAGATTTTGGGAATAGGTATAGCAGTTCTTTACTAGGGATATAAAAATACAGATGTTGTAGTACAGAAGAATAAGCAAACAAATAAACAAACAAGAAATCCTAGAAAAACCCTGACAGAGTCAGAAATACAACCTGACACCCTGTTGGTCAGGGTGTTGGAAGCAGTCCAAAGTAAGCCCTCCTGGAGTGGCAGATGTGGTTCTGTTGGAGTAGAGATGGTCCCGTTGAAGAAAAAGGGTCTAGTAATGGTGAGATGGGTCCGGTCTTCCTCCAGGGATCCGGTGGAAAAACTGGATACCTAGTGGGACTGTGGCTCCTTTTTATCTAGGTTAAGATGGTTTGGCTTCTCTTCCTTGTATGGAGCAGCTTACAATAGTGCACTGTAATGTGTCATGTCATTGATGAGCTCTTAATGGTCCATTAGCAGAAGACATTCCCATGGAAGTAGTGAAACAATGAAGAGAGATAAGTAGCACTCCACCATCTGATAAGCGACACTGACCCATTTGGGCAAAGATAAGCAATTCTGGTCCACCCAGATGGAACAGAATAATATGCTCTTTAAAAAACCCATGACAGGTTTTTATCCAACAGTGACATGTTAATGTGATGAATGTGAAATTGAAATGTTTTCTGTCTAAAAGGTTTGGAGGTTAGTATGTGTTTAGCAGATAGCTGTTATTCTGACATACATTTTAAACAAGGAGAGATGCCTAAAAAAGGTGCAGCAAGTTGAGAGCAGTGCATCTGAAAGTGGGAATATACAGTTTTCTGATTCAACTGTATGGCCTAACATCCATTTCAGGTCCACAAAATCAGCTTGTATTTGACATTTGCTTATACATTTTGCAGTGGTGCATAAATTCTAAGTAAGAAACTTTCTCTGACCAATGATGTAAAATTTTACATTTTCAGGGTTGAATTTGGTCCTGTGGTTGTTGTAATCTGGCCTCTTCTGCATTTCAAAAGTCTGTCCATAAAGAATGAAGGTTAGGCTTCAAGAAGAGCCTCTATATTTGGGCATGCAGCACAATTCACCTGAGGACTATTACGGCAAAAGTTTTAACTTCCTCAGTAGAAATTATTAGAGCACCTGACAATGATTAAATTGCTGGTATGGTGTACATATTTTTTTCCTTCCTGTCTTCATGTAGGTATGTTGTCGGCATGGACCATGCCGAAAATTCCTGTAGGTCTAGAATTTTTAAGAAGCTCCTCTGAATACTGACTGCAATGTTTTAATTTGCTCTTCTCAGACTGAGACACAAGCATAGCAATGCTGCCAAGTAGATCAGATGTCCTTCTTGTGCTGCTGTTAGTAAAGAATGTCCAGAGGTGGACAAGAATTAATTATCTGAGCTATTAGTTGGGGTTTATTTTCTGTAACATAAGGAAATGCAGATGTTCTGTCAGCTATTGGAACAGTGATTATAGAATAATAGATTACTTTGTAAAGTATTTGGTTTAAGTGAAATAATCCTATACCAAAAGAGCTTATCATAAGCAGATAACCTGGCTGATGCTTTCATCCTGCAGTGTAGTATCAGTGTGGAATCCAGTGACAAGCCCTGCAGTTACAATAGGAAAGACGTAAAACAAACAAAAACCCAGCCTAGTTATGGGATGCCAGTGCTGCTTGTTGTATAAAATTACTGAAGTGTACTGAAGAGGTGCTCTGTGTGGCAAGCATGTAAATGTTCCAAAGCTATAAAACCTTGATGAATGTAAACATTGTTCTCAATTATAATTACAGTGAAGTGCACAAGAATGCCCTGTTAAGCAAGAAGCTTGCATTACAAGGATGTTTTCCTATTTTGCAGTGACTCAGGATTACTAAGAGGCTATTGGCACACTTCAGCATGAGTGTGGATTTTCAGCAGTCGGTGTTGTTGATAAGTGTGGTTTAACTAACTTAGAAATGGACTATCTAGTGATAAGCCAAGTAAATAAATCAGTAGCGAAAGTGCTCTTAAACTGCTTTGACAAGAGAGTTATGGGCAGATCCTTTTTCCAAAAATAGAGAAAAAACTCATATTCATCACTAACAAGCAACCAAAAAAAAGTCCTAAACCTGGTCCTGACTGCCTCATCATTGCTTCTTTTTTCATTTCGATAAAACTTAATGGATCAGCAAGTGACAACATTACTAACTGAAAGGAAGTTTGTGTTGTGCTTTTAACAACCGTAGAAGTAGTTTATAGCATAATCTCCTTGAGTGCTCGTTAAGCTGGCTTTTTAAGGGTGAAGGCAGTATCTTACCTATGTGCTTGCTAGCAGTTCTCAACAAGCAGTTAAAATCTTAGAGAGTATGTGCATTCTAAGAGAAATACCGTAACAGAAATAGGATCTCATATTCAGTATGTGGGATAAGTGCTAATTCTGTAAAGTGATATTTAAGGTTAATGTAAAATCTTCTTTTTAGGTTTACCTTTACTTGTGCAAAGAACAATTGCAAGAACTATAGTACTTCAAGAAAGCATTGGTAAGGGTCGCTTTGGAGAAGTCTGGCGGGGGAAGTGGAGAGGAGAAGAAGTTGCTGTGAAGATATTCTCTTCAAGAGAGGAACGGTCATGGTTTCGAGAAGCAGAAATTTATCAGACAGTTATGCTACGCCATGAAAACATTCTTGGATTTATAGCTGCAGATAACAAAGGTTGGTGGCACTATGAATTCATTTTGCTAATTCTGCACCTGGTTGGAATAGACAGTACGTGAAGGGAAAAAAAGTTGAGGATCCATTTAAGAGTAGCAAAAAAGTTTTGTTACTGGAGCAGTTCAGGATTTGGTATGCTTTTCATAGGTTTAATGCAGGAAAAGGTACATTGTCTTTTTTTTTTTTTTTTCTGAAGAATTTGCTTTGTTTAAATTTGCTTAAAATGCTTTGGTGTCAAAAAGGACATGCCTTGTCCTGTGAGCCCACACAGCTGCTGAATGCTAGTACCTGTCATTACCTCATAGCCTAATAATAAAGATGTGTGGGGCTGAAAGAGATCATGTGTAATCCTGTTGTCCTGATATAAATGAGGAGGTTACACATTTATTAAGGCTGAATTATGAGACATTATTCTTTTAGAAAAGTTAGAAAGTATATTGGAAAATGGAATTAATGATTTGTTTCTAGTAGTAAAGGTATGCCTGTTTCCTGACACTCTCCTGATAAGCCTTTAATCATCCAGTAAGAGGAACCTTTTTTTCAATTTTGATTTGTTGTGATTTTGGTCAGGCTAAAGTTTCTTGGATTTCCCTGCAACTCCAGTAAAGAATCTGACAAAACCAAGTTTTGAATTTCTTTCATTAAGGGGAGCTAAGATATCAAGATGCTGTTTCTTTCAGTTATTTTCATCTGAAGTTGCATGTTTCACCACAACTGGCATTTGACATCTTTGTGAAGAAAGCATTAACAGAAAATTCTGTCATGTTAGGGAGGAGTCAATAATTCACACACATGCTGAATTTTTAAAAGGCTCTCAATTTTGTGTGAAATTCTTAAATGGTTTAAGTGAGCATCAAGTATATGTGTAAAGTTCTTTTTAATTACCATTAGGTGAATTTCAAATTTCTATATAAATCTGTAGAATTTGAACAGAATGCAAGAGATTGTGCAGAACTCTTCTCCAGGAAAGGGTTGTCTAAGTTAACTTGCTCCAAACAGATGTTTTTGCAACTTGTTATCCTCCATGAGCTTGCAGATCAACACCATACCAGACAACTTTTTCCTGCAGCTTACTATGCTTACCATTAGAAACTGTTTCATTTTTATAAGAATTGTATTTGGTATTACCAGCACCTACAGGAGCTTGATTTTGCTCTGGTTGGCCTAGGGGAGTATCTAGGGCCTGGGTTTAAAATTAGATCTGCTGCATTAAAGCCATCTATGAAGAGCCATCTCTGCAGAAACTTTAGCTTCTATTTCTCATTTAAAAGCATAAGGGATATATTGCAACATCTTGGTTGTAACTTTTCACAAAATCCATCTGTGGTTAAGTATACCAGTGTCTCATTTTGTCTGAAACCTCCAGGTAGTTTGTCCCAAAAATACATTTGACTGCTGTGAAGAAGAGGGTATGTGGAAGGTTTCCTAAATGGGTGGGTTTTTAAGATAATTTCTTGCTTGCTGATTTGTGTTGCAGATGCTATAGCATTTGACTTGGTCATCTTTGATTTCCTTGTAGTATAATATAACGTGATATGAAATTGTTTCTGGTTTTTCTGTTAATATGCTTTACATACAAAGAAGAAATCTTTAACTGATAGGTCCATGGCATTGGTTTAGCTCTTCAGGGTAAGGCTCTTCTACTTTATTGAGAGCTAGTTGGTGTCTGGTTTTTGAAAAATAGATAAAAAATGTATTTTGAAAATGCCACTATTCTTGACTGTTCTCTAACAGTATTGCTGTCTGAGCAGATGTAGATTTTTAACCCATCAACGCAGAATTAATTTGTATAACCTACATTCTCTGAGTGAGGAAATATGTACACAGTATTCACTCCCTGAGCTAAGAATTCAGTCCTGAATATTGAAGGAGGTTAATATTTCAATTCTTGTTTAGAATACTTCAGGCCGCTTGTATCCCATTAAATGGGACAACATAGGGAGACCATTGTAGGGGTAGTTCTCCTAGTGTAGCAGGTGCACTATCATGGTACTCTGAAAGGAGAAGGTGTATCACAGCATGAATTTAGAGACCAATGGCTTAAGAACACCTATGTGTTCCAATGGCTTAAGGAACTGTCCTTCATTATAGATGCTGGTGCTAACTGATGAATGTTTGTGTGGTGCCAGGTGCAAGAGTATGTATTTGTTCACAGCAGTTATATCTGTGGAGGATTTGCATCCATTTCTCTGTAGGGCTGAATTTTGAATGTATTCAGGAGTTACTACAGCCTAGCTGGAATGCACAAAGGCATTATGAATCTGTGTGTCTCAGGTACTACAAAGATGACTGCAGAGATGCAGGAGTACTAGTTATTTTAAAATTAGCAAAGGACAAGTAAAAGAGCTGTAGAACCAAGGCATGCTTCAGTTCTTGCTGCTGCTGAAGTCATTAATAAGGTCTTTCCTCTTACCGCAACTGCAGTTTTTCACAACTGCTGAGGAACATCTAGCTGGCTATTTTGTGTAAAATTGGTGGAAGGAGTTCCTTTGGGTAAGAGGGTGTGTGTTTAGATTAGAGATTGTGACTGAACTGCTGTCTTCACTCCTTTTTCTACTACACTGTTCAGGACAGTCCATGTGCCTTAATGGCTCGTTCTTCTTCTCTTCTTCTACTTCCCCAGACCTCTGTCATGTTCAGAAGGCTACAGGAGCTGGTCCAATCTGTCTGCTTCCCATCCTGTAATCTACTGGGAAATAGCTGCTGCAGTTCAGGCAGCTTGAGGGCTGAGAAGCAATGAATGTTTTTAACTGCAGTTGTAGTCTGCCTGACAAGCACTTTTGTGTTCTGGGTAGCTCTTTGCATAACGACTATGTGCTAACCTCCAAATACTGCTAGGTCAGGGAAGTTGCTTTCAGGGCCATGTGTTGTCCTGTTTTGAACCATCTAAACACACACTTTTTGTGCATAATTTTTTGTTTTGTTCTTTCTAACCCAGTTACATGAAGGTAAAGTGTATCAGGGATTACTTACCTGTATTATTCTAGTAGCAAAACAGTAGTGTCAGCAGCCGCAGTTTACAGTACTAAAGGTTTCTCTGCATTAGCTGGCTGTAATCATAACTGTCTGTAGGCAAATTAAAATAGGGTGAAGTCGTGCACTGCACACTTCCAGATAAGTTTATGCACTAAAATACCTTGACTTCTCCATTCCTTCCCCTTAACTGAAAGCTGCACTTCCCTATCTGATAGTTTGGTTCAGTCAGAATACCCTTCATGGTAAGTAGATCCCCAAGAGTGATGTTAAGAAATGAGCAGAATTCCTGCCTCTTGAGAAGTAATATTTCAGCCTTTTTTATTCTTTTTGAAGCTCTGGCTTTAGTCTGAGAAGGAGGAATCTGCACAGCTCAAGTGCTTTTCATCATTTAGTCAGATGTCTGTGTCAATGTGATAGAGTCAAGCTGTTATGCTAACAAGACATAAGTCATCCTCCAGTCACTGACAAAAGTGCCATCTCCCTGAATATGTCATTTGTAAGAGATTTCTAGTTGTAGATCCCATCTGAATCTGATACTTTTACTTCTTTTTCTTGGGTTTTTTTCTAATATTGTATTATCTGCATGCCAAAAAAGGCTGAATCTCTGCTTTGAAGCACTTTGCTACATAACACCACAGGAAATATTTTTGTTTTGCTAGTGTTGATGTGAAAAAAAACACTTTTCTTTTAAGTGATTCCAGTCAATCAAGTTTAAATTGAAACTTGATTATATATTTAATATAGCATTTGTATAAATTCTATTCTTCACGAGTCAGCTCTAAGACAGATTTTGCTTGAACATCAGTAATGTTTTTCCCAAACTAATCAGTCTCCTGACAACAAATCTGAAAACCTATTTTCTCAGAATTTCAATATTTTTTAGAGTTAAAAATGAAAATCTTTTACTTCTGAGTGGTCTTGGTGGTATAAAATGCTTTCAGGTCTCTTGAAATAGCTGAAATAACCATAATTAATCTCTTAAATATATTTCCAATGACACATGTATATTTCCAATAGCACATTTTTTGTAATTTATTTTACTATTCTGAAAATGTTTGAGATTCTTGATCATTGTGTGTATATAAACTAAATTAGATTACCTAAACATGAAAAGCTGGGCTAGTGTATGTAATTACTATTGAGTGTAGTTATTTTTTCCTACCTGATAATGCAAATCCTGTGATTGAAAGCTTCATGGCAGATGCTGTTTACCATGCAGCCAAAAATACTTAGGGTCAAGTTAATTATTACTTGGTAATAATCAAGAACTGTCAATAGAATAAGAAGACTTATGTTTATCATAACATGTTCTGCTTGGAGTGCTAAACAAATGTATAGCTTATCAAATATAGCAAGGCAAGGAAAACATAGTAGGTCCCTTCTGATAGCTGGACACTGGACCTATTGCTGCATTTCAGGTTGTCTGTAACTAATATTATTCATGTAGGTTTGAATGTAGCACTGTCCCCTCTTAAAATCTGGTTGAAGGGTCATAAATATGGCATATAATAGGAAAGAATCATGGTTCTTCTCAGGCTGGATGGTAAACCCAGCTTATATTTCTCCTTTGGAAGGAAGTCGGAGCTTGAATATTAAAACTTGCAGGTTATACACAAGATAAAACTTGAACAGAAGTGTCTGTAACCACCAGCATATTCCCCTCTTAGGAAGAAACATAGTGTTAAGAAGGAAGGAACTTTATGCAAAGCCACTATATAGTCTTGAATCAAAGTTGTGATAATTCTTCAGAAACTGAAATTTTTACAGAGCTGTTTAAACACAATAGGTCTGGTAGACTAATTCAAATAAGTTTTATTTCCCTCCTTACAGCTAGGTGTCTAGTACAGATACCTGCTGAGGTATCCCACTCCTAAGAAACAGGAGAAGAAATTAAATACAGGACCAAGCAATGAGTGTGTATGATGTTAATGCCCAGGAGAGGATTATTTCAGGCAATGTAGGGTCATAACTGATGATCCAGTAGAATAAAACAGAGTGAAGAAAATATTCTCATGTGATAAGGTTAGTTTACTTGGAACTTCTGCAGTTCTTTGGAGCTCTCTGACTGTGTGTATTTAAGAGTGTCTTTTCTGTGCCTGTGAAGTCATACCTGTTTCTAATGGTTCTGTAAGACTGGTTTAGTGAAGCAAATACTGTTGGATTGATTCTTCAGAGACCACAATTCTCTTTGGAAAATGTCACATTTAATACTGTGCTGAGCTCTATGAGTTTGTGCTTGGATATTGCCAAGTAGCAAGAGATGCAGCAGTTCTAGCTAGAAAATAATTGAGGATGTTTTTTTAAAAATTTTTATTTCATTATTTCTTTCTAAAAAGCAAAACTTAGGCATCCCTTGTGTGGATGTAAAAGACTTCCTGCATCAATAGTAGCTTTTTACCAGTCTTATACAGGTTGGAGCATATGACTAATTTTTTTTGCCTGTTTAAATAACTTAGTTGAGATTATTCTGTAAAAGTAGCAAGCCGGAGTTCTCTTTCCATTATAGGAATTGTTTGAATATATATAGGTTATAGGGAGCAAAGTTTGAAACACTTTTTATCCTTAACCTGGACAGCATTGTGCTAGATGGATGGTGATGGGATTAATTTCATATCATACATTCAGCACTGTTCCCTGTGCCCTGTCTCTAGGCCTGGCTAATACCCTGAACACCTCACCCTAAATATACACCTCAGAATTATAGTGATATCAGCTTTCTATGGTTTGTGTTTTAGTTTAAATATAAGAATATTCACTAAGCTTTTCAGAAGCTCTCCCATGGTATTACCAGCCCTTGCAGAGGCATTTAAATGTTACAGGAATAGAAGAGTCTGAGTCTCTAATAGTAAGAGTCTAATTTTCAAGGTTACTTGCAGGCCATGATTTGTACTTCATAAGCATTGTATAAAAGTGGAATATATTGTTTATTTGTCATTTGTGTATGTATGTGTGGTATTCATCCCAGTTTTATTTTGCAGACAATGGTACATGGACTCAGCTGTGGTTAGTGTCAGACTATCATGAGCATGGATCACTCTTTGATTACCTGAACAGGTATACAGTAACAGTGGAAGGAATGATAAAATTAGCTTTGTCCACTGCCAGTGGTCTTGCTCATCTGCACATGGAAATTGTTGGCACACAAGGTAATCTTACAATTATTCTGTGTATCATGTGGATAATACTGGTTGGTTTTTTGGTTTTTCTAGTGACACATAAGTAGCTTGTTCTACTCTGTGATGAGTTCCAAATAATTAGACCTTCATTTGAAAGGCTTTTTGCCTTCCTTTCTCTGGTATTGTGATGTAACAATCCTTCCTAAAAAACACCTGTTAAAAGGCACCAAGTAATAGTGAATGTCGCATCTTCTTAACTTTGAGCTGAGACAAAGTTTGAGTAGGATGTGTGTGCAATAAATACTTGCAGGAAGAGGGAAAGGAGTAAGAGTGGTGTAATACAGTAAACATGAAAGGCACTTTCCTGAACAGCCAGACAATCTACAATGAATGATTTCAGGAGGTACCCCGGTGCACATAAAGTGTCAGAACTGGAAGGAATTCTGTAACTTCAAACAAAATTTTGCACTAGGCTTAGAATAAAAGCAGTTTGGTTTGGGGTTTTTTTGCAACTTCTGTTTTTCTCCCTTACAGGAAAACCAGCGATTGCCCACAGAGATTTAAAATCAAAAAACATATTGGTGAAAAAGAATGGAACATGCTGCATTGCAGACTTGGGGTTGGCAGTTAGGCATGATTCAGCTACAGACACAATTGACATCGCCCCAAACCACAGAGTGGGAACAAAAAGGTAAAATCATTTATGTGATGTGTCAGGCAACTTTTATAATAAAATGCTTTGGTTTTTCTTGTTCTATATAAATTTGTGTTGATAGAAATATAAGCAGCAAGAAAATGTTGCAGCAGATAGAGTTCTTAAGCACTTCCTTGGCAGCTGGTATTTTAGTTAGATGGTAGGCACGTAAAAAGCATGTTCAGTGCTGGCATGTGTAAAATACTGAAAATTCACTAAATATTGTAGGGCACAAATATGTATTAAAACAATTAAGAGACTTCATGACTGATTTTAGAGACTTCAGAGCTCTTTCTTTTTTCTTCTTGTCATGTGTTGCATGGGAATGTTACTTGCTGCCCAATCAGGAGTGTAAGACAGGATATTGATAGTGACAGTGAAAAGCTGTGGTTTTCAGTGTGAAGCCTGTGTGGTAGAACATACAAGGTGCAGAGTCTTGGACACGGGCTGTCTTGGAATCACATTTTTGATAGAAATGCAAGAAGTTAAAACAGTAGTCTTTGTCATCTAAGGCATAAATAGGATCTTCAGTGGATGAGTCCATATAGTCTCTCTTAAAAGCTTTTTCTGAATTTGGAAATACAGGTTTTTCTTGCCCTCAGAAGAATTCAGAGCTGTTTAACTCAGCACAAGTGCAATACAACTTACTGTCAGTAATTTATCATTGGTGAACCTTTGGGTAATAATAACGGGAAGCTATAAATAAATTTCCCTTAGTAATCCATGCAGCTATACAGCATACAGAGATAGCAGCACTAACAGTGAACCGCAGCAAACATTTTGGATGTGGGCAACTTTTCATTCTTCTGATCCCTATAGGTTTAGTGCTATGTCAAACTGGAGTTTGAACGACTGCTCAGAGAAATGTGTGACAGCCAAGCCCATATGGCTTAGCAGTGTTGCAGAAAATTGTGTTGATGTTGTCCAATCTCCAGTTTATAAATCAAAAATAGGGGTTTTTTTATATCCCTGTAGTAAGTGATATTGCAGGATGGGGTGTTGATTGGGGTTTTACAGTGAACCAGAATGCCCCTTGAGCTGTGTCTTTTTGGAAGGGAAAAAAATGCTTAAACATTATTTTTAGGCTCAGTTAACTACAGCTGTTAGAATAAGTGCTGAAAATTTGTTTTACTGACACTTAGATTGCTGAAGTTATTTTGTTCTAAAGCTCTGCCATACTAGTCCTTTGCCAGTTTTAAAAATACCATACAAATGGTCAGATAAGATTTATTTTCTGAACTATTCCTAGATTATGAGGTACTTAGTATTATTCCTTCTCAACGTCTCCAGTATACAGCAGGCTTACTTGGAAATTCGTCATTGCAATTCTAGCTGTGTGCAGGGCACATGCCATGTGTGATTTTGAATTTTCTACTACACCTACGTGCAAAGAAAAATGTTGTACAAATCAGTTACTTTCTTTAGTCTAGTCGTTGGAGAAAGCATCCTTTCAGCTGTGTTTGCAGATCCCACTTACCAGATCTTTTCTTGCACAGGCATTATTAAATTGCTTGTTCATCTGCCTTAAGCTTCTTCACAAGGGTAAAGCTGTATCAACTCTTGCTTGCTGCAGTGGACAGCAGGAGGGTTAAATCTCTTTCCCCTTTTAAAGACATTAGTCATTTCTACCTCTGAAAATTGCTCATTCTTGTAAGAGGCTTCAACCCTTCTTCCTCTTGTACATTTTTAGGTAAGTAGCTCTACACCTGTGATTAATTTTTCATAGTACAGTTCCAGTCTTACCTGTTCAGTGACAGGTTTAACTCCCACTGATTGCCACTGCTGGTACCTCTTATGCACATGGAGGCTCTGTGTACAAATTCAAGGAGATTTGACAGTGTCTGTATTTTTCTAATGGTTATTGTAAAAATGTATGTCTAGGGAGCAAGCAGACTTACTCTTGTGTGGGTGATCAAGGTGTTGAGTCAAACTGATGATCCCTCTTTCTCACTGGATTTTCTGACTTTATTTCTTTTCTGTTCAGAGGCTTAGCCTTATCAGAGGGGTGAACTGTGTGCTTTCACAGCTCAGCCTGCAACATAAAGCAGGGAATGTGAGCATTAAACTGAGAAAGGAGATAGAATCCCTTTCTCACTCCCTTCATTAAGCAAGTAATGAGGCAAGTAAAAAACCCCTCATTCTCCTTCTTTTTTCTTTCTTTCTTTTTTTTTTTTTTTTTAAGATGTGTGGCCTAGCTGTTACTTTTGATAGTTCAAATGGGTTGTGTTTTAAGAGAAGTTTGGCAGCAAATTCTTACCATGGCTGCTTCTCTGAAGTTTACCTGAACAAAATATGGGCAGAATTCTACCTTGTAGAGTATGGACTTGATGAAGGGAGATGCCACACAACATGTTGTGTATGGGTCTATTTGATGACACAAAGCTCCCTATATGTTGTACAAGAAATTTAGACAACTAGTACTGAGCTTTTGGACTAAAAGAGATGGGAGAAAGAGGTCAGCAGGCACCCAAAGTTTGGCCAGATCATGCACAACATACTTTGTATCCTTCTTTGTAGACTTATCCTTTTGTTTTTGGATGATATTGAGCTGCAGACCTTGCTCAGAAGGTCAGAGTTACTCTGTGTAATAGAGTTGCTCTTTCTAGAGCCTAAGATACTGCTTCTGCCAAGCAATGCATTTCCGAAACATAGGCTGACAAGGAGATGCGTGCTTCTCTCTCTGTTGCCTAACAGCCATGAAATGACTGAGTTGCTGACCTCACTACACGACCTCCTTGCCTTTCTGCTTTTGTTCCAGCAATAATCTCTGCCATTCACCATTCTATGTCATGGAAGCCAGAGCAAATCTAAATGCATTGATGGAGGACGTTGGTAAGAGGTCAATTTGCCAATGGAACTCACATGGGGAGAGGGGATTTTTTGCCACATTCAGGCCTCTTATGGTCTTTCCTGTTAAAAGCCTTGTTCTTTGGATGGTTCACAGAGGTCGAGACAATCTTCCTTTACTGCTTGCTTATTGTTTCTGGCTGACATTTTGCACCATGGTTGGGGTTTCTAGTTTGTTGGTTTTTTGGGTCCATCACTCTTTTCATCCTCATGTCATCTTAAGATAGATCAAATATTCTTTCTGCTGGACTCCAAGAATAATCACTTACAGTGTCAAGCACATGAAGTACCATAAGAGTATCCAGTAGTGCAGAATCCTTGGGAAGCATTAAAGCATTCACTGCATTCTTGATTAAATCATTTTTGATATGGGTGGACCTGAACAATTTGAGCCTCATCCATATCAAAGATTGCAACAATACTTAATACTCCACTTCAGTTCAATAAATACTGTCAAAGTAAACCTTACACTCAACTTCAGGCAGCTGTCCTCTTCTTGTGCTGTGTTTATTACTTGTGAGGAATTTGTATGGCTTAGGAGAACTCTCATCTCAGCAAACTTAGTTGAGGTTCTGGGTAGTTCAGAACAAATGCAACTATTGGTTGCAATTTTTTAGTTATCTTGATAGCCCTTGTTTCCTTGTATCTGTGTAATTTCTGTAAGACACAGTAGTGCTGAGGGAGCTCTGGAAGGTGTGATAGTCCTGAAATTTCTTTTAAGTAGTGTCTTGTATTCTGCCTACCATCCCTGGTACTAGAAAAGAAAATATTACTTCACTATTGGTTAAAGGAAACCATGTCTAGGCTTCTGTGGCTGTTCCAGAGGTAGAGCTATTGCCTAGCACTGTATTCCACTCCAGTATTCTGCACACGTTGCCTTTTTACCAGTCAACACCGCTCTTCAAAGCCCAATTGCCACTGTTGGCCTGCTTCACTGACTTTTGAGCTTAAGACTGCTGGGGTAGCAATGTGGAGAAACACACTGAACTCTTCTAAACATCACATAGTGGATTTAGCTGCCAGAACCCTGCCAGAATGAGAGAACAGTGCTACCACTGATATTGACTTGATGCAGCAAATAACATTCATTCTTTCCAGCGGCCAGTGGGGATGCTGCTGTGTCAGTAGCTCTTGCAGTAAGGTCCGCACTTATATTTTGCTTGATGTTCCCATGTCAGACTTACTAAACAAGGTAACAGCCACTTGGATGCCATGACCAGTTTTGAGGCCTTGATTCTTAGGGAAAAGTTTGTTACAAATTTTTCTCCTTGCATGAAATGTGAGTAAACCAAATTTGTGAGCACCATTGTTAATTTATAATCGACATAGAATTTACTAATTTTTAAAAAAGCATGGTTTAGGGTGGGACTTGCAGACTATATGATGAAGAGTACTACAATGCTAGCAGACCTTTGTTCTCAAGAAATTTTTAACAGCACTGGTTTCTTAACCAGCACTTGTTTATTCTTCCTTTAGGCTTCTTAGGGGATGTTTTAAGTGGCTGCTATAATTTGTCAGATTACTGGAGTTGGGGCTTCCTCTTGTCTGACCTCTGGAGCCCAGCTAGTGTGTTCCAATGAGCTAGGGCTCTCAGTTCATTCAAGGCCCATGGATGTGGCTGCTGCTTTCTTCCTTGGGATCCAATCAGTCATACACAGACACATATAGTACTGACAGGGCTGATTATACAGATTGCTATACACCATGTGTTGTCTTCAACACCCACATAAAACACTGTCAGAACTTGTATAAAACATAACTATAGACAGCCAAGTCTCCTTCCTTCTCTTCAGTTGATCAGGATTGAACTTCATTAGTGAAAGCAGTTACTCCCTTCTGCAGCCTCACAACTCCATGCACATTTATGAGCCCCTCAACCATCCATCCAAAGCTTGCTGTTTCTAATGCATTTTCCTGTGCTCCATGGATCTTGTACTCCCCAGCTGGGTTAATGCACAGCAGCAAACAGCTGATGTATTTGTATGCATGCTTCCATGCATGGGATTCCCTCAAATAGCAGCATGGGACCTTGCACCTGGCAAATATCCCTGCCCGGGCTGCGTGGGTGCTGGCTAGATCAGCTTGAAGGTTGCTAGTTGTCTTGGTTTGGAAAGACAGGTATCTGCCAGGGAAAGCTGGAGTTTCCCTTGGAATGGAGAATGAAAACCACCTCCCCCTTTATTTCCAGTTATAAATTTGCAGTCAGAGGCTTTCAGGCAAAGATTTGGGGATAGGAATAGCAGTTCTTTACTAGTATGTATAAGAAAGCAAACAACAACAACAACTACAGCATTAATAACAAAACAGTACCAAGGACCTTGAGGGCTTTGCTTCACAAAAAGCCAGGCATTTTGGTCTTAGTTGCCCCTTCAGAATCCTCAGAGCACCAAGCTGGAAACAGGAGAGAGTAGCTGGAATAGCAGGATGTCCCAGCAGGGCAGGGGGAGTACAGGGTCACACTGCAGCAAAAAGAGCAGTGCCGAAGAAGCCCCGACGGCAGGACAGGGCTGACCCAGCTCCAGCAGGGCAGGCGGAGTAGCTCAGAATTCCAGGGCACGAAAGCAGGTTTCCCAGGACTAGACTTTTATGGTGACAGTGAACTCCTCCGGCAGCAAGCAGCAGCCTAGCTGTTCTCTCTCGCCTAATGCTGATAACCAGACACAAGCTGCCTCCTGCTCTGTCCTTTTCTTGCCCCAAATCTCCCCCTCTGAGCTTTGGCCACCCCTTTGTTTTGGTCAAGCACCCTTAAGCACCCAATACTTAGTCTCCTTAGTAACTTGTGGGGAAAAAAAATTCTTTAGAGTAAAAAAGGAACAAACCTAACCCCCAAAACTAGTGAATTACCATCCTGCACACCGGCTGTGTTGTTTCCCCCACCAGGGTTGGGGGAATGCAAACCTTGTGGCCCAGTCCAGCAGCTGGCACCCAGGCACACAGACCTTACAACCTATGACTCTCACTCCTGTTGCTGGTGCTGAGAGACCCTTATTCTGTTCTTCCCATCCCCTTTCTTCCCTGTAGCTGGTACACGTAAGGTGTGACCATGAAGCCTGTGATCCATGGTCTTATTTCAGTAGCTGAAGCAGACCCACTCATTTGCTCCAGTTGTTGGCACCAGGGTTTCCTTCACCTTCTGTCAGACTACAGAAGGTGAATTCTGTTGCTGGCCCAGAATTCATTTCCATAATGACCACTGTGTGATCCCCCCACAGTAGCTCCACATATGTGCTCTTAGACCTGCAGACTCCTAGGACCTGTAGTTCCCCTTCCAGCTACTGATGTTGCTCTCTAATGTCAGCTTCATCCCTTGTGCTGCTCTAGTTGCTAGTCCTGAACAGACTCATGCCTGCCTCCAATTGCTGACGTTCAGTTCTTAGAGAACACATGCACGTGGGCTTGAGAGTGAGATTGCACAGAATAGTTAGGATTTAATAAAATAGGATACACTGGTGAGCATGTGCAGACTAGCAGCCTCTTATACAGCTGGCCCCTTTGCAACCCTTTTCTATCTGTTGCCACACTTCTGTTCCCTTTCTCCTGAACATTCCTTGATGAGTGTTGCATAGTTGCACAGGCCTTCCTTCAATATCCTCAGTCCTCACGTTCTTCTTGTTCTTCTTCACAGTTATTAACAGTCACAATGTCCAGACTGCATGCGCCTCTATAAAGTTGTGCCTGGAGTTTTTTAATAGCCTGTCAATGAGGAATTGGGGACTTTTGGTCTTAGTTACTGTCTCAGTTGCCCCTTGTCTATCAGGTTTATGGCTCTAGTTGTTTATTGTTTCACATTTTACTTATTCCCCCTATTTCTCTGCTTGTTTCTCTGTTTACTTATCCCTTTTTATTGAATTGTCTCTGATTGGATAACTTCAATGAAGGAGATTTTTCTTTATCTCTTTTCCCACAAAAATACATTATTTTGTATTTGAGCTGATCAGTAGTGCTGAACTTTTTTCTACTCTTAAGTGTTTATGAAATTATTTTTTTTTCACACAGATACATGGCTCCTGAAGTTCTAGATGATTCCATAAATATGAAACATTTTGAGTCATTCAAACGAGCAGACATCTATGCAATGGGATTAGTGTTTTGGGAAATAGCTCGGCGGTGTTCAATTGGTGGTACGTGGCAATCTTTACAAAATGGGACATATTGAGGAATTATAAGTAACTTAAACTTATTCAGGTTCTAAAAACAGTTTGCCCAAAAAACAGTGCAAAGTAATAGCCAGTCTATCTCAGACTTTCTAATTGTTAATCCTGTAAATGATAACTGGTCTAGTCAGCCTCTTTCTAGATTGACAAAACATAGTTTTTGAAGAAAATAGGAAATATTCTTGTCTATTTTTTTCTAAATATTTATATATAGGGAAGAAAAGGGTAAAATTTAATACTCTTGTGAGCAAGGGACAAACACCACAAGACCTAGCTATAATGTATTCAGATAAATCTATACCTTATTTTAAATGAAGCATGCTGTTATAAATCATGTGCTCTGAAGAGGCACGTTTTTAGAATAGCATATGAAAGATTTGAGGTAGCTTGTATCTCTTCCAAATTTATAAATTTTAGATCCTTCATGGCTAATGAAAACACTCCCAAAGTATGGTTAAGGATTTTTATTTGTTTGTCAGTCATTGTGATGTGATTTTTAAAAATGAAGACCAAAACCTGGTAGGATACTGATAAGGAGTGCAGTAAGAACTGATGAATATGTAATCCAGTGTTAGCTAAAATAAGGCTATTTTCTACCTGTTACAGGAATCCATGAAGATTACCAGTTGCCATACTATGACCTTGTTCCTTCAGACCCTTCTGTTGAAGAAATGAGGAAAGTTGTGTGTGAACAGAAGTTAAGGCCCAATATTCCAAACAGATGGCAGAGCTGTGAGGTATTAACTAACCTTACTAAAGCTGCTTTAATGGACACTAGAGCTTTTAGTGATTTCAGTGGCTTAAAAATCATGCTTATTGTTGAAGCGAGAAGAGCTGCTCTTACGAGAACTTAATTAATTTCATTCTAATCATTATGGTTTTATTGAAAGTGTTGTTCTTTGTTTATATACATAAGTATTTAAATGTAGTTTCATAGAAGTTAATAGCTAACTCTGCATGGAGGATTCTAGGATCCCTTCCTGTGAAGCCTAGATGATGCTAATATAAATTAGAGCTAGTCTGAATTATATTATGCAGGAAGCATCATTGCAAACAAGTAGTACTGTGTCTGACTGGGATTGAGTCAGCGTCTTTCATCGTAAGCTGCACAATGCTGTGTTTTGGATTTGTGGCTAAAACAGTTTGATAGCACGCTGATGGTTTAGCAGTTGCTGAGCAGTGCTTGCACAGCTTCAAGGCATTCTCCATTTCTCACTTAGGTTGGGGGTGGACAAGAGCGTGAGAGGGAGCAGACCCAGGACAGCTGACCCAAACAGCATTGCTCTGGGAGCCCAACGAGGCCTACAACCAGAGCATTCTGACTCACAGCTTGGGGGCGTAGCTGCAGTGGGCTGCAGGAGCACTGAGGCACTGATAAGGATGAGGTGCTTTGGATAGAGGAGGGAACCTGGGTTGTGGCATGTGTGGAATGGATGCATGGCTGAGATAAGAGTTGGGCAAGAGTGCACAGGAAAGAGAGAAAGGTGATGAGTGCACCAACAAACAGTGATACAGGAAGTTACCAGGGTTGAAATTACTAATGTAATACAGCTTTCATGGTATTTTGGAACGTAGAGCTGTTACTTTATTTTGTCTGCCATTTTTTTTATTTGCTTTGTTAGAAATAGCACATAGAAGCACTCAGATTTCAAAGAATGGCTGTTTGAAGGATGAAAAGACCTCAGAAGTTTTTAGAATCCTTGCAGAGCTTCAATTTGAGGAAGACAGCTCATGAACTTAATTGCTATCCATTGAAGTAACTCCTTAACTGCAAATAAGATGAAAACAGTTTATTTTTGTCTAATGTGAGAATTCAGAAAACAGTTATAGACAAGTTACTATTTTTTCTTTAAAATACTTTTTTCATGGGCCATAAGTCTACTGAAAAATATCAGGTTTGCTCTACAGTGTTTAGAGTTCTACTTTTCTGTAAATAAAGTAAGATTTTTTTTTTTTTTTTTAAACAGCACACTCTCCCATGCAGCTGTAGTACTAGTAGTGGACTTTAGAAATGCCTGAAGAGGCTAAGGCAAAGCAGCAGTTACATGGGCTGCACTGGAACAGCAGTGCACACAATGACTTGTTTTTCCTTTGCAGGCATTACGAGTGATGGCAAAGATTATGCGGGAATGCTGGTATGCCAACGGAGCCGCTCGGCTGACAGCTTTGCGCATTAAGAAAACATTATCACAACTTAGTCAACAGGAGGGGATCAAGATGTAATCCTGGATTTGCTATCGAAGAACACTGTAAAAATCCCTATCTGCACCAGAGTGATGTATTAAGAAGGTTAATTGTTCTACCTCACTGGGGGAACAGAAGGATATTGCTGCCTTTTAGTATTCATAGGAACGTCACTTATTAGGATTTTTGTGGATGTGCTAAACAGTTGTGTTGGGTCTTTCTGTGCACTATGAACCTGTTTCCCAGGTTACTTACAAAATATCATGTACTCTAGTTTCATTAATCTATAATTTTTTGTTTGGGAAGTTGATAGCTGGTCTTTGCTAGTTAACTGTGCTAAAAGTAGGATGTCACTTCTGAAATGAAACTGGTTCACTATATTGTTCCACAGTGCATTGATGGCTCTTAAAGCAACTTTATTCCTGCCCGGTACATTGACGACGCTGAACCACTGTCTCGATTCCTTGATTCAGATTGTGAATGTACTACTGGAGTATAACTTGCTAGCTATTAAATAATGCATCTTTTGGACACTTACCTTGACTTACAAATTGACCTCATTCAGTTGTGGGAACATAACTTATGCAACTATACTTTATACATGATTACTGGGTTTTTTCCACTTTTTCAGAACATTACATTGCCTTCAAAATAGATTGTATTACACCAGTAAGTGCCACTTTTGAGTCTTTTAATGCAAAATGGTAGGGTTGTACAAAGCCTATGGTACTTTTGGTTTCAAAAATACAAGTTAAAAGTTGTTCCTTTGCCTAGCTAAGATCTAAATCTCACTCATTTCAACAGTGAGTACGTAACTGATAGAGTATCTTCAATTTTACAAAATCTGACTCTTGAAACCACTGTAGGAGTTTTAAATAGTGTAAGCTAGTAAATTCACTGTCATATTTTGTAATTGTCAAGTTACGAGTCATAATTATGTAGAAGATTTTTTTTAATGAACTGGTACTTCTAAAGTCCTTGAAGTACCTATCTACTTCAGAAAAGTAGCAAGAAAAGTAAAATGTTAAGGGAGATTTTGCTTCATTAAATAAGTATGAAAAGCATATTTTCTGTGCAGTTCTGCTGAGTCTTAAGGCTCAAAGAACAATATTTGCAATTACACGAGGATTAAATGCACCTGTCATTAGAGAAGTTATTTAGGCTTTTGTACTAGACAGTTCAAAGCTGCTTATAAATTTTATGTGCATGTATGTTGTGTGTGCCTCACACAAAGTGGTGAGCTAGAGAAGGTGGTGAGCTGCAGGTCTTTGGATACAAATATCGGGGGATTCCAGCAATCCTCTTCATTGTTAGAAGAACAAAGCTTATGGTGACTTGTGTTGTCATAAGAACACAGAAGAATGTGCATGGCTTTAGTTAAGATTTCCCTGAGTTTTTATGAGTATCATAATACTTTTACAAACCTGTTTAGAAATCAAATTGCTTCCTGCCCAAATGTACAACAAAAACTTGCTGTTACCAGGACATATTTTTAATTGCAATTTTAGAAGAGTCTGGTTGACCTTTGGTTTCATTTATGTCCAAAACAATAGTATTTCAGTATGTAAATATGCCTGGTAATTAATATGCTGCCTAACCTGCCGCTCTTCAGAACATAGTACGCATCCCATTATGCAACACACATGGCAACCTTTAACTTAGCTTCCTTTTCATCCCTCAGCATAGAGCCCACTGGTAGTTTGTTATCAAGATGGTGGCAGTGGCAGGGTGGTTGCTGGCAGCAGCACAATCAAGGTTCTGTGCCATGGTCTGTGATGTGTGGCAGCTAAAGCAGGAAGAGGAATGAGGCCCAGGAAGTAGAGGCTACATAGGTGACATGAGCCTTACCCAAGAAAAGCCTTAACACTTAATTTTTGTTTATTTCTGTATGCTTACTGCTTGCTTGGAGATAAGTTTAAATGGTGTCAGAATTAGAGATTCTCGCAGGCTGAACTGCAAAAATGGAATGTTTTAGTCAACAATAAAATGGATGAGTTTATTCATCCTGGAAGACCATATCCAGAAGAAAAGGGAAAAATAAGAGAAGTTCTTAGAAAACAATTAGGCTTAAACATACGTACAGCTGTCACGCTTGTGTTTGTTTGGCATTATCTGACAAGTCAGGCTTATGTGCTTCAGGCCTCCATCAATCAAAGCTGGATTAAAAGTTACTTCATGTAAGTATTTTAAATAAACTATGCCTTTGTGCACGTGGACAGTTGTGCACTACAGAGGTTTTGAATTGACTGTTCAAAAAAACCTGTTTGAATATGATGTAACTCCCAAGCCCATCTACTTGGCAGCCTCTGTAGCAAGTCCTATGTATTGGTACAGATGCTTAAAGAAAACAGGTCGTCATGAAAATAGGTCTGGCTCTCCATGCTAATTTCAAAGGCTTCCTCCTTTGAAATACATTTTAAGTTTTCATAGGTGTCCTGGAGTCCTTACCATAGAAACAAATAGTACAGCTCCTACTTTAGAAATATCAGGCTACTGGATTGCCCTCAGATCTCTCTAGTAATTTTTGTGGTAACAGGAGAGCTTGCAGTATAATTCATCAAATTATTTTTAGTGGCTTTTTAGTGGCTTTTTTAGCACCCACAAAACCTTATCAACATAACATTTAATTTCCTAAAATATACAGAACAGTTCTGTTGCATTTTAAAGAGGATGTACAGCAGCTGAACAGCATCATGGCTAGCAGATGATTCTGTCAACAATGAACTGTTATTTTGTCTCAACCACCTGCAAATCTTCATTCTCCTGAATTGCCAGCAACTGTTCTTACTTCGTTCAAAATTTAGCTTTTTGATACAAGCTTGTAAAAACAAAGCACAGAAGGGATGCTTGACACAGTGTATGACATCAGGAACAGTATTTTAGAACAACCTTATCATTCCTATTGGGCTGCAGAACAGGAAAATTCTGAATAGAGCTATATGTATCCTCAGTTCTGACACCACAACTTCAAGCTTTGTTCTTTTCCATTTTATGAACTGAACACCTTTTACAAAGGCTGTGTCTGTATATATTATGTAACTTTAAATGTTACCTGTGTAAGATCATATCTTATATATATGGACACAGGTACACATAAGTATTTTTTAAATTAAGATTGTAATATCACCAGATCTGCTCTTGGAAATCCAGGGGGACCAAAATATTTTAGCATTCAAAATATTAATTTTGTATCATTTCAAGTATATACCAAAACAGTTTCTGATTAATACTGATGCAAATGTTTATTGTAAATATTACATACATTATACATTCACTTAAGTTTTGTAGATTTAATCAACTTTACATTTTAGTAACATTGAAGCCTCAGTTTGGTTTACAGACTTGTGACCAGATGGGTATGGATGAGGAGAACAAGGTGCATTGGAAATGGTCTGTTGTGATTTTTGAAATGCTGGAATTCTTCAGGGACGTTCCAACCTTAAAAGCTGGAATTCTAGGATGTTTCCTCAAGCTGACTCTCCAAGTATGACACACTGTCACCCTCTAGTGGTTCTGCTTGTAATCGGAAGAAAGATTTTGTATATAAGACATTGGGATTGACTGTATGGGGACATAAAGGTGTCAAATGAAGAGGCTATTTTATTTTTTTCAGCAATGACTCTGAGTGTGATTGCCATGAAATTCACCTTTTAGTTAGTTCCTTGTTTATATTGTGCCATTGAAATAATTGCAAGTTGTTAATCATTTTGTGTTTAAAAAACAAACAAAGAACCCCTTCAACCATATCCGTTGCTTTAAACTCAAATTACCTCTTAAAAGACCAAGGTACATTTACCTCATGTGTATATAATGTTTAATATTTTTCAGAATGTTCTTCAGGTTTGCAGTTACATGTTTCTAGAAATATGGGTATTACTAAATTTACAACTTCAGTGGTACTAAGTGTATTATCTGGGGCCCCAAAACACTTCGTTTTCTGTATTTTATTGTATTAGCAAGTTTGCTGCTTTGTCACTGTAGCACCTGACCTTATATAGCTGTGTAGATACTGCCTTGTAAATTTTACTTTTTGGATGATTTGAGGATCTTGTACAGATGAGTGTCACTTTTTTAAACCTTACCAAATTGTGCATTTCCCTTACATTTCTGAAAATATGTATTGTATTTGTAGAGTATACATTTCAATGGATTGTAAATAGGATAGTAGAGGAGTGGATGCTTATGTTAAGTGCTAACACTACAGTAGAGAGATTAAAGCAGTGAAAATAAATAACTTTTTTCAAAATGCGTGAGTTGTCTTTCAGAACAAGAACTTGCAGGTAGATATGGGTTTGTGTGTGATATTCCTACCTGCTAAAATATGGGTTTACTGTGAATTCCTTTCCTCAGAAGGGGTTTCTTCTACTACAAAACTGATAAAAGGATTTGCTACTGCCAAGGCAATCCACCTAATCTCTGCTATGTACATAATGATAAAGTGCCTGCTCTGCCTTGCCTCCTACAGTTATGTGGGTATAAGAACATTGCTGGTGTCTCTCATCTCCTGAACAAAATTAGTAATAACAGATTGTTCCCTCTCCACATTTATGTTTGCATAGAAATAACATTTAGCCTATTTTAGTCTGTTTAAGCAGCTCAGCACCTCAGTGCATCCCAGAACTGAAAGTAAAATCAACTTGTGTTGCAGTGGGTTATTTCTGTGCAAAACTCAGTTTCAGGCTGGTGTTGCATTTCTGAAGGAAGGTGGAGATTTTTAGACAAAACAGAAATAGAACATCTTGCCCTCACATAAATTTAGGTTCCTCCTTCAGTTTTGGCTCAGACAGAATTACCAAAAATTACTTCTTCCAGCGAACTTTCTCCACAATGGGAAGCCATAAGGTGTCCAGAGAAAACCTATGGCAATGTTGAAAAACTGCATTCCTTTCAAATGCTTTTACAGGAGCTATGGTTGTTTGGGTGAGAATAAGTCCCTGTCCCATGAGTGGCTAAAGGAAAGCCTTTGCTACCCCTGCAAGCAACCAAAACTCAGGAAAATCCTGAATCCCTCTACTGCATTTACTAGTAGAGGAAATGTGTGGCCTGGAACTAGCATAGCAATGTTGCTGTCTACCAAACTTAGTTTTCATGAAGTAGTTTTCTCTGTTTCATGCTTTGAGGGTCTGAGCCTAACAACTGAAAACACATAAATAGCAAACAGTCACCACAAGTAACCTAAATGTGAGGATGTTTTAGGATCATTTTAGAGGAGACACTGAATTCAGAAGCTCTGAATGCTCTTTTGGATTGCAAGTCGGCATAAAGAGTGGCAGATTTTCAGCTGGCTGCTTTGCCCAACGTAATTATTTTTTCATTTTTAAAGTGTGGAACTGTTGAAAGGGATTCTTTTAATACCCACTGCAGTCAAGTAATTAATATTTTCTGTAGGTGCAGCATAGTTAAAGAGTATATAAACAAACCACTTCTATGCCACACCAAGTAAGTGCTGCAATTTTCCTTTTATCAGTTTATGTGACCTTGCTAACTGATGTACAGTGATGTACCCAGTAATTATAGTACAGCATAAGGGTGGTCCTGGCAGAAAACAGATTCCTTTTAAATAGGAAATCAGAAATTCCAAATCTCTCACTCAGTGCTCTTACTAGCTATTTTTTGTATCCAGCCAAGCCATAATGTTTTAACTGGAACTAAAAGCTTTCATTGTTTTGCTGATGAAGGGTTACCGGAATCTCACTCTGCAAACCCTCTTACTGACATGATGAGCTGCTGGGGTTTTGAGTCTCATAGTTCTATCTTAGAGTGGCTGGAGTTGTTCCCAAGTTGGGAAAAAACTTGGGAAAAAAAGGTTGGGAAAAAAGAAACGTTGGCACAAATTTTCTTAGTCAACTTGCCTGGACTGCAAATAAAATCCAGTAGTGCTTGAGAAACCTACACTCCTAAGTCTTCCTCAGAGTTTCTTGAAAATAAGATATAAATCCCTGGTCTCTGAGGTGAAATGGTACCTGAAATCATTGCCTCTCTTTTGAGAAGAAAAAAAATAAAGCCAGAGCAAGCCATACTGATATGTTCCTTATGCAAGATTGCAGTGTTTATTGGTATTAAGAGTTTTCACTGGAGATAGTCAACACCTTCAAGATGTGTTTCTAATTAGCTCAATGAGGAAAATGAGAAGAGTTCTCCCACCCACCAGTAGCAGAAAGTCTGTGTAAGCAGTTGAAGAATTGGGCACATGATACTCAGTTTTATATAATATCAAATATGTATGTTTTTGAATGAGGGTTGAGGGACTTAGGAATATGCTTTTAAACCAAGCAGGCTGCAGGATTTATGGGATGCATACCGAAGGAAAAAAGGACAGGCAAAGGGAGAGATTTAGGTGACCTGGAGAGGAGTGAGCATGGGAAAATAGAGGAATAAGGAGACAAATAGGGTGGGTCATATATAAATAGCAGACCAGCAGTGTGCTAGTCTGTCTGTGCCCAGCACAGCCTCTTCCTTTATTTTTAAATCCCTTCCTGCCTGAGGGACTCAGTTCTGGGGACGCAGGGATGTCTGAGCAGGGCAGCTGAGGCTAGACCCAGGGGTCTGTGAGTCTGGTGAAGCAATGGGAAAGACCAGAGTGAGCAGACCCAAGTGTCAGCAGTTGGAGTGTGGCCATAGGTCAGGGGTGCCCACGTGTCCATAGTGCTGGTGGCCACAGTGTGGGTCCAGGCATCAGTGGCTGGAGTGGGACTGCAGCTCCAGTGGGACTGCAGCTGCAGTACTCCAGTGGGACTGGCATTGGGGCAGCTGCTTGCAGGATGTACATCTGTGCCTCTAAAGATGTGGGGGTCCTTAGTGTTGGCTGTTCTGATCTGTCCTTCTGGTTGCTCTGTGTTACCTGCTAATGGGGACATACAGTTACTTGGTTTTTTTGAAGATTTGTGGCCCAGTGCAGTTGCTGATATTGCTTGCCTGGCTCTTGTAGCTTGGGCAATAGAAGCTTGTACATCCAGAACTGTGCGTCACTGTTTTAATTCTTGACATTGGTCATCTACCCATAGGGACTAGAAAACATATATGTTATTGTGGCATTAAATTAAATACTTAAAAACCTAGAAAGCAAAGGCAATAAGTAACAATCTTAAGATGCTGTAAAATGAGAGTTGGTTATTAATTCCAAGTTGACTCTGTGTTGTAATAGCTTACCTATTGCTCTGGACATCCCTGGATACTAATTTGCATTCAATCAATTTTCCCATTCCCTTCTATGCTATGGGCATGGGAAACGTGTGTGTACTCCCACTGTTCAAACTCTTAATTAGTACAGGAATGGGGTAAAGAATGGCAGGAATTATGTGATGCCGCAGTTGCTGTCTAATTCTTATGTGTTTACGAAGAGTAGAATCAAGCCAGGCTTTCAGGCTTTCTTTCATTATTGCCCTCCTGTGGCTTGGACTCTCTGACGTACATCTCCTTCCATGAAGAGAGTTTTTTCATTGCTGTTAACAGAAGGGTCAGGGAGAATCAGTTCCTGAATCTCTCTGGACAATTCTTCCTGAAAGTGAGCTACCTTTTTCTTACCTTTGTTCAGGAAACTGCTTTGCCTATGCTTTTTCTGCAAAGATAACTCTTTCCCACGCTAGATGATAGAAGGCTTTAAATTTTTGTACTGGGAGACCTGAGTCCTTACAGAGATCCTCATTTCCATCTATCCAGGTATGAAAGGTCCATGGAGTGTTGGTCTCTTCACTGCAGTAATGTTGTCAAATTTCCATCTCTTGCAAAGGCTCCTTGTGCTGAGGCTCACATGATGGCAGGCATGCAGCCTCCTAAGCCTCTCATCATTGCTGGTAGAACAGGTAAGCATGGCCCTTTCTCAAAACCCTCTGAACATTATTGAACTTCTCCCTCACTGGAGACACTCAAAACCCACCTGGACACATTCCTGTGTAGTCTCTAGGTGACCCTGCCTTGGCAGGGGGTTGGACTAGGAGGTCTTCAGAGGTCCCTTTCAACCCAAACAATTCTGTGATTCTGTGAACTTCAAGAAGGAGAAGGGAAAATTGCAAAGAAAAACATATTGCAACTTTTTTTTAACTTCTTCAGGCTGAGCTGTTGGTATGTGCAGAATGCTCACAGCCTCTCTCCTGAAGTCCAGCTCTTCTGGTTCTACAGTTAAGAGGATGCTTGAGAAGGAGAGGTGGATGCTTTGCTGCCTTTACTGTCACTGCAGTTGCAGGGGGTTTGAAGTACAATACTGAGGAAACTCCTATGGTAAAATTTGCCCGAGAGCTTGCATACAGATAATCTCAGTGTAACTGTACAAACAGGTAAGACATTTTAAAGAAAAGTTCCAGGAAAGTAACCTGTCTCTGTTTATCGTTCTGCTAGTCTTTGAGTTCTAGCACAAAATCAATATTACATGGTTTAGGCTCTTGATGATTTCTTCTTTCACAATGATGTGTTGCTGCAGCTACATTTTTGCATCATGCCACTAATTTTTAGAAGTTGAATGACTACTTGGGTTTTTTTTTTTTTTCATCCAGTGGATCTTCTCCATTGGGAATAATTGTCTTGGTATTTCTGTGTTGCATTTTGTGTGTATTTAGTGTTGTAGTATGGAGAAAGATAATTCCAGCACTCATCTTTCTCACTTGCTTACTTCACCCCTCTGTTGTAGCTAATGTAAAATTCTTTCTACTATCACGTGTGCTGAGTCACTGGCTCTCAGTTCTCCCTGTCTCCCCACAGTTCCATTTCCTACTCCATGTCAGAAAGCCACGTGGAAAGCTGAAGGCAGTTGGTTTGGTTTAGTTCATTTGAAAATGTTCTTTTTCTCTGCAATTTCTCAAGGTTTTCTTGCCTTTTGTACAACCTGCCTCCTGGAGACTTTACTGAGAAATTTTATCCAGCAGTGGGTCTCCCCCTTCTTGAAGTCCTACCATTATTGTGGATGAGGGGAGAAGAATTCCTACAGATCATTCTTGACATGAACTCCCTTACTTGTGCACCCCTGCACACAGAATACTTCACACGTAGTTGTTTTGCTTTTGCTGTGGCCCCTTACTCCTCCAGATTTACAGGGTGAAACGCCTCAGTTGTGTGCTTGAAGTTTGCAAAATGAAACATCTCTATTGATATAGATTGTGACTCCAGTATTCTTAATGTTCAAAACCTCTCCTAGATTTTCACACATAAAGCAGTTCTAAATTGTACAGTAAAATACAGCAAACTGTAATGCTCTATTTCTTCTGTATAATTTTCTGTTTGAAATTAGTTGTGATTGAAAGATTCATGGGGTGACTTACAGAAGTAGACCTCTGTATGGTCTATGATACCATCCTGGAAAATATCTGAACTCAAGCTAGATATAATTCCTTTAATGAAATTGCTTTGGTGGAAAAGGAAGAAGGGAGAAGACTAGAGATCATTCAGTGTTATCTGGGGTGAAGGGATCATTATCTTAACTGTAGAAAGATAGAAAGCTGTTCTGGTTGGAATTCTTAAATCTATGCTTTAAAGAATTCCTTGTTTACAACAACCCTTAGGAAAACCAAAAATATAGAGGTAAAAATAGAATCAAATCAAATGACCAGTGATGTCACTTTGAAGCTCATTAGCTTCAGTATATACCAACATGTTTCCTTCAGTGTCCATCTGTTAGACACTAATATTAAGGCAGCCACACCCTGGGATAAATGTAAAACTTATGAGAAGTTCTAATATTTATAGATCTGAATTCATTTGAATTTCTCATTTAGAGGTTAATACAGTCCTGGGTTATAACAATACTTACACATGGTGACTGAGCTCCTGAAGATTCATATTTGATTGGGAAGTGAAGAGATTTAGAAGAAATTTGAAGAGGTTTGTGGGGTTTTTTCTGCACTCCTGAGGGTTTTAGTAGCAGACACATGCCTTATCTAAGTGGTGTTGAAAAAACTAGATGGTCTGCTCAAGGCAAAGACACACTTCTGAAGCAGAAGTGGTGTTCAAGGCACTCTTTGTGACTGATTCCTGAGGCAGATCTGCTCTGGCAGGGGTCTGGTCACTGGGGAGCCGTGTGTTTTCGTGCAGTTGTTTTTCCTTAAAGTCTTGAGCACAATTGGAGGTGATGTATATAGGCCAAAGTTCAGGAAGATGTCATCTCTCCAGTGACCTGTTTATTATGTCTAAGCTGGAGTACAGGAACTTTATAAATTATTACAGATGTTTTACTTATGAGTGACTCATTAGGTTATGAATCAATCCCTCAAATACAGACCTGTGTGCTTTTTCTGGCTCCCTGTCCGCCTCTTTCGAACTGTCTCCCTAGATGAAGCTTGACATTTGGGAGCTAGGAGCTCTAAGTCCTTGCAGAGTATGTGATTGTGGGCATGAAAAAGGTGGTCAAGCAGAAGGGACATTGCTCATCTCTATTTTCTCAAAGTTTTCTCAAACTTTGCAGGATTGAGGGAAGAAACCACAGCTGATTCTTAAGCAAAGATTTTCATGTCAGGCCCTTTTCAAAGAAATGCATAGGAAAATTTCCTAAAAAGCAAGGAAGGTTTATCTGAAGTTAGAGGTGATCACAGAGAAGATAGGAGGTGAGATGGTTTTCCTTCACTTGATGTTACTTAAGCACAATTTAGTATGGATTGATGGTTTTTACCAGGTCAAGCAGTTCCACTCAGATAGACAAATATCCATCTATTCACAGGTGAGACAGTGAAGCACACACCCTGAGAAAAGGACTCATCTATCTTCCTTAAGGAAGGCTTGGGAGTCATGACAAGCTAAAAATAATTCCAGAGAGAAAATCATCATAGCAAGGAACATAAGGCAGGTATTTTTATAGGTCTAATAAAGAAATGGCTGTGCAAACACAGTAACACAATCTGATGCAATAAAAATTCAAAAGACATGAATATGACAAATCAAGGATGAACATTCAAAGCTAAGAAAATGAGAAAGAAAGAAACAAAGCTGAATCACTACAGTCCTCATGCCATCTGTGCATACGAGGAGGTGCTAGACAGAATTTTGCTGACACATCCTATTTTGAAAGCAATGTTGAAGATACCACAAGTAGTGCATTGACTGTACTGTAATTTTGGTCTTTTATATAGAAACTCATCCCAGAATCAGTTTGTTTTCATATGGGCTTTGAACCACAGCAACAGAACCATGCGAAAACATGGCTTGTTGTAATCTGGACAGTTGGAACACAGACATACAGAGAAAGTACAGCTCTCCAGTTCAGAAAAGAAGAGTGAAATGATAGCCACTGAAGGAGAACATGCTCCATATCTGGGAGGAAAGCCATGACTCTTTTTATATATCAGACATATATAGTGAAAGGACATAGAACAAGCTGGAAGAGACCGATGTAGTAGATTACGTTTCTGCTGTGAATGTGGGGGAAAAGTTATCCCAGATTATTCCATTCTGTGAAAAGCATCTTGCTGATGGCTTATGGGAGCCAGAAAAAGCAGTGATCTTTGGTATCCTGGTCTGGGAGGAAGCTTCTTCCCTTGCTTTCACAGCAAACCACAGATAACTTTATCTTGTAGCAAATAATGCCGGGCAGCTTTAACCTTTCTGTCTGCAGACACAGCCCGTGTTTTAGCCTCCTACTGCACAGTCTGATTAGCCCTGCAGTTACTCAGGAAAGGATCACATTAATTCATTTGGGACAAATGCACAGTGAAAGCATAGCCAAGGAGTGTATCAGGTAATGGGAAGACCCTCTCTGTAGGTAAGACAAAGATTTGCTGCAGTCAGGAAAATTCCAGCATTGCTAATGATTCCAGACGCCCCACTGCAACATTTATGTGCTCCTGGCTGGAAAAAGTGGGTTTCCATTCAGGTATGTTTTTGGGCATGCATGGTCATGTCATGGCTGCAATTAGCAAGCTACAGTTGGATATCTTGGGAAGGGGAAGCTTGTTCTGCCACATCTCCTACCACTGGTGTTTTCCCTGGGTTTACAGCACAGTCCTCTCCTGTCTTGTTCCAGGAGTCCAGTGGAGAAATGACGTGCAGGACTGCATTCTCCATAAGTCAGGTTGTTGTGTTCTGTTACGGCCACCACCATAATTGGAAGAACAGTGAAAAGCTCCTATTTTCAAGGTACAGGTGTTTTAATTTCTATTATTCTTGTTAATGTAATTAATACACAGACTAAAAAATATGAAACTACTTTCCACACGTTTGTTGTGTAATTACAAATCTGTCTGGATACAGCAAGCATTTTGGCATGGCTGCCATATGATTTGTTGTCTTAATACTCTTGAGGTTTTTGGTATTTCAATTCTGGTTTTAGTACAACAGACTATGCTATTTAAACCTAAATGGTCTATTTCCTTTCCAAAAAATCCCCTTATCTACAAAGACACAGTACCATTCTGTGCAGGTGATAACTAGCATTCATTTCTTGTAAAATAATTTTGTTAGTCTCCATCTAGTTCTTCATTGCACTATACAAGCTTGAAGTCTGGCACCTCCCACACTTGGTTTTGTATGTATCTTATTTACTGATAAATTAAAAATTTATAGAGAAGGAGGACTCACTGATCAGATCAAGAAATCAGACTACAGCTAAATTTTTTACTTTTTTTTTTTTAATGCCTTTATTCTCCTGGCTGCAATACCTGGAATTTTCTGTCAATGTACATAGTAGAAGAGTGGCACAATTTACATTTTCTTCTTTGACTGCCATGTTCAGGCAATGTTTATTTGTTGTCTCTGTCCTCATTTTTTCTGTTTTCTTAGTTTCAAAGTCATGAGCTTGACAGTCACGTAGGTAGATTCTTCCAGGTACCTGAAAGAAAGAAGACAGGCTGCTCTGTAATGATGTCTGTCTCCCTTTTACATGGCTGCTTCATGGTAAGCTGCAACCAGAGGCAATTAATTTCTTTGCAGTAAATCCTCCAACTTCTACAAACTTCAATACCTCAATGGACCTGGAGGAAATTTAAGTTAGGTGAAGTAAAAGCAGGTCTGGAAATGGACCATATGCTTTCTTTTATTTCTGTGTGTGATACAATACAATCCTCTACTGATACTTTTCTTTTTTGTCATAGGCCCTATTGTCGCACTGTTAGTTCCGTCATTTTTGGCTGTCAAAGCCTGTCACAGCATGGATCAAACTCAAATGCATCAATTATATGTACACATTAATGCTGAATATCTAAAATAAGGTACTTCTTTTCAAAATATTGCATTTAATACTCACTGCAAAATCTAGTTGATTTTTGGAAAATAATATTTTATTAATACTGAGAGAGGAGGAGAGGGCAATTTTAAGAGCTGCCAGTCAAGAATTTTTAAAGGCTGCTCCTTATTTCAGTGGTTTCTTTGTTTTAACTGGAGGAAAAGAATCTTCCCCCACGCTTAGGAATTGTAGGATTGTTTTTGCACCTCAGGAAGTGGCTCAGGACTGCTATTTTTAAAATGCTAGTAGAAGTAGGTAGATTGAGAGCTAATCATGTCTTACAGCAAAAATGTAAAAGCATCAAATCAAAACACTTTGTCAAAACTTACATTATACTTCTGAAGCATTCACACCTGAATTTATAAATTTTACAAATCTTGTTAGGTGAGATCATTCTGCCTTTAAATACTTTGATACTTCTACTCTGCTGAAAGGAAGATTGGATTTGATAGTTTCTCAGCTGTTTTTAGTGATCTGCCTATGTATGGTACCAAAACAACCATGCTAGTACACACAAATACGCAATAGCAGTTAGAGTCAGAATGGCTTGGGTTGGAGGGAACCTTAAGTGTAGGATCATCCACGGACGGCAGGGAGAAGGAATTCTACTGACCTGAGATATTCTAGAATATGTGGTTTTATTGCAAGGATCGTGGGTAAAAAGGGCCTTGCCTTCAGCCACCAGCCTCGGCTGAAGGGAAGTCCCAGAGAGAGTGAGAGAAAGAGCAAGGGGGTACGAGTTAAGAGAGAAAAAAATGAGGGAGCCAGATGGCAGGGGTCAGAGAGCAGGGGGAAGAGGTAAGAGCGAGAGCAGAAGAGGTGCTAAGCGAGGAGCTGGGATGAGAGAGGAAGAAGTAAGAGATAAGAGAGATAAGAGCAGAGTGAAGAGGGTAAGGAAAAGAGAGCGAGGTCCTTGTTACAATGCATTATATCCTCTTTTGTGATGAACATTCTAATTTACAGTGACCAACCAATACAAGACACAAAATCTTATAGAATCTACATATAGCCTGTAAGAACTAGTACATTACCATACTATGTTATATTTTAAACTCGAAAAACTACTCTTTAGACTTTTCTGTTTTGCTACATTGACCTTTGGTTCCTTAGCTAGCAGAAGGGTATCATTCCATCAAAAGGGATTCTCCTTCAGCTAGCTAGGCTATTGTTTTCAGGTTATATAGTAACTAAGACTCGGTATCCTACAACTCAAAGTAAGCTTCCATTTCTATTTCGATTATAGGTTTCATATTTTCAGAATCTTTTGCTAAACAATCATATTTATAAGGTCTCCCTGGTTCATCTTCCCCAACACTTAAGGATCACCTTGTTCCAACCCCTGCCATGGGCAGGGAGACCTTGCACTAGACCAGGTTGCTCAGAGCCCCACCCAGCCTGGCCTTGAACACTTCCAGAGATGGAGCATCCTGGACAAGTTTCTCTGGACAACCTGTGCCAGTGCCTCACCACCCTAACAGGAAGTATTTTCTTCCCAATACCTGAACTAAACCTGTTCTCTTGCACTTAAAAGCCATCCCCCAACTTGCCCTGTCACTACATGCCCTTGTAAAAAGTCTCTCTCCAGGGAGGGACTCTCTTGCAGGCTCCATTCAGGTAGTGGATGATGCTGTAAGGTCTCCTGTCTTCCATACTGCCTGCACCTATACCACAGGTGATATACAATTTCAATTCAGTAAAAGAAGCTATCTCAGTTTCTCAAGTCATCTTCAATTTTCAAGTATTCGGTAGAGTATTGTTGTCAACAGCCTAGAGGGGATTACTTAACATAATTGTGTGACTGAGTTATTGTACTTAATTCATGGAGGTAGAAGGTGGCCCTAGTCTGGGTGATACTGTGCTTTACACACAAGAATTAAAGATTTTTTTTTTTTTGTTGGACTTTCAGATTCTTTGCTTGCTTTTCTCAATAACAAACACCAATTTTACTTAATAAGTCGTTGTGCTGGTTTTGGCTGGGATAGAGTTGGTTTTCTTCACAGTGGCTGGTATGTGGCTATTTTGGATTTGTGCTGAGCACAGGGTTGATAATTTACTGATATTTTCGTTACTGCTGAGCAGGGATTGCACAGAGCCAAGGCCTTTTTTGCTTTCCATACTGCCACACTGGCAAGGAATGTGAGGGTGCTTGGGAGGAGACACAGCCAGGACAGGTGACCCCAACTGACCAGAGGGATACTCCAGACTACATGACATCATGGCCAGTAAATAAAGTGTGGGGAGAAAGGAGGGCACATTTGGAGTGATGGTGTTTGTACTCCCAGCTTGTTCCATGTGATGGGACCCTGCTCTCCTGGGGATGGCTGAACACCTGCCTGCCCATGGGAAGCAGTGAATCTATTCCTTGTTTTGCTTTGCTCGTGTGCATGGCTTTTGCTTTTCCTATTAAACTGTCTTCATTTCATCCAACGAGTTTTCCAGCCTTTACCCTTTTAAGTGTCTCCCCAATTCTGTTGCTGTGGGAATGAGAAAGTGGCTGCCTAGGGTGTGGCTGCTGGCTGGGGTTAAACCAAGACAGTTGGTGAAACAGAAAAGTGCTTTTTACAGTAAGACCCAGAAGGAAACGATTTCATAGAATACAACTCTTACTGACCACTGAGTTCATAGTCATTGGCACAAAAAGGATCATTTGACAAGGCACAAGGAATATGTTTTTATTCTTTTTTCTTAAAAAAACGCTGGAGTTAGTTAGTAGCTCTACTGATAGATTTACCGATCCACTCCTGCTATATCAAATTCTTTTCAAATGCAAGCATAATAACACAAGTCAATGAGAAGAATTTCCTTTTTCTTTTAGGTTTCATTGCGTCAGACATGACATCAAGAAATTGCAGTAGAAATTCAGCCTTACTACAAAAAAAATGAGTCACTGTTTAGCTACATGTAGTTAATAATTTACAGCTGTTTAAATTTTTTACCTTTTGTTGCAAGAGGTCTTGTATATCCACATATTCAAATATTTAGATCAGAGGGTAAACCAGCAACAGCACATAGGTATTAAAAAAATAAATATATCTTTGTTAATTTTGTCCCTGCATTGCTGATCTCAGTAAGGAATGTTCATTATTTGAAAAATAATCCCTTTCATGACAAATTCTAAGTTAAAAATAACCTGTTCTTCTTGAAGTTAATAAATCTGCTGTGAGGAATATGTAGCATTTATTAGACATCTTGTGTTGGGTACAAAACAATATACAGTATTTAGTTTCAAGAATAACAGAGCAATCTCATCAGAAGTCCTACTACCTTAAATCCAATACCTCACAATTGGTAAGTCGTGCCTCATGATTCAATCACTTGTACATAGAAAAGGCTAAACAGGATAAAAAGACTGTGATGAAATCCTTAGTATCTGTTCTGTTGCATTGTACTTCCCAAAAGAATGTAGGTTTTTTAATTAGAAGTTCTGGTGGCTGAGGTGATTATAAAAACTGTAATGCAGAAACAATGCAGAAACCTACCAAGGATAACTTCTCAGTAAATTATAAATATTGCTAGAAAAGCTTCTTAATCTAAACTGCCTTTATTCGTAATGCTTTTTCAAAACCTTCCTGGTTTTCCCCCTCTTGAGATTTAAGATTACATAATAAAATAGTTGAACAATCATTTTAAGAATAATTTAAATTGTTTGAAAAGTATATTAATAATTCAATTTCAATTTAGTAGTTTTTAAAATAATAAATATAAGTTGTAAATGGATAATTTAATTTTGTAATGTCCTACATTAAACCACATAAAGCACTGCATAAGTGTGGAAAGCTAATTGTATTAAGTTTTTTGGGACTGAGGTAATTTTATTTAGCTATGTATTTTCTGCACTCTGCTATCTCGGACCTCTGTTATATGTTCTTCTGAAAAAAATAGTTCTATAACTATACATTACTCAGAGCACAGATTTTTCCAAGATTTATTGCTGTCAATCATACACTCAAGCATCTGCAGCAGTAGCCAAGAAAGGAAGGGATATATAACTAATTTTCTTGGAATTAATTCTACACTGTTATTTCTCACTTCTTTCATAGTATCTCTTTTTCCTCTGGGTCTAAATACCAGAACAGACTGTTTTCATTAGCTCTTCTTGAGAAAAGCCCTTACGGAGCAGAGTGGTGCTGTCAGAAGGTTGCTGCAGTGGTTGTGGATACAGCACTGAAGCATATGAGGAGCCTGCCCAAGGAAAGAACAAACAGAATTTCTCCTGCAAATGCATGGTAAGTGAAGTAAAAAACATCCTCAATTTCTGTCTCCTTGGAAGTATTTGAGGGCATAACACCTATGGTATATAATCCCAGTTGGTTTTTACTATATCTTAAAATAAAAGAAGCTGTCACACAGAAAACTGGATAGGCAATAAGGAGTTTGAACTTTGTGCTAGAAAAGGGATGAAAATTAGGAGGTTTTGAACATGGGAGATGAGTCTTGACATCTAGAAAATGTTCTCAAATGAAGACCATTTCCTAGAGACTAAACAGTTTTGTTTGTGCTGTCTTTTGAGGTGATCATGTCTTATTTTGAGTTTGAAAATGAAACTTTTGTGTTTTAACCCCCCAGAAAGGCTGAAAAATCTCAGAAGCTCCATTTGTGAGGTTTCTCTTCCAGCGCACACTTACAGGTGGTCACTGACAAAGGACCAGCCAGAAGAAGCGGGCTTACAGCTGCACCAGGTTTGTCCATGAGCACTTCAGATGCCGAAAAAAGCCCCTCACAGCAGTCTCTGCCCTATTTGTGAAGGCCCCATATAAAGCCTGTAGGAGTGTGTGGAGATTCAGGGGGAAATGGCCTGAAAAAAATTCTGGAAATCATTAGAGCTTTCACATTCCTCCCAAGGGAGATAAGTTATATTCATAAGCTTGGTAAACATTTGCACAGACTATTTCTGAAGGATTTGCTAGACTGTTTCTGGTGGATATTCTACAACTTTCCTAGGCAATACATTCCAATACTTCACTAGCCTTACCTTTAGAAAGGTTTTTTTATGTCCAACCCAATTTTCCTTGCCTCTGTTTTTCTGAAGGAAAAAACCCTATGTTTGTCACAAGCTGTCTACAACAAAATATTTGTTGACTTTTGCTTGCTGTCATGGTGGTTCTCAAAAATAACGCCACATGACTCATTTGGGATAAATTTTTTGCCCCCAAACAATCAAAATAGAATGATTGGTATAAAAATTCTTACTTCTTTCCTTTGCTCCTCTTCAAAAGAATCGCTGTCCACCATCCCATCTTTCGGTACATTCCCAATCCTTCACAAGCTGCCAAAATAACACCAAGTCCCAACTGCTTCAGGTGCTTTTTTAAATTCCTCCACCTTGAACTATTCTGAAGGCAATATTCTATTTGTGTCACTTTTTCTCACTCACTGATACAGTCAGATAGCTATCAATTTCTAGAAGTTTGGAATTAATTATTTTCAACAGTTTTGAATTAATTATTTCTAGTAATTTGGGAGTTGGAGCTAGATAATCCTTATGGTCCTTTTCAGCCCAAGCCATTCTGTGATAATGTCAAGGTTTAATTAACACAGATGAAATAACCTGCCACTTCCTGTGAGAGCATTTCTGCTTTGCTGAAAGCAAGAGCATTTTCTGTTTTCTGCTGAAAGCACTTCTACCTTTCTATGTCCCTGATTTGGTATTAACTAGACAATACTGATCAATTGAATCTGATAATGCTAACTTCAAATCTATATGAATTAAACTTTCATTTTGAAGTACTTTTACCTTAATTTTAGGCCTTGCATTTACACATTCCTGGACAAAGAATTGATCAGATGTTGGAAACAATCCTAGACTTGGCACAAAATGGTATGTGTCAAAAGTTCTGGACAACTAAATTTTGGCTGACAGCTTTGATGCACATGAGCACATTGACATGTGAGCATTTGCTCTTATTCTATGAGCAGTAACAAGAACATTTCATACTGGTGAGTCAAAAAGAAAAAGGAAAATTAAAGATTTTCTAAATCTGTAAGTAGAACTAGGGATGGCTTGGCAATGAGTCAGTGCTCTAGTGACTAACTAGCAATACTAGAATTGCACTACTGTCCTGGGTTGCAGTGTAGGATATGCCAAAAGTATGTAGTCTATCACCATCCTCATGAGCTGTTGAAACTAGGTGGGGCAGTGTTTCCTTTGCTCCCTCCCTCTGGGCTATCTTCTGTTAATGGCCCATCAATGCCTTTGCTGCATGACTAATAGGTAACTCCCTCCGGGAGCTATCTCTGTTTAATGGGCAATCAAGGACCCCCTGCATGACTCATAGAAAGATATGATCACATCATGAGATGCTCTGCCCAGGGGGAGGAGCCAAGCATTCCCATCTGGATATAATCTGGGATTTGGGACAGCACAGGGAGCTCTTCTTAACCATTGGATTCCCAGAGGACAAGAGCTACCAGACCTTTCTATGGGAATCACTGCTTCAAGGAGACCACCTCATCTAGACTGCTTCCACCACCCTGCTCAGGTTGTAATTCTGACTCTGACAGTGGTCTTTTGTATTATTGCATTTATCTTATTTTACTTCTTTTTTCCTTCCTATTAAATTGTATTTCTGACTTGGAGTCTCTCACTGGTTTTGCTTTCAAACCACTACAACTACTAACACGAAAACCATTTTGTCACAATAATAAACAGGATAAAAATGACAAACATTAACTTCACCAGCCAGAAAATCCACATGCCTGAGTCCTCTGTTCTGTTATCTGCACTGCACCTGGAAGCAGATTCTTGGAACCTGCCCTTGGTTCCTTCTGGAAAGAATGAATTTGCTTTGTTTGCCGCTTTTGCATATTTTTAGGAGCAAGATGGAGTCTTTAGGCCTTTTGTAGAAATAGTACCTTCAAAATCTCACACTGTTCTTTAACACATAGTGTTTTGCTCATAGGTAAGATATTCGGAAGCTGCATATGCTTCACAGGGATACGTGACTGATAATATGCTCCTTAGAGAAAAATTCAGGGAATGAAAGAGGAAGGTTAAGGAAAGCAAAATCCCTGCAAGTGTACTAGTTTTAGACATGTGGTCTGCTTTCAGCTGTTGGGTTTTTTCTGCTCATTGGGGGTCTTCTAAACTTGTTTTCTTCCATTGTTGTATATGTCCTTCAAGTCATATTCTGAGCAGCTTTTAATAGTTATGATAATTTATTTTTTTATTCCCCATTTTAGTTTCCTAGCATAACTATAAAATCCCTCATCTCCTTTACAAAGAAGAGGACCTCAGCCTGGGTACCACAAGGCTGGTGAACCAAAGATGACTACCTGATTATGTGTCCTGGTTTTCTTGGGCCTGCACGTAACGCACTGAGAGAGCAAAGAGTGGATTATATTATTTGGTTCAATGTTGGCTGATGTGAGGAACACTTCATCCCCAAAAATACAAGAAGCACAGAGGCAGGATGGGGAATCCCTGGAGCCCAGTAAGAGGAATGAAGCCCTTGTCCCAAAACTGCTTTGGGAATGCCATCAGCCTTGCCATCCAGCAATGAGTCCCTGTGCATGATCCTGCTGCTGAAGAGGCTCCCTGCATCTGGCCTCTGGCTGGACTTGCCACAGCACATTTGGGGGAGGAACCAAAAGTGGGGAAAGGGAGGAAGGAACAAGCATATGGAAAGAGAGAGGAAAGGGGATAAGAGGGGCTGCTTGCGTGCAAACAGGTGGCTGCCATTACACTTAAGGTCATTATATTAAGGCTGCACCCTCTGCTGCACTTGCACGTTCTGTTCCATCATGAAACTCCATTTCTAACTACTATAAATATGCTTTCATTTAAAGACAGCTTTTTCTTTAGGGATCAGAGAAGAATTTAAAGTACCACTTTGGATTGTGTTTCACTATTTTTCCCATATTTTTGAATCTAGGAGGTACATAACAGCAAAAAACACACCAGAGGGCTTTCAGACCCTGGAAGTTGTTTTAAAGATAAAATTTTGGTTCTGTTTTTGAAAATGCTCTGGCACTTCTATATGTACAAGATGCAAGTACAGCTTGATAAAGCACACTTAACAACATTCCCCCTTCCCCAGGTTTCATTTCATTAATGTGTCTTCCATATGTGCTGCCTAATGAATTAAAACAACAAATAGTGCATGTAAGGTATAGAGGTATGCATATAAAGAACATCACCTATTTAATTTGTGACATTGGTAAATTATTACTTGATTTTACTTTTTGGCACTAGTAAGAGCACTTTTAAAACAAGCTACTCTTTAATTTTGTCCTTTTAAGATGTTATGTGATGGGCTTCATTCTATTTTCGAGAGGTTGCATATTCTCAGGCTTTCCATGAGAAGACTGTGGCCACACAGAAGGGAAGGAGCTCACAGCTGGTGTCTGGGATGTTGATACTCTCATCTGCCTCTGTTCCACTGGAGGAGCTGAGCTTTGGAGGAAGGCCCAGCTAAGGATGCAGGAAGAAGTGTCTGGTTGTCTTGGTTTGGGAAGACAGGTATCTGCCAGGTAGTAAAAAAAAAACAACTGGAGTTTCCTTTGGAATGGAGAGTGTAAACCCCCCCATTCCACCCTTTTTTTTTCTTTCTTCAATTATAAATTACAATCAGAGGCTCTTTGGCAAAGATTTGGGAAATAGGAATAGCAGTTCTTTACTAGTATGTATTACAAAGCAAACAAACACAAAAAAAGCCTCACCAAACAACTACAGCATTAATAACAAACGAAAACAGTACTAAGAACTTTGAGGGCTTTGTTTCGCAAAACCCAGGGCAGTTTGGTTTCGGTGTCCCTGCAGGATCCTCAGAGCACCAAGCTGAAACAGTGGAAAAGTCCTGGGCTGGTAGCTGGGATGGCAGGGTGTCTCAGCAGGCAGGGGCAGGATGTCCCAGCAGCGCAGGGGGTGCAGGGTCACACTGTAGCAAGAGGAGCAGTGCCGAAGAAGCCGAAGGCGAGGCAGTGCCTGGCTCAGCTCCCGCGGGTGGCAGAGAAAACTCAGGATTCAGGCCGAACTGGTGATAGTAGATTTCCCAGGACTGGATCTTTTTGGCCACAGTGAAACTTTCCAGCCAGCAACAGCCGTTCTCTCTTTCCTCGAAATGCCGGAAAAAGAAGAGGACCCAGCTGCCTTAAGCTCTGTCTTTTACCTGTGTTATCTCCCCCTTCCACCTTTGTCCACCTCTTTGTTTCGGTTAAGTACTCTCAAGTATCCAACACTTGGTCTCCTTGGTAACTTTTTGGGAAAAAATTCCTTAGAGAAAGAAGGAACAAACCTAACCCCCAACACTGGTGAAGGAACTCGGGCAGCTGGAGCATGAAGTGTATGCAGTGCCTTCAAGCAGTCAATTTCAATTTTAATTTTATGTTCCTTTATACAGCTCTTCCTCTTACTACAACACTGCCTTGTTCCCATGCATGACCCTCTCTCTCCATTCTTCTCAGACACATGTTGTTTCTCCTTTCCTAGCAAAGACATCAGACTTCTCGAAATAACTTCCTTCCCTCTTAATATACAAATTATGTATATCTGTATGTATTTTTATTACAAACGGCTACATAAGCTGGGATAAATAAGGTATCTTTCAACATTTTTATTAAAACATTTTCGGAAGTATTCAGGATTAATGCATATTACCAAAGTTCTACCCTAATTCATTCATGTCACTCAAATGTAGGTATAAATGGGTATAGGCACTGATCTGTAATTCATGTAATTATAATGTCACCTTGATGGAACTGGATAGCTAATTTATGGCATAGTAAAAATAAAACAATTTCATTGTAGCTAAACTGATTAGTTTTAACAAGTTTAGCTAAGACTGATTTAAATAGTATAACACAAACTGGTTGCAAAAAATGGAATTTTATGCCTTCCCCTTCCTTTTTTATTTAACCTGTCAGTCTACATTGATTTTTTTTTTTCTGGTTGAAAGTAGAAGCAACTGCACAATTGTCAATTAGCAGCACAAATTATTTCATACAGTCCACAACCCTTTCTGCAAAATTTGCAGACTGTGTTCATACAGAAATAAATGTATAGCAGTAAGTGAATTACATACAGTCCTTCAAAGATTACTAATTGAGAGAGAATTATAGCTGCTAAAGCATGGAAGGAAATGAATAAGGCTCTTTGGATTCCTTAAAATATCTCACTGTAGGTGCAGGTTATGATGTAATTTTGAACACAGTTCCATAGTACAGAAAAACATAAAACTAACCTTTGGAAAACATTCTAGCAGCACTTTGGTCCTTAAACACCATATGGAGTAGTAACTAATCCTATACAAAACTAGATGACTCAGTGGGATAATTCTCAGAAGAATTTCCATATTGCATTCTCAGTGTTCTTCAAGACATCCTTTTCTACCTCCAGCCCATGCTTATGAAATGCTGGCAGATGCACTGCTGCTACAGCAGCCTGAGTTGAAAAGCAAAATAAATATCCATTTTATCTGTATCCAAAGACACAGATGACACATGAATGTGTCATCACCAGCTAATTGCTGTTATTTGTCCTCTTGGATGGTGAGCCAAGGCCAGCAAGAAGGTAGGATTTCAACTGGCGTAAGCACAGCCCATCTCTGCTATGGTACAGGTCTGTCAGGCTTGAGTTTGGATTCAGATTTAAATCATTTGGATGGCTGATGGATTTGACTGGACCGAACATGATTCCGTTTGAAACACTCTTTTCCCACATTCCCAAATTCCAGGACCTGCCAGTGCAATTTCCCTCATTTCCAACTTCTCAAACTGAAATCAAACTCAAACTGAAAATCAACTTTTTTTTTTTTTTTTTTTTTATTCTATAAATCCCTCAATGTTATTCTAGAAATCATTTTGAAATTATTTGTCCAATTAGAGAGTCTTTTACATGAAGGTACTCCAGACACTTTCTAGCAACCCCGGCCCACAAGCAGTGGTCTTGAAGGCAGCAAATTGATACAGATCCATTGATACATATTTCCATTATACAGAGTACACAGCACCCTTTATAACTCACAACACAAAGATTGCAGAGCATACAAAGCAGCATAGAGAGCAAGAGGCATCTGGCCAAATAGCAGACATGTATCTTAGTGATTTCTTTGGGCATTATTTTTAGCATCACCTTCTTTAGCATGGAAGGACATAGTAATTATACTTCCCCAATAAAGTTCTTCTCTGTCAAAGAGAATTGATGCTCCCATCAGTGCACAGCCTGGCTTTGAATTATCCATTTCATAAGTTCTGTTACCAAGAATTGTATTTACTTCACTCAGCATTCTCATTTGAAGAGAAGCAGATATGGCTCTAACTCTGTAACTGATTTCAGGAGCTTAAAATTTGGACTGACAGGTAACTTCAGTTTCAGGTGGTTTGCTCTGCTGAGAAGAGTTATACAATGTGAAGCAGAGCCAGATTTCTTATAGTAGTTTCATGAACATCAAAACTGCCTCTAAGCAAACAGGAGATCCATTTCAAATTCCTTTCTAAAACAATAGAATATTTTCTTAACTTATGTTCACTGATGATGACAACCTTATTCACTTCTTTATTACCTTCACAGCAAATTTTAATTAATTATATAATATTCAACAATTTAATCACTTTCAATTGGCTATCCTTCCAGACTTGATGCATGCAACATTAATTATTTGCCTATAGCAAGATTTTATGAACTCTAATATGCACCACATGTTCAACTTGCTCAAAATTAATTGCAGACGTATTTGGCATTAATGTACATCTTTAATTTGCTTTAATTTCACATCTGTGTTCCTTTATATACAGCATTCTTTATCAGCATAAATGCAAACTGCTTCTGATGAGTGTAATAGCAGCCACCAAAGCCACCTTTTGTATTAACATTTTTTGCTTTCAATATAAATCTAGTTTTCTGGATTTAAGAAAAAAAAAGATAAAGAAGTAATTTGAAAATAATCTTTCTTATTCACATTAATTATTTGGAAAGTCAGGTGGAAAATACTGGCTGAGATCTAACAGAGAAAATATAAAGTCACTAAGCTTTGCCTGAACAACAAGGTTTGCCTGTTTAAGAAAAAAAATCTCTTTCGAAGAGGTTTTGTTGTGAAAATCTATGCTTAGCCCGAAGAAACAGACAAGAGCCTCACTTATCAGCTAGCAGCTTGTAAGGGACAGCCCCAAGACTGGTCCCACAGTTCCTCTCATTTTGCCCAGATACACATCTGAGGCAGCTGTAAAGCCCTACCTTGGTTTCAACCTGGAGATGAAACCGAACAAGCCCCAGCACAGGAAAACGATTCAACTCACACTAGGAATCTGGCACTGGCTTATCACGCAGGTATCTAGTTGTTGATACACAGATTAGGCAAATTAATGCTAATTAGGGTAAGTTCACAAGGTGTTGTAAGCACCTCTCCAGTTGCAAGATGTAGATATCCTGAGAATTACAGCAATGCAACACTGTACATCTCAAATGAGATACAATGTGTAGCAGTCAAATATAGGACACTCTTTTTGGTCCACAAAGTACTCTGCTGAAACACACATAGGTTTGCCACATTGACAATTTGGAATTTAAAAAAAATGTGCCATCATTTTACTTTCTGAGGGGATCGTGATCATGTCAGATCTCTTTCAGTAGAATGTGGTTTTGGACCAGTAACTCAGACAGCAACTATATCAGAGTCTTCACCTATTGCTGAGGGAGACTACAACATTAACTATGGAGTAATATTCAGCAATTTTTAGGAGAAGAAGGCAGGATCAAATGCTACTCAGCACAAATATAATGAACTAATTATTCAATTTAATACAAAAAGTATAGCTGAATGAGCAGACATTATACTCTAGGCAACAGGAAATACAGCATACAGAATAAAGTATTCCTTTTCCCTTAGCAGTTGACAGGAACAGCAGAAAACAACATAACACTTCAAGAACAGTTTCTGTCTTACCACCAGACTATAAAATTATGCTGTCAGCATATTTGTAGCAAACTGCTTTACACTGAGGCCTTTAATTATTCCAAGTCCCAGAATTCCACTTCTCATTCTTAAATATTTTGTAGGAATCAATTTCAAACAGATGCTGCTTTGAAAAGGCCAATGCACATGGTTTAACTGGCAAACAGTAGCCTGCAGATTCAGCATCCAAACTCCCAAGGACAAAAATCTTTGCTTTCTAGAACAGTTCATTTAAACTTCATATCACCCTTTAAAAAGCCAAATTTTAGAAGCTGATATTATTTCAAAGTTCACTTTGCTGCTTTAAAGCAAAGGAAATACTTTCAGTCGTCTCAAATATTTCATCTGGAACTGAAGAGGTGACTTAGAGTGACAATGAATGACCTTTGAATTGTCAGACTTACCCACATCTTTTCCTTGCCTGTTTGCTTGGGGGACAAATTACTGCTACTAATGACTTGGCACGTAAGTGGCACTCAGGGGAAGTGGAATGCACAGCAGTTCCCCCTCATCCAAAATCAAGCCAGATTAAACCACTTAGCGTTACTGGGGGGAAAAAACCCGCACCTAAACTGTTCAGGACGCCGGTATTTTCAGAGAAACTAAACCAGCCCACAAATTCAGCCATCCGGCTGATTTTCCTTTGGGATCTGCTGCCGCCTTGTGGGCTCGCCGTGAATTTTAAGTCCCAAGATAGAAAATCAGAAGTTAACTTTGGATTGTGGGGGGAAGCCCAGGTATTTAACTGACGTATAACCTCACTTGCATACCAGCATCATGTCTGCCCCAGTTTGAAGATTTTTGTGTAATCGGGTTACAGTTGAGAATTTTCACTTTCTTGAATTCACAATTATAGCAATAAAAGACTTCAAATTAAAATACTACTAAATGTACTGTTATTGTTTATGGGTTTGGTTGACAAAGAAATAATACACTTTAATCACTCTATACTGGTGGAGAGAGAGAGAGAGAGAGAAAAAACTCTCTCTCTTTTTCAAATTATTGGAGTGTTCTCCTGTATTGTCTTGTTTTGTTTTTGGACTATTTATAACTTGATATTGGACTTAAAGGGTTTCTACAGATTCTCCAGGCTATATAAGACCATGGAGTCATTAATAGCTTGGTAGCTTGTCTTTGGAGAAGGAGGTCGCTGGGATATAAGATTGGAAAAAGGAAAAGCAGTTTGTGGGACACTGAATTCCATGGGTTTTTGAAAATTTTCCTGTTTTACTATTGCTGGAAAATCTGACAGTGGGATGTTAAGGTGCTCATCCAAAAAGCCTGGAGTTTTCAGAAGCTGATCCATTCACCTTGGAATGACCAAGGCAAAGCGGTCACATGAGCAGTAACTCAAGTTCATTTTAGCTTAATTGGATAGCTTACATTTCAATTCCCTTTAATTCTTACCAAAAACAAAAGGGGGGTAGGGGGGTGGGGGGTGGTGGTGAAGGGCAGCTTGATCTCTACATGGAAAATTAGTTCCAGTGGTGGCCCTGCTGCACAGAGGTTTCTTGGCTTCGTCAGCTACAGACTCTTTAATTGTACACTCTGTGGACTGAATCTGACACCGATGATGGATCATCAGCATCAAGGTGTAGCCATGACAGCCTCCTCACCTCTGTCCTCCCAGATCAGAGGTCGTTCCCCTCTGTAGCTCAGGCTTGGGGCCAGGGAGGTCACTTCTCCCTCAGTGTCACTGCATACACAAAGTAACTTCCAGCAGAAAACATTGCTATAAAGTTGCCTTACAATCACAGAAATCACAGAATGGTTTGGGTTGGAAAGGATCTTAATGACCATCTTGTTCCAAACCCCCTGCCACAGGCAGGGACACCTTTCACTAGATCGGGTTGCTCAGAGCCCCATCCAACCTGGTCTTGAGCACTATCAGGGATAGGACATCCACAGCTCCTCTGGGCAACCTGTGCCAGTAGTGCACCACCCTCTGAGTAAAGAATTTGTTCCAAATATCTAATCTAAATACCTCCTCTTTCAGTTAAAAACTACTCCCCTTTGCCCTGTCACTATCTGCCTGGAGAAGAAATCACTGTCCCTTCTCTTCATAAGCCCACTTTAAGTACTGTAAGGCTGCAACCAATGCTCTAAAAGGGATGTCTAGAAACATGTTAATAATTCAAATACAATACATAAATAGAAGTAAACTAATTCAACCGAGCCTGTGCCCCCTTCTCCTCTCCTTACTCCTCTTTTCAGACCGAGCTCGAGTCCTCCCTCCGGGCATGGCCCTGTCGCACCATAGGCCGGGGAGGAAGAAGGCTGCGAGATCCTGCGGCCCGCGGGCAGCCCGCTGCCGGGCCGAGGAGGAGCCGAGCCCAGCGCCGCCCCCCACCCGCGGCTCCCGCTGGAATGTCCGCGGCGGCCGGGGGGGCGCGGCCTGGCGGGGCGGTTCAGCCAATGGGGCGTGGCCTGGCGGGGCGGTTCAGCCAATGGGCGCGGCGGGCGGCGGCGCGGGGCTGGCGGGAGGGGGCGCTGCCAGGGGCAGATTCCGTCCGTCCGTCACTGCGGCGGGCGGGGGTCGCGGGGCGGGGTCGGCGCGGGTTCGAGACCCGGCCATGGCGGCAGCGGCCGCTCCGTGGCCCTGGGCCTTGCTGTGCCTGGCGGCGGCCCCGCTCTTGTGCCCCGCGGCGGCCGGTGAGTAGCGACTGCGGGGGAGGGGGTGGGGGGAGGCGGCCCACGGGTCCCTCTCTACAACATGGCGCAGGGGCGGTGTCGCCCGAGGGGATGCAGCGCCGCGGGACTCTCCTGTCCGGCCGCAGTCGGGGCGGGATGCGGGAGCCGGGGGAGAGGGATGACGCCACCCCCACCTGCCCCGCGCCCGGGGAGCGGCAGCGGCGCCGTCCCAGTGCCGGTCCGGTCTGGTGCCTGCGCCGGCTTCCCGGGGAGGGAGAGCGCCCGTCGGAATCCCTCCGGCCAGGACCGGAGTCGGGGAGAGGCACTTCCATAGCCTGCACAGCGGCCGGATCTCCGGCATCCCGCCCGGCTGCGTGGCGGGCATAGACCTCCTCGTCTGCCCCCGCGGGTTCCGTGGCTCGGGGCCGGGGTGTGTGCCTTCGGCTGTCACGCTGCCTGCGGATGAATTCCCGGGATTGTGGCTTGAAATGGTCCAAATGGGTAAAAGCTTGGGTTGCCATATATAATGTCAGAACAGGCTGTGTATTCCAGGGCTCATACTCCTTGGTTTCAGTAGAAGAGTGGTGTAGAACAAGGTATTGAGTTTTTTAAAAAGTGAGGGCCAGACATTTAATATGAGAAGGGTAGTGGTAAAATAGCTCCCCGCAGATGGCAATGTGTGCTCACAGCCCAGAATGCCAGTCATGTCCAGGTTTCCCAGAGGATGGATGCTCCATTCTGGGGTGTGTTCAAACCAGGCTGGATGGGGCTCTAAGCAATCTGGTCTAGTGGAAGGTGTCCCTGCCCATGGCAGGGGGCTTGGAGCTAGATGATCTTTAAGGTCTCTTCCAACATAAACCATTCAAGGAATCTATGTGTCTGTAACTTCCTGACAGGACCAAAAAAAGAGTGGTGGAAAAAGAAGGCAGCACAAGACAGATACTGGAAAACACCTTTTAATACATAGACGACATTGTTGTCATAGGAATGGAGAATACATAACATGTAATACTTTAAAGCAGAAGACTGCAGTCAGGCGTTTACGGATGTTTAATTGTTCTATAGTTTTGGTTTCTAGTGAGGCTTAGTTTTAGGAGGGAGGCAGTAAAAAGCTAGTGGAATGAAATATGACATACTCTGTCCCAGCTTTCCATTGATAAACCTACTAATATTGCAAGGAATTAATGCTCAAGTTCCTTCTTGATGGTTCAGTCAAAATCTGTTTAGTAAGATGTTGTGAAAAAGACTTTTTTTGGTTGTTGTACCCATGTGATACATAGTTCAGATGCAACTCAGCAGAAATCTGTAACCATTAAATGATCCTGTATGTGAAGATATGTGTAGAAGTAAAAGCTTTGAAGGACACCTCTGTCTGTTTTCTAAAACCCTGATCCAGAGGAAACTGAGGATGAGAATGTTAAGGCACTATTCAATTCATTTTATGTTTGCCAAGCTTAACCATGATCGAACAAAATATTTGAATGGTAGGGGGTACAAAGCACAGCAGAGTATTATGCTAAAAATGCTGCTTTAAGCTACAGTGTTTCATGACTTCTTAGTGCTCCAGTTCTTTTTTCAACTCTTGATGTGTTCATATCTGTGTTTGCTCTATGACTTCCTTCCAGTCAGGCAAATCCAGTCTTAATCATCCATCACTAGTGAAACAACTTATGGTTTTGTTCCAAGGGTTTTAGAACACAGAGTTTAATGAGCAGCTATGTGAAAAGAAGCCCCTGCTCTGATTTCCTCCACCACCTGTTACTTACTGATTCTTTCACTTTTCAGATTCTGTGAGATGATTCAATTTACAAAGGCACATATTATCTACAGAGATTTTTTGACTTTTTTGTCTATTTTTTAGTATTTATTCTTTTTTAAGTTTCCCCTGAGTTAATAAATTGCATTGTCTCATGAAGGAATTTGCCATGTGCCAAGCTAGTGCAAGTTAAGTAGCAGAAATGCGGCTAGAGGGAGAAAGGAAGTGAGATCTCATTTTGGTTGCAGTGAGTGTTCAGGGGTACCTGTGAGACTTCTTGTAAAGATCTTCATCATTTTCAGAACAAAACTTTCTCTTGTTCCTTTTGGGAAGGAAAGTTTCCACGGTCATCTGTGGGCCAGAAAATGGTCCTGATAGAACATCAAGTGTGCACTTGCGTTCAGAAGTGATGGTTAAGTGTTTCGAATCTTTTATATATCCTTTTCCCTCTCCCCTTTTTCCATAGGCTTGTCTTGTTGTTACCATGCAAAGGACAATTTAATGTGCCGTGATGTCTGTGAACAGGTAAGCTTGTTTTAAATTTAACTCCATCAGAGTTGAAATTGTGCCTTTAGACAATGATGTAGCAACATTAAGTTTGTAAGCTAATGGTCCTCTGTCTGGAGGCTGTATGTTAATTATGAGATGAAATGGTATCAGAATGAGAACTTAGAAATTTTAAAACTATAGTCCTTTTCCTTTTTGTAGTGGAAAATGGGTTCTGCTGAAGTTAAGGAGAAATACAAATACAAACTTGAGGCCACAATTTGGTCAAGAAGTGATAAGCACATTGGGAAATGAGAGGGGTGAAGGTATTTTACAGAATTTATGAATCTTACGTATTTCTAAGTTCTGAGGAGTTCAAACTGAAGAACAAGATGCTGGTATTATTCTTTCTTCCTTCCAGTTCTTGTTTGTCTGCTAAGCATCTCATTATGATAAATGGCTTTGTGAATGCAGCAAAAATCTGCTCACTTACTCTATTCATACGGCTTTTTGTTCTGAATTCAACCTTGGAAAGTATTTTTCCATAACTAACGTTTAGATTTGTATCTGCGGGTAGTAATTTTTACAGCTTTGTGCATGTGTGTAGTTACATTTATTTATCTACATAAGAATTTTGCATGAGTAAAATTTACATAAATGTAGACATAACTTTTTATATGTAAGTTGTGTTCTTAGATCATACCCATCCTCTTTTCTTGTTTTCACTGCTCACTTTGGGGCTGCTTGAGCAATAAACCTGGTTATGATTAAGCTTATATTTATCTCTGTACTAACAAAACTTTCACTTTAAATTGCACTTTTCCCTCCCTGACACATCTGGTGAGTACAACCAAATCTTCTTTCAGCTTTCATGTTGTTAGGCCAAACAATGAAAAGTTTTACAGTCTCTTTGCATAAGGTATTCTCTCCATTCCTATAATAATTCTTGCAGCCCTTCCAGCATAAGTTTATCTCTTTGAATACAGGTATGCAAAATTATACATGGCATTATAAAAAAAGCCTGTGGCATTCAGTTTTAAAGATTATGTCCAAACCTGCATATAAGAGAAAGATATCCATTCCTGTATATATTAAAAAAATGATGAGTTTAGTAGCTGCATTGATATGGCATTTGGAATCATCTGTCCATTTCTTTCTTGTGTTTCACTGGTTTGAAGTTTCCAGCTTATCATGTGAATTCCTGTTGGCTCTCCATGAAAGGCCTCCAGCTTTTTACTGTCAAATTCCATCCCAACTCTTCTATACTGGTTCTAATTATTACATCGTTTCCTGTAGGTTTTGTAAGATGCTCTGATCTGGCCTCATCTGGACAGTCTCTCTCCACTTGGATAATCAGCATATCCAGAGTCTTAGTGGTGAGAGGCCTAGAAAAAGTCTGAAGCAGGACTAGTGCCCCTCAAAAGTATTCTATAAGGAGCTGGCTTAGCTACCTCACATCAGTCTGGTGGCATCATTTTCTGTGTGACCTTTTGATGTAGTCCAACAGCCTGAAGGAGCTGTCTGCTGTTATTTTACTGATTTTCATCTTCTGTAACTAAACTATTTCGTGCAGCTGATAGAAGGAAGAAATTCCTTGGCGTATCTTTGGAGATAGGAGATCTTTGGAGATACCACTTGCAGATTAGATTTGGGGCCTTAGAGCAGATGAGGAGGAACAAGGTTTATTGAGGAGCCATCTTGGCCTAACCAGCAGATTGTAAACAGTACCACCTGCAGAAACACTTGTTTCCACAGGGCATGGAGGCACTCATCTGCAGATGAGACTTTCTGGCTAAGGTCGTTTGGTTTTCAGGGACTCAGATCTAGGATGTTGCATGAATCACAAGGTTTTTTTGACCCTCAGACTTTTCACCCTCGGACTAGGGTGAAAGACGCAGGACATCCAGTCATGTTGCCCTGGATCCTGCCAGTTAAGGAAAAGGGCTTGATTAAGGCTAAGGAATTTTACTAATCAGTAAATCAGCTACTGTGAGACCTTTGAAAAAGAGAAAGTGGATTACAGATTTATATGTTAACTAACATGATTCAAACACCTAATTATTTTACATTCTTAATAAGTATTACTCCACTTTCAGCTTTAGTATCATCTCCTTTTCATGATGATTTGATTAAGCATGTCAGATACTGTAGCAAGGAATAAACAGGCCCCTCTTTCTTTGACTTTTTTTCCTAAATTTATTTCTGAGAAGTTTCATACTGATAAGTTTCTTGGTGGCATTCATCCATATAGCATTCCAGAGGATTCTATCCATATCCTCCTCCAAGCCTAAGGACAGTCCATCCCTGCTCCCAGGAAAACACCTTAGTGTTCCAAGAATCTGATTTGGATAAACAGAGAAGTCATGAACAAGCTTTGGTGAAGAAAAGATATGGTATAGGGAGTGTAGAAGCAGGGAAATGTTTTACGAGGGGAATTTGGACCTTTTTGCCAAGGCAGGTAAGATTATAAAGGGAAAGACAAATCTCAGCTGAAATTGAGACTCGTAGAGGATGTCAAGGGCAACAAGACATTTTATGGCAGTAGTTGAAGGCTGAAGAAGGAAAAATGTGAAGCTGTTGCTGAAGGCAGCATGTGATTTAGTGTCAGTAAATCATTTCTGGCCAACCTGGTTTAATAAAAAAGGTGGATTTCTGGATGAGGGGAAAGGCATGGATGTCATCTTTGTTGTCTGTAGCAAGTTTTTAAACATTAATTCCCTCAATGTATTTGTATCCATTTTAGGATCATATGGGTTTGAGGAATGGACAATTAGATGAGTAAAAAACCGGCTGTAAAATCTCAGGCTCAGAGTTAGAGGGTGGTGAGTCCTACTTTGCCTGCAGACTAATAAGAAGTGGAATACCAAAGAGGTCTGCCCTGGGACCCGTCCTGTTTAACATCTTTGTTAACGACCTGGATGAGGCGACTGTCATTGAGTCTTCAGGCTATCTGAAGCTGAAAGGAAGTGTTGATAATCTTAATGACAGGACTGTCATCTAGAGGGACCTGGACAGATGGAAAGAATAAGCAGGTGGATACCATGATCTGGTCTCGTAGTTGACCCTTCTTTGAGCATGAGGTTGCAATAAATGATCTTCTGAGATCCCTTCCTACCTGAATTATTTTATTATTCTATGACCTCAGAAGAGTCAAAATACTGATGCAGTTCTTTTTTTTGCTCTCATTTTTGAGACATATGCTGTTGTTCTCTTGATTTTCTTTCAATAAGTTTATCATGTTAGAATAGAGAGTAGAACAAATTTAGAATACAACGGTAACGTACTTTTCCTTCTGAAATTCATCTGTTTCAGTTATATAATTTCCAGTTTCATATCACACATTAATAGATCTGTTTCCATTCTTCTTGTTGACCAGTTTCTTGTTTTAATTTAGAAGTAAAACTTTATTAGACTGCTAAAGGAACAACATCCTCAACATCCTCAGTTGTATTCCATCCAGTCTAGCGAGCTCCTGGGTGTTCAGTTTGCCTGTTGGTACTATGCATTCCCCTGTTAGTTTTGACTGTCTCTTTAACTAGTCTCTGTTTTGTTCTACCTTGTTCCACAGAAATTGTTTCAGGGTTTTTTTGAAGTTTAATTGCTTAAGGTCATATAACATGTAGCAGAAGGTTAATAAGTAAATAGGGTTGTATGGTATTTTGATATGTGCAGCAGAAATCCTCTAGTTAACGTTGCCCTTCCACATTCAGTGGTAACTTTCTGATTGAAATGTTTGAGGAGGAAATTCTCATTCTATTCTAAATAGAAAAAAATTGCTTCTCTATAAAAAGTGAAACATATTTAAAAAACTACAAATGCATAAAAAGAAATCTTAAATTTGAGTTCTGTACATCCTAACCATTAGGCAAAGTTGTTAAAGAGTAGATATTAGAGAGACTAAAAACAGTGAAATCAATTGAAAAAAGTATTTGATGTTCCAGTACATTCTCTGTGTTTTAAGATATGTTTTGCTTCTAACAGATTTTGTCTTCTAAGAGTGACTCCCGTTTGAAGCACTTACTGCAGCGAGCACCTGAGTATTGTCCAGAATCAATGGTAAGACTTGCTAGAAAAGCTCTTCAAATGAGATTCAAACCTCAAAGTAGGATTTTTTTTTTTTTTTTGTGAAGCCATCATAAATTATGTTACTTGCAATAAGGTGGCATGAATAAGCTATAAAAAGCAATGAAAATCTTATCTATGTTGTAAAAACCTGTGCTGGGTGATTGTCACTTGGTTGTTAATGACAGTGACTTAAATTAGATCATACGTTCCAATGTGTATGGCACAAAGCCACGAGGTCTTGGGCTGAGACTGGAAGGCCCTGATAGCTGCACCAAATTGATTTTGGCCTTATCTGAGAAACTGAAGTAATGCTTTTATTGGATAAACAAGATTATAGTTTCCTGAAAGTTCTGTACTGTCACTAAAGTTCTTTAGTTTCACTTAAAAAAGAGTGTAATCTGCTCCCTCTTCTAAGGACAATCTAATCAGGGAGTAGATAAGTATGGTCATTCAGATTGTAAATTTTAGAGTCTTATCTCTTGGTTCCCTTTTGCACTCAGAAAAGCCTGCTTTCTTCTGGTAATTTCTGTTACTTCTGAACAGTATCAATACTGTTTGCAGCGAGCCAAAAATATATGCTCAGCTCAAGTGGGCAGTAAGTAGGAGTAGTAAATCTGCGAATAACATTGAATAAGTAAAAAGCCTGTGTTTGCTTATAGATCGTTTCCTTCTGTGTGTCAAAGTTCCTTGAGCTTTTTGTTTCTGTGAATCAATAGCTGTAAGGTCTCAGAAAGTAGTAGACAGCTCCTGGTATGAGTAAAATCTGTCATGAAAACCTATTGAAGTGATGAAAAGCATTTGGTTTGGTACTGGTTTTCTTTATCTTTCATTCCCTGATTAGACAAGTAGAATCTTATCTGTATAGTGGAGGAGTGCTTCTGATAAGACAGGACTGGAGATTATCTGAAAGGAGGAAAACGACAATGATTTTTATAACTCTTTGTAAATGACAAGTCAGCTGTCTGGTGTGGATCTTAAATTAGTATCACTGAACTGGTAATATCTAGATATATAAAATAGCTAACCAATCAACTCAATACCATATTTGCTGTTCTCAGATATCTCTTGTCATTGGACAGATGTTCTGGTGCCATTTCAGAGATGAGCAGATATGTTTAAATTTAATCAGACAGTCAATATTCTTGAGCACTGGTTATAGACGTTGTGTTGTGTGTATTCCTTCAAGTAATATGATAGAAAGGGTATTGCCTGGTATTAATTTAAAAAGTAACTGTCAACACAAGATTGTGATTTTTTTTCTTAGAATCACAGATGCATTTAAGTTGGAAAAGACCCTAAAGATCATTGAGTCCAACCATTAACCTCCTCATGAAATAAAGGAAGTCAGCTGAATAAAAAGGATGGAACTCATAGAAGTCGCAGCTCTTTACCATCTTCTTTTGATCTTGCTGTGGCTCTTGTCTAAGTAGAAAACTTCTGCAGATACAGAGGAGGATGGTGTTAGATCATTAAATACAGATCCATTGCAGCTTTGGAAAGTCATTGATTCCTGTGATGATAGATGTGTCATTGTGTGACAGTATGGGTTGCTGTGTCAGTGTGATTGAAACTCTTTCTTTAATTTGTTTTCTGTGTGTTTAAGGTATTTTTAAGCTGGTGAGAAGGAATGCTAGGGCAATAAGCTTCCCCATAGGTCTTAGTCCTAGACAAATCTTTTTCTTTGTCTAAGTTGCACTTTAGTTCTGTGAACAGTGATGGAGGGAATTGACTAGCTTGTGTATTTTAGATAACTACATTATGTTCTGCATCTGCAAAAACGCTGCTATTGATTCCATAGTCTCTGCACAGCAGCCCTCTTATTGAAGGAAATGGTACTCAAATTCTATCATAGCACTTCTTTAAAAGATGTTTAAACATAAGAATTCTTCTAATCAGATATTTAAAACGCAGTGAAAAAATGCTGAAATTGCTGGTTTGAGTCTGGTAGAAACTTTCTCATTCTGTAGACTTGCTTTTGCTTAATTGTATTTTTATTTTTCAGAGAGAAGTGTGGGGTTGTATAAATTCTTCTTTGCCAGGTAAGAAATACCAGTTGGCTATTGAATCATGTTGCTTTTTCACCCTCTGTGTGTTTCGATATTGTCTGCCACCTGCACCTATAGATTTCATGATAATTTACCTTCCATTATGCATCTAATATAAACTATGCATCTAATATAAACTATTTCCTCTAGTATATAATTTGCATTTTATTAACAGTTTTCTTTTCCTAGCTAAAAAATATTTAATATGTTTGTATAATTAAACATGTTCTTCTGTGACAGATCCAGGAAATATCAGCATTTCTTTCTTCTCAAGATTTTTTTGGGTTTTTCGGTTTTGTTGCATCTTAGCCTGATCTACAAAATGGTTGATAATTATGACTTTATTCTAGATGCAGCATGATTTGAAGAAAAACTGAGTAATACAGGGAGATTAGGCAAACAATTTAAGTGCAGGGGCTCAGATCATGAACCAAACTTCTTGGTACAGGTGGATTTAGAAAGTGTGACAGGTTGAAGCTGGCCAAATGCCAGTGCACCCACAAGAAATCATTTATTCATTTTCCTCTGCTATAGTTAAGCAGGGGGTGGGGGGAAAGAAACTCATGGGTTGAGATAAGGATTAGGGGGAGACACTAAAGGGCAAAGCAGGCTCAAAACTTTTAAAGGTATAAAGAAAAAAAATATTAATGGAATTAAAAGAGGATAATGAGAACTGATATAAACCTTTAGAACACCTTTCCCCCTTACCCCAGCCTTTTTTCCATCCCACTGACAGTGCAGGGAGACAAAACATGGGATTTTTAGTCAGTTTGTCACTTCTAAAATCTTTCTCCAGTTCAGTTAGGGAGAGGAGTCTCTTTTGCTGTGCCATGGGGTCTTTCCTATGGGAAACAGTTCTCTGTGAACTTTTCCAATGTGATTTTAATTTTAATGGCTAACAGTCCACCAGGAACCTGCTTACAACACGAAGTCCCTCCCATGGCTTGCAGTCTTCCCTTGCAATGTGAAGTCTCTCCCAGGGCTTGCTTCTAGCTTATGGGGTGCAGTTTTTAAGGATGAGCTGTTCTAGTATAAAAGCAAGAGTCCTCTTTCTCTATCTTTGGAAGCAAGGGTTCTCTCTCTCTCTGTTCAAGCCTCTCACCAGATCACAGCTTTCAGCATCCACACACTCCAGCACAAATGCCTTTTTCTCGTGGGCTTTGGGTGAATGCTTTGTGCCCCCCATGCACTTCAGGAATTACAGGGAAACAGTTTGTTGTATTATAGTCCTCATCACAGGTTCTGGAAGAATCTCAGCTCTGATGCTTGAAGCACCTCCTCCTCCCCCTCCCTCCTTTGCCCCAACTTTAGTGTCACCATGTTGTTCTCCTCACGTGTCCTCACTTTTTCATTTTTTCTAACTCAGGAGAGAATTGGTGTTTGTAGGTTCATTTGTTCCCAAGTTCTATTAATTGAAAAGATTTTTTTATAGAGTTCTGCAGCGCTGAAAAGTTGATTTCATCCAGGCTTTGCACAGCTTTGCTTGCTGTCCCTCTCACTGTTGGTCATATGGTCCAGGCTGCACAGGTGCTTGTGGCACTGGGATGCCGCCCCGGCAGCAGGATCTTCACAGCTGCACTGGGAAGGGGCCTGGCCCGACCCTGCCGGGAAGGGGCTTGGCCACCCCTCCAAGGGCAGAAAGAGAGCTTCTCATGGTTTCTTCTTTCTTAAAATTGTAATCATAGAGGCATTACTAGCGTCTCTAATTGGCTTAGCAGTGTGCCAATTCTCAGAGCCAGCCAGTAGTTGGTTGTGCCAGGCTCAGGGGAAGCTGCTAGTGGCTCCCCACAGAGAATTACTTCCGTGGCTGACTCTTTTGCTCCTCATCAATTAATGCAAAACCAGCGTAGAAAGTGAAAGCATAAATCACAAGATAAGGCTGTAATGTTAAAAGGAGAGGTTAAAAATACAGGAAATCAGACTTAACTAGTCCGGTGTATCATGTGTAATTTCTAAAAGACTTTGAAATTACAGAATTAAAGTGCTTTGAAATTAGAATGCTATAGTTGAAAAAGTGGGAGTGAGGAAAGAGGAGGCTGTAACAGTTTTACAGCATCTGCTCAGATTCCTCCTCTCCTTCTTGTCCCCCCACCAGGCCTGCAAGGCAAACTGTTGATTCCAGTGCTTGTAAACAGACTTTCTGTCTTGTTGGTTAGAAACCTGTGTGCAGTTACTCAGCTTCCATTCTCTTGGAGTCACAGAGACACTGCAGGAAGGCTCCCACAGCAGGTGTGCTGTGAGGAACAGGTGCAGGAAGGTGAGGAGCAGGAGTTGCCCTTTATGTGAGAGTGTTAACTGGATTGCATGGAGCTCTGCCTGGAATGGATGCTGAGCCAGCTGAGAACAGCCTGTGGGCACTGGAGTGCATTGTACTGAGAGCCCAACATGGGTGATGATGTGGGTGTCTGTTGTACACTGCCTTATCAGGCTGAAGTAGTAAATGAGGTCTTCTTTCTACAGCTAGAAGAAGTCTTGTGTTCACAGGACTGGTGTTCAGGGGCAACTTTAATCACCCTGGTACCTTTTGAAGAGAAAACACATGAGGGTACAGGCAGTCTACTTGGAAGAATCCCATGGCTGTGGACCTGGAGAAAAGGAGGGTCCAAGAGATTTCAAGGATCACCTTATCCAAGCTCCTGCTTAATGCCTGGTGGGGTTAGAAAAGCTAGAGCATACCAGGAGTTGATCCTGATGAATTATATGATGGGCAGCCAGAAAGCTTCTTGAGCTACATCAGCAGAAAAGGAAGACTGGTGAAAATGAGAGCCTGCTGCTGAATGAGGCAGGAAACCTGGTGACAAATGACACTGAATAGCCTGTGGTCTTCTTTGCCTCAGTCTTTTCTGGTAAGATGAACCTGCAGGAATGCCAGGTCCCTGAGATCAGTTGTAAAGTCCAGAGCAAGGCTTGCACTTGTTGGAGGAGGATTGGGTTAGGTATTGAGAGGGGATGCTGAGGACTGTGAAGAAGAAGGGAAGAAGGCAAGTTCACTCCTGCCTGTAGAAAGGTCCGGGAGGACCTGAGGAACTCTAGGCTTGGGCAGTTTCACCTCAGACCCTGGGAAGATAAGGGAGCGGATCTTCTGCAAACAATTTCCAGACACACTGAGAACAAGAAGGTGATAGTTTATAGTCAGCATGGGTATGTGAAGGTTATTCTGTGCTAAACCAACCTGATAACCCTCTGTGATGAGATGACTGCCTTTTTTGATGAGTGGAAAGCAGTGCATATTGTCTATCTCGACTTCAGTAAGGATTTTGTCACTATTTTTTATGACTTGCTTATAGACAAACTGATGAAGTGTGAGGTGGATAAGTGAGCAGTGGAGGTGAAGTGAAAACTGCGCAAATTGCTGTGCCAGAAGGTTTGATCATCATCACAGAGTGCAGCTGTAGGCCAGTATTCCAAGGGTTCATGCTGGGTCTAATCCTATTTAACATCTTTGTTAATGATGGGACAGAGTTCACCCTCAGTGTATTTGCCAGCGATGCAAAAGTGAAAGGAGAGGTTGCTAGGCTAGATGGTTTTGGTGCCATTCATGAGGATATTGATTAACGAAAGGAATAGGCAGACAGGAACCTCATGAAATTGCAGAAGAGGAAATGCAAAGTCCTGCACCTGGCAAAGGCCCCATGCTCCACAGTGCACAGGAGGCTGGCCAGGTGGAAAGCAGCTTGGTAGAAATGTACCTGGGAATCCTGGTGACCAGCAAGTTTAACATGATCGCAATGTGCCCTTGTAACAAAGAAGACCAAACAGCATCCAGACTGCATCAGTGAAAATGTTGCTGGCAGATCAAGGGAGCTGATCCTTCCCCTCTTCCCAGAATTGGTGAGACTACATCAGGGATACTGTATCCAGTTCTGAGCATTTTGGACAAGAAAACTATGAACACTCTGGAGTAAGTGCAGCAAAGACCCACTGTAAGGTGATTAAGGAGCTGGAACATATATGAGGCAGGCTGGAAGTTTGTGTTAGGCAACTTGATGGTTTGTTATAGCTCAGGAATCTGTATTGTACAGATGAACTTGATGAATTATCATAACTGTTGACTCCGGTCAATTAATTGCGCGCTGAAGGTGTATTTTCATCTAGAAATGCACACAATTGCCTTGATGACAAAATTAATTTACAAGTTACTGTATTAATATTGAAGTTCAATGTTTCTTGAGAGCATGACATCAGTTTATTCACAAGCTTGTCTGCTAGTTGGATATAACCTGGAGAGAGGGCCACTTGCCAAGAAAATATTAACAACAGCTGAAAATTATCAGCCTTCTTAATTTGGCATGTATTTGTAGCTTGCTTCATTTTTTTATCACTGTTTAGTTTAGTTCCAGTATGTCTGAAACCACAGGCCCTGTACTGCACAAAATAAGGATGCCTGATTACTCAGTTGTGGCTTCTCAGTGGTGACTCTGCCCCTGAAGCTGTCCAGCTGTATTTGCCATGTGTTTCTCCTGGATACAGCTAGTTATTGCAACAGACATTTTTGGAAATCTTTTTTTCATATTGCACATGATTTTTCTTTGATTTTTTTAGATTGCTTATGCCTTGTGTTATCAATCCTACCAATAAATGTTCTGCCAAACATTACTGTTCTGATTGAAAGGAATCACCACATAGGCATTTATGCAGAAATGACTGATGTGTTATTTTATACCTGAAACAGAGCATAGGGAGTGGCTGATTTGGCAATTAACTGTACATATGTAGTGAAACCTGAATTCCAGATTCTAGAACACTGATTGCAGGCTACTGATGTGTGCACAACAGTGGTCTCTTCGACACTGGCAAAGATGTTCAACCTCTGATAAACTAATTCTGCACCACAGTTGTGGAAGTGAAAGGTGAGCTGTACTTTCAGTTGTTGGTGACTTTCACAGCTGCTTTGCACTAGTGTGAATTGGAAGCCTGAGGCAGTACTCTGAATAGATGTCAAAAGGATTTTGAGAGTCTCCAGAAGGACCTATGGATCACTGGCCTGTAGTGCCTGCAGGAGGTCTGAACCATTCAGTTGGACAAAATAACAGAATACAGGCTATGCCCAGAAGCTGTAGTGCACCTTTGGCTCGCTACTCCACCCACCTGCTGAGCAATTACTTGTTACCACCTGCTGCTACCTTCCTTGTGTCAAGCATTAAGCTTTTAACTTTTATATAATGCAAATATTTTAATTCGCATTTTAATAACTATTACGCATATTTTAATTTCCATAGGGAATGTGTTCATTTTGCTTTGTGAAGATTTTGCTCCTCCTTTATAAATTTGCCATTAGTGCATTTTCTTAATTTACCCATTGGAATGAGCGTCATGAAAGACAGATGCTGCCAAGACTTTCTATGCCACCTGTGTTTGTAAAGCGGACCAAGTGTTTTAAAGGCAACCTTCTTCAGGATAAATACCAGTTGGCCATTGTTTTCCATTGATTGCAATTATTTTTTATTACTTTTTTCCAAGTGTTTTCTTAGCATTTAAATTTAAGATCTTACACCTAGCTCTTTCACTTCCCTTTTTTAAAGTTGGATGTCCTGTGTGGCTCTTCTAAATAGGCATTTCCACTAGGCTTAAGAGCATTTTTTAAAATTAAGTTGTTGATTCTTCTGCTTTCTGCTTTTTTATTTCTGCATAAAGAATATAATTTATGTATGTAATAAAGTACTGCTTTATTTTTTAAATATTTGTAACAAAAATGAGTGGTTCATTTGTGTTAATTAATTCTACCTCTTGTCCTAAGAAAAGAATGTAACAAGTTTGTCAGAGCTGCTGGGCAACTGCATGGATCAAACCTTCCCTTTATTTCTGTCTTTAAAGTTACATGAGAAAAAGATACAGGAATACATTCTTTTATTTTATTTCTGGTGTTTGGAAAACATTAGAAAATCTGTATTTATTATTAAATTAAGAGGATGAAACAACTTCTGGCAGCAATTTGCTTCTTACTGTATTTCAATGTAATTTTATGGTAAGGATGAGGATAATGCAAACAGTGAAATAAATGGATTAAGAGAGACAGGGAGATGGGAAACTTCTATTGGAGATAGTTCTGGCTATGAAACCATGTTGCTGGGGAGATAAATGACAGAGGAAATGTTGTGGATTAACCCTAGTAGGCTGCTAATTGCCACACAGTGTTTGCTCATTCTCCCATCAGTGGGAGGGAGGGGAGAATCAGAGGGCAGCAGTGAGAAAACCCAGGGCTTGGGAAAAAGACAGTTTATAATTTAAAAATGGAAGGGAAAACAAGAAAGAAAGGTGGAGAAAACCCAAACCCAAGAAAAAACAAATGATGTAAAAGAAAATAATTGCTCACCACCAACCTATGCCCAGCCAGTCACCAAGCAGGGCCAGCCCCTGCCATCCTCAACCCCCAGCTTTTATGGCTGAGCATGGTGCCATGTGGTATGGAATGTCACTGGGGTCAGCTGTCCTGGCAGTGTCCTCTCCCGACCTCTTGGGCACTGCGGGCTTACTTGTGAGTCCCTATGGAAAAAAGCCCTGGATGCTGCCTGTGTTTGCAGTAACATCCCTGTGGTATCAACACTGTTTTAATCAGAAGTCCAAAACTTGGACTTCTGCGAAAAACCCATGCCAGCTCAGTTGAAGAGCTTTAACTGCATCCAGACCAAAAATGCCACAGGAAGTTTGGAGAAAGAACATGGAACATTTTTTGCATTGGTAAAGTTGGTAGAGAAATGTGCTGTTGAAACAAACAACAGGATGTATCTGTAAGAGATGATGTTCTCAGTTTTAATGAGATTTTTCCTGATTTTTTTCTTGTTTTATATTTCAAATTAGATAGATTATTAAAATCAAGTGTTTCCATTGAACATATAAAGCAGTTTACATAAAGCATCTTTAACCTCCATGTATGGAAGATTCTTCATTGATTGCTAGTTTTGGCATTTATGAAAACACAGACTTGTGTTTTTTGCTTCAAGTTTGTTGATTTGGAATTCCAGTAAAAATATAATCTGTACACAGGCTTCTTGAATGAGAACAGGATTATCGAATTTGAAAAGTAGAGGGAAGGGAAAATGGTGGCATAGTTTCTCTTTCTACTCTAATAAGTCTGTCATCTTATTTCCCAAGGAGTTTTGAAGAAGTCTGATGGATGGGTTGGTTTAGGCTGCTGTGAGCTGGCTATTGCTGTGGAGTGCCGGCAAGTGTGTAAGCAGGTAAGGCTTTCACCCTGCTGACTGAATCCAGACTGATTCTGCAGCTCTCTTTGGTTATGCTAAACTTAATTTTGACTTTCTTTGTCACAGTCTCTACATGAAAGTTGTTATATTAAAATAGTGTTTAGTGAAAGGCAACATGTGGCTGATCCTAAGCTTTTCTTTTTGTAGTGTCCTGTTTACTGATACAACATTGTGGTTACAGCCCCAAACAGATTTTTATGCCTCTTCAAAGAGGTTTTTGTTCGTCAAATGGAAGAAAGAGGTTTTTTGGTGTTAATAGAGCCAGTGTTGTTGTCAAGTAACACTTTGAAGCATAATTCATAAATTTAGCAATGACCTTTTTATTTAAAATCTGTGAAGCATTTTGTGATTTTTTCCCCCTAAATATGCATTTGTGGCTTTAAAAACATCTTCAAAATCTAGGAGCATTTTTGTGTTTATAATCATCATCATTGTAATTCATTTGTGGAGCACAGATGTACTTAATATTCATATTTGTGAATATTACCTGTGTAGTCTTAATCTTAGCCAAGCAGCCTACTGCAAACTGCTGTCATAATAAAAAAAAAAATTCTGCTTTCACTCAAAAACACAGAGTTTAAACTATGTGGCAAGAGATGAGCAGTGAGTGCAGAGTAGTGTGGGAGAGAGATGAAGAGTGAGTAAACAAGCTGGGTACCTTTGATCTTCAGAAAAGAAATGTGTGTTTATTCTCAAATGCATTTTTAGCCATGTTTTCAAGTATGTCTTAATGCTTAAATGTCTTCTAGACCTGATAAAGACATTTCTGTTTATTGTAATTTTACTAAATTCTAATAATTTAATCTTATGATTGTTACATCATTTCTCATTATTCTCTAAATCAGGTATTGTATTGTTTGATTGCTGACTGTTGTTTCAGAATCTTAGCTATATTTTGTACTTCAGCAGGCTCTGGTTAAAACATTTCCTATTTTTTAAATTTATACTAAAATCTAAATACCTTGAAACTTGAGGGGATTTTGGAATCATTTTGAAGGCAGTGATGTAATAGCTCTGAGGTCAGACTTTACCCAAATGTTTTAAATTACTGGAGGGGGAAGTAATATGTTAGTAGTTATTATAGTTTTGAATGTCTGTCATATGAAAAAGGAGCACGAGATTTTGTATATAACAAAGGGATCTTCAGTTTGAGGGGAGAATTTCTGCAACTCAGTTTGACAATAGGAACCATAGAACTGAACATACAAGAGGGCGGAGAATGGAAAGCAATGCGCAAGTGATAAATTAGCAGGGAAAAGGGGGAGATCTTTATGCTCAAGCTCTTCCATTTCTTAAATGCTTCCTGTATTTTGCAATCTGGCAAACCTTCCACAAAACCAAAGTTGCTCTGTGTGCTTCCGCTATCAACTAACTTGGTGCAGAAATATGAGGGTTTGCGTTTTCATTAAATGTCATATTAACAGTCATGGTGTCTGCTTTTTTTTCTTTAAGCTTTACATGGATTCTTTAGGTTCTTAAAGGAACATTTTAATCGATCATGAATCCATTGTCATTGCAGTTAATTTAAAAGTAGAACTGTCTTTATTTCATGACTTGATTTTATTTTCTACTACAAATGGAGAAATTTATCTGTCTTTCAGGCTTCAGCAAAAAATGATGTTTTAAAGGTCTGCAGGAAAGAATATGAGGTATGTTTTTATGTACCTGAATATTTCTGAAAAAAAATCGAGTTTTATATCGATAGTTTTATAAGTCCAGTAAAAAATATCCTGTAGAAGAGGGAAAGTTCGGGTTTTTTATAGCTGTATTTCTGAATGTACTCGTTTTCATATGAATGTAAGTTACCTCTCTACACTTCTTATAAAAGTATAATCACCTTCTGTAAAAAAGTTTTGGGTTTTTCAGACTTGCATATATCTAAATTTAAATTAAAAAGTTGCAACTTTCAAATTGGATTCCTGAAAAGTTTATTTCATAGGAGTTTTGATCAAAGTCAGCATTCGTTGCGATCATTCAGTCTGTCAGAAACCTTTCACCTTGGACAGTGAGAGTCAGCTTAAAAGTGACCTAAAGAAATAAACTTAGGAAAGAACAGCCTAAAGTATCCCATCTGAATATAAATAATTTCAAGTGTATAATTTTTTGTAGCATCAGTGAAACAATTGATGCTTGCAGTTATTTTTACTGTTCTGCTCACAAAATTAATCATCAGGATATCTTCAGAAATCTGCCTTTACCCATGTTCTTTTTAACACAGTGTGTAGAAATGCTATTTCTGCAAGGAATCCTTTTCTTTTGATCTTCGTCTTAATTGAAAGCCAGATTCCTCCCATCCCCTTTCATCTCATTTCCTTCTGCCCTAAGTTAGGTAGTCCTGCATCATAAGTTCTGCTTATTATCAACAGTTCAGGATATCAGACAATTTTCCGTTTTCTTAATTTGGGCAGAGGTGGAGCAGCTTTCTTGTTTTTTCCAGGAAGCATTGAATTACTTTTTTAAAATTTATTTTCCCTTTCGTCCTTTTATTTAAACAATCTACAGAGTATTTTCCTCGACTCTTCACTGTGAAAGTTAGCATGGATTGAAGTTGCTGGTTTTCTTAAAAATGTATTTTCATTTTAAGTAGGTCTGTCTCCTTTCATGCTATAATATGCTATACTGTCAACATCTGCAGCTTCTCCTCTATTATGCTGGTCTGTTTCCTTCTTTTTTTCTGGATTTCTGCATTGCTGTAGGAGGTTGGCCAGTATGGGTTGAAGGAGAACGGGAGAGGAAAGGTAAGAGAATAAAGAATGACTTCAAAATGGTCATAGTCATCTTATTTACTTTTCCAGTTTTTATCTGGAATTTTAAAAACTGGATCTCTCACTCTTAATCAAGAGTGATCTTGCTGTTATTGTACAGAAAACCTTAATGCTTGCTATCTGTGCAAGACTAAAAGAGAAGGAGAGGGAGAAAAATCGTAATAGAGGGAATCAGTCTTCTGATTAAAGAAGGAAAGAACTTTTTTTAATGAGGACAAGGTGTAGTAGATACAAATAGTGTGTCAGGGGCAGAAATTAAGTATCTGATGTGCTAGATCTTCAGTTATGATAGAATTTTGTATGACAATGATTTTTCATATATATCCAGGCTTACAGGTGCTCATGGAAAATAATCCTCAAAATGCCCTTAAGAGACTCATTGGTTGCATAAAATTCAAGGAAGATATGCCTAAGATTAAAGATTCCAAATAAAACTTTTGGAGGGAACCAGCAGTTTCCCACACCCTGTCATTATTTTTCATTTTAAAAAAGTAAAAAATCTTGCTGCTTTTTTGTATGAGTCCTGTTCCCTCTGTAGTCTGTGAGTAGCTTCTGTGTCCTGTACTGTACTTTGCATTTAGTGGAGTTGGCTGGGGAAACACTCAGCTGGGGAAGGAGTGGCTACTTCAAACTGAAAGAGGTGACATGAGATCAGAAACTGAATGTAAATCACATAAATACTGTGTTTGGTTTTGAGTTTAAGAATTCATACTTTGCCAAAAATGAGGATCCAATTAGAAAATTAGTTTGCAGTATATATCATAGTGCAAAATTAGTTTGCGGTATAGATCATAGAATTCTCAAGTCTACTGCTGAGGTATTTAATAATTAAGTACATTACATAAAAGTAAAAACTAGATGAATTAATGATGTAAAATATAATTCCCTTTTTTGTAAACACTCTCATAGCTTACCAGCCTTCTTAGTTTACTTAGCTTGCTCACATACGGATTTCCCAGAGAATTTTCACACGCTGCTTATAATAAGTGAGTAGTACACTTTGGTAATCTTTTGACATTAAGGCAGCAACTTTGTGAGTTACTCTTCAGCCTCCCCCTAAGTCAGTGAGGGTGAAGAAGGAAGTAAATCTTCAGGGGTAGGGCATAGACTTCAGAGCAATGAAAAAAAGCCAAACTCCATGCAGGAGGTGTCACCAAGTTTGAAGTCATTAAGGGGAGTCTCAGGTTGTGCAGTAACAGAATCACTTGAGCGTTGATGTGCCAGCTTTTCACAAGATTAATAGAAGAAACTTCTTCTGCTGATCATATGTTTCTGCATTACTTTTACTGTAACTATTTTAATTTGGAGATTTTACACATTTCAGAAAGGTATTGTGTTGGAATAAGATATTCATTTTTTTATCAGTGTTTTGAAGATGGCATGTCCTGTTAAACAATTTTTATTTTCAAGTAGCACTGCATACAGAAATGAATAAATTTAACAGAACTTGCCCAGTATTTTTGAGTGTTACCAAAAGGTATTTTATTTGCCTTCTTTTGAAGGTTTTATTCTAATAGTCCTTTTTTCCATCTTCTGCTTCTCAGATACTCATTTGGTCGTCTTCATTTTTCCTCTAGTTCTGTGCACCTCAGTTCTTTTATCTTTCACTACTTCCAGCTTTCTGCTATCCTGTTCATGTTCCTCTAAAAAGAAGGTAGGTGATAGTCAAAGGAAGAAGAAAAAAGAAGTGGAGACGGTATGGATTGTATGTAGGATTTTCTGATTTTTGTATTTTTAAAACATTAGAGTAAAGTGGGGGCTAATTTTTTAAAAGACCACATGGAATACATGCTTGGAGGAGCAACTTAAAATACTTCAATAATCTTAAAATAAGCTGTAAAAGCTTTACTACTGTGTTTAAGATCCCTTTTCTTTCTTCTGTGCATTGGAAGGGTAGCACTAAAGTTTCCATTAGGTTGCAGCTCTTGAGTCTGTGCACTGCATATTGTGCGTTCACCTCTCTGAATATTAAGAACTCCAGTTTTTACTTCAAGACATTCAAACCTCTCTAGTTAATTGGCACTGTGAGAGCTTTACCGCAGTTGAGCACTACTAACATCTCCCAAGCACTTGAAATGCAACTGGAAATGTCACCACTTATTAGCCTCTGCTCTTAAAACTAGTTTTGATGCACAGTAGTGAACGCTTTTGGTGTCCGTGGACTATTGAAAGATAGTTTTGCTATCACAGATTTGAGCACTCTTTAGCCTAATCTCACTTTGGTATTTTACAGTTTTTAAACACAGAAACCTAAAATGCAGTGCCTACAGCTTCAAATGCTTTAATGGGTATTCAGAAAAGTATTCACTCTGCTACGGTATTGGTTTGGTTTTTTCTTCTAGGGTTATATGATCCTTCTTTTTGCTGAGATGTTAGTGAATGCTGGCTATTAATTACCCCTGCTGAAAAATGCAGTCATCAGTTTTTAGCTCCTATCTAATTGTGTGGATTACTCCAAGACAATAGATAATAACTCAAGGTACTGTTTAGGACATTGTTTAGCTAAAGGTTCCTAAACCATTTTAATGAACTCCTAAGGCACAGGACTGTGTGTGGCCTCTGGAATTACTGCTTAATGAATTCAGGATGGACTCTGACCATACACTACACATGGTAGATAATGTTATTGTCATCTGCTGGTGCTTTTTGTCTCTATTCTCTGCTGTTCAGAGAAGGTTGATAGAACACTCAATGATCTTGCCAAAATTTCAGTTCCAGTAATTTGTACTACCTCACTGTGCAAGTGTTCTCAATTCTTTACTGGTTTACATAATAGAGGAAAATCTTGACCTTACTTGTTTATTACTGCAAGTTTTTAAAGTTCTTAATAGGTGTTCACCATCATTTGACACTTCAGCTGATTCCACTAAACCTTAGTATGTTGCCTTCTGACTTTTCTCTCAATAAATTCAAATATTAAATGAAGTCAAGGAGAAATCAAGAGGATTTTCTGTGCTTAACTGAAGCATTTTACTATTGTATTTGTTACTGTAGGTAATACTTATAAATTAAGGTGGCCTTAATTGGATAGGATCTAAATTCAAATATTTGTCATGGTTAGGTTGCCCAAGACAATAGTACTAAATTTATTTTTGTGAAAGTTAGTAGAATATAGATATCATGGTAATTTTTAGGGAGGAAAATATTTTTTGTGGGTTTTTTGCAAAATCTTCCTTATTTCTGATGTGAAACAACAGCTTCACTGTTGCTTTTCATTCAAGATGCAAGAGGCAGCCATTTAGAAAAAAGGTGCTTATAATATGGACTTACAGAAGCCCTCTTCATGCCTCACAATGCAGAGGAATTCTTCCTTCAGCAAAATGTTCTGCTCTGTTTGTGTGGGATGCATGCATTTTTGGGTTTTGAGCCGTTACCTGCAGCTGATGAGCTCCAAAAAGAGCGAAACCAGTTAGGTCCTGCAGTACTGGCTAAAATCTTCCTTCAGGGGGATTCTGGTGAGGAAGTCTGAAAAATGTTCTCTGCTGCATAAACCTCAATAGCCTTTTTCGATTTCCATAACACCAAAAAGAAACCTTTGAGAGTCTTTGCTTTAAGGTGTATGTGGTTGTGTTGCCACCTGCTGTTTTCCACTCCTCCTGCTTGTATCTCACTGGCTTTAATCACCAGGCTTGGAAACACCTGGCTTTAATAAAAGAGAAGTCTGAAAGATGGGGCTTGTGCACAAGTAAAATAAATCATTGTATTTGTGGTTCAGAAATTTTGATATTGCCATCTTTGTTCACTTAATTTAGTATTCAACACAAGTTAAAAAAGGAGCATCAGACTGTGTGTGTACACAGTATTGTCTTTGTACCATCATTCTCCCAAATCTTGATGACTTAATCATTCTTTTAAAGAGAACATACTTTTCTCCTCTTTTGGTTTTTGTGTTCGTTGGCTGGTTTGGTTTTGTTTTTCGTTACCTATATCTATCTTTTACCTTTTACTTTGTTTTCTATGTCTTGCTTCACTGCCAGTTCACTCAAAGATTCAGAAGGAACCTTGAGTGGACAGAAAAGCTGGTGACTTCTTAAATATCAGTGCTAATTTAGTAGAGATGGACATGAACCTTGTGTTCTGAAGAGAAGTTGCAGTTAGTAATTCAAATCAGACTGTCTAATACTGTTAACAGCTCTTTTTACAAACAGGTGATTAGACACTAATTCTTTTAAAATATTATCTCATATCTCTGTAGCTATACCCCTCACATGTGTGAGGGGTATATACATACACATAAAATGAACTATTACCAGATCTACCAAAAAAAACAAAGTCAGCACCCTCACTAGCACTGTATTCTGTGATGGCTACAGACACAGTTTTGTGAAATACAGTGAGTTGCTGTAACAACTCAGTGCAGCTGAAGTTCTTCCCATGCCTTCCTGCAACTCCCATTTTTCCACACACATTCTCTACCCCTCCTTGCCTTACTCTCCCTCTGGCATCTGGCAGGTCCTTCTAAAAGAGGGTGTCTAAAAAATGCTTGTTCTATTCTATTCTATTCTAATGTAGTATTATACCTGTTGATATCACTGACTTAAATCCTAGGGGATGAGAAAAATGAGTTTTCATCAGGGTTAGTGAGAAAGATCACATCATGACAAGGTGATGGTGGGGCATACACAAGACTATACAGCTGGGAACAGTGACAAGGTGGAAAAGAGAAGCCAGACCACCTCCTATTAACAGAAATGTGAGGATTATTACAGTGATTCAGCAGTCTGTGGAACTGTAGTTTCAAAATACAGAAAGAAGATTTATTATTAGTTTAGGTTCCTGCCTGTATAAAATTGGTCTGTGAAATAGCTATGAGAAGATAATTTTGTCTCAATTTGAGCCCTTCTTTAGAGGAGGAATATTAGTAGATATCACAATCTTCTCAACATTCTCCTTTCTTTTGTGTCCTTTGAGCAGGACAAGTGACACTATTATTCATGAACTGCTTTACAATCACTTTTTTGTATCATTCAACTTCTAAATAATGTGACTATTTTTATCTGAGTTTATTGCAGCATTAGAGTATGATTCTAAGTATTGTTTGTCAAGTACTTGGTATAACCATGGCAGACAGACTTTAGACTTTCCAGCAGCCTCTGCTGTCCCAGTGCATTAATTTATAAAGTTACAGTGTTCATGCTGCCTGGCTGGTTTTGTGTGCCACCTTCCAGTGCTCCATGCAGGGTGGCTCTGGAGAAGTCAAAGTTCAGCAGCTGCTGAGGACAGTCAGTTTAGGGGCAGAGTGTTGTTGTGTGTGGCAGGTCCCAAAGAAACCAGGATGGCCACATGGAAACAGGGCCTTTGTGGTAACCTGTGCCTGGCATCCACAGTAAAGGATGTATGGTGCTACAAAAATGTCATGAGCCTTTAGGCAGCAGTATAAATCTGTTCTTTACAGATGTAGGATGGTGACCCCATCTCTGTGTTCTTTCTCCATTAATTTTCTTGCCCTTCAGCTGTATTACACAGATGGCTGCGTAACAGGATTTGGTTTGTGTGTAGGAAAGAAGGGAAAATCTAAAGTTAATCAAATGAAAACGTGCTGCTGGGATGAAGAATGTCACTGCAAATTCATCTTAATCTAAGAGAAATAATGTAGTACCCATGCTTTTAGGAGAAAAGATCTGAAATATTGTAGAGGGTATTTTTGGCATGAAAATAAAGTGCCTGAATTGCTACTTTATGAGATTTGGGGCTTTGTTTTATGTAAGGCAGACTTTTCAATTTTTGTGTGAGGTGTACCAATAGATCTATGCCTTTATTTGTTGCTGTTTATGGAAAAATAACTTACACTTTCAAGTTAGATTTTTGTTTATTCTCTTAGAATAGAAGGAATTTGATGCTGCTCATTTCAGTATTGGGACTGACCTGTTTAAAATCTTGTGTTCAGAAGAAAGCAAGTAGAAAATATGAATGAAAAACAATTCCTGCGCACTAAACAATATCTAAGACAAAAGGAAAAATAAAATCAAGTTAATTTCTAACATATTTGTATTTTCATTTGTTTGCAGCAGTACAGATCTGCACAAAAAATAGCCCCAAGATTATTTGGAATACCCACTTCTCTGCAATGCAGTGAATAACTAGTAACTAAGATAGATGAAGAATTTGGTGAATCACTGAGCTTGAAATAGGTCTGCATGTTGAGCTCTTCCTTGTCTTAGAGATAGTAGCACATCTGGTGCTTTCCTGTATTGAAGCAAGACTAATCCCACATGATTTGGGATCAGTCTGATGGTGTTTCTCTTTTCTTCTCTAGATACTCTCTTCTGTGTGAAACACAAATTTGTTTAATTATACAGATAAGGGAAATGGATATCAGGAATTTTTTGAAGATGGGGATTGTCTTTTGTCGCCATATTGATATATTTGATCATGTTTTATAATCTTGTGTTCTGATAATGGTAGACGTTCAAATTCTCTTTTCTCACAATCATAGTTTTAGTCTTTGATAACTGGCAATAACATTTTGGAATTTCAACCTCGTGACTACATCTTTTTGTAGAGTTACAGACAGCTTATATGCAGTATCTAATTTTTTTTTAATGGAAAATGTGCTTATTCAGTGTGGGGAAGACTGTGGGGTTTTTGACAGGAGTTCAGTAGTGGTGAGGGAGGGAATCCTGCCTCTCTGCTCTGCTCTGGTGAGATCCTCGTAGAGTGCTACATCCAAGTGTGGAGTCTTCAGCACAGGAAAGATATGGACCTGTTGGAATGAGTCCAGAGGAGAGCCACAAAGAGAGATGGAACATGTCTCCTAGGAAGACAGTCTCCTATGAGAGAGCTGGGGTCATTCAGTCTGGAGAAAAAAAGGATCCTGGGAGACCTTATAGCACTTTCTAGTGCCCAAAGGGGGCCAACAAGAAAGCTGGGAATAAACTTTTTGGCAGGGCTTTTTATGACAGGGCAAGGGTTAATGATCGTAAACTGAAAGAGGGTAGTTTCAAACTAGATACAAAGAGGAAATTTTTTTATGATGAGGGTGGTGAGGCACTGGAACAGGTTGCCCAGAGAAGCTGTGAATGCCCCATCCCTGGAGTTGCTCAAGGCCAGGTTGGATGGGGCCCTGGATAACCTGGTCTGGTGGAAGGTGTCCCTGCCCATGGCAGGGAGTTTGTGACTAGATCAGCTTTAAGGTTCCTTCCAACCCAAACCATTCCATGACTGGTCTGCAGATTAGAAACCTCTGAAACAAAGCAGCAGGATGTGTGTGTTTCCCTTCTTCTGACATTTAAGATGTATATGCCCGAGCTGTGCCTTTCAGCCGCAGTTTGAGGGAGTTGGTTGCATGCTTTAGCTTTTAAGGTACATTGTCATGGAGTTATTTTGTTGAGATTTGCTATTTGCATGTGTCCATCTGTGCAGAATTCTTTTTTTCTACATAGAATTTTTTAAATTATTGTCCTTAAAAAAGCAATCCCAACATTTTGGGACACCCTATTAAAGCAGTTTACCCTGTGTCTAAATTAGTCCAGGAAAATCTTTGAATTTATTTGTTTAATTGAATATTTATCTATTTTATTATGAGTGCACACAGAACTTTGGTGACTCTTGATCTCTTAATTTCCTGGTTTCACTGTTTGTATAGTGTTTTGGTTTTAATGTAATCTAATTGAAGCAAGTAATGCTGAAGGTTTATTGGCTCATTTAACAAATGACTGGATACTTAAATATTTATTTGAAGTCTTCTGGCTTGTAACACTGCTTTTGTTTTGATTTCAGAATGCTCTCTTTAGTTGTATTAACAGAAATGAAAGTAAGTATATAATGAATAGTTTATTTTGTTTTTCTTTTGTGTCATTCTTTTTTTCTCTAAACTGTAAGAGATTCTGTGGATGAACATATACACAAACACATGGATTTCAGACCCATGTAAGCACATGAGTAAATTGTCTTATTCAAGTAATAAAGGGATTTGGCTATTTGTATAATTAATATCAGTTTTTAGTTTGTGTATCTGTATTTGTCTTTTTTGTCATATTTTTCTTCTGCTTGTTCCTTTGATGTGTGCTAAGTAGCAAAATCAAATGCATAGTTGAAATTTTGAAGAACCATGCAAGTGTTTTGTTGCCTAGTATGTTTATATAAAATGAAATCAGTGTCTCAGAATTAATTCTAGTAGAAGTTGTTCTCAAGAACTACAATATGTATTTAACAACATAGCAAAGATAGGTGAATCACCAATACCATCTGTCTGGGTTTTTTGAATGATACTATTCTCGTATTTGTTTGTTCGTTAGTAGTATTTTCTGATAATACAGTTATTTGGCACGTCTGGTTACCTAACATAAGAACAAAACAGCTGAAAATGAGATTCAGCTGGCTTGCTCATGTCTTGAACTTGGGTTCAAGGCCGCTTTTGTACTGACTTTTTTCTCCTGCCAGACAAACAAATGTAGTTTGGCTAGTTACAGATATTTCCAGTCATTCTGTAGACAGAGATATTTCAATAGAGCATAGAATTTCTTCTCTTTTGTTTTGTTTTGTTTCCTTGAGCATCTTTGTGTGTTATACAGACATGCTCATCTCTTCATTTCTCTGCGTAGGAACCCATAGATTTTCGGTTGTTTGTTTGTTTGCTTCCCCAGTGGGGTCAGTCTGTTGCAGTTACGCAGGTCACCACACGAACTGCCGGGAATATTGCCAAGCAATTTTTCGGACAGACTCCTCTCCTGGTCCATCACAAATTAAAGCAGTTGAAAATTACTGTGCGTCTGTTAGCCCTCAGCTTATACACTGTGTTAATAACTACACACAGTCATATCCAATGAGAAACCCTACAGACAGTAAGTACAAACAAATCTTTCTTTACTGAAAGTCATAGAAGATCCTGAAAATGTACTTCATGTACTTTTTATATAGAATGTGTTGTTGTAGATGTCTATTGTATAAATTGTATTACTCTCATTATATGAATTTATTTGATGATAACTTTTGGGTTTAGGTGCATTATTAATTTTTATCTACTTTTCATTTTTACTTACGGGCTTTGTAGTTTTTTTCCAGACTTGATTCTGTATTTGGGAGAAGCAATGTTATTTGAGATTCTTTGGAGGAGAAGAAGGCACCTTACAGCACTTCTATTTCTCAGGGCTGTTATGTTGTACATCTTTAATGTTGTTTTGTGCTTGACTGTTAACTATTTTGTTAACAGGTTTGTATTGCTGTGATAGAGCAGAAGACTATGCGTGTCAGACTGCTTGTAAAAGAATTCTAATGTCAATGAAAACAGAGCTTGAAATTGTTGATGGACTTATAGAAGGCTGTAAAACCATGCCTCTCCCTCAGGACCCACTTTGGCAATGTTTTCTTGAGAGTTCAAGATCTGTTCACCCAGGAGTTACTGTGCACCCCCCACCTTCAACAGGCCTTGATGGAGCCAAGCTCCATTGCTGTTCTAAAGCAAATTCTTCCACATGTAGGTCAGTACCTCTCTAACCTGATTTCCAATTGTGAAAGTTCTTAGGAATTTGTCTTCTTTCTGGCCTTTGCCTGAATCTTGCTAGGTACATCAAATAGGAAGTTCTGAACTTCTTAGAAAAAAATACAGGTTCAGGTAACCAGATAGTCATCTGTTGGGTAATCTATTCTGTCCAATAATTTGTATCTCAAAACATACTCTTTTATAAGAGGAATCAACCTTTTCTCATATTTAGCACTGGTTTATTGTAGCAGACACAGTAAGTTAGTTAAACTTGTACCATACCTGTGGTCATAATAGCCAATATTGCAACCTGTGGTTAAGAGGTCTTAACGAGATGCTAAAGAGAGACAAAAGGACAATGAACTCCACAAACTCTCAAGTGCCTGGTTGCTTCATGTTAAAACCTTGGCAGTGTTCCTTTCTAGATGCTATTCTGGTTTTTCTCAGTGAAAAATAATTTAGGTTATTAGGTAATTAAATAAGGGAACTAACTATTCTGACATTTAGAAAAACAAAGGTTTTCAGCAAACTGTTGCATGCTTGCAAATTATTGAGGCATTTTTAGTCTAGGGTGGTTTTCTGTCTACTTTTAAAATAGATGATGATTGCATTTTAAATGCATCAGTGCGTCTGAATAAGTGGCAAACATTTTTGAGCTGTTACTTCCTTCTATATCAAAATTTTCAGTAACAACATCTCATGACAGTGAGTTCTAAAATGGATCCTTCTACCAAGTTCTCAATAAGCAGGAGATCTAATAGTACAGTGAAGTTCCATACCTTGGGATGGAAACAGTTGTAGTTTGTAGGACATTGCCATGAACAAAGTGAACTGGGTATTGCTGACACCAGAAAACATCTGAAACAAAAGCAGCAAACAGTGTCCCTGTTTCAAACATTAGGGCTAAAGAAAGAATGTGTTTTGCTTGACAGTCATTTCTGTAGAAGAAGGTGTGATTTTAAGCTGAAGGATGGGATTAGAAGTTGTTCATTGTGTTGTCAATTTAGATATATTACCAGTAAAATTAGCTGGGATAGTTTTCATCTCAAAGTTGTAAGTTCAGGTTCCCAGCTGTTACATTTTTATTGGATATTGCAGTTTTATATCCTGAAGTCTTTTGGTCTTACTAGCTTAAAAATGTGCTGACATTCTCAAGCAAAATCGGTTATTTCCTTTGAGCACTATATTTGGGTACCCTTGCAAACTTTGTGGGCTCTAATCAATCCTCTGTGGTGAGCAGAGGCTGTTGTGAGCAGCAAAGAAATGATGGGCTATATCTGAATGGCTGGTGTTCTTTTCATTTTACTTTCTTCATCTCTATTTCTTTTTTGTTTTCAGAGAGCTCTGCACTAAACTTTATAGCACGAGCTGGGGCAATTCACAGAGCTGGCAAGAATTTGATCGCTTTTGTGAGTATAATGCAGTTGAAGTTTCCATGTTGACCTGTTTAGCAGATGTACGAGAACCTTGTCAGCTGGGCTGTAGAAATCTTACTTACTGCACTAATTTTAATAACAGGTAGGAGAGAGACACTGAATATTTTATAAAGGAATTCCTATGCTTTGATTTCAAAAATAAAATGAAATGTTTTTAAGACTTATTTTGAGATTGTATGTAGCTTTCTTTCTGCAAGTATGGTTTTAGTTAATTTGAAAATAAGTAGTTTTTCTTCAGAATGAACTTTGGGAAATGTATTTAGCAACAGATGTAACAAAACTTACAAGAATAAAGGTTAACCCGTGAACTTGTAAAATGTCAGTTTATTACCTCTGCATATTCCTCTGTCCTACTGCATAGACAAGTAAGTCATGGTAACTGGAATGCTGTATGTTATAAATAAGGTTAAAGTGTTTGTTAAAGTTACACGTTACTAATTTTCAAAATTCCTTTTTTGCGGAGGTGTTTCTGTGGGTTTGTACTCTATAGGACAAAATTATTTAAAAGTGGTGTCTGAAAGTAATTTCAAGGTTATGGTTAGAGTTTTAAAAAAACCCTAAATTTTCTTAGCTATTAGAGATCACTGGCCTCTTTTTTTTTCCTTTTTGGTTTTTGTTTGTTTTTTTTTAAAAAATATGTAATGGCATGAGTGTTATATGAGTAGGAGAATCCCAAGCCTGGCTAAATATAAATGATAAATCAACTTGCATTACTGATTCACCAAGAAACATTTACATAGATATTTGGGCTATCTAAGATATTTGCTCTTAAGTCAACTTCAGGTGAGAAATATTAAAGTGATATTTGATCCAAGAGAGAGGCGAGAAGGGAGTTTCAGCTTTGAGTCTTAAAGACCTTGTCTTCCTTAAAGACAGATTTCAAATTGATTCTGTTCTTGCTGAACTGTGGGAGGGATTAATTACTTTTATACCACAAAAAGCAGGTCATATGAAGAATGTAGGATTCTTACAGTGAAAAGGGAAAATGTGTGGTACTTTCTTTTTCTTTTATACATGCTATATCTTACCTTCTCCTTTAAGACCAACAGAACTTTTTAGAAGCTGCAATACTCAGTCAGACCAGGGAGCCATGAATGACATGAAGCTATGGGAAAAAGGGAGTATTAAGATGCCATTCATAAATATTCCTGTGCTTGATATTAAAAAATGCCAACCAGAAATGTGGAAGGCAATTGCCTGCTCCCTGCAGATTAAACCTTGTCACAGCAAATCCAGAGGAAGTATTATCTGCAAGTAAGTACTGTGGGTAAAACAAAAACCATTTTGGAGGTTTTACGAAGGATTTCAATGAAAACTAAAAAGCTGTAGGACTGTGTTTGCTATGTTAGGAAAACATGGCAATGCAAACATGGAGGGAGTATGAAATTGCATGGTTTCCATTGCTTGAATCACCATTGCATGGTTGCCATTGCTTGAATCTCCATCACTGTAAATGATGTTATTTGCCAGTCAATGAGATGGATGTATATCTTTGCATTGTAAAGTGAAAGAAAAAAGATTTATTGAAGGGGTTTTTTGACCCTCTGTGGTGTCTTAAACCTTTCCTCTTTTTAGGTTTTGGGATCTACTGATAACTTTCAGATGACAGAAAGGTCTGAAAAAAAAAAAAAAAGGGGGTTTTTTCAATAAGTTTTGAAAGTAGGTGGTTGAGTAATAAAAAAGAGCAGTTAATAGTGCAGGTAGTGAGGTAGAGTTCAGCCCATATTAGACATCAGTAAATGAAAGAAATGCTTGGGCTTGGAAGACACATGCATATGATGCCATAGAAAATAAAGATCACCAAGCCCAAAGTCAAAGAGGAGTAGTACAAGCAGTAGTGCAGTAGTTTCTGTCTTTGTGTCACAAATTTGTTCCTCCCTCCTACATGAAATGTAGCATATATATTTATTTATTTATTTATTTATTTATATATTTATATATTTTTATATATATATAAACACTGCTGTGAGGCATATTGGGAAAGTTCTGGATTTGGGTAAGGGAATAACTTAGAAATCTTTTTCAAATAAACCCTTTTTTGTTCAAGTAGTCTTCATGAAATTCTGTCTCTTTATTTATCTGTAGATCAGATTGTGTGGAAATACTGAAGAAATGTGGAGATCATAATAGATTCCCTGAAGGCCACTCAGCTGAGAGTATTTGTGAACTCTTATCTCCAACAGACGACTTGGAGAACTGTATACCCTTGGATACTTACCTGAGTAAGTACTAACATACCTGTGCAGCAAAATTAGAAACCAGGATATTCTGAAGGCTTGTCATTACTTTTAATAATCTTCATTATTTATTTTAAAGAAAATGGTATTGAATTTGAGACATTTTATTTAGTGTATTAGAGAAAATTGGAATTTTCAAATTGCCATAATTCATTGCTTCTATTCCTTCTTGTATTGGGCATATGTGACAAGAAAATTATTGGGCAGACAAGATAAAGGAAATATATTTTGCATGTGAAGGATCATCCAGATCATTATTTGCAGGACTGAGGACTAAACTATTGTAATAAGTTAACCACCTGGTCATATCAAGCTTCTACATCTATAATTAAAGTAAAAAAATTCCACTGGATTGTCAAAAATATGATTTTACTGGACTTAAGAAATGCCATGCTTTGCTGAAGAAAGATAAACCTCATTTAAATCAGTGTAGATGATGTATATTCTGTTTTCAGGCCCAAGTTCTTTAGGCAACATTGTAGAAGATGTCACACATCCATGTAATCCAAACCCATGTGCAGCTAATCAGCTGTGTGAAGTAAATAGAAAAGGATGTCAATCTGGAGAGCTGTGTCTTCCATATTTGTGTGTGCCAGGTAAAGGTTTTTTAGGCTTCTCTTTACTGAACTTTGCTGGTAAATACGTCATTGAAATGTTGTGGAAGGTTCTAAAGTGAATTGCTGTGCCATGGTTTAACCCAGCTGGCACCTGAGTACCACACAGCTGCTTGCTCACTTTCCCATCCTGCCTGGGGAGGAACAGTTTAGTCACTGATATGAAGTTAGTAACAATAATAGTTGTGATGGTGCTGTTGATGCAAAGTGAGATAACAGACAAAGAGGAATACAACCCAGAGAGAGGAACCAAGAGATATACAGTTCCACAGGTCCCCTCCCACTGACCCAGCACCCAGCCCATCCCACCAAAGATGTCTGGATGTGCAGCCGATGGCGTTTCTGCTTCTACTCCCTTCAGTGACACTTTTAATGTGGTTGCACCTCACCAGAAAGACACTAATGGTCATTTGGGAACTGGTTTTTTACAGCACTTGTGTTGTCTAACCTCTGCACCATGTGTAAATGTGAGCTGACTGGGCAGAGAGCCTCATGCAGAATAAGTTTCAGGTACCTAACTTTGAAATGATGCAGTTGGGTGGTGTCAGTAACAAGGATCAAACCTGCAAAAGGAACTGTGAGACTCTGCACTGTCCAGCTTCTACAACCCCTTCATTGTTCTGCCCTAGGCACAGGTAGTGTTTGCCACAGTTTTCCCCTTTCCTTTAAAGCAGAAGCTGCCATTAAGTGGCATGAAGGGTCAGCTGTCGTTCTTGAAGCAGAGCAGAAAGTGTGCATTTGGTGACCATTTGAACACGTATGTGACTGAGCAAGTGAGAGCAACACTGACTTTTACACTGAATTGCATGGAGCAGCCTCCTTTCTAGAGGAGGTGATAGAGAACATTTCCATAGCTGTCTCACATCAGTTCCCTGAGCCTCTTTTCTTCCAGCAGTTCTGTGGCTGATCAGCAGTTTCCCCAGTGGTTCCTAATTAAAAAGAGGAAAGCTGGACTTTGCTTCACTCATACATCTGCTCTTTCAAAAGTCAGGATAGACTTCATCTCGTTCTTTGTGTAAGCTTGGGGATGTTGTTTTGGTTATGCTTCTATGACCCTTACAGATAGTTTTGTTTTCCTGGAAAGCTGAACCTTATTACTGTAGACGTTGTATTGTCTTTACTTGCTGCAAAAGTCATTCAAAGTCATCCGAAAACAAGCTCACACAGAGCTTTCGAGGAGACAGTTTGCTTCCTCTGAGGGTTGGAAAGTGACTTTTATATTTAAATTCAGTCTTTTTATTGGCTGAAAGTTTCGGGGGGTTTGTTGCAGTTCACCCCTTGTAGGGTTACTTTAATCTGCTGTTTATTTTATTTTTTTTCCTTGCAATTCTTAAAACCTTTTTCTCTTCTCTTCTCTTATCCACTTTTCCTGCTTTTTCTCCCTTTCTCCCCGCTTCACATCTACTTGTAAGAACTCTTCAGCGTTCACTTAAAAGTTGCACGTAGAGAAGAAAGGAACAGTAAAATATGTGAGGGAGGGGAAATGACTGGGCTTTGCTTGCCAATTCATATTTAATTCAAATTCTATATTGGAGAAAGTGAAACGTGTAGTATTTGTCATATAACATGTTTCATACTACTACAGAGCTGGAAAATCAAAATACTTGAGAATTATTGTAATTTCAAGTCTGTTTCTCAAAAGTAACATCTTTACAGGTTCTTGAGAACTTTGTCTCAAGCAACTGTTTTCTATTTTTGCTGCTCGTTTCCTCTGTGAAATGGGTGAATTTAAGGGCAAGAGTAAGGCTGCTCAAGAACACCTTATGTTTTTTGCAAGTCAGTGTAGTAATTAATTGCAGTAGTGGCAGTTGCCCATGTGTTTACTACTTATGAGCTAATTTTTTTCCTTGTATGCAGGCTGCAAACTGGGAGAAGCCTCCGATTTTATTGTCCGACAAGGTACACTTATCCAGGTTCCATCCTCAGCTGGTGATGTTGGGTGTTACAAGATTTGTACCTGTGGACACAGTGGCTTGCTGGAGAACTGTATGGAAATGCATTGTGTTGACCTCCAGAAGTCATGCATTGTTGGAGGACAAAGGAAAAGTAAGTAATAGAGCAGTGATGCATCCAGCACCTGTTCCTTACCTAATGAATTTTGAGCTACATGAGAAGACTGAGGGTCTGAATTCAGGGTTTATCAGAAAATACAAAAGCTGATGACTGCGTGCCTATATTTAATACTGGGTTAAGTCTGACATGGTGGAGGGCTCCATTGCTGAAATGAGTTCTGAACTGTGCCAGTCTCAAATCAATCACAGTCCTGTGTGAAGGGTGTTCTCAGTACACCATTTCTTTTTAGGGGTGGTTTCTTTACTAGCTCCTAATGGTTGGTGGGGGGTTGTTTTGGATTTGTTGGGGTTTTTTTTATTCCTTCCAGTGGCTTGTGGCATCTGAACCCATGAACTCCCAAGGTTTGTGTTTCCACTGCAGTGGCTGGCACAAAGACTTCTTTCCCTATTTATTCATTCATCCAGCTTAAGGTTTGTTAGTACTCATGCACATATTCAGAGTAGAAAGCACACATCTTAAAAGAGTAAAGATAGGATTGGATAAAAATACAGGATAGGTTGTGGTGATCAAGTGTAGGGTTCAGAGAGAAAGGCAGACTGTCCAGCTACCTGTCTACACTGAACCGTTCCCTTTTTCCCCTCTTCCCTTTGCCTTCCCACACATCCTCCTGCTTGATTCATCTTAATTACTCCTTTTCTTTGCTTCTTCCACTAAACATCCCCTAATAAGTTTTGCACAATCTCAACACTAAATAAGAATTATAGTTTAAGATACTTATCAATGGGGCTAACATATGCCTAAAAATAAACATGTAAGTAAATACATGATGATAATGAAGGTGTATTGAACACAAGTCTTCCTCACCATGGCAGCTCCCTGTTTAGAGTTTAGATTAGCACAGGTAACAAGGATTAATTGTGTTCTACCTAATCTGACAGTCAAAGGAGTTCAAGGAAATGTGACAGGTGATGCTTTGTAGAAGATTATATTGATTTATTTTCATATTTACTCTTTGCTTGAGAGATTTAAATGTGTATTTTTGTCACGCAAACTGGCATTATAATCTTGGAAAAAGAAAACAAAAAAAAAAAGCTACTACTAAGGTAGGGGAAAACTTACAAAAGATCTTGAATATAAAATAGAGTCTGTGCTGAGCTGTGACCTGTCTGAAGTTGGTGTCTTTGAATCAGCAAGCAAAAGATTTTCTGCTAATGAACAGTTACATATCTCAGCACTGGACATTGTTTAGTGACTGTAAATCAGCCTTTTTAAACTACTGTCAGACTATTGTACAAGCAGAGCTAGAGCAAATTAATGATATTTCATGAGTCCAAAATAATTGAGGGTTTTTTTTTACCATATGATAAGAGTTATTTTCACACTAAGTAAAACTTAGTGTGAAAGGCACCTGTTGTAGTTTCATTTGTCACAAACAAAATTTTCAGATTGGGAACCAAACCCTAAATGATGAAAGAGCAGGAACTTGGGGGATATTTCTTCCTCACAAAAGATACCAAGTCGAGCTAAATAAGCAATTGTACAATTATTTTCATCACTCAGGAAAGTCTGCCTGCAGTATTCCATGGAATGGAATGGGGAATTTTGGAATCTGTTTTTTTGTTGTTTATACAAAGAATATAAAAGGCAACCAAGCATACTTAAAACTTTTTTTTTTCTTTTTTTCTTTCTTTTTTTTTTCAGAATTGGTACTATTTGTTCATGGAAGCAGAACACTGAAAACATCTTAACATTAACAATATATTTGATGGGCAGTTATAGAAAGTATCTGGTGAATGTGGATACTTTTAAGATGCAGTTATTAACAAATAAGTTTTTAAATGGTGACTAACTTTTTATGGACCATTCTATCCAAGGAAACTTGTAGTTTTTCAGATTATTGGTTAAAATAATCACAAAAATATCTGATGCTCTATTTGTATTTTGTGGTTGTACAGTGTACAGCCATCACTAGTTCTGGTAACCCTAACAACATGTGTAGCTGTAGGTATTCATTAAGTGCTGACCATTTGAAAACAAACCACCACAACCCCAAGACCAGACAGCTTCCTCTTTTGCCATGGTGACTCATGAAGTATTTCTGCTGATTAAGACTCTAGCTATTATGTAATAAAAGAAAAAAATTACTAGGTTCCAAATTTGTTAGGTGATGCACTAGATGTTAGAAAGCAAAGAATTAAAAGTTTATGATCACCATGTAAATATTTTGCAGTTACAATATTTAATTGGTTTATGTCAGTTGTAAAAAGCCAGGGTTTAGACATAAAATCTGAACTGTGTTTTTTAAAACCATTTTCTATAAAGAAAACAACCCTGAATATTTTGAATGATGCTGGGTTTTTTATGTTGTGAGTTGACTCCAGCCAATGAAATGATTACTGATCATTGCTGATCAACACAGGTTGCTGTGTGCACTTTGACAGTGAAAGCCCTGCACAACTTTCAGGTGGATCCTAAGTCAGGTACTCTGAAGAATCACCTGAGATCCTGTGTTTGGCATTACCTTCTAAGCTTTTCTTCTTTCCTGCTACCAAATTCCTTGGTCCTTTGAGTAGTACTGTGGTATAAAGAGAGCCTTTTGTGCTACAGAGGCTTTCTCTCCCACCCCCTCTTGTTCTGCCCTCATTTGTCTCTGAGCACCTCTTCTGAATTGCTCCAGTGCTGAGGGGTTTCCTTGTGCCTGTGTAATATTTTCTTAAAAGTTCTAATTCTCAGTCTCAACCCTTTGAAAAGAGATTAGAGAGAATTACCTTATTTTGTAAAACACGATTACTATTATGTTTTCCTCGAGGGCTGTGTGTTTGTTGGTAGTCTTTGATAACCAGTTTGGTTATGGATAGATCAGTGTGTGTCAGCAACATGAACTGATCTGATACAAAACATACATCACAGTGAAGAGCAGTCATATGGACAGTTCAGAAAACTGAACTGGAGTTACTAAATTGAAGAAAAATCCCTTAAGTTTCTTAGATTCAGGTGTGAAAATGTTACTGACTTATAAAATACATTCCAATCCAGTGAAGGTTGGAATGAAGCATTGGCAGTTTTACCTCTTGAGAAACACATACAAGTTGTGCTATGTGTGTGAGACAAAACATTTAGGAGTATTTAATACTGAATACATGAATTTAATTTAGAAGAATGTGTCTTTACAAAAGCTTTACCTTTAAGAAAACATGAAACTTGCTAGCCATAATTTATTATTCTTAGAAAAAAACAAACAGAAAACCTAATTTATACAGGCTTTGAAAGGATGAAGTGCTTGCTTCTGTGGTTAACTAATTAATCAAACCACAGACTTTTCCTTTAAGTCAATAAAGCAAAACTTGAAATCTATTGAAAAAAGAAAAAAAAAAAGATAAAAGTTTCAGTGGGAAAATATACTGAAAAGGGAAATTACAGAAACAATTTATGAGAATGTAGCATCTATGTAGTGTATATGAATATGTCATCTTCTGGTGTGTTTGCATTAATTGTATGTATTTACTTAATTTATTTGAAGGCCATGGAACATCCTTTAATATAGATTGCAATGTCTGTTCCTGTTTTGCTGGAAACTTGATTTGTTCTACACGTCAGTGTCTAACTGAGCACAGCTCAGAGGATGAACGTCGGAAGTTTACAGGTAACTTTCCAAACCATGGAAACTGTAAATTGAGTATTTTTAGAGCAGGAATTATCAACTAAATTTGTTCTACAGTATTAATGGAAAACACCTGATAATTTGTTATTACTTTGGGTTTTTTAACTTTTTTTTTTTTCTCAATCTGCACTGCAGGAAAAGCACATACTTCAAAAAAGAAATCAATACTGAAAAATAAAACCTCAAGTAATACATAAAAATAAGTAGAGACAGGGTGCACTAGGGATAAGAGATAAGGAATTTAGGGGAAAATGGAGAAAGCTGAGTAGAAGAGGCGGAACACAAACTTCCCTTCCTGCTCCTTGTAAGCGCCTGTGTGCTCCAGCATTGCTAAATGACAGGTGGGAGGAAAGGGCTGAAGGCAGAGACACCTCAGTGACACCTTGTGTATCCAGTGTAATGGAAGATGAGTGTGGACCCAGTCCCTGTTCCGTGTGTTGCTCTTGCAGGTTTGCCCTGTAACTGTGTGGACCAGTTTGTCCCGGTCTGTGGTCAGAATGGGCGCACGTATCCCAGTGCGTGCATAGCCCGCTGCGTTGGGCTCCAAGACAACCAGTTTGAATTTGGATCGTGTATTTCCAAGGATCCTTGCAACCCAAACCCTTGTAATAAAAATCAAAGGTAAAAGCAGAACATTTTTAGCTTTTCTTTGGCTTCATTCACTCATAAAGGAGATCTATGTGTTCTTTGAATGTGTTGTATATTGTAACATTCTACTTTGGGGCTATTCCAATAAAAATAACTGTTTGAAGTAGCTGCTTTTTATTTATCATAGTAATATTGGACTGTAATAACTGCCAGTTCTTGGTTCCATTTTTGTAGTACTGTGTCAATTAACTTCATTATACAGATCGCAGTTTAGCAATAAAAGAGACTTCACGTACACTTTCCAAAGTGGGAGAATCAGACTTTGTCAAAACGGCAATAACTGTCATTTTACTGTTTTGTTTCACACCTTCTTTTACTGGTTTACACATCTGAATTCAAGACTTAGAGTCAGTCTTGCTTATTCAGTCAAATAATCTGTGTTTTTTGTCTCTAAAACGAGAAAATATCAACCAGCCTCCTTTTTTTTAGACTGAAATCTTGTGAAAACTATGTACATTTTCTGGTTTTTCAGTATCAAGAAAAGCAAAATCTGCATAGACAAATACATTAAAACAAAAATATGCTTTGTACTGTTGTCAGACAAAAAAAAAATCTGACCTTTCTTACAGAGATCAAAGCATGTGGCTTACAATATTGGGCTCTGTCTTCAATTTTCTCAGTGTTGTGCAATACTGCAGTCTCCTTTGAATCAGTGCATTTTTCTGTTTTGAAAGAAAGCCATCAAAATAAGTTGTGTAATATTGTGCTTTCATGAAAGCTGATTGTAGCAATTTTAGGGTCTTTTTCCTTTTTCTGCACTTTAAATGCCATGATGCAGAAAAATACTGAGAAAACACAGTAGTTTTGTAGCTGTTACAGCCGTAATGGCATTCAAAATTGGAATTTCAAAGCTGCATTGTGGATAAACATTTTTTACTTTTTATGTTTGAAATTTGGAGAGTATAGAGGCTTTCCAGTTTTTCAAAATACCATTATGCTTAGAATCTCAACTTGTAGTTTCAGTAAAGGACACAATACATTTTTTTGGGTCAGTTTGATAATGAAGCTCAAACTGAACATGCTCATTTGAAAATGCCCCTGATGCACTTGGAATCTATTTAGGATTTTACATTCCACTTGAGAAGTGTTTAAATCTCAGAATTTCTAAGCCTTCCCTAATATCATAGGCATGTCTGTAATGCATGGGAGTGCAGCACTCAGAGAGAATAAGGACATATTGTGCATTATCCAGTGGTGGCAGCACTGCTGTAATTCATGGAAGGAGGGGGTTGTCCAGAGAGGCCATGAGACCTTCCATCAGCCTGTTTAGCAGACTGCATCAGCTGGCATTTCTCTAGCAGAGGGATGTCTTGCAGGGCCTATGCCAAATGTTTTGCAGATAAGATCATGGAAGGTACATGTTTAATACAAAGGGGAAAGAATTTGTGTGCTGTTCTTCTGTCTGGACTTGTCAGTGAAGGCTGCAGAGGAATGGATGCCAAGAAAGTGTAAATATGAGATTTTTCTGCTTGTTTGCAGTTATCCTCTAGATGGGATGTTGTACAATATTCTGAACCTCCAATTATAGAATCGAATTAGATATTTGTAATTGAAACCATATAATCTTGTAGGTCTTGTTTTCACCTGTCTCAGAGAAGGGCGAGACTAGACCTCTGCAATAGAATCTTCTTTTCTTGCTGTATCCATGTTTTCTCTAGCCTAGCTGTTCTTACATATTCATTTACAAAATGAAGTGTGGGAGTAGGTAAGAAGTTTATCCAAGCCTTTGTCAATAATCCATTGAAAAATACTTGGTAAAAGATAAATGTTAGGGGAAACTGTAGTTGTGTTGACATACATTGAGTAAACGTGGTGTGAAACTGTTCCAGGTTTGTTGATGAGACCTGAAATGAGCTATTCAGAGTGTTTAATCACTTGTATTTCCTGCAGATCAGCTGAACCACAGCTAGCTATAAAGCACTGGAGAAAATTTCACTGAAAATATTTTCCCTCAATATTTTGAAACTTTAAAAAAAAAAATGCCATGCCACAACACGACATGAAATTACTATGACTTTCTCCAGGTGCATACCAAAGAAACAAGTTTGCTTGACCAGTTTTGAGAAGTTCGAATGCAGCCAGCATGAATGTGTGCCAAGGCAGTTAAATTGTGACCAGACACGGGATCCTGTTTGTGACACAGACAATGTGGAATACACTAACTTGTGTACTTTGTACCAAAAAGGAAAAAGTTTGGCATACCAAGGACCATGCCAGGTAAGAAGTGGTTCTAGCAATAAGCATCAAATCTTCCTCGTTCCTTGGTGTTCAATTAAACAGTTTTCATATTTCTTTTTTTTCAGTATTGTTTGTTTGTTTGTTTGGGTCGTTTTTAAGTATTCTTTCTGGGGTTTATCGTTTATAAAATGTTCTAATAGCAAGCAGTAATTTAAAAATCTTAACTAGTATAAAAATAATCTCACAATCTTCAGAATTTTGTCAAGTGTTTCTCTGCTTTAGTTAACAGTTGTCTCAAAGGCAATCAAAAGCTCTACTTATGCTTGCCTAGGGTTAATAATCTTGATATTTATATCTTCCTATATATGCTATTAAAGCTTGCACACTGAGGTGTGTTTTCAGTAATTAGTGCATTTCCTTGGTTACTTAAATGCTAATTCTTACCAATTTTAACTTGTTAAAATATAAAATAATGCCCAGTCATAGAAAGTTTTTAGCTTCTTGTGTGATTGTATCCCCAGGTTTACCAAGTTCATTGCTCAGGATCTATTTACAGACAAGGCAGTCTGTAATGATTTTCTAGTTAGTCTGCATTGGATTAGTCTTCATATCAATCCTTGAGAAGGATTAAAATTAGGTGTAGTTTTTGCATTCCACCACTCTCTACAGTGGTGTTAGACAAACTACTTCTGGCACCTTACAAAAACACATACACGAATATAAGTAGTATAGGTAAATAAGTGATATATAAAAATATACAATAATGTGTTAGAAATACGTTTATGCACACTAAAGTTCAAGCATGCAAAACCACACTAAGATGAATTAATAAATTACTAATGAGTTAAGAAATTAATTTTATTAATAGACTATTTTAAAGTATAATGAAATTATGATTTAATTGATTTAATAAGTTAATTTAAATATGGTCATTTTATTTAAGCATTAGCACAGAACAAAAGTTGTTGGTTTCTGAAATATGTTCTATTGTGCATTTCTCAGACTTCTGTCACCTCCTTGAAGTACTTACCCTTTTCATTTATGGTCCATTCATAAACTTGCAGGTTATTTCCGACCTTTTCAAAGGCTTGACAATATTAGCAGTGAATTCCCATTAACTTTGGTTTTCCCAACATTGAAACTACTGTGAAATTTGTGCAGCAGGGCTGAAGTGATGTTTTGGGGTTGCTGTGTGTTCCAGCCATTCTGCAGGTCAGCGGAGCCCGTGTGCGGGCATGACGGACAGACGTACAGCAGCGTCTGCGCCGCCTATGCCCAGCGCATGGCTGTGGACTACCACGGACACTGCCAGGCTGTGGGCGTGCTCTCTGACCACGGCTTCCACTCCGAGTGTGCCTTCGTCCAGTGCCCCCAGCTCTCTGCCACGGGCTGCAAACCGCTCCTTGCGCCAGGTGGGGCCTGCTCACTGCAGGGAGGGGAGAGTTCTCCAGGCTCTGGGTATAAAGAGGGCGATACTTGGAACAAAACGTAGGCTTTAAAATGTTGTATTACCGGAAAGCGTAAAGTAATAACTCTATTTAGGGCTAGAGCAAGCCAGTATCAGGACCAAACTGAGTAAACCTGAACTGGAAAGCCTGTGGCTTTGGGAGGCATGCTCCTTCAGTCTTTTAGAGACTGACAGCTGGGATGGGTTTGGGAGAAATGAATGAGGTCTGTGGTGTCCAGGGTAGGATGCTTCTAGGAATCCAGTGAGTAATTTTTCAGAAGTGGCAGCGCAGATACCACAGTGGAATGCTGAGCTGTCATCAGCATAGGGCTCCCAGAAGGATGGAGATGGTATTTAATTAGAAGACAGAGCAAAATACCATATGTATTCACAGTACTGTGAAAGACAGCAGGAGTAGTTTTGCAGTGTGTTGGTTTGAACCAGTTTTTTATTCTGTTCACAAGTGCTTCCTTTATGAAACAGCCACTAATCACAGGTAATACATAGAGCAAGAAAAGCTCTGTTCTTAAAACAAAACAATTGCATTCATTTTTCTCCTTTCTCGCCCCCTTTGAAAAAGGGTCTTCGTGCTTTGTAATAACATTTAGTCCTGAAAATGTCACTCCATGAATGTGAATTACATGTAAGTTGGAGAGTGGATTTAATACACAGGATATTGTATTGGATATTGCATGGATAGCAAGTTGAAATATTATCCCTTTGGTTTCTGACATGGTGAGGAAAAACAGGAGACATCTGATGATGTCTGTCAGACAAGCACTTTTTCTCCCTTGTTATCTAAAGATTTTAAGCTCCAACATGGTGCAACTGCAGAAATGAATGCTTGCAATGTGCATAAATGCTTCTGTCATGTCCTAGCTATATCAGCTCTTGAAATCCATAATTTCTGTAGCTGATATGCATGCATTCATACAAAATCTTGCCTTGTGCTACACACAGTGCCTCCAAGTTTTAGCCTACATAATGAAGGATCTTAAAATGAATGAAAATTCATCTTGTTGCTTCCTGCTGGTAGTAGTAAATGTGTGTTGAAAGGTGACTGATTTTGCATTATAAATGTTCTAAATATTAAAAAAGTATTAGAAATGTGCAACTCATGTGCTGTCAAATTGAAACATTTGCTTTGGTAATTTTGCTATTTTCATTCTCAGTTAATATTCAAATTTTGACTCTTTGTTACTTGAAAGTGAAAAGATTATTTGTTTTTATTACCAATATTCCTTTAATTCACCCAGGAGCCTGCTGTCCACTATGTGCTGGAATGCTGAGAATCTTATATGACAAAGACAAGCTGGATAATTTTGCAAGGGTAAACAGTTCAATCATGCCTAATGTTAAATGGTATATGAAAAGTCAAGTTACGGTGCACTTCCCCCTGAAAGGTTAACATGTTATTAAAGCCATTATTTTTTAGTTGTTATTTGTGATAACTGGGTGGTCTTTTCCTTATGCTGCTTATACTTTATTTCTTTATCTGAGTCACAAATTGAATTACAATGCAAAGCAAAACAGAATTTGAGTAGGTACAAACAAGCAGACTCAGGTTTGCAGTTTATATGACTTGTAATAGTGCAGACAAATTATATAGGAACAGCATCTATGACTCTACTGCTTTCCTGTCAGAGATTATGTGCTTATAGGTGCTATGTGTGTGTGTTGACCAATTTTGCTGAGTAACAGTGTCTCTTGGGTCTGACTGCATTCTGGAGTGTTGTCCAGTTGTCACCTCTAATGGTACAAGGGACACAGTGGCTGCTGCAGTTTCTCAGTTCATACATTACAACATGTGACTGTGAAGAATTTTTAGTTTCTATTAGAAGAGGGCTTTCTAGTTAAAGAAATTTGTCTTATTCAAGTAGTTGGTGATAACTACTCCTCTCACCTACTAAGCACCCTGATACCTGGATTGTAATGTCTGCCTCTTAGTTCAGACAGCTGGTTCATGTGAGAAAAAACTGCTTCAAATACTAGAGAGTTCTATAAATCTAGGGCTGCTCTGCCTCTTGTTTCCCAGTGTGGAAGCACAAACCACTTTAAGAGATAACAACCATTTTTGAAGTATGGGATACATAGGCACACTAACCATGAAGATGGAGAACAACACATATCTAAACCGTGGTTAATTTAAGAAGTAAATATTTTTCCTCTCTCTCTCTTTCTTTCTTTCTCTTTCTCGCTCTCTTTTTTTTTTTTTTTACATTTTTGGAGGGATAGGTTTTCTTAGAATCAGTGAATCATTTCTTAGAATGATGTTTTAGAAGCATTGAATCCTTTAGGTCTTCTGCTAGCATTTAAAGTAGAGTTTAGAACTGAGTAGTTTAATGGCTTAAACACATTTTTGGGCATGACATAATGTTATTAAAACTGAGGAGGAGAATTTTCCATAATATCACATTATCCACAGAGTTCTTTGTTTTCTTCCAGGTAACAAATAAAAGGCCGATAACAGTACTTGACATACTTGAAAAAATCCGCCTGCACGTGTCAGTGCCACAGTGTGATGTGTTTGGATACTTAAGCATAGAATCAGAAATTGTGATTCTCATCATTCCTGTGGATCAGAACCCCAAACCATTGCAGGTAGATGATGTTATTATTGATTTACCCAGCATGGATTTGCTTCACTTTTGTATGTGTAGGATGGTGCTTGTTTCTCAGGCAGATACATTGCGCGTAATTTGACTGCTCATGCTCTGTTAAGTCCAACTCACCTCCAACTTGGCTCCAACTTCTGTCTCCTTCTCCAGCAGAAATGGCCCGAAATGTTGCCAGGACTTAGGAAGTAAAGTCTTGCCTGCAGCTCTCACTCCATCTACAGCAGGTGCTGTCAGATTCCTGGGGGGAGGAGGACTCTGAAATCAGAGGCCACCACTGCTTACCTCGTTGGTGGCACCTATTGCTGAGCTAGACACTCCTCAGCTTTCAAAACTTTAGACCTCCAGATGTTAAGCTTGTCAAATTTAAACTTCACCAGAGGCAGCTTCTAATGCTTTTCAAGAGACTTATTACTAAATTCCTTTCTGGAGTGCAGTAGAAAGTGAAGTGGAAGAAATTAATTTCCGAACAGAAATTCATTAATATCATCATGTCAGTGGGGGAATGGAAACCTGCTGTTTCTCAGGTTCTATTACTTCCATTCTTTTCTCCCTTTCCCATAAATCGTTTTTTTCTGATTTGGAAGGAAAAGCCCAGGAAGGAGAAAATCTTGATTTTTCCACTGTTGCACACTTAAAGGAAGTAGGCTGGTCAATCAGGAAGGAAGTCCTCAGTTTTGGAGGCACTTTTTTTAGTGATAATTCACTGTGGACTTTTTTGCATCAGCATTCAAAACACATAACCCCACGATAACTTGCATACAGCTTCCCTCCTTTTCCTTTTCTACTACTCAGGACTTCCACAGGAGTTTTCATAGTACCAAAGTCTACGATGAGACCTATGATCTGTTTTCCAAGTACTCCCCAAAATTATCTAAATCTTACGTGCTGATGGGAATATATTTGCGTTGGCATTTTACATGATAAGAAGAGAAACAGTAACTTTCTTTTCCTCTAGATTGAAGCCTGCAATAAAGAAGCAGAAAAGATCGAGTCCCTGATCAACTCAGACAGCCCAACATTAGCATCACATGTGCCACTGTCAGCTCTAATTGCATCTCAAGTACAAGTTTCATTTAGCATTTCTTCTGCTTCTGCTCAAGTGGCGCCTGCTCTGCACTCCCTGTTCACAAGCCTTCTACTCACCTTGTCATCAGCATTGGCATGCTACATGTAACTGCTTGGGAAATACGCATCACCATTGTGGCATTTATATGGTGAAGGACATTTGGAGTTGTTGGTCACTGAACAGAAAACAAAAAACATGCAAGATTCGATGAACTTAAATTTTTCGATGAAGGACTAAAAGTATTTGAATTATGTGAAAAGATGATTCACTTATTCATAACTAGTCAGATGACTGTTTCAGCACAATTAGATTGTTTTCCATGGATATTGGAAACATAAATATGCTCTGGAAGGTTCTGACATTATGGATTTATGATTTTGAGGAGAAGGGATCTTAAAGGGTTTTTTCAGCAATGAACTAAACAGTGTTTTAAGTTTACAGAAGAATGCTAATTTCATATTATTCAGATGCATATCAGTGATAATGAAAGCATGCACCTATTTTAAACATCATTTTTGGAAGAAACAGATTGCTGCTACTTAATTACCTTGCCAAAAATTTAAGAGTTTATTCTCATGTAAATATCCTTTCCTATTTTATTATGAAGAAAACGAACTAGCCCTGGGCCTATTTCTGTAGACATCTTTCCTTGGACTAGTGAAGACTTGTAGGAGTTTGGGCTCACTCCTTGTAAAATGACAATCAAGCTTTATGCTAGTACCTGACTTCAGTGAAGAGATGTGTTCTTTTTATAGTTTTGTACATTTCAGAATCTCATATTGGATGCAAAATTATAAAGAATCTCAGTATCTATATTTAAGTGCCATTTAAAATATTGCAGTATTTGCATGTTATCTAATGAAATTTATACTTTAAATGTTTATACAAACAGTATGTTTTATTACTTATTGTATTTTATGCACCTGACCTTACTCTACATGAAGTATTTTATATCAGTATTATGATAGCCACATTTTGAAGTATATACAGAAAAACCTATTTTTGCCAAAATGCTGAACTTTGAAAGAAAGCACTGAAAACTTTTTGAACATGTATGTTGTAGCATGTTTGTAGCAATTATTTTTTGCTAAATCTTTTAAATGCAAAAGCATTAAAGCTTTTTATTTTAATAAACATTTGTGTCTTGTGTCCTTGTGCAGAATGCATGTAATTTTATGGATTCAGCAACACTGCATATATTCTCCTTTCTCTCTCAAAATAAGCACTTAAAACTAACTGCACTTACATACATGCATGACTCACACAGATAATGTTCCCAAATAGATGTCAAGGGGCTCTCAAGGGTGAAAGTGTTCTTGCCAAATAGCTTGAGGAAGACTCATGCACATAATCATCAAAGTCTTGAAACAGAAAACTTGAGTATGTTGATAATCCATCTGTTTCTGAAATCTGTTATGTGGATTCTTTAGACTTGGACACAGAAATAGAATGGATGCATTTCTAAAAAGCTTTTTGAACTGAAATGGCTCAGATGATCGATCGCCCCAGAAACTTCAAGCAATTCAGATTGTTTATTTTTTCCTAATCATTTGCAAATATCTCTTCAATGTGTAGCCTGTTAGCTTGCCTAGCATTTAGCTGAAGCAAATCTGATGCCTACTAAAATAAAGGAATTATAAATGTCTTAAGAAAAAAATATATATATTTATACATACATGTGTGGTTGGATGGATGGATGGATGGATGGATGGATGGATGGATGGATGGATAGATAGATAGATAGATAGATAGATAGATAGATAGATAGATAGATAGATAGATAGATAGATATGCACCACAGTGGAAAACTTAGTAAAGAGCTTTAAAAACAAACTTTTGGTGGAATAGAATATACAGTGAATTTACTTTTATACATCTGAAAATTGTAACAAAAAGTTTCCTTAATTTGTGTAATCAATCTGGGAGAAGCAGAATTTAAGCCCAGAGATTCTGTGATTCTGTAATTTATGTCGGTGTCCATTGCTTGCTAGAAAAGAGTGAAGCTTTTGAGAGGTTATGTTAAATATGTACAGAACCAATGAGATTACATCGAATCCTAAATTCTGAAATGGAAGTCCAGCCTTCAGACAGTACAGGGTTTACACTCTTTTTTCTAGATGAACAAAAACACTTAAGTATTTTCTAGCTTTTCTCAAGACCTTGGACTACCTCAAAGGACAGAAGAAACTATTCACTTGTGGGTTTTGAATTCCATTGAACTGGGATAAAAAATAGAAGAAACCAAGCCCAGTCATAATTGCAACTTAGGAAATTTGAACCTGAGGGGGAAAAATCTGATACAGGTTTCAGAGGAGTTTTCCATAAAAGTGCTAATGATCTTCTGCCACCATCTGTGTGGAAATCTGGGTTCACTTAAAAGGAATGGAGACAGCACAAGAGCACTTCAAAACAGCACAAGCCTGTTTGTTGCTTTTATAACAGGACCCAGATGAAACATTAACAAAACATTATTTGCTTCTCTGCTGAAAACTAGCAATGGCAATAACTGGCTCCAGAGAAATGCCACCGTCCTCTTTCAGTTTGCTCAGTTTGGCTCTTCCCAGCAGGGTGGCACGGAAATGGAGATGGCACCCTTTGTACACCCCCAGGAGAGTATCAGCCACGGGGACAAATACCAGAGCAAGTAAAAGCAAGAGATTTCTAACTTAGTTCTGAGTCCAGCAGGAGCTGGCATCTGAATTTCAGAGGTGAGGAACAATCAGCTCTAAGCAGGCACAAAATCACACCTAGAACTGCAGTGTCACTTCACAGCCCTGCTCTTTTCCCATGCTCTGCTTTTATGGTGCTTTACCCACTGTCATCACTTGGAGATTTGCACCAGTGTCTCGATTCAAACGTTAAATGTTACACATCTCAACTGCGTTCATGACACTTCTCCAGCTCTTCCTTTTACACATAACAAAGAATATTTCAAAACTTTTCCCCACCATCTCTATTCCTAGGAAGCCCTGGGAGCAAATACAAATACATGAATGCTATGCGAGACTGTCGCCCAAGTGTTTTATATTTGAAGTCTGGACTAAGTTGATCCTATAGTCAAGTGAATCCCAAAAAGTAATAATGAAGGGAAAAAGGAATTCTCTGCCAGCATTGTGCAAGACCTGATTGCAACTTCCTGCAAGTTCTTTGAACTGGTGCTTTTATACAGTGAGACAGTGGCTCCAGCTGCTCCATGTGGATCAGTAATGAAGGTGACAACTACAGGTAACTGTCACCTCCTAAGAGTGGCTGCACCTACCACTGCTAAGGCATTCTGCCTCCCATATAGGTGTTTAGGCACTGCTTGTTTTTGTGCTCTCTCCCAGCCCTCTCTGGGCTGCAAACCTTTGCAGAGCCCGTTGCATAAGCCAAACAAAAACTCTGAGAAAAATGTTTCCAAGCCATAGCAGGTTGGTTTGTCTCAAGTTATCACAACTACAGCCAAAAGAATATGCTTCTGGCATTAAGTAGTACATCAGCTTTTGCTAATTAATACCATGAAGCTGAAGGTTTCAGTTATATTTGAAGCTATAATTCTATACTATTTCAATGCTACCAACATTTGCATTATGGAAGGCCACCTGTGTATAACCAATACTGAAAGCAAAGGTGCTTACTTTGAAAACCAGGGAAACATCAATTACCCAAAACCTTTCTTAATTTTAATGGACTTTGTACATGTACTGCTTAATGGAAAAAAAGTGCGAGTATTTCATCTCAATATAAGAAAGACTTTTTTTTACAGTGATAACAACAAATCACTGGAATAAACTCCTCAGGGACATGGTGGAGTCCCCCCAAGTGGAAGTTTTCATGATACAACTGGACATGGTGCTAAATAAGCCAAAAGGTTGGACCAGATGATCTTCTCAGGCAACAGTGAAATATCTAAATAAAAGTTCTTGTTAAAGGATTTTTTTTTTTGCCTTGCAGTTCCTAGGACATAAAGGAGAATAAAAAATAAAGGACATCTTTATTATTCCCTGAAGATGCATTAATTCCTGAAATAGTGCAGTAATCCTACCATTACTTACATAAAGGAAGGTTATTAACCTTACACTTTTCATGAGATTATCATATATATGAGAACAATTCTGATTATAGGGGTGTGTGTGTATATATATATATATGTATGCATGCATGTATATATAAAACACATCTGTGAACTTATAAATTACTTTCAAACTTGCCTTAACACATACCTGTTAATTAGATCTCATGCCTTTCTTAAAACAGAATAAATCTGTTCTTCCCCCCAAGAGTATTCTCTGATTCGCCTTCCTCAAAGCTGGATTCCTCTTCATTTGGCCAGGTCTAGTAAGGAGAGTAACCTGAGCCAAAGGGTGTAGATGCCTCTGTAATTCTGATACTCCTTCATAATTCCATAGCTTCCATAGCTGTAAAGAGCCAGCCCTGTGTTTTTGCAAATGCCTTCTGTTGTCCTTGGCAAGGTTTCTCAATTTGCTTCTTTGTGCTCAGTTCTCAGCATGAGCTGCAATACGTACAAAGGCTTTCAATCTGTTTTATCCAGTTCCGACTCTTTAAGCCAGCATTCCTCTGCAACAGTACTGAATAGTCGCAGGGGGTTAAATGATTCAGTCAGTGAGTTATGATATACAGCAGAACAGAAGTTCTCACCAGTGCTAATGTGGCAGGTTTCAAATTAAAGCCTGCTCTTCAGCTTGGCAATTCCACACTGTTTGCTGACAATGGAATAAGTGGATGGGTTGTTACTACTGTTTGGTGTATAAATTTACTTTTTAGCCAAATTTTAAGCTGCAGCAGCAGGAGCAATGTTCAGTAAATATAAAGAAAGATATATTCATATGCACATATATGCATGTAAACACACAAATACACACATATATATGTATATAAATATATTTATATCACAGTGTTCTTTATCAGGTTCCATATCAGCCTCTTCAGGAAGAGCACATTTGGCCATGGTAGAGAATTTAGCAATTTATTTTAGTAAAGAATCCAAATATGAGAGGTTAGTACTTTTAAGTTTGAATTTCAAGTACAAATGGCAATCAAAGACGCAGGATGACAATGACTTATTACATAATTTATACACCAGGTTGTCTGGCTGTAAGCAGACAAAAAGGTTAAAAAGGTAACTTTGGATGGTTTCATTCTCAAGTGCACTCAGCTGCAGCAGTTCATTTTCCTCTGAGTTCCCTCTGGGCTTTTCACTCTGGTCCCTCCAGCTCAGGGCAGTAAGAGCAGCTTCCAAGTATTAGTGGAATTGCTGGCATGAGCCAGGAGCAGCGATCAACCCCCAACCACTGCATCACGTTCAGGGCCTCTGGCATAGCAAAGTTTAAATATTTGCAGCCATTAATTCCATGCAGCAACAGAGCTGCTGTCAGCAAGACTGTGGCTATATTGTCATTAGCAGTGGCTGTGGGCACCACCAGCTTCATCCAGATCAGAAGCAGGGACATGTCTTGGCCAGAAAACAAGATACAAACAAGCAGACCGTCTGGCTTTCATCCTAGAAAACAAATGCCTTCATACACACATTCCCTGTGCTTGTCTTGAAAATGGCAAGTTGTGCATTTTGCTTCTTTAACAGGCTTGCAGTGGCAATGTAAATTTTGTATCAGCATCTCATGCCTCAGTACTTTCTAAAGCGCTGCCCGTATCCATAATGCAGGACTTAGTGTGTCCATGCACCATGGCTTCAAGACCTCACTCAAGGCCCAGATGAGTCAAAGGAGATGTGAGAAATGCAAATACACATTCCCAAAGTTGAAAAATTTAAGTCTACTGTATTTTCTTTTCTGGCTTTAGAAGGTTTCAACAGGAGAAACTGTACAGGCAGAAAGAGTCAGAGGAATGAAACAGAATACTTATCATAGAGACTAGCAGAAAAGAAAGATGGAAACTATTTCCATCCAGAAGTGAAGTAGTAAGGATGTACCATCACAAACAACCTCAACACAGACTTCCCAGCCCTGTTGTGGGAGATGGCAAAGCCAGGCAGTGCTGATCAGTAACCACAGCTTGGGAAGAGAGCAGGCAAAGTTGTGGCCTGTGGAGGGGAGCTGAGTTAACCCTCTCCCAGGTCAGTCAGTTGTGGTGGCAAAGCAGCTAACACAGTCCAGATTGTAATAACAGCAATACATGGAACTGAGATGCTTTTCATTATTATGAGAAAGATTTTTAGTCAAGGTTAAGCACACTCAAAATAAGCAAAGGCTTGATTACAATCTGGTAACAAGCATCTGTTATGTTCATGTGGAGAAGTTTCTCTTGGCAACTGTTTAAAAAACTTCAGAGACAAACATGGGTGTGAGCAAGGGTCAGAGCCTCGGAAATGCTCTTTGAACTTCTCACATCACTGTTATTGCATCAAGGGCAGGTGCAGTACAGAAACACAGAATGTTAACCATTACTGTGTCACCCATGATATATCACACCTTGTGTTCATTTTCTATTACTCAGAAGCAGCATACTCACACTCAAGTGAGTAAATAAATAGCACTCGAGTAAATAAACAGCGAATACACACAATTATAAGCAGACCGAGTTAACATCCCTGGACCACACTCTGCAATAAAAAAATTGTCCTTGTTCTCAGTGCCAAGCTTCCCAAACTGAACAGTTCACTCAAGTTCCCTTTGTACAGCAGTGCTGTCCATCAACCATGAACTGATCCAGGTAAAGATAAAGGCACTGGCAGTGTGGATGTAGCAACTGTGCCATCCTTTGATGCTCCGAATTTTAACAGCAGAGGAGAAGTTTCCTACCAGAACATAGCAGGAAAATTTATTCTCAGTAAATGGATGTGCAGCTGCTGCTGATCTTCATACATTTTTACTGCCTGCTGCAGCAGACTTTTAACTACTTTACTGGCAGATGCCCTTTTCCAAGGACTCATTCGTTATCTAGAAGTGTTAGGAAAGGCAGACCCTTGCTGGCACGACAAGAAGCAGTGGACACAAATGAGAAACCTCAAACTTCATCTGAACATCACTTTTACTCTGCGAGATTGGTTAAAACAGCGCTTGGCATAGGTTGCCCGGAGAGGCCAAAGGTATTTTAATCGTTGAAGATATTCAACACATGATGGGACACAGCACTGGGCTCTAGGTGGCTCTCCTTCCCACATCAACAATGCTGTAATTGTATAATAAAGCTCTGAGCAGCTGAAAAGTACCACCATACATGCTAACCATTTTGCTGGTCTCCTTGCTTACCTTGCATTTTTAAAATGTGGCCATTTCCAGTATCTGAATTTGAAATCCACGACATATTTTCTCTCTGTAAGTTAATTTTACATCAACAATTCCACTGCAGCAATGCATTATCACAGAATCACAGATTACCAGGTTGGAAGGAACCTCAGGCATCATCTGGTCCAACCTTACTTGGCAAAAGCACAGTGTAAAGATGGCCCAGAATCCGGTCCAGCTCAACCTTAAAAGTGTCCAGTGTTGGGAAATCCACAACTTTGTTCCGTGGAGAGATTATTCCAAAGCCTGTTTGTACACACTGAGGAAAGAAAAAAAAAAAAAAAAAAAAAAAAACACTCCTCTTGCATCTACTCATAATAAATATCAAATATTTTTGAAATATTTTACTTTGTGCACCCAACCCACCTGCAGCCATCCCACAGCATTGTGCTGCATCCAGGTATATGACACTTTTGGAAAAAAATGACACTCACTGAGCCACTGAGCAAGAGGGTTGAATTCATCCAGTCCTTCCCAATCAGGATAAAACATCCAGCAGCCCTCCTGGCTTGAATGAGAACTCTGTGCTTTACTTGGGCAATTCAACCCATAATTTAGTAACAACAGTTCTGTGTTTGAAAAGAATCAAGTGAGTTGAAAATCCATTCCAAACATTATTACTTATTCCTGAAGAGTACATATCTTCTCTCATATATTATGGGCTTTTCTGTGTTGTGAAATGAAATGTCGAGCCCAAAATACAGAGGTTAGTAAAAGACTCACAGCCATAATCCAGATATTTCTACTTTGAATATATAGCACTCAGATCACTTGTCTAGAGTTTATGACTAGTTGTATTACAGTATTGGATCTATTTTTTGAAGTTTTCATTTAATTATGACTTCCAAATGCTAATCTGTTAACACAGAAATCCTCTGCTCTCCAATACTCATAAGAATTTCACAGGTTCAAAATCACTGCTGTGATGTCTGTAGAAACTCACAAGATTTTTCACAGATTGTATTACTCCGATGATTTTTTTTACAGGACAGATCTAGTATGCACTTAGCATTTTAGAAATGCCTCTGTGGACAAGAAGTACATGAGGTGTTGGGCTCAGGTTTTTAATTGCTGACAGCAACGCACCAAAGTTTCTGAGAAAGAATTCAACTTTCCTGAAATTCAATACAGAAATAGCTAAGTACAGACTGGGAAACATTTGTTTTGATAGACTCAAGAGGACATCATGCTCTTGTGGTTTTAAAATAAACCTTCAACCCTAAGATTAAAAATCTAAACAGTGGCCAGGGTTGTGTTCCCCACAGAAATCCCGTAGGTGGCATCACAGCACAAGGGAAATTACGTCAGCTGCTTTTGATTTAGAAGGGATTTTTATTTTACAGTTGCTTTTGTTTAAAGCTAACACTTTCCTGCAACTTCAGTTCTATTTTCTGTGCCACCTCATTCCCAAGATCAAATCTGCACAGGCTTAAGTCTCTCTTGCTTTATGTAAATTTATTTCCTCCTACAGATGCCTACCAAAACATATGCAGGGCTGCCTCAAGAATGTCATTCTCCAGTTGAGAAGGATACCTGACATCAACGACATGTATGGATGTATTAAATTGTTGGCATGGAAATGAGTCAAACCCACAACCATAATTCTTGTCACCAGCAATCCAAAAAGTTCTAATTTAACTGGGTACTTCAGGGATGAATCAGACACAGGCACACACACGGACACGCTCTCACAGTTTCAGCGCCTGCGAACAAAGAAGTATTTTGAAGAATCTTTTTAAGAAAACCTTGACTGTTCAAAGAACTCTCATGCAGACCTGAAATTATCATAAATAACAGTAAATTCAGCATTAGTGTCTTAATTCAGAAGAGGAGGGAAAAGTAAATGAGTGCATTAATATCTAAACTATCTAGATGTCAGCCCCATTTTTAATCTGGCATCGGAGGCCTCCACAAGGGGAGAACTGGGAAAACCAGTGAGGAGTACAGCGCGTGGATGGGACACAGCCCCTGTCCACTAATGCGGCCATCCTGTCCCCAACAATGACCATCAGGGCACAGTGCCCCTCTCTCCAGTTACAGCAACATTGGTTTGCTTGATGCGTGACCACGCAGGCATGATGTATATAATCTCCCGCTGAAAAGAAAAAGGAGGTAAACTGAGCCAGCAGTGCTTTTGGGCTGAGCCTTGACTGGAATGCCTGACCCCAGTGCTCTGCTTCTCCCTTGCAGTTGTCTTATAATACAAAGCAAACAAGAAAAATAGTACATTTTTAATTAGTAGTATGGACGAAAGGAGGGGGGAAAAAAAAAAAGGAAAAAACCCAGTAATTCCCTCTTGCAGGGTTTATTGCCCTTCACAGGACTTCTCACCAACACAGTATTTCCAAGCACAATTTATTCCTCTGGCCATGGCTGGGTCTGCTTATAGTTTGTGAATTCCTTTGACTAAAGCTGCCGGTTTAAATTTTTGCCCTTCTATATCATTAAGAATCCACCTCCTCCCACCCAGAGAGAGGGAACAGGGAACTGGGCCCACCAGCTAAACATCTAATAGCAATGTCACTGTATCTAAAGGTTTTATGACTGCAGTTTTCCTGAAGAGAAATCTGTGTTTCTCAGCATGATACAAATACTCCAGCAAAACCACAAGTAGATCTAACAATGCTCAGCGAAAGTAGCACAAAGCAAGTTTTATGCAAGTAACAGAAACCTTTCAGTTAATTTCTCTTCCACCTACTCCAAAACTAGATAAATTGCAGACTATGGGGTATTTGAAGGTTTTTGCCTAGATTTTTGGGTATTTCTAAGACAATTGACCTCACTGCCCCAGAGGAACATGTGCCTTAGGGCAAGAGAAAGAGTAGGAAGCATGCGCTCTGAGAAAATGTAATTTTTTTCTATTAATATATCGTTTTGCTAAGCTCTGTTTCCCCAAGCGGCTTGCACTATTAAGAGGTCTTTATTACTGCTGTTGTTCTGGTTCCCTCCTCCTCTCCAAAATGAAAGCACTCAGAACAGTATGTGCAATTTTTTGAATATCTGTACTATTTTAAAAATATTTTATTTTATAAATTACATTTTATTTCTTAGTTGAACAATTTTTATTAGAAAGCCTCCAGCCCAAGCTTTCTAATTCACCTGTTCAAGAACAAAAACAGTGTTTGAAGAATCCAGTGGCAGAAGTGTCACTTGTGAGATGGACCTTTGCTCTGTCCAAGACTCCATGGGCCTGCCAGCCCCAGCCTCTTTGGTGCAGCAGCACCAGCATGGTCCCATGCTCAGAGGGGCTCTGGAAAGGCTCCCCCATCCTCAGTCCCACAGCCCCCCAGCATCCAGGGACCCCAGATCCTCTTCGCACTCTTCACTCCTACAAGGACCTGGTCAAAGTCACATTTGGCAAAACCCAGGCCTTTACAAAGAAACTGCAGAGCGCAAGGCACGGCCACTGCCCTCAAAGAGAGGTGTTGTGGGAATTCACCTACAGCAGCCATCCCTGATGCAGTGTTTAACAGGCAGCTGCCACTCTCAAATGCCATTCCATGCTCTGACCCAGCAGGAGTCCCACCCTGTTAGCTGGGCTTTTGGCGTACTCCTAGCACATACATTTTTGAAGGACTTGGCATGTTCCTACAGACTGCCCAGCACTGGGCTCTGCTGGTGGGTGGCAGCCCCTTTGTACCCAGAGCAGCCACCTCATGCACCTCCCCTCAGCTGAGGTTCAACCCAAAAATGGTTTCCTGCCCCAATCACCTTCAACCCTTTCTCAATCTCACAGCCCTGACCCCAGCTCTGGCTCTGCACAATCCCACACTGAATGCACACATGGCCACACGTCAACCTCCATTTCTGCCAAGGCTACCCCTGGCCTCGAGCAGCAGTGGGCTGGGTGGATCTACACTGGCTGACCTTTATCCATGCATGTTTATAAACCATGATCCTGTTGTATGAAGTCCCAGCACCCAAATTCTTCACCTACAATACTGGTTCTCTGCACCAATGCTGCCCAGCAGCTTTTCCTCCATTAACAAGTTGGGTTAATAGACTTGCACTTTTCACAGCACTAATAACAGCAGTAAGATCAGTCCAGACAGCTACCTTGAAATAAACTCTTATTCCAAAATGCAGAGGGTCACCAAAATGATCAGAAGGATGCAGCATCTCTTCTACAAGGAAAGGCTTGAGAGGATTGTTCAGCTTATGGGTGGTGTATTTGTGGCCTTCCAGTACTTGAAGGGAGTGGTAAGAAAGATGCAGAAAGACCTTTTAAAAGGGCATGTAGTGATAGAACAAGGGGGAATGGACTCCAACTGAAAGTGATCAGGTATCAGGAGGAAGTTCTTTATTGTGAGGGTGGTGAGGCACTGAACAGGTTGCCCAGAGAAGCTGTGGATGCCCCATCCCTGAAAACATTCATGGCCAAGTTGGATGGGGCTTTGAGCAACCTTGTCTAGTGGAAGGTGTCCCTGTCTATTGCAGGGAATTGGAACTAGATGGTCTTCAAGGTCCCTTCCAGCCCACATCAGCCTGAAAGTCTATGAAAACAAGCACAAGAAGATTTAGCTCTAGCACTCTCACTCTGCCATCTCTGCAAACAAAACAGCGCTGCAGTATCGTTGCCGACCAGCCCACCTCATGCCTTCAGCTCTGTGCAGCCACCACAGCATCAATCAGACAGAACCTGAGCACACAATGTCCACATGGACAGCAGACTGACAGTGCCTTCAAAAGAAACTACCTGGTTTGGGTTACGTAATGCCCTTACAACCTTATTTATTTAACCAGATCAGGAGAGGACACCAAGAGCCCTGAAAAACTTGTAATTCAGCCCTTGCTCTCCAGCATTGTTTATGATGTCAGCCCTCTGGCAGATGGATGGCACTGTATGTATATGATATGCAACTGACTTATTCAATTAAGTTGCTATGGGCACTCGCCCTTCATGACCTGGAAATAATTTTACAATACGTGAAAAAGAGCCCCAGTTAGTATTTCACAGAGGCTCCCACAGCATCCTTTTAGTATCACCTTTTCTAAAAGGTGATGCTGCTGGCATATATACCTTGTGTGACAGCACAGCTAATGAGCCCAGTCCACAGGAGAGCATCTTCCACATCTCAGCAGAGACTGGAAACTGCCAGCGGAATTTCTTACACCTTTGACTGTTTTTCTGCAAAGAACAATTAAAAATCTATATTGCTTTTGTGTAATCTTTCTTCTGCTACATTTATTAACAGTTCTGGACTGCAATTTGAGTTGGTGTCTTGGCATTTTCCCCATCCATCCGTAAGTGTGCATTCTGCTTCAGCTATTCATACAGCAGCAGCCAGTATGACAACCAGGGAGCAAGTGTGTTCCTCAGCAAGCCTCTGTCTCATGCCCATGCAGCAAATGGACAGCAATGATGCTTTACATCACTTTGCTCAAAATTTGGTGGTTTTTTTCATTTCCAAACAGACTGTAAGTCAAATTGACACTGATTCTGATAATGCAATTAATCAGATCTTTCTCCAGAAATGTCCAAGCCTGATGGTTTTCAATGACACACACACTGCCAGCTATCCCATCCTTGGCTTACTTGGTGCAGCTTAATGCACACCCCACCTGCCAGTCTCAAGGATGGCAGGAACTGCTCTCACTCTTGCTTCATGGACAAGCAGGTAAAGTAAGAACGATACTTGAAAAGATTCTTGAGACTTCCACTTCCCCTCATTCTATTACAAGCTGCTCTGAAACATACTGCTAGGTAAAACCTTGATGAACAGCAGTTGATGTGGACTTACCGTAAGCACACACACACCACGGACACCCCCTTGCACTCAAGATGTTAAAATGGTCAAGTGCAGAGCAAAAAGGACAATGTCACACGTGTTTTGGGATCTAGTACCCAAGTACGAAGTAGTCACAGCTGCAGGCTGCTTGTCAGATCTGAACAGCCAGCATGAGACACAGAATGAGACAGTAGGCACTAAAGCAAGGTGTTAAGACTTTAAATGCAGCACCACAGTCTTTCTTCATTCATGAATACTCAATTTGTCCTTTTCACATGCACATTGCAGAGGAGTCAAAGGTCTCCTGACTTTTAAAGAAAGCCATGAATGCTTCCATTTTCTTAAGATTTTGGGTTTGGGGGTGGTTTTGGTTTGTTTTGGTTTTGTTGGTTTTTTTTTTTTTTTTGGGGGGGGGGGTGTGTTCGGTTTTTATTTGTTTTGGGGTTTTTTTGGGGGTGGACATCCTCCTTGCTATTAGATCACAACTTTTTTTTCATGTATCTGTACTTTCCTACTTAGCACCTTTCCCACAAAAAGGTGCCCAAAATCAAGTTTTCAAGTTTGAGAAATATGTTTGAAAATGGCACAGCCAGCTGCACTAGAATTATAGCTTTATAGATAATTTAGTTGAGAATTGCACACCCAAAAATTATATTCAACAACTACCTGAATAAGCATCTGAGGTTTTCTGAATTTTAAACACTGAAGGGAAAAAAGTTTGATGTGATCGTGAAAGCAGGCAGCATTCTACAGGACCACTGAAAACGCACCACGAAGGTGTTTTGGTTACTGGTCCCATCCAAAATGTCAGTTTACCACACAATATTCTCTTAAGTCTCAGCACATGTGCATATACAGAAGAAACATGACCAATATAATAATTCTTCCTACTGTATATTCAAGTAATAAGTTATCACACTATTTCACAAGCACAAAACTCATGGCATGACAATGAAGTATTTTTGTTCAAACACGGACACCTCTCCACACCAATGTATTTCAGAAGCAGAATACACGCAGATTTGGGGTTTTTTCAGTGCCATATGAAACAAGTACTTGCAACAACCATCCTGCTAGCCAACTAGCATTCTTCCCAACTGGCCTTCTTTCACAGTGGACTAGAGCTCCCTTCACATGCTTCAAGGACTTGTATTTGTTAAGCCTGCTGCAGAGGGCAGCTCCACTGTTTCCCATTCCCATATCCATTCCCAGCAGTGTGAGGCTTGTCCTTAAGAGAAGTGTGGAAAGGCAAGTATCACTCTGCCCATGTGGAGTCCGAGGCAGGGGCAGCAGTGTTTTTCCTAACACTTCCTATCCAAATGACATCACCTGTGAAAAGCCTACAGTAAAAAGCCTAATTTAGTTAAAGCCACTGATTTTTAACTTGGCTGTTTTCAAGCTCCTTGGCTTTCCTGAAAACCATGACCATACTGCGTTCTCAGTCACCACTTTAGTATCTCAAAATTAATTTGGTTTTTATTTCTACAGTACCCACTTAACAAGACCACAAGCATTTAGTGATACCAAATTACTAACAAGATTTAGGAGTATCAACCTCTAAAAAAACACAGCTATCGATATTTGAGATAATACGTAATTACTATTATGCACTAAGCTCTACCTGAAGCATTTAGATCCAAGTTCTACATCTTACTTTCTCTTACATTCCTTGTCTCTTTCAACAGCTATTTTGCACCAAAAGAAATGTTCACATAAAGTTCTCTGAATGTATTAAAAGAGGAAAGAGGATGGATAGGCAATCATTTGCAGACACACCTAAGAGAAAGTTAAAAATCTGGTTTATTTGAAACTGTGAAATCAAAATCCAATAAATAAAATGCTTAACATCAACACTGGACACTGTAGGAAAACTCTGGTAAGACTGGATTGTTCCCTTGGTCCCCCAAGCATGGATGAGCCATGAAATGACAACCCAGCTCCCCACAGCCACGTAGTTCTCCCTACAATCTTTCCCAATTCATGGCATGCCTTCCCCAGATGCACACTGCCAGACTCCCCCATCCTGGAGTCTCACCAGTATCAGCAGAACTGCCCCAAAGATGACAGGGCTCACATGGCAGAGGCTGTAAGAACAACAGCAAGTGCCTGCATTTCAGGACTTCTAGAGAGCATCCCTCTTCCTCAAAGCCTTCTGAACAGGTTTCAGGAACTGTGTGCTATGGCTAAGTATATTTTATTTTTTAATTTTTAATGAGCTATTATGAGGCTGTAAGAACACACTGTTTCTTAATCACTTTTTGGGGTGGGGCGTGCAACTGATCCCATAAATATTATGTTCGTTTAACACTGCTATTAAATTACTAGGTTCTTCCAAACAGCAGGTTCTCTCTAAGTAACTGTATGTTACATATACACTAAAATTCTTGATTGAAGCAATCAATATGAAAATACTAAGATTTTATCCAAAATATAACTCCAAACACCTTGCAGAACCTCAGGCAGGAAGTCACCAAATTCTGCTAAAAATGTCACAACCTTTCAGAAACAGCAATAAAACATTCTGTATCTGCTTTAAAAACTATGGCACAGGGCAAGAGTCTACTTACTACCTTAAAAAATAGAAATAAGCTTGGGCATATCACCCTTTCCTTCTAACACTGGCATGAGTGAACCCTACTTTCTCCTTCTTAGAAAGGAAGGTGGGGAGAGGGGGATGAAGAGGAGGAAATAAAACCAACGCATTTTACAGGTTATTTATCCTGTAACTGGCTGTTGATACTGGAGGCACTCTGACAAGCCACTCGAAAACAAGCATATCCAGAAAGGACAGTACTCAATAAGGCCTCGATGTGGCCGCCAGTTTGTGCTTCTACTCAAGTGAACCTTCCCAACAGCTTTTCTGTAATTTGCAGCAGAGATGTTAGTCCATACTCAAGGTAAGTCTGTTTGGGTTTTATACTATTGCAATGCTCTCTACAGGCCAACAAGAACCAATCATTACATGCATATCATTGGCTCAGGCACTCAACAGTTTAAAGTCTTGATGCTACCAATCCATTCAGGTTCAGCCTGTACCATTTCTGACCCAAGGGACTTCAAGCCAAGGATCTAATTTGCTGGGGAGGAGGCTCTGCTCAGTTACTACCTCACAAAACAACCATTTAAAATGTCAGATTTTCCACCAAATTTGGGTGATATTTGCAAAGGGCTTCTACACGTAAATGATGTGCACAGAGGTCATATACTCCATGTATCAAAGCAATTTGACACTCTCCAAAGCAGCTTGGTTTTGGTTTTTGAAAAAGGAAATAAATAAATGCTGCTGCCAAGCTTTGAACAATAGCTAAACAACTAGGCTTCAACACCAAATGAAAAGGATAAACACTTCTGGCTAGCAAGATCTATTTGACAGATAACACAACCGTTTCAAGTCAGTTCACTGTAACTCTTCAATGGGCACCCAAAAGCCCCTCAGTCCTCACCATGTTAATACTCAGCAGAACTACAGATCACCAGACTTAACTGGCACAGGTACCCTGACTGAAAAAAACCCCACAGTGCCATGTATCTCACTGCTACCAGTGCACTAGGAATTTGAAGGAGCAATGCATGTAATGGCCACAATCACTTCTTCAGTAGATAAACCAGAAAGAGGTCAAAAATATCAGGACTTAAAAATACAAATAATCAAATGCATCTTTTTCACATAGTGTACCCTGTTATTTCAACCAACATTACACATTTTATTACTTAGAAAAGATGACACTGCAGAAAATAAAATAAAATTTGGTTTTAACAAGGACAAGGGTTTTTACATGGTGGTATAAAAAATGTAATGGGAGCCTGGAGAGGAAGAAAAAGAAATGGAAATGGAACAAAACAAAACAAAAACAACAACAAAAAAACCCCACTACCCCCAGGGAAGGTAAAAAGCTAAAACAAATTCCAGATGTTTAAATCTGAAGGTTTTAGCTTTTAAAATACACAACTACGTGTGCCTTTCACAATAACAGTCACAAGTGAACGATACTTTTTGTATTACTGCACCCTTTATCAGGCCAGTCAGCAAGTTAAAACAAACAATATAATGAACTGCTAAATTGTAAGTATGCAATTATGGATTGTTTTTAGCTGTTATAAAAAGCTGGGTTACATATCCAATGGTCCATCTTTTAAATTCAAACTGTGCTTAATGTTTTTTAGTTCAGACATACTGAAACCCATCAGCACAGATGGTTTGTGATGTTTTATCGCCTTTAAACATGTATTCCTCATTTTTCCAAAGAATGATACAACATCAATTTTCCACGCATATAGCAGCAAGGAAAGTAATTCCACCTCTTTTTTAGAAGGATATGGCCTCTTGTGAAAGTAGTCTGACAAAAACTGTTTTTGTGCCTCATATGAGTTGTGATCATACTGATTAGGATCTATCGCTAGAAAGCGAAGATCCTCACTGGAAGGAAGCTTCCTCATCTCAGTCCTAATTTTTTGTCGTTTGAAAGGCACTACCCCTGAATTCACTTCGTTCTCTTCAGACACAGCTATGCCAGTATTTAAGCTCGAAGGCTGCTGTTCCTTATTCCTTTGGTCTTCTGCAACAAAGCAGGAATCCGACTGCTTTCTTTTCAGTACCACAGAAAGATGTTTCTCACCATTCACAAAGAGCAGCTCTTTCCTCTCAGTGTGCTCAAGATGCATCTTCAGGCTCGAGTTGGTGTCTTTGGGAGCACTTCTACAACGGAGCAAATGTACAGCAATAGCCGTCAGAGTCATATTTCCAGGGTACACACCACAACAGTGGATGCACTTGAAAGCAGGAGAGTTTAAAAGCGTATGCACAGTCGGCATTACATGATGCCTCTCTTTCAAATGCTTTTCGTAAGTTTCTCTACCAGCAAACGTACCTAAGCAAAACGGACAGGTGAACATTTTTCTGGTGCATCTCCTGTTCACTTGTGCCGTCTGAGGTTTCACTTTGATGTAAACAGGGACAAGAATTGTTGAACATATTCCAACAAACACTACCAAATGTACTTCTCTTTCACCCATGTCTTCATCTGGTAGCACTGTGTTGAAATCGAAGTGTGGAAACACAAGGCCACCCTGAGCATCATTACCTAGCTGAATTCCTCTGTTGCTGTAACTTGCATGCAACTGCTTTCTCCCATTGTGTGAAGTTTTGTTGTGCTCCACAAGGCTTTTTAAGTCAAAGAAAGTACCTGTGCAAAACAAGCAAGATAAGCCATGCATGAAGATATGCTTCATAAGCTCTTCCTCACAGAGAAAACATTTACAATCGTAACACCAGATGGCCTTTTCTGTCATCCTCAGAAAGAGTGCGCAAGCTGCAAGTTTGTGAGGTTCTGGGGTTTCTACCTTTACTTCACATGGTTTGTGGGCCACCTCCATGTGCACCTCATAGACATTTGATGGGAAAAGCTCATTACAAACAGGGCAGGTCTTCCACTGCTTGGCCTGTCTGACAGCCTGGCTTGTTTCAGGAGCCGGCGGGGAGGCCTGCAAGGATGCATTCTCAGAGGTCAGAACCACCGGCGGAGAGGGAGCATTAGCTGGCAACTGGGACAGCTGAGGCACTGACCCTGACTGCATGAGCTGGACAGGCACCTGCGGAGGTGTCACAGTCGCTACTCCACCACCAGGAGGTACAGGCAAAGTAACTGAGATGGGGGCCAGCGTGAAAGTAGGTACCCCATTAACCTGCTTGCCAGTGGGAATCAACTGCCGCAGTATAGAGCCCGCAGTCAAAAAAGCTGTGCTTTGAGAAACTGGAGGTTGAACTGGCTGATTTACTGGGATAACTGCTGGAGCAACAGGCTGATTAAGCTGAAGGAACCCAGGTCCAACAGGCTGTGTGACAGGAACCACACCAGGGGCAATAGGCTGGTTAAGCTGGAGAAGACCCGACCCAACTGTCTGCGTCATAGGAAGGACCCTGGGATCAATGGGTCTGTTCGTGTTTCCAAGTGACTGGCTGACAGACAGGATTCCTGGAGCAACTGGCTGATTCACAGGGAGGACTCCTGGTGCAACTGATGGATTCACAGGACCGACAGATTGCGTAGCAGGGAGTGTTCCAGCTGGAATCGGACTGTTTATAGTACCAATGGGTTGATTAACAGGAAAGAGCGTAGGCCTGATGGGCTGATTAAGAGGAAGAACTGCAGGGGCCACAGTTCTACTTACGGTCCCAACAGAATGATGAAGAGGGAGCCGATGAGAAACAATGACAGGCTGTGAAGGTGATGGCTGAATACCAAGGCTGTTCTGAGCCACGGGAGGATTGCTGGGCACAAGAGTGACTTGAGAGGACGTAGCAGCAGGAGCACAGGTGGTTTGTGGGAGGCTGCCAGAGGCACTTAGGACTGTCACTGGTCCGACTGTGTTCTGAACTGCTTGTGTTTGCACCATGCTCTGGTTTTGATTATTCTGTGGAAATGCAACCTGGATGCAAGCTGGAGCTGTCACAGAACCTGCTGGGACAGCAGCAGGTCCTGCAGATGGAGCAGTCGTTGCTACACCTGGGACAGGCTTTGGAGCAATATACATTTGTTTCACAAATCCAGGTTTTTTAATATGTTCTGAAATCAGAGATCGAAGTTTGTTCTCCAGGTCTCTGTGTGTTTCAGCTGTCAAGATATGGTACATTAAAGAATCTGGGCTGTTTGCAGAAGCATTACATTTTTTACAGTAGAACTCAACTGAATTTGGTGTACTTTCATCACATTTCTCACCGAAATATACACTTAGTAAGTTTTTAAAATGGTTCATCAGCACATGTTTCTTCATATTGTAATACAAGGTGTCTGTGAATTGACATTTTAGACATGTGAAATTTATGATGTCACTCCTAAATTGTTTCATGCCATCCAAAATGCTGACTGTATAGTTCTGTATTCGTTTATTAGACGAATGAAACATCCAGATGTGCTCTCCCACTACTTTGGGACGAGAGGAAAATGCACATTTTGGGCAAGAAACCACCATCTCTTGGTCCATTTCATCCTCATGGTAACGATGCAAGTGATTCTTGAAAGAAGTAAGCCATTTGGATGAGAATTTACATAAGCTACAGCAGTACGGCTTTGCTCTGTATCTCTGCAAACAAAAGAAAAACATCCACTTAGAAACTCCTGCGCCACTGGTATCTGTTTAAATTCACACTATCACCTGTCAAAAATGCCTTCATTGGATGTACAGCATGTATCTTCTCAGTTTCTTCTGGTTTTGAAAAGCATATTTCAAGATGACATATTTCAGGGGAGAAACATTTGTGACTTTTTTGTTTCATTATAATTTACTAAGAAGCCTTAAATGAGTTGACTTCTATCCTAGTTCACAAGAAGTCATTCCAAAGCCCGCCTGTTTTTAAATACAGGAATCACAGAACAAGCCAGGAAAAAATTATATTTCCACTTGTATGCACATAGAAGCTTAGCCTTAGGAATTAGGAATAGCACCCCTTTTAATACAACACTTAAAGAGCTTTATTTACTTCAGGGCCAGCTCCTATCTACTGGACAAAAAGAGAAAAGACAGAATAGGCATTTTTTTCTGTATTACAACAGCCTATTCTTCACTAAAAACTTCCAGATGTACCTTCCCAGCAAAGCCCTTAACAACTGATTTTTTTAAGAACATTCTTTTGGAGCGAAAATAACAGAAAGTAGTAAAACCCCCCTTTATGATAAAGCAGCAATGTATTAACTCACAAATACAATTTATATTAACTCACACATTCTGGGCATCCCATCACAGTAATTTTTTAGGAAATTTACTCAAAAATGCTCAGTATAGAGCATACACATTCTTCTCAGGAAAGCATTTTAACTGCTTAAGAACACTTTTATCTTGCACTAAGCAGTGGTTTGTGCCCTCAGTTGTATGTCATATGACAGCACTGCTTTTCATATCCATATGAACATTATTTGTTCCTTCTGAAAAACTGGTAGCCCCATCAACCATTTTATCATCTTCCCAGGAAGTTAACCCTGGCTCCTGCCAAAAACTACAGAATCAGTCACAGCAACATCCATGTGACAAATCTGCACTCCCAAAATCTAGTGGAATCTGTCTGCTCCCTTAGACATGTTTTTTCACCTCACTGATTTCTGCCCTCATGAAACAGAACCCAAAGGGAACAAACTGTTCTGCCACTACAGCATCCAGCCCAGTTAGACCACCCACATACATCACACTGACACACCATGAAGAACAGTAACACAACACGTGCAGGGTTTGTGGGTTTTTTGCCATGCAAAAAAACCTGCCATGTAGGTTACAGTCAGCCATCTACAGACAACAGACAGCCCAGACAGCCATCTACTAGCAGTACTAGGAGAGGCTCCTGATGATAACCAAAATCTAAGCTCCAAATTCAAAGTCAGACAGTGCCACTGGCTGACTAAAGCTGCTGAAGAAGCACACTGCTAAGCTATCACTGAATTATCCTCTATTAGACACCTTCAGGTGTCTAATCTCAGCTGCCACTAAATAGTAACAAAGCAAATTAGCAGATGCATCAATCTTGAAGTATCCCATCTGAAGAAAGGCCACTGACACTACTGAACTAATGAAGCACACAGAACATTACTAGAAGATATGCCTCACTATTTCTGAAGGAGTAAAATGACAAAGTAAAAATTCCAAACAATTCTCTTTCAGCAGAACAGAAGCATGTGGAAGTATGCTGCTTTGATATTCTCCGTATGAAACAAAGCTCTTCCACACAAACACTTTACAAACTATTCTGCCTGCATGTTCTCCTTGCATAATCATCTGCTTTTTCTGTTCATAAGTACACCAATGGCATGTCAGTTTTATAGAAAATTAGACAAGAATTACAAGAATTACAAGCCACTCAGGAAAAACAAAGCATCTTGGAGATAGACCAACACAACCTTCAACTGTAAAAGTGAAGCCAGTAGAAGACTTATTAGAGACATTGTGGTAAACTCAGTTAGTCCTCCTTCAAAGCACCTACCCCAGAACATAGTAACACTTTCTGTTGTGTAGTTCCACATTCCCCACAACCTAGGATCATGCAGAAAGACAGGACAGCCTCCAAAAACAACATTCTTCCAGAATTGTTAAAGTCTCCCTAAAAACAGTATGAACGGCAGAAGCCACCAACTTCATTTACATAGATATCTTCTCCAGCCTACTGAGTTTACAGGAGGAAACAATTTATTTTCCCCTTATGGCAACAACTTTGGAATAGAACATCCCGAAGGGCCAACTTCTTTTCTCCCAAATCTAGGCAGCATGATACGTGAAGGATATACATTAATAAACCAAAATTATTTAAATACAATGGATAGGCACAAGGTTAGTATCCAAAAGACACAGTTTGCCAAATCTGTTCCACAGCAACATGTTATCAACTCCACACTCAATTTCATTGACAGGTCTTCCGTAAGGAGGCAATGGGGGGCTCCAAGACTCTTCAGCAAGACTGAGATGTCTAACTTTTTTTTCTGGACATACCCCTCTGCTCTATAGACAATATCTTAGAAACTCGCTACTATATAAAATTATAGAATTGTTCACCTCAACTCTGCCTTTCTTGTAGAGTCGAGCTATACAGAACTAAAAGCTGTTCCACTAACATAAATCTAACTGGAGAGTTTTCCAGTGCCATCCCATACCAAGCCACTAATGATTTCATCTTAATCCACTTGCATCTACACAATCACATTTTCACCCTTCCAATGAAACAGGAGCCATGTTGTACACAAGACCATGCTAAGACTACACATTAGGTTAGGCTAAAAAGGCAGAACATTAGTGTGACACCTTAAACACTGATGTTCAGGGTTGTATCCTTAAAGACTGCAAATGGTAACTGAAGTCCGCATAACCAGCTGCATTACAGGGAAAAACAAGCAGGAAGTGTAAGATTAATAATAGTACTTGGAAAACAAATATTAAAGCTATTTTTTCCCATTAAAAAGCTGCATTCCAATTTCTAAAAACTGTGAAATTCAGCAGCTCCACCCAACACGTTTACCCAGAATTTGTGTCACAAACATACATACCTTCCTTTTGCCCACAGGCTCCCAAGGAGAGACATCACTCCATGAAGTGTTACAAAAGTAGTTTTCACCTGCATCAAAACTTTTAAGATTCTAAAAGTAAAATAAAAACAAGAAATGAAAACAAGGTTTCTGCAGTCTTTTCTGAATATAAGGAAATTCCCAATAGGAAATAAGAAAAAATAAAAAAGAAAACCCAAACAAAGAGAGGATGACTTGGAAGTCCCAAAATTTTGTTCAAAGAAATTACTTCTTTGACCATCTTTATTTTACCTCAAATATTTGTTCATATGACTACCTGGCAATACAGTGAGAATTTTGAACATTTCATAGTTACTGAAAATACTATAGGGAGTGAAAATGTTAACACTCAAATTCCACTGCTTCCAGCCAAGTTCACAGTAAACACTCCAAGTATTTTTCCCTTCTACCTTCCTCCTCCTTCATTGGTAATATTTCATTGCTTACTTTCATTTATTAACTTACCATGACCATTTAGAACAGGTTTTAGTATTAAATTTGCATAGCACTGTTATACTTTTAACTTGGAAAACCAAAACACATTCACAGAATCTGATTTCAAAGAGCTGTTTTTCCCGAAGCTGCAAAAGCAACAATATTACTGTGCCTGCATCAACTGTATCAGGCAAAGCAACTGTCCTTTACAGCCTTCTTCTAATTTATCAGAGAAGCTCACATCCCCCAAGACAAAGACAGTTACTATCCTAAGAATACTAAGTTCATCTCTAGATTTCTAAGACCCACACATATTTAAACACAAGCTTCATGGGACAAAAAAACAAACAAACCAAAAACAACAACGAACAAATGAACAAAAAAACACCCACTTAGATTCCTAGTTACTGGGCATTTCTGAAGACCCTAAACTCGATTCAACAGCACACCAGAATGCCTTGAATGAAACACAGGCTACAAATGCAGGCTTTACCCATAGAAAACTTGCATCTCTTCCCCCCTCACATTCTTCCCTTTCATAAATCCCTCTTCACTCAAAACTCTGTAGATACTTAGAAAAGGCATGATTTCCAACTCTGCACCAAACCCCACTGCAAGAGCAGAAGTAGATAATAAATAACATTTAAGATCAGATAACCTTATGAAAGGAGTGAAATTCATAAATCTAATCGCTTGTGTATGTGAAATTTAGCAGCAACACAGAATATAGTCAGGAACAAGGACAAAGCAAGCTTCAACAATCAAACAACTACAGAATCCTCCTTAATGCAAGCGCTTGTCTACACTAGGCTCTTGTCCATTTGCACCATGCAAATTTGAGCATTCCTGTGTGTTCAGCAGATTACAGTAAAATAGAACATCATGCCAGTGATAATCTGATTTTAACTTCATTATTCAAGAATGCAGCTAAGTCTCCAATACGCTGTCTACCTTTTCAACTGCCACCTACGCTCAGAGAGAATCCAGAAAAGCTCGGGGCAATAATAAACAAATCCCTTGCAATCTCACCAACACCTAGACACTGAATGAGTAATTTATTTGCCCTCCAACGAATCCTAAAAAAACCCCCAAGCAAACAAAAAAACCACCCCCCCCAAAAAAACCAACCAAACAAAAACCAACCAAAAACCACAAACAAACAAAAACCAACCAAAAAAAACCCCCACACAAAACCCACAGGAATCTTAGAAAGAACTCCTTGCATAGAACAAGAGAAATCCGAGAACTTTAGAGAACTACTTTTGACAGAGAAAATGGAGGCATGAGATTTACTAAAACTTTTTCAGCTGAACATGCTGGAGTGAACTACACACTGTTAAAAAAAAGGCTTCTTAAAGTTTATGGCTTATCTGAAACTTACTGGTTTTGGTTTGAGAGACAGGCTCCTACACTTAAACACCAGATTCCTACAAATCAAACACACATAATACATCTAGGTAATTTTGCTGAAACGGCTATTTCCTACAGAGGAATATCTACTAATAAAAATAACCATTCTTATCAATACAATTAGTCAGTGGTACAAATGGCTGCTGTGAGCACTTGCTTTAAATAGAGATCTACAAATTAGTTATGCCCTTTCCACATTTCTCACTTCCAGGAGGGGATGAAAACAGAAGAGAAAGGTAAAAAGAAAGGAACAAAGCCATCAGAGAAGCCTGACTAATCCTGATGCATAACAGGTATTTTTAAGTTAAATAGAAAAACATTTTTAAACTAAGAATTGTTCTCCCTTCTGTATTAAAACTATCACAGTTTTCCATAACAAAAACATAAAAAGCTGAGAGTTTAAATGATGACACAGAACCATAGAACAGAATCATGGAATGGTTTGGGTTGGAAAGGACTCCACAATCATCTAGTTCCAGCCCCCCCGTCGTGGACAAGGATGCCACTAACTAAACCACGTTGCCCAGAGCCCCATCCAACCTGGCCTTAAACACTGCCAGGTATCGGGCATCCACAGCTCCTCTGAGTAACTGTGCCAGTGCCTCAGTACCCTCTGAATAAAGAATTTCTTCCTAACATCTAATTTAAATCTACCCTGTCTCAGTTCAAAACATTGCTCCCCCTTGTCCCGTCGCTCCTTTTTATGAGCCCCCTACAGGTACTGCAGGACTGCAATTAAGTCTCCCCAAAGCCTTCTCTTCTCCAGGCTGAAAACCCCAGCTCTCTCAGCATGTCTTCAGCTTCACAGCAGAGGTGCCCGAGCCCTCTGATCACCTTCATGGCCCTAAAGATCACAATATGTTAGAAAAGCTGAAAGAGTTTATTAAAGGAAAACCTCTGACCTTACAGTCTATTTAAACACAGTACTTGGAGAATCAAAGCAGTGTTCCAGCCAAAATGATCATGTTTTCTTCCTAGCAGAGATCAATTAGCCTAAAAACTAACCCATTTGGTCTCTAAGCTACAGTGAGGTACTAGTCATACATAATATTCCTTCATCTTCCTCACAAACATTATCACGCTTTATTACAACAGTGCAAGACCAATTTTAAGACCAGATGCAGGAAACAAAAGCTAAAACTTAAGGCAACATTAGCATATCATATTTCAATCCATTTCTTACATTGTCCAGATCTTTCATAAAGAGCCCAGAAAACAATCTCAATATTTGAGAAAACAAACAAACTTTAGGCACTTCCCACTAGATGGTCTTCAAGGTCCCTTCAAACCCAGGCCCTTCTATGATTCTAAGTTTTGTTAAAATCTCACACATCCCATGTTACCAAAAAGAAATACCACCATCATATGGAACCAAGTACAAATCAAGCTATAAAAAACATTTTTCTACTGCTAAAGTTGTACCAAAATCAGCCACAGATTACGTAGAAAAAGCAAACTGAAGTTATGAACTTGGTTGAGGGAGAATTATTTGTAAAAAAAACCCTAATACGGTATTTTTGGCCCAAATTTCATAGAGGTTTTTCCACAGTGGAAATGCCTGCCCGGTTTCCCACCACCACCAGTTACTAAAAATGAAGCAAAACCAACTAAATGCACATTATATATACCCCCAAAAACCCAATCAAATACAAAACAACTTATTACTTATTTACCAATAAAGTCCATGCAACAAAGAGACTGCAAGCAACTTCATAGTAAATATCTGTCACCATCAAAACACTCCTACTTCAAATGGTCAAGACAGACCCAGCTTCTGAGTTAGAAGCGTGATTACAGAACAGTATTAACAAAACAAAAACAGCAAGTAAATGGAAATTACTAGACATTGTAATTTTCCTTGAGCTATTACAACATTTAGATATATACAACACTGTTCAACTGCAATAACAAAGAATGTTCCAAAATCAATTATGTATGTAGTCTTGAACAATTTTTTTTCCAGTTACTTGGAGTTTCAGAAAGAAACCACCACAAAAGACACAATAGCACCCTTATAGAGTGTTCGGCCTACTTTAGTACTGCCATACAGAAGCAGAAGCAATCAACCTCTTAACTTTGGTCAACATCAAGTTGTGAATATACTCAACAGCCAAAAAAAAAAAAAAAGCCTATGCACCAACTCACTGAAATACATTATTGTTAAGAAATGGAGTTACATTGCTGTGTTTGCACCTTTTCTGAAATTAGGCTTGTCAATCTCATGGTGCACATTATTCCTGACTGACGCACAAAATTTTCTTCTGAAAGTGGCAACAGTGCTACTAGGTCTATATTAATCGCCCCAGTACACTGCACATACTTTTTTAAGATGCAGAACCAAACTAAAACTCAATAAGACCATTTTGGTATTCTTCACTAGACACAAAGTTTAAAGGCTTATCCATTTTCAGAAACACTGATGATTTGTATGTCCCTTCAGAGCCTTGCCCTTGATATGTGATGGGATGTCTCTGAGGAGACTCAAGTCCTCATCAACTTGAGATTTTAAAAGAATTGAAAAAAGTTGCTGCATAGCACACAAATAACAATTCATTAGTCTGTGGTATTCTTTTCCTGAAGCTGTACTGTTTCCTTGTTGAAACATTACTAAGAGAATATGCGGCACCATCTATGACACATCTTTTTAAGAAATACACCCTCTTGCACTGTTATATACTAACACACTAAATTCCTGCCCAGAGTATGAGCAGTCAGTAATGAGTAACCCCTGAAGCAAGGACCCTCCAAAAAGATCTATGGCAGAGGAGCATCATATACATACCAAAAAGTGAAATATTTGTCAGGAATTTACATTTCAGATTCGTTTACACTCTTTCAAATGCTTTACCTTCAACAATTCCCTGCAGCTGTCAAGCCCAAGATCCACAAGAATGTCCTTCACCTTTTTTCGAGCCTTCCTTATATTCTCAAGGTTTTGAACAGGAATTTGAAACATTTTGCACTTTTCCTGGGGGAAAAAAAAACACAACAACCAAAAAATAAAGAAAAAAGAAAAAAAAATGAAGAGGATAAATAAAAAAAGAACTAAAAAAGGGAGGAAATACTTGAACACAGGCACTTGCATTTAACAGTGTTAAAATAAGAATTAAAATCTGAAAAATCACAGAACAGAAATATTTATGTTAGAAAAGACCTCTAAGATCACTGAGTCCACATTAATCCACCACAGTCAGTGCACCATTAACCATGCCTCTCATCACAACACCTATGTGTCTTTTAAATGCCTCCAGGAATGGGGACTGAACTACTTCCCTTGCCAGCCCATTCTAGTGCTTGGCAACCCTTTTACTGAAGAAGATTTTCCTAATACCCCATTTAAACCTTCCCTGATAAAACTTGCTCTTGTCCTGTCACTTGCTACTTGGGGGAAGAGATCAACCCCTCCACCTGGCTACAGCCTACTTCCAGGCAGTTGTAGAGAGCAATAAGGTCTCCCCTGAGCCTGCTTTCCTGCAGGCTAAATAGCCCCAGCTCCCTCAGCCACTCCTCATTGGACTTGTGCTCCAGACCCTTCCCCAGCTTCACTGCCCTTCTCAGAACTCACTCCACCTGCTCAATGTCTTGAGGTGAGGCCTCACCAGTGCTGAGTGCACAGTCCAACACTGCCCCAGTCCTGCTGGACCCACTGTTGCTAATATGGGCCAAGATGTCATTTCTTAAATATGAAAACACAAAATCCTTAAGCCAAAGAAGTGGGCTCAGGAATATTTTCCAGTAGATCACTTGACTGATTTTGGAGGAAACACAATCTAAGGCGGAGGTGGGGGGGGGGCGGCGCAAAAAACTCTTTATATTTCTTCTACCTACAGAAAATTCCAAATTTTTCTTTCAGATGTCCTTGTGTCTACATGGCAGAAATACTGGTTTTGTAGGGTTTTTGTAAAAAAACATGAACACCAGAATTTTATAAAGTTCTATTCAGAAAATTACTGTCATTATCATTTAGGAATGAGAAATTCAACACCTTTCAACTTGAATGTTAGCATCAAGATGAGAAGTCTTTTTGATAATTTTGTCTGCTGTCATGCATATACATGCTTAAAGTATGATTGATAGTAAAATCTAGATTTCCTGTAGAATTTTCTACTTCTGTAAACTTGTATGGTATCCCCATTGGCTCAGCTTTAGAAGTATGTCAGCCTTTGTCAACTCCTTCCTAGATTACAGCAAGATGCAATTTAGACTGAGCTTTAAGATAAACTACAAAGGACACAGAATGCAAAACCTAACCCTAAGCCTGCACTGAAAAAGGTTACTGGAAGTTTCTTCAGTATTTGGTGTTTAAGCAGCTGACAGAGGACCCAGGAGCATTTACAACATCTTAGTCCTTATTGCTAAATAATTTATCCATCCAGGACACACTTGAACAGGAAAAAGAAAAAAAAACATAAAAATAAAGGAAATCCCAAGACAGTTCTTCAGCACAGACAGTCTCAAATGTCATGAACAGCTGTATTTTACCAAAAAAAAAGCAAGCTCCCTGCCAATGCAAAAGTTCTTCTTCGAATCATAAGACTTTAATGCAACAGCTGCAAAATCCCCTTGCTCATAAGACACCAGCTGCAAGCTAAGCCTCAAAAAAAAAGAAAAAACAAACCCAAAAAGCCACAAAAAACCAACCAAAGAAAACTCAAACAACAACAAAAAAAACCCCAAACAAACAAAAAAACACCCCCACCAACCATATTAAAAAATGTTCTAGTCTGCACGTAACCCCCCAAACCTTACTTTATGTACAAAATATACAACTGAGGGGTTTATAATTAAAATTTAAACAACTCACATACTATTCTTCACTTCTTCTCCCCCAAAAGGAAAGGTGTGTAGAGAGAAATGGAGAGGGAACCCCATTTGACAGACGCTAGTCTTGTTTTCTAATGTTTTTTATCACCAAGAAGTCCAGAAGACATTCTGATACCATTGGGAGAGGTGTAGAACAGGAACCTATACAGAATAGAATAAATCAGAGTAACTGGTCTGGCATTCTCTCAAAATGCAATGAGCAAATATTTGACATAAAATACTCTCTTCAAAGTGAAGTCCACCAGGAATTTGCAGAACACCTAGGTAAAGCTTTAAGATCAGTCCCTCTGTGACAACAGGTTATGCACGTTGACCCCATGTTCCAGTACAGGTAACAACAAAGCTAACTGGACACCACCATGCCCAGACCAGCCAGAAGGAGATGTGGTTCAATACATTAGACTCCACTGGAAACAGTTCCCTCATCTCAGTCCTTCAACTCATACACTGATGCTACTGAAGAAGGTGAAGCATGCATTTGTTGAGGTGTTTCTAGCTCACAAATAAGAAACAGTCTACAAGGTGCAGTATGCAACATCCATGTACCTCAACAGTTTTCTTAACCAGCAATCATTCTGAAACCGTTAATGCAGGAGAAAGAAAGAAATAAAATTATTAATCATCCTGAAATTATTAATCCAGGAGAAAGAAAAACACACCAAAACCCCCACTACAACAGAAAAAAATATAAAATATAAAATATAAATTACTTCCCAGTTTTCAAGTAGTTGGTCTTCAATCCAAAGGCCACCACGTGCAATCACGTGCTATCAGTGTTATTCAGCAAGTATTTAAACAACCTTATTGAAAGTAAGGATCTTAAAGGACCTCACACGAGAATCACAGAATGACAAAATGGTTTGGGTGGGAATGGACCCTAAAGACCATCTCGTTCCAGACCACCTCCCACGCTCAAAGCCCCATCCAGCCTGGCCTTGAACATTTGCAGGGATGGGGCATCCACACCTTCTCTGGAAAACCTCTGCTAGTGCCTCACCATGCTCATACTTTCTAAATCTACCCTCTTGGAGTCTCTCTATCCATTAAAGCAGCACTGCCCCACCATAAAGGTCACAAAAGATCAACCTTCCAACCTTTAAGCCCTCAGTTTAATTTCTTGACTATTATGCAGTTTATTATCCACATTTTCATACTAATAATTTATTTTTCTTATATTTTGGGCATTCTTCAAGCTTTAGTTTGCACTTTGGTTCCACTTGCATTTGTTGGTCCAACAAATTCAACATGAAAGGACTACAGTAAAACTGAACTAAGGTTACCAAGAATCTTGATCATTTTATCATGCTGCCTATGTAAAAGACAAAAAATTATCCTTCATTGCTTTTAATTGCTGTTTTCAAAAAACCTGATAATCCACTGAGTTTTCAGATTTAGTACCATTTCATAAACAGAACCAAGGCAAGTTTTTAGTAAAACAAAAGAATAATTTTAGCAGGTGATGTCTCAAATTCAGTTCTAAGAAGGCCACTCAATTCTTGCTAAGGCATTTTAGCCATGAAGCCATTCTTGCATTTGTTGCTTGTTTAGATAACATCTCCATATTGATACACACAGTGGAGCCTTATTCAACACTACAGGTTCCTTTCATTTCTACATTTGTTATCATAGATCGTAACCGCCAACTAACTACATTTGGCTTTACAAAGATCACAAATGCAAGTCTCTCCTTCCAGCAGTACTGCAGTACTAGCCTAAAAGATAGTAACAGTCTGCACAGTATCTCAGTAGTCAAAGACACCAGTTTACAAACTATCTTTTACTATCATTTCTCTGCATTGAAAAAAAGCAAAAATACTAACACTGCACCTCCTCAAAGTGAGAAGTCATCACAAAATGCCAAGTTCCCTTCATTCTACTTCTTAGAACCATTCTCATTCACCTTGGAAGGAACCTCCGGGGGACACCCAATCCAGCTTCCTATAGGCAGGCTCAAACATTAATTGCAGTCAGGGCACTCCGCTTTGGCCAGTCAGGTTTGGCAGCCTCTCTGGGCAACCTCCTCCAGTGACAGACTATTCACACTGAGAGCTTTTTTCCTTACACGAAATCCGCACCACTTTCGTGTTCCTACGGGAAGTAGGCATTTGCAAGCACATTAAAACGGAGTTGGCATGGAGCTGGCACAAGGAAGATGCACATATGTGCTTTCAATGGACATGCAAATACTTCCAGCAAAATCCAGTCAACTAGATAATCGGGCATTTCTAAAGTTTTCAGGAAAAGAGGGATGTTAGAAGATCCCCAGAGAAAATGGCCATAATGTAACCCCTTTAGACACCAGGTAATCCGTACAGAAGCAAGATCTCCGGATGTGTTCCTAAGTGGTTGGCCTTCTCTAGTCTGCTGTCAAAGAACTGTTTTGAGCAGGGAAATTATTAAAGACTTATGGAACTTTGTCCTTTCACAGTATCCACCTTGGAAATTGAGTAATTCTTAGTTTCTGTAACTTTTATCTAGTAACTGTCATTAGCAACTGAGAAAGAGATTTTAATCAAGACTGTGATCTTTTAAAAAGGTTTGTACCTTTTACAGGACCTTTATAAAAGTTAATAGGTTTGGAACATTTGGGTTGGACTATTTTGAAAGGTTTGTTTACCAACTTGCATTTCAGCAGTTATCAGAACTGACAAGCACCGATAAAGAATTATTTTAATTATATTAAACTCATTAGAAGTTGACAATTCAGTATTAGTTCAGAAAACAAGAAAAACTGCTTCACTCCTCAAAGTGGAATGAAAGCATGCAATCTATTTCTAAGAATTCAAGGAACGGGAACACTGGATGGCTGAGAGCAGCTAGGAGGACAGGCATACTAAGAAACTGCCTAGAAGAATGCGAACTTGGCTTGGCAATGCCACATTTTAACTTCACCAATTTTGTTTTGCTTCTGATAAGCTTACAAGTCCTCTAAGAAGTCACACCTGGGTATCTGCTCAACCACACATTACATGGTCAGTTCCATTTCCTGGACTCTTATCTCTGCCTTCTGAAAGAGACTTAACCAGATTTACAAGTACATCGGCACCATCAAAGCATTTCCAGCCTATGGAGGGAGAGAGAAGAAAGCTTCCAAAAGGAAAAAAGTAGATTGATTAGAATGGATGCTATTCTTGTTCATCATTTAATCTGTAGTAATTCAAAATATATTCTAATGAAACTTATGAAGAGCAGTTCTGGTCAACAAAGTAGTTCCTCTTTATAGTCTTATATTCAAATTTCTATCCAAGGGCAACTTGACAGAAATCTCAGGTAAGAAAAAAATTTTACTCTTCTTTGTCCAGCTATATCAGAAACCTCTGGGCATTTCAAATCATAGATCTCTTAGAGTCACAATAATTCAGCTCTTTTCATGGCTATAAATCACATGCCTGTTATAAAGGTAATCTTGCCCAACACCAAGATGCTGATCATTCAACAGCTGCTAACACAACGAGCAGTAAGGTGTGTGATGACACAGATGAAGATGCAGCACAACAACCTGCATCTTACCTAATAAATCAAAGCAAATTTAGACCACTAACTTCATCTGCTGTTGTTTAAATAACTATTGTGATGATTCACCAGCACACAACCAAGTCCCTGCTACCCAAGACTGGCGAGAAGATATGAAGGGACACTACCATGAAGGGACACTACCATTTAAATTCATGGAGCCTTCTTAATGCACTCACACAATGCTTTGACTCCCCTGGGAGTCCCTTCTGGGCACAGGCCAGAACCTGAACCCAACAGGATCCAAGTTCATCCTAGGTGATGTAAGCATCTGCATGGAGCACACGCAAATCCTGCAGAATCTGTCAGCCCCATGTGTATGCAAGCAGAAGAGTCACACCCCAAGTGCAGCTATTCCAGGAAGAAGTACCACTGCGTTTGTGCTGCACTCATCAGCTTCATGTGACTCCAAAACATTGCACTTTACAAATGCACACAACAGTCTACAGCACAAATAATCCAAAATCTTAACAAGTGAGAAAGAGAGCAGAACTGGAAAAAAAAAAACAAAAAACCCAGGGCTGTGCAACAGGTTTCAGAAGGACTAAAGCATTCAAACACAAACCAGCTCCACTAGCACTCAGTAAGACTTAGCCCTAATCCAGGAGTTCCCAATGGAAAAACATAAGGCCTAACAAAACTGTGTGTGCTCTTCCTTGTTGCTAAAGATTTACTGTGACTTGTGGGGGATGTTGTTTTTTACAAAACTTCCATGAAACAAACCACAGAAATTATTACAGCTTATCAGATACAGTGTACCTTACAATAGGTCTTATTACAGCTTATAATACACTTTATTTCTTACCCAGTTCCTCTAAATACTGTGCTAAAGAAATTCCCCTTTTTCGATCAAAATTTAAGAGAAATTTTATTAAAAGGAGCACTAGGATTTCTGGAATATAGATTTGATATCCCAAGAGTCTTTTTAAGTATTTCGTTACATGTCCTTACAACTGTTTTTTAGAAACACAGATTTTTTTGACAGAAAACCGTTAAGGGCAACAACCAGTTTCCCCCCAGTAATTTACCCATCAGAATTTTATCAGCTGAAAGTGAGTTGTTCATAACTTTGACAGCACAGGACTCTGAACCGCTGCAGCAGGAGTCAGACACGTGTCTTTTATTCCGTTTACAAATCAGGACAACTGGAACTCCCCATTACCTGCTCTCGACCACGAAGCAAGCGGACTCAAACGGTTCTCATGGCTTGCATTGTTTGGGTTGTGTTTGTTTACATTATTCATAAACTTTTTTTTCTAAACGTTTGCATTGTTGAGGCACCACAAGGATATTCAACGCAATTTTGCATCCCGTTAACTGCAATTCCATTAACCAATTCCATTAATTGGTGATGAAGTGCTGGTTCCGTACGTGAGCCATTCCTGCCCATGCTACTGCTTGCCACAAACTGTTTCAAATTAAAACAATTAATTAAAAGTACTTAATATTATCCATCCACAGACTTCAAAGCAAGCTATTAAGCTGGTTCCTTAGACACTCCATCGCTGAAGTGCGACCTGGAATTAAATAACAAACACGCAAGAAGCGCGGTAATAACGAGCTGTTCACAGCCCGCAGTGGCGGCGAGGGAGCGGGGGAGTATCCCCGTGTAAGACGCCTCACATGATGGGACCCGGCCGGACCCGTCCCGTCCCTCCCCGCCAGCTCGGGGAAGCCGCTCCGAGCTCGCAGCGCCCGTCGACCGAAAGCGCCCAGCCACCAGGGCGGTCGCCGCCCGCCGCCCCGCCCCGCCGCACGTACCCGGCCGGGCTGCAGGGGGAGTCCCCGCCGCTGCTGCTCCTCCTCCTGCTCTTGCTCCCGCTCCTCCTCCTCCTACGGCCACGGCCGCCGCCGCCCGCCGCAGTCCCGCACCGCCGCCACCCGCCGCTCACGGCTTCAGCTCTGCCCCCAGCACTGCCCCCAGAGCTGCCGCCGGTGCCGCCGCTCCCGCGGCCCCGCCCCGCGGCCCCGCCTCCCGGCCCGGCGGCGCGGCCGCGCTCGGTGCGTGCCCGGGCGCCCCGCGCGCACGTCGCCCCGCGCTCGCCTCCCTCAGCGCCCGCCACCCGCGCCGCCGCCCGCGCCGCATCAACCGCCAGAAAGAGAAAATGGCGCTCGATCTGGCAGAGGAAGTGACGTCGAGGCTCATTTGCATGCCAGGCGGCCAGCCAATGGGGAGAGACTCGGCCAGCGTTCCCATTGGCTCTCTGGATGGGATGGGCGGGGCCGAGGGCGGGACCTCAGGTGGGGGCGTGGCCCAGCCTGGAGCTCACCTGCACTCCTTCACACCTCTAAGGGGCAGCACTGAGTGCTCTCGCGAGAGCTGTGACATCACCCCAGGGAGGAGCCTGATGAGACCATGCCCATCACGTGAGGTTGCCACGTGACCACCCAGCACTGGGCTGCATGGGATGATGGGTGGAGCCTCATTTCCATGCACTGCATTCTAGAGGCCCCACCACCCTTACTGGCCAATGAGGCAAGGCGAGGCCTGGCGGGAAGGCTCCTCATTGGCGGCGCTCCTGTGGGCGGGGGTCGCATACCTTGGTGCCATGGTGGGGCTGGGTTGGGGTTCCTGGGCCTGGGCCAGCAGGGGCATGGGGCAGGACCTGGGCATGGGGCCCCTCTGGCAACGCCATCCAGGAGTGTGGCACTGCCACACCCATGGCGCTGGAAGGCTCTGAGGTATGATGGAAGACACGTGTCTACCAGACCTTTCCACGTCTGTCCGCTAACGCAGTTCTTGCTCTTCCCATGATGGCAGATGGTTTCTGATGGACACAAGATGCAAACAGAGCCAATACCCTGTGTGGATAGGCAACAGCTATACCACAAGGACCAAGACAAGTGGCCACAGCAGCAGGATAGGTGGCCCTCCACCACCAAGACCCCTGGTGTGGCTCTGCCACCAGAGCTGGCAGGAGGCCAGTCATGGCAAGAGACCGTATAGGATCATGCTGGATCCCATTCTTGGCACATCAGGACCTTCTCCCTGCATTCCTACCATCTTCCTGGCACAGCTCTCAGTCTTGCCCACAAGGTTGACTTGGCTTTGCTCAGGCCGTTCCCAATAGCTTCACAAACTAATGACTTCAACTACAGATTCCCAAAGTGTTCACCATGTGAGTGAGACACTCATCAATGGAAGCCAAGGGAGATTTTGCCAAGGGCCTGGGCAGCCATGCAGTTTCACTGTTGGCCTACACACAGCTCACATACAGGTCAATATGTTGGCCAGTGCACTCAACGCCTGTGAAGGCCTCAGCAGCAAACTGACTAGTATCTTCTCAAAAAATAATACAAATCAAACATTCACTTTGGCAGAAAAGTATTCTTTTTTTATTTTTTGCAGCAGCGGCCACAAATTTTATTTACCTTGGTAGTCAACGGTCCAATAAGTACATTGAAATGCAATTAGTTCTTTTTTTTTTTTTCCTGTTAGTACGTTGCTTAGCCATGTACTTTCAGCACCAGTGTTTACACAGTAAGGTTGCAGGTAAAAGCATTTACAGGAAAAAGGGGCAGCCATCCATGAAAGAGAAATTATTCATAGTAGATGGACCACACTATAAAAAATTGTTACTACACAGTGCAAGGAGGGATATGTCCCACTTAGTTTAATGGTTGCACTTAAAATAAAAGTATTAACTTCTGTCTAATAATTCATAAAATATAATAATTGAACATGGCGCTGCCAGTATGTAAATGCCAATGGCTCCCACATTATCAACAACATAAGACTTTGATTGCTACAGACTCAATAATTGCAAAGTGTTTCAGACAATGAATGTGTTGAAGAGATTAAGCAAAAGGTTAAAAGAAAACACTTGTGAAAGGATTTTTCATGGCTGAACATTCCAGCAAAACCGTGGGATATGTCCTCATTTTCACAGAACCCCGGGATGGTTGAGTTGGGAAAGGACCTCAGGAGGCTGTCTGGTCCAACCCCACACTGCACATGGGACAGTTGCCCAGGGTCGTGTCCAGGTGACTTTTGAGATCAACAAAAGTGTTTTCTATCAGGTGGTAAAAATGGGAGCTACTTTATAAAGGGGGCAAATTAAATGTAGCCACATAATAAATTTAGTTGTAAATCTGTTACCTGTTTATCGCCAGCTGCCGAATCCTGCAGTGTGCTCAGCAAAATTTGGTCATGTTTCAATCAGGCAGAGTTGGCACTGATTGACTTGGGAAAGGAGGTTACATTTTCACATTGTGGGGACTGGCATTGAACTGTAGACATTGGAAGTGGGTTCGTCAGCCACCAGCCAAGTGCACAAGACTTTCCAAAGTGAAACCTTTGACCAGGCTTCATATTCCTTCCCTCGTAAAAAACAAAACAAAACAAAAACACAAGAAGGACAGCAACATGCAAAATCAATTCAGGAAGAGGATTTGGAAGAACAAAAATGGACCAGGTTAAGAGGGAGGAGCAATGTATGTATTCGCTTTTCCTGAAACAACAATTTCACAGTATAAAAATAAGTGGGCTTGGGGACAACAGAGTGAAGTCAGAAACACACAATGTGAAGAAGAGTAAACTAGTTAAAAAATCAGGTTTTCTTAGATAAAAGTAATAGTTTTGATCAATCAAATCCAATGGATTAGTCATTTTCTTTGGGCATGTATTTGAAGATTAGTACTTCTCCAACTAGAGGTCATCAAGAAATTTGGTGAATGTAACTTTGCTGTCATATGAGAGTTAAATATTTGTTTAGACACCTTAACAGGTTACATTTAATAGTAACATATTAAGCAATATTTTTGCTCATACTGTTGGGCAGTTTAGGTCAGGAGGAAGTGACAACAGCAAGAGACTGCTTTGGCAGGTCATAGTGACTTGTGCCTTAGCCCTGTCCTCCTTCCTGTGTGCGAAATTCACAGTTTAAGCTCTTCCCATTATCTGTCTCCAAACAGAAAAGAGCACCCACCTGCAGGTGTACAGCCAACAGGTAGGTTGGCAAAAGGCACTCCTCAGAGTCTATAGGAGAGTCAGGAGAATTAACTTTTAAAGCTGCCTTCCAGGTCCCAGAGTGAGATCCCAAACCAGTACTGACCTAGATGACTCTTCTGAGGAAGTGCAAGAGGATGGATGGGAGCTCTTTTTTGTAGGGATTTGCAACCAATATTTTTTTCCTTCAACTCTCTAGTCCATTTTCTACGTCAACTTATATTAATGTCTTTTTGCTTTTGGAGAAGATGCTGCAGCACATGCTGGTCTCTGTGATCATCTTTAAAACTGCATGATGAACACGTTCGTTGGTCTATTCTAGATGCTTAAGGATTAATGTAATTACTTTACAATCCCTCTTCCCAACAAGCAGAAGTTGCAAGGTCTCCCTTTGCATAGTCTCTATGTTTAATTTGCCAGAAAAAGATGTTTCATTGCTTATTGTAGTGTTGCCATGATCCTGGAGAAGCAGAAGACTTTGGAAGAGTTTCCAAAGGAGGCATGTGCCAAGCCTCTCATTGCAACCCCACTCTTTTGCTCCCTGCAGGAAACTTTCTCAAATTCCACTGAAGTCTAGAAAGACTTTTACTGAATGTTATAGCTTTTTCAAACAAGTTTTCATCATGAAAGGAGGAGCTTCTCTTCTAGAAGAAGAAAAGGAAACCAAGAAGCAAAGCACAAAGAAAAGGCAAAGAACAATGCCAGGCAAGCAGAAGTTATGCAAAAAGTAACCATATTCAAAAAGTTGTATTAGCTCAATATGAATATTTTCATATGAGAAAAATTTAAAGATTCCCGGAGAAAAAGTTTATCTCAAATACTTGTGATTCTGGCTGAAGCAATGCCACTTTTTTTGCTAACCAAAACAATGTTTATCAAGATGGCTTTATCTACAAAAAATTTAGACTTAAAATTACTGTTATACTATGGAAACTAAACTATTTGACTAAAGGAAAGATGGATCTTAAAAATCCAGGTTATCTTGTAGAAAGGAACAACAGAGAAGATTCAGACAAGAAGAAAAAGATAACTAGAAAAGAATAAAGAATCTTTCCAAGTCCATCCACTAATTAGGATCTCTGACACTAATTGACACTCAAAATTATTCAAATTAATTTTTAGTATTTCTGAATTTCAAATATTATTGGGAAATTTTCAGTTTCAGTTACATTGAAGCATTGTAGCCAAATTTGAAAAGAGCATGTCTAGGGAGATTAAATATCTCTGATTTTAAAAAATCATAACATCTGCACAGTAATGCAGAAAATCCAGTCCTTGTAGCTGCAAATATTCTACTGTAAGAATTCCACTGGAAAATACATTTCAGTCTACTTTTTATAATTTCATATGAAAATGTTTCACAAGAAAATCTTAGAAAAAAAGAATCACCAGTACGTTTGCCAACACTTTGCACATACAATTCTGATATTTTTAGATATTCTCTATTTTTAGAAGAGGAATTTAAAAACAGTTTTAACAAAATATTAGGTGTTGTCGATCTTTGTCTTTTTAATGCTAAACATCCCTTCAAGTTTGATTCAATTTTCCCTAGGTTGTTCTGGAAGTACAAAGGTGTATGTCTACCAATGCCAAAGGGAGATGACTAATTCTGTAGGAGTGCACATTTGGTTAACACAGTAGGGCTAATAAGGCTGATTAAATCCACTAGAACCTCAGTGTTTCTACATTATTTTGGACTTTATCAAACCGGAGAAAATATCAAAAGAATAAGCTGTATTTTTCTCACCTCTATTTTCTCCCTGTTCAAGTTTTACCAGGAAATAACTTTCCTATAGTGCTAGATGTCACATGCAATTTGTGTGATAAATAAGTACTTATACATGCAAATTCCTATTCACTTACTCAGCCTTTTTCCTATATTCCCCATCAGGCAGGCATTCCAAGAAAGCTATAAACCAGGATCATATAGTTTCTTTCTGAATTATGTACATATCAAGTATTTTTCTTTATTCAGAAATACTGTTTATCAAATTCTGAGAATAAATGTCACTCATATATATATTCATTCATATTCATAAACAGCCTGCCCAGAAGTATCACCTCTGCTAGCACCTCTCAGCAATAATGCAGCACTGTTATTCCAACCAGCTGAACAGACAAACTGCTTCTTCACTGAGGTCTACTCTTGCTTATGGAAAAAAATTAAAGCATATAAGTACTGTGTACCAAGACTGAGAAACTAAATTATAGAATTTTTAATTACTTAGAAGCTGTATTTAACCCAGACCTTTTAAAGAGAAATAGGGAATATCTTTATTTTTCAGCTTTGTAAGCTCTCGTGTAACTTGCCTGTCTCCCTTTCCAACATCTTTTCCTAAACAAAAATCCTGAAGACTTGTGGCAAATAATGTTTGTCCACAATCTTCCATGCTGGAATAACTATTCACTGTCTTGTGGAACTGTATTGGCACAGGAGTCAGATAACATAGGAAAGGGGGCAGAAAAATAAATTGTTTTCTAGAGAACACAAATGTGTTTTCTGATACTGACTTTTAAGCCTCTCTGTCATCCACTGAGCCAAAAGAAGCTTCTACATTTGCCCTTCTAGTGAGACACATTGTGACTTCGTGTAAATAACTTGTTCACCATCCACTCTTCTGTCTTGAATTAGGTTTTTAGAGTGATACTAATAATCAGTTACAAAGTGCAAAAACTCAACACATACTTTTATATATATATATAATAGAATCACAAATCAGCGTGGCTTGAAAGGAACCTTAATAAAGATCATCTTGTTCCAAACCTCCTCCCTTGGGCAGGGCAATTGCTTAAAGCCTCATCCAACACAGCCTTGAACACTTGCAGGAATGGGGCATCCACACCTTCTCTGGAAAACCTGTGCCAGTGCCCCACCACCCTCACAGTTAAAAATTTCTTCCTCATATCTAAGCTAAATCTACCGTCTTGGAGTCTCTGTAACCATTAGACCAGCAATGCCCAATCATAAAGGTTACAAAGTTTCAACCGTCTGAACTTATTCCCTCAAGCTCTCAGTTTAATTTCTTGATTGCTATGCAGTTTATTTCCAGATTCTTTTACTACTAATTTTGGACATTCTTCAAGCCTTAAGTTGCACTTTGTTTCTATGCATGACTACCATTCACAGGAATGGGGCATCCACATCCCTGGGAAAAACGTTCTACTGTCTCACCACCTTTACAGTAGGGAATTTCTTCTTAATATCTAATCTAAATCTACTCTCTGTCCGTTTAAAGCCATTTCCTCTTGTACTTTCACTACATGTCCTTGTAGAAAGTTCTTCTCCAGTTCCCTTTAGCCCCCTTTAGGCACCATTTATCAATTTTAAAAAACCCAGACAATGAAATTCCTTTGTATATGAATAATATCATCAGTAATTTTATCATATTGACAATCTCATGTGGTTTCAGGTGGGCAAAAGGAAAAAAATTAATTTCTTTTTGGCAGCTATCTTATAGGTGTGTAGGGGCACTTAAAGAGAAACAGTGGCCTTTTGGGGTTGAATGGCCATCTGGCCAGCCACATCCTTACCCACACAAGCATGATCAGCAACAACCTTCCTCTTTACCAAATCCCCAAAGGATTCATTTAAAAATTTAGTGACCTTTATTCACAGTCCTGGAGAGTAAAGCTTGTCCTCACAAACAGCAATACCACAAACTGCATCACATTGACCCACCAGTGTTTCACCTCTTGGAGCTTTCTCAGTGACTGGCACTTTCCCCAAGGAAACTTCTAAAATAGAAGTTATTTCTGGGTTAGGGTTAATTCTGGGTGTGGGTATTTCCTTTCCTAGGAGGAGACCAGTCCATTGCTAAAGTGACTCGACAGATTTCTGCTCTAATCTGGAAATATGGGAGTAGGAAAATGTTGCTGGAGGCATGAACAAGTCACACAGTGTGGAATTATTACTAGAATTATTGGGAAAAGATTATTGAAAGTAAAGTTATATTCACATCCTAAGAGAGGTTATAATGGTTAGGAAACTTTCAGGGTGGAATGTGGTTGGCATGTAAGGAATCTGTTCCCTGAGCAAACATAGGCTGCACCTTTAGATGTTGGCAACACTGGGGGAGCTTCATGAGCTGACCTTAGAAGAAATAGAGTGGAGGGTGGAGCAGAGTGGAGACACGACAGGCAGGCTCAGTTTTAAATCACTGCCAGTATGGAACTAAATAGTGCCCTATAGCTAAAGAACCACAGACCATCTGCCATACAAGAGATATATTGGTTGCTGAACTAGGAATTACTCATTGTAACACCAAAAATCACTTCCATCCCAAAAGCTTCCTGCCTCCTAGGTGTGACCACTGCTCACTGAGCATGTGCTCTATATTTTTCCAACCTATACCTTTAAAATGAAAATGACGAAATTCTACACCAATCGGTAACAAATATATGTATGACAAGAGCCACTCAAGCTCCACCTAAAGATAAAAAAATAGTACAATGCCTTCTTGTGCATCAGGCAAGACATTTTTGTAGGAAGGGCACACATTGTGCAAAGCCCTGGTGAAAACTCACCTATACCACTGTGGACATTTCTCATTCCTCAGGTTCAAGTAGGAGAAATTCCATCTGAGGTGAAGGCAAACAAAGACTGAAGCAGTTGAGTAAGGGCAAGGAGGGCCTATGGAATAGGACAACTAGCAAGGCAAGACAATAGCTGAGAGGGCTGTCATCACTTTCAAAAAGGATAGCAAGGATGAAGTCCAAGGAAGGAAAAAAGCTACTGAAGTGCAAGGAAAATGATGGTTAACAACACAAACCAATTCAGTACATCTTTCCAAAAGGAAAACCTCACCATCAACAGTATAGTAGCAAATGTCCCTTGGTGTATTGTGAAGAATGGTGAGGAAACCATGCATGCTCTCTATGCCTCTGGAAAGCTCATGCAGAGGAAACCAAAACCCTGTCTTTCAGCTCTCATGTCACCACAATATGCCCTTATTTACATAGTCTGAATGTACATATCCATTTTGGCACCAACATAGAAAATTACAAGCATAGTACATTCCTTCCTTTTTCAAGGCTCAAAATACTAAATCCTAAAGGAAGAAGAGACTTACCAGGCTTTTGTATAAGTTCTGAACATTTCCCCACGAATGGACGTGCACAAATAACTTTCAGAAAGATTTAAGTCACCAAGGAGCTTTGAAAGTTTTACCTTGTGGATGGATCCCATGTAAACACAGCCAACTGGGCAGCTTAGTTTCAGTGGGAAAAGGGGATATGAGGGTGATAGCAACAATGGGCTGTTTTACAGTTTGGAAATTTGCCTGACTGTGCTTTGGGCGTGGATCCAAATGTTCTAGGTTGGAAAATAACCAGCCTTTCCACCACACCTCCTGCCCCTTGTTTTTCAAAGCCCATGTTATTTCCATGGTGGTCTGTTCGCAGTGTTCATTCCAGCCAATGGAATACATATGGTTACGTTTTGGCTTTTGAGCCCGAAGTGCAGTGATGGCTCCAGGTTGAGGGAGAACAGGGCTTGGGATCTCCTGGGAGACGTGACCAGTCTGTACAGTGAAGAGACAGGTCTTGCTCACACACTCAGGGGATTTCCAGTTGCTAACACTGAGTTCAGGAAGGACATTTCCCCAGTGCAGATTGGCACTAGTCTAAGGGGTTTTTTGCCTTCCCCTTCAGCATCAAGCATGACCACTCTTCAGAGCTCTCCAGTCACTTTCTTCCAGGCTGCTCATGCACCTCGAAGATGGCCTCTTGTGCCCTACAGCTGAAGGGAAAAAGGGTTTTACCCCCCATGGTGGGCTAGCAAGTGTCTCTAGCAGGTTTTCTTGCCTTTGTCTGCAGCAATGAGCACGGCCCCTTGCCAGGGCTCCTCTGGGCCCTTACAGCTCTGTTCCTGCCTGCTGCCCTTGCACTTCCCAGGCATTACTGGTGCCCTGGCTCCGTCTGACTCTTCTGTCCACTGCAGGCTTGGAGCAAGAGTGAGCTCTGCTCTTCATATCACTTCATTTTCCGAGGGGTTCTTGCTTCTGGTGAACAGCCTTGGAAGCCTTCCTCCCTTGCTTGGAAGGGCTCCAGGCTCGCTGCCCCATCCAGAGGCTTGGGTGCCAAATGGCTTACTGCCATTTTTCAGCTCTTCCAGAGGACAATACAAGTGTGGGACAGGCACAAGAGCACATTTCATTCATCCTTGGTCAAGAAGCACAGTGGAGCACATTTTGGAAGGCAAAAAGTATGCTTGTCATCAAAATGTGGACCACTTTGGATAATATCCCATGATACCACACACCTCTTTGCTTTCTTCTTTTGTATGTGGTCAGTACCAATCCTCATTCTTCTCATTCCTCACTCTTCAGGAAACAGGGAGTGCTTGGCCTGTATTTCTGCTGTTGCTCTCTGTGCCTCTGTAGCTTTTCTTTGCTTGACTGCAAGGGATGTTTTTTCAATCTAAGTGAAGAATGCACCAGCCTGCTCCTGGCTACATGTGCATTGTGTTAATGCTTGCAAGCATCAGCTATTAAACAGATTCAGAAAAACTAAAAACTAAAAAAAAAACTTAAAAAAAAGGCATAAATTCAGATATAAAAATAAAATACCATTTCCAGATTTGTGTCCTTGTACATGTTTTTGAAGATGAAAAAGCCTTGGTATTTCAGGCAAATAAGTCTCATCATTATTTGACTCATGGTGAGCGTAGGGAGTAGAATAGAATAGAATAGAATAGAACAGAATATGTTATGCCCAAAATTCTGGATGACAAGCTATGACCCACATCTGAGTGTACTATCCAGGAGAGCAGCTCTCTGCAGTGTCAGAGACACCTACATCATCACTCAGTCTGAGCTGGAATATGACCCTGGAGCCCTGACCAGGAGTGGGAGGTGGAGAGGGGAGGGCAGCCTATAAGCACAGCCAGGACCCTGGCAGAAGACCTGCACTGATCATGTGCTCTCCTGTAGACACTGATGGCTGACCACTTTGGAGACAATGTTTTGGGCCAGATGGACCTCAGCTCTGATGGAGCACTGTTGTTCTCTGTGTCTTGTGTTTTTCCAAGGGAAATGGCTCAGGTATTTCTACACCTGAGTACAAGGAGGGAAAAAATCCACAGTAAAATGAACATATATTGCTCACATCAAACAGTTTGTAACCATTTAGTTCTGAAGCACCTCCTGCTTCTGACTGAGGGATTGATCTCAAAGCCTAGATCTTTGATCTAAGTGTCAGAGATGTGGGGGTTTGTCATCCTGTGGAAGCCCAGCTAAACTGGATAAACACAGAAGACTTTCAAAAAATACAGTTTCCATGTGCTTTTTGCAAAGTGTTCCGGTGATCAAATGCTCTTGAGGTGATACACAGCTCTCATCCCCATGAAAAGGTACATGCCTCCTTCCTACAAAGTGACAGAGCCAATGCCCAGGCTGGGACACAACTGCTCATTCAATTCCTTCTTCTAGTGTAGGGCTGGAAAGAAATGTCATCAAAGATATCCTGAGCATCTAGTGGTAAGGAAAGGAGGAGGAAGCAACAAGAGCCAAATCAAATCAAATAAAATTGAATCAAATAGAATTGAATCAAAGAAGTGAGTTAAAAGGGATGATCATTAAGTTCCACTGCCTGACTACTTCAGGGCTGACCAAAATAAAAAGCATGGTATTAAGGGCATTGTCCAAATGTCTTTTAAACACTGACAGGCTTGGGGAATAGACCACCTCTCTTGGGAGCCTGTTCCAGGGTTGATCACCCACTGGGTAAAGAAATGCTTCCTCATGTCTAGTCTGAACCTCTTCTGAAGGCACAGCTTTGAGCCATTCCCATATGACCTAGCACTGGGTCCCAGAGAAAAGAGGGACCTTTTCTCCTTCCTCACCTCAGACAGTTGTAGAGACCAGTGAGGTTGCCCCTCAGCCTCCTTCTCTCCAAACAAGAAAACCCCAGTCCTGAGCTGCTCCTCACAGGATACCCTGCCAGTCCCTTCCACAGCTTTGGGGCCTTCCTCTGGATGCATTCAGGGATCTTCACATCATTTTGAAATTGTGAGGTCCAGAAGCACACACAACACCCAGGGTGAAGCCACACCAACTCCAAGTAGAGCAGGATAATCCCTTCTTTGGGGTGCCTGGTGAAACTGTGTTTGATCCATCCCAGGACATGGTTTGCCCCCTAGGCTGCCCAGGCACCCACTGCTGACTCCTGCTGAGCCTCCTGCCAGCCAGCACCGCCAGACCTCTTCTGCAGAGCTACTCTCCAGCCACTCCTCACCCAATTTAGACTTGTGCCTACCATTACTCCTTCCTAGGTGCAGAATCTGGCATTTATCCTTGTTCAGTTTCATGCCATTGATGTTTGCCAAAATGCTTCAGGCTACCCAGATCCCTCTGCAAGGCCTCTTGTCCCTCAGTAATACCAGCAGCACTTCCCAGTTCAGAATCATCAGCAAACTTGCTCCCAGTGAATTCAACTCCTGCATCCAGATCAGTGAGAGAGATACTGAACAGAATTGGCCCTAGGATTGATCCCTGAGGAACACTGCTGGTGACCAGTCACCAGCCAGATGTGGCCCTGTTCACCACAACCCTTGAGCTCTGCCCCTTCAGCCGGATCTTCACTCAGCACACCACAAACCCACTCATCCTGCAGCTGGAAAATTTGTCCCAAAGGATGCTCTGAGGTACAGTACCAAAAACCTTACAAAAACTCAGAAAACCTATATCCACTACATTTTCTTCATCTGCTGGCAGGTGAACTTACTACAGGATACTAAATTATTTAAACTGGACTTTTAAAATTTTTTTTTAATGCATCTGCATTGACCATGACTGATGATTGCAGTGTTCTTAAAGTGTAGTGACAGGGCAAGTCCTAAGTTTTAAATGAAAAGAGAGTAGATTTAGATTAGATATGAGGAAGAAATTGTTCCATCAGGGTGGCAAGGCATTGGCACAGGTTGTCCAGAGAAGCTTGTCCAGGATGCCCTAGCTCCAGAAGTGTTCAAAGGTCAGGTTGGAAGGGGCCCTGAGTAACCTGGTCCAGTGTGTCCCTGGTGTCCCTGCCCATGGCAAGGGGCTTGGGTCTAGATGATCTTTAAGGTCTCTTCCAACCCAAACCATTCTGTGATTCTGCTATATTGTAGAGCAACCTCCCTTGTGCTGACTTCCTTTACCTCCCCATTAACTACTGGAATTAAATTTTCTGTATTTCTGGTAGAATTCTCTTTTACTAGTGTTCATTGTAATTTCTTTGAAGCTTGCAGCCTTCTGACTTTATACAGTCATGCTATTATTTTTTATGTGCTTTGAGTAAGAAAGCTTTATTCTCACTTTTTGTATGATTCCCTATTAATTTTCAAATCTCGGTTTCTGGGACATTCCTCCCTGCTGTTCTTTCTCTGCTTTTCAAGTTGTTAATAAATTTTCTAAGTCACAGTCAATGTTTTGCCTGATTTTATGCAATGGATGAGTAGTTGTCCTTATTTTTCTGATTGCAGTTCCCCTTGCACAACTATAATGTTTTTTTTCTTTCAGAGTTGTAACTTCATTGGCCATCATTTCAATGAGTGTCAGCTTCTTGTAGAAAGTGTGCCCCCATTAGACTGGTCCTCTAGAGAAGACCTTGTCTTCGTCTCTGTGCGATGAAGCTGAAGAGCACTGTCATTATCTTGCTTCCCTCTTCCTTCTGGATATCAGAATAACAGGCACCATCACTTCGTGGTAACTTTTATACATGTCACTAAAAAAACTGTAATAATAATTAAAAGAAATACTGCAATATAGAAACCATAATTTTATTGGAAATAATCAACACAACTGCAAGAAGTTTTAAATCAGTGCTGCAATAGGTATATTTTATCATTACAAAACTGGTCTCTGGTTTAAAGTTCCTCAACTGCAGCAACTTGAGAGCTGCTTAACAGCATGTCACCAATGGCAGGTTTTCTTACATACTTTGTGCTAGCAAACCTGCTCACATGGGGCAAATCTATTAGTTTGATTGAGAAAGTGGTAAACATGTTGTACAAAATTAATCTTTCAGTAGCTACAGCAGTCTTTTTTTTTTGTTATTGGCAGCCTTCATTTTGAAGGGAGTGATTTTTTCACTTCATTTCAGTTTACCAGTAGACTGACTTAAAGTTTTGTCATCATCCACCTCCAATTCATTCACTTCTTCCTGTAATTCATCTTGCAGCTCATAGTCTGAGGCTGATTCAGTGTTATCATCCCAGTAATCAGCTTCGTATCGGTCCAGTAAATGTTTCTGTGGTGTAACGTCATCATCGTCAGGAGGATTCCTTGCTTTTTTCTTTTTCATTTTGTTTTGAATCTTAGAAAGCTGCTGCTGCTGCTTCTCTGTCCAGGCAATGTTTTCTGTATGTCTCGACACTTTCATTTTTTTATAGTCCATTATCTGTTTATTCAGCAGTTCATGATCAATACCAAACAGATTAGGCTGCAAGGGTGAATCTGAAGATTGAGTTGTTGAAGGGAAGAGTTTACTGTGGGAAAGAAAACAAGTATTGGCTTGGCTTTTTCCGTACATATACTTCTATTTTTGAAAACTTCAGTGACACAGAAATCAACTGGATTTTTCAGCTTAACTTTATTAACACCCTGTGCTCCCTATGTCATGAAGGAAGAGATACCACCATATCATGTGTCCAAGAGCAGTCTGCGTCAACAGATTTAATGGGAGAAAGCCAACAGAGCAACAACATGCCAGGCGAAAGTGCTTGTGTCTGGGAAAAAGTGTACATAGGTGAGCACTGGACCTGGGAGCCTCAAGGAACCCAAGACTTCTCCCAGCTCTTCCAAGAAGTGAGAAGCAGCAGCCTGTGCCCAAAACACATCAGTGCGAAGTGACACCTTATGCTGGACTTGACTATTTCCTCAGGACACAGAGGAAGGTGTTAGGTGCCCTTTGGGAAATCTGTCACAGAATGACTTCCCACAGCAAGCTATTTCTGATTCGAACCTGATGGACCCTCCTGTGAGATGCTGAGGCACAGAAGGCATTTCTACCAACAGACTGCAGCACACAAGTGCAAAGGCTGTTGGCTTTGAGAGCATCCAGTCCACAGAATCACTATTCCAACAGGTTGTTCAGCCCTATCTCTCAATGGTTAAAAATCCCTCACAGAAGAACATTAAATTAGTTTAGGGAGATTTGTCAGAAAACTTGCAATCCATGTATAACATACCAAACTTATATCAGAAAAAAGTGGACAAGTAGAGCAGTACTGGTAAATGTGGTTTTCATCCTCATGAGACAATTACCAGCGAGAAACAAATATTACTGCTGCAGAGCGTTTTTAAAATTTTGATTATCATCAACGCATCAAATCTTGAAATCCTAGAAAAATCTTGAAATCCTCATAAAAACTAAGGTATTAATACTGGAATAAGTACTGGGTCTGTGATTAAAAATGTACACATCTAATTAAAATACACTTTCTCTTACATCAAACAATACCCAATTTAAGTTGGCCAGCAGAGATGAAAACAGACACTTGTACAATTCTGAACCACAAAGACCCACCTTGAATCATTTTGAGGTGTTTCTTCATCTTCTTCTGGAGGTCCAAAATCAGCAATTGCCAGTAAGTCCTCGACCTGTAAACATATGAAGGCAAGACATATTAAGGGTCCTGGGTTTTTTTTTGTTACCACCTACACAAGAAACAGACAAGTATCGAACAACAAATATGTTCTTTTCTATCTCTTGAATATTTAGCAAAACCACTTCAAAAAGTGGTTCACCACAGCCTTTTCCTTCTTTTACATGGAACTGCTTGTAATTCTTGCCTAGGATATTTTTGTCAAATAGTGGATCCAGAGACTCCTAGGAAGTTTTTTGCCTTATGTACATTATGAACCCTTGGTTAGGGATTGTCTGACATACATATTTTTTGATTTATTTGTTCTTACCTCAGTCTTGCAAATCCTTTTTCATAACATCCTTACACTGAAATTTTTTTCAACTCTTCTCCCTTTCTGCAAGTTTGCATTTCTCTTACAGGCAAGTATGGAGTTCCCAAACCCCTTTTAACATGGCATCTAACCAGTAAATGCTACAAATCTATTTTATGCTGTGCTTACAGACTGTATGTAACTGTGAAAATTTTCTTGTTTGAAATTTCATTTCGGCTTTTCTTTACATTAATTCCCTTCTAATCCATTGTATTATTCTAGGAGATTAATTGGATGTTTCTTCCCTTACTTACAATACTTAAAAACTACGGTTGACATAAATATGATGATCTGCAAAGTGGGAGAAAATGATCCATCTATCTGCTCCTCAGTGTCATTCCCTGACAGAAGTGATATAAAGAGGGTTTTTATTGTCTTCTGTGAAACTCAGAATTTTTCTGATCCCAGAAAGTTCAAACAGTTCATTGCATTTCCAGAGAATCTGAAATTTTTTTTATCCCTTCCAGCTCCGCTCATGCACACTGCAGGAGCCCTCAAGGGTCTAATAGAAATTGGCTGTAACAGTAACACTATTATAATAATAAGGCACTTCAGGGCAAAGAAACATGAACCGGTTCTTTTCAACTTCTGTTCACATCAGCAGCTTGAGGAGACATTTCTCATCAAATTCTATTCATTGGTGTCATTTTTCTCTTCTGGAAATCTCACTATTTTAGAGACCTTGCTTCACAGTCTCAATGACAGCAAATTCCTACGAAACATCAGTATTCTAGTAATATGTCAACTAGTTAAAACTAGCAACACCTTGACAGGAAACATGAAATAGTAAAGACAACTTTAAAAGTTAAGGAAAAAAATGTAGTATGAATAAGCCTATATCCCCTATGCAAAGATCTGCACTTCCCTACAAACATTTGAACAACTCAGAGATGGAAAAAGATTTGGGCAAAAAATAAAAATAAAAACATCACTGGTTATTTAATTGAATCTTAAAAGCACATAACATTTAAAACGTGGAAAACAGATCCTCCAACCTTATTTCTATAATCATATACACTAGGCAACCCTATATTATTCCTCAAAATGGCAATTTAATTTTTAAAAATTTCTTCACTGGCCTAATGATACTGCCTACAATTCATCTACATATTATACAGGCATCAATCTTACTCAATATCACTTGTTAAAAGGATCTTTGCAACTATAAAGACAGACTGATTTCTAATGTAAATTGGTAGAGCAACGAGATGATCAGCTCTCTCCTAAGTTACTATATTTGTACACAGAGTCGAAGATTAGATTTACCTCTTTTACAGCTGCAGCTTCTTTGTCTTTTATAAATACTACTGGGGGTACATTTCCTACAATCTGCTGACTATTCAGAAGATACCTGGCAAAAACAGAGCATTCATCAGCGTGAGTATCAGTATAGCACCTCCAGGACAAGTAAAAGGTGTTAAATTAAATCCAGCAGTACTGTACATTTAAAGATATGGCTTACAAAACTTTCAGTCTGATGAGGAGCTATTCAGGTTAATGCTAAGCAATACATCACTGCAGAACCCCAACTTCAAATGCATAGCATACAAAAACTACTGGCTGCAGGCCCAGCTGAGTGTTGATATTAGATTTGTCCATATCTGTGTGCATAGGGTGGCACAGGTCTTTTCCCACTTCATTTGGTATCCTTATCCCCACTGTAGGGATAAGAGCAGTGGGGGATAGAGCCCTCAGAGCGGGGCAAGACAACTTATCCTACATGCTAGCTGCAGGCAGGACTGACAGGGCTCCCCTTGTCTTCTTCTAGCAACTTTCCTTCTTAAAGAGTGGAAGCTGTGGAGTAGAAGAAAGCATTATACTGGAGCAGGAATCACACAGCTTAGAGAAACAGGAGGAAAGGAAATGGCTTTACAAGTATGTTTCTGTGCCACCTGCCACATGGGTGAAGTCCTGAACTTCCAACAGACTGGCTGGATAGCAGAAGAAAAGCCAAGGAAAGGGGGGAAGAGACAAAAATCTCAATGATATCATGAAAAATCACCAGACTCTTTGTTGGAAAAATGGGCAAATGCATCACAATACACGGTAGCATTCTCAGTTTGGGGGGTTTTTTGGTATCGGTATTGTGAAGAATTTCTCTAATAACAGTCATCCCGTCTGGAGGCCCAACTCATCCCTAGCAATCAGAACTGCCCAGTGAATCTGCAAGGAGATCCTTGCAGCTGTCAGTCCTTTGTGCAGCATCCAGTTCTGGGCTACTGTCCTGCACAGCCTGTACAGCCACCACCACCAGAACACTGGAGTGAGACCTCAACCACACTCCTCTTGCTTTCTGCTCACCCGCCCTGGGAAAGCACAGAAATCAAATAAGCCAGCTGTGCTCCAGCAAAAGATCACACTGCTGGTGTGACACAGCCACCTGTCCCTGTGAGGCTCATCACAGGAGATGCTCTACTCCAAGTATCTAAAAACCTAAAGCATCACAGCAGGTCAGGTCTAGATTGTCAGAAATACTTAGGAAATGGCTCTGGATTTAGGAAGTGGCCTGTCTATCCCACAGCAGTACCGTATACGTGGAGCACTCTTTTGCAGCACTCTTTCAACATAACTTTCCTTCTCCATAGTGGAAGCAGGGTTCCAGTACACACGACACACTGAAAAGCTGGATGACAGGGACACCTGTAAAAAAGGCAAATCTGTCTTTAAAATGACACATATGCACACACACACACACTTCATATACAATGAAGTCTGTGATGGATTACAGGAAGCCTATTAGAAAATATCTTTTGATAACAGAAGTAATGATATCGGACCAGAATCCGTTCATGAGTAAATCAAGACTGATCTACACTCAGCCATGTCCCAGTGCAGCACAAACACTCTGCAGCTATAAAATCTGTACTGTACTGGGAAGAAGGATGTTTCTTTCCCTCTCTCATGTTGTAAGTTGTTTAATTTACATCAATGCCTCCTGAGACCACTGTGTCCTGCCCACACCAGCCAGCATTTTTACATGCAGACATGTGATCTGAGACAAGCAATCCTCAAAGCCCTAGAGAGAAGAAATACTCTGTGAAGGATATTGCACATATAGAGCCAAAAGACCCATCTTGCCCATGTAATTTTGAACACTTGTCTGACAACAGAATTAATTCAGCTAGGAAAAACATCTATTTCAGTCATGAATGACAAACCTTTTTTCATAGATGCAGCTATGAGGTACCTTTTTTTCCCATGCTTCTAATATCAAAGCTAAGCCCACCAAGCTTTTAAGCCGAACACTGGTATAATTTAATCTTTACTAAACAGCAAATGTAGAAGATAGAAACTGCAGACAACAAACAAGAATGTAGAGACTGACTTAGTTCCTGTATCAGAGCTCTAACGTCCCTTTCAAATCCACAAATTATGACACCAGTAGATAAATTACATACAAATCTCAATTCTTTCTCAGATATGGCTTGACAATGACATTTTCTTAGGCTTGCCCTTTTTTTTGAACTAATCTCATGCATCACTTACGTCTTCTGCCAGTAATATGTGAGCGACACAAAGAAGTGAGAACTCTCACATAGCTGCAAGAAGAACAGACTCTTGGAAAGACACATGTTGGTAAAACTAAGCTCCTGTTGGTAAAACTAAGCTACTCCTTCTGAAAGGGCAAGACAAAGTTTATATCTGAGTAACAGAAAAAAAAGGTCATATCAGGAGAATCACCATTTAACTGGTGTGAGTTGCATTTGTGTTAGAGTGGCAAAGGTCCCCTAAGCCAGGTACTACAGTGGCAAAGCTCTGCTCGTGTGTACTCCAGAGCCTGATCTTGCTGCACTCTGCCACATCAGATGTAACGCAGTAAAACTCCTCTAGCACACATCACAACACCCAGGGGAGCTCCTTTGGCATGCCCATGCCAACCTCACAACATAATCAGAGTGGCTCAGCACAAGCTGTAGCTTTGGCACTTGCCTTGCAGATTTCCAGCTTGAGATCATAAAATTCTTGACTGACTTCACAGGTAGTTGCCATCTCTAACACAGCTTTATGAATAAGACCATTCAAGACTCTGCAACGCACATTATCTTCTTTCCTTGTTTTTGTCATATCATTTTTCATTAAAACGTCCAACTTGGTTGGTTTATACAACTTTAAAAAGAAACAAACAACACATTAAACAGTAGTTACACACTTCTATTAGGCAACTATATATAGTTTCATGCACTTTACTAAGTATGCTCTTATTTCATTATTGCAGCTGTGATGGCTTTATATAGGTCCTACATATCAAGTGTTTCAATAAAGAATACTTCTGTTCACAAAATCTTTGACATTCATGTACTACAGTTAAAGTTTCTAAAGTTCTTTTTGTATTTTGTAGCAAGTTACAAAGCTCCATAGATCTGTTTTCTCAAAAAAAAGCATGTACTGATTGAAAAGCTTTGCTTGTTTGGAAAAACAACATTTAAAAAAATCATTAAACTAAACTCACAGAAGTTTTAATCTGGATCAGTACTCAGGAGTGTGCAAGAGAGCACTGATGCTGGCAAGGATGAAAGATAGTACAGAAGAGAAAACAGCCAAGGGAAGCCAAATGGCGATCCTGTCCCAGTCAGACTGGAGTCCTACTGTTTGTTCACCAAATCCTGCTATTTCTCTATCAGAAAATGCTTCAAAGTTAGAATCAATGGCAGAAACACGAGTCTGTTCCTCCGGGCACAAATAAACACATTGCCTTAAGAGCTTGCACTTACCGTTTGTGATCCCAGGGCAGGGCTGTCATACCAGAACTTCTTTCTTTTGGGAAAAGGAAAGGAAACCAGCCTTATCTTTCAGCAGCTCTGAGAAATAAGGATTCCCTGTGTAATTAATATTCTACCTGCCTAAAAGCACACCACAGTACCCAGGTTTTCATGCAAGTAGCTCTCCTCACAGCTGGGGTATGGGGAACAATGCTTCCCATCCACAGCTGAAGCTGCACATAGACGGCAAGGAGGTGAAAAAGAAAAGCTCTCAGGTTTCCTTAGGTTCATAGAATCATTAAGGTTCGAAAATATGGCTAAGATCATCAAGTCCCACTATTAACCCAGCACTGCTGAGTCCAACACAAAACCAAGTCACTAAAGCACCACTTCTACTTGTTTTCTTCGGAGCACTTCCAGGGACAGTGATTACACCACTTTCCTGTTCCAGTAGAACCTGTTCTACTGCTTGACCATTCTTCCCTTACCGTGAAGAAATTTCTCACAATATACAATCTAAATGTCCCTTAGTGCAACTTGAAGCCCTTTCCCTCTCATCCTGTCACTTGTTTCCGGGGAGAAGAGACCGATCTCCAACTGGCTACACCCTCCTTTCAGGCAGTTGTAGAGTGATAAGGTCCCACCGAGCCTCTTTTTCTCCAGACTGAACACCCCCAGCTCCCTCAGCCGCTCCTCACAGGACTTGTGCTCCACACCCTTCCCCAGCTTCACTGGACACGCTCCAGCACTTCAATGTCTCTCCTGTACTGAGAGGCTTGGACACAGCACTCGAGGCGTGGCCTCACCGAGGCCAGGGCACAGAGGGACGATCAGCGGCCTGGTCCTGCAGGACACACTATTGCTGATAGAGGCCAGCGCCACTGGCCTTCTTGCCCACCTGCGCACATGTTCAGCCACCACCGACCAGCTCAGATCGGCGGCTCGGGGTCGGTGTTTCTCTCTCCTCCGCGGCACTGGCGCCGAGGGAGCGCCCGAGCCCCAGAGCCTCTCTTACTCCCCTTGCCCCAGCGCCCACAACCCACCCCGGCATGGCCCCGCACCTACTTATTCTTGCGGAACATTTTCCGCAGCAGGTTCCTCGGGACGCCCAGGGCTGCGGAGCTGCGCAGGGCCCGGCACCCCCGCGGCACCGCGGCCACCCGGGCACCCCACATTGCTGCCCTGGCCGCCGGCACCGCCCGGCCCGGCCCGGGGAGCTCCCGCCTCAGCTCCGGCTGCGGCTCAGGCTCCGGCTGCGGCTCCCCCTGTCGGCACGGAGGCCCGGGCCGGCGGCTCGGGTAGTCCCGGCTGGTCCCAGGGAGGGAAGGAAGGAGAGAAGGGCGGGAGAGAGGCCGAGCAGCCCTCAGGCTGGGCAGGGCTCGCACACGCAGAGTCTGTGTACAGGCTCTGCCCTTCGGCCCGGGGTGGGAACACGCACCCAAGGGTCGGGATTGCGGCTGGAGCGGTGGCAGGAGCCGCTCCGACACGCCGGCTGCGCTTGTGGCTGTGCCAGGCTGTCCCTCTAAGACACCATTTACGTGTCCTTCAATTCGCTGCTGCAGCGGCGGACAGTTGTAAGGGGATGCGAGGAAAAAACGACACTGAGGCAAGATTCTGTGCTCTGGAGTTTTCCATTGAAGATCAAGACAAAACACTGCAGTTTTCCACGCAGAACCGCTGCTGGGTATTTAAATAAATTAAACCTGTGCTTTATATATTTTATCTGCATAACAGTGTGGGATAATTACACAAAAAGCACAAAAAGTGAATCAAATTACTGTTTCTGCACTGATGGCATTAATTCCAAATGCAAGCTGCTTCAGGGCAGCACCTCACGAGGGACAGGAAGACCCGCCAGGCCCGCCTCTATGCTTTCTGCCATTTCCTCCATCATAACCCAGCGCGTCTTCTTGGTGGCACTTCCGATATGAGGAGTTATTATAACATTCTTCAGCTTTAACAAGGGGTGATCCCTGAGAGAGGAAAAGAAATGCTCAGCTAGTCACTCACAGCACATTCATCTGTTATTTCATCACCTGCAGGCAGCCAGGGAAATAATAATTAAAAAGAAAACAAAACCTAATTGCATGACCTAAGCATATTCAGAGGAGTTCCAAGCGCTGCCTAGCTTGGTGGGGCTTTATTCAACAAATCCTCCAAATGAGTGAGTGTGAATTTTATTTGGCTGGGACAGAAGGATTAGGGACATGGTTTCAGCAGGACTAGTGCACATACCACTACTGCACATACAAGTATTCCTACCGACAAAATTATGCAACTTCTCACATGCTCACAAAATTTTACTCAGTTTGAACACCACACATACACCCTTTTGTATTTAACCTAAATACATGTCCTACCTTGGCAAAGGTTCAGGATATGTCACATCCAGAGCAGCTGCCTTAATAACTTTGTTTTGAAGGGCTTCCACCAAAGCATCCTGATCCACTATCAGACCTGGGTCACAGTAAGAAGGATATGTTTATTTTCATAGTCCGTACTGTTCTCTCAGCATTTTTTTGGGCACAGTGGTCAGGCAAACAGCAGGGCAAGACCATGGTTGCAGTTGCAGCAGCAGAGTGTGGTGGAGTGGGAGAGGGAAGCTTGGGTATGTGCATCAGGGAATTAGCAGTATGAAGCAGAGCGCCAGGCGTGAGAGCAGGGTGTGCCACCCTAATGTGTGTGAGCAACAACACTGCATTAGATAAATAAAAGGCTAAAGTAGGAGATATATAAATACAAATGGGCTTTTAACGCTCCAAGCTCACTAACATCTCAGAGACCTACTTTCTCATTATTATGAGAACACTTAAATGTTTTACTGAGATATGACCATGGGTGTCTAAACTAGTAATCAGAAAATTTACAGAAAATTTCAGAGGGAGACTCTGTATTAGAGGTTTTCCCAGGCCTTGTTATGTCAGCAAACCTTAATGCAGTTTTGTTTATTCTGCACCTTACCTCTACTGATGTTAATAAGAGTGGCGGTGGGTTTCATCAGCTCCAGCTCCCTCTTCCCAATCAGTTTGTGTGTCTGTGGTGTTAGGTTCACAGCCAGCAACACAAAATCTGACTGCTGGAGCAAATCATCTATCTTCTTACAGTAAACAGCTCCAACAGCACTTTCTTCTTCCTTTTTTCTGAAGGAGAAATCCCAAAATTAAACTGCAGTAGCAAGAAACAAGGAAAATATCAAATCACCAGTAGAGAAAATGTTTCTTTATTGTTGTCTTCACTGTGTAGTGCAAAGCAGTTTGTCTGAAACTCAGCAGAGACAACGGTCAAGCTATTTCCCACAATACCAAGTGAACTGTACACAAATGTACTACACTTGTGGGGATGGAAAGTAAGAAATGGGTATCACGTAAACACACTGAATAAATGACAAAGCAAATGCATTTGTGTCACAATTTCTGCTTATAATGGGGATTCTTTTCCTACCCAAAAGCAAGACTGGTGTCTTGTGAAAATTACTGAGGAAACACACAAGACAGGGCAAAGGTTAAGTCTTCCCAAATCTATGTCAGCAACAGCCTGATAGTGCTGTGCATCAGTGCTGATTCACGGAAACCACATGCTGCAGGACCTGCTGGTACACTTGATCTGTATCAGGATGAGGTTGGTTGGCTCTCATCAAATTCCCACAAAAGAAAAGAATGGAATGGGCCTGATGGGAGCACAGGGGCACATACACCTCATCAAGAAGACAGCAAACAGACTGGCAAGTCTGGCCCTTTATTGTCACATGGCTTTGGAAGGGTGAGATGTCTCCGGTTGAATCCCTGCCTCACCTAAATCACAGGAGTTAAGTCCTCCCAGTTTTCTCCTTTCCAGTCCATTGCAATGTCACCACCATGGCAGGAAGAACTCGGGAGCCCCAACTAAGGGGAGAATGGGAGAACAGTGAGAGACATATCTCTCCCATTCCTTCCTGACTTTCTTTCTGTATAAATTGGGAAATTAATGACCATCTAGAAGCAAGTGTATGTACTTCTCACTTAAAATAAAGAGCACCGTAAAAAGTGAAAGCACAGTGAAAAGTACAAATAACACATAAAAGCAGTGACAAAATAGAGTTGCCATGAAGCTGCAACCAGTTTTACCTCTGATTTCTGTTGTGGTACAAAATCTTCATTTCAAAGGCTTTGGCTCTTTCGGCCACTTTGTAACCAATGGTGCCCATTCCCACGATCCCCAGGGTTGCTCCAGAAATCTCAACCCCCAGCCAGTCAGCAGGGAAATACTCTGTGTCAGGGGAGACTGCCATCTGATGGCCTTGGAAGAGGAAAAGAAGAATTATGTAATGTAAGGGACGGTCCAGCATCTGGTTACTTACCCCCCTACACACACTTTTTATTGTAGGACAAGGCAGAAGCACAGGAGCAATTTTCTTTGGCAAGAAAGAAGGCAAGGAAGTTAAAGCCAAAGCAGCAGTAAGGCCATCTGGTTCCCAGCTTCCTTGCAGATAGACCAAGGTTGGCAGGGAAAAGAAACACAGAGCATGGTGGGCAGATTTCTGGACAGGTTGTTTGTAATGACTCAGATACATGGCTGCTTGGCAAAGATAGGCTTCAAGCCTCCTTAAAATACATTCTTTTAATCCCCTTTTATTATAACTGGAAAAGCAAGGCTGCAATGAACAAGTACAATGAATAAGTGGCAGTGGGCTGAGGGAGAAGAGGCCTGAATTTAGAGCTGTCCAAAGAAGGAACAAGTCTACCTTGTCCATATGCCAGTTTGGAAATAGAATGCCAGTTATTGTCAACAGGACAGATTTGTCTTAATTTCTTCCTTTTCTCCTATTTCCCATATGTCTAGTTTTAAGCTTACTTTTGCATCAGCACGCATTTTCTGCATATTTCAAAGCCATCCTTTCTATGAAAAGACTAAGACCATTTAAGTTATTACCTTCCACAAGTCTCCTGGAAGATGCCAGCAACAAAGCCATCCCCATGTCTGCAGTGTCAGTAGAAACAATAAATGGAGTATTGGACACCTTCACACCATAACTGGAGAGGAGTTTCAGGTCCAAGTGATCTATTCCCACTCCAGAACTTGCAACTACCTTCAAGTTAGGCAAGCTCTGGAGCAGCTCTTCATTAATAGCTGGTTTGTGATACCACATATAGATAGCTCTGATCTTTTTGCTGAGAACTGTCTTGTTTTCAAGGTATTCTTTCATGGTGATGAGATGGAAACGTTTCTTCAGAAATCCAACATGGTCTTCATATACTCCAAGCTTCTCTCCTATGCAGTCAACTAGCACATAAGGCAGTTCCTGACTCTCCATGCCCTACAAAAGCAAAGAGAACCAAAAAGACATGGTCTGAAGTGATCCATTATACTTTTTTTTCCCTAGAAACCAGGAATTGATTGGCTCAATTACATGCTGTTTTCCCACTTGATGAAGGATTTGACTGAAGATAACCATTCCCACATGCAGAAGACTTTTGGGTTCTCCCTGTGTTACTCAGAAGGATGTTCAATTTCTATATAATCTTGTTAATAAGAAATGAAAACATTTCTGGCATATCAAGTATGCTAGCACTTAAACAAATGAGCAACCCGTTGTTACTCCTGTTGAATGCTCAACATTTAAAGCCAAAGTCTTGATAATTTAAGAATGTGGCCATGTGAGTGGAAAGGTATCTTTTAGTCTGCAAGTTCTGCCACTTATGCAATTATATTAAGCAATTATCATTGATGTGATTATCTCAGTAAAAAAAATCTCATTTAATGTAACAGAGCTATAAATTGTCAACTATGAACTTCGGAGTTACCTATGAACATAAGTTTACCCTTTTTTTCTTCCGTCTCCTTCAGTGCTTTGCCAGCTCTTCACTCTGCTGACTCTGCAAAGAGCCAAGGCAGTGATCTCAGGTTAAAGCCGAGACCCCCTCACGCCGCCCCTCAGCCCGAGGCAATGCTCCCAATACTGCTCCCGCACCGCCGGGCGGGCTCCGCCTTCTCTCCCCCGACCAGCCGCCCCCGACCAGCGGTGTCCCGGGAAGTTCTCCCTGCCCAGGGCCGGCAGAGCGTGTGCCGCTGCGCCGGCGGGCCGAGGGCTGGGACTAAAGACAGGAGGGAGCTGGAGCGGCAGCCGCAGGGCTCTGTCCAGCCCTGAAGGACGGCTGGGAACGGGCTGAGATCCCTGCCGCTCCCAGCCCGGGCGGGGCGCGCAGGACCGCGGTATCCCCGAACCCCGCACGGCCGGGGCTACCGCCGGAGCCGCCGCCCCCGTGGGGCTCAAGGCCCTGTACCCGCCCGGCACAGGTGGTCCCGGCGCCCTGCGGGGATCCCGGCGGACCGCTCGCACTCACCCCGCCGTGCCCGCCGCCCCGGCCGTTCCAGCCGCACCGCGGGGGCGGAGCGGGACCGGCCGCCGAGGCGGGCACTGCCCGGCCGCCCGCACCCGGGCCAGTGGGGAGGAGAGGCGGTGCCAGGGTACGGGACGGGCACCCCCAACCCTCGGGGAGCCGAGAGAGAGCAACGGGAGCTCACGAGTGTTTGTGTTTTTGTAGAAGTGTTTCTGTGCTGTTCGTGATTTCAGTATAGTCGGGATTTTGCACTGACGTCCTGCGTGCTGTGTTTTCCACACTGCCTTTGAAAACCGGACGTGGTCTGGTCTTTCTGCTGGTCATTACACTCTGTGCACATGAATTAATGTAAGATGAAGAGTTGTCTCTGACCGACAGACACCAGTGACAGCTCTCACTGCACACATGAAGGTCCTTTCCAACTGTCTTGGTTTAGGAAGACAGGTATCTGCTAGGTAAAATTACAATCAGAGGCTCTTTGGCAAAGATTTGGGAAATAGGAATAGCAGTTCTTTACTAGTATGTAATACAAAGCAAACAAACACAAAAAAACCACCTCTCTCTCCACCAAACAACTACAGCATTAATGACAAACGACAACAGTACCAAGAACCTTGAGGGCTTTGTTTCACAAAACCTAGGGCAGTTTGGTTTCGGTGTCCCTGCAGGATCTTCAGAGCACTAAGCTGAAACAGTGGAAAAGTCTCGGGCTGGTAGCTGGGATGGCAGGGTGTTTCTGAAGGCAGGGGCAGGATGTCTTGGCAGCGCAGGGGATGCAGGGTCACGCTGCAGCAAGAGGAGCAGCGCTGAAGAAGCCGAAGGCGAGGCAGAAAGCGGCCTAGCTTCCGCGAGTGGCAGAGAAAACTCAGGGTTTAGGTCGAACTGGTGATAGTAGATTTCCCAGGACTGGATTCCTTTGGCCACAGTGAAACTTCTCTAGCCAGCAACAGCCGTTCTCCGCTCGGCGTGCTTTGCGGCGGCTGAGATCCTCGAGGAGCGGCAGACACGCGTCTCTCTGAACGCCGGAAGCAGAAAAGCCCGCAGCTGCCTCAAGCTTTGTCTTTTACTTGCGTTATCTCTTCCTTCCACCTTTTGTCCACTTCTTTGTTTCAGTTAAGTACTTTCAAGTATCCAACACTTGGTCTCCTTGGTAACTTGTGGGGAAAAAATTCTTTAGAGAAAGAAGGAACAAACCTAACCCCCAACACCAACCTATTATGATTCTAGGAATACCCTCAAGAACACTGAGAGCTAAGCGGCTGGGGCATGCTCAGGTGCTTGGACACTTGAGATGTTACCCCAGCTACAGGCAGGTGTGCAAATTTCAGCTGAGAATGAGTGAGAATTTTTCTGACAAAGTTACTTGGTCTGTATCACTGAATCACAGAATGGGTTTGGTTGGAATGGAACTTGAAGCCCATCTATTTCCAAACCCTCTCCCAAAGGCACGGACACCTTTCACTAGATCGGGTTGCTCAGAGCCCCACCCAACCCGGTCTTGAACAACAGTAGGGATGGGGCACCTACAGCTCCTCTGGGCAACCTGTTCCAGTGCCTCATCATCCTCAAAGTGGACAATTTCTTCCTAATCTTCTCCATTCTACTACCTAATCTAAACCTACTCACCTTCAATTTAAGGCCATTCCCCTTGTCCTCTCACTACTTGTGAAGAGTTCCTCTTCAGCTCTCTTGTAGTCCCCTTTTAGGTACTGTAAGGCTGCTGTAAGATCTCCTCTGAGCCTTCCCTTCTCCAGGCTGAACAATGCCAATCTCCCATTCTGTCTTCATAGCAGAGTTGCTCCAGTCCTGTGATAACTTAGTGGCCATCTCTGGACCCACTTCAATAGGTCCACGTCGTTCTTGTACTGAGGACCCCAGGGCTGGACGCAACATTCCAGCTAGGATCCCACAAGACCAGAGTAGAGGGGAGGACCTCCCTTGATCTCCATACCCAGTGATGGGGGCTGGGAAATACAGCTTCAGTTCTCAGTTCACAAAAGCTCTACTGAAGTGATTCCCCTTGCTGTGCAGGTGGTCATAATTCACTGGGGAAGATGCCTGGCTTCTGGGGTCACAGCAGCTCAGGAGCTAGGACACATGACTGCTGTGGGCATCCAGGGATCTTTCTCCTTTCACACTATGGAATAACCAGCCATGGGGTACTGCTGTGTCTCTCCTGACTACTGTAGTGCTTTTCAAAAGAATGGATTACAAAATGCTGTCTTCTTGAATTCTGTCAAACACATTTGGATATGCTGAACATGGACAGTCACATTTAACACCAATCCTCTATAAAATTGCTACTAAAAATAAAATAATAATTCATATCAATTACACAAAACCATAAGCTGTTCTTGTTATCCTGGTGATGATTTTTGCTTACATGAATTTCAAGTTCAAACAGTTAAACTTTAAAGCAAAAATTAATTAACTAGCAATATGGAGTTACAGCATGTTAACTGGATTCCCAGTTAAGTTTACTTGCATTTTCTTCCTTAAAAAAAAAAAAATAAACAACCCAGCAAACATAAAATGATTACCCATTACCTCTTTCACATCAAAAGTTTCCAGACTACTTTGGTGATAAGATGTAATGAGTAAGCTTTTAACTTACTGCTCACTGAGATTGAAGGACCCTTGTAAAGTCCCTGTCAAAGGCACAAGTCTGAGGAAGGCCTACCACATTTCAGTCTTGAAGGTAAAGAAAAACCTTTGGAAGGGCAACACAATAGTTTTTGCCTTTGTATATCAAATCCATAAATTGAATGAACAAAATGAAGGAGGAATTAATCAGAGGGGCCAAAAAAACAACACTCAAAGGAATGTTCCTCCAAGCAAAAATCCAGGACATACAAATCAAATGTCAAGAAAATGGGTGTGTTATGTGGTTAGATGTGGAGAGAATAGGATGTTTTCAAAGCTATTTTGTGCAACTTGAACATCAGATTTTCAAGCTATAGGTCAGAGGCTGATACATCTCTACAGAAGATACATCTATTTAGCATCATATGTGAAAGTTGTCAATTGCACCAGTGCACTATCATGTTCTAAGTATATTTAGTTTGTAAACTACCTTATAGACCTCCATGTAATGTGTTAAGCTGAATTACATTGTGTGTACATCATTGCTGTGTCCAAGTTTTCTCTCACAGAAAGGGATCTGACATACCAGCATTGTACAGAGCACTCTAAGTTAGGTCTGTGGGTACATAGAGAGAAGTATTTCATAGTCTGTGGACTTCATCCCCATCATTAAATATTGCCGTTGTAATATTGCCATGTAATCCTGCAGGGTGAGCTGATGCCTGCAGTGTTAATAAGGTGCTTGCATAATCATTGTTTTTTAGGATTAGGCTTTTGAAGTATTGCATTACCCTAAAAGACTTTTGTACAATGTTATTTCCCAGGTGGGTTGTACAGACTAGCTTAAGCATGAAGCTGGATAAAGACATAAATTTCCTATGTCTACATTAAGTTTTATAAGGCAGTATTATATGTGAACAGGATTTGTAGGACAAAAAAAAGCTGAGGCAGGAAATCTGTGTTCATGAGCTTGTTGTTTCAGGCAAGGTCAAACCAAGAGATGCATTTGTTTTCAGTGGTTATAAACCATCATAAAGTGTTATCTGGTATCAGCCTGTCTAGTTGCTGTAGGTAAGGCCAGCTTTCCTAGTAGACTTCTGCATCGGCACTTTATTCCACATCATCTGCTTTTTGCACATCAAAATATTTCACAAAACCTGAACTGATGGAGTGAACTATGATGGATCATCTCTTCTCTCATGTAGCCATTGCATTTTTGGATCCACTTTCAGTAGTCATGAGATTGAATGTATTGTGTGTAAACCAACTTCTCACTCCAGTGACTAACAGGGAGATGTGTCTTCCCCTCGGAAGCACCCCAGTGGCAGGGAGCACTTCTGTAACTAATCAGCCCAGATTCTTGAAATATCTGCAAATGCAGGAGTAAAACTCCAAGCAAATGTGAAACATGTACAATTGTTTAAGTAGAAGTGAAGTACTGTATCCGATTTTGTTTGCTTCTTCACCTCTTGAGAAAAGTTTGCATGTGCAACAGCCTTGTGTGTTCTGGCAGTTTTAGGATATTGATCTAAGAAAAGGCATTTTATTCTCTTTTCTGTTTTATTGTATAGTAACCTTGTTTTTCAGCTCTGTAATTTATTGCTTAGCCTTTTATTTTTAAATAAATGTAACTTATTATTTCAAGCTTATACATGGAACAGTGAAAGGTGTACTGGGCACCTGTACCTCAGAGAGCAGGAAGGTCGCTGGGGCAGTCTTGAAATTCTTGACAGCCAATTTGCTGTGCCTGAAAAAACTGCCATGTCTTGTTTCCTGGAGCTGCAAGAGTTGGTAACATCATCATACATTAAAGTGATGAGAGTAAGTGTATTACGGCAAGCACCTGGTGACAACCACCTGCATGACAAAGGCTCTGGAAAGATGCATAAGGCTCCAGGCAAGATGCTGGCTGCACTTAATGACAACTTTGCTATAAATTTTACTGATAGTTATACTATTCATAAAGTCAGCTACATAACACAAGGCATAGCACTGCCACTTTGTGTGTTGGTTTATTTGCCTCTTGGACTTGCATTAGACAACAGAAAGTATATAAACACAACTGAGAGGATGGCAAACTGTTTCCTTCCAGGCTTTAGTGAGGTGTATGGACATTCTTGTATTTAAAAAAGATCTTTAGAGCTGATGTGGAGAGGAAAGATAAGAATAAAAAGAGAAGGAGAATAAAAAGAGATGTGATATCCTTTCATACATCAGCTAGGGAGCACTTCACTGGGTAGGGGGAGACCACTCAGGGCTGCTAGTATGTTTTCAACTGCTTCCTCTGTTATCATGTAGGTGGCCTTGTCTGTTTTAATGCCGAGGTGAGGTGTTATAATGACATTCTTTAATTTTAACAATGGATGATCTCTGGAAGAAAAGAAAAAAAGAGTAAACTATTGTTGTTCATCTAAATAAAGAGGAGTCTTACCTTAGCTTTTGGACTATTCAAAGTTAATTTGATACAACTTTACAAGTCCCACTCAGATCCAGAGAACATGACCACCTACATTGAAGTAATTTAGGACTGTAATAGGACATGGAAAGGTTTCATATCAACTCTTTTCTCCAGAAACATACTTCTGCCATGAGGCAGCAATTTGAACTATGTCAGAAGAGAGGATTAAGCCCTCCTGACACATTCACCCTACACAACAGTTTCAGCTGTAGTTATTTGCACACAGGCACAACAAGACCAAACTCTCCACAATCCAAAATGCAGCAAACACGCTTAAATCCAAAAGGCACCATCCTGGCAGTGTGGTTTTTTTAGAGAAGCTAAGCAGTCTCTGGGCCGAAGAGGTTTGCCTTGTATTGTGGAAAGAAACCTGTGGGGAAGGACATCTCTGGGCTATGCAGCTGGTCTTAGGCCTCAAGTAGCTTCCAACCATTTAAATTGGCAAGCTGCACTTTCTAATAAGGCTATTTGCAAGTGAAGCACTGTTGCAGCTTCACAAGGTGATTCTAAGGACTGGGTTTAATGCTTTCCCTGCCTCCTGATGTTTCCTAGCTCCCAGGCTTCCTTTTGGTCTGTTATCAGTCCCAACATCTGGGCTGCATCCCATTTGTATTCATGGCACTTTTAACCAAACCAGCTTCCTGCCTGCTGGAGGGATTGCCTCTGGCTCAGCAAAGCTCACCCATACTTCCCAAGAAATAAGCAGAGATGGCAACCTGGGCAGTGGTTCTGGGGAAGTGACATCCAAAGCTGCGGCCCGGATCACACCAGTCTGCAGAGCTGCCACCAGGGCCTCTTGGTCAACTACTGCACCTGGTGTGGAATAAGAGTGTCTCTGAGTGCACCTCGCAGGTAAAGAGCAGAAAGCAATGAGAGAAGGGAAGGGGAGAGGGAGGAATTTCTGCCATGCCTGATCATCCTCAGCTTGTGCCCTGGCTGCGCTGGATGCAGCACAGTCCTGCGTGGAACACAGCAGGAGCTGGACCACACTGTGAGGCCAGCCAATGGATCTGTTTGATACCTCGGCTGATGTTAATGAGGGTAGCTGTGGGTTTCATCAGCTCCAGCTCTCTTTTCCCGATCAGCTTGTGTGTCTGAGGTGTCAGGCTCACCACCAGCATCACAAAATCCGCCTGCTGGAGCAAGCTGTCTATCTCTCTGCAGTAACTGGCACCAACAGCTTGCTCCTCTTGCACTTTCCTAGTGGGGAAAAAAGCATTTCAGTCATGGAAACATTTTCTTCAATTATATCACCAGTATACAAACATCCATATAGCAAACAGGTGGCAAACAAAGGTGAATTTACCCTCAGCTCAGTGTTTAGATCCTTCTGGAAAGCTTCAAGCCCTACTGCACAGGATAGATTGCATGCCTGCCTCAGCCATTCCACTGCAGGGTTCCAAGGGCTTCTTATGAAGTCTGCAAATGAATTAAGACTGAGCACTGAAGCAGATGGCAGCACACAGTCCATTCTCCAGGATCCCCTGTGCACCTCAAAAGGATGTAGTCACTGCTCAAACCAGAGGAGAGGTATTCACCAGAACTCACTCATGCAAGATCTGGGCATGGCAGTGGTCCTTATCCTGTTAGTAGTCCCAGTAAGCTTGTCATTTTTTTATGAGTGAAATCAGCAAGGCAGCTCTTTGCCAGGCTGCCCTAGGATGTTCATAGAACAAAGTGTTCAGCAGAAAAGCTACCAGAGTAGAGAGATTTTTAGTTTTAACTTTTCACAGTGCAGAGGAATACTTGCCATTTCTCATGTTCTTTGTAAATTTAGCTGTCTGAACTTTGGAAAATAAAGAAGAAATTATAGGGATCATGTGTACAATCTTTTGCTTCTGGTTGCAAGAGAAGGGCTTTAAGTTGTCTCCTCCCTAATCTAGAAATAAAGAGGTCACACTAAGAAAATAACTTCAATGTAACTTTGACCCATGTCTCTCCTAACAAATGCACATCACTGTTTTTTTTTTTTTTTTTTCAGGTCAACGACCAAAGAGTAAATGGGAAAAGAACAGAGTGGAACTACAGCCAGTTTTGCAGCATGCAGAGTGCAGTTTGATTCAGCACACATGCTGGAAGTGTAAGTGTACTTTAAATGTACTTTAGGCTTTTAATCTCTGTTGCACTGTGCATTGATCATTCATCATAGCACTCTTGCATAAATATTTCTTTTAAGACTGAAAAATATTAAACAGAGGGAGTTAAGGATGATACACATAAAAAAGAAGAAAGGGATTCGTGCCTTTTAAATCTTTTTTTTTTTTTTTTTTTGTGGTTTGTGAAGAAATTCTGAAAGATCTCTCTTTTAAGTAAGAGTTTGCTCAGCTGTTTTTCTGAAGCAACAGGAATGCCAAGCATGGCTAAAAATTCCTGGTCTCACTCACCCTTGTGAATTGCCTAGGGCTAACTAAAGCAGTGACCCTCCTCCTGCAGTCTGCTTATGGGGAAAATCTCTGAAAGCCACATCCTAGCACTGCAGCTTCTCCCTTCAGTCACAGAGGAGTAAAGTTTTCTCAGGGTAGGTCATAGTTTATAGCAGCAAATATTTGTTCTGCTCATTAGCTGCACCTTGCCTGATTGCAAAGGCCTCGAGTTGTTCATGGGGGTCTTGCTCACTTTGAATTAAAGAGCCCCTGTGCTGAATATCTAACAAGGTTCAGATTCCCAGATACACAAGCTAGGGGGAGCTAGAAATAAAGGGTGAAATCCAGTTAAATACTTGCTAACATTTCTACTGGCTTGAGAAGAAACAAGGTTTTCTTAAGAAAAGCTCTCAATCATATTGTGCCCAGTATGTGCTTCCTAGTTTCCAGCCACTGTTTCAAAAATATCCCTCCTGAACTTCAAAATACGGGGAAAAAAGGAACAACAAATAGAGTTATGTTGTCACTATAGTACAATGTGATAATAAAAAAGTAGATGCTTGATTTCCATTTTTCTGCAGGAAACCTTGAAATTTCTAATATGAAACCAAAATTAAGTTTTCAAGTGTTTAATCACGGAGTAACTCTTTATAGGACTGATTTCAGGCAATCATTCTTTTTTTTCCTTTTGTTTTAATCTTGGTCCTATTCCCTCATTTCTTGCTATATTTCTGATATAATTCCTTGAAAAGAAAATGCTGACTATCTGGAAGAGTTTCTGCTGCAATTAGGATCAAGACATATCTTTACCTCCGTGTCCTGTTGTGGTACAAAATGTTCATTTCAAATGCTTTGGCTCTCACAGCAATCTTATACCCAATGCTGCCCATGCCAATGATGCCCAGAGTAGCTCCAGCAACTTTAACTCCCAGAATATCAGCTTCACAGTACTCCATACTTGGAGAAATTGAAATGTTATGGACTGCAAGAAAAACACATAAATCTGAGAAATGAATGTGGTCCAACATGGAGAAACAAGGCAAAAGGGTCTGGACTTGTTGTGCTACTATAGCACACTTCTTAAGGTTAAAAACACGTTAAATGTATCATCTTTCCCTGCTACATGTGTATATGATATTCCAATTTATTGTCACCATAACACAAAAAGCCTTTTGATATAATTTCTCCAAAAATTTCTTTACTGCTTTGGAATCATGAAAATATTGCCCTGTTCCTCATCAACAATCAAAATAATTATTGCCAATAACAATGCAGAGTTTGGAGATGTCACATGAAGAATCAGATATTGGGTTTCCTCTTCACATCTGCCACTCTCCTTGGAAAGAAAAGTGTGATTTCTTTAAAAATCACAACTTGGTAATTTCTGTAATTACCCGTTAAACTTGCACAATTCTGGATAGTTCTACAACACATAAAATACAGTTATATGCACAGCATTAGCACTGCTAGCAAGGTGACAGCCTTTTGATATTTCAGTCTTCTGATATTGTCAGCTTTTCTAAAACACAAAAAAAGTTTTTTCTCAGGAAAAACTCAGTCATGTCAGGAAAAAGCTATCAGAAATGCCACCAGGGACAGTTTAAGTAGAAGGGGACAAGAAATTAATCTTCCTTTTAATCTGTCTCCCTCTTGTGAGGTAGAAACAGAGGGACACAAATCTTCTTTGGGTTTGTATGAATCCTCTCGTACAGATGGCAAGTCAAAGCCAGGTAAATATAAAAGGATAAACCTGAAGGATTTTTTCTTGAAGAAGGAGGCATTCTAACCAAGCCCAGGGTAGGTCTATTTGGCAAAATAGCATGAAAAAATTGTTGATGAAACTAGAAAGGATGCAATTAACAAAAACTGGAGTAGGCTGCTTTATTAGTCTCTAATGCCCCTTAAATGCCCCAATTCTGCACTAATCCATTACAGTCTCCAAGAATATGCCCATGCCTCTATCAGCCTTGTGGGACCCTTCCAACTCAGGATCTGCCATGATTCTATATAACCTTGTTCTGCCCCATTGTTGTCTCCCACACTAATTTCTTCTGCCAGCATGTGACTTCAGTGATCATCAGATCTTTTGACATCCTCCACTTTTGGTCATAGCACTGTAATGACATCACATTTTATTTATAACTGGTTTAAATATATGCTATGTATGTCTGTGTATAATATAATAATTTAAGTATACTATTATACATAAAATACATGAAAATACCTATCATTCTATCTGCCAAGCTAACACACTTACATTTTCACAGTTTTTGTAAAATCATATGCACTAGAGGTAACTCTAAGAAAAGACAAATTAATGGCAGGTAAATCTTGTACGATTTAGAAGCCACAAAAGAATTGAGATGTTACCTTCCACTAGTCTTCTAGCAGATGCTAGCAGCAAAGCCATCCCAGTATCTGCTGTGGTGCTGGAAACAGCATGTGGAGCATTAGCCATCTTCACACCAAAGCTAGCTACAAGATTCAGATCCAGGTGATCCATCCCCACTCCCGAATTCGCAATCACTTTCAAGTTTGGCAGGCTCTGGAGGAGCTCTTTGTCGATGACTGGTTTGTGCCACCACAAATAGATTGCTTGGACCTTTTTACCTACATCCTTTCTGTTTTCAAGAAATTCCTTCATGGTGATGAGGTGGAAATGTTTCTTCAGGAATGGCACATGGCTATGCAGTATCCCACGTATGCCACCAATTTCATTTACCAAAAGCCAAGGTAGTTCTCCTCCTTCCATGATCTGCACAAAGAAGAAAGACACAAAGTGTCAGAAGAAAGACATTATTATTTCCAGACATTTTAAAGAATAATAACTGCCATGTCCTGTTTCATGACATTTATGTCAAGAGATCCTATAAACCACATAGGAAGATAAGAAAACCAAAGACAAGCAAGCAGCTCTTTAAAATATGCTACTAATTATACTCATACATGCAGGTGCCCCCCCCCACACACAGAGGTATTCACATAATCAATTGGAACAAGTTCTATCCTCATGATCAAAGATTTCATATTACTGCTACCATGCTCAAAACACAACACTTCTCATTATTTACTTAGTTTCAGATCATCAGTAGTCTGCAGTAAATAGTGCAATAAATCTCCTTTGCTACCCTGAAATCACAAAGTACCCTGTCTAAGTAGTTTAGAAAAACGTTGGACCAAATCTACATCATGAATATAAATTGCACAGCTTCATCATGAACTTTGAGATATCAGGTTAATTTTTAAATGCTTTGTTGCAGAGATTTTTGCAACCACCTGTCCTGAAGAGACCCCAGTGACTGCAGAGCCTTTTCCTGAGCCTATCATAAGTTACCAAAATAACAAAATAATATATGCTTAGGCAAGTGTTTTCCAAGAAAGAAATTGTTTGGTTTGGCTTTTTTTCCAGAATCTGTGACCATCTGGCTTTGGTCCCGAGAGGGTCTGTGAATTGACAGTTATTTTGGAGGGTTTTTTTGACAGAGTATTTATAGCTGCTTTTGATTTGTTATAGCAGTTTTGGGAAGAGCTGTGGGGAGAGTGCTCATGGGCTGAAGATCTTGGAATAGGAATCTTGTAGCAATTCTGATGCCTTGTTAGTATTATTTCACTATTTTCAACAGAATGCCTAACTCTTGATCTGTCTACACTTACTGTGCTAGAATTTCGTTTTACCATTCTTTCAGGGAGCCTGACCATGTTGCAAAATAATGGAGTCTTCCTGACTTTCTGGAGGTGACAACCACTTTATTGAATTTTCTGAATTTTTTGATTGCTAATAGGAAAGAGAATGTAAGGAAAAGCTTGATCCTGGTCTGCAAGTCAGGACTGATCACTAATCTGCTTTAGGTTATGCCCTCACCCATGTGATTTCAATGCTAATACTACCTTTCTTTCATGGCCAGACAAGATAAAAGCATCATTTTTGTCTGCATGAAGGAACTAAATCTCTTGGAATTTACTTTGGTTTTCAGAGGATCCCCTCATGAAAAATAAAGACACTTTTTCAACAGTTGGCTTTGCTTCAACATGTAGATGAAGCAGGGTTCTTCTTAGATTAGAAAACCTTAGGCCTATGATCACTTTAAAGAACATTTCTTCAGTGTTTTCAAAACAAAATAGAATATTGGAATATTGGCTGAAAAGTGTTTCAGGTACAGTCAAATTTCTGCACGGAATCAGTGCTCATTCATCTTCAAAGATTTGAGTGTGTTACACAAACTGCCTGGTGCACGTGCTTATCATTGTGTAGCAGAAAAAACTGGGAACGGAACACTGGTATTCACTGAAATAGACTGAAGATATCAAAATGCATAACTGCTCAGTTAAATCTTCAAACAAATCTATTTTAAGAGCTTCACTTTATTTTTTTGAATTGTAAGCAACAGAACAGATCAAGTCTTGACACTTTTGCAGCATTGTGATGAGCAGTGCAGGAACAGGTTGCTTTTTTTTTTAGCTTAAAAGTCGTAAGAAATAGTGCTTTCCCATATACAGGAGATTCAGTGGCATCATGTGGCCCTCATCATTTGGGAAACACTTCACTTGGAATGGGTTGGTCATTGAGAACAGCCAGCATGTTTGCTATTGCTTCTTCTGCCATCATATGGATGGCTTGGACTGTTGCGGTTCCAATGTGAGGGGTTATGATGACGTTATTCAGGTTTAATAAAGGATGATCTCTGGAAGAAACAGAAAGAACAGAATGTATTACATAGGGAACTTACTCTGCTGCTATCCCATGCTAGTTGTGAAGAACTGAACCTCAGGAAACAGCAATGGCAGTTCAGACCAAAGCACAGAACGAGCACAAAGCTGTGGGATGCCTGCTTACACATTTCTTTTTCCTCTCCATCTTGCTCATTGCCTGGCCCATGAGTCAGACTGGCTAAGAACTAACAGAGGTGGGAAAGGGGAATACCTTGTTTATTTATGATTGTGCAAGCCAGGCTGAGGTTTTGCCCTTACACAATGAGTCTCCTGTGGAGATCAAAATGATGAGCACACTTTGAACACAGTTTAAAATATTTCAGATTAACAGAATGGGAAACTAGTTTCTTTACCTTGGCAGAGGCTCAGGGTATGTCACGTCCAGAGCTGCAGCCCTAATAACCTTATTCTGGAGAGCTTCTGTCAATGCATCTTGATCAATAACTGCTCCTGCATTGAAATGAAATCTCGATATCCTGATGAGTTAATGAACACACTTTTACCTATGGGGGGGGGGAAAGTCTCCAGGGTCAACTGAGAAAACTAGAGGATCTTCATCTTGTTAGAAAATAGAATGCCTTTTTAATAATCATTAACCAAACAAACCAAAGATTTTATTTAAAAATCTTTAATTACAGGATGATTATGGTCCACTGCATAAGGTTTTTTCTGGGATGAGACCAGTTTCAGTCTTTTCCTCATTTTGACACTTCCTGTATTATTATAGATAAACTATTTAATCTCTGCAGACTTTCCATTCTTTTATCTCTGTTTTGTTTACTGTAACAATAATCTCTCTCATATGCTTGTTCAGTGCCAACAGATGTGTCGTCCCATGCGAGGCTTCCTTTCTACACTGCTGTTCCAAATGTTACTTAATGTTGTCCCCTGTACTCCATTCACCCTCACTGATAATAAACGTTTCAATTATTTCCAGTAAAACATGCTGTCCCTAGAATAAGGCTAAAGAGAACCAACCATCTGCTGAACATCCCTAATTTCCATAGGACCTTTGAAGACATAGCATATGAACCATGTAAGTCACCCATTTGTAGACTGCCAGCTACTTCATGACTCAAACAACAGAGGGATATCACAGACTGTGGTTGGAGAAGGGAATGTCAACACAATCAGACAAAACACAACCTTAAGTGTGGAGCCACAGTGATTTCAGACCCTCCTACCTCGGCTGATGTTTATAAGAATGGCTGTGGGTTTCATCAGCCCCAGCTCCTTTTTCCCAATCAGTTTGTGAGTCTCAGGAGTCAGGTTCACAATCAACATAACAAAGTCAGATTGCTGCAGCAAGTCTTCCATCTTTGCACAGTAGTGGGCACCAACAGCCTCTTCCTCCTCCTTTCTTCTGAAGGAAAAATGCAAATATCCCCAAATTGACACTATTTCTAACTGAGTTTAACAATCAATCAGCCCTAGGAGAGTTCCAGAAAGCACAGAAACAGAGGTTTGAGACCAATGTAAAGGAAAAGTCATTGATAGGCACAGATGGTGGAATGGATGCAGAAAGGATGTGGGCTAGAGGGAGCAGGAGGCTACAGAAGTGGTGGGACACTGAAGGAGTGATGTATGTGTGAGAGCAAAGCATACAGGCAATATGAGGGTAGGAGGCTGGAGATGCAGTCAGACCCTGCTCTTCTGTGTCTATGCGAATTCCTGTGGAGCCTTGCCTTGCCTGACATGCCAGTTAAGACTTGTGGTTGAAAAGAAATGAAGTGTGAAAGAAAGGGAACTACAAATCCATGAGAAATTAAGACCTTTGACATTGGGGCCAGTGCGATGAACAATCTGGCTAGGCTGAGGAGACTGGCTGGGAGGAACAGGGATGCTGCCAGAAACCTGAAGAAGGGTCTATCAGGACAGGGGACACCACAAGGGCACAAGACCTGATTTGCTTAGACAGCATCTCCCGAATGCTTACACGGCCCTTGTTTCAAACTGGTAGTGACTAACCAGGGCAGGGCAAGTGCAGGAGGAACTGCTTCCTGAGGGGAGCAGGAGGGAGCCAGAGTGAGGAAGTGGTGGCATACTGGTGCTTCTCACACTGCTTACAACTGCCACAAGTGCAAAGGAAGGCTGGGGACAGAGCAGAGCTGTGGCTTCCATCACTGTCCCCTGGACAATTAAATGCAGAAACCAGATGCCCTTACCTCTGGTTTCTGTTATGGTACAGGATCCTCATGTTGAAGGCTCTGGCTCTCTGAGCCACTTTGTATCCAATGCTGCCCATCCCAATGATCCCAAGTGTTGCTCTGGTTACTTCTACTCCCAGCCAGTCAACAGCAAAATACTTTGTGTCTGGAGACACAGCAATCCGGCAACCTGTGTGTAAATACATGGTGAATGGATACAAATCAGCCATAAACGTAGGCCTGGGGGAAAGAAAAGGTTTATCACCATCACAACAGTGGGGCTCTGGAGCACTCCTTACAAAACACCTTTGTTGATTTTGACCAGTTTATATAAGGGCCTCGATGGCGCCAATTCCTGCACACAGGCCTGAAGCCAGTAACACAGTGGGATCCTGGCTGGGTACTGAGCTGGAAGGAATGACTCCTTGGGGACTTAACTCTTCCACAGCTGGGGTGTTTTCTTGGAAGTTCAAAAATAGCTTCTTTGAAACCACCCAGCAAGCATTGACTTCACTTTTTTTTCTTTTAACTGGGATAAATCTCTCCATTTGTCTCCTGGATTACAACCCAAGGCAGCCTCACTGTTTCAGTAGGGGTGAAGGTTTCAAATTCCAGCTCAGCCACGGATCTCTTTGAGTTGTTATACAAAGAACTTGAGGTTCAAAAAGATGCAATAGTGAGAAAACATCATGGGGAAAAAGATGTTATTTCATGCTCAGGGGTGGAACAGCAGTGACAAGAAGACTGTGAGTCCCTGAAGATACAGGTGGCTTCTTGTGGAAGTCTCTACTGACACCTTCCTTCCCCAGAAAGACATTGAGTAGCAAGGAAGTGGGGAATGAACCTGCTTTTAGGGACACAAACTAATGCTGGTGGTACAACTTATAACAGCTTTGTCAAAAGGATTATCAGCTATTTCAAAAATAATGCTGATGTTCTTCAGGAAATACAACCCATTGGTTTAGACAAACTCCTCACAGAGGCAGGAAGAAGAAGAATTTATACTAATTACTGCTCTGGAGTTGGAGATGAGGCCACTAATGCTTTGTATCTTCGTGTACCTCCTAATGCTTCTTTCGAGGGGAAATAGAAAGTGGTGACATTCAGTTTCGATGCACTCTGTATTCAGTTTTTACGGATATAAACAATCCACCCAGTGAACAGCCAGAGAAGAATTAAGCCCCAGACATTATTCCAAACAGGACATCACAAGACTTTCAAGTGCATCATTCAGACAAAAGCCTTACTCTTGTCAATGCTGCCCTAAAAAGAAGTGAGGCATGGAAGTAGATGCCTCTGAAAGTTAAGGCCTCTGAAAAATTTTCCCTGTAAAAGCATCCCAAATATTGATTCAGAAAGATCATCTCTATCAAAGCAAAAGTGAGGTATGTCAAAGAAGTAACTAGGACCAAGTAAATTTAAAATATTACCTTCCACTAGTCTCCTGGCTGAGGCCAGCATCAAGGCCATTCCTATATCTGCTGTTGGGTCTGCCACGGCGTGCGGGGTGTTGGTTACTTTTACACCAAAGCTTGAGATCATTTTCAAGTCTAAGTGATCCACTCCAACCCCGGAGTTTCCAATTACCTTTAAATTAGGCAGGCTTTCTAGAAGCTCACGGTCAATAGTTGGCCTGCACTCAAACACAAAAACAGATTGGATTTTTTTGCTCATTTCTTCTTTGTTTCCAAGAAATTCCTTCATGGTGATAAGGTGAAAGTGTTTCTTCAGAAGTGCTGCAAGGTCTTCTAGCACACCATGAGTTCCTCCAATATCCAGAATCAAAACACCTGGCAACTCTTCTTCTGCCATGACCTGCAACAGGGGAATAGAAGAAATACTCCTTTGTTTAGGAGAACACCCTGAAAGGAGCAATGATGTTCCTTTAAAAGTTATCATTTAAATTCACATGTGTAGATCAGGAAACTGATGGAACTCAATAGTGCATTTAATCCACAGTCACTTGGTACTAGTGCGGTATGTCAGACAACTTTTCAAGTACTTTTACCAAGTGCTGATTTAGACTATAAAACCAAGGAATATTCACACTTTTACATCCAAATCCAGTCCTACAAGCTGTTTTTCTCAAAGAGTTTAATTTTAGTCCTGAATCAATATTGATTTCATACAAAACTAGTGGCTGTTCTGGTAGCTTACTCATTAATGCCTTCCTATAAGCAGTGCTATGAAACAGAGGCTGCTAGTAATTTACTTGTAAGTTTCTTGCGTGTTGGTTATGGTTGGTGAAGCCATAGGCAAGTAAGGTGGTGCTGAGGCCCAGATGGGTCTGACAAACATCTGTCAGGGATGGTTTAGCTCTAACAAATTTGCACGATGAAGGGCCACTCTTGGATAGCTCTTAGACTGCTTGCCTTCAGTGTTTTAAACATTCAGATCTGTACCTGAACTTACCTCATGCAAAATTTAGCAAACCCATGCCTATATGCTGAACCAGTGAAGACGAGCACTAGGGGTGATACCACTGATAACACAGTTCTTCATGCTAGAACTTTCCTCTGCCATGAGAGTTTTGTGCCCAGTCCTCTCTACAACACTCCTGCAAATGCACTCAGCAATAAGACAGGGGCTCCACACACAACCAAACACCTAATCAGAGTTCCTACTGGCAAAAATGGTAGTTGAAGATTTCCTGTATATCTTAACAATAGCTGTGCCTAATTTCCTACAATTCTTTTTGCTGTGCTCCACTGACTTTCTGTTTCCATCCCATTCTATCTCCTAGACTTGTGTCCAGGAAACCTGATGTTGTGCTACCTGAATCAGAACGATTTTCCATGGCAGTATGCTGATTTATTCTGGGCACACAGTGCTGGCCAGCTGTGTCCTGCTGCTTCACTCCTCTCACAAAAGCCTTCTGTGAGTAATCAGAACTTAAACCTGTGACAAAAAGGTGTCAATGTAGATTGGATGTTTTTGTCAACCCTATTTACCCTTGTCCTGAGCAAACTCAGATTTATCCCAACCACGTCTATTAAATGGTTACAATCTCGGCACCAGTTTTATCCTGGCCCTGATGTGCATTTCTGTCTCATTTTCAGTCTGCTGCTGTACGTGGGCTTGATGAGGCCTCCATGCTAGGACAGGTCTGCAGTTCACCACAATGTCTCTGATAATACTATCTGGTTCTCAACAGCATCAAACAAAGCAATGAGATGAACAGTGCAACCAAATTGCAGGGGAAGACCACATTTTTATATGTATCGCATCCTTTTTTTGCCAACTGAAGTTGTCAGCCCCATGTGGTTGTCAAAACTGTGCGAATTTCCACAGGTGTAGTCTGCATTTCTTAAGAATATCACATAACATTACTAGGATAAACCAGATTTGTGTTCCAGAATGAATGACACATAGAATAAAAGGAGCTGATGTCATATTGTGATGGCGATGTCCAGCTTCATTAACGATCAGAATGTGGTAATCGTGGATGCCAGCTAAACCTTATGTTGTTAACCAGGGAAAACTGGGCACCAGACACAATCAAGTGACTGGCAAATGCCAGTGAGGCAGCACTGTATTACTCCATTTGCTTTCATCACCACCTCCTTCCCCATTACAATACACCACACATGATGGCCATAGCCAGACTTGCTTTCACTTTGGAGGCACTTCCTACACTTCACAAGCAGAAAGGTGATCCATGAGGAAGCCTCTAGCTATAAACAAACCAGCTGGTGCACTAGAAACAGGCTGGTGTCACAGTGATGGATCTTTTCATGCTGAGCCCACCACCATTCCAGCCATGCTTGATGCACACATGACCTGAAGCACTGGTCCAACAACTGGTGTTCTGCTCATCTCAGGTATAATCCTAAAAAATCACACTGATAGCAGGAAATTAAAAACATTTAAAGGAACCTCACAGAAGGAAGGGGGCCCTCCAGATACCAACCTTGGTCCCAGCACTTATTGTTCGTCTTCCAGCACTACGTGGGCACATCCTGTACCTCTGTTTGTAAATCACGCTTCTGTGACAGCGATGTCCATGAGAAGCAGTAATTGGATGAATAAATTTGTAAGCCAAATTTGACTGGCCAGACATCAAGGGAATCAGTTTCAAAAGATTCAATGCTTTGCTCCTGAACATAATTATTCATTTATCAGATGTCTTTGTCCAGTGTGCTAAATGTAACACCTGTCAAGGATATGACAATTTTGGTTTTGGACTAGTATCATCTGCAGTATCACTAAGGTGGTGGTTTTGGTTTTTTTTTTTTTGGGGGGGGGCGCGTTGGTTTTGTTTTTTTGTTTTTGTTTGCTTGTTTAAGTTGTCTCTTCTCATTTTGTATTACATATGACTATATGCTTCCATGTAGGTAAACAGTCATAATCATACATAAATTGTTGATATAAAGTAAGTGACTAAGTTCTGGTCCTGGCACTGTAGAGAAAACTTTGAAAATATGACTTAGATTCAGACAACGGGGCAAATAAGAAAGAGTACGTTTAAGTATTAACTTCAGTGCTAATTGAAGCCAGTCTAATTTAATCTCTGGAGCTTGACTCCTTACTCGCAGATTTGTTGGCTAGCACTGCTGTATCACCTTGGACTTAACCAAATCATAGCAAGATAAACTACGTAATTTTTCCTAGCTCAGTTTTCAATTAAAGTTAACACCCCGCATTATCCAGGATCAATTCCTCCCACTAACCTCTCTAAAGAAGAAGACTAATTAGCTGAACAACCAAAGCACTAACCAGAGCTGGTTTCTTTCTGACGACGTGCCTTTCACAGCTCGATCCCGCGGCAGCTGGAAGAGCCGGGAGCTCATGGCTCCTGCTCGGGGCCGGGCACACCGCCTCCTGCCCAGCCCCGCTCGCTTAACCCTGCCCTGCCCGGGCACCGCCGACTCCGGGGCTGGCGGCTTCCAGAGAAGCTCCGGCTCGGGGATCACCACCCCCGCTGCCTCTATGCTTGTCTGCAGCCAGACTGGGCTGCCTCTCCTTTCCCCCTCCCTCTCCTCCTTCTACCACCGCCGGATGTCCTGAAAAGGCGATAAAGCAAAAACAGGACTTGGATAGTTTTTGGGGAGCTCAGCAAATGTGGGGCAAAGTTATTTGCCACAAATTCACATTGTTCCCCACAGCCCAAGCTGCAGCTTGTGTGGAATTTTTGTAGCGGAAACGATGCTTTTCTCACTGCCTGCTGCAAGCTAAGCTTTTAAACGAGTGTCTACTGTGGAATTACGGGAACAGATTGGTGTGGAAAGGCCTATGCCAATAGCCAGCTCGATTCTGGAACCCAGTGCTAGAATGTGCTGGTTTCGCTGCTGACCACTTCTACTGGAACGTTTGCCCAGAGTGCTCCCGTAGTGGCATTTTGATCACCAGAGCGATGGGAGAGCTCATGGAACCGCGGCGCCAGCCTGGGAGTGGCTGGGCAGTGCAGCTGCCACGGCAGGGGCGGGTCTGGGGGGTGGCTGGGGCATGAAGATTGTCACTGCTGTGGGTGAATACATTGAAAAAACCTTCCACAGCCAAGAGACAGCAACAGCACAGAATCACAGAATCACAGAATGGTTGGGCTGGATGGCATCTTAAAGACCCAGCCCGTCTGCCACGGGCAGGGACACCTTTCGCTACACCAGGTTGCTCAGAGCCCCGTCCAACCTGGCCTTGAACTCTTCCAGGAATGGGGCATCCACAGCTTCTCTGAACCTATTTCCTTGATCAAATCCCATGGAGGTACAGGAAATGTACTAATATCGGAGTGGTCTGCAGCAGAGAGTCGAAGATCTGGGCTCTGACCCCTCTGTTTCATCCTCGCCGTGCTAGCCGGCATCGCCGATCCCCACGGCACGGCTCCACCTCCCACCTGCGCGGACGGACGCGGGTGTCCCTGGCCAGCGGCACCACGTGCCCGCCCGTTCGCCGGCGGGGTCCCCTCCCGTTGTGCCGCACCCGCGTTTCCCGGGCGTGGTCTCCTCCCGTAGGAAGCCGAGTCTGTCCCGCCCCGCCCGGCCCCGCGCCCTGCCGGAAGCGCGCGTCCCCACGCCTGCGCGCGCATTCCCGAGCCCGCCTTTCCGCTTCCTGCCCGTGCCGCCGCTGCCGTCGCTCCGTGTCTCTGAGGGGAGGACGCCCGCGGGGTGCGCTGGGGACGGGCTGTGGCGGGATGGGCGGGCTGCAGTAGGTCTCGGTGCCGGCGCTCGGTGCCCACCGGCGCCCCGGGAGGGCCCGGGGAGGGGGCGGGCGGGGGCAGGGCAGGCAGGGCGGGCTGTCAGCTCCAGGGGCATCCCTGTCGTCCCGCAGGCTCGCCAGCCGGCCGCCAGGATGTCGTACATGCTGCCGCACTTGCACAATGGGTGGCAGGTGGACCAGGCCATCCTGTCGGAGGAGGACCGGGTCGTGGTTATCCGCTTCGGGCACGACTGGGACCCCACGTGCATGAAGATGGATGAGGTCCTGTACAGCATCGCCGAAAAGGTAAACAGAAGCTTTCTGCTCATTCTGAGCTCAGTGTTCCCCGTGGCTTGCTTGGAGCCTGGGGCAGCTTGTAACGGGTTCTGCACAGGTGTCCAAGCTTTAGGAGGCAGCGGGAAAGCTGTGTGATTTTACTTTCACGACTGTCTCCTAAAGACTGCCTTAATGCTTGCAGTATTTTGGGGGGTGAAAAGAGCATCGCAGATATTCGGAAATCGAGGTTGCTGCCTGTTAATAACCCGTCATTGAATGAGCATCGGCATTCAGACAGAAACAATGCTCGGTGGTAGAGCTGCTGCGGCTCCAGGTAACGCAGCACTCTCACTTTACAGAGGAAATGTGTGGCACCTGCAGGTTTCCATCTGAGTAACTTGAAAAGTTACTTTCATTTTGGGTCTTAAAAATGGTGAGGTGCTAAAATGTGCGGAATGGTGTTGATTAATCTGTCATTTATATAATTCTGATTAATCCATCAGCGATATCAATGTCAGTGATATTATCTGTGGAGACCAATAGCATTCCACTGAGTTGCATGGACTAAATTAAATTTTAAGAGGCAAACTCCACAGCTGTTTTCAGATGGAAACTGAATGATTACCAACAGCTGGTCACTCGCTTAAGAAAGATACACAGATAGGAAAAATTAGACTGTTAGAATACATAATCAGCTAAAATTTACCTTCTCATATATTTGCTAAAGGTTTTGCATAGCGATAGATGTAGAATATTGACAGCTCTTTGAACCACATGAAGAAAGAAGAAAAATATCTGAAATGGTAACTTGGGTAGGAAAAGGTGCTAGCTATCATAGAAATGATAGAATCATTTGGGTTGGAAGGGACCTTAAAGATCATCTCATTCCAACTCTCCTGCTATGTCTTACACTAGACCAGGTTGCTCAGGGCTCCATCCAACCTGGCTTTGAACACTGCCAGGAAGGGGGCACCCACAACTTCGCTGCCTTCATACAAAATTCTGTGCATGCTGCATAGCTTGACATGGAATAGTTTTTGTGGTGTACTGTCTTCTAAAGTTTTTGGGTTTTTTTTAAATAAATTAACTTGTGTCTTGAAAATCCCCATAATGAAAGATCTATACCCACAGCCATGTGTTAAGACATATTAGAATGCAGTAAAGAGTTGTGATGTTTTAATTCAGTTGTTCTGTATTCAGCCTGGTGGGAGTGTTATGCTCAGATACTGTTAGTGTGGACCTGTGGCAGGATGCTTGGCAATTTGGCAGATCTGCTAGCAGCTAGGGGTGACTGGGGGAAGAAGGAACAAAGTAACTTCTTATTTAAAAATCTCCCTCTGCAGAAATGGCAAATTAAAGGGGGAGATCCTACCTCATCCTCTTGCTTACAAGCCATGTTTGGATCTCTGCTGTTTTAAAGAGTGAGTAAAAGTTCCAATTGTACAGGTGTTTATTCTACAGAATAATACAGAATGTTAAAGTGCTATAATTGCAGGCTACATTTGAAGACAATGTGGCCATATTTTACATTTGTTACCCTGGTACAATATTCTTTTAGACTGCAGCATGTTTTTGGGTAGCAGTAATATTTATCTGTAGTTTATGATAGGAGAACAGGGTTGGTTTTCTTTTTTTTTTTTTTTCAGTTTGAATCCTTTAGTGGAAAAAGAAACTAGAATGCTACATGAATATACAAAGTAGATAATTTTCACTGAAATGTACTCCACTTGCACTTGACTGGGTTTTTTTCCCTAGTGTTACATTAAAAAGAAGCATTTCATTGAATGTCAAAACAAATCATAATTGTAAGATGTTAGATTTTCTTTTCTTTGTCAGGGTATCAATCAAATACTGATTGAAACAAGAACTGAGTTTCACAAATTTCATCTCAAAGACCTTTTCTAAAAATACACTTTTTTCTTTTCATTAAAGGAAATTCATAATTATGAAAACCTATCTCCTGAAATACAGGGATTGGTTTGCTAAATTAATGCACTTTGTTATAGTGGATTAATGTGCATTTAGGGGGGATTTTTCAAATGCTGTGCATTTATTTAACCATAATCAGAAGTGTGAATACCTGTGGCTTTTCATCAAACAGTAGTTGTGCCTCTGCATTACTGCTAAGGTTACATGAAAGGTGAGAGAGGAAAAGAAGGTGGGACAGGGAAAGAGGTAGCTATAAAAAAAGGCATGCTGGTATTTTAGGTGTTTGTAATTAAAAGCTGAGCAAAGTTAATCCATTTACTGATGTCTCCGGTTTTCAAAATTATTAGCTGTAAGCACTGCTCTTGGCAGTGCAATGTCTTTCTCTTTTCCCCTAGAAATTTATCACCTAAATTTACAGCATAATTAGAAAGAAAAAAATTCAAATAAATATTGCCAGTACAGACTTTCAAGTTTGTACTTGCTCTGTTCAGTTCAGTAATGCAAGTCTGCTAGCCACCTTCAATTTGAGTCATTTGCTGCAAAAGCTAGTCACAGTTCCTGTATTTTTCTCCTGTGAGTTTCTTGGCCAGAAAGTAGTGTTCTGTAGTTCTAAACAGAAAAAAACACTGTCTAGAAACTGGATAGGAACATGAGAAGATGGAATCTTGGATCTTGTTTCAGATTTCCATAGATATTTGTGCTGTAAGGTTTGCTTTTCAAAGGCAGCTGAAATCTTAAAAACTGAAAAAAAGTATTACTTACCTCTGACAGAAATGTCAAGAAACTTCATGATTTTTGTCATTCATCTTAGTCATTAATCATATTTCTGTGTCAATCTCATGTTGTAGACATTAATTAATTAATTTATTTATTCATTTATTAGAAGGATATTGTTAATGAAGAAAGGGCGGAGAACTTCAGAGGACAAATGAGTCTTGTGGCATGTGATTTTTCCTTTATCTGTGTTTCTTGTTTACTAGCAAAGTGTGTGATCTTCATGAAGACAGGATACAGAATCTTTATCTGATGTTAAAGTCCTGTAGATTCCTCTGCTTTATAGTCTTGAGGCATTCAGTTTAAAGATTTCATGGCAGTCCTCAGGCAGACACAGTTCTGTGAAGTATTGAAACAGCCTCTAACTGTGGGCAGGCAGTAATGTACTTCTGGGTTTTCTACATGTGTGTTCAGCAATGTAGATTGATTAGACTGATAGAAGCTACCATCATTGAGGAAAAGGGGGAAAACAACCAACAAAATTGAAGCCTAACCTGTGAAAGCAAGTCATAAAATTTTGAATCCATGCTGCTGTTTGACTTAGGTTTCCTACTCTACCCTGTTCCCATGAGTAGCAGCTCCAATAGCCAAGGCAGAAAAAGTTTTGAATTAAAAGACAGGTAAGGGAAGTGTCAGAAATAGTTAATATCTGTCTCTGAAAATATTTTTGTCTTCAGTTGTTGCACAAGTTAGGTGCTGCCCAGAAGGAGGTCTCTCACTAGAGTTCTGATTTTGTTTTTCTTCAGAAAGCAGTTGACTTACGGCAACAAATTTACTGGATTTAGTGTATGTTATGAGGTTAAGCACTTTCAGAATAAACTTGTGTTACTATGTGTTCAGCTTCTAAAATACTACAAGTTTTTTTTTTCATATTGTCTCTACAGTAAAACTTTGGTTTATATTAACAACTTCAGTGTAGTCTCTCTTGTAACTACTGCAACTGCTTGTATTTATTGGGGTTTGCTTGTTTAGAGTTGTATTTTATTCTTGTTCTGAGGTGTCCATACTGTATCCTCAGTTACAACCCACAAGTCAGAAAGAAAACTTGTTAGCAACCACTGCACTGACAGGGTAGCAAAACTGGTTTTGTACAGAAATGTAGGTTTTCAACTGACAGCTCTGTCTGAGCAATGAATTCACATCCCAACAGGGAGAGGTCAACCTTTGGTTTGTCTCCACAAACCATGCACATCCATAGCAGTCTGAATCCATGAATACTTCCATTGCGTTTGCTTAAATCAAAGCCTAATCTAAAGCTTTGTGAATTAGAGCAGGCTGTGTGTGAAGCCGGCTCAGGTGCTGCTCTGTACTGCTGCTGTCTTGGCTCCAATATTGTGTCTGAGACAGGTACTGCTTCTTCAGGCACTAAAACTGGTCAATATTGTGCAAAAAGAGACATTTGAGTCTCTGCAAGACTTGTCTCATGTTGAAATAAAATGCCTCTTGGTGACAAGCTTGCCCAGCCCCTAAACATTAAATGGCCCAGCCCCTAAACATTAAATAGGCCACTGCAGTTCTTCTGCATAATCCTCTCCATGTGTTTAGTCCCTCCTTAGGCCTGAATCCCAATCTCCTGCTGCTATCCTTGGCAGCCAGTGTCCAAACTCAACAAAGCACACCCTCATTCAATGTGCTTGCAAGCTAACTCGTTTTGGAGTAGTGATCTTGCTAAATTTGAAATTAGGAAAGTAAGAGGTAAAGAATAGAGCCACTTTTAAAGTTTTGAATTCAAATTTGAGTCCAGCTTTAAGCTCTGCTTTAGACTTAATACCAGCTTTTCAGCAGGCGACTGTCATCAGTTTCACTTCTATAAAAGTTGGTCAGAGAGAAGGAAGATTAATTAATGTCTTGGATGCTTGGGTTCAGGTGATGACTTGCATATGTGCTGTGCAAAGGTGATTTGAGTGATCCAGTCCTTCTTACTAAGATTTATGTAACAAAAACAGACTTGTGTAGTCTGTTTCTCTTGTATGAAATCCTAGGCTACTGATGATCACTGGTAGTGACAAGCATTTCTGGTTCTGCAACAGCTCAACTAAATTAAATGCATATAATGTCAAACTAACTTTAAAAGGTTTTTTTCTTCCTGTACTTTATGGAGTAGAGAGTTCTTGGAAGGAAAATTTTGGTTTAGGAGTGCTTTTGGAGTGGTATTCTGGTGCAACATGTAAATCTTCTAATCTTTCACCAAACAAAACAGGTCTAAGAATGTTTTATTAATGCTAGGCTTATCTTACAATAATTTTCCAAGCTCCAAATTAAGTAATTGTTCAAAGATGGTGTGTTCCATCAAAATTGCTGAATGTGTTGTAGAAATTTCCCCACATGGTGAAGGTGTGCTGCTGATGCTAAAAATGCCAGCAGGGTGGAAGAAGTAATGATAGGATAAAATGAAAATGGCTCCTCAGGTGTTTTGTTTTCTAAAAAAAGGACCAAAACCCCCAGAACTGTCTTTTGCCTGCCAGGGCTCACCAGGGAGTAGCTTCAGTCACTTTTTGGCTAAATTGTGTTGACTCCGAACATCCCAATAAGGTTCTTAGAAGTCTTTAATGTAAAATTGAAATGGCTGTAAAGGATCCCTTCAGAGGGTTTGATATTATGACTATTTTAGTTTACAAGGCTTTACTTCTTGCCTGATTTAGAACATGGCTTAAATGGGATGTTTGCTTTATAATATTGACTGAATCTAGGACTATAACTGGCTCCATAAAAGCACAGTAAAAATGTGCTTTACTTTATGTTTTGCTGTTTTGCTCTAGAAGAGATTTTACTTGCCTTGCGTCTAATACTTACATTCTTGAAGTGTGATTATTTTTTATAATTTTGAAACTGTCTTGAAGTCCATAAAAATTTATTTACTCTGTGCTTCTGAGTTTGTTTTTTTTTTTTTTTTTTTGTAAATAAACATTTCCATACTTTCTCAGTAAAGTGCCTGCTAGGATGTCTACATACAGGCTACACAATATGTCATATTTTTCTCATACAAACTAATCCTGCTCTGTGAACTAAAATAAAATATTGTTCCATCAGGCAGATGTTATACTCATCAAAGTATTTCTGGACTTTTGATAGCAAAATTAACAAGTGGGAAGTACTGTCATGAACAGTGAGTTTGTCATAGATTTTAGACCATGTGTGTTAACTTCAGGCTGGTAATTCTGGGCAGTCAAATGGGAGGGACCAAAATTGTGTTAGCAGGTGACTGAGGATAGGGAGGCACAATTGTGCACTCCTGATGTAGTGCACAAACATTTGATAATATACCTTACAGTTAAATGTTTGTGCAATTTGGGTTACTTCTGACTTAGAATCTAGTGTGTGTGAGTGTGTTAATTTCTACTGTGCACTTATGAGCTAAGTTTAGAAACCAACACTTCTCCTAATTCCACTTAACAACAAGTACGCTAAGTTTAGGGGACAGAAATGTGACATGGTTTTCTAGCAGGATTGAAGGCATTGACTGACACTAGAGGGGAAGGATTCTTTTGCATGTAACTGAGTAACTTGGCAAAATGAAAGCCAGTTTACCAGAATTGTCGTCAATAGCTTCATATGAAGGTCTTACATTTTAGCAATTACACTTTCAAGTTTTAGCTTTGCACCTCTCAAAAAAGCAACCAGTTTTTAAATTAAATTATAAGTTTCCTTTTCATTTAATGAGTCTTGTTAGACAAATTGGACGTTATAGAGGGAGAAAAAATGCTTGGAGGCAGGCACCAGGGCATTGTAGATCATTAATTTTCTGAAGTCCGTAAGCAGCTGATGAGAGAAGCAAAATGTGTCAGCTTGGCTTGCACAAAGCAGTTATTCTGCTTGTTTAGAGCTGTGCATGCCACTGTGAGTTCTCAGTTCTATATAAAGGGTGTTTGTTCCTCTGGATGTTGATTTAGCATAGTATCTTTCCAGTTGACACTGGATGTGAAATGAGCTTTTTGGCTATACTGAAAAATATTTTCCATATTAATTGGTTGTTGTGGTTAACAGAAAAATCAAGGCTGTCTATTCTGATTTTATGACTTAATAATTTGGAAAATAAATGTTACAATAATGAAAGCTTATGTCTTTTAATTGGTAATATATATTGCTTTTGTATTTCCTGTTTTCTTCTGCTTAGGTTAAAAACTTTGCTGTTATTTATCTTGTGGACATCACTGAAGTACCAGACTTCAACAAGATGTACGAGTTGTATGATCCCTGTACTGTCATGTTTTTCTTCAGGTATGTGAGGGTTTTGGAATGTAACTCATTTAAACTTTGTGTTTGTCAAATACGGTGTCTCAGCAGATTGTTTCCAAATGCATAGCAGCACACTGATGCCTGTGTTTTATTGCTCTTCAGAAGAGCAAACTGATTATATAGGAAAATGGCTTGTTTTCCAATTAGCCTGGTAACAGTGTTTGATAATAGAATGCAAATTAGCGATAGTGAAAACTGGGTTTATTATCCATTGTTCTTAGTTTTAAATCTCAAACTTCCTGAAGAGAATGCTGTAGTAATAAAGCAGTCAAGCTTGCCAAACTTGCTTTCAAGATAAATCAAAAGTAGTAAGGTTTTCTTGGAGGTAAGGTTTCTACATTGATGAGATAAAATGTTCAGCTGACAAGCATGGAAGTCTCTCTGGAGATTGACAGTAGTGGGAGAGAAATACAAACAATAAGGAAAATGCTGAAGGATAATTGCATGAGTAGCCATTTTGGGGACAGGTTTGGAGTCTTTATTCTTGCTTTAAAAATTGACAGTGAAATGTCAGCTTGAGTGAGAGGAGTGGATATTCTTCCAGATAAATATTCATCTGCAGATGTCCTTTAATGCTTGTTTTCCACGCCTGTTTATGTTTGTAAGGGCTTCCTTTGATCCTACAAAGCATTTGGGAGGGGGGGTGGTGGTGGTGGTGTAAGATTTCTTTCTGAATTGTAATACCATATTAACTTGTTTTTTTGTTCTTCCTCTTTAAAGGAACAAACACATCATGATTGATTTAGGTACAGGTAATAACAACAAGATCAACTGGGCAATGGAAGATAAGCAGGAGATGATTGACATTATAGAAACTGTTTATAGAGGAGCCCGCAAAGGTCGAGGTTTGGTGGTATCACCAAAAGATTATTCCACTAAATATAGATATTGATGTTTCTTTGGGCTGCCTTTTTCATAATCCTATGTCCATTTAAATTTATTTCTGTGTATGTGTGTACATATATGTATATTAAAAGAACAAAACCCCTACAAGTCCTTGAATTTTGAGCATAATTTGAATTTTTTAAAAGATTTGAATTGTATTTGAGAAGTAGAAAACTCAAAGCCTAGAACTGTCTTGACTGCAGTAATATTGTAGCTGAATTTTGGGTTTTCTTTTTTTAAATACTTTCTCCTTTGTTGTCCTTTTGGTATTACTTATTTTTGTACACAAAAAGCCTGTTTGCAGGAAAACACTTCAACTGGTTTTGTTTGCTTTTATTACAAAAATATCTGGGAAAACTATACTATAGGTTTTTTTTTTTAAAGAATAAAGTGAGTTCCACTTACCTTAATTTTTTTCAGTTAGAAGACGAATAATTTACTTCTACTACCAAGTGTGCTGTAGAGGATTTAGAAAATGTGAAGGAAGTAAACCAAAAGGGTCTCAATTTCTGCTCAAGTTAATCCGGTTTAGAGTGATTATTGATTTTAGAATCATTTATGTTGGAAGGGACCATCAGCCTCCCAGTCATAGTAGGTTCCACACGGTCAGGTTGCCCAGGATTGTGTCCAGTGTTGAGTATCTTGGTTGGACCAGGTGATCTTCAAGGTGTCTTCCAACCTTGATGATTCCATGTTCTCTAAGGATGGAGAATCTTCAGCCTTTATGCAAGGCCTTTTCTGCTGTTTCAGCACCTTCATAGTTGAAAAAGGTGTTCCTTGCATCTAGCTGGAATCTTCTGTGTTTCAGCTTGTGTTAAGTAACCCTGGCGTACAACACCTTCAACAATGTCTGTTCCCCGTGCTCTGCCATGGGGTAGTGGTTTGCAGCAAGAAGCCATGCTCATTTCTTAAGGCTGGACTAACAGATTTCTCTCAAACCTGGGATCTGCTGTACTCCACTATATCTTAGTGGCTCTGTTTTACGTCCCTCCCACCACTGCATCTCTTGAACTGGGGAGCCTCCAGTCTGACAGAATGTTGTGGATGTGGTCTCCCAGCCATGTGAATGGGGGGTGAATGACTTGCTGGGCTTACTTGTGCTAATACTGACCAGTGAGTTGCTGCAGCCTGAGTACCATGCTCACTCACTCAGCCTTTCCACCAGACCCCTTTCCTGCAAAGCAGTGCCAGCCAGCCCCTCACACCTGCCCAGCTTGACATTTCAAACTTCATCAAGGTCCTGTTGGCCCATTTCTGCAGTCTGTCCTCCAGCATACCAACCTCTCCCCCCAGTCTGATAGTATGTGCAAGTCTACACTGATTAAAGCATTAATTGGAATGATTTCTTTATATTAACGAAGGCTGTAAGAGTAGAAGCATTTCTCCCTCGTTAGCTGAGGTATTGTTAAACTGGCAATGGTTCAGTTTCTGCATTTATGGTAAAACGTTCCCATTACATTTCAAACTAAATCTTCCCTGCAAAGACTACCAATGTTTTGGTGTACAGCCTTTAAGTTAGTGCAGATGTCCTGTTTCTGACTACCAACTTCTTCTTCTGGACATGCTTCGTAACTAGAATTCCTCATCTATTTCCAGGTCTTTAAATAAACTGTTTTCATCAAAACAGCTAACATTCAAGAACTGAAATTGTCACAAAATAAATACCTGTGTGATGTTACTTGCACTGATGTGCACAGCTTTGGGTGGGCTTGTGCAAAGAGCAACAACCGAGTAGTTGTAGCCTACAAATACTGCTGTTATTTTTAGTACAGAATGTTTTGTTCTAAGAACATATAAGCTAAAAAGGCAACAAATATTATTTTAATAGTAAAATAAATGCATTTTCATACATTGAAAACATTTGTGATTGGGTAAGTTCACTATACAGGATATAGTTTTCTATCCAAAATTGTGGCTTTGCCTTCTCTGAAACTAACAGTACTTTTTCAGTTCCAGGAAATACAGTGCCTCACTTTGATGAACTAGCCTAGCTTTCTATTTTTTTTTTTTCCTGGGGCAATAGTTAAAAATTTTTTTTCAAGGTTCTGTTATGACATGATGCAAACACATTTGTTTTCCCTTAACATTTTTCATCAATGTGACACTTGACTGTAAAATTTTGGAGTCATTGCTATGCCTTTATCTTCCTCAAACACATTCCATTTCAGTGCTGCAAAGATACAGTGAATAAGTAGGTTAGTGATTTATTCATGAATGTGATTCAGTATGGAGATAGGAAGATCTCTGTACACTGAAATGCATCTTCGTGGGTTGTCTTTCTGCATTTCGGAATATTATTGTGGACCTTGTGCAAAAGGCATCAGAATGAATAGATACTTAAATTTCTTCAGAATATTTACAGACATTACTGTCTTTCACTGGGTAAGAAGTTCCAATGACAAGAATAATTGCTGTGTCTCAGTTTGAATCAGGAAAGTGTGCAACAACAGGAAGACAAGATCACTTGCATCCACAGAACACGGAAGCAGCACTGCCTCATAAACACTTAGAACACAGAGTCAGGCATCCATCAGGGAGTGGGCTGGCATTTGCAACAGACGGATAGAAAATCCTGAATGCAATCCTGAAATGTAGCATGATGTTATATTATAAAGTGATTGACTGTAATTTACTGCTGTGTTTCGGGTGAGTGCATGTGAGAGGTGTGCTCCAAGCCACACTGGGAAGCTGTAGCAGGTTTAAAAGCAGAGGTACATAAATTTATACCAGCGAGAATTGTCAGCTAGGTTAGCATACCTGAGGGACAGGAATAGTGGGAGGGAGCACTTCACCACACACATTTCACTATGAATGGACAGCCTCAGTTCACATACTTGGGGTGTGAACTACCCCCTTGTATATGGCACTCAGCTGGAACAGAGACAACAAGATGCAGTTTTTCTTTTGTAAAAGTGGTTACATTCTTTGGCTCTTGACAAAAAAAAATCCAAGGTATATTTAATAATGTTTTTAAAATGGACACTTTCAAATCCAAGAAAATGCACGTATACTAAATACATGAACAGCAGTACTTGCCCATCACTCAAAACTAAGTGGAAAAGTATAAAACAGAAAAACTTAAGTCAATGTCTTTATTCCCAACTCTTCATTGCTGTTTTCTACCCCAGCCTCTGTCATCAGGTCAGCAACGCGCTTCTCAAGGTCAGTGATGCGCTCGCCCATTTCTTGCAGTAAAAAGTTAAAGATAACGTATTTATAAATAAGTTACACAATTTTACAGATTTTTTTTTTCTTCTGTAAGAACAAGCAGCTTTCTTCCAGATGTGTCAGCCTTTTACTTGTTCACATTTAATGCAAGATGAAGCATGCACCAGGTGGTATTGTTAGAACACAATCCCACGTTCTCTTACAACAGATAAGCATTCAAATTCTTAGTATGAAAAGCCTTTGCAAATACTCATGACTGAACTGTGTAAGAGATTGTTTTCTTTCTGAGGAACTATTTTAGGTGATACCACACAGTTAACCCACACAAGCAGAATATGACTGCTACTCAAACATTCAGGAAGCAGCTGCTTCCTAAAAGGTCAAGTTTCTGGGAAAAAAAAAGTGCTTCAGAAAGCAGAGCTAGTTTCTCTAAGTACATGTAATAAGAAAGCTCAGAGCCCCTTCTGGTCTGATTTTCTGCTTTTTAGGGCTCACCTTGTCATGCTCAGGCCAACAGCTGCTTTTAAACGGTGGCTCATTTGAGTTGCATTTTTGGAGATGGATGCTTTTTAAAATGCACCTCCAGAATCTTTATGCGTAATTCGATGCTTATTTTACTTGAAAGCCAGAACTGCTGCAGAGAGACTACCTTGCTACTTGTAGTGAAACATTTTTTAGGACTTCCTTCTTAGAAAAAGGGATATATAAACAGGCTGGGGGGGGAAGTCAGGTGCCTTTACGTCATAGGTGTTTAGCCACGTCACTCATATACGCTAATTTCCTGACAGAAGCCCATCCTGTTGTTAGAAGCAAAGACCCCGCCCGCACCCATCAGCGCGCAGGGGCCCCAGCCACGGGATCCGAAATCCAGCCGCGGGTACCCCACGTTCCAAAGAGGATATTTCTCAGCGTTAACTTTTCCGTCAGCGCCTGAAAATTCTCCTGCAGCCGGCAGAGCAGATTTTCCGCCTGCGAGGGGAGGGGGGAAATAAACACAGAGGAAGCAGAAGGCAAAGGCCCTGCCGTACAGAAGCCCCGCAGCCAGGACACCCAGCCCGGCCCCGCTGCGCTCCCCGCCCCGGAGCCGACCCCGCTCACCAGCTGCGGCAGCTCTACGGCTCCCGCCGGGTCGGTGGCCGCCATCGGTCCCGGCTCCGGCCCCGGTCCCTGCTCTCCGCCCGCCTCCGCGGGCGCGGCGGGGCGGGCAGCGAGCGCACGGCCCCGCCCGCAGCGCTCCGCAGGGAGCTGGGGCATCCTTAACTACTAATCCTTTATTTGCCGAAGAAATCGTCATTCCGCATGGCAATAACTAAATAAGGACGCCGAGTTTTGATCTTAAGAGGTCTTACCATTTTATGTTATTTTTTTAAAGGTTCGCTTCCTTTTTCCCCGTGTAACTAGTTTTGTGAGATGAAGTGGTAAAAATAGCGTGGTGGTTGAAGTTCCTTGCACTGCAGTATTGAGCGAGACAACACCAAAGGCATCAGCAAGAGTCGCGTGGTGCCTCTTGCAGCGCCAGCATCTAGGTCATCCCTGGCTTTTGGGCTGCACAGCGCAAAAAGCTGCTGGTGCAGCTATTACAGAGGTGTCTTTCTTCTGGATGCTGGGACAGTTGCCTGATGTAAATTAAGGTTTTCAATTTACTGTGTCTGTATGGTTAGGAGCATATCACTGTTGGGCAATAAATTACCTTAGTCAATTACTTTGAGTAACTACATATGCTAGTTATGCCAAATATGTGTCTTCATCCACAAGAAACTTCTGAGTTAGGAATGACTTCAGTTGCTGTAAGCCTACCACTTAGAATCTTTCTTAATAAACCTAATTGTTTTCCTTCTTGACCTACCCCACCTCACTTGAGAGGGTATGTTAATCTCTGAGGTGAAATTCTACCATCAAAGCCAACCTCTGCATTGCTATCTGCTTCTCATAATTGTGGCTTCTCTGTAGAGCCTTATCTTCCCCCTCTTGCAGGTTGCCCTCGTTGTAGAAAGAAAAATCAAGCATGTTTTGCAAAGCTTGAGTGTTCTAACAGTGTTACTGCTCTAGAAAGCTTCTAGAAAAAAAAAATTTGAACAATATTATGCATGCAGATAGGGTTTGCTTTGGTATGTAGGCACTAGCTTCAACCATACAGCCTTTTTATTCTGTTGCATAAGTAATAAGGAATAATTGGTGCTTCTTACCTATTTATTTGTCGATAATGAATCTTCTTTGCTTTAAGGCTACGTAGTAGAGCTGTGGTATTTTTACTTCTGATAACAGACATAATCTTCCTGGTTTTCCCTCCTTTCAGAAGAGCTACAAAAGCTTTTCTCTCACAAAGCAGTATTTCCCCTCAGAGGCAGTTGAAGTGGCTCTGTCTACTTGTGCCGAGTTGCCTTGAACAAAGCCATAGAGTCCTACTTGTAGTGAAGAGCTTGCAAGGATAAAGAACCAGCTGGAAATGCAGAGGAGCAAGTATTATACAGCCAATCAATTTGCAGGAATCCCACTACATCTTTGTAGTGCCACATTTTAGCAAAGGCCAGGTTAGAGTTCAACTGAAAATAAGCATGACTTGATAAAGGCTTTCTGTAATTAGCTCCTTATTTTTGTAAGGTAGGTCAGTGTGGCCAAAACAATCAATCAAACAAACAAACAAACAAAAATATCCAGCTGGCACAGCAATGAAGGACAAGCAATTAAAAGTGTGAAAGAGACTGAAAAATATTTCACCATGCATTTCCCCCTTCAAAGGTCTGGTTCTTTGTGGGCTCAGCAGCTGATGTGAATGGCCCTCTTAGTTCAGATCTGAAGCTGAATTAGGCCAATAGTGCACAGCTGGGTCTATGAAATAAAAATGGAAGTGTCTTTAAAGCTAAAAGTGGTAATGGAAAAGTTCCAAAGTTCAGAAAGCCTAAGAATAGGAGAGACAAATGGCAAGACCAAACAGACTTTGCTTAACAATGAATTTACTTATAATAGAAGTAGCATGCTTGGTTTTGCTTTGCTGTCCTCTAGTCTCTCCCTTCTCAGAGGGCTTAGAAATTCAGAATTGAGCTGTTGCATACATTTCCAGGGTCTGAAACCTGGGGATGTAAGATGAGCCGTATTTTAAAAGCATAGTCCATGTGCGGAATGCACCCCTGGGCTAAGGGAAACTGAGCAAAGACCCTTTGGTTTTGTTTTGTTTCAAAAGCAGAAGGCTAGCTGAGAACCAGTAAACCCCAGTGCTCATAAGAGTATTTACTGCAATAAGAATGCTGTATACTAAAAGGATAACAAGAAGTTAATTTTGGCAATGAGTACAAAAACAGGTCTTGAGGGGGTTTGAGACAGGAGTAAAAGATGATTTGACAACATAAATTCTTTTTCCATGCCAAAATATGCTCTATGCTACTTTCTTTCAGTAAAAAGCTTAGACTTTAGTCACTTCCAGTCTAAATATGTCTAAGTATGAAGAACATGAAGCAAAAATAAAAAGTAGGGTGACCTCAAGGTTGAGGTGCCATCTGGTTCCATCCTATTTCAGTATTGCAGACCTGTGCTGTGAACTCTTCACAGTGTGAGCTGAAATGGTCTCCAAAGCATGTTTCCCTTGCTCTTTCCTAGGGAAATCCTAGTTCTTCCACTGCTGGAAGGAAAACTCAGGGTAGCAGGATAGGACATAAAAGCATGTTTAAACATTTATAAAACCATAGCTCCAAGGTCATGGCCATGCTGTAAAAGTCTGTGGTGTGGTGAGATAGAAGAACTGTTGTAGAAATGCATTACTCTTGCTGTTTGGATGTTACATAGAGCCTCTCCCTCCTCTTTGCTGACAAATAAGATTTACTATACCAGGGGTAAGGAATCCTCTGGTCACATACTCCAAGCATATCTGGCTCAGGGCTGCTTTGGAATGGAGGTGAGGTCGGAGAGAGGACATCTCAAAGAGAAGCTGAATATTACACGTGTGGTAAGAAAGAAAACAGGAAATTTAGTCCTGGAAGGAGACAAGTAGGCAAGCGCTCCTGGGCCAACATGGCAGCTTGTTTGGCTGCAGATCAAGAAAGCAGGATGCAAATGGCCCTGCAAATGTTGTGGGTTTGCTTTTTTTTCTTCCTGGCAGAGGCATGGTCAATACTAAAAGTTTTCTCTGAAGAGAAAAGGGCTAGGTACAAGTTAGTGCTTGCACCACGGTCATGGTATTTTTGTTAAATTGTTGGGTTGCGTCTTTGAGTCATGCTGTGTTTGGTCCTTCCCTCTCAGGTAGCTTCTTTTGTGTCACTTTGCAGTCATGATTCAGAGGGACACAATGTGCAGAAAAAAACATCTGGCTTTGCTAGGTCATCAGCTTTCAATATGCAGCAATCCTAAATGGTGCTGATAGTTCTTGTTGCAAACTTTAACATTTACCTGATCTTTTGATTCAGCATAATGCAGTTCACTGACAGCTTGTGCCACTGGAGTACTTCCTGGTGAAGGCATCACTTTTCTTTCATATGGTAACATCAGTAGACTAACAAGTTGTTATTCAAAAGCATGGAAAGACATGGTGAGCAAAATGCAAATGCCTCAGGCAGGGGAAAAGGCATTCGGGTCAGTGGTGTGTGACAGCTGGTGCTCCTTTGAAAGACAAAGTCATTTGAGGTGAATAATAAAAGCCTGGGTAAATAAATAATAATAAAAGCTCATGGTTCAAATTTCAGGTTCTGGATCTTTGAAGAGAAAAGGGTAATTCCAGCCATTGGAAAACCTGACCCCTGATGGAGGTGCTTTGCCTTTAATAAAAATGTTCTGTTTTGCGACTGCTGCTCACAAATCCCCTTATTGTGAAATTTTTCAGTCAGCCCCTTTCTGCAAGTTTCTTCATAAAGAAAACTAATAGGGTTAAGGATAATCTTGATCAGAAGTTCAGTGTGTGCTGTGGGCATCATGTATTGCTAAGCAGCTGTAACAGAACACAGGGTATAATTTTCCCTGTAAGTGTATTGTACCGGGATAAATGCAGGAGCAGCAGAAAGGTGACTGTGGAGGCTGGTATGGCGGGTGGTGGTGGCATCCTTTGGCTCTGTGAAGAGCAGTGTGTAATTCATGGTTCTGTGAAATCACCCACCCACTGCTGTTGACTGAATTATTATGTGGTGATCCAGAAATCTCCAGCTATGTTTCCCAGACATGACTGGTAAGCGATGTTGCTTCCCATGCTTTTTTCTGCTCCAGCCTTGTTCCATTGCCTTTGGATAGTGAAGGTGAAGGAGTATCCACCATGCAGATCGCCTCCTGAAAGGCTGCAGGAGGGAGCTGGAAGTGTTTGTCCCTGATGGGAGAGGGAGCAGGGTGTGTTTCTCTGGCCTGGTGGCCTGCTGCTGGCATGCCTGGCATTGCATCTGGGAGCTGTGCTCAAAACTCCCTATGGCCTTGCTCCTCACACGTGCACAGCGGAGCTTTCTGAAAGAAAACACAGTAACAGACGAGGCTCTGCTATGAGGGCAGGATGGGCAGCCCCTGCAGCACAAGGACAGGCAGCTGACCTCACATGTTCAGATCCCACAGCCTGGTGTGGCTCCCTTCCAGGGACCTCGTGGTCCAGAGCAGAATGCACATTTTGTGCACAGATATTAAACATGGCATGTGTTGCGGTGCGTGATGGAAAGAGTATTTTTCTAAAATATTTGATAAAGAGACCCTGTGCTGAAGAGGCTGGAAGCTGGGCAAAGGAGGGAGTAGTTAATTGGAAAACGCCCATTTTGCATTTCCAGAAGGTGTAAAGAACTGTGGGTAAAGTTTTCTGTGACCAAACTGCAGTCATGCTAAAGTTTCCCTGCAGCTTCAGACACAATTTTTCCCAGAGGAGGCAACTGGAGTTTCACTGGTACAGGCAGTTTAAATTCACCTTGAATTAGTGGAAAGCACTTACTGTGGTTGCATAAAACGTGAGCTGATTTGGGCAAATATGGGTAATAACACTGGGGAACATCGGGTGTAGGACACATGCTCTAACAGCAAGATGTGGGTCAGTGAGCAATGACAATAATAAAAAAGGCCAAGAGTGTGGTACTCTGATTATTTGGCTTTTTTGTTGTTGTTGTTGTTGGGAGAAAAAGCTTGCCCTTTCTCATCTGAAACAAAGATCTTTTGCAGATATGCTCTTAAGACTGAAACCTTGACTGGCAGTGGCCTGCCTGCTTGTGTAAGACATTTGTGGTGGAGGGGAATTGCTAAGAGTTATGACAGATATTTTATGCAGCTCGGGTAATGTAGAAGGCCCTCCCACCTCAGCTCCATTTAGTGTTCCATATGGAGCTTGCCAGCAGAAGACATTTGGGTACATATTCCAAGCACGCCTGGCAAAAGACATCTGAAATTACAAGAGCATAGGGGGGCCAGAGGGTGCCAAGGGACACTGCCAGCATAGGTAGCACAAGCATCAGCTGAGCAGAAGAGCACTGGAGATTTGGCCTTCCACAACTGGGGAAGAGGTGCAGTGGCATGGGCCTCCAGGGCTGCTCCCACTTTTGGAGCTGGCCAGAGTGGCTCAGAGGACACATGAGGATGCTAATTTTCTCTCTGGGATAGATGCTGTACTAATCAAAAGCACCTGTGACTGCAGCTCCTTGGGGTTTCAGAAAAATCAGTCTGCAGTGTTTGTATCTATCTTGTCTAAACTATCTTCGAGTCAAGTATTACTCTTGCAATAAAGTTGGTCTTTAGGGGTTTTTTTTCCCCATTCTGCACTCCTTACTCATGGCAAGGAGAGCATAAAATTAGTTTTTTTCTGTTCTTAAGTGTACCAGAGATGTTGAGCTTATCTAACAGAAACAAGCCAGGTGTGTGCTACAGTGTGCAAATGCCACCAGGAGCACTTTGTCCTTGTCCTAGAACAGAGAAAGAAAAAACAGTTTGAGTGCTATAATGCTCTGACTCCAGGTCGCCTGGTGGTATTTTGAATCATGATGAAACGGTAGTTTTCTCTTTAATTTTTCTTTTCTCTCTCTGCTTCTTATTTACTCCACAGTGGAGAGAAAGGGAGTCAGAGCACGCTAGTGATAGTTCTCCTGACACTTTGGACACTGCATTTACAGCCTCACTTGTTCAGCGATAAAGTCAGCTTGAGGATCTCCCAAATTGCATTTCATGCCCTGTGTTGGCTCTGGCTAAGATGGAGTCAGCTTTTTCCACAGTGGCCTGTACGGTGCTGTGCTTGTGACCAAAACAGCGCTGGCAGCACACCAGTGTTTTAGCTGTAACTGAACTGTGGTTGCACAGCATCAAGGCTGCCTGTTTCTCACTCTGCCCTCCCCCCCAGCAAACAGGCTGGGGGTATGCAAGAGGCTGAGAGGGGAAGCAGGCAGGACAGCTGACCCAGGTGATAAAAGGGACAAGCTAGACCCACAGCATGACGCTCAGCAATAAAACCAGGCTCTGGGCAGGAAGTTTCTTCCAAAGTAGCTGTTGCTCCAAGACTGGCTGGGCACCGGTTTGTTAGTGGGAGGTGGTGAGTGGTTGCCTTTGCATTACTTATCTTCTTTTTATTCACAACAAGAATTTTATGTCAAGCCATAGGTATTTTTCCTATGGCTTCACCCTGCTGATTCTCTGCCTCATCCTGGAGAAAGGAAAGGAGCAAGTGAGCATGTGGCAATGGGGGCTTCACAGCTGCCTAAGATCAACTCACCACACTCCTTTCCCAGCTCACTCTCAGGTATCAGCAGCTTCTTGTGGAATGCAATTGATCCTGTAATTAGTGAGCATTTTGCCAGGGAGGACCAAAGTGCATGAGAGAGGGAGATGGTGCAGAGCTCTTTCTGCATCATATCAAGAAAGGTCCAACAAAAAACAGCTTAATAAAATAGCCATTTTAGTAAGATGGAACAAAAAGAGGAATCTGTCCCTTCTGATGCTGAGCCCCATGCATTGGATCTGCAATGAATGGAGCCTGCATGGTACTTTCCCTTGGCACATTGTGCAGATCCCATCTGTGGAGACCTTCCTCTATTACATATTTTCTCAAGAGGAAGCAGCTCTACTCCTAAAGGTTGTTGAGACGAGAACTTCTGGCTGCATTGTTGGACATGGGCAAGGATATGCAGGTGGATTGGGAGCTGCCTAAGGACTCTGCTGCAGCCAACTGCTGAGGTGACCTTGAGGCCATGGGACACACCAAAGGCATCCCAAGAGCAGGTGGGGAAGAAATAATTGCAGCCAGCTGGACATGTTTGACAGAAGAGCAAGCTGTGGGTTAAGCAGTCCTGGTTCAGCTTCATACCTCTGTAGCTGCTTACTCAGGTAAGAAGTTGAACTGGGACTGCTGTTGGTTTATTTCCCCACTCTGAACTTTGCCCATTGTTTACAAAGCTGTAATGGGTTGAAGAAGGGCTCATATATCTCTGCCAGCTGTCAGGCTGATTCCTGCCCTGGAATGTTTGCTTTATAGCTTTTTCTCCATTTGTCTGTGGAGATGGTAGCAGTCCAAGTACAGAGAGGAGTCTAATCATAAACTTCCATGGTCCTGGTTCCTGCTCCCCAGTGCAAAGCATGTGACTACTGCCCAGGGATGGGTTTGTAGGCTTGGGCATGTTTGTCAGAGTTCCTCCTTGGAAGTGCAGAGGGTGTTTCACTCATGCTGATATTCACTGTTCTGCTTGCAAAGACCAGCGCAGAAGGAGAAAGGAAGAGTGGTGAAGATATACAATAAAACTGTATCTCCTATTAATGCTAGCTTGATTCCGTCCATCAGCTGCCAGAACAGGGGCTCAACAGGGCTAAGAGGCGCCAGGAGGTAGCTTCTGCCACCAGTTGCAGCAGGGTTACTTTAAAAAAATCAAAAAATTGAGAGGACAGCTGATGTACTGATAATACATTATGGAAGGAATTGCCAATTTCAAGACACTTAAGACCCGTTTACTGGTTTCATGAATAGTACAGTGAACATTTCTTTTTAATCTCCCCATGGCTGTAGTTGTAGAATGAGATATATAATGTGATAATTGAAGGGGATTTGGCTACCATAGGGATTCACTTTATCCTTATGACAATATTTATTGAGCAATGTGTTCAAGAAGTAACTTAGAGCTTATCTGCACTTTGGCAGGGTCTTGCAGGGACTTCATATGCTTGCTTCTGTGCAACAGCATTTCTCTAATGTAGAATATAAAATAATTTTAATACTCATCTTTCAAAATAAATTGACAGAACAACAGACTGGTTAGGACACTTGCAGCAATCTGCTATTTTTGCTACTGCAGTAACTACAAGTGAAGTACCAACAGCTCTCTTCCTCCTCCACATCCTGTAAAAAACTGCAAAGAGATAGCTAAGGCTTGTCATGAAACTGGTCCATTGTGTGGTTCACTCCTGTGTCCTGTTGGTCCCAGTGTCATCCTGATAGGAATATGGCCATATAGGGCCAATTGTAGAAGTGGGGCTCTGCTTACTTTTTTGAAGTCAGTGGACCTATTTGCAAAAACTAAACCTTATATAGTAATTTTTACTACCTCTACCAACACTAAAGTTAAAAGCCCTTTGAAAATATCCCATGTCTGTCCACCATTTTCAGGTTGCTTCAACCATATCCAAAGATAATACAGGAACATTTATTATCAGATTTCTTAATCTAAAATAAATCAAAGTTCTTGTTATGTTGTCACCAAAATGTTAACTGTTAGAAGCTGGTTCATAACTAGGTGGCTAGAGTTGCTCACATAATCAATTTCAATTCTCCTACAGCAGATGTCCTAAAAACATTAATTTAGTCTTCAAAGATCTGGTGTGAGACTTTGTCTGCTTCTGTTTTCTGAATGGGTAGTGCAGTCCTAGCAAATAGAGGTTTTGGTTTTTTTTTTTTTTTTTCCCCCCGAATGCGGGCATTTTGCCAGTCTGTGTGAAAAAATAAATGCACCTGTTCTTTTTCTCCTCACTTGAAAGAGAGGATTGCTGTCTGGCAGTGAAGCAGTACTGTTTCTAGGGTAGTCTCCGCTTTTACACCAAGAGAGTGGTCCTTTTGAGCTCCCTCTCAGTTACCATCTCCCAGAAAAAGAAATCTGCTTTGATATGAAGCCTCACAAGGCTCATTCTTGTGTGACTGCACTCAGACCTGCAGGTTGCAGAACTTTTCCTTGATGATGCAAGACTCCAATCACCTGTTATCACCGCAGGTTTAGATAAATTTCTTCCAGCACACTCTCCTACTGGAGTCTTGCTGGGTCTGCTATGGTTGGATGTTCCTGTGCCAGGCAGGACACTATGCTGGAGGCAGCAAGCACCTCAGGATGGTACTGCTACTAAAAAACCCGAGCCTGGCTTTTTAGAATATCCTGAGACCTGAAGGGTCCCTCCCTGATGCTGGCAGCTGCTCAGCCCGAGGAGTTCAGCCAATCTGTCATTCCTCCTCCTACCCAGTGTCTGGTGTCACTGGTCAGTTTAGCTTACATCCATGGATTAACTCCTGAACAACTAGGACGTTTTTCAGTGACCAGGAATGAATTGTGTTCACACAGCAATGTGCTGAATTCACAGTTTTTACCCTTATAGTTTAGAGTAAGGGAGAGCAACCTAAGTTTAGGCAGTTGTCTGTTTCCAGTTGAGTATTTTAGAATCTTAATATTGTATACCATTTGTTATTGCACAGACTTAAGAGCACTGCAATAATTCTGGAAGCTAACCTGGAGATCTGGTGCCAGCTTGGGCAGTTTCTTCTACTTCAGTAACCATTACTTCAAAATACCTATTTTCTCAAGATAATTTCTTCCTGATTTCTCAAAATACTTGTATTTACATGAACAAAAATTGACTTTCTAATCTGGGCTACTGCTATTTTCAGCTTGAGGTTTGTTTAGACCATTGTGCCTAAGGAAAAATAGTGTATTAAGGGCTCCAAGGGAAGCGTGTAAAGAAGTTGGCGTAGCTGCCTGACGATAGTGTGCAAGTGATATATGAAATATGAGCCATTAAATAATAAAATGTTTTAAATAATGCAGTTTATACATAATTGGATTGTTATACTCTCTCTGAGTTAGATGCAATGAAATAAGAAACTTCAAGATCCTCATCCAAAAATCAGAATTCAAAACATCCACTATGTATTTTTAACATCAGCAATCAATCTATGAAGTCTGTGTAATGGAATAGAGCTTTGTTCAAGCAGTGTAGCTGCTGCTTCCTTGTAGGAAAGGTAAGTCCCAATGTTATCTCTGGTCACCTGATCTATATAGGAGGCTGTTTTGGATATTTGTGTGATGATACTCCAAGAATGTCTTTGACAAATACATTCTGCGGTAATGTGCAGGTTCATGTGCTGCACATACGCTGCAAGAATTGCCCAGTGGAAGAAATGGTTGCAGTTGAGTGAGGTGTTGCTATGCAGGAAGTAAACAAAAGGCTTCTTAAGTCCTAAACCAGACATTTCTATTTTTAATACAGCTCCTTTTCCCCTTTAAGACTCACAAAAAACATTTGCAGTTGCTGCTATAGGACACAAAATAATACATCACTCAGATGCAGGAAAACCCATCTCATTTCCTACCTGTTAGATGAGCAGCAGGGGCACTTACAAGGTAGAAGGAAGCATGTCTGCGGTAGTATTATGGGGAGCCCAAGGAACAAGCTTTGAGGACAGTTGTGCAGCCACTTGGATGCATGGTGGATGATCCATCCTTTTAAGTGTGGCTGAAGGAGGTGGATGCAGCGTCCATGCTGTGATTCTCCACGCATCTGGGTGCAGCACTTGTCCTTTGCTAGCCCAGTGCAAGCAGTAGTAGACTCCCTGGTTACTTTGGGTCTGCCCTACTTTGGATAGAAGATGCACATTTTCCCTCCCCAGCCACTGCAATTCAGAAGCACAGAAATCACAGATTGGTTTGGGTAGGAAGAGACCTTAAAGACCATCTAGTTCCAACCTCCCTGCCACGGACACCTTTAACATTAGATCAGGTTGCTCAGAGGCCCCCAGCCAGCCTGGCCTTGAACACTTTCAGGGACGGGACAGCCAAAGCTTCTCTGGGCAACCTGTTCCAGTGCCTCACCACCCTCAAAGTAAAGAAATTTTTCCTAATATCTAATCTAAACCTACTCCCCTTCAGTTTAAAGCCATTCCCCCTTGTCCATGAGGCATGACGGAATTTTCCGTAACTCCTGGAGGGTCGGATGCGGGGCGGCAGCTCAGCGCAGTCCGCGGAGAAGACGCCCAGGTGTGCCCGGGGAAGCCGAGGCCCCTCCGGCACCAACCCGCCCGCCGTGTCCCGGTCTCGTCCGCGGCCGGCAGCGCGGTGGAGGGAGGGAAAAGGAGGAAGGTGTCGGACCCGAGGCCGCGCCCGCCGCCACCGTTCCCCGCCAGAGGAAAGGGCGGCCCCGGCGCTCATTGGCGGGGGCGGGGCCGCTCGCGGTGCGTCACGGGCCGCCCCGGTCGCCGCTGTCCGCCCGCGGAGCGGCGCCTGGGGGATGGAGGAGGCGGCGGCGGCCGGAGCTCGGGGAGCAGGTGCGGGGTGGGCGCGGGTGGCAGAGGAGTCCCCTCGGAGACACGACGCGGGAGTCGGGCGGGGATGCCGGCGGAGCCGCGTGTCCGCGCCCTGCCCGGCCGTCGGCCGCTCTCCTCAGTGATGGAGCGGCGGGGCTGCCGTGCCGGGGCCGGGCTTCCCCTGTAGAGCGTCGGGCTGGCGCTGGGGCTGAGGCTGGAGCGGGGGCGGCCCCGACCCGCCCGCGGCAGGGCGGTGGTCCGGGCTCGCCAGCGCCCGACTGGCAGCAGCCGGAGCCGCCCTCCTCCGAGCCAGGCTCACGCCCCGTCCCTTTCCCCAGGTCCGGGCCCCGCGGGAGAGGGCGCAGTCATGGTGCCGCATCCCGGCCAGGAGCCCGCCCGTGGCTAGAGCCGGCCCCGGCCGGAGAGCTGCGGCGGGGCACTCTCAGCCTGAGGGCATTCCTCAGCCTGAGCGCCTCCCCGCGCGCCCCCAGCATGGAGCCGGGCGGCCTGGAGTGGCTGCTGGTGCCCATGCAGCAGTTGGTGTCTTGGGGCGCCGCGGGGGCCATGGTTTTCGGCGGCGTCGTGCCCTACATCCCCCAGTACCGGGACATTCGGCGGACCCAGAACGCGGAGGGCTTCTCCACCTACGTCTGCCTGGTGTTGCTGGTCGCAAACATTCTCCGGATACTTTTTTGGTATGTTGGCCGTGTTTCTGCCCAGTTCTAAAGGTTCGTGCTTGCTTGCTATCTGTAAAGCTTTGATTGGAATGTTCGAGGAAATAATGTTTTACGTATATTTTCCCTTCTCTTGAAGCTCTAAATGCTGTCTTTCCATCAATTTTCTGATATGATAATACTGCATTAAATAGAATGAACTGGGCTGGGGAGCATAGTCTGTTCCCCTTGCCAGTGCTGATTATCAGCACTCTGATTTCCAAGATGAAACTTTTTTAACTTGTTGGTAAAGAGCTTTATGCTAAGTCAGGTCTTTTTTCTTGCTGACTGTATTTTACATTTCTCATGCTCCTCTATCTCCATTTTCATAGTGAAAGCTTTGGTATCACACACTCATTCTAGTGTCTAGTTGGCATTAACGTCACTGGAACACTTGCCATAAATTCTTGGATTTTCACAGGATGCCAGCTGGCTTCAGAGGGGGTTCGCTTGTAGATATTCATGCACAACTACAGATGAAAATTTTTATTCTTGGATTAGCAAGGAAAAGATGTGCTGCCTTTCAAAAACAATTTTCTTTTGCTTTCAATGCCACTTTCAGTACTTAAAAGCAAGTATGTTTCCATATTTAGGTCTTGTGCTGCTGGGCAAAGAAAATGTTACTAGGGTATCATTTCTGTGAATCAGTGTTATTTACATCTTGGTTGTTACTTCTGATTATATAGATGCCACACCTTTGAGAATGTGCTTGGGATACCAAAGATGAAATGGTCTGGGCTATTACTGCAACTAAGGACAGCTATTTTGTGATTCAGTTTTGACTACAAAATAATGCTTTTTAATCCATAAAGAACTGATAGGTAACAGGCTGCATCCATTTGTTGGTTTCCAGTTTCTTTTTAAAGAAACCTCCTCTGACTGTACAATGGCTTCCTGGGTTCTGGTACAGTAAAATGCAGCATGTAAGTACTGTGCTGGAGTGGAAAACAGAAGACCCTTTCTTGGCACCACTAGCTGGCAGTCAAACAGAGAAGTCATCACTAGATCAGAGCTACTTGTTGCATTGGCACTGTGTTTTCCTGGGGAGAAGTATATGGAGAAAGCAGAGAGCAAGAGGGAAGTAGAGGAGCTGGCAGGAGAAGTGAAAAGCCTGAGCTGGCAGTTTTAGAAAGAGAAATAGTCTAATTGTTGGTTTTACTGGAGGTAGTTAAAATACTGAAATTACTTGCACCTGAATGGAGATGCTGGCAGTTTCTTGGTAACTCAGGTGAGTGCATCTGTTAAGTGTGACTCAGACTATGGAAGAACTGAAAGATCTTTAAATTGAATTGATTTTAAGTACATCTGGTTAAGAGAGATATGAAAGTATAAATGCTGCAAGTAATGAAAAGTTATGATTTATGTCAATGTTGAAGGGTTTGTCAATACCTCAAAAGAGAGAGAGAGAGAATGCAGTTATATTGATAGGAGTATGTAATTGTTTTACTGTAAGTAGTTAAGCCACATAATAGTATCACTCCATGACATGTATAAGCCCTGTGTAAGTTCTGGTCACCTTGGAACTTGGCATGGAATGGCTTCACACAGGAGCCTGCAGAAATCTTTCTGTCTGTACTGGCAATGAATTGTCTCTTTCTAGTTCTGCTGAACTAAAAGACAAGAGTACTTGTATAATGGTAGTTCAGTGTTCCTGGGAGATAATATTTTGCTTGTCTGCCTAAAAAATTAGGCATCCCTGGTAGTTAGTTATAAGCACCAGTAAGTCATGAAAACAGCATTGAGGGTAGACGTTATCCTTGAGCATCTGGAAGATTGTAGAGCACGAGCTTGCAATTTCTGTGAACATGGTTAAAATGATCCCATCAAGCATTTGGCAATTCCATTTTTGCATTATTTGGTTAATGTCACCTGTGGCAGATGCATTATCTGGGACACAGCACTCTCGGTAATGACATAGACGTTAATTATTTTAATTGTATATGTAATATTCTTTTGAAGAAATTGGAAGGGTTTTATTTATTTTGTTTTAAATTTATTAAATAATTTAATCCATTCTGGTGCCTGGAGAGAACTGTTCCTACAAGTAATTTTGTTCTGTATATAATTTTTTCCCCAAGTACCAGATATCTCCTTCCCTTTAGCAAACCCAGTATTAATCCAGGTCTCTCTTCTGAAAACTTCACTGCCGTATAGCTCCTGGTTTCATTTGGTTTCTCTTCATTACCTCTGATTACTAAGCACGTGATTTAAGCCAGAGTAATTTTTTACAGACTTCCCCTCCACCCTGATCCAAAAATAAGTACTTAAATTGTTAGGCCTTAAAAACTTTGAAGTTTTAATAGTGTTGCTTTTCAGGACTTAATTATTTCCTAGGATGGCTGATGTTTCTATTGTTTTTTTTTTCTTGTTTGTTTTGTTTTTAACTTCAAAGACATTTCCATAATTTGTTTCTGTTGTTACTTCCAGGTTTTCCCTAAAATTTCATGTATTGAATTTGCGGCTCACAAGGACAGACTGTTCTTGCCTGTAACGCCTTTTATGCCTCTGTATTTTTGGTTATATGCCTCTGTATTTCGCTCTTGGGTAGTGCTGGTGTTTCTGTATTTGTGTTACTTGTAACAGACCCAGTCCTCCCACCTTTCCCTTATGGCTTTATTATACTTCCTTCTCCTCAGCTTTGGGGGCAATTCCCTTACATCCTCTTTGTGGAATGGTGGATTCTGCAGGTTCCTCTAAATTTACTTGGTTATTTCAGAGGTTATCCTTTTTTTGGTTTAATGTCTGGTTTTGCAGGTTAAGTTTGACCTTTCATCTCCCCTCCAAATAGAGGAGATTTGCTTCTAATCTTCTTGGCATGTTTTATGTGTCAATAGACACAGCTGGTGGATTGCACTTTGACAGTAGTCAGTGAACAAAGTACTACTGAGATCAAGGATAACGATCTTGTTTCCAGTTACCTGTTCTCACAAATTCTGTTTTTCTGATTAGACTGTCTTCAGTGGTAAGCCATCTTTTGAAGTCAGGAGGACTCAGTGCAATTCCTTTCCTTCTTATCTTTCTTACATCTAATCACTTAATTTCAAGATGTGCCCAGAGGACTTCTAGTTTGCTAGTGATGACAATAGCACAGTATCCATTTTTCATGCTTCTCTTTCACACAATGTCTCAAAATGTCACCTTTAAAGAGATGTTTCTACTTTCAGTTAAGTGTGTTTGGCCTTGCTATGTTCCAGCAATGTACCAGAATTAGTGTAAAAACACTGGGAAAGGGTTGGTCTGGAAGAATGAAGACAAGGTATGGATAGCAATGGGCATGATTCTACTTCACTTTATTTATGCATGCATGGCTTTTGTTTAGGAGAAAGAAAGTAGAAGTTTGGCCATTTAAATATTTTGCTGTTTTAAAGAGGATTCTTTAAAAAAATTGAAAAGTAGTTAGTTTGTGCTTATAACATCACACAAGGGAGTCTCTGTTTACCAGTGTGAAGAGCAGATTTTGTGCTGTAGTAGATTTGATACTAATTTATTTTTAGTAGTAATATATTGTTGCAATTTTATCTAACACATCAAAGCAGTATTTATTTTGGGGTGCCAGTATAGCTGCTGGATATGATTTATGACTGCATCAGCTGCCCCTTTGTTTAGTCCTGCCATTGTCAGTTCTGCTTCTCCTGTCTGTCTTCTCCAGCCCCACAGCCTGGGGAAGGTCTGCACTGTGGATAGATATCGAGAGGCAGTGCAGAACTCTAGGCCTTTGTAATTCTTGTGCATATGAAAGTATATAATCTGCTCCAAAAAAAACCCAACCAAAAAAACCCTGATAGCAATTTTCTTCGCTCTGCATTTTTAATTAAACACTTCATTACCATTTTTGATAGCTTGTGCCTTATGTCTTACTATACTTTCTTGAGTTAGCTCTGTGTTCTTACTCAAGGGATACCCTGAGCTTTGAGGTGATTAATTATCTGTTTAAGCTGTCCCAGGCTGTTTGGAAGTTGTGGACTGGATCCAGAGCTCCCTGTGGCACTAGACCAAGGTGCACAGATCTTCTGGGTTGGTGTGGCCAGCAGGTTGCTAGCTGAGTAGCTTTGCATTGTCATGATGGAGAACAGGAGATGAGAAGGCGGGTGAGAGTTGTGTAATCAGTTGGGGGTGGAGGGTGCAGAAAAACTTACTTGTGAGTTCTGTCTCTTCCCCCTCTTTCTCTTTGCCATTTCTTTCTTAAAACAGAGCTTATGAAGAGATAAATTACAGTTTCTTCTAATATGAAAATGAGAATAAATAGCTAGAGGAAAAGGAACTATAGATTTCTTAGAAACCAGTGTAGACATTTTTATATGTATCTTGACTAAGTGCAGTCAAAAGCACTTACGTTGCCTGGTATCCCCAGAAGTTTTTTCGGATGTTTTTCAGTTTTACGTTTTGTAAAATGGATGTAATTATAAAATAGGGTTTGTATATTTTCCGGTAAGACAGTGTTCTTTCCGAAGGTTTTGAGCTGAAATTCTGTGGGACACTGTCCTAACACTCATACAGCAGTGCCACAGAAATCTAAAAGCAGAAAATAAAACCATCCAGTTTTGGAGTTGTTCTTACAAAATAGTTGCCTTAAGGCAAACCGTGGGAACAAGTTCTGACAGCCAGGGACAGGATGGAGACTATAGGCTGTGTTATTTTTGAGCAAAGGTAACCCTCTACCCATTCCAGATCAGTTGACCTGAAACAAGAAGTCTTCTTAAAACAGCAATATCAATAGAACTGGGAGCCCTCTGTTCTGAAGTCAGTGGAATGAGTTCCCTGTTTAAGAACAGAAGTTTAGAGGCTCAAGTGTGGGGGTGGAGGTAATTTACAGAGAAATGGTGAACTTGCTCTTGTCAGGGGTAGATTCCTAGGTATTTATTATGCTGTAACACCTACAGTGCCACTTGTGGACCAGATCCCTTCTGTCCGGTGTTGCTCTGACTTCAGAAAGTGAAGCAGTGATGTCTGAAGGACTTTCTGCGAGAAACTGGTGTTTTTAAGGCTTCTGTTACTAAAATGGATCTTGCCAGCTTTTACCATGTGTGGAATGTGGCATGATGCTATGAATCAAGCTGACAGAATGACTACAGCTTTGAAAGATTGCCTTATGTATGGCCTACTGGTGGAATCTTGCTCAGCTATTGAGAGCAAAAGTGTTATGCAATTCCTCCTCCTTTGTATAAGTGCCAGAGAGCAGGGATAAGACGCACTACTTTTTTGTGCAGAAAGTAAAGTAGAATTTTGTATGCCAAAGTGAGAAGCTTAGTTTGGGATGATGCATAAAGTCTTGGAAGTTTACATGTCAAGAGGAACTTTGCATCAAAAGATCCTGTTGCAGAACTAGTTTGTTTCTTCTCCCTGCTTAAGTCCTACAGGTTAAATTCTGTAATTGTAGGGGATGGCTTTCAGGGCAGCTGCCATGCTGCTACCCTGGGCAATGTGTCATTGTCCTGGTAGTGTGGTGTATCCTGTGTGCTTTCCATGTTGCCTAGAATCTCAAAAGAGCTGAAAAGCAGACAGCAGATCAAAGCTGGAACTGCATACCAGGAGTGTAGGAGGAAACAGAGTGGTCAGGGTGATGGTGATCTGGCTGCACCAAAAGCAGTCAATTTATTTTTGAAAATGTCTTAGGAAAAGTGGTAAGCAAACCTTTTATGTTTGGTCTTGCTTAGGCTTCTTTTTCACAATTGGCATTTGCTGTTTCAAGTGGACTCAGGACTGGAATAGCAGGATTATTGCAGAATTGAATTGTACCAATGGAATGACGTCGTTTTCTCAATAACTTATTAGTCTCTGCTCTAACTTGAACATGCACTTCTCTCATCTTCATCACCCTGAACTTGCATTAGTCATTTAAAGGCTGTGGAAACACTAATAACATGTAAGCCATTCTCTCCCCCTTTATTTGCATATTTGACTAGTACAGGAAGTAAAGGGTTCTTTTGTTTTTACAAGTGAAGTAAAGAGTGGAAAAGCTCTTTGTCTCTTTACGGTCTGACATATGAAATCTGAGTTCCTTGAATACTGCTAGTGTCACTGTTCTCTTTGTTATACAACATTGTAGTTATGGGATGAAAATGCAGAATAATGGTGATGACCCCTCCCCCCCAGGACTTCAAAGCTGATCTTTTCTGCAAGTGTGTTCTAGTGTATCCTAAGGCTCTTCATCTTTCTCTCATAGGGTGCTTTAATTACTTTAATGTTCCTCCTCTCCTGGCTACTGCTTACGCAGAGACAGGAATAATGTCTGTGAGGCAGAAAGAAAACAGAACATGGAATGGCATGCTCTCCCTGCAGGGCGTACATCCCATAGTGCTCCTGGCTAAAGCTGGCCTGAGGAGTCTTAAACCGGATTAGTGTTGCTTTAGCAGGCCCTGATATCAGTGCAAAATAGGGTAAGCAAGTCAGAGTGGTGTTCATGTCCATGATCCTGAGCAAAATGAATCTTCTGGCTTTACTTTTGCAGCTTCAAATACCTGAGAGTGGTCCTTGACAGTTTTGCTGCCCAGGTAGCGTGTAATTCATGTGATGTAGTTTGCTCTGCCTGTTGGTCTCCATGGCAGCTGTTTGTTTTCCTGTATATGTGATCCAGTTTAGAGGGTTGCGTTACCTGCAAGATTCATTCTGGGGTTTCGTGTTTGGGGAGATATGTTTCAGATGAGTATGTTTTGTTGTATAACCTTTGTTGTCTTTGACTGGATGGTTGTGAAAAACCTTATGGGTGGTTTGCATTGTCTGAAGTGCCCATAAGAATTTTTAAATTTCCATTTTAACTCTCTTCTGTGTTGAATTTTGTTTTGCTTTTTTTTTTCCCACCTAGTGTTTAAGTGAAGGGGATCTGCAACGGTACTTAAATCGCATGACTAATTGTGATCAGACAAGCAGGCAGCTATGCTTATTTGTGTTTGTAGTGAGCAGGTATTTATACTGCAAGCAGTATTTATGTGGGGCACCCATTAGTGAATGACCAATAATCTCATCAGCAGGCAGAAACTAGCCTTGCAGTGACCTGTGGCTGGATTTACTGTCATAATAGCTTCTAACTTGTGCTGCTAGCTCAGCCCCTTTTAAATGCATTACTGTATTTTTACATGCAAATACACTTGTAATTTGAAATGGTTTTTCTAAACCTGATGTAAACTGGTTTATAGTTAACTGCTCCATAATTCTCAGTAAGTCTTTCCCTTATTTTTTCTCATCCCCGAGTAAGAGACAAATATAATAGTATTGAATTCCCGTAAATGAGGGGAACTTGGCCACAATCAGGAACGCAGCTTGAACAAGCTCTGGAATCATGAGCCTGGGGCCATAGGCTAGGCTAAACTTCTGTTCTTTTCCCCTGCATTTTGAACTAGTGCGGTGAAAGCCTTACCCAGAGCACAACTGTGTATGATTATGATTATCAGTGGTGTTCTTTATTTCCTTCCTCATAGTGTTCTCCAGTTTGTTACAGTAACGGTTCTATCCAGGGTAGAAAGAAGTAGGGGATTAAAAGTCACTGAACAGCTGTTCCTGCAATAGTTACTGGTGGGCCCTCTGGCAGTAGTGTGGAGGCTCAAGGAGTTGTACATTTCCTCAGCTATATGCCATTAGGCAGGAAATACTTTGCGTTTTCACTGATGTGACTGCTTGGCTCTTCTGCACAGGATTTCCAAGGAAGCTAGTCAAGGTCTTTCCAGTCTCTCTCCTGTTCCTTGTTAGTTGGCTTGTAGCAAAAAAATCTCTGCCTGGTGAAATGGCTGCAGTGGAAACACAGTAGTGTGAGGCAGCGTGATGGTGAACCTAGCTGGTTTTTACTAGCATGGAGCTTGGCTATGAAAGTAGCCCAAGCATTAACAAATTACATTTTGCCAGGGTGCTGTAAAACAGGAATTGTCAAGAAGAGGGCAATAATTGCCATGCCTGTGAGGCTTGGGACTCGGTCAGCATGATGTGGTCAAAGATTGACCTTAGTAACTGTGTGTAGTGGTTTGAAAGCAAAACAAATGAGAGGCTCTAAGCCAGAGATACAATTTAATAGGAAAAAAAAAAAAAAGAAAAGAAAGTAAAATAAAATAGATGCAATAATACAAAAGACCACTGACAGAGTCAGAATACAGCCTGAGCGGAGTGATGGAAGCAGTCTAGATGAGGTGGTCTTCCTGAAGCAGTGATCTTGTAGGAAGGTCTGGTAGCTCGGGTCCTCCGGGAATCCAGTGGGTAAGCGCCCCTCTGGTGTTCAGAGTCTCAGCTTATATCCAGGCTGGAATGCTTGGTTCCTCCCTCTGGGCAGAGCATTTCACAATGGGATTGTGAGTCATGTGATAAGGCCTGATGGGCCCATTAACAGGAGGTAGTCCAGGAGGGGGTTATCTGTGAGCTGTGTAGCAAAGGTGCTGATGGGCCCATTAACAGAAGATAAGCCAGGGTGGAGGAGGCAGGGAGCACCGCCTCACCTGGTTTCAACAGTTTATGAAGATGGTGATAGAATATACTTCAACCTAGGACATTATCTACCCCTTATTCTATTACCATCTACATTATCCTAAATCAATACCTTCCTTAAACTATACACACACACATATATATATATAATGAAAACTTACACACAGTTCTTACTTAAAATAAGGTCTCCTTGTGGTACACAGTGGGTTTTTTCATCTTTTTGCGTCACCCACCAAGTGTAACTAGGTCTTTGAGCAAAGACAACTCCACGGATGGGTTTCCTCTTGCTCGAGGTGGGATTAATCCAAACAGTCTTTTTTAACATACTTCTCATGTGTACCACAGGGACCCTATCTCCATCCACTGTGTGCAAGGATTCAAACTGAGCAGGACCAGCTCGATTGATGGACTTTCGGGTATTGACCATTCAGGTGGCCTTCGCTAAGTTTAGTTCTTAATTTTTGAAGGTCCCTCCGCCAAGTGCCTTAAGGGTAGTTTTAAACAGTCTATTGCAGTGTTCTACTTTTCTGGCAGCTGGTGCATGATATGGGATATGGTATATTTATTTGATTCCGTGTTCTCTGGCCCAAGTGCTTATGAGGCTATTCTTGAAATGAGTCCCATTGTCTGACTCAATTCTCTCAGGGGTGCCATGTCTCTACAGGACTTGCTTTTTCAGGCCCAAGATGGTGTTCTGGGCAGTAGCATGAGGCACAGGGTAGGTCTCCAGCCATCCAGTGGTTGCTTCTACCATGGTGAGCACGTAGCGCTTGCCTTGGCGGGTTTGGGGAAGGGTGATGTAGTTAATTTGCTAGGCTTCCCCATACCTATACTTTGACCATCGTCCACCATACCACAGAGGCTTCACTCGCTTGGCTTGTTTGATTGCAGCACAGGTCTCGCAGTCATGGATAGCTTGGGAGGTGCTGTCCATAGTAATGTCCACCCCTTGGTCACGAGCCCATCGATATGTTGCATCTCTCCCTTGGTGACCAGAGGCATCATGAGCCCAACGAGCTAGGAATAATTTTCCTTTGTGCTGCCAGTCTAGATCAACTTGTGATACTTTCACTTTGGCAGCTCGATCCACCTGCTCGTTGTTATGATGTTCTTCATTAGCTCGACTCTTGGGTATGTGCGCATCTATGTGTCGAACCTTCACGGTCAGCTTTTCTACTCGGGTGGTGATGTTTTGCCAAATCTTAGCAGTCCAGATGGGTTTCCTTCTGCACTGCTAGTTGGCCTTTTTCTAGCGGTCCAGCCATCTCTACAGAGCATTAGCTACTATTCACGAGTCAGTGTAGAGATAGAGCCTTGGCTACTTCTCTCGTTCAGCAATATCCAAAGCCAGCTGGACAGCTTTGAACTCTGCGACTTGACTTGATCTACCTTCTCTGTCGGTAGCTTGTGCAACTTGTCGTGTGGGGCTCCATACAGCAGCTTTCTATTTCCGGTTGGTACTTACAATTCGGAAGGAACTGTCGGTGAAAAGGGCATATCGTGTCTCACTCTTCGGTAGCTTGTTGTATGGTGGGGCTTCTTCGGCCCGTGTCACTTGCTCCTCCTCTTCTTCAGAGGATAATCTAAAGGTCTCACCTTCAGGCCAGTTTGTTATAATTTCTAGAATCCCAGGGTGATTCAGGTTTCCAATACGGGCGCGCTGCGTGATCAGGGCGATCCATTTGCTCCACGTGGTGTCAGTGGCGTGATGTGTGGTAGGAACCTTTCTCTTGAACATCCACCCCAGCACCAGTAGTCGAGGTGCCAGAAGCAGCTGCGCTTCAGTACCAATCACTTTTGAGGCAACTTGGACTCTTTCATAGGCGGCTAAGATTTTCTTCTCTGTGGGAGTGTAGTTGGCTTCGGATCCTCTGTAGCTTTGGCTCCAGAATCTCAGTGGTTGTCCTCGAGTCTCATCTGGCACTTTCTGCCAAAGGCTCCATGACAGACCATGGCTCCTGGCTGCAGAGTAAAGCACATTTTTCACCTCTGATCCCGTCTTGACTGGGCTAAGGGCTACCGCATGAGCGATTTCCTGCTTGATCTGGGCAAAAGCTTGCTGCTGTTCTGGGCCCCAGTGGAAATCGTTCTTCTTGCGGGTAACAAGGTAGAGAGGGCTCACAATTTGGCTATACTTGGGAATGTGCATCCTCCAGAAGCCTATGGCACCTAGGAAAGCTTGTGTTTCTTTTCTTTTGGTCGGTGGAGACATTGCAGTGATCTTATTGATGACTTTGGTGGTAATCTGACGCCATCTATCTTGCCACTTCACTCTTAGAAACTGGATCTTTTGAGCAGGTCCTTTGACTTTGCTTCTCTTGATGGCGAAGCCAGCCTTCAGGAGAATCTGAACGATCTTCTCTCCCTTCTCAAAGACTTCTGTTGCTGTGTTTCTTTACACGATAATGTCGTCAATGTATTGCAGGTGTTCTGGAGCCTCACTTTTTTTTAGTGTAATTTGGTTCAGTTCATGGCAAATGGTGGGACTGTGCTTCCATTCTTGGGGCAGTCGGTTCTAGGTGTACTGCACGCCCCTCTAGGTGAAGGCAAACTGAAGCCTGCATTCTGCTGCCAGAGGAATGGAGAAAAAGGCATTTGCAATATTAATTGTTGCATACTATTTTGCTGCTTTGGATTTCAGCTCATACTGAAGCTCTAACATGTCTGGTACAGCAGCGCTCAGTGGTGGTGTGACTTCATTTAGGTCACGGTAATCTACTGTCATTTTCTATTCTCTACTGGACTTACGCACGGGCCATATAGGGCTATTAAAGGGTGAACGAGCCTTGCTTACTACTCTTTGGCTCTCTAGCTCACGAATCATTTTATGGATGGGGATCACAGAATCTCTGTCAGTGCGATATTGCCGACAGTGCACTGTTGCTCTGGCGATCGGCACCTGTTGTTCTTCAACTTTCAGTAGTCTCACAGCAGAGGGGTCGTCTGAGAGTCCAGACAAGGTACTCAGTTGTCTGATGCCTTCTGTCTTTAGAGCAGCTATGCCAAAAACCCAGCGGTATCCTTTTGGGTCTTTGAAATACCCATTTTTGAGATAGTCTATGCCTAAAATGCATGGGGCTTCTGGACCAGTCACAATGGGGTGTTTCTGCCATTTTTTTCTAGTTAGACTTACTTCAGCTTCCAGTACAGTCAGCTCTTGGGATCTTCTTGTCACTCCAGAAATGAAAATGGGTTCCACTCCCACATACCTTGATGGCATCAGAGTACACTGAGCACCGTTATCAACTAGAGCTGTATATCTTTGTGGGTCAGATGTTTCAGGCCATCGGATCCACACAGTCTAGTAGATCCGATTGTCTCTTTCTTCTACCTGGCTAGAGGCAGGGCCCCCCTATTCCTGGTCATGGCATACATTGCTCTCTTTTTGTAAATATGTTTTTGAGGTTCCTTCAAGAGGATCAGTCATATCATCATTCCTGTACTGTCTGGAGTTCTGTGCACGAGAGACCAGAGCAACATTGATTCTAGATGGGTTCTTTGTGGTAGGTGTTTCTTTTTTCAGTTCACATACCCGGGCTGCTAAGGGGGAGGTGGGTTTTTCGTCCCACTTCCTCATGTCTTCTCTATGCTCCTGAAGAAAAGACCAGAGGTTGCCTTGTGGTGTGTATTCTCTCTCCCTGGCTGGGGAGTGCCTGCTTCTAATGGCAGAGACTCTCATTGGCTCCGGTTGGATATGGTAAATTTTTTCCTTAAGTTCTTTTTTCAGTTTCTGATGGCCTTCTTCAATCAAGCTCCCGACTTGCTCAGCCAGTCTTGTTTCCACAGACGAGACATGGGTATGAACTGGGGCAGTGACAGTGTCCTTGTAAATTCTTAGTTTATTAGCCAAGACACCTACCCTGTCCTCACCTTAGTTTATTAGCCAAGACACCTACCCTGTCCTCACCTTTCCTCCATTGTAGTGTTGTCAGGTAACGTGAGTACATCTCGGGTCCAAGCCATGCAAATCTCAACCACATCCGTGATGTGCACTGGACACCATCTGAGTTTTTAGGAAATCTCTCATCTTCTGAAAAAATGATCTCCAACACAGCCAATTTCCTCAGGCATCGGATACCTTGTTCTATTGTGTTCTATTTTTCTTGGTGCACTTGGAGGTCTTCTTTACAAAGGTATCTATCCTTCACACTTGTTAGCAGTCGCTGCTAGAGGCTGAGAGGTTTTTGGCTTTTCCCAATCCCCTGGTCAATGACCACATCCCGGGACAGCGATCCCAGTTGCTTGGCCTCACTTCCATCTATAATGGTGTCATTGGCTGCAGCGTCCCAGATGCGGAGCAGTCAGGTCAGGATGGACTCGTTGGTCTGGTGGGTGAATTCCCTTCACAGGTCACGCAGCTCACCCAGAGATAGAGAGCGAGTGATGATTTCTGGCTCTGTCTCTTCTGCTGAGTGTGAAGGTCCTGCTGCACCCTCATCAGTCACTATGCGGACTGATTTGGTTCTTGATTTCTTCTTCTGAACGGGGGCAACTGCTACTGGTTTAGGCTGTTCCGGTTTGGTGATGGTTTGTGTGGAGATGCTGATGGCACCTTTGGTCTCTTTCTCTTCTGTGACAGTCTGCATAGATGTGGACACTGTTGCCTCACTTTTGGCTTCTTTCTCTTCTGTGAGGGTCTGTGTAGATGAGGACACTGTTGCCTTGCCTTTGGTTCCTTTCGCCTCTGAGACACTCTGTGTAGACACTGATACTGTTGCTCTGCTTCTTTTTCCCTCTTCTTCTTCCTTCAGAACATGCTGTATCACACCATGTAGTGTTTTGATTCTAAGCATGGTGCGGGCCATGCAGAGAAGACAAAGCAGGACTAAAACAACATCATGCTGTTCTTGGCATCCAGAGGGTACTCCATATTTTCAAAAACTGCTGTGTCATGCCTGAAAAGCTGGAAAAAATCATTCTTCACCCCTCCCCACAGGGGCTGGGTGAGATTGTTGAGGCCCCAGATGTAGCATCCTAGACTAGAACAAGAAAACAAAACAGGGTGTATATTCTGAATAATGTTCATTGCCTCGGAGTTTATCAAGCAATGGACATAATAGACCACTAAAGCAATTTTAGTACTATACGCTGGTTTACACAAGAGCATTAAGACTGGCAGATAGTGCCCTAGTTGTGGAAAAATATAGAGAGGTAGATATAAGACACATGTAAGCATATTGAGCATCATAGCGAACAGGTGTCTTCTTCAATGCAAAATTGTAATTCTGACTTTTCTCAGTGCCTTGTGCCCCACGTTGGGCGCCAAAAATGTAGTGGTTTGAAAGCAAAACAAATGAGAGGCTCCAAGTCAGAGATACAATTTAATAGGAAAAAAAAAAAGAAAAGAAAGTAAAATAAAATAGATGCAATAATACAAAAGACCACTGACAGAGTCAGAATACAACCTGAGCGGAGTGATGGAAGCAGTCTAGATGAGGTGGTCTTCCTGAAGCAGTGATCTTGTAGGAAGGTCTGGTAGCTCGGGTCCTCCGGGAATCCAGTGGGTAAGCGCCCCTCTGGTGTTCAGAGTCTCAGCTTATATCCAGGCTGGAATGCTTGGTTCCTCCCTCTGGGCAGAGCATTTCACAATGGGATTGTGAGTCATGTGATAAGGCCTGATGAGCCCATTAACAGGAGGTAGTCCAGGAGGGGGTTATCTGTGAGCTGTGTAGCAAAGGTGCTGATGGGCCCATTAACAGAAGATAAGCCAGAGTGGAGGAGGAAGGGAGCACCGCCTCACCTGGTTTCAACAGTTTATGAAGATGGTGATAGAATATACTTCAACCCAGGACACTGTGCTGTTAGGAAATTTAGAAAGAGCCTGTGTGCCTCACGGTGCAGGTGGGGGAGCTGGGGAGCACAGCAATATGTTCTGACCAAATAATTTCCTCAGCATCTCTCTTCAAGGCATAAAACCTGGCAGAACTGAGCACAGAGAAGCAGCTCACTGTCATGTGTGTGTCACCTTCCTGTTGTAAATGCAATGTGCTTTGAGGGCTGCATAGGATAAGCTTCCATCCTTTACCCCTTATGCACTTACTGAGCGTGTTGGGGATTGCTGAGCTTTCATCAAGTAATGTAGGAAGAGGATTTTGTGGCATTAATGATCTTCACTGAAGGGTTCTCCTTTTCCTACAGCAGAATCTGTAAGATTCTTAAGATACTGTAAGGTACTTAAGAGTAAGCTCTTCAGTCAAGACTGGCCACAATCCAAGTACACCTTCTCTGTTGTGTGAAGGAAGTGCTCGGAAGCTCCATGACACGTCATTTGTACTTCCTTACTTTGCCCTGACTTGGTCCAAATAAGACAAAAAATCATTAAATAGTTGGTGTGTACTGAAAACCTGGCTTTTCCACTCATGTCTAGACAGGGCTGTGGGTATTTATTTCTTCATAGGGCAAATGCTGTTGTTTTTATGACTAAATTTAGAAATGTAAAATTGATAAAGGGAAATTTTGCACAGAAGTCCATGTGAAATCTTTGGAGTGTGTGTGTGGAGAGCACACATAACTGGTATTAATGTGGCAGAACTCTCTGGTCTCTCGGTACTGACTTACTGCTTAATGAATGTGATTCTCCTTTCAAAACAATAGGTTTGCTATTGGCTTTTGAAGCAAAGACTTAAAGTTCTTTCTTCAGCATCTCTAGGATCAGTCCACTGGGATGTTGAAATAAGGTTCTCAGATACTTCTGCTCTGAGCTACTGTATATGCAACTAGGTCTGTCTGGTGGCTCTGACTTCCTCAGTCTTCCATACCTGTTCCTGTTACCATTTCCTTTTCCAGTGCTTAGATGTTTCACGTACTTTCTTTTCCTCTTTTAGGTTTGGAAGGCGTTTTGAATCCCCGCTTTTGTGGCAGAGCATTATCATGATCATTACGATGTTACTGATGCTGAAGCTGTGCACTGAAGTTCGTGTGTCCAATGAGCTGAATGTGAAACGCCGCTCTTTTGCAGGTCAGTGACAGGAATTGGCTTTTTTAGGATAAATATTTCTGAAAATATGGTGTACTCTGCTTAGTACAAAAGTTCTGTCTGGCAATTCAGTTTCCCCACTGTAACACCTTCTGAACAGTCTCCTCACTGTAGCACTTTCCGAACTTTTTTTTTTTAAACTGCCTATTTTCTGGATAAAAATATACAGCTGAAATTTTATTTCAGACAGGTCTTGGTTCAGTGTAGAAATTGGAGTTCTCCCTAATGTTTCACATCACATTCTGAATATAGAGCTGATTGTTACACTGTTTTGCTAGCCTGGATTTCTTTTAAAGATCTTGGCTGGGGTAAGAAGTTATTTTCTTCAGCTGTACTTTTAACCACGTTTTTAGTTATGAACTTACACTATTATCTAAATGTTGTAATTGCAAACATTTGCTTTTGTACCTAATATAATTTTCTATTTACTTGATTTACTGACTGTCAAAAACCCAGGTGCTTCTTATCATAGTTGCAAAACTATCTCTTTGTGTACCATTTCCTTTGGCTTTAGTGAGGGATTAGTTGGGATTTATTGGAATTTTCCCACATTCTTTATTTTGGTTAATTTTGATACTTTCAGTTGGGTCAGACTATTATTCTCTACTTAATAAAAGGTTCAGTCTTTGTGCAAATACCTTGCTTTTTTCCCTGCAGATAAAAAATGTGAGACGGGTAGGTTTTTGTTTCTCTGTGTTGACTTTGACTTACAACATTTTATGTAACAGCTTATTACCAGCAAGAACAGAATTAACACTGTCAGCTTTCTGTCAGTTGTTTTGCCATTAAGGATGCATAATTTATTCTCTCCATCTGTTCTCTTCCACACTGTCTAATAATTGAGGGTCTGATCCAATTCCAGATACCCACAGCCATCATTAGAAGGCAGCAACTCCTGGCTGTGCAGTAGGGTAATTTATCTAATAGTTAAGGAAGCTACTTCCATTCCTGCTGATTGTGGAGTGTAATGAGAAACTATTCAGGTAAGTGAATTCATGTAGAAGAGGAGCTATGCTCCAGCTTCTGAACACAAGCTGCTGTGTTCACTGGGGTTTTCAGTCTGGCAGGATGAACAACTTTAAAAACTACTTTCAGCCAGATTTAGCAGCAGATAAAATCCAGGAAGCATTTGGGAGGGGCATGTATGCTTTCTTCCTCCTCTGCTGTTTGTGTTATCATTTTGTGGAGTGATGGAGAGGTTTCTCTGTTTGCTCTTTCTGAGAGGAAATTGTTCTTGTGCACATTTATACACGCACATTTGCAGGCTCCTTCAGTAACCTTTGGACAGAAAAGGGAGGCTCTTCAGTTTAATATATACTGCTCTTTTAAGCAACTCTCCCTGAAAGACGTGCAATCTCCTAAGGGGCAATCAATTCTTCCCTTGATAGATGTCAGAAACTCCTTACGGTTGCATTGTGTTATTTAATCCTTTTTCCTAAAACTCAGTTTGTCATATGGAATTTGAGAGACTAATTTTTACCCACTTGTGGTCTTTAATTATTTGTTTTCATTGAAAGGCTTGCATCCTCTCACAAACACTGAGAATAGTTGGAATATTTTTCTTTCATGGGATTGATTTTTAGTAAGGAAAGCTGTATGAGGGCTCAGAATAAACATACAGATGCATACAAAGCTCCTTTCAAGCTGGACAGAATGATAGGTTTCGAGCACGATATGAGTAGGAGTGAGAACTGTGTTTCTAATCATACACCTAATCTTATCTCTAAATTTTTATGGCCATCTAGGCAAGCTGCTAAATCTGTGTACTTACTTTCTTTCCTCATAACTTACTGGGGCAGTGAAGAGCTAGGTTTGAAGTCATTGTTTTGGTTAACCTTGCAGAACCCTGAGGGAAGGTACACCATTTCTGTACGATAATATAATAGTTATTTCTCACATGGTTGGTCTTCATTTTAAACGTTTTTCTTTTCTGTCCTCCCTTTGAATGTTTTGGCAAAATAATCTAAAATACTTAGAAATAATTGAATATTTCCGTGGAAGGGAATTTGCTGTTTTCTTATATTATTGTTAAATGTGGTATTTCTTCCAAGTGGCATAAGTATATGCTTAGCAGTGTGTTTTCAGTTATGTGGGAATTGCTGCTTTTCCTTTTGTTTTTATTTTTCTCAGAAATTAGGTCCCTTAAGTAATAACTAGTTCAGAAGGAATTTGCTTCCTATCTTGATGCATTAAGAAGCAGTCTCTTCAAATCCTGACTTGTTCTGTATATTTTGGCCTGTTTTGTGGTATTACTGTCTTAAAATACCCAAAATGTCAATAACTATTCAGAACATATAAAGCCATTCAGTCAATTTGCTTGTACTTTGATTTGTAGGATAACTATCATAGCATGAAAAATGCTGTCTCCCTAGATTTTTGTAGTAATGTTTGATTTTTTTTTAGACTCTATATATAGAGAACTTAAAAAGATTATGTGAGTTTTCTTAAATTTTTTCACTTCTCACACTTACTTCTCAATTACAGGATTTTCCCCCGCTCCCGTTTAGTATTGCAAAATGAAATTAAGTTGAAAGTGGTGCAACCCATCTTTGTGCTGTTGTTGCCTTCTCTGATTTTTTTCGTTTGGGATACACAGACTTCATCTTTCAGTACATACTGGTTGAAAACAGAGCAAGTGCTCTTCATATATCCAGCTGTTCTATTACTTTTTTTTTAAAACTTGGACTGTGTAGCCTGTTTTTAACAATTCAGATTGGGAAAAGCCAGCACCCAAACTAGGCAAAGTACAAAACTAGCACATACCCCAATTTGATTTTAAAACCTCCAGTGACAGGACAATTCTCTCCCCTTTATATGAATGCCTTGAAAGCTACATGGAGTCTCTTCTGGTGAAATCAGCAGGCATGAACAATAGCTTCTCATCTTTTATCCTGTATTTAACCTCACTGCATCTTAACTGTTCTAGTGCAGATTTCCTGGTGCCATTGATGTGGTAATGATAGTTTTCCATATTTGTTTTAAAGTTGTATCTGTGCAGCCATATGTATGCTGCATTGTTGGCTCAGTACAGAAAGGTCCAGAGTTCTTGTTAATTTTGTGGTTATTGTTTTTTCTCCAAATTATTGTAGTATTTTGGGGCATGATGGTGCTACTATGCTAAAGAGCTGAATAGTGAAATGCAAAAAGGTGCTTGTGCTATGTCTTGACTTGAAAGCCAAGAGGTGGCTGAAGCAAGGTGGTAATAGATACAGACAGCTGAAAACATCTGGTTACTTTTGGGAATGTTGGCAGGCCAGAGCGGTTTCTTCATATTCTTGGAAGAATGAAGGTTCTATGAAGAACCTTCTTTGTCTTTCCCCAAATCAGCCTCCCACCTGTCTCCAACAAAGATTCTAGTTATGCACAAGACATTGGCACAGATTTTTGAGCTCCCTGAATGTGAACTATACTGAAAACCAGTGGACAGCATTTGCTCAAAGGAGACGGTTGGACATCTCTCCTTGCTTGTGCAGCCCAGGCTGCGCAAGTAGAACAGGGTCTTCTGTGTTTTTACATGAAGATGATTTCCTCTTGTCATTAATCTAGTTTTGCTGGTTGACCTAATCTGCTTTATAACTTGTATCTTATTATAGCACTCTGATCCTTTAAAGAGCTTTGGTTTTGGCACTGGAAAACTCTCTTGTATGTGGTTTTCAACTGTCAGAGGAAGGTTAGGGTGAAAAATGCAGCATGGTTGCAGTTGAGGTCTGTTCTGTCCTTCTTGATGTTGAGCTTTGTGACAGTATTTTTGAACAGCATTTTCCACCAGAGACAGGCAAGGCAACTACTGTCTCAGCTGTCTGTACATACATATACACACACCCAATGTTGCTGAGGTAACAGCTTGTTTCTCTGATCTTGAAAAGTTAGAGTTTATGTAGTCTAAAGTAAGAATCAAGCTGTCTATTTCATTGGTTTTTTAAGCCTTTATTTTCCTCTCATAGGTACACTGCTGTTGGGTTGTGCACTGACACTGTTCTGGGACTTCTACTGCTCAGTCTTATCTTAACATTGTGGGGTGGGAGCCTTAAAGAAAGCATAGGGACTAAAATTTCTGGCATGTTTTGGTCTGGCTATTATTTTTTAATGAATAAAATGTACTAACTGACTAAACTGTTACTCAAATAACCACTGTTGCATTTAATCATAAAAGTCTATCTTTCCTTTCTTTTTTTTTCCCCTTCAACTCTTTTTTTTATGTAGCTGCAGATAGTAAGGATGAAGAAATCAAAGCACCTCCCAAGAGATCCTATCTGGGTATGTACTGTACAAACCCATTCTGCATGAAGTTGTCCCCTTAACTACATATTTCATGATTTGCTACTTTTTGTGATCATTTTTGGAAATGACTGCATGATCATTTCCATGGAGAATGTTTGCATTACCTTTTCTTGAAATACTAAAATGTGCTGTCTGATTTTTTTTTTCCTTTAATTTTTCACCTGCTCACTTTTAGCTTTCATGGAAAAGAGGAAAAGATGCTTTCAGCTCCATTTCAGAAACCAGTTCTTTGAAGGCAGTTGAATTGACCACACTGTATGTCTCAAGGATATCTTCCTTAGTCCTTCCCCAAGCTGGACAAAAAAAAATATTACTTGATACAGAGATCCACCTCTTTAGACTCAGTTGTCCTCTTTCAGCTCTAACGCTGGAGGAAACCAGGAAATACACAGAAGTATCTTTCAGCAGTGTGCAGAATGTTAGATAAGAAATTTCACACAACACTTGATATTCAAGCCAAGTGCCTGCATCCTTGTGAATATTCCTCTTTTTCATTATAGAGCAGCCTCAAAATTGCTATTTGGGAATTAGTAATACCCAAGGAGGTGAGAGCTTCCAATCTTCAGTTTCAGAGTTGAAATCTATGTTGTTTAATTTACCTAAGGAACAGGAAATTTTAGGTGCAAACCAGTCTTGCAGTATTTTTTCCACTCTTAATAGTTTGGAATGACGAGTTTAATCAAGTAATTGTAATTTTCTTTTAAATTAGTTGGGGTATTGCATCAAAGAAGTTATGCTGACACAGAAGTCAACTTTTAGACTGGTTTTAACTGAACTGATTCAGAATCTTCCATTGGTACCAGTTGTGTTCTGCTGCAGTTCCTGAGTTAGTGAGGGATCAACTGGCAATATCCAGGGCACAGAAGAACATTATTGTGGCAAAAGGAGTGTCTCTGTATTTCTCAACATGCAGTTAATCCAGCTGTAGTTAGCTCTGAGAAACTGCCCAAGAGTGGTATTAACCTGAGTGCTTTCTTGAAGCCATAGGGCCATCCCTGCTTAGGTTAAATAAGACTTAAAAGCAACGTCGGGGAGCTCAGTAGGAGTTCAGTTCTCCATTCATTAGGTTTAATTAAAACTTCTGCTCAAGAAGAACGATTTGCTTTTTTAATTTCCTTTGAATATTTGAGTGGTGTAAAAACTTTTTCAATATATTTTTAGGCTTCAGAAATGATTATATTACTTTCTTTTTCTGGTCATGTAGTAAATTATGTTTGTAATTGAAGATGGTCTATGAAAGCTATTTTGTTATAGAGCTGTTGAACAATTAATCTAAAAATATACTGGGCTACCAATGAAATTTAGGTGAACTTGTTAGAGTAATACAGAGGGCATTTGTATGGTGCTTCTCTTTGAATAGGAACTGAACTCCCGCTGAGCTCCCAGAGATTGCTTTTAGGTTTATTTTATTGTCAGTAGTTAAAGAAACCACTTAATACCACTGTTTTTCCACATGTGATCTGAAAAAGCCTTTATCTCTGGCATATAACTCTTAAAAGTGACTTTCTATCAGTCAGTACTGAGAGAGCGTTGAGGGTGTGGGGGAAGGTTACTGCATTTGGCGAAGGAAAGATTAAAAAGAAGTAGCTCCAGTTCTGGAGGATTTTTGCTTTATTTCTTGTTTTCTAATTCTGGTATCTAGTTCTGCCTAGTGCCTGGTAGCATGCCAACTGCTGAGGCTGAATAAGCTGCAGTTGAGTTGAAATTTGTTTTTTTGCTTGTTTCTTGTTTCATGATGAGATGATTTACAACAAATGTGAATAAGTATATTAATCTGTTTTGCTAAAATGCAAATTGCATAGGTGTATTTTGAGCCCTTTGAGGGTTGGAGACTGTTGGGGTAACAAAATCACTAAAGGAGTAACAAAACACTGCCATTGCTCCAAAGAGCCTGTATTGTTTAAAGTTGTTCAGAGTGGTTTCAGTGTGTGGCAGGTGAGCCTCAAAGTGTATGGGACTTCTTGGATTTATTTTTCCTTCTGAGTAGGTGGTTAAACATTTTGAAAGACATTTCTGGGATTTCCTTCCCTCTCTGAAGATGGTTTTAAAACTTGTTGTATTACTGAATCCTGAACCTTTGAAACTCATCAAATAACATTAAATTTCAAATCACAAGTAATAAAAACAATTACCAAAAGTGGTAATGAAACAACAAAAACTTAGATTCATCGAATAAGTGTTGCAAAATATTTTGAACTACTAAACATTTTTTAGGGGGGCAAAAATGTAAGATGTGTGTATGGTTAACTTTGCAGACTTATATCTGCATAATAATGAGGAGAAAATAGTAATGTGAATTTAGCAGGTGCAGCCGTCTGCGGCATGGTTTCCACTGGCAGTGTGACAGCCTGGTGAATAACTCACACTTCTACCTCTCTGAGCTCTTTAGCTAGCTCAGGGCGTCAGCTGGCTTGTGTTGTTCAACACCACCACCACAGTGTTGACATATTCTAGAACAGCACTACTGCATTACGTGTGCCATGAAGGATGTAAACTTTATTTAATCCGCTCTCTGACTTCTTCTTGTCAGTGTTAGCTCTGTTTGGGTTCAGGGGGCCATCCTGCACAGCTTGTGGGTAAACACTGTGTTTTTCCAGGGTTGCTCTGCAAGTAACATGCACAATGTGCTTCTCTGTCCTGCCCCAACACCCTGAGCAGAGCTAGGGACACAGCAGAGGCACAGCTTTCCTTGCTGGTTGTGGGCAGCACCTGGGCTTCATTGAAAGTGCTGGACTTCTGTGCTGTGCTGCCCAGTAGTTGAATTCCCTGTACAGCTGGAACGACGAGAGCAGAGTTATTGCTGGGCTGTCACCACCTCTGTCTGTGCATAACTGACCATGGAAGTGTTCTTGGTACGATTTTGATCCTCCTTCCCAGGATTATATGTATCCTCATTAGACTAATTTCAGAGTACTTTTTTTAGTATTTCAGGGAAGGTGTCCCAGAGAAGGGATTGTAATAGCATGTCTGTGAGAAAATAGGATGCCAAAAGGATTTTTTTTTGCTTGTTTTGCTGTGTTTAGTTTTGTGGTTTGTTTGTTGCTTTTTTAATTTAAAAAAAAAGGATTTAAAAAAAATTGATGGATTTCTAGTTATTGAAGAATTCAGGTCTGCTTTGCCTGAGAAAATGACACCTGTCTGCATTGACACTTTGGTTGTAATTCTGTGTATAATGGGACCAGTTATTTCCCCATTTCTCAGCATCAGTTTTTAGACCTTTCAGGAGACAAAAGAGAGTAAGAAATGGAGATTATAAGGATGTAGGGACAATTTTAATTTTTTTTAAGTAAACACTTAAGTGGTAAACATTGGTTTCTTTTTTAATACATAATTTTGGTTTCTGTTTAGTTGATGTTGCAAATGAGACCAACATAAGTCTGGAAAATAATTTGTCTTTACATGTATGAGTCTGTGCTGGAGGTCTAAGTTGCTTACTATTCAAGCATTTCAGAATAATTCAGTCGAAATAGAACACTATTTATTTTTTTTAAAGTAGCTTAGAAATGGTTGGCACACTGAAAAGATTGAAGAGATAACTTTTTTTTTTTTTTTAAACTACAGACATAGAGAGGGAATAGTTTAATTTAAAAAGTTGTTCCTTTATTTTCATAGGGAATTTGTCCCGAACCATTGCAAGTTCAACACTAAAATAATTTTCTTTCAGAAAACATGAGAAAAATGGGTTTGGATCAGTCTGTCTTCTGGGACCAGTTTCCCAGTAGATACTCTTTCAAGCTTTGACGTTCCATTCAGTGTAAATCTTTCTTCAGCCCCTGAGGCTAATGGGCCTCAAAATAAAAGTTGCCTTTTCTGTCCTTTTGAAAATGTTGGAAGTGGTTCAGCAGGAGGGCATACCTTTTTGCAGGCTTATCTGGTATTATTCAGAAGGTATAAAAGGGAAGGATAAGTTTTAAATTCTGTATTTCAGAGAGACTCTTTGCTTTCAGAAAATACAGCTGGGAAGGGAGAAACCCAAAGAATGATTATTGAGGCCTCTGAGCAGATATGATCCCTGCCTCTGGCAGTTTGCAGTTTCCTTAAGGTGAGAGATCAGAAATACACACACCCTCTGCAGTGAGGTGGAGGCATGAGGCCGGTCTGTTTCCTGCCTGCCTGAGTGCTGTGAAAGCACATTCCTGACCACAGAGGTCAGGAATGCATTTTCGTTTTTTTTTTTCATTTCCCTGTGCTGGAGGCAACTGGACCACGTGGTTCTCTAGAGAGAGGAGCAAGGGAAGAGGAGGAATTGCAGTAAATACACTGGCTTAGAGATGAAGTGGTGAGAGAGCCAGGCGGACAAGTCACTTTTGTAATGCATGGCATGTAGTGGGTTTAGGCCTGAGGGACAGGTAATGGCTTTGCATGAGAGTTAAGGTGGTAACCTTTAGAAAATCTAAGGGTATTTCTTTTCATGGGATGTGTGGAGGAACTGGACAATTGAAGTTGAAAGGACTGACATTACCTGCAGTAATATGTAAAGTATGAGGCAATAGGTTCCAAGTCTTCCAACGGATCTCGTGTGTATTGTTCCATTCATGAGCTGCAGACTTATCAGTAGTTGTAGTTAAGCCGTAGGAAGTAATCCTGTGTTGTGGGCTCACCCCTGCAGGCAGCTCTTCCCAGCAGAGCCACCCACTCACTCCCCTGCAGTGGGTGGGAGGGGAGTGACAGAAGGCTAGAAGTAAGAAAACTCCTGGGTTGAGATAAAAATACTTTAATAGGTGAAGCAAAAGCTCTGTGTACAGGAAAAGCAAAATAAGGATTTATTTCTCTGCTTCCCATCAGCAAATGTTCAGACATTTCTGGGGAAGTAGGAATTCATTATGGGGCCATGATGGAGACAAAATCCATAATTTCAGGCATCCCTGCTTCTTCCTCCTGAGCATGCTGCTTACGCTTTTTGTGATCACTAGATGAATGTGTGAGCCAGCAGGGGCAGGCTCTGCTGTGATTCGATTATCTCCAGAACAGGGCAGGAATCTCAGGCATGTTTGATAGGGTGCCTGCTGTCACAGGCCTATGTTACCTAAACACAGATGCTTGAGTTGCCTCTTGGAGAAAGATAAGGTGATGAAATGTGGTTTAAATCCAAAAAAACGCACAGCGTTTTTTAGAGTCCAAGAAATGCCAAGGACTCCTGCCTTAATTCTGCTTTCTGGTTTAGTAGTGTATGAGAGCTGTGGAGCACCTGTTACTTCATGCTAGCACATGGCTCCTCCTTCTCAAGTTGAAGTCTTATGTTCTTAGTCAGCATGCTTCATAGCATCTGCCAGTTATCTGAAAATGGAATGATGTGTATCTGCCAGGTAAATAGGGTTTTTTTGCTGCTGACCTGCTGTTTTCTTTATGTAGGTAGCATAACTCAGAGGAGGGAGGTCTTATTTGGGTGGTAACTCTTAGTCCTTTTTTCCAGAATTTTGGTTAGTATAATGATGGACAAACAGGTTCCTACTGATTTTGGGGTTTGTTTTGGAACTTAGATATTTTATCTTAAATTAAGATAAAACTAGAATTGGTAGGCAGAGACCTAATGTGCTTTAATAGACAACTTGGGGAAAAAATGTTTTCAGCTGTGCAAGTCCTTGTAGCACAAGAGAGCTCTGTGAGCTTCAAGCTCCTTTCAGTTTGGAAACTGCTTTTCTCCAAGTTTAACTTGTGTATCAGTTACAGCAGTTAAGCAGGAAGAATAGTTGCCACCTGTCAAGTCATGGTTGCCTGTGGGATGGAGAATGGAATGAACACCCTCCAAGGCACGTGGAGGGGTGAGTTGCATTTTGGGTTGTATTTTTAGTGGGCAATGAACCAACAGTTCTAGAGTCTGTAATTTTTGATAACCATTGATGAATTTTAGTTTCTGGACTTATTGTTCGGCAACTTTACAAAAAAAATTTCATCTTTTGGGCTTCACTCAGAGATCAGAGGTGGTGCCTTTGGCAATGAAAACCTTATCTGACCAGTAATGTTTCTCTCCTTAGTTTGTGTGTGGGAGATGGTGACTACTGATTGTTTCATATTATCCACACATTTTGCACCAGCAGAGTTGATACACTATACAAATTATTTTGCATTCAGTGATAAATGCAGTAGCATTCCTGTGCTTTGAGAGCTGTATTGTAAAAAGTACTCTTTCAAAACACTTGAGAAATTGGAACTGCCATATGCAACTTCTTTTAGTTATTAAACTGAATCCTCTGAAGCCTTAAGGACTGAAGGGGTTATTCTGATCTCGTGTAATTTGGATAGTAACATTTTGTTTATATTTTGTTGTAGGGCACACAGTAACTTGTGGTCAAACTGGTTTTTCTTCACAGTTAAAAAATTTACCCATTCTTAATCAGCAAGGTTCAAAGTACGACTTTGTAAAATGAAATGTCCTCAGTTTTTAAATTTTTAACAAGTTACTGTTGAACAGAGTGGACTAGATGTCCTACAGAAGGCTTTTCCAATCCAAACTATTGTGGGATTGTAAATAAAATATTTGTAATTTCCTCTGTCAACTATTAGCTTTGTAATGCTTTGCATAACATGTTAAATCACTTAGTTTCTGTCATTGGTGGTAATCAAAAAATATACATATTCTCTATCCCTAAAACAGGGATTTGAGAAGGAATTACCTGTGTTCACTTGTTATCAGGGCAGGGAGCCTGGAGGACTGTTCTGTTTCTGCTGCTGCCACATTTTAAAATTGTTATTTAGCTCCCTTTCAGAGTTCAGCTCCACAGACAGTAGGAAAATAGCCAACCACAGACTGGTACAATCTCTGCTGAGTTAGTTATTTCAGTAAGATGTTGTTTGGTGGTAGAGCAGTATGTTTGGACCTAAGCTATTGACCCCTTCTTTGCACCAGCCTTGCTGCTGCTGCTTTTGAATGTCTTTGACATGAAAATGTGGGTAGGTTGTTGTTTTATGAACTTGTTAATGCAGGTTAAGGTGCTTGTGTTTATAGTTGAAGAGGATCTGTCAGGCTAAATGTAGCATGTGAAGGGCCCATACCTGTTCCAAGAGCCTATCTGCTGCAAGGAGAAAGGGAATGGACTGGCAGGCACGGGTTAGGTGGAGTGACGGATGTGTGTGCAGTGTCAGGGGCTTTGCTTTGCTCTTTGCCGTGCAGCATGAGGAGCCTACTGCAGTGGTTGGGAGAGCTGGAAAGAAGCAGTGCAGCTGTTGTTCTCCCAGCCTGTCTTTATTTAAAAAAAAAAAAAAAAAAAAAAAAAAAAAAAAAAGGGAGTGGGAGGGGGGAAGAAAAAAATCTTTATCTGCTACCAAAAAATTTCAGTGTTACCTTAAATTGAGGAAAAACTGTTGTTCAGTCTGGAGAGAAAAGAGAGGGGTGGTGAAGGTTGCTACCCAGCCTGGCGTGAGCAATAATATCTGGAGGCTTCACAGGAGCAAGGTTCAACACTGTGTTTCTGGAGCGTGCTGCTTGGGGTACCTGCTCCAGCTGCTGGTGCCCCTGACCAGCCATCCGGCAGGCCTATCATCCAGCTCTGCTCTGGTCAGAAGAAGAGACTTGAAACAGGGTCTGTTGGAAGAGCTGTGTGGTAGCAGAAATATATTTTATGTCTTAAGAACCATGCCAAATTGGTGGCGCGGTGGGGAGATAAACCTGTGAATAAAATGTGAATTTTGCTTGTGCCTCACACAGTTCAGAGGGAGGAGGGAGAACTCCTAGCAACATCTAGCCACACGAGGGTGCTCTGGGGTTTCCAAAACTTCAGTGTTGAGCCACTCAACTGGAACCTCAGAGAAGTGGCTGAGCTTGCTTCCAGGGCTGTGGAAATAGTGAATAAACAAAGATGTTGAAAAAATCTTTTCCTTCTCGGTGGGAGCCAGAATAATTAGGTGCCTTAATAATATCAGCACTGAAATATCTAAATATTCAAACAGCTGGTTTGTCTGCTCATCCTTCACATCTGGGAGCATGTCTGCAGCGAAGCTACTGCTTTGGTTTGGTAGAGGTGAGAAGCTTTTGCAGTTGCCTACTTCTTGAGCTTGTCACATGCTGTTGTATACTTGGTCACATCTAGATCTGAATGGTGAGCTTCATCCTTTAAATTTGGTGTGGAAGGGATTTCTAAAGTTACTTGATCCAGTTTCCTGCTTGAAGCAGGTCCAGTTATATGAGGTTGCTCAGGGCTTTGTCTGGGTGAGTTGTGAGTATCTCCAGAGATGGAGATTCCACAACCTCTCTGACAGACACCTGTGGCAGTGTCTGACTGTCTTCATGATGATAAAGCTTTTCTTCCATCTAATCGGAATTTCTCTTATAACTTGTGTCTGTTATCTCCTGTCCTGTCCCCAACTGCCTTCAAGTAGAGCCTGCCTCCATGATCTGCACACTCCCCTCTTAGATAGTTGTAGGGAGGAAGAACCCTTCTTTTAAAGCTGAATGGGTCTTATTAGCCTCTTCATGTACACCATATACCTGAGCCCTTTAATCATCTTGGTGGCCCACCACTGGGCTCATTTATAGAATCATAAAATTATTTGGAAATAAATTTCCTTTATTGGAAAAGGCCCTCAAGATCATCATGTCCAGCTGTTAACCCAGCTCTGCCAAATCCACCACTAAACCATGTCACTAATCACCACACCTAATCTTCTAAATTCCTTCACATGTGGTCACTCAGCTGCTACCCTGGACAGCATGTTCCAGTGCTTGACAATCCTTTCTGTGAAGATTTTTTTTCCTAATATTCAGTCCAAACCTCCTCTGATCCAACATGGGTCTATTTTTGCTCATCCTATTGCTTGTTACTTTGGAAAAGAGACTGATTCCCACCTGGCTACAACCTCCTTTCAGGCAGTTGTAGAGACCAATAAGGTCACCCTGAGCCTCCTTTTGTCCGGGCTAAACAACCCCAGCTACCTCAGCTGCTCCTCATCAGACTTACATTCCAGGCCCTTCCCCAGCTCCATCACCCTTCTCTGAACATGCTCCAGCACTTCAATCAATGTCTTTCTTGTAGTGAGGGGCTCAGAACTGCTCACAGGACTTGAGATGTGGCCTCAGCAGTGCCAAGTACAGCAGGTCAAGCACTGCCCTGGTCCTGCTGGAGACACTATTGCTGACGCAGGCCAGGGTCATTGGCCTTCGTGGCCACCTGGGTGCACGTTGGCTCATCTTCGGCAACTGACAGCTGGCAGGCACCCCCAGGTCCTTTTCCACCAGGCAGCTTTCCAGCCACTCTGCCCCAGCCTGTAGTTCTGCATGGGGTTGTTGTGACTGAAGGCACTTGGCCTTGTTGACAGTCATACACTTGGCCACAGCCTATTGATCCAGCCTGTCCAGATCCCTCTGCAAAGCCTTCCTACTCTCTAGCACATCAACATTTCCACCCAAATTGGTGTCATCTGTGAACTTGCTGAGAGTACACTCTAGTAGGTAACTCCAGTAGGCCAGTGTCTTTTTTGTACTTGGAAGCCCTGCATGCATTACTCCAGATAATGTCTTGTGGGCATTGAGTGGGCATCTGCTTGCCACATATTTGCCCAACTATACAGCCTGGAAAGTGACTGATTGCCTTTACTGTGCCTTTACTTTACTTTGACTCACACTCAAATTGCCTGCCAGGCTACCCTCTGCTCTTCTGTGAAGCTGTTCTCTAGTGAATCAGCCCTCTGCATCGGTACTGTGGTGTGTGGTTACTCCTTCCCAGCTGCACAGTAACCTGGAACTTAACGGTATTCATGTCAGCCCATATCCTCAGACTAAGATCCCTTTGGATTTCAGTGCTGCCCTCAGTTCATAGAATATCCTGGGTTGGAAGGGATCCACAAGGATCACTGAAGTCCAACAACTGACCCTGTAGAGGACAGCCCCAGGAATCACACTGTGACTCTGAGGCTGTTACCCACACACTTCTGTGCTTTGTCAGGCTTGGTCCTGTGACCACTTTTCAGAGGAGCCCAACCACTCTTTGGATGAAGAGCCTTTTCCTAATATCAAAATTGACCTCCCCTGATGCAGCTTCATGCTGTTTCCTGAGTTCCTGATACTGGTCAGCAGAAAGAAGAGATCAGCATCTGCCTTTCTGCTTCCCATTGGGATGAAGTTGTTTATTGCTTACTCTCCCTAATTTGGTATTAGTGAACTCACCATCATCCAGGTTGCTAATAAAAGATATTAAAGAGTGTTGGCCCTAGTATTGGGTACTGTGTACTGCCCTGTAACTGGTCACAAATTGTATGTTTTTCCTCTGAGAGGAGAAATTCTTTGAGCCTGATGATCCAGCTAATTTTCTGCCTTTTTTGTTGTCCACTAACTAATTGGTAATTTTTAAATAAAGATACTGCAGGAGACTGTCAGCAGCCTTGTTAAAGGCACTGTAAACAACACCGACTGCTCTTAAAACCATGAAATCATAGAATTTTAAGGAGTTGGAATGGACCTCAAAGACCATGGGCAGGATGTGTCCCACTAGACCAGGTTGCTCAAGGCCTTATCCAGCCTGACCTTGGACACTTGTGTAGTGGTTTGAAAGCAAAACTAGTGAGACACTCCAAGTCAGAAATGCAATTTAATAGGAAGAGGGAAAAAAAAGAAGTAAAATAAAATAAATGCAATAATACAAAAGACCGCTGACAGAGTCAGAATACAACTTCACACCCTGTTGGTTAGGGTGTTGGAAACAGTCCAAAAGTAAGCGCTCCTGGAGTGGCAGATGTGGTCTTGTTGGAAGTAGAGACAGTCTTGTAGAGAAAAGGGTTCAAAGATGGGTCCAGTCTTCCTTCGGGAGTCTTGTGGGAACACTGGATGTTTGATGACACTTGTGGCTCTTTTTTATCTAGGTGGAAATGGTTTGGCTCCTCCTCCCAGGTTGAGCATCTTGCAATGGGATGATGTAATGTGTCATGTCATTGGTGAGCTTTAATGCCCCATTAAAGGAAGATATCCCCATGGAGGTAGTGGAAGACTGAACAGAGATAAACAATGCCCCACCTGGTTTTAACAGCTGGCTTGGGAGGCTGTGGAAGACTGAACAGAGATAAGAAACAATGCCTCACCCGATTTTAACAGCTGGCTTGTTATCAGAGAAGGCAGTTACTTCCTCCTTTCTGGAGTTACAACAGATAAAGAAAAAAATACCTCCCCAACTGGGTTTCAACAGATGGAATAGAATAAACGTTTTTTTTTTCTTGGTTACAAAACCCAAGACAACTTGCCAGGTTTGGGGCACCCACAGTCTGCCTGGGCAACCTGTTCCAGTGTCTCACCACCCTCACAGTAAAAAATTTCTTCCTAATATCTAACCTAAATTTCCTCTCTTTCAATTTGTACCCATTATTCTTTGTCCTATCACTACAGCTGCTGAAGAGTCCCTCTCCAGTTCCTGGTAGGCTCCCTTCAGATGCTGGAAGGTTGTTATCCCATGGGTCAGGTTGGTCAGTTGCAGTTTGTGCTTGGTAAAGCCATGCAGGCTGTCCTGGTCTCTTTTCTTAGCCTTCCTGTGTTTTGAAGTGATTTCCATGAGGACTTCTTCCATAACTATCCTAGGGATGAGGTTATTCTGACTGGCCTGTAGTTCCCTGATCTCCTTGCTGCAGATAGGTGTGGGGTTTTTTGCCTTTCCTTTGCTCTGTCCCCAGTAATAGAAAATCTCTCACACTACTATGATCTTTCAGAGACGATGGACTAGCCTTGTAAATACATCAGCCTGCACCCTCAGCACCCTCAGATGCATCCTATTTCTGTCACTTGCATAAATTTAGGTAGTCCCAAACTCCTGCTTTCCTGTTCCTGGGTACTGCTTCACTCCCTCAGCTTTGCTGGCAGGGCTGAGTAGCTGTAGGGGGCAGACCTCACCAGTGAAAGCACATTAAAGCATTGTTAATGCAGGAAGGCAAGAGGTGAGTTTAGAGCTACGGTGACAATTAGTTATCTGGCTTTCACGGTGATGGCCTGCTTTGCTGCCTGCCAGCTCTCCTCAGTTTCTGTAAGCAAAAAATTGAGAAAAGAAATGATGATTTTCTAGACAATGGCCAAGTTGCCAGTACAGTGCAAAAGATGTAAGTGATGAAATTTTTGAAGTGTGACTCAATTCCCCACAGACTTCAGAATAAACTTTCAGGCTGTGAGGGGGTTTTAATTGTTAGTACAGATACATTGATAGCTTGCATTTTTAGTTTCCTAAGTGGCTTGTAGGACTGACTGGCATGATGTGTGCTTAAAGAAGCACTGTTGCCCTGTGCTGCCTCCTCTGACATAATGGATTGTGTAGACAGCTTGCTAGGGAGAAAACTTCTAGTTGCAGCACATTTTTACAGTCTTGTTATAGATTCTGGAACATACAGATTTTGTAGATTTTATGAGTTTTTAAAGAACCTTATCTTTGCATTTACATAAGCGGTATGCAATCAACAGTTCAACAAATGAGTATGTCATCAGAGTCAACACCTGCCAGTATTAAAGATTGTCATGTACAGGAGATGGGGCATAGTTTGCACTCATTTTCTGCTTCTGACTTTCTAGCTGTACTCCCTAGGAAAGGCAGATGTTGTCATTTGGGTAAGCTACTCATTTGATATGTTGAGGCCTTCTGTTGGAAATGAGCCTGCTGAGATAACCATACCCACTACTGTATGCAGTAGAAGAAATGGACAATGAAATGACCTGAAGTGCTGAGCTAGGTGGCAGTGCTCACTTGGACCCAGTTAAAATGCTGCACCGGGCAGGTGTGACACTGGATGTCTAAGATGTCATAATTTGTTCTATGAACTGTATGTAGAGGTCCTTCTCCAGGTACAATGTGATTGTTGTTCACAACCTGATGGATTTTTTCACTACCTTCTATGTCCTATATGTTTTATTAGCTTTATTTAATCATTTAAAAAATCACTGGGAATATGAAGTTACTGGTTTCTAGTAAGCTAGAAATAGGGAATATATTTAATAAATCAATGCTTCTGAAGGTCTTATAAATAATGCCATTTTAACCAGACATTTCCTTATGCTAGGGATTAAGAGGCACCTTTCACTGAAACATCAGCACTTTGCCATTTTCATTGCTCTATCAACAGGAAACAAACCCTTTTCTATTTTGACACAAATAACTTGACACAAATGTCATGCTTGTAGCCTGTAATGCACTACATTGACCATCCTGGACTGAACAATTTGTGATAGCTTTATTTTCTGAAAAGATTCCCATTTTCTCCCCACTCCACACTCCCACTTCACAAGCAGTGATGCACCAAAGGTTCATTGGAAAAGGATGTTCAAACTCTAGGAGGATATTTCAAGTGAGAGAGAAGAGAGATTTTAGCCACTCTCCCTTGTCTGTTTACTTTTGAGAGATGACACAGGAAATTCTATTTTGTGTTTCATCTCTGAAGCAGGAAAATGAAGCAGTAGAACCTAGGTACTCTGTATCCCATGTGAATGCTGAGCAAGGATGAATTAGGGCAGGGGGCTTATGTGCTCCTGCTTTCCTGTGTGTTCTTGATGCCCTGTTGCCACCACAAGAAGGTGCATGCAGTTGGCTCTGTTTAGCCCTCATAGCCCATTTAGATTGTGTCTGAGTCTGCCCCTAAATGTTTTTAGCCCTGTAAAGATTGGAGCTGAGCACTCCAGTTTTGCAGGCTGCAAAGCAGTGTCCTGGCACTTGCATGGGATACAGGAGACTGAGGTGAAGGCTCCTGCTTGCACAGGTAACTCCAAGTGTATTAGTTTCAGCAAAGTGGCTCTGATGGTTTCTTGGTAAGCCAGGCTGCAGACAGGAGAGAGAGCCTTCAGTGGGAGCCTGAAGCCTGCATCCTAACCCTTAGGCTATTTGGGTACTGCTGGTTCCCCATCTTTTAATGTTAGTGTGATTTTTTTTCCTGACTTGGGATGAAGAAACATCTGAAATCTCAGTGTTTTCCGTAACAGAGAAAGGCATCCTATCTGGTTCTATCCATGGCATGCTGAGTGGCCTGCAGAAGCTGAAGGCTAGCCAGTCTCTCCCCATCAATTGCAAAGAGCCTGAATCCAAGGCTCAGCCTGGTGGTTTGGACTCCTGTCTCAAGTCTGATGAGATAAATACTGCCTTCTGTTGTGCTGAGATCAGCACTGTGTCAGGGAAAGCTGCCTACCTTGTAGACTTTTACTTACTTACTGATTTTCTTTGGCAATAATAAGTTCACAGCTGGCTTTATCTATTTCTGGTTTTTGAATAATTTTTTACAAACCAAGGTGTGTTGAAGAACAAACTCCAAACCAAACACCCTTCTGGTGTGGATGCCAAGTTATCACTTCCGATGCTAGGCAGTTAACAGATGCCCGAAGAGTGACTTATGAATGCTGAAGAAAAGAAACTTGTTTACAAATTATTTGTCAGTTCTGTTCATGTGTGTTGGGGAGGGGGACATTGTTATGGGAAGTGGTGCAGACCTTGGCAGTAAGTGTGAAGGCTGCTTGATGGGAATGCTGCAGTGGAGCAGATTTTGCCTGTGTATCAACTACACTCATCTGCACTGAGATGTGACAGTCAACTTTCAGAGACAGGCAGTACATCATCTTCCCCCACCTTCTAGCTTGATACTTTTTACTGTTGCATGCACCTGATATAGATTATTTCAGGTCGCTTTAGATATTGGGGCAAATTATTTAGACGTTTACTGGTGTGACAGTACAGTTTAGAGCAGTGCTGGCTTACAGTCAGTCACATTCCAGATTGCAACCAGGACTGCTGGAGGGTTGTACGGGACATTGTGTCAAGGAACAGACAGAGTTAAGGTGGAAGGATTATTTTGTAGGTCATAGCTGTTCCTGAATTCGCTTCAAAGTCTTGTGCCACCAACAGTTGTTCCCGTTTCAAGGCCCAAACCATCTCCCTTTCACTTCTAAACACTCTACTTCATTAAAGCTGACGAGGAAATCCTTTACTGTAAAAGTTTTTTTCTCTTTGTGCAAAGAAAGTTTAGTGTTGGAGTTGCCTTTGCATATAATGATTTAAATTACTAGCAAGAAATATGGGAATAAATTATTGTGTGTCTTTACTAAAGAAAGTTTGATTCATGTGGTGATACGTGTAAATGGAATAACTGTATTTTAGTAATGATCCATTTAAAGTACATTTTTTATCATCTTTAAAATTAATTAAATGGTCAAATATTGCATTACTTTTACTTGTAACTTACAGCAAACTGTTTGGGTTGAAAATTGATTTAAAATAGGAGTGCAAGATTACTTAAATTATAAAAAGGTAAATGAAGTGCAGTGTTTGCTCCAAAGGTTCATTTTGTGAAAATGTTTCTTTCTAAAAAACAAATGAAGTGGATATTATTTTCAGATAGATTTTTAGTAAAATTAATTTTCTCTTTTTTTCTCATTCTTTTATACTCTCAGTCACTATTCAAAGACCCAAGAACAAAGCAGATGTTATTCAGCTCCAATCAATTTCTTCTTGTTAGAGTAAATGAGATATTTTTATTAAGCAAAACTGAAAAAGTAGAAAAATTGTTCTTGCAGAAGCAGGCAAAGCCTTCAAAGCTCTGGCTCCAGCGCACCAGCCAGTGATTCTTCAGATGTAGTATTTGACTCGTTAAAGCAATGCACTAGTGATTTAAATGATGTTAATAGGCTGGCAAATATAGGCTTCATTAGAAGGGTACATAATCATGTTTCAAAATTTGATTATGTTTTATGCTTCATAGCAAATGTTTTTAGCTTCAGACTGTTATCTTGTAACTAAGAGAATGGTGTGCAGTCTATGTCTGTAGGAGGAGGTGACGTAAGGCTGAGTGAGGTTGCGAAGAAAGGGTGAGAAGCTGCTTCCTGTATCATCTCAAATCAGCAGCAGAAAAGGTTTTTTTTGTGAATTGTGAATTTATGGCGAGAGGCAGGGTGTGCACAATCTCCCTCCAAATACTTGGATTACTAGTAAACAGCATTATTACTGTACCACCATTGTTGCTGAAGTTATGAAGTTATTTCCTTTCAGATGCATTTATTATGTGCCCTACTTTCTCTGTGCTCTGCTCTATGATCAGTATGCATTACATCTCTGCATCAGGATCCTATGTTCCCTCCCATGGGTGGGGGAAAGAATCCAAATCCCAGAATTCAGTTCTGACTGATTTATTTTTACATGTATTGTATATTTTTTACAAAAAAGGGTCTTGTTTATACCGACGGATTCTGTGGAGAAGTAGAAATCTATGAAAGGAAGACAGATCCTGAGTATTTCATGGAAACATCTTTTATTTTTAAAAGCTGCTTAAAGTTGTCTTTTTTACTATTACCCATTGCAACTCAGAAGTCTGAAGAGAATCTGGGAGATGGAACATTTTAAATATTCAGAATATCTCTGTTTCTTTGTGTAAGGTATGAGTGTCAGGATTATTTTCCCATCAAAATCAGGACCAGTGCTGCTGTTTCTAAAATACATAGACTACTTTGGTGTTACACACACTTCAGTAGCCCTTACAAGTTTGATGCATTTTCTTGTGTGTGCATGTATGCGTAGCTGTTTTTAAAACTTGACATTTATCTCTGCGATAATAAAAATTATGCCATCCTCTGCTTTCTTGAAGTGGCTTTTTAGTAGGTTGCTTTGTAAATGTCACAAACTGCAGTTGTTGCTAGGTAAATTTTTCCCCTCCTTATCTTCAGTTTTTATAGCCTTTGGGAAAAACCAGTTACTGGTCTTGAAATTCTCTGCTTCCTGTCACCCCTATTTTTTTGTCCATTTATACAAACCATGACAAACTTGAAGTGACTCCTTGCTTATGTCAGTGTTTTCCATTGCTGCCTGTTCTTGTCCTTGCGCCCTGTCTTGGTTTGGGAAGACAGGTATCTGCCAGGTAATAATAAAAAAACAACTGCAGTTTCCTTTGGGATGAGGAGTGTAAATTCCCCCCCCCCCCTTTTTTTTTTCTTTTTTCAATTATAAATTACAATCAGAGGCTCTTAGGCAAAGATTTGGGAAATAGGAATAGCAGTTCTTTACTAGTATGTATTACAAAGCAAACAAACACAAAAAAAAACCCCCACCAAACAACTACAGCATTAATAACAAACGACAACAGTACCAAGAACCTTGAGGGCTTTGTTTCACAAACCCCACGGCAGTTTGGTTTCGGTGTCCCTGCAGGATCCTCAGAGCACCAAGCTGAAACAGTGGAAAAGTCCTGGGCTGGTAGCTGGGATGGCAGGGTGTCTCGGCAGGCAGGGGCAGGATGTCCCGGCAGTGCAGGGGGTGCAGGGTCACACTGTAGCAAGAGGAGCAGCGCCGAAGAAGCCGAAGGCGGGGCAGGGCCGGCCCAGCTCCCGCGGGTGGCAGAGAAAACTCAAGATTCAGGCCGAACCGGTGATAGTAGATTTCCCAGGACTGGATCCCTTTGGCCACAGTGAAACTCTTCCAGCCACCAACAGCCGTTCTCTCCCTCCCCGAACGCCGAGGAAAAAAAAAAAAAGAGCCCGCAGCTGCCTCAAGCTCTGCGTTTTACCTGCATTATCTCCCCCTTTCACCTTTGTCCACCTCTTTGTTTCGATTAAGTAGCCTCAAGTATCCAACACTTGGTCTCCTTGGTAACTTATGGGGAAAAAAATTCTTTAGAGAAAGAAGGAACAAACCTAACCCCCAAAACACCCCTTGGCATGTAAAAAATCAGGAGCAGTTATTTTAAGAAAATGTCTTTTGCCTTAGATTTTTACTGAGTCTTCAGAGACGCTATTTACTTCCTAATGCCTTTCTTCACCCCCTGTTGAGAGTAGGTTGTAGTGGAACAAGTAACTGCACTTAGGGAATAGAGCAAACTACATATGGAAATTGCTTAAAATAGTCTTGTACACAAGTTCCTCATTTAAGTTTTGTGTACAGTAGATGTTAAAGAACTGATCACTCTTTAAAGAAATTCACTATTTCTTCACAGCAGAACTCAGAAGTGTAAAGAGGATTTTGTGGACAGGATTGTTGTTTGCAGCTTCTGGTTCACCTGTCATCATCCCCTGCACTACTGAGTACACGGTGTGAAAGGGACAACAGCAGTGGAGGGCAAATTCCAGAATCACTTGGCCAGGGATAAAAGGATTGTGCCCTATGGTAGCCAAGTCATTTCTCTGGTGAACACTTCCAGTGCAGTCTCTTTTGCCTGCTTTGGTTTGGAGGTCTTCTGTTGTCCTTTTTAAAAGTAAAAATATTTGTAAAGGAGCATAGTAGCCAAAGTCTTTTGCCTCTAGCAATGGCTGGGTGCCAGGATACTTAGCAGCAGTGCTGGGTAGTCTTGATCCTCTTTTTCCCCCTCACTTGTTCTTGCCCCCTCACTTGTACTGACAGAACAGTTTGTGGGATTATGTTTTAAACCAAGTAAGTGAACCAATCTTGCTTAAAATGCAGGCTTGTTCTTCTTTTGTGTGTGTCTAAAATCCTAAAATATAAAGAGGAAAGCACGCATTTTGTGGCTTCAGTGGGAAATGCTTCAGAGAGCTAAAGAATTATCCTGTTAGAGATTGAAGGCGGTAAAAGGAGCTTAAACTTGTTCTGGGAAATGTGAACAATTTGTGAATGCACACCTATGTCACCACCAAACTCTTCATGACAGCGCCACTTACTTAAATCAACTACCTTTTGATCTGTGTCTTGAAGGTTTGTTAGCTTCGGAGCATTGAATTGCAGGCACAAGGTGTTCAGAAAATGTGGTATTAGAAGTGCACCTTACAAAAAAATCCACTGCTCTTGTCAAAACAGGGATTTATCTCTGGTCAAACCAAACAGCTGGGAAGTTGGAGGAGAAATTCTGTTTCAGGAAAGCTCTGTCTTGCTTGACTCTTCCAGTTACAAGAGCTGTAATCAGTAAGGCAGTCTGCAAGCACTTAGGTGAAATTTTACTGGTCTCCCGTCCTGTAAATTCTTTCTGCTAGTGCAGTGGAAATTCCTGCTGTTTGATGTGTGTATACAGTAATTTAGATCTGTGCAGACTTGTAAATACAATGAGTTTTGGTTTAATGGTTGTCAGGGGACACTGTGGGCATGGAGGTTCTGGAAAACCTGCTACCAGAAATCCTTTTATTCTTTTTTCCCTAGAAAGTTGCACTGGAGACTGGAATTACTGCCAAACTTCATCTACCTATATGTGTGTGTGTGTATATATATATATATATATATATATAATTTTTTTTTTTTAATAGCAGATGAATTTCCATAGTCACCTTTACACTTTGAAGTTTCAGTACACTTAAATGACCTTTATGGTAGCAAATGAGAAATTATAAGTTGAGATTTTTTTGCTACTGCTGGCCAGAAATTTGTGAATTGATTGGTGGTGATAAAGGTTGTCACCAGTGAATGGTCACATCTGCACAAACACAGGTACATAAATTATTTTAATGAATTTGGTAAAAATTGGTCAGAATGTAGGAGATGCTTCCAGACTTGAGTGGGTAATAGCTTCATGACCCACTGCCATAGGACGTGGGAAAACTTACATGGAAGGTCCTTATTTCAAATCAGAGACATTAAAAGTTTAAACTGATTTCCCAGATCCCATCTGTATATTTGCCTCTCTTCATCCTTCCTCAGATTTCCCAGAGTCATTCTTTTTATTCCGGTGTAGAACAAAAATGAAAAAATCCTTTTTTTTTTTGAAAACGGGATTCTTTTTCACCAGCTTACCTTATTATTATTATTAACTATAATAGATATTTGAAAGGAAGCTATGAAATGGAGTAGACTGTGTCATCATTTTGAGACATTAGCATCTTTGTAATACAGTTCAGATAATTAAAGAAAACATGTCTGACAATTTCCTATGTGTAGCAGGGACTCGGCAGAGGAGAGAGGTGAGTGAAAGAAAGAGGTGGAAGCTTCCTACAATTTCCTCCATGCTTGTGATAACTTTGAAGTATTCAACTATTGATACTAAAATGGGTTATTCTGAGGTTAACTGAGATAATGCCAAGAGATGTTTAGCAGGCCACATCACATTGTTTTAGCAAAGGAGGCAGCTGCACACGGCATTCTTCTGCTTGGGTGCTAAATTACTGGAGCGAGTTTGGGGGCTAGAATTTGTCTTGGCTGGTGGCGGGTTACCTAGGAAACAAGGATTAAACTTGCCCCCAAAAATCCTAAATGAGGAGATTTTTGAATTTTTATGTATTTTTATGTATGTTTGTATTTTTATGAAGAGTATTTAGCTGTGTGTTGTGTACATACTTAGACATTTATGCATGTCTGACTTTGAAATCTGAAAAAAAATCACAAATGCCTTCTTTTTGTGGCGTCTTCACAATAGAGGAGATAGGGTCTGAGGCAAGTCAAGCTCAGACAAGGCTAAAAAAAGAGAGGGATCACTTATCAGCATTTTTCTCAGAGATCTGCAGTTCAAAAGATGGTAAAGTCTTACCTAGCCGTTACTTCCAGAGTTTCTGGGAGTAACTTGCTGCATTATACATGCAACCTGGCATCGTAATCTCTGGCACGGTAGAAAGTGAGTCAAACTGCATCTGGTCTAAGGCACAGCTTGGTTTTGTAATGTTTAGAACTTTTATTCATTTCTTTAATTACAGTCTTTAAATGAGAGAGGGCATATTGTTTCTAATATTATAGTAGTCTTGATATCTTCTGAGATTTAAGCTGCAAAGAATAAGTTTTAGTACTAATCAAAATAAATTAAACTTTTTTCGTATAAAGTTTATAACTCCCAACTACAAGAATTTTAGAGTCAAGGCTGCCTGCTCTGCAATGCTTAACTTACCTCCTTTTAGTCTTTTTTGGAGGCCTTTGTGTACTGCCTGCTAGGGCTGTGGGTGATATCTTCGATAAACTATGCAGATGATAGTGTAAAATATTGTTAAAATTATTGTAAAAATAGAAACTTGGTACTACATGTTCTTGCTGTGACGTTCTCATCATCTCTGCTTATCTTGCTGTCAGAAAAAGAAGTCTCTTTCTATAGTTAGCATAGGAAGGCGTATCTGGCCAAAAGAAGAGTGAGCTTATCTCTTATCTGCCGCCTCCATCACTGGCACAGTTGGGAGCAAAGGGCTGACTTCACAGCTCTACTTGCTGGTGAAGGGTGGGGGCACTTCTTTAGTTTGACTTGCTCTGGGGTTTTTGATGCTTCTGGTGTAGGAGGTGAGCAGAATCAGGAGTATTTGCAGTGAAAGCAGAGGCTGCCCCAGAGTTGTCAAAACTCTGCTGTGTCATTTCCCTGGGCTTCCTGTTTTACTGCCACTGCTGGAACTTTACAGGAGGATTTCCTCCTGAGGTCCATGCTCACTCTGAGTCACATGGCTTCTAAAGCTGTTCATGCTGCTGTCACTCCACCTTTCAAATACAGAGCTTGTTTCTGTAGCACTGAATCCTTTGGGCTACGGCTGCCTTCTTCCAGTGGCTTTCCAAGCCCCATGATCTGCCTGGTTATTAGGCTCTTTTCCTTTATTGGTCATAAGTCAGCTAATTGCTGCTTTTGCCTGCTATTGAGACAATCTCATGGACACAGTGACTAAGAAGAACAGTCACTGCATTGGAACTAAAAGGAGAGAGACTTCTATAATGAACAGGCAAGAGTAGTAGTAACAGTAGAAGACTCAGCGTAGAAGATTATAGTGCTGTAAGTACCTTGATTTAGATATATCTAGCCTTAAGTTAAGTGCCCTGCTCTTGTAGCAGTATTAGCACGTGTGTGGTGGTTGTCTTTTTTTCTTCTAATCTTACTGGCCTACTGCTACACCAGGAGTAGAGACCTGGTGCTTTCCCTCAGCTGGACTTGGGAAGCAAAGAATTTGGTTAGCATATGTTGTGCAAGGTATGCTGGTAGTGGGCTTGCACGTGTACCTGCTGCAAGATTGCCTCAAAAGCATCTTCCATCTGGAGAACCCCAAGAAATGTTCTTGCTTTGGAAGAGAAGTCCAGAGTCCATACTCTTTTGCATGCCTTTTGTTGGAGGGACTGGAGTAGGAGTTTGCTTCTGGCTGCCCCAGGTTGGTTACACTCATTCTGCAGTGATGTTCAGAGATGGCTGAGCTGAGCTGTACTGCTCCATGAGGATTTGCCAGCTCAGCTGGCATTCACCAGCAATTTCCGAGCCCAGCAGTTGGAACCTTGTTCACAGATACCATACTTGCGAAAACTTCTTCTGTATTAGAACAAAAAAATCTTTGTTCTCCTTTGCGTGTTTTTATAATTTTGTTTTCTTTTTCATGCTTATAACACCAGCTGTGCTGTGAGGAGGAAGAGGCATGTACATGTATCCGGGCATATTTAGGTATAAACACACAAATTAAAATGTTGACAGGGCTGGTGTCAGTGCAGCACAACTGATGTAAACGACTCTGCATCCTTTTGTAAGACAGTGGAAATTCTCAATGAGGTAAAGGTCAGCCTAATTTTGTGGGTTTATATAACTGCATTTTTCTCTAAAATTTTTTTTCTTCTTCACTGTGAGACTCCCATAAACTGAAGCTGTGTACAAAGCAAATTACACTGCAGATAACACAGCAAAGGCTGTCAGCTGTGCAGAAGGTGTCCAGGGTATGAATATTTTGATTTAGCTTTTCATTCCTATTGTTGTGTGTGTTGTTAGCAGCAGGGGTAAAACTTTCAGAATAAATTGTAACTTTTATATTGCTGCTTTTTAAGGGTCATAGAATGGTCAAGATATGTGGTATTGCTAATTATCTCTGGTGAGGACCACTGTGCTAGGTGGTATGCGAAGGTTCCCTTAACCAAAGGCTGTAAAATCAGAGAAATAGCACATTAATGGCAAAGGCAAGGTATTAGGAAATAAAGTGTGGATTGTTTGACTTTTTCAAATGTACTAGTGCATTTGTGTCAGATTTTTCTGAAGTAGTTGTAACTCACACGTGTTTCTTAACCATGCAATTGCTAATTACCTTTGGTGAGGAGGTAGACACTGCAGAACCCAAAGGGGAAGGATAAAGCAGTTGCTGATGCTTGTAGGTGTGTGCTGGGGGACAGTGTGGAATGTGAGTGAAAAACCCTGGATAGGCAGGATAGTGCTGAAAATATGTCAGCCCACTTGGTGTTTTTGAGAAGGGGGAAGAAGAGTGTGTAATAATCCTGATGGGAGGGAAAAAACATGAACCTGATCTGACAAAACAGAGACCCAGTGCAGAAGATTATAGAAGATTCTGACGCTCCATAAAATAAGACAAAGAAAACCAAGGCAAGTACTTGCTTTCGGACTAGAGAAGAAGACTGAGGGGAGATAGGGATAATGTTGATGTAGAGGAGGTTTCATGAGACTTGAACTTCTAGTCTCAGGTGTTCTGTCTCCCATCAAATACTGAAAGCTCCACTGAGCTTTTAAAAACAAAAGTTCTTTGTATGAATCTTCAAGGTTTGTGTGGGTCAGGCTTTCAGCCTTTTTCTATGTGATTAAGATTTGACGTTTTCCCCCTCTCACACGAAAATCTGCTGGTTACTTTTTGTTGACTAGAGGACTCATGCTGGGAGTCTCCTTTAAGGGAGAGTTAGTTACTAAGAGGACTGGCTTTAATGAACTGATATTAGTCTAGATGTGGCCAAGAGAAGGCACTGTATGAGCCAAGGGATGTCAAAAATGGATTTCACTGGAAGAGAGTAATTGGTTTGGTATAGGCTGGGGTGATATTTTCAGAAGAGGTTCAAGACACTCTGGAATGTTTTGCTCCCATCTTACATGGGCTAGAGAGGAAAAAGTGACAATGTTTGGGTACAGGTCAATGTGAAGACCAGATAGAAGGGAATGTTTGAGAGATGCTGAAGTAGTGCAGTGACAGAGCTGAGCAGATACATAAAAATAACCCAGAGTTTGAGAAATTCCTAGGTAATGGGCCTGAAGGAATGGAGATGAAGTGCATTGTCTGTTTATAGACAATGTCCTTTCAGAAAGACAGTGGTTTGGATTAGAGCCAGAAGTTTTTTGTGCTCTCCTTTCTTCTTTTTTGTACCATGAGTAAAAGATAACAAGTCCCTTCTCAGTCCCAGTGAGTGTAAAAGAAATGCTGGCTTCAGACAGCATTTGCAGGTTTCTGTCAGTTCTTACAAAAGGAAGAAAATTTAAATGTATCAGTACTCACTGTCTGTAATGCTGCTTCCTTTCTTCTTTCTGGAAGGAAAGGGGAAAGTGCCTAGCTGGATATGTGGATGATGAGAGTTAAGAGAAAAAGTTTTGGATCACTCAGTAACAGTCATACATAGTCTTACTGCCCTTGTCACTACAGTTATTTCCTGGGTGCCCTGTGGGGTACTCAGGAGTTTCAGAACAGAGGATCAGAGAAACTCAGGTTCTGACTGGGAGCTGCTCAGAATGAGCAAGGTGAGGAGTGCTAGCCAGCATGCTTCTCTGCAATCCTGCTGCTATTTTTAGATGAGACAGCTGAAATCAGGATTTCCAGGGAGACAGATAAGGCCTGAGGCAAATGTCTGAGCATTTGCTGCAGCTGAATAACTGTAAAAATCTTCTTTTCAGAATCCACTGCCTTGGCCCAACCTCTTGTGGCAGGTGCCTTGCAAGTCCTCTTTAGAGAATGTGGCAAAATTTATTTTTAAGATGCCATGGCTGAGTGCAAGACCTGTGTATAGCTTAGAGCATTCATTGGAAGTGTGAGAGGTCTGAGTTAGTTTCTCTTGTCAGCCTGGAGATACAAGTCTGCATCTTCCAGCTGTCCAAAGAGTTGCCCTTGTTGCCAGGCTGGGATGAAGAGTGGCATCATACTTGCCTGCAACTAGAGCTGAACCCCATTTACAGCAGAGGCCATGAGTTCTGGAGGCGAGCCCAGTGGCTGAGACTCACAGGAAGCACAGAGTTGCAGGTTGTGGTTCCTTCATCTTCAAAGTGTGTATGTTTTACAGGAAACAGACCATGGATAATAACCTGAAATAATTCCCAGCCATGACTGCATTTGTAACTGTTCCAAGATGGATATATTACTCTTATCAGGCTCTTTCACAGCATCTAAGCCAGGTTTTGGATTGCAGTGTTGTTGAGGGAGGCATGGGACATCTGAATGCTTGGGCTGGACTCCTTTGATTGTGTGGCAGGAACAGGTCAGGTGGGCAGGCAGTGTGGTCCACAGCCAGGTGATGGAAAATGGATGTCCTTTGAACAGCACCATAGTCTCATAAGACATAAGAATTAGCTGGATACCAAGGGGTAGGAGGATTAACCACTGAATCATCTGTTTAGAAGGGCATTCAGGGGTAGAGACTGTCTGCTCAGCATGCTCTTAGAAGGAGTTAGTGAGCAGTGTTTTTCATACAGGAGGTCAAGAGTTTAATTACGGGAGGCAGTTTGGGTGAGTGACTGTGATGTAATGGCTTTCATAAGGAGTGGGAGAAAAGGTAAAACCAGCAGCCTTTGTAAGAAGAAAAGAGTTTATTTCCTTTTCAAAACTATACAAAGGGCTCAAATGCAAAGTCTCCACCTTGCAAAGACAGGCAGAGGAAATTGCAAGCTTTTCCTTGACCTCAAAACTAGGAAAGAGCCAACAAAAAGGAGGAGCTGGGTCAAATGTCTAAGGACAAGTGTAAGTGAATGTAGTGCAAGGATGTCACTACAGAAATAGAAAGGTCAAGGCACAAAATAAGATGCAACTAGTAAGAGAAATTGAGAGCTACAGTAAATAATTTTTAGGATGTCAAAGTCTTTGCTTCACTTTCCCGAAAGGAACTAGCATGGTAGCTGGCTTGGTATAAAATGTTTCTTGACTAAAAATAATGTAAGTGTTTGGACCTCTGTGTCGCCCTCACTTGAAAGTTGACACTGTGGACTCTTCTTTGTGTCACTTGGCATCTATCCCACACCAGAATCTTGAATTTACTACTTGCATTTTGGCCCGACTGGTAATGACCATTGTTATTTACAATGCTGTCTCTGCCTGCTTTATATTTTTCATATCTGACATGCAGAGTGCCTCTCAGAGGAGGTCTTTTAATCTCATCCTTCTTCACCCTCAGGCTGTGTAGAATTTTCTTCAGTCAGTGCACAAAAAACCTACTGAGCTGCTCCTTCCCCCAGCATTAATAGGATTTTCCAACATAAATCTCTCATCTATCAATGGATTAACATGCTTAAAATGCAACTCACTGAGTGGTTTAAAGAGCTCAGCCATGGGTAATAAAATACAGTACCTTTCACGGCAGTAATGCCATTTCTGATCCACACAGGATGTTAGTGACTGGGAGTTACTGCTTGAACTGCATCAGCTGAGTGTGGTTACAAACCCACGTCAGGGATTTCTTGCTGGGCAGAATGCAGTGAGCTGTGTAGGCAGCGCCTTCCCATTTCAGGGAGTAGAAAGATATGCATCCACATTTAACTTAAACAGTTTTTAAGATGTTTGCTAGAAATAAATGGTGGTACAGTGGCATTTCTTATTTTGTCCTTCTAAGGAAAAGAGATGATTTGGGGGGGCGGGCGCAAAATCCCAGTATGATATTTATTATTAATACTTTTCTTCAAACATGAATGATGTTTGCATTAACATGTTTAACTTTGTTCAATTCTCAGATGACATGGTCTGGGGCACTGATTGGTGTCCTCTGCCTATCTTCTTGGGGTAGGACTGGTTTGCACACATGAATTTTGTTCTGTTTTTAAAACGACTTTTTTTTTTAAGCTTTTAATTTTTATTTTTTTTGCATATACCTGTCACTGTATTCAACAGAATCAACATTTTTTTCTTTAAAAAATATCACACCCATTACAGAACTAATGTATCTGGACCCCCTTGAGAAGTGAACCACTTGGAAAAATGAGTCACAGTTTATTTCCAGACCTTGAAGTGATGGGTGTGTGACTTTTTTCTCTCTAAATTTTTGAAACCATTTCTCAAAGAAAATAAACTTAAGCCTTGGTTAAAAAGTTATGTGCAAAACATTTTAGCATTTCAAGTAAGGGCTAAATAACCTACAACCCTTATGGAAAGTCAGGTGTATCATTCTCTACTTTTTGGGTTTTTTTTGCTAATGCTGAGTGAGGTGATGTGTAATGTCCTAAAATCGGCTTTTGCATCTGGAGAATACATCTGTTAAGTGGAGTAGTTAGTGATTATATATTGCTTTGTTTTTACAGTAACTCATATGTTTTTCTGCAAAACTATTAACAAGGTTATGGTTACTCCTATCTATTTTGCTTTTCTTCCCTTCTTTCTTAACTATATTACCAAGCAAAATTTATAGCAGAAGCAACAACATATAAACTACTACAGTGAAATCATGATGGTTTTGAGCAAAAGAGTCTCTGTGCTAGTAACTACTTCTGCTTCAGGTGAAATCCTGTTTCACACAGTGTTTTTCTCATCTATGCTCAAGTGTTTGCATGGATCCATAGGTTTTGTAGTTTGCCTCATGCTAGCTGTGTAAATGTTGACTTTTTTGGTTTCATGAACTTCCTAAACTCCTTCCACGTAGTTTTAGTTCTTTGATTTCTATTATGAAAATGACCTGGGGAAATTAGGATTTGGTGTCCAGGGATGGTTATTTTTAAAAGGATCCTTGAGCATATGGAGAACACAGGAGGAAAAACGCAGTGTATGCAGGGCGTATGTGACAGCTGGTAGGAAGGTTTAATGAGTGAAGGGCCATGGGCCCTTCATCTCCAAAAAGGAAAGCCTTCACAAAGCTCCAGCATTGCCGAGGCTCGCGTGGTTTTGGTTGTGCCAGCTCTGGGTCTATCTTTTATTTAGTCTTGCGTCTCTGAATTCTGAGGCTGAGGAGCCACTGCCTTAAAATACTGAAAATCAACATTTACATTGACTGTGGTTTTGCTCCCGGTAATTTCATTCAATTCAGGGTAATGGCTAACAATGCAGCAGGTTTGGTATGGCTCCTGGCCGATTGTGCCTTCCTCTTTAGGTGGCAAAATAAAGTGATTCAACTGGTTGCAGTCAGGAGGTGTCCTGAGGTGTCGGTTTGCCAGGTACTAAAAAGAGAATAAAGGATGTCTGAGGGCCAGATTTATACTGATATGAAGGTATGAAGAGATGCAGAAAATAAAACTATTACTTGCTGTGTGTATGTATCCTGAGGCAGCTAAGTGCCTATACTCTCATCTCACTGAATTTTCTGTTAGTGTTAGTCAATGGAGGTCGATGTGTTCCTTGCTTGAGTTAGCAGTGGGATTGTTTCTGTAGCTTTCTCAACTACTTCTGAAGTGGCAGCAACAGAAATCTTCTGGTGATGTGCTGTGTGTTGCATGGTGTTGGGCTGTTGTAATATCCCTGTTAGGACAGTAGTTCATCACCTTGGTAGTTCAGAGAGTCCCGTTGGTCTGAAGTAGGTGCTTCTATGAAAGGAAGGCAGGAACAGCACCTGCTAATGAGAAGTTATTGTAGCATCTTTGTTAAAAATGAACTTGTTATATTGCTATACAGTCAATTGCTATAGGATTGTGTATTTTATTATTCATCAATAAGACAGCTATGTATCTTCCAGAGATAAGCTGTTAGTGTGCCAAGCAAATGCCATGATTGGTTTGTTCCTTCTCTTTTTCCATCAAGGGGGGATATTTTGTTTTGTGGCTGAGCATTTTGTTGTGATGGATGCAGAAATGAGTGCTCAACCTGCACTCCTTGGTGCTGGCAAAGGCAAGAGCAAAGTTTTGGCCTAGGAGTGAAAGTGGTGATGTCTGTGAGAGGTATTTTTCCAGGGAAAATCTTGCCTCAGTCTTCTACCTGCCTCAGTAAAACTGTAGCAGTTGCACTGGCATCTTGCCCTTCACCACAGGCAGCTGCACGGCACCAGGGAACAGAGCTGTGGACTTCAGGTGACTTTCTAAGCAGCGTGGATTGAGGCACTTGGAAGGCAGAGATAGAACCTAAGAAAAAGAGCACTTGGACTGCAGTGCTTGGGGCCTGTTATTAGTATTGGAAGGTTTTTGGGAAGCATTTCCTATGCCAGGCTCCACTACAGCAGTATCCAGAGTCCTTCATGTTTGATACAGGAAGGTATTTTTGAAATGCTTTCTTTTAAAAAGTTATCTTTGTAAATACTTTATTGGCTTGCAAGCCTTTGTTTTCTTGTTTCTTTATCAAACTTCCCCCCCAAAATGTTTTTGAAATCAGGACTATTATTCTTTATTTTTCTTGATGCTTTTGTGGGCATTTTTTTTGGGGGGGGATGGGGGTGATTGCAAGTGTGTTTGGTTGTTTTGTTTTTATTTTTTTAATCCTATCCCTCATTTTCTACTAACCCCTTCCATCAAAGACTGTGGCTCCCTCATGCTTTGCAGTTCTCACTTCCACCCTGATTAACTTTGAGTTGATTGGGAAAACATATTTCATTCTTCTTGCATTTCTGTTCTGTTGCAGATTTTGACTTGAACTATTTTTGGCATTGGAGCAAGTTTACAGACTATGTGCAGTGCGTCCTCACCTTCACTGGTGTGACTGGTTACATCACTTACCTGTGGCTGGACTCCTCCCTTTTTGTGGAAACACTGGGATTCCTTGCTGTGTTCACTGAGGCCATGCTGGGCGTCCCCCAGCTGTACCGCAACTACCAGAACAGATCAACAGAAGGAATGAGGTATGGGGCTTGTTCTGTGTCAAACATGTGTGTGTACCTTTGTATGGGTTGTCTCTGCAGTGTGGGAATACTTTTCCAGGAAGCGCAATGTCATGTCTACAATTTTTACTTGAAAACACAGCAGCAATCAGAGTAGACTTGCTGTGAGTAGGAGCTGGTGCAGCGCTGCTGAAGGCAATGGGAGCTGCATGACACCTCTGAAGTCTGACCTATTATCCACGTCCAGCTGGAGAGTTCCAAGGTGAAATATGTTCTAGTGAAATAAACATGTGAAACCGCTGCTGTTGCCATTAGCAACATGTTGCAGTTCTAGTGAAGCTGTGCTGCACTGATAATTAGAAATGGTCTAAAGAGATCTTGCATATCAAAAGTAAGGGATGAAAATACTTTGCCTGCAGCCTATAACTATCAGTGTAACTCATATAATTAGCTTTTTCTCACATATCTGCTCATCACTTCTTCATAATCCATTACTACATTTGTAGCAAATGACATCAGTATTTATTTTTGTGTCAAAGCTTGAAACTGACATTTATGAAAGCTCTGATGCAACTTTTACAGTCATGACTGTAAAAATGTGGGACAGAAAACTTTAATTGTGTGCCCACTCTTGAGTCATTAAATTAGATTATCTTTTCACACTCTATTGGATAACTCAAATGGTAATACTAAGATTACAAAGGCAACTGGTGAAGCTTCTTGAGAGAGGAAACCTTCACTGTAGTGCATCAGTGCACTGGTCTGTAGAAACAATATAGCAGAAGATTCAGTTCAGAGAGTGCTGTGATCATTTGTGACTCTGTCTTCTCTTTCATTGTTTCATTATGATTCTCTGCATTCATTTTAATATTTGCTGGGATAATTTTTACTTTGGTCAAAACAATTGACCATGCCACCCCCAAACCAAAGCAATTCTGTCCTCTGTTCACATTGTTCCCTTTACTTGTTTGGCTTGAGCATGCTTATACTAGCTGTTCTGAGATCTTTAACTTGAAATATTGAAATGTTCAGAAATTTGCTTTGATGCGTTATGCATTTTCTGATTGGGAGCCCCTTTGGTACGGAATGAATCAGGATTTACTTCCAAACTCTTGGAGTATTTTTCATGCACCCATTATCTTGGAAAATTCTGTACCTGTGATATCCAGAAGGCAATTTATCTTCTAGACCTTTTTTATGCCCTGGTTTGACTTTTCCTTTTCTGTTTTTCATTTGTTAATCATAATGACATATTAATTATGGCCACTGGTAGTGTTTTGCTTTTCCTTAACTCCTTCCTGGGGATGTGAGTTTCAGTTTTCTTATTTCTTGTATGTGCTCTTAGCAAAAGGATTTAAAAAACCCCTTTGTTTGTAAACTGCTAAGCATAGAATTGCAGAATTCTCCTCTAAGACTGCTTGGCAAAAGAGTGCTGTGTTTAGTCAAGAGAAAATAGCATGAAAGCTCATGTTTCCTTGCCATGGAACAGAACCAGCTCAAGTATAGCCACGTTCCTTATCACTTGTGGCCACAGTTCCAGAATGCATTCCCCTCTGGTTCCACTTTTGAAGCAGTACTTTGTGTGGCATTGGACATTGATGGGTCTGGGCACTGATGAGGTAATGCCCAACTTTGTGCTGTGGTACTGTAGTGGGAGGATATTTATGCTGGTGAACTTTGATTTTTCAGGTTAAATTGTAGTTGTATATATGTTGCAGGTATCACACACACTTTGTAGTACTGTGCAATCCTAAATTGACTTTCTCTAAGCATTCCTGGGCTATTCCTCCTGTGAGTGAGTGACTTCTGCCAGTGTATTGCCTTCTGTTGACGGAGCTGTTGGAAATACTTCCTCTGAACGTCCCTTCCTATGCCCACTTCTCTAAGAGCATATCAAGAAGAGACTCCAGTCACGGAAACACTGAAGGGAGCATGCAACAGTGTGGTCAGCTTACTTACATGGGTATTTACCAGGTGAGGGCTGGCTGATACCCTGGTTAGCTGGTTCCCACTGCTCTGTGCAGTTATTTACAGCTCAGGGCAGAAATAACTGCATGTGTGGATGGTTACACTGTTGGAAGCAATTGCATTGGGGATCTCGGCCAGAATGGCTGGCTGCCAGCCATGCTCTTACCAAGCCTCAGTGGCAAAGAAAAGGAGATGAGTTTCTAGTGTCTCTGTGACTTTAAGTTTAATGAGGAGAGCAGTGAGTATTAAGCTGTTCTATATAGTGACCTTTTGGTCAATCATCATGTCCTGGTTGGAGATGGTAACTTCTTAATCTACAGTAATTCTGTCACCCTGTGCAGGAGTGCAGTGTCTGTCCCTGATAAAGATCACAGTCTTGACTACTGCCAGAAGAGTGGTTCACAGGTCCTCATGGTTTGGCTCAGAAAAGCTGTAAGGTGCATCTGTCTCAGAACTGGGTCAGAGCAGCTGATACATTAATTCTGTTTAGAAAACAAGTCCTTTCAAAAGGTTAACTGTTGAAAAAGGAGAGTAAGGTCTAAGTATGTGGCTCCATCTGGTCAGAGTATCCTGCCAGACTTCTCTCATACTCTTGTTTCTGAAAAAAGGCCACACTACCCACAACCCTTCCCCCCCAGTAACACCTGTTTAAGTGAGAAGTTGAGGACATCTCTACTTGAGGTAGCAGTCATTTCCCAATAAACAAACTTGGAGACCAGGGGCCATGAGAAAGCTAAATGGGAGAGGTGGCTGCAGTGGCAGCTAGGATACTCTTTAGGAGTCTGTTGTGGAAAGGGTCCTATCATCTTATCCCTGTATTTCCATTTGCTACTGCCTGAAAAGTCCCCTAATGAAAATGTCCTCTGTGTCTGAGGTAAATGTCCAGAGGGCATCTGCAGCTTAGACAGTTACTTTATTGTAATAGAGCATGACTGGAGTGAAGGAGTCACAGTTATGTGCTTTGTAGTGCTTCTGAGAATGAGTCTGCTAGTTCTTTGATATCTCTGTTCTGCTGGATAGAGCTCCTCACATCTTAAGTTTTTGTTTTTCACTTCCTCTCTCATTTTCCTTCTTTTTATAGGATTATTACTATTAGGTCCTGTAGCTTCCTCTTCTGTTCTGACAGAGCAGAGACCAAAGGAGAAGTTGGAAAGAAATGGAAATAATAAAAGTAGAAAGGAGATGTATGCTGAGTAACAGCTTTTGTGGAGTAGTATGTCCTTGTGGGCTGATGATTGATGGGTGGAATTTTTCGTATGACTACGTAAACAACTAAGCTAATCAAAGCAACAGAAATCTTCATCATGTTCTCTTTGGCAATTCACCTGATTACTTTTGGAATGAGTACTATATGGAAGCTTGGAGCTCTGTTTAAGTACTTTCAAATGGTTGCAAACCTAAATAGCGCAGTAGTATTTATATAAATTATGGTGCTAAACTTGATAAAGTCCTTTGTAATGAATTGTGTTAATACCTATCAAAGAAATATTCACTTAATCTCCATTCTTTTCAAGAACTAAACTAGTTCTGTTAGGTCACCTAGTAAGAGTAGTTTAATTAATTATTGGGGTGGATTAGAATTATAACTGATTGTTAGAAAAAGGACAAAAGCTGCCTCAAAGTTAAAGAGCTTTAGAGTATTTGAGGGGAAAAAAAAGCACTATGACCTTAAAAGATTGTTCATCGCTTGTAAATTTTTTTTGTATTATGTCGTAAAATATTTCAAGATTTGACATCCAGAGCACACCTCCTTTATTACCTGTTTGGAGTCAGAGCTGCTGAATTCTACAGCTGGGATCTGATGCTTCTTGTATTATTGACTGCTTTTGTTTTGGGACAAAAGACATACAGACAGGAACTTTCTCTGTCATTTATCTTTGTGTCCCCACTCCTTCTAGGATAGTTCCCTCCCAGCCACTTTCTCTTTCTAATAAACTGCATTTGTGAGAAAAGGTGGTGTTGAACAGGGGGCAGTGGAAAGGGCAGGAAGGTTGGCTCTAGATCTAGCAGCAGCAGCAGCACTGCTGCACACAGAGGTCAGTGCGTTGGGAGAATCACATTCTTGTGTGGACAACAGCTTTTGTGGAGTTCCTGTAGGAGGGCAGTGTGTGCTTTTGTGTAGGCGTGGGGAGAGCCTCTGAGGGGAGGCACTGCTGTTATTATTCTCTCTTTATAATCCTATCTGACCTTCCTCCACCAAAGGAGGAGGATGGAGGGTGTTCCTCTGTAAGGTCTGTGACCAAGTTGTAAGTGTGTGATCCTACCCAAGGACAGTGTTAACCTTGGGACTGCATGAGGCTTGATTTGCTCCAGGACAGTATTGCATTCCTGTCTGCTGCTCTGCTCCAGAAAAAAATAACTGCCCTTTCATTGAAAGCTTTTTACAAAGGCTTCTCAAAATCACCTGGCAGTAACTCTTTTTGACTGCCAGCTGCTGCTCAAACCCCATGGAGAAGCAGTTTCTTTTCAGTCAGAGCTGCTGCATGGCACAATCTTCCCAGGTCCAAGAAAGAGGTCTGGCAGTAGGACAGAGCTGGGCTGCATATCTTGAAATCTCAGAAGCCACAGTCCATTGGATACCCAAATGGTATCATCAGTTGTTAGCTTGGAAATATGTAACAACATGTGTGTTCAATAAAGCAAGGCCTTTTTGCAGCAGTAGTTGAGGTCCTGATACACACTGTTGTCTCTTCCCTAGCTGCACCCTGGGCACGGGATGGCCCTTGCTGTGCCTGGCTCCGGGCTGCACATGCAGCTGCAGGGTCAGAAGGACACAATCAGGGAAAATCTGTGTCTTCCCTCTACAAGCAGCTTCCCAGGTCTCCCATGTCTGTCCTCTTGCTCATGGACAGCTATCAGTCGGCTTGGAAGGAACCTTTGCACGACTTTGCTTGTTGTGTTTGGCTGACAATGGGTCGGGGGTGCAGAATTTCACTGCCTGGAGACAGCCAACACAATCAGTGACTGTGCTTATGTGTTGATAGGAGACCATCTTGAGAAATCTAGTCTGAAAAGGCTGAATGAAGATAATCTCAGCATTTCATTCAATCCGGTTATTGTGCTATGAAAGAAAAATATTAATTTAGTCCCTCCTGTGGCAGTGCTGGGTCAGTCACAGTAATTATCCTGTTTTAAAAAGCACAGATCACTGAAAGAGAAACAAATGGCATTTTTTGTCTCAGAGCTGCTGTAGTCAAGAGCTCCAAATTATGAGAAGCTTTTTCATTCAGAAATGTTTTATAAGGTGTGCTACAGCTGTCAGCTAATTATGAGCAAGTGTTTATTTGAAATGTGTCCAGTGAAATGAGTGTGGTATAAAGAGGTATGAAAGAAATAAATTCTATTAAATTATTCCAATATGTATATATACTTAATATATTACTTATTTTTCTCCTCTATAGATATATTAAAAATACTAGAAGACAGTATTTCTTAGAGAGATAATTTTTTATTTTTGGTTGCTTTTATTGAATATTGCTGTATAGCTTTTTCCTTTATGAGACATGCAGCTCTTTATATCATTTTTCAGGAGAAACTTTTGACTTCAGAGAACAGTGTTTGTCCCAGAGACAAATCCTGGGTTTATTCAAATGCTGTGAAGATTAATGAAAGCTGCTATATTTTTTTCTGCCTTTATTGTATTAACCAATTGCTGTAATGAACAGATGTAGAATGCTTTACTCAGGACTGGCTAACCAATGCTTGGTCTCCTTTAGTGAGATTTTAGATTTAAGAAGATTGGGCAAGTGCTCTAAAAATGCTACTTCTGTGGTTTCTTGGGATTTCTTAGCCGGAAGGAATTTTTTATTTGTGAATAAGTAAAGCAGCTTCAGTGAGTTACTTCCTTCGGAGTAACTTATGAGTTATTATTTTAAAGAAAACCAAACCCTGTGCTAGAGGAAGGTAACAAGACTTGTGGATGTTTCTGCTCAGGCACCAACTATGTATTGGCTTCTTCAGAATAAATTGAGTTGCATTAAAAAAGAGGCACTTCACATCTGTTATGGCAACTTTGTTACATATGTGTGCGTTTTGGGGGAGGCTCAGTAAAAGAGTAAGAGAAATTAACTGGAAAAGAACTTAAAAAGCGCTAAAAAAAAGGGAAGTTAAAAGAGAGTGCTGCAGGCAGTGGCCATATTGAATGTTACGGTTTTTTTCTCTTCAGCTCCTGTTTCTCACTGTCAGAAATTGCATGGATGAGAGCAAAATCAAAGAAATAGGACTAGGAATAATGGATGCCTTTGTGAAAGATTTCCTTTTCTGAGTATGTCACATACACAAAGCACACACTGGCCAGTACAGTGAACACCTGAATTAGGAATAAATCGTGTCCAGTCAAGAACTAACTAACCAAGGAAGATGCTGAATAGAGAACTGTTACCCATATGCTCTGGCATTGTGCCCTCCAGATGCTGATTAAGCAGTGTCTTCTGTTATTCTTAAAATGGCTGCTGCTTTATATATTAAACAGACAAAACAGAGAACATGGAAGAGCGGTATGGGAGGTGAGGGCCATTTAGTTCAAACAAACAAAAAAAACCCAATATTGTTTTGTGGATTCAAATCATCTGACCCAACTAAGAAGCAAGTTTTCATGGCATAAAGCATTGTGCAGACAATCATAGGGACTAAGTTATGATAGTAGTTCTCAAGGGACTAGTTAGGACCTGTCTTGGTTTAGGAAGACAGGTATCTGTTAGGTAAAATTACAATCAGAGGCTCTTTGGCAAAGATTTGGGAAATAGGAATAGCAGTTCTTTACTAGTATGTAATACAAAGCAAACAAACACAAAAAAAACTCCCCCCCCACCAAACAACTACAGCATTAATGACAAACGACAACAGTACCAAGAACTTTGAGGGCTTTGTTTCACAAAACTCAGGGCAGTTTGGTTTCGGTGTCTCTGCAGGATCCTCAGAGCACCAAGCTGAAACAGTGGAAAAGTCCCGGGCTGGTAGCTGGGATGGCAGGGTGTCCCGGCAGGCAGGGGCAGGATGTCCCGGCAGCGCAGGGGGTGCAGGGTCACGCTGCAGCAAGAGGAGCAGCGCCGAAGGAGCCGAAGGCGAGGCAGAAAAGCGGCCTAGCTTCTGCTCGGCGTGCTTTGCGGCGGCTGAGATCCTCGAGGAGCGGCCGACACGCGTCTCCCGAACGCCGGAAGCAGAAAAGCACGCAGCTGCCTCAAGCTGTGTCTTTTACTTGCGTTATTTCCCCCTTTCACCTTTTGTCTATCTTTTTGTTTCAGCCAAGCACTCTTAAGTATCCAACACCTGGTCCCCTTGGCAACCCGTGGGGAAAAAATTCCCCAGAGAAAGAAGGAACAAACCCAACCCCCAACAGACCTAAAAGTTAAGTCTGTGACCCTGGCAAATAGAGAAACCAAGGTATTAGGCATAAGCCAGAACTACATTGGATAAATGTAAAATTATTAACTATATTGAGAAGTGGTTTGTACTTAGAGTTGTATAGCCCATTCCTTAGTTTTGCTGCCTTTCCTATTGCACTAAGTTAATCAGAACTGTCTCTGTGCTTACAAATTGCCTATTTCAAACTATACATATAATTTACTGTAGTATTCTACAGTATTCTATTCTTGTATCCTTTCATCTTCCTAAATGCTCTTCTTTACTCAGATCCTTAGTTTTCTTTGTGGGCCTATAGCAATTGTTGTTATTGCTTCTGTGTCTCCAGACAGCATTCATAGTTTTCTGGGGAAGTTTTACTTGTTTGATTGTTTTGCTCTGCTGACATTTCTTCTTCTGCTCCTGGCACTGATCAGCTGGTTGCTATTGTCCTTTATTGTGGCTTTTATGTGAAATATTCCAAGGTTTTTCATTTCTGGACTTTGCATACACATCCTGGTTTGCATAATAGTCAGTGAACAATTTTCATGACTGGATGGACGAGGTTTTTGTACAACTGTAAGGTTTACTACAAACAGCTTATTTTCTCTCTTAACCTTTTCATTTGTAGTTCTAATAGGCAACAGGAACATCAGATTCCCTTCCTGAATCTGCCTGTTTTAAGGCTAAGAGATTAAAGAAAGTAGTCTGTAGTCCTCAGAAGATTTCTAATTTCTTCTCCCTTGAAAGTGTTACTACATCAGGAAAATAAACAGGCTTGGTTTCGGTGCACTCAGGATGAGGGCAGAGTCCTGTCAGCATGTGAACAGATGGACTGAAACTACTTTGTTCTGATCGTAGGAATTAAGTGGATTCTCTCTTCTTCTCCAGACCCTCTTTTCACTTGGGACAGACCTGTGATCAATGCCCCAGGTTCAAGGTCCTGCAGTTTTTGCTTGACTCTCTGCAGATCTATGGCCTGTGGATTGCTGTGCTGGGTCAGCACTGCAGTCACCTCTGTGCTCACCTGCTGTGTCTCCCCAGAGCAATTCTCTTAAGACCTACAGTGCACAGTATGAGGCTCCAAAGACAGTTCCTTGTGCCCTGTACACTCAACACATCTGAGAGTTTCAGGAACTGAAGGAAGAGACAGGTGGAAAAATCCAGGAGGAAGACCTTCCTTCCCTCAGCCTCCCAGCACTTCTGACAGCATGAGCAGCAGTATCCACTCCCCTTAAGCATCTCTAAGGTTGTAGCACAGTGTGGGCTGCTAAAGTTCTTTCACATATTGAACCTCTCTCTCAATTCTCTTCCCCTGGCACCTCATCCCCTCAGTTCAAAACATAAACTCAAAGCAAATTACTTCAAACCAAAAGCATTCATCTTTTACAAATAGTTCAAGGCTTCTGTACAGTAACAGGAATAAAGCTCCGCTGACATGTTTCATGTTAATGAGTGCTCTCTCATAGGTGCTTTTTTCTGTGCCCTGAGAATTTGCATTACAAGAGAAAATTTATTGTACTTTTGTTACAAAACCATTCCATTAAGTTTAGGTGTTCCATCTTCCTCTGGCAAGGAAGTGTCATGCAAGGTATTTTGCATAGATAAGGTCAGGTCAAGGCAGGAAAAGTGGGAATTGAGCCTGCCATGAAGACACCTGAGAGATGAAAGTTCTCTAATAATGTTGTCTTCCTCTGTTACCTAACAAATTTGGGAACAAAAGTGCCTCAGTTCTTGACGTTCCAGCACCTGTATTGTTTTGTTAGAGTTCGCCACAGCCAAATTGTGTCAGTGGGTTAAGTTACCTGCTTATGTGATTGCAGAGCTGTCTCCCTCAGTGCAGTAGGACTGAGTGGGATTACAAATATGGAATGGAAGTAAACTGAGGTTTGGGTTTGAAGAAATGTTGGTTGAGATGCAAGGATGCAAACAGCCATAATGGTAGTACTGACTGTGATGAAGATCTGTAAAGTCAGCAGAGTGGTGAGTAATTTAGGTAGTTAAGAGATGAGCCAGAACAGCAGAAAAAGATCCTTAGCTCAAGAAGTGATTCTGCAGGGTGGTCCAGAAAGACTACTAATAGCTGGATAGAGAAAGGGAGCTGGGCAGATGTGAGTGGGTCGACTACAGAGATTTTCCGTTTCAGCTTTGACCTGTAATGGTACGTTTGGTCCCCTGCTTCTCAGACACAGAGGGACAGGCAAACAGAAGAAGAGTGGGAAGTGCAGAGACTGACATACTGAATGATATGCCCAAAAACTGAGATGGTGAGGAAGTGCTCATAGTATTCCTGAGTGGAATGTAGAAAGAAAAAAATCTTTATCAGAAACACCTGTTTCAACAAGGCCGAAAGGTAGGGTTTTTATTTGTTCTGGGGAGGATGGCTAGGAATGATACTTGTCTACATCACACTGTAAGGGAATTACATGCCTAGCCAGATGTCCTGGCATTGTCAGGCAAGCTTTCAGAGTAATTGTGGAAGCCTTGTCCTGTCAGACACTAAGTCTTGTATTAGAGAATTTCCTAAAACAGAATTCATAGTGTACAGTGCAGCAGATGGCAAGAGTTTGGGCAGATAGGCTAGGGGATGTCCATCCTTGTTGAACTGCAAAAACCCTAACTGGGCTGATATTTTAAGATTTATTTCATGCTACTGTGTGTGGGATGTGATCATGATGCTCTTATTTCCCCCTACAGCATTCAGTTCTGCCTACAGCAGGGCTTCAAAGCTCTGCAGCCACTGTGGGTCAGTGGCAATGTGGGAAGTGGCTCAGAAAGGGTTGGTTTGTGGTGGCACCTGCTGACAAAGCACAGCCTTCTCACTGGGCTTTGCATTGAGAAGCAGCATAGAGGTGTATGGTGTGTCACTCTCGCCATAACTTCACTTCTGCACCTCTGTGTGCACGTGAGCATGTGGAAGGAAGGGGAGAAACCTGGCATTTCAGATGAAGAATTAGGAGGTGACATACCTTCATATAGAGCGTGCAAGGGGTTATGTCATAGAATCAATAAGGTTGGAAGAAATCTCTAAGATTACTGAGTCCAGCCACTGACTTAACACTGCCAGGTCTGCCATTATTTCCTTACAGTGCTAGGGTGCTTTGGAGGAGAATGCAAGCTTTGTTCTTGCAAATATCTGTAATTTCTTTCCAGACAGTAATCTGGACTTTGTCCCTGAGCGATCACTTATTTTACCCACTTGTGTGTTTGGGGTTTTAATTTCCTAGTGTTTTCATAGGATGTGAGAAGCATTTTTACTAACTGAAGGATGTGATTATTCATGAAAAGTAGTGACTGCAACATCATTAGATTTTGTCCTTGTGGATGCTGGCTTTGAAGACAAGGGAACTCCAGTGATCTAGAACAAGGAAAGCACTAGAGCTGGGACTGTTGCGTTGTGTATGTTGACCAAAGAGGTAGTTGCAGTTGTTGAAGTAGAATACTAGAAGTGTGCTCAAGCGATGTACTTTTTACCACATGAAGATGAAGGGAAAATGTGCTCAAATTACCTGGAGTTGGATGAAGAGTCTGATGATCTCTTGGTTGTCTGGGGCAGGAAGAAAGGAAGATTTAAAAGCATTGCTTTGAGCCTTGGAATACAAAGCTGTGCTGAAGCAAACCTCTGTTCCCTCCTGTTTTTTTATTACCTTTCAAACTGAATTTGTCCCAAGTTATTTAGAACTGGAGCAGGAAATACACTGAATGGTGTTGCACAGGGACATTGTGTTGCTACTTCTTGGCATTGGCCATGCAGGACATAGCAGTGATGTCCTTCCTGGCAGTGGGCAGGCTGCAACTACTGGGATATGGGAGGCCAACTCACCCTGCAGGGAAGTGAGCCGTGGGAAGGAATGCTGCTTCCTAGGATTTGTTTCCCTGTGCCCTTGCATGGCAGCAAGTCCTTTCATCACCCACCTTTCAGTGCATGATTTGGGGCCCCAGGGTGGGCTGTGCCAGTTGGCTGGAGAGAAGATGGGCAGCAAGAGAGCATCTGGAGCAGCATGAGCCAGTAGCTGTGCCTGCAGCTTCAGCAATTGCAATGCTGTGTGTGGGAGGTGAGAGACAGGAAAGCAGGGACAGATCCTTAAGAACAACTTCACGAGTGAGATATTGAAGGATGGTGTAATTAGGTGTGCTCTGCACCATTCTCATTATGTTGACAGTACTATGTGTGTTGGCAGCTGACTGTGGTTATTGAGAGAGGTGCAGGACGTGATTTTCTGCCCCGGCACCGGAGGAAGTCTGGTCCCTGCCGTGTCAGCAGGCCTCAAGCTTCCCAATTCACCAGCAGCAGAAACAGAGCCTGTCTGATCTGTGTTCATACTACATGTCTAAGCAGATCTGAGCTTTGCAGTCTGGCGGACATGCATCTGTGTCTCCTGCAGAAAGGGCACTGGTGTGAATTGTGGCTCAAATCTCTCATCTGATCCACAGAAGAGATTTATTTTCACATCTGCTTCACAGACCTTGGGGTTTTTTGTGCTGTTTAAGACCTGCTGCCCTTCTTTCTGCAGCACAAGTTGTAGAGTACTAGAAGTACTTTGTAGCTGTTAAGGGTTACCAGTTTCTGGACCCCTACAGACTGAACTTTAGGTACAGCTGCTTGGCATAGTTGGAGGCCATATTAGTGATCCTGGACTATCTACTGGCTCTGTGCAGCATGTCTTGTAGTTTCCCCCTGACTACCCTTTCACCGACGTTTTCTAGCAAATGCTAGCTTTTGGGTAGATATGCTACATGGGATCAAAATGCGTGACACTGCCATTATCAGGACTTTAAAAAACAGATATTCATGAAAAAAAAAGAGAAATACCCATTTACCCTGTTTTTCTGTGAAACTTTTTTGTTTTGCTGCACCATTTCGGGTTTGTTTGCCTGATGGTGTTTCAGAGTGAAATCTTGCTTTTCATCTTTCCTCACCGAAAATCACAGGAACTTTAAGAAAATTTGCTCTTGGATTACAGCCAACTGTGGTATCAATTGCTTGTGGATATGGCTTTAACTCAACTGCTTCAGCTTGGTTACAGAGATCCAAAATAAATGCTGGATCTCTCTTGCTGCATGCTCCTCTTAACTCCTGCTAGTACTGTGGGCTGGTCAGATGTCTTTCTCTGGAGATGGTCAGTGCAGCTTCAGCCTCAGAAGAATTGTTGAGAAGTGAGGTAAGGCACCCACACCAAGCAGGGCGCGTAGGACTGGTGAACAGTTTCATGCTTGAATTCCCAGCTGGCTGTGCAATATTTAAAACAAGATCTTTGCTTGTTCACACAGAAGGACCTGTCTTAGGGTATGCACACTTAGTTTCCATGTTATCAAACTTCAGACACTTTGAATATCTGATCTGTGTGTTTTTTCTTCTTTTCCTTTTAATAGTTTTTGGCAGGCTAAGCAATTTGGTTAGCATGAGGAGGACTCCTTTTTTTGTTAATCCATATGGCATTTTGCTAGAAACAAATGCTCTATTTATTAAATTTTGTTTGTTTTGTGCAGCGTTAAAAATAATACAACATTCGTGTTTCATGTTTTCTGGTCTGGGTTTCACTGCTGTAGGCAGGCCAGCCTCTGATTGAAGTGCAGTGTTAGGGATGCTTGCTTTCTTTTCTAAGTAGACTATTTTGGAGCTGCAAATGGGAGCTGAAAGTTTTCCAAAGTCAGGATGTTACAACTGAATCTGCTTTCTCTTCCAGACATTCCTGTGCAAATGGCTTGTGGGAGGTAGCAGCTTAAAAGGTTGCTGGAGAGATACCTTCTGTACCTTCTTCCTCACTTCCCAAAAGCAAATGCGGTGTTGAAAATACTCACTGACAGGCTGCTGCCATGTGGACTTTATTCCTGAATGAAATACCATTTTGTCAGCTTTTAAATTATTTTATTCTGCTTTTTTATCCCGTCATTCAAAGATTTGTTACTGTGTTTCAACATGTATGAAAGTCAAGTGCTAATATATGAAGAAATGTCTGAAACTGTGGCAGTCTAATCAGATTTTCTGATTTGGCAAAACCTGTGTCATAGCCAAGATGTGGGGAAATTGACCATGATGTGGGGCCATGATGTGTGGAAGTTGTGGACAACATCCACTGATTCTTGAACAAAGAGTCTGCGCTAATTCTCTTCTTTAAATGGGTAAAGGTCAAAAAATTATATTCTTTTTTTTTCTTATCAAATATAACTTAGAAATTTTGAGTCCGTCCAATGTCTGAGCACAGTTAGCCCTAAGTTTTTGACTGTAGCAGGATGTAATTACATCAGGGCAGCACGTACCTCCTGTTGCTATTTGTGCTGCAACGTCTGCTCAAATCACTACAGGATTTTTCAATGGAAGTCACTGCCTAATGTCTGATTCTCTCAGTGTCTTCCAGCATACAGGGTATTTTTGGGTTTGTGTGTTAAGCTACAAACATGCAGAGTCATAACATCAGTGTGAGAAAATCTGCAGTGCAAACAGGAAGCAAGGACTGCTGTGTCTTCTTTCTTCTGCATGTTTTGTGCTCCCAGCGTGTGTTCTGCAAACTGCTGCTCTGTAGCCCTGCTGCTGTTTGGATGGAGAGTTGCAACAGTCTTAAGACAGACTGGTTCACCAGGGAAGTGGAAGAGGGGGCTTCACATCTCATATTCTTTTACAAGATCCTTGGTTTTGGTAACTTTTGTTCTTTCACGTGAAGGAAGAAGAAAGGTGTAATGATCTGTGAGTGACTGATGTTGAGCAGAGTGTGCAAAGACTCTGAGGGAGAATCAGAGACTTGAGACTGTTGCAGCCAGGTTTTGTGCAGAAGGAATGAAGATGCTGAAAAGCTTTGATTAGAATGGTATTAGTCCTGGATAAGGCATATTGAACCTGAATATCTGGCAGAAATAAGTGTTTTGTAAATTACTCAGCCTCTAGTATAGTTCCACAGAAAAAAGCAACAGAATATAGTTTAGGGGTTTTTTTTCTCTTTTGAATGTAGCACTTTCTACAAATAAATAATTCCAGAAATAATTCTACAAAAATTAAGGTTTATTGGCTGACTGCTGATACTATGTTACTGATAGCTGGTTTTTACCTCTAGTTGCTGTCACTTCATGATTAATATACAACATACAGGGAACCTGAATGAAGCAAGTTATTCCATGAGAAAAGTGAATGCTGTTTTCCAGCATGTCATTAATTTGTTTAGCAAATGAAGACCGGTGCAGCTTGTTTATGAAATCTGCTATCGGTGGTAGAGAACAGCAGCACCGCAGGGCATTTTCACATTACCATATTAAAACCCATCCTTTAGCAACCCACCCCTAGTCTAGTGTCTAATCAGAAGGGCTGGTGTCTCTCTGAGAATTAATTCCAGCAGCAGAATAAATAAGTGCTCTTTCAGATTTTAGAAAAAATTGAAAAAATACCAGCTTTTCCTGTTTGTGGTCATTTGCAATTTACACAGACTTGGCACTGGCTGTTACTACATTAACAACTCCTTCTATCGAGCTCAGCTGTGAGGAAGGTGCTTGCTTTTTAGGAGGTTTGTTGTCATGGGATACTGCGGTGCTGTTGTACGTTACTGGGAAGTGCTATTTTTACCACAAGTCTGCCTCAGCCTCTGGCAATACCAGCTATTTGAATGCAGTTCCTGCTTTTCCAGTTGGCATCTCTGTTACCACACAGACATTTGTTTATTTCTACATCCCCAGGTTGCTCTCTGGCACTACTCACCCCTAACCTGCTTGCTCATATGTGCTAAGAGCAGTTGTGCTGTCCTCCTAGAGCATATCCTCCATATCAACAAGGTGAGGATTTCCTGCCTTCTGCATCTCCCCACCTTAGCTTTAGGCTATTTTGGGAAAGAAATATTTACCTCTAAGTCCTGCTTGCTTTGTAGCCAGTGCTGCACAGAACAGCTTGGCTTGTGTGACTTTGCAGATAGCAGGAAGATGGAGTGTGAAGTTGGTCTTTGTGAGATAGTCTGGGAAATTTTTGCTGTGTGCAGCCTCTTTGTGCCATGCTTTCCAGTCTCAGACAGTGTTGATGGTGGGCCCTGACTGGCTGTTGTAGCAGAGCCTCGTCCGCATTAGCAATGCAGCATTTTCTCTTGCACTGTGAAGCCAAGGATCAGACTCTGGTGTGCCAGAGTCTGTGATCTACCAGCCCATGACACCTGGCACATGGCAAAGGTGCAGATCCATGGGCTAAGGTTGGTTGTATAAGCATCCCCAAGACCAAATGCCGGGTCCCACACTTGGGTTGCAACAAGCCCAAGCTACAGGCTTGGGAAAGAGTGGCTGGAGGGGTCCTCAGCAGAAAAGGACCTGGGGGTGCTGGTTGACATCCACCAGAATATGGAAATATTTAAAAGATGTGCAGATGCGCCACTTAGGGGTGTGGTTTAGAGGTGGATTTGGCATGGTTGGGTGAGTTTGGGTTAATGGTTGAACTCAGTGATCTTACAGGTCTTCTCCAACCTAATGATTCTGTTATTCACTCAGCAAATACAGGGTTACAATGGAGCAGCGGAGCAAGAGCTTAGGTGTGCTCTCTCCTTTTTGTTTTTTCTTCTCCACAACCAGTTGAAAATTCCCATTTCCTCTGGGCAATAAAATGCTCCCTTTTTCACAGACCCTGCTCTTTTCTCCACCAGGGCAGGTAAGGGATGGGGGGGGGGGGGGGGGGCAGCTATCTGCCCAAGCTAGAATGGTGTCTTTCTTGTCTACTCCAAAAGTAAGAACAAATATAAGAATTACCTCTCTTCCCCAGGTGACTGGGTAAAATTGAGAAGCTGCAGACAAAAAATGGATTTTCTGTGCAATGTGGCATCCTAAAGTGACACAATAGCTGGAAGGTAGGAGAACAGTGACAGTGTATCCATGCCATCCATCTCTCATAGTCATACAAGCACTGCTGCATCATTGCAAGTGACCTCTGCATATGCAGCAAGGACAGAGCAATTGCATATCCCCAGTCAGGGGGAGGAGCATTACTATTGCACTGTGAATCTGGGAACTAGGACTTGACAGAAGCTGTGTTGACGGTGTAAGTTTCATCCAGCCTATCTCAGGCCTGTGATATGGTAGTGGGGGCAGGGCCAGCTCTGTTTCCCCCAAGGTGCCACACAGATACTCGATGGGTTTCTCAGCAAGCTGAAAATTTGAGGCTGTGTATGCAAATGGGTGCTGGTTGAGATGGACAGAGCCAATAGCAGTTGTAGCTTTTCCCCTCCCTGGAGTGGGCACTGGAGGAGTGAGACACATACTGACTTGGAGAGGGTAGTGGGGGCATTCCAGGGTGCTTGGAGTGGTGAGATGAGGGTCTTGGGCCAGCACAAACCTCTTTGCTCATTCCCTAGCTTTACCCTCATGGTAGATTGATATTGGCTAATGCCAGGTGCTCTCCATGCCACTCATACTGCTCCTTCTCCTTGGCCGGACAGGGAGAGAGAAAAATACGATGAAAGGCTCATGGGTTGAGATCAGGACAGGGAGATCACTCACCAGTTACCATTACAGGCAAAACAGACTCCACTCAAGGAAATTAATATAATTTATTGCCAATCAAAGTCAGACTATGATAATGAGAAATAAACCCAAATCTTGAAACAGCTTTCTCAGACCTCTCCCTCCTTCCCAAGCTCAATTTTATTTTATCTTCCCTACATTCTCCCCATAAATGGCACAGAGGGACAGGGAATGAGGGTTGCAGTTAGTTCATCATATGTTGTTTTTGCTGCTCTGTCCCCTTCATGCGCTTTCCGTACTCCATTTGGGGTTCTTCCCAGGGAGACAGTTCCTCATGAACTGCTTCTAGTGTGGGTCCTTTCCATTTGTCCTTTCCATGGGGTGCAGTCCTTCAGGAATGGATTGCTCCATCATGGGTCTTCCCAGGGGTCACAAGTCCTGACAGAAAGCTCCTCCAGCTTTGCTGCTTTGGGCCACACTCTCCATGGACCCACAGGTCCTGTCAGGGACCTGCTCCAGCACAGGCTTCCCACAGGTCACAACCTCCTTTGGGCATCCACCCACTCCAGGGTGGGTTCCTTCACATACTACAGGTAGATGTCTGCTCCCCCATGGACCTCCATGAGCTGCAGGGGCACAGCTGCTTCACCATAATCTCTTCACTGTGGGCTGCAGGGGAATCTCTGTTCCAGTGCCTGCCCTCCTTCCCTCTCCTTCTGCCCTGACCTTGGTGTCTGCAGGGCTGTTCAACTCGCATGTTCTCATGTTCTCACTTCCTCTCACCTTGCTGCTGTGTAGTGCAGCAGTTTTGTTCCCCCTTCATAAATACATTATCCCAGAGGTGCTACCACCGTCACTGATGGGCTCAGCCTTTGGCAGTGGGAGGTCCATCTTGGAGCCAGCTGGCATTGGCTCTCTTGGACTTAGGGGAAGCTTCTGGCAGCTTCTCACAGAAGTCACTTTGTAGCCTGCCTCCCTGGCTTCTGCTACCAAAACCTTGCCACACAAACCCTCTACCCCAAATTCAGGTCATTTTCAAGGACTTGTGTACCATGTTTCCAGTTCTCTTTTGTTCCTGTCGTTCCCTCTCCTGTTCCAATCTCTTTTTTCTATCCTCTTCTCATCTGACCAACCTCTTGGCTCCTCTTCTGTCTCCTTTGCTTTCTTCTGTGGCCCTTCATTGCATTTTCTCACCTCTTGCATGACACTGTCCCCATTTCCTTGCTAAGCTCTTTGTGATTACCCCATGCACATTTTGGTCTCTGCTGGACATGCTCCTTTTGTCCAGTCCCAGCCTCTCCTCTGGGAGGACAGCCAGCACTCCTGCCATCACTACTTTGCATCAGCCCTGAGAACCTCGGTGCAGCTGCAGGACTGAGTGTTGTGGGATGTCAAGTGTTTTCTGTATTTTATTTTCATTGTACCTTGGTGATTTGCAGGTTTTCTCTGGTGCTTTGTCCAAGCTGCTAGACAGAGAAGGATGTATTCTTTTTGGTACACAGACAGACCAGTGGCATTAGCTCTTTAAACTACCTATAGCATTTTTTTTAGATAATTTTTGTCAAGGACAAGTTGAGATTTTCATGTATGTGGAGCGTTGTCATGTCCTAGTGAGAACTCCAGGCATGATGATGATGTCCTTCAGTGTCAGATGTATGGGCTGAAGTGTGGGCTCTGGAACGTGCAGAGGCTGTCAGAACATGCACCAAGTTTTCCAGCCGGTATTGCAGACTGTTGAGTTCACAGGTGGCTTCCCAGCAAAACACAGACTTGCTTTGGCAAACTTGGCACAGTATGTAGCACAGCTAGAGGTGTGCTTGGCTCCTGTGGTGCTGCTGAACTGCAGGTGTCCTTAAGTTTTCCCTCAGTGATTATTCTTTCTTTGAGGGGGTTAACTCTTCTGTAGGCTTTACATCTTCTGACTCTGTATCTTCTCCTCCACAACTGCACTGCACTTTAAGGTCAAAAAACCCAGCTGGCTTTCCCCATTGGAAATGAGTGGCAAATATCCTTTGTATTAAGAATATTTGTTAAATTCCTATTCAGCTATCTCATGGTATCCCTGAATTGCCCTTCTGTCAACAGTGAGCAGTTAATTTAATTGGCCTGGTTGAGCACGTGCTTTTAGTGAGAGTGCCTAGCTATGCCAGGACAGATTCACAATTAAATTGTGATCAGTTGTCCAGCAAACACTAATACTCTTAAAATCAAAGGAGGAGAAATATTGACTGACAGCAAGCAAGGTGCCAGTTTTATTACTCTCAGAGTTTACTGCCCTCCTAATTAAAATCTCAATCTATTCTGACTACCACCTGTATCTATAAACGTCCTGCAAGTGTGATGTAAGGTGACATGGTGTGACTGGAAACGGGCACAGGGCAGGTGATGCAGGCTGTATGCACCAAGCACAAATGATGTGTAGAGTTCAGCAGTTGTTTTCTTTCTCTGATTATTTATTTACATTTTTAGAATGACCTTGGGTGGGGAATGACTTCTCACTCAACGCCATGTCCTTGCTTGCAGTTCCACACAGGTTCTGTGGAAGGTCCTTATTGTAGCTCTTTTTTTTTGCTCTGGGTCACATGACCTGAGTTACAAAAGGTTCCCATTTCCATAGTGTGATGAGGCTGTACAAACTGATGCTCTTGGCCACCCTTCCCATGTGGGGAAAGAATGGGCTGCAGCATTTGGCTTGCAATGGCATTGTGTGCTTGTGCCCAAAACACAAATCCTGTGAGCTCCTGCCTTAGTGTTTGAAAAATGAACATTAAGTCCTGCCCTGCTGCATGGGCCTGACTGTGTGTGGTGGTGTCTGTGCTGGCAAAATGTAAATTGCTTGTAATTATGACAAATCATGTACAGTGCTCATACTGTGAACTACAAAGCTTTTGTCCACTGCAGCTTATCCAGCTGCTTAAAAAGTTCTTCTGGTAAAGTGTATGAAGCTCAGAAACAGCCTTTCAGGTTTGGTTGTTCACGTTTTGTTGAGGACATTGAAAATAATTTGGTCCGTTTGAAGAACTTGCTTCTATTCCCCAGAGTTTCTCCTGATGTGGGGGAACAGGAGCTGGACTACAGGACAATGAATGCTCAACAGAAGAGCAAGGTGAAAGCAAGTTTGGTTATTAAAAGGAACTCTGAGCATTGCTCTTGATCTGTGTCCTTGATAAAAATCCCTAGTGCTGTTCATCCTTCCAGTAACAGCTGCAGGCATGTAATTTTTCCTCTTTCTGTATTACTGGACAATCTGTCTGTCTGCTTTTTTCGGTTACGCATTTTCTGCAGTAAGGAGTGGTTTCTTCTATCTACTTTGTTTCAGCAGGTGCTGGAAGTATGCATGCATGAGAGAGCAATCTGTGTGTTACTTTACTTTGCATGAGCACAGAATGGCATGCACAAGAAGTAACTGCTGGGATGAATTGCTGTTCTTTTCCATGCAGTCTTTTACTTTGGTTTATGGTCAATGCCGTCAGCATGTGGCAGTCATGTTTACAGAACACCACTGAGTCAAATATCCTAGCTGGATATTTTAAAATCTTGGATACCTTCATAGCCACAGGTGTTTGGAGCTGTAATTGCTGAAATAAGAGTGGTGCAGTTTGTGGAGCAGAGAATTTGATCCTCCCTTCCAAGTACAGTGCTGCCTGTCTTGGCTAGGCACGCTGTCTGCCCCTGTCAAGGAGAGTCCCAACCCACTGTTGGGTATAAATTGTAGCTGCAGTAGGTGGGATCCTTTGGCACAGCAGGTCTAATCCAAAGCCAAGTCCTTCTCAGTAAACACTCTTCCCTTTTTTCTGTCTTTTAGCATCAAGATGGTGCTGATGTGGAGCAGTGGGGACACGTTCAAGACTGTTTACTTCATTCTGAATCAGGCCCCTTTCCAGTTCTCCATCTGTGGACTCCTGCAGGTATTCGTGGACATCGCTATCCTGTTGCAGGTTTACTTTTACAGCCACTACCCTCAGAAGCCAGTGTCCCACACTGCACACCCAGCCAGCACCAAGGCCCTGTGAGGAACTTGGCTGGGCAGGTTGCAGGTCAGTGGAGTCAGCCATGGCATCTCTTCTTCCACTTGTAAATATTCCTGTTTTTCCAAGTTGAAAGCAGAAATAAGAACTAGGATGGAAAATATGGTAGCACATCCAGCTCGGGAAGTTCTGTGTTAAATAACTTGCTCTGTTTTCAGACTTAGCTGTACAGAACTGTTTCTTGATGGGGGGAGGGCACTTTATTTTTGCATACGTACCTATGAGCCTTATTAATTCACAGATGTTTGTATATTTAATCACAAGGGCTGGATGGTTTGTGTTTTTAATGCTATTTAAAAATGTTACACCACAGAAATTACAGGATATTTTGTCTGAAACTTCTACCTATTTATATAATATAATAATTGTATTATATAAATATAATACAATTTGTCTGTATATTGGCGGGAAGTATGTGGCATATACTAGCATTCAGTATCTCCACGATGGAGGAAGAAGTATTGAAGAGCAAATCCAGGGGCTTTCTCTTTTCTCTCTAAGGGTGTCTGGTGAGAGAAGGTGGGGGTGGGAGGCCCTGCAAAGAGGTGAGCAGCCAGAAATGAGCCAGCCACAGATGCTGTAAAGCTAAAGAGTGAGCAGGTGTTCATCCCTGCTGCAGGAGGACACATGGAGATGATGGAGAGGGTCTGATAGTTCTGGAGTCATGTCTAGAGCTGGCACAGCCAGTCAAGCATCCAGGCAAAAGGAGGAGCCAGCAGGAGGCTGCAGGGAACTTACGTAGTCATGCTTTGAAGCTTTGGGGTGTGGGAATAGCCTATCCTGCACTTGGGGGGCAGCACTGCCCCTGCAGCTGTGCACAGGACAGAGCTGGGCTATAGGGTGTCTTTCCCAAACCAAGGGACCAGCAGATGGGTGTTGCCAGTATTGCCAGGCAAGTATTTCTAGATGGTGATTGAACCACAAAGATAGAAGCAGGTCCACTTTCAGTGGCTCAGAAATGAAAAACTTTGAGACAGAGAAAAAGCTCTATCCCCTGGAGTAGGACCAGCATCTGACAGCTTGATTTGTTGAGGCTGAGATTCGTGTTCATGTTGTTCAATGCCAAACAAGAGCCAGATTATGTTTTGGGGTGTTTCCTACATTGGCCCAACTAGGAAGGAGTCAATGTTTTTCTTTTACTGTTGTGAACTTTTAGGCTCTTAAAGAAGAGATTCACCTTTTTTAGAAGAATCAGCAGCTTGTTCTGAGGGGGACTGAGAAAGCTGAAAGAGCAGAGTTTATGTAGGTGTTGTCTCTAAAAGCTGTTAGCCAGCACAGGTCACGGTGCTTTGTCTCACATGCAGCTGCTGGTGGTGTGGACCTGTTGGGGCTGTGACCAAGCCCCTGGGCTCCTGTTGTGACTGCCTCGGGTGATGTGAGGAGGCTGTAGCAAGGCCCTTGGTCCCAGGAACAGCTGTGCCCGTGCTGCTTCCTTCATGAGGCTTCCTCCCTCTGCTGGATGAGTCCCGTCTGGCCACAGGCAAGGTGCTGGACAGATTTTTCAGAATGATTTTTTCTCTTAAGAATAGCCCAAGAGTTTATGTTTTCTTAGCAGTGGCAGCAAGTCTGAGGTTTGATAACTTCTGTATGTAAGTCAGATACTTCCCCTACCGTGCTTTCTTTGGGAATCTCATGACTTGAGTCTGGACTGTCTTCATTGGTGGCAAACTGTCCAGTGGAGGGGAATCACACTGTGCCCACGGCACTGACTCCATGCTCTTTGTTTGATACCATACTCTTCTAGGCCTGAAGTGACCTTACAAAGACAATGTACTCAGCATGGCAGACTATGAATGTTTTGTTCTTCTCTCTTCTGCAGTGTTCTGGTTGTGTTACAAGAACCTCTGGGCTTTTGTCTTTTTTAATTGAAAACTTAACAACTGGCTTCTCCGGTATGCTGCTTTAATGAGGATTGGATTTCTACTGTTTGAAAAAAAACCACTTTCTTGTCTGTTTTAATGGTCTGAAGGGTTTTTTTAATAACTTGTAATGGTAAGATTTTTGTATTTGGTGGTCTTTTTCTAATATTCTGCAAAATGGATGTAAGAAATAAATGGTTCATAAGAAACATGCTTTTGTATGTTACAACTTCACCTGGGAGTGCACACTTTTGGCCACCTCTTTGGCTTTGAACTACAGATATTACTGAGGATAAAACAATTTCTGTTTTTTTCCTTTTGGGATTTTTCCTTGGGCAGATTCTTGAGTCTGTCATCAGTACCTAAACCAGCAAGCTCTGCAGACCAGTCTCATTTACACCAGAGCAGCAAATGCTGGAAGAGAAGCCAGTGAAACCATGTCTAATTCATCTTCTGTATGTGGCATTTAGCAAGTAGGAGTCTTGGCCAGGAACTCTAGAACTTCTTGAAAGGTACTTTAGGGACAAAGTGTTACAGAACTTTTGTTTTGTTCTCTAATTGTCAGGAAGTATCTGTTTCAATGATCACCTCAGAGAATAAGAAATCTCTTACTTTAAATACATCTCTGAATGTATGGCACATTTCATGGACTTTTTTTTCTGTCAGTTGCAATGGTTTTTTTAATAAAAATTACCTATTATATATAAATTGCAGTGTTGCTTTGTTTTGTTCAGGTACAAAATGTATGCTTCTTAACTCTTATTATAAATCATCTTGTCAGGAGCATTGTTGATATGAATAACTAGTGTGGTTTTTCCTTCTGATGAGTGAGTAAGCACAAGGCATAAATTGTCCTGAAGTGATGATGCACAGCAGGGGTTCTGGATTTCTGTCTCCTGCTCTTCCATACATACCAGGGTAAACTTAACCATTGAGACTACATACTTGTTTGTGTTTGCAATGCTCACAGTAAAAACCGTATTACTAATAGATTATTATGTAACTTTAAAAGAACCTTGTGTCATGCAGACTGCAGAATGAGTCTGAAGATTGGGACACAGATGAGGGATGTGCTCTTGGCAGCCTCTGCACCGAAGATGAGGACACTGAGTCTGTCATCTCATGGCCAACTGCTGCTCTAAGAGAAGATTTGGCCACCCTCCCTGTTCATTCTGGATAGGAAAACAAGCCAAGACTGTCAGGAGCAGCCTTGCAGGTGCTGTGCACCTCCTGAATCCTGCCAGGCTGCTGATCCAGGATGTTGGGCTGCTCTGGCATGGAGAGGTGGTTTGCTATTGCTGTGTGCAATGACTGCAAGAGCTGAAGAAGGGGAGCTGGGGAGGACAGAGGGCTGGAGGCATAGGAGAGAGGGGTGGGAAGGGTGGGAGGAGAGATGTGGGGGAGACTGAGCTTTCTCAAATAAGGACCTGAAGGGTGATATTCCTGAAGGGAAGGGAAAGAAGGAAAACCAGAACATGAAGGTAAATGTAGGCAAATCAGTGAAGTGTGGGGGAAAGGAGGAGGAATGTGAGGGTGAGGAGTAAACCCTGCCTGCTATGTTGCGCTCTGCTGGCAGTGGAGACCCAAGCAGTTCACACAGCAGCCAAGCCTGTTCAACACTCACAGTGCCTGCACCTTCTCTCACATACTGCTGGTGTTATTGGCTGCTGCTTTGACATTCACTGTGGGGAAGTCAATGATGGGGCTAGCCCCAAAGGAAACAATGGGGAACCCCATCTCTGATGCTGCAGCAGGCAGGGCAGCAGCAGCATGCTGTGCATGGTAGGCAGTGCGACTCCATGGAGGGAGAAATCTCATGGTTAGATGTTTGAGATGCATGCAGTTAGGTGCAATTAAAAACATTTTAAAACATAAAATAAAGCTCACATTTGGTCCTGGGTATAAAGCAAAAACTGGCCCAAAGGTTCTGTTGGGTAAATCTGATTGTGATCCTTAGGCTTGAGGACCAAGCAAACTTCCAGGACCTGACTGAAAACTGTAGCCATGTTAGAAGCTTTCTGTAAGAAAGAAGACATCAATGCATAAGTCAACAGTGTGCCAATAAATAAACACAGCCTGGATATCTGTGCCAACAGCAGTAAATAAAAGACAGGGACCAGAACATAATGGGAGGTTCACCCTAGGGCAGGGACAGGTCTTCCTGTAAACAGCCTTGTAAAGCAGCCTGTCCCAAGCAGACGTCAGCATCTGGAAATGCACTGACAGCAAACACAGCATTTCAGACCCCCTCTCCTGCCCTTCTGTGTCCCAGCTTACATGCACTTGGCTCTGGTAGGTGCTAACTGGGAGACTGAGGGGCTTTGCTCAGCCACAGATGGGCCAGCAGCCCTTCCATGTGCCTCTGTCCTCTTCCACACCAAGGCTTCACAGTCCTCTAAGGCTGTGGCTTGTAGGTGTCAAGGGTAAGGCCAAGGATGCTTTGCCCCCTGAAGCATCTGCCGTGAGTCTGCCATAGCCTGTGCCTGCTCTGTCCTCAGCAGTGTGGGACAGCAGCCTCTGTCCAGCTTACAGCTGAGGAGATGACACCAGCGTCCCCTTTTTCTTTGCATTACTGCTTTTTCTTAACTGAGGCTGCTGTGCGGTAGGAGGTGGCTGTGCACATGCACTGTATGAGCTGAAGTTGTGTTTGACTTTGTGTCATTCTCTTTACCCCTGCTCCTTTACCAGTTAACACATCCTTAACTCTCCTAAGTTATGGTTTTCATGACAAGTGTTGCCAGAATTTTTAGGTTCAGATGCATGCATGCTGCCACCAAGGTGGACATGTAGAAGAGGTGGCTTTGCTCACATATTTCGAGTCTTTGTCCCATATGAGAGAGGAGCATTATTTTTCCTTTTCTTTTTTCTTTTTCCTTCTGGCAAAATTAGTGTGCTGCAATCGTGATGCACTTAGTTGTTCAAAGAAACACATAAAACTACCTGCCAGCACCGGTGTGCCTGCAGACAGCAGTGTGTCATTTATTATAGTTAGAGATAAATGGCCTTAAAATAATCTGTGTGCTGTGTCAAAAAACCCCAACCACCATACACAACAAAAGCAACATTCTCCAGCAGCTGATCAAAAGTAATAAGGATCACCCATAACAACAGCTGCCCTGGGTGAAATTCATTCTCCTCTAAGTGTCTTTTATGTCTGGCAATGTGTGCATCACAACTTTATACAGCTTCCAAAAATAATTTGTTTAAAAGGTTCCTGGTTTATATTTGTTTCCTCATCTGTCATCCCAGTAGATGAAATGAAACTTTATTGAAAGCCAGGCTTTGACTAGGCGACATAATGAGAGGGTTTTGTCACTTTATTAAAACTCTGTGCATGCTGGAATTAATTATGTGCCTTTTGAAAAATACAAAGAACTGACTATTGTAGGACAATAGCAACTTGATGGAGAACAGCAATAATACTGTTGATTAATGCTGGTATGTGTCATCAGTCTGTTTTTCTGCACAGCTGCTGAGCTGCAGTTTGCTGTCCCAGCACTGCTTTTGTCATGCTGCAAGGCCAAAAGCTGCATTGACTCATGGTTATTTGCTAGCACTGCAAGTGTGAAACTTTATTCTGCAAGGATGTCCACTCCAATGTGGCTTTTCTAGCAGAAAGGTAAGGGTGCTTGCAGTTTGTGGGTTTCACCACCTTAAGGAGATGAATTCTGTACCCTCCATGTCCACTAGCCATGGTCACTTCATTCACACTGGAGATGGAGCATGAAACACACCTGGTATGCATGAACCAAATCCCCATGAGGAGTGAACCTGTGAGTCTACCCAGTGAGTCTACTGGGTGCCACCTTAAGGCTGAGCATCTGAATGCCACCAGAAGATGCAGTGCTGCCCCTCAGCTCCAGGCCACACTGTCCCCCCACCAATGCTCCCTTTGCTGGTTTGCAGTCAGCTGGCTGCAAAGCTGTATGCCTGATGTCAGACCGTAATAATCCTTAATGAAAGAAATGCCTGCACCGGGAATAAAAAACCAATAAAATTAAAATCTTTCATGAGTCACAGCAAACAGTGCTGGCATTGCTTTCCCAGGAGTCTGAGTCAGCCCAGGCACAAGCCCTTGGCCCTCCTCTCTAGCACAAGGAACAGATGTTTTCCCAGTGCTGCTGGGCCATTAAGGACGGGCAGAGCCCTGGCAGGGGCACCTGCGTTTGGTTTGTCTGTAGTTCAATACGGCTGGGGCTTTGCTGACCCAGGAGCATCCTGCAGGGTACAGGGGAGCTCAGTTTTGCTGCCTCCATCTCCTGCAGTGCTCAGCAGCAAGTAACATGAGTTATTTCACATCAGCACAGTGAAACACCACCTTCCTCTGCACCCAAATCACCAGACACAAAGAGTCAGCAACAAAGCTTTTTTGATTTTTATTAAAATAAAGTGTAACTTTTCCATTTCCCTTGCTTCATTCCTATAAGGAACGGCTTAATATGAGAGTTTGCTAATGTAGGATTGGTTCTACAACATATGCTGAGGCAAAAAAACCCCAAACAACAGACCAGACAAATCCCTTCTTCAGTATATCAGGTTTTGTTCCCTTCCTGGTGGGTGGAGAATACGGAGGGTGACACTGCATGGCTTTAGTACAAATAGGAGTGTAGGTACAAGAGATTGTTGGGTTCCATCTCCCTCCATTCCCCAGTCACATCCTACCTTTAGGAGCACTGAAAGACCCACACAGCATCCTTATTTGGAACAGCTACACAGCTCCTCCAGGGTTGGGGCTGGTAAGCTCATGCATGGGGCTGGCATCAATAAGCAAACATGCACATGTCACCATATGATTAATTTTCCCTTTAAATTGACTTAAATCCTTTGAGAATCAGGAAGAAGAGCCAGAACACTTGTTCTAATGACAGGGTTGTCTTTTTCTTAGTAGAAGGGCAAAACCAAAAGGCTACTCCTAATGCAGAGCGCAGCTGCTGCACTGCAGCTCGGGCCAAAGCCCACTGAAGGTGTCTCACTGGCCTCACTTGGTTTGTACTAATCCCCTACTCCTGTTTGCAAACAACTGCACTCAGTGCAGCCACCACCACCGAGGAAGGCTGTGCAGAACTGGGAGTCACTGCTGGTTTAACATCACTCTCCCCTTCTTGAGCTACATGTAGTTCAGATTGGTTCAGTTGCCTGTTAAACACATTTCTTGATAGATGAGAGATGAAAATAGTTAACAGAAAGTGGAAAAACATAATTTGTAATGGTATTTTTTATATTCAACTTTTAGCAAAGGAAAAATAACAAGTTAACATTCAGTACCATAGTCAGGAAGATTTTTTGTATGTGTATTTATGTCATGGGACTAAGACACAAAGCTTAGGATGGTAAATATGCATCTCTACTAAATAATGCAAACTCTGCTCACACACAATTCAGAGCTGGCAGCCCTGGCTGTGCAGCCTCACCCATAGAAGACAAAAGCAAGCCCCTGGTAAAGCTGACAGGATGCTTCTTCCCTTCTCTTGCCCTCACCCCTTGGCTTGTCCGAGGTTTGTGTTCCTTGGTGCTGCTGCCAAAACAAACATGCTGTGGGGTGTTGCAGCACAGGGAGCCCCTTGCTCAGCCCTTTGCACAGGGAGTGCCACTGAGCAGGGTAGGGAGGAGGTGGCACGCTGGTTGCTCTGCAATATGGCACCTGGCACAGGCTGTGCTTCACATTACATTCTACTGGCTGGCTATGTTCAATGGCTGCTCTTTGGACATACCCAAAAATACTTGCTCAATAGAAAAGCCCTAAGAAAAGCAATGGAGGAGCTGTAGAATTTCTAGGGGTACTTTTCAGAGGTCCTGTAAGATCAGAAGTTGGTCTTTAGAGAAATCTTGTGTGTGTCTGCCCCTCATTTATGCAGTTCATGGCATTCTTCTTGCAGAACTGACCTCCCTTGTCCACTGAATGTGCTGCCAACGTACATTTTCTGCTGTTCAGGGTCAAGAACTTCTCTTGGCTTACTGGTCCACCACGGGCAGACCATTCTGCTCACCAGCACTTGGTGGGAATATGGCACTGAGCCCCCTTGCACTGTCACCACCTGGGAGCTCAGTGTTCTCTTGCCGCTGGCGCACCTGCCTGCTGGCTAATCGCTGCTGCTGCTCCTTCAGCTCACTGTAGGAACGGGAAAAGGTATGAAAGATGGATGTGACTGGGAATGCCATCAGCAAAATCCCACTCAAGATACTGCTCAGGGCTACCACCTGTCCAGGGATGCTACGAGGCACCATGTCCCCGTAGCCAACAGTTGTCATGGAGATCACAGCCCACCAGTAACTGGTGGGAACACTGGTGAACTCTTGCTTAGCCCCCAGTTCGCTCTCAGCCAAGTACACCAGCGGCGAGAAGAGTGCCATGGCGACGCAGAGGAAGAGCAGGAGCAGCCCGAACTCGCGGGTGCAGCGGCGCACGGTAAGCCCCAACGTCTGCAGCCCCAGTGAGTGTCGTGCCAGCCGCATCACGTACAGGATGCGCAGTGCCCGCAGGAAGCGCAGCACCAGCCCCACACGCTCCAGGTACTTGTTCCCAGCTCCCCCGCCAGGCTTGCTGCTGTTTTTTGTGGAAACCACATCCACAATGAGAGAGATGTAGAAAGGCAGAATGGCCAGGATGTCGATGATGTTGAGCGGGGTTTTCAGGAAAGCACACTTGTTTTCTGCCTGGATGGATCGCAGCAGGAACTCAAAGGAAAACCACGCCACACACACCGTCTCCAGCACAAAGATGTCATAGCACTTTTGTGAGCACTCACCCTGGGGAGGAGTGGGAAACACATAAAAGAGAGAAGAAACAGATTTAGCCAGGGAGTGAAACAAATAGTGTCAGTTCTTAAAGGAAAGCACTGCTTGAAATTGATACGAATTGTGATGTACCAAAGCAAAATCATGGCTGCTGAGAGGTACTAGAACCAGAGGCGACATGTTTGGCTACAGGACAGGTCAACAATGCACTGGAGTGTCCCAAAGCTGCCAAGAACTTGGTGTGATCTTACCAGCTGTTGGCCACAGAGCCTACTGCTAAAAGGCCAGTGGCTCACACTTCATTTCTAACCAAGACTTCAGGATTTGTGGATTGTAATAAATGTGTGATCCTTCCTTCCCTTCCTGATCAATAATAAATTGCTTACTAATGGCTCATAAACACCTACATCATTTTAAGTGATATGCTTGGAGTTATCTATAATCTATTATTCACTAAATACAGCACATTTTTTGTATCCCAGTGAACATTTATTAACACACTACCCCTACAGTCAAAAGCTTATTTAAAGTACTGAGAAATGTAGGCATTTCTAAAAGAACAAATATCACAGGATAGAGTGTGGTATGGAGAGAGAAGTGTTTTTAGTTACTGCACCTGTAACAACTAGTGACTATGATGCCTTCCCCAAGCTTTCTTCCCCTGCTCTTCCCTGCAGGCTCACTTGGTGGCAAATAAAGAGAGCTCTAGCTCTTCAGTTACAATGCTTGTAAACAAGTCAGCCTCAGTGCACTGGAAAGGCAATAAACAATAATGCTGGCGATGGCCACTCCTCAGTTGTTAATATTGTGGAAATTCTCTGCTATGTCACTCTTAGTACCTCCAGCTGAATAATAAACAACTTCTCTAAACAAACAGATTTTGATGTGGACAATTATAGGGCTAGTGCTGTTTCCTCTGTAAATGCTTGTAAAAAAGTGTGAATGCTCTGGGGGCTTTGTGTGGAAGGCAAGTGCATACTTATTTAAGGGAAGGGTATATTTATTCAGTGTGCCAGTTTGAACAGTTTGTTGTAAGGAGTCCATCCATGCTAGTGGGGTGTGTGACTCCCACTGGATGCAACAGGTATTAGGTCCCAATGCCCAATCTTGTTTTACTTGCCTATGCCAAATTATAGCCGTAAAACATCAGTTGAGAATGGTGAGGCTGTGTCAAGCTGGTCCTCATATCACCACTGGAGAAACTGAAAACCTGGCACATCTATTAACAGTTCTGCCCACATACTCAGCCACAGGAGTCTTTTGCTCCAGAGAGCCAAGGAAATTTTTAATGCACAGCACCACATCCTAACTTCATCCCTCCTGAAGTGCGTATGCACAGGCTTTTTTCCTGTTTGGAAAGAAAGCAGCAAAAGACGAATGAGGCTTTTGCCCTCTTCACTAACTGCAGCCTTCCCCAAAATGTGGAGGAACTGGATATGTTTCAAGGGCTGTTGCACTGCCAGCAGAGAGAGCAGTGTCATCACGGAGGCAAAGCCTTGGGTTACCTCAATATGATAACCAAAATGCTGAGGCACATCTTACACTTAGGAAGAGATTGAGACAATAACCAAAGAGATGTCAACAAGAAAAACAGAAGTGAAAAGGAATCCTCAGAGCCAGCATTTATGGTCCTTGTAGTAACCAAAATAAAAAAATTGTAATACTTTGTGTTTATGGATTTTTGTTTTTTATTCCACTTTCAATTGGCACATGATGTACCTCCCCCTGTTTCCCAGGGGGTCATGCTGATATGGAGAGAAAATTTACTTGTCCCATTGAAATTACTGTCCAGATTTCAAGCATATTGCAGGGAGGAATGATAATCTTATGTTAGCAGTATAGTAGCTCAGATAGCCTGTCTTTAAATTCCAAATTTTGATATGTGTGAATGCTAGAAGGAGCTTAATTTATATCTGCCTCACCAAACTAATTTGGCCATCAGAAAGTATTTTTGTCACAATCATAATACATAGGATACAAGATTTTGTTTCTAGGAGCTTTCCTCCTATCACAGCATAATTTTGCTGTCAGGCTCTCCTATCAAATACAGAATCAAGATGCTGCCACACCACAACACAAATCTGGCTCTGTGAGCCAGAGACAAAGCTCACAATGTCAGTGGAAGGACTCTGCCTGTACCACTGTAACTTCTCTCCTTATGACCCAGAAATCAGCCCTCAGACAAATATTCTCCCAGTGCTCTGCTGCCTGGCAATCAGGATATGCTTGATCTCACACCTAAGGGCAATGGCTGGAGATAATTTGCAGCTCTTCATCCTATCCTTGCAGGTGCTCAAGAGGATGAGGTCGAAGTGTTAGGATGACAAGCCAGAGAAGAATAGCTATGGCTTGAGCAAAGCAACAGTAGTGACAAGATAAATACCCAAATGTGCAAATTTGCATTCTCTGACAGATGCACCATTATTTGGACCATCATCTATAGAAACTGATACACCTTGCCTTAAGAGCCCTATCTGGCAGGAAGTGTTCTGGATTCTGATGTACATGTACAGAGTTTTCATGCCACTAAAAGTTTTAGGAAATTCAGTGAAGTCTATGGAGAATTTAGCCTTAAAATAAACTTACAAAGTCACTAAGGTGATTAATAGCTAATTTGGCACCTAATTCCCCCACCACTTTCTATTAGCTGCATATGGAAATGAGACTCTCTGAAGTGCTTCTGTGTGTGAGTTTTGGTGTAGGAGAAAACAGGAGTGAAGATTGTTCCTCACTAATGAGCTACCAGGGAAGGTGACTTTTGGAAGACTCTGTCTGCTCTCCTGCACTCTGACATGTTTATCCTATGTAGGTTCACAGACCTAAAGCATTGCTATTTATGTCTTCAATCTTCCTGCAGAACTAAATCCCAAACGCAAGTGCGGGAGGAGCCTGGCAATCTTCGTTTAGCCAAGCTCAAGAAGCTTGGTGGAATATGGAGCTTGGATAATCCAACGCTGCAGAACCAAGATGCATCTTTGCCCCGCAAGATAATGAGGAGCTGAAATTTCCTCCATCCAGAGATGATGCTGGGCCCAGGCTTTTTTCCATTCTTCCCACTCTCCACAGGCAACATATAATAAGAAAGTCGAAATGTTTACTTTCAGTACAGTGGAGTGATAATTTTCTACTACACAGACTTCACTTCAACAGGATGAAACAATCCCCCCTTCCAGCTAATGCATAATTATCTCCAGCAACTTGCTCAGTATCCTTACTAACCTATCACAATCTCAACAAGCTAGGCTCTGTCCAAAGGCTGTCCTAAAAATAAGAGGGTCTGAACATGCTTTTAGAAAACGGATCTGTGTGTCAATCAACCTGCCAGAGGTCTCTTTTTTCCACTAATTAAGTCTTTCTATCCCTTGGACACTGTTTCAATTTTATCTAGGTGTGACCTGTTATTATCCTCACGTTACCAAAACAGCAACGCAAAATTGTATTTCATGCTCTTTGCACTTAATTTCTTTCAGTTGCAGCTGCTTTTCCTTGCTGTTTTTTTTTTTCCTGCTTGGCTACAGCACTGGTTAAGAAAGAAAGAAAAAAAAAAAAAAAGGCAATGTTTTGTTTTCTAAAACTTCTAACTATGTGTTCCAGACCAACTGGTTGCTGTAATTCTGCTTGGGCTTTTGAGGTTTTTCTGTTCAAGAAAACAAAGCAAAAATTCTCAGAAAGGCACACATACAGATGGAAAAAAAAAATTCAGGAATTAATCAGCCATTGGAACACAAGAAAAACAACTCCTAACAGAATAGGGCATCCTGCCCAAAATAGGTCTTCATCAAATCTGTATGTTCTCAAAAAAGATCAGGCTCTACCGACTTGTGGCCACAAACATGTCCATTAACAACTAAACACTGCTTTTTACTTTTTATAAGCAAAACAGCTCTCCCTCATTCCAAGTAATGAAATTTCTTCACCCTGTAATCTAATGGATACATTTTTATCACTACATTTTTATATTTAGATTGATGAAACTGAGCTGTAGAGAAAACAGTTGTTCTTCACAAAATGTGTATAATGTGTATATTTACTTATCTGTGTAGATTTGTTTCTTTCAAACTGTGAGTAGTTTGGTGTGTGGTGAGGTTTTTTTGTTTGTTTGTTTGGGGTTTTTTTTGTTTGTTTTTTTTTCCTGTTGAAATTTCTGGAGTATGGGAAATTGTCTGCAGTTGCACAGGATTTGGGGGCTATATACTAATGTCAACATAGGGCACAAGGAAAGAAAGGCATCAGTGAGTAATTCCGTGCAGTCAAATTAAAGTGAGTCTCCTTCATTAGGATCTATAGAAATTTGTTGTCAAAAAGCCAACCACAGCATCTTTCTTCTGGAGAAACATTTTCTTTGCCAAAAGTTCCTTTGGCAAAAGGAAAATTACAAAAAGGAAAAACGCGTCACTGGAGTTCAAATCAATCTGTATTCATTGTTCGGTATGGCCTGTCTAAAAGTTACAGACATTTTTCAGAAACATTTTGGTTTGGCTTGCAGGGTCCATTTCACTTGCACTGAACCTCAGAAAAATTATCCACTGTATGTTGTGACTTCTTGGCTTTCTTCTTTGTCCTCTGATCTCCTGAGAAGAAATTGTGACTCTTAGATTCTTGCAGGCTTTGACACCATCTTCTAATCCCTCTGCATTAGAAGATGTCAAAAACCAGATCACCTCTAACTGCCCCAGTTCTTGTGTTGCTTTCCATGCACTTTTTTGTGAGGTCAGCAGCTCCACAGCACTTTGAAGGAAGAAGTTTCAATGCTGCCCACTTTGACCCTATATTGAGATTCCCCTCACTGTCAAATCTATATGTTAAGAAGAAAAGAAACCCCAACATGAGAGGCATTGCATACAAAAGCACTTACATAAGCTTGAAAATTGTGACATTTCTAAATGATATTTTTGTTCATGTCCACTTGCCCCTTGTTACTTGAGCCTTTTGGGTCACACATTTCAAGTGTTTCTCTGTGCACATCAGATCAAACTCTTTTTTAACAACAATGTGGAACTTGAAATTCTGATGCAACTGAAATCTCGGCATCAGAGATCTGTGTTAAGAGACCTGCAGACAAAGAGACCTGCAGCCCTGAGGCTGCTGACAAGTCTGCCTACAGTCCCCAGTCCAGAGCCTTGGAGTGTTTCCCTTGGATTTGAGTGGGAGGCTGAGCCACCTGTTTCAATGAAAATCTGCAGGGTGGTTCAGACGACAGACACTCCTCCACTACCAATTATTCAGCAGCCCAACACTTGGAACCTTTGCTGGGCTTTGGAGAGACCCAGCTCCCACTCCTATGAGAGCAGAGTGGAAGCTTGCATCTGGCTCTGTCCCAGTGTCTGGGAGTGCTGGGAGCCCTGGGTGCTGGGTGATTTGCCTGCTCTTGTCATTGCAAAATGAAGAAGCCTTCCCTGAGAAAAATTGCAGCAAAAGAGCAATATTCCCAGAAACGTGCCTCACCAACAAAACTCAAAGGTATTGCTCAGGCTGCCACTTTGTGATGAAAGGCAATTTTCTGATGAAAAGTGACTTTCTGGTGAAAGCATCCAGATAATTTTCACAGCAGGGATGAGTGCACGACTCCTGCTATGTGACCTACCTTAGAAGGGCAGCATCCCACCCTGCCCTGGGGCACAGGCAGCTGCGCTCGCTCTGACCACCCACAGACGCGGTGATTGTAACTCAGTGCTTCTGTCATTAACGCTGGGGTCAGGCTGAACTTGCAGTCAGCCTGCTCCGAATATTTCCTTGTGCTCCTGAACAAAGATGATTCAGATAACTGCACAGCCTGTCCTCAAAACTGGCTGGCTATGAAGTCTGTTTTTAAAGTTTTTTAACAGTTTCTGTTTTTAAAGTCACCAAAGGGCCTTCAGAGAATCCTCTGCTTCTTGCTATCCACACTTTGATCCGTAACTCGAGCTTAGTTTGTGCTTCATCTTCAGCCCAGCTGCCAGCAAAGATAACCTGTGCCTTCCGAGGGGAGGGTTGTTGCTAACTTTGTGCAGCCCTGTTATGGACAGAAGATAGCTCTTGTACAACTTGTCTTTGTTGAGGAGAAAGGGCAAGGAGGTGGGCAGGAGCTACACCAGCTTACCCCTCTGGATTTTCCTTGATCCTGAGACAGCACAGCCCAAACTGCCACTTCTCAAAAACCCTCAGCCTGCCATTTTTATCCTGCCAGTGAAGCTGCAAATAAACATGGAACGCCAACAGGAACAAGGGAGATGCCAAAAGACTATGGCAGTTGCTAGAAGGTGCGCTAAAATACTCAGCCAGAGTCTAATCAGCTTGTGGAATTGCATGCTGTGCTGTTCACTGGCAGTCATACAGCCAGGGTTACTGAGATCCCTGCATGTGCCTTTCATTTGTCTCAAATTGCTCCTCTGACCCGTAACTGTGAAGCCAGATGGCTGTGTTCATGGAAATCTGGGAAAAGGGTCTGGGAGTCAATGAAAGAGAAGAGAAGACCGTGTGAGGACTTTACCAACGACTACCCTTGCAGACTTAAAGAGACAGGAGACAGGGATGGCACTCCTGATCCAGGAGGCTGCAGAGGGAACCAGCTGTGTTTCCTTGAGTTACTCTGCCCAATCCACAAGCAGCTGCTGCTTTAGGCCATCTCAGCCCCAAACTGTACAACCAAAATTAGACACTGTAAGTAGGCCTCGGGTTCCTAAGCCATATAAATACTGAGCCTTGAGACCTGTTTAACTGACACTTTTTTTCCCTGGAAATGCTACAGATGCCTTAACAGCTGACTGCATGGATTTGGCGTATACATCTGAATTGTGGGGAAAGACACAGACACAAGGGGTTCAATCACCTACCTATCAGGAAAGACTTACTGTGATCCTAGGGCTTTCTTCCATTTCCCTGCCTCCTTCATGTGCTGTCCCTGACACATGCCGATATAATCTTTGGTCCACTATCCTGCCTCTTTTTGCCCCAGTACAGCTGGTTGTTGAGAAGAATGGAAAGCAGGTAAGTAGTCCTACAGATGCACAAAATGCCCTCTCATTAATACCTTCTTCTGAACTAGCTCTCCTCATGCCTGTGCCCTTTTTTAGCACACACTTCTCCAAAAGCAACAGTACTTGCTGGAGGGAAAAAAATGCTATCTGGCTCTACTTTATAGAGAGCAACCAAAACCTAAAATTGTCAAGACGCAGGAAACACGGAAAGAATAAAACAGACCGTGAAATATCTATGAAACAGAACTTGCCTGATTTTCAGATGCCTATCAGGAATAAGCACAGCACCTCAGAGAAGGCTGGGGGAAGTGTCAAGACATCCAGTGTCTTAAAGCTCCTTAGATCTGCGATGGTGGCGGGGAGCAGCTTAAGGAAACAGTATGAGTTCCAGCAGCCAGCTGTTCCTATCTCCCACTCTGATCACCCCACATACCAGGAGTGAGGGGCTATACTATGACATAAGGAGGAGTGATATACTCTGGGTGACATTTTCTGCAGATGTGGTCCAGGAGTGGCTGGGAAGGGCAACACCAGCAGCTGAGTAACTGCAACCAGCAGGGGAGGTAGGAAGGCAAAGGAAAGGGACCTTACGTGCTCAGTCTGTGCTGGCTGTGTGCAAAGAGAGCCCATCGCTAATTGACAGGACAGTGCTGGCCAGAGAAGAAACAGCTACACCAGATTTCAGAACCTGGACTCTAGAAGACACACGAGGTTCCAAAAAAGACCCCCTGAAAGAACAGGGAAGACCAGAGACCTTTAGGATGAAGCGTCTCAGTTTTGAGGGTTGGTGGTGTGATGTAGTTCCTATGAGGAACTACACCTCAGAGGACCCCTCCAAGTCCTACCTGCCCATAAGGTTTGGCTGGCAAAGGAAATGATCTCTTGGTGTTGCTGGAGCTGGCCCCTGGGGTCTGGGGTCCCCACCTGGCTGGTCCACAGCTTTTGTCTGTGCATGAGTGTAAGACATAAGCAGGCTGTTACTAATATTTAGAGAATTATATGTACAAGAACAGATTTACTGCCATTTACTTGAACAAATACTCTAAATCAAAACACTACTTTTGTACCTGGGGTCTGCTTTGGCTATTTTACAATCATTCTGTGCCATTGGGAAACTGTCTGAAGATGAATAGCTACACAGGCAGCCACAGGTCCAGGAAAACAAAGTATTGTATTTGAAACTCATCAACTCCTATGGCAGTCGATGCAAGATTTCACGCACCACAGCCCATACGGCGTGCTTGTCTTTTCCCTGCAGCTGATCCTTCTGTGGGAAACACCTCTGGGTGACACAGGGGTCCAGGTGTGCCCATGATTCCTGCACAGCCCGCTGTGCTTGGACCAGGCACAACCTGCCCAGTCTGGCCTCAGGGGGCAGGTCAGCACAGAGGATTTGTTTATCAGTCACTGCCACTGACAGAGGCAGGAAGGCAGGAAAAAGAAAGATGATTTCACCAAGCCACGGTGTCCTCCAAACAACAGTTTCAATTTAGAAACACCAGTGTTCTTAGTATTTCTGACTAAAATTACCTTGGAATTTTCTATTTCCAGATTTCCAGTTTTCCAGAATGTTTTTCTTGGGTTTGGCCCACTTTTTCACTGACACTGAAAGTAAAAATCCCAAAGAGAATAATGAAGCACCAGGAGTGTCTTTGCTGACAAGTGTCCCCTTCTTCCCCTGGTTTTACATGAATAGATATCTTCCTCCTCAGCCCCCTCTCTTTTCTGGCTCTGATCAAGGCATCGGAGTCTTGGAAGTTTACAATGCTTTTTAAAAAAATTCCAGTATCTGTAAATCTAAGCAAATGCTTGATCTTGAGTTTTCATGTGAAGAAGCCCGGTTACATTGCAACTTTGCAAATCTGATTTCTGAAGAATTGTATTTTCTACCCTAGTGCTCTGAAAACAAGACAAACTCAGCTGTGACGTGGAAAAGCTTGAGCAATGGCACTTGGCACTTGCAGCACACCTGGTCCTTGCAGACAGGGCAGGATTGCAGAAATAAAGATGAGGGCTATCTTCCTTAAACCAAACCAGCATAAAGCTGAAGAATCAGAGCAGGGCTGAGTTCTTGCCAAGGGCACTTGGGTGCAGTTTGAACAGTTTCCCCAGGGAATGGGAACGCCTGCCCACCCCTCCAAAAGAACCAGTCCAAGAGAGATAGGGCTGTGTAACAAAGCAGTGGCATTCCCAACGCTTTCACACCTACCTGGGAAAAGATGACATGGTACACCTGGCTGTGCTCACAGACATCCACAGATATACACTGCCTAGAACTGTGGTCTTCCTAAACCCAGCATCCTCCTTCCATCTTCTCTTCCTCAAACCTGTCTTGCACTAAAAAAGAATCTCAGTCTTCTTGTCCCCCTCTCGCTCTCTCTCACTTAGTAATTATATTAAAAGATCAACTGATTCTTTATAGCATTTTAAAGTGTATTATTCCTCATATTTACCCCAGTTTCTCCCTTCTTTTAATCATTTTTGAAGCCCTTCTCCCCCTGCCTCCCACTCACTGCTAGTTCTGTTTTATTGACCCATATTAATTTTACTGGTTCCTGCAACCCTGTAACCTGGTATAAGATCTGGTGGTGTCTGTTTTTTTCCTTGGAGGAAAGGAGGACAGAGTCAAGCTTACTGTTTTCCTTTGACTTTTTTTTCCAAACCTGTATCTCTTCCCCCTCAGTCTCCCTTTATCCTCTTATCTGAGAGCAGGGGAAGGATTTGTGTGTGTTGCCTGTGGGAAGATTCGCCTTCCTGCTGGTAGCAGCTCAGGCACAGCTGGCAGTGAGCTCCCGCAGTGCTCCTGCACTGAAATGCTCTAAGTTGTGATGATTTTTATGAGGTGGATGTGACCACAGCGAAACGACACACACTTTCACATTCTCTCTTTCTGCTCAAGGCAACAGTAAAAACAGTGCTTTCTGTGACAGCAGTGCAGCATACAAGAGCTTACCTTAAAACACCCAACATTTCTACTGTGTATGAAGGCAACGAGCTGCAGACTGGGAGAAAATCTCTGCAGCATTTGCTCACAGTCACTGCAGGGTCTTTTTGGGAAGAGTGCTGCAATTTCTCTTGCCATCATCTCTACCCACTGTACCAGGTGCCAAGTTCCCAGCATAGCTCAGGATGAACTGGATGGCTGGGACCTTCACACTATTCTCTGTATTTCCTGTTTGAACCCAGGCTCAGGAAATGAGATGGGGCAGAGGGAAAGGGATTGTGTGTGTGTAAGACTTATGGAAGGGTGAGGGTAGAGTGAGTGAATGGCCAGAGGGGTGGGCTGGCACATGTCCTAGCAAACAGCCTGGTCAGGCTGTGGCTAAGCCCCACCAGTAGCATGTCCCAGCCCCTGCGGCACCCCCTATAAGCACAGTCAGTGCTGGACAAGACACCTGGGTTAGGATGCTGCCTGCCTTCATGGGACCAGATTCATGCCACCTCAGTATTCAGAGAGCATCCGGGCTTTTGAGCTTTTTCTGGCTGCCCTTGCCTTTAATCACAATTATGAACTGTCACTGCTCATTTCATCTTACTGATGCCTTCAGGTCTAAATATTCACAAGGGCCAAGGAAGCCCCAGACAGAGAGAAGATTTACAGCATCCTTGCTGGCACCCCCTGCACCAGCGAGTCAGGGACAGGATGGCAATGGCTCACTGCCCTGGAAGGGCTGAAGAGGCTCTTGAGCTGATCTCCTGTGGAGCAGAGGATCTTGCCAAGTGGCTCATGAATCATATGCATGATTTCAGCTGAGCTGAGTTGTAATGTTTAGAAGGACTGACAGAATGTATTTAAAACTCTGTGAGATGCATGCAGGCGTGTCTAGAAAAATGGTTTCCACTGTTAATTACCCACACTGTAACACACTTTAATTCAGAGCATGGGTTTGTCCAGCTGCAGCTTTCAATTATTTCAGTTCACTGTTGCCCACACATGTTCTCTTATTATGATTCCCACTGCATTAAAAGCACTCCTAGTGTCTCACTATAAAGCAGAACTTTCAGATTTTAAACCATTTAAAAAACTTTTTTTTCAAGTTGCCTGCCAAATGGATATCAATCTGCACACAGTATCTCAAGCGTCACTTGATGTCTTATGTTGGTTTTCTGCTATTATGAGATCTAAGAGAATTTTTTTAAACAATAAGGAAGCTGATTTTTGAAAAAAAAAAGCCTTTTTATTAAGGAAGAATGTTGTGTGGCACTAATTCAAATCTCTTACAGAACTACCTACATCAGAAGTTACTTTCTTCTGAAAACTTTATACCCTGAAAAAATTATATTAAATTTGATTACTGAGTGGTGCTCTACACAGACTAGATCAGAATGTGATTGACTGTACTCAGTACCATGTTTTTGATGTTTTTACTTGGAACTAATATCATGCTTACCATTAGAAAACCCAACAGCTTCATAGTCTTCTCCTGTTCCTTTCTCAAGCCTTTGTTTAAAAACTTTTGCAAAAAAATCTTGTAACTTTTTTTTTTAATCTGTATACCACTCAGTTTGTCTTGAATATAAATGTCTCCATGGGCCCTGCAAAAATCCCCGATTTCAAAAACTTTTATATTTCATTTCCACTGCCACACTCTTGGCAATGAAAATGTAAGCATTTATAATGTTGTATGATTTAATGCAATTCTTCTAAGTGCCGTACACATGAATCAGCTCATTACCTCAGCCTAGCTATATGAGATATAGCCAAATGTAAATCTGCCTCCTTTCTTTCATTCCAAGCCTCCAGAATTGATAGCAACGTATCCTGGAGCTCTGAAATGAAATTTCCAGATTATATTTTCATTTCAAATAAATGAAAGAGTTCTCTCTTTCAGAACACTGGGTCAGTACTCAGTAAGCCCACAGCGCCCAAGCTCTCCTGCAAAAGGCAGTGGAGCAATCTATGGAATACAGGAGCTGTGCTGTACCCCAAGGATATTAGGCTGTGATAAGTAGCTGTAGTAATTTTACAAACATGTCTGAAGGCCAAGCGACTATTATCGTGAGATTGCTTCAGAGACTCTCTGTATGATTTACTGGAAGTTTGGAGAATAAACCCACTGGTAGGGATACTTACAGTAGTGGAACCAGAGAGATATTAAAAGAAATTAAACATGGAGCATATTTTGCTGGGTGAGGCACACTGCACCAAATGTAAACCAGTTTACAATGTGACAAAGTAACCAATGCTTTTATGAAAGTTTTAGCTGTTTAATGATTTATCACTAATGTTACATTGCAGCATATTTATATAATATTTAAAAGGAGACCTAAGCTTGCTATTTATTCATGAGAAGATATCCTGCAGACTGAAAGAGTTTATTGGGACAGAATAAAGTTATTAACAAGTCAAAAGTAATTTTGTCTTAGTCAGCTCTTGCCTTGTTCCCAAGCAGTGCAGAGAAACACTCTCCATTTTTTTACTTCTAAGCCTAAAACACTGCAGAGAATCTCAGGTGGCTCCCAAACTCTATATTGTAACCTACTGTCCTCAAAATCTTCCTGGGTAGCTCCTTGACCCATAAGAATTTCTCTCTTTACTTGGGAAAAGCAACCCAACAGCAGGCGCTGCAGTGAGCCCCACGGCTGGGAAAAGCCAGGCATGGAGAGCTCAGGTGGTGACTTTGCTGAGAGGAGAATCTTGAGCAGAAGATCTGCAGGCTCACTAAGGGACTCTGCAAACCTGTCACACAGTGCTGCGTCCCCACCCCCAATTATAAGGGCAATTCTTGGAGAAAGAAAACACAACATTCCTCCTAACCCTCCTGATACCACAGAGGATGATTTTCTTACTGGGACCATGGTTCCTATTTTTGCTCTTGAAGCAGCTGCCATGACAGAACAACTAAGTACGCCTGCTGCAGATGAGAGAGCTTCAATAAAGCAGGAAGGCTGGATTTTTGTTTGTTTTTTTGTGATTTGTTTTGTTTGTTTGTTTTTTTCCAGGGGTGGGACAACTGCAGAAAGCAATTTCTTTTTTTCCCAAGAAGAGCAAGCAAGCCAAGGAGAAGAAATGGTGAGAACTCTCCAAATGTAGTCATGCTAAATGCAGCCTGTTGTTATACAGCACTCTGTCCACACAACCAATAGCAAAACCAACCAATCATTCCTTCAAACGTTTTCTATTCATGAGCAGCTTCAGGCAGTCTTGCAAAGGGGAAGGACTATCTCGTAAAAGAGCTGACAAAGCTAGCACATGGTGTGCTATTTGACCAGGGGTTTTGCAGGCAGCAGGGTCCTGGGCAGTGGCTGGCAGAGCTGGTGCAGGGGGCAGTGAGCTGTGCAGCAGTGATGCTGGGGACTCCCAGTACCCAATGTGTCTCCTCAGTGTGTGAGTACAGCAATCCTTAACTCAGCAAAATACATTGATACCGGGATATGCTCCATATAACACATGGATTTGGGCAGCCAGGAAAGGAGGGATTTAGATTCAGATCCACAAAGCAAAACCAAATAAATATATTCTTTTACATTAGGGACTGTATCATTCAGATGGCTCACAGACAGTTCCCAGGAAAATGATCAAAGAACATGATCATCACTTCTTGCTATTTGCAAAGAACATTTTGCCATTGGTCTCACACTTATAAATGCCATGGGAGTCAGATAAAAGATGCATGCCACTCAGAAAGCCCCACACAACTTGACGTTTAAGGTTTAGGTGGAGCAGTGCAAGAGGTTCTCAGCTCTGTGATTTTAACACTGCATGTGACACACAGAAGCAACATCAGTTACCAAAACCAAACCTCATCACTTCCCACTGCTTTAAGACAAACCTGAGCTGTCTGAAAGACAACTTGCCTAGCAAATGTCTCTGATCATCAGAAAGGAGTTGGGAGACCACACTACCAATACTCAGACTTGAGAACTTTGCAGTTACTCCTCAGTTTGGATTCAGCATAGACTAAGTTGGTCTCGGAAAAAGAATTCCCTTGCTTAGAAACATTATCTTGCAGGTGAGGCATGAGGGAAGGTGCCCATGTACCTGAACAGCAGGTAGGTGCAGCTTTTATTTCTGTTATTATGATGGCCATAGACATTGTGTTTAAGACATTCTGTTCCAAAGCATTCACAATCTAAAGGCAGGACTACACAGAACAGGTGATGGAACTACATGAGGCCAATTGAGAACTTCAACAAGAAAGCAAACATTTGCTTATTGCTGATAACTGAAACTGTGAGTAAAGGGTGCTCTCAAAGCTTGCAATTTGGAGTGTGTGTTACCATTTTGATTTAAGTACTATCTGTGAAGAAAACCTACTTTGGCTTATGAAAGGAAAAAAATAAGAAACACCTTGCTTTTAGTTAAAATAGACTTCTGCAGTGCTCTGAGTCCTATATCCCTTAAGCAAGGACATGTGAATGTTAAACTCAATATGAATCTCATATGCCTACAGGATCATCCTTGTGCACAACATAGAAAAGGCAGGTGACCATTGCTACTGAGTCATTTGGTCTTTCCCTGACCTCCATCCAGCTGTGGCCTAAGGGGTCTGGAGCAGACACAAAATGCAAAATAGCAATATAGAGTACAAGTACAGTAAATCAGTTCAGATGCCAAAACTGGTGATACTGTTACAGCTTATGATTTTTGCATTTCAACAGCAGAGCTGAGAGTGGTATTCTCAGATGATCCCCAGGGAAATTAGTTAGTCCAATCCCCCAAGATTCTTTTTATAAAAAGTCACCCTTAGTGCCTATACACTATAAATAGTTATCTGTAACACCAGCAGGGAGATTTTTTTTAAAATACATGGTTTTTGTTGACTATGCTGTATTTTCTAGAACAGTTTATTCCACAATGAAAGTAAAAACACAAGCTGAAATTTTATTAATACTTTCATTCATGAAAACAAACCATCTATGCATCACATGCGGCTCTAAGTTAAAATTAAGGTCTCAGTATCACATGCAGAACAGCAACTAAACAGACGGAAAAGAGAAAGAGTCATAAAAATGAGCTCTCCAGTAATTCCAGTCTCAAGCAGAGTGCCATCTTAGCACCACTGGACTTTGCCCAGCATGTCTGTATCTCTCTTGCACTGAGAAGCCCAGCACTGGACTGCTCCAGGTGTGGCCTCCCAGTGCTGAGCTGAGGGGAAGCATCTCCTCCCTTGATGTGCTAGCAGCACTTTGCCTGATGCAGCCCAGGATATTGATACCTTTCTTTGCAGCCTGGACACAGTGCTGGCTTACAGTCAACTTGATGTCCACCAGGATACCCAGGTCCTTTTCTACCAATCTCCTTTCCATCTGGCTGGGCCCTAACACGTACTGCTGTACGTGGCACTGTTCCTCACCAGGAATGCAGGACTCTGCATTTCTCCTTGCTGAGGTCCACAGGCTTCCGGAACCCGTTTCTCCAGCCTGTCAGGGCGGTTCAGGGTGGCAGCACAACTGTCTGGCCTATCAGTCACTTGTCCAAAGTTTGTGTCATCAGCAAACTCGCTGCAGGTACACTCTGCTTCATCCTCCAGGACACTAATAAATAAGTTTAACAGGACTGGACCCAGTATGGAGCCCTGGGGGACGCTGTTAGTTACTGGCCTCCAGCTACACTCTGTGTCACGGACCACCATGCCCAGGGCATAGCCCTTCAGACAGTTTTCAGTCAACCTCACTGTCTGCTCATCCAGACTCTTACAGAACAGTTTGTCTGTGGAAAGCTATTGAGAATCATTATACAAGACTCTCTTAACCTTGTCTGAGATTACTTTTGTGTGTACCTTTGTGAAATGAACCTTTAGTCACAAGATGGTTTAAAATGCACATTCACAATTTACCTATTCCCCATCCTCAACATTATGGAAGTTGAAGCACAGTGTGTAAATTGAGCTTAGAAGGTTAAATAATTTTGGCTTCTTTATGAGCTATTATTAACTTTATTATTTATAAGTCTCTTTGTTGTAATGTTCTTCAGCTGAAGGTTATTGAACTGTAACATCCTATCACAGCATCTTTAATAAGGCTAGCTTTTCCCAACACATTACGAAGCATGGTGAAGAACAAACTCTCTGATCTGCTTCTCCTGTTTTGCACTGTGCTGCTACAAATGACTGAGCTCAGGGGGCTCAGGCCTATAAATGCTTTTTTGAATCAGGACAGAATGTTTGATATTATTCTCTATGTTCCACATTTTCTTCTGTGACGACAAAGGCTGCTGTCTAACAAAAAAGAGAAGATTCATCTTCAGACAGAAATGGTTGACATTTCTGTTTTCACCAAGAAAAAAATGAAGAGTTTAGTATGATGACCATCTGGTGCTCAGCTGAATCTCTCTGAATGTCTTTTGGTTGTTTAGCTCTTACTGTGTGTTTAAAGCTTTTGCTGTAATGTATCCCTGACTGGTTTAGGACTTTTCTGATGTATTAGCTGCTTTCTTTGAGTCACTCGATGCCTGCCATTTGTTTAGAGAGGTGAGAAGTCCACTTAAAGGTATCATATGCCTAAAATGCCTTGAGGATACTCTGTGCCTCTGGCTATTTTTATGTCTTGGAGATGACTTTTGTGGTGGTCTTGAAAGAGTGTGGTGCCTGAGGGCTCCTGCTATGATTTTGTCTCAGCAGATTTTGCCTTTTGAGGAGACTTTTCACCATTAAATCTAAATCTTGCATTGAAATCTCCCATTCTGAAAATTCTGGAATAAAAAGTTTATCAGTGTCTTGTTACTTTACATGGAAGAATCTGACTGCCTTCACATGTTTGCTTTCTTCACATACTTGAAGTGTCCCTCTACTGAAATTTCCAGGAGCTATGATACACATTACTGGATTGGTGGTTTTTATTTAATTTAATTGGTAAATAAAAGCTAAATGAGAAAAAGACTGACTAAATATATATCCTACTTTGGTAGGTGAAAAGTAGTTCAGGATCTGATTCTGTTGACTCTACTGACAATTGTGCAGCATCTGAAATACACAATACTACTTCCAAAAAAGAGTAACACTCAAGGTGAATCAAGGTGACCTTTAGTAAGTACAAGTATCAACAGTATAGGGGAGCATGAGCCTTCCCACTCTTGTTAAACCACCAGGGATTACCTCTGTCATTCAGGCAGAGGAGCAGCTAATAAAGTTAACAAAATGTATGATTGAGTCTCCTGCTCTATTTTAAAAGAGATAGACAGGTACCTAAAATAATTTCCTCACCCACCTGGTAATTACTTGTAACTTTTAAGGTCCCAAACTTACATCTTGTGTGAGATCGTTTACACCTCTGCAGGACACCACTGGGTGTAACAGCTGGTCCATTCAGACGGAATTAAAGGATCAGGGTATGGAAAATTGCTCCCCAGCACGGATTTTTTCATGATTGGCTTCTCTGTTGTTCCCTGAAGCAGTAACAGGACAGATAGATGGCACATAGAGCTTTTGTTTTCTGTAGTAATGCCAGCTCAAGGAAAAGGCCACTCTTTGCTAGCCAGAGCACCTATGACAGCCCCGACATGGAACCACACCAACAGCAATGCCAGCCAGAAAGCCTGGAAAATGTGCACACTGAGTATGGCGTGTCTTTGAAATAGTATTTACTATTTATTTCTTCCTTAGTCAGGAGGGTTGCACATCCTTTTTCTGCTTGTTAAGAGACTGCAAAGCCAGACCAAAGAGCTATCCCTGGGCACAAATTTTAATCTAGATACTGGGGATACAGCTCAGGAGGATTACCATGAATTTGTATTCACATAAGCTCTCTTGTCTCCACACCTGTTACTTGTAGAGCTGCCTTGGCTCACTCAGCCACAGAGGGAGTACACGCAGAGTCTGCAGCCACGGTCCCAGACCCTACAGGTGATTCCAAGTGGGCAGATGCCTGCTCCTTGCCTTGCCAGAAGTGATCCTTCACCAGTCCCCTGTGCAAGAGAGCCACTTTTGTCTCAAACAAAATAACCATTTCCAGTCTTCCCACAGACCTTCCCTGTGCAAAGCGCAGAACAAAGATTATTTGCAGGAGCTCTGTGCTTTTGAGAATTTAAGGGCACAGAGGAATGTTAGATAATTTATTCTGATCTTCTCTGTATTGCAAGAATTTCACCTTTGTAACTTGATCTGCAATTGATGTTTTTGTTTTGATTGAAGGAGAGTCTGTTTAGCTGAGGGCTAAACAAAAGGGCGCCGAGCTTTTAATTGAAAATGTCTAGAAGCACAAAATCCACTGATTTTCTTCCTAGTCTGTCCCAGTAATGAATCACTTTGGTATTACTGGCATATAGCAATCCCAGCAAATATTGGCATAAAGTTTCCTATATAAATTTATAACAATTCAGCTTTTATCCAAGCATCATTCCTCTGCTTAATTTAAAGGTCTTTTACATGATACAGTTCTTCTGCCTCATAAAAAGCCACTTATGTGCCTGATCCACTCAGCTTCCTTCCAATAATTTAAATGAACTGAAATATTCAAGTTTCTTATTGTATGGCATTTTCTCCAGGTGTCTAAGATTTACAGGTTTTTATCCCTCTCCCAATTTTTCAAAACACCATTAAAAATACGAATGTGAGAACTGACTGCACTATTCTAGTGTCAGTCTCACCAATACTGCATACAGGCACAAAAAAATCTTCCAGCTTCTTATTAATACTCCCCAGCTTAGATATTCAAGGATGGCATTAACCCTTCTGATTTTATGCTGCAATAGGAATTTATGGTTGCTTGTACCCTATAAATTATTTAGAGCCTCATTTTGGGAACCAGAGTCCCTGCTTTTACACAAGCAAGCCTGCATTCATCTTTATTGCAAAATTTTGCATTTGACTATGAAAATGTGCTCTTTCTAATGGTTCCAGCTTACCAAGAAATCCAGGCTTTTTTCATATGCTTGCTCTATCCTCATTGTTATGCTGCTCCACCCAAAAAATATTATTAGCCTATTATTATGAGTCCCTATTTATGTTCAGACCATTTGTAAAAACATAAGGTTCCTAAACTCTCATAATTCTTAAAGCAGTTGTTCAGCTCTCAAACCTGGGAACAATTAAACAGTAAATACATCTCTGTTTTCAATAGTAAAATATCCTTTGTGCCTAGAATTCAGGATACTGGAGCTCTGATGGTTAATTACAGTAAAAGGCGTATGTTTTGGAAATGATATCTTAAAAACATTATAAGGACAATATAGTGTTAACTAATACCCAGTACTACCATCCTCAAGTTTTAAATCAGAAAAAGCCCTTAAAATAAAGATCTGATAATAAATCATGTATCAGTCAATATGCCAAATGTTTTCTCTTTTTTTCCTGGCTGCTCCTGAATGAGTCTGATTCCAAATCAAACTACTCAGCTGAGATGCAACCTGAGCAGACCTCACAAGCAAAGGGTGGGTTTAACTGTACACAGGGTGCTCAGTCAGATGCAGGGGTCTCTCTGGAGCAGCTGGATCAATTTTCCATCAGCATGGATTTTACTTTCAACGTGACATTACAGTAAATGCCTCTGTCTGGGGATGATCACCTTCTTTTCTGCTCGTGGCAGTGGGGCACAAGCCATCCAGCACCTGGGTGACAGCACTTGGGAAGAGCTGCTTCCAGGGGACCTCAGCCTTCAGCTCAGAGGCAGCACTTCATGGGGTGAAGTACTGCCTTAGTAGCTGAAGTTCACAACCACATTTAATGACCACGGGGGCTGGGAAATAAGCCCAAACATTTAGTGTCAAGCTTGGAGTTGGGTAAAACTAGAGAGTGCATCAATTCTTCTAAACGTCCCCACCTCCAACTCCTCAGATTGCATTTCAGCACATATGTGAAGAAAATGTGAATGTCCTCCACTACCATTTTTCAGATGAGCTCTCACTGGCCTATATACAATTAATCCTAGGAAACTGAGCTGCTTGCACAAAAAAAAGGGACTAAACCCTTAGGAAATTCAATGAACTAAAGAATAAACAAAATATCTGTAAGACTTGATTTTCAAGGGCATGAATCATCCTCAGCTTACACTTGAGAATACTAAGCAGGTCTGAAAATTAGGACAATTGCTCTGTTTCTGCTGTTAAGTTGCTGCCTCAGCTTCCCTGGCCTTTAGATCACCCTATGGCATCAAAATACTTTAAATGTGGTTTTTACACTGGCTCATTGAGAGTTCATTCAAATTGTTAAAGTACCTTTAGGGAAAATTGATCTGTTAGCTTTAAACCTAACCTCAAGACATTAAACCACAACAAAGGCTGGTTTTTATCCCCAGAGTAGCTAGTTTGTCATCTGGTTAGACATGTCAGAAAACAAATCTGGTGGGTAAGGCTATCTGCTGGTGTGAACTGACTAAGCTGGGCTGGCAGGGCAGAGTTTGGCCCAATCTTCCCCCAGTTTTAAGTGACATAACACTTTCTGTGCTCTACGCAGCCAGCCCTCCACATCTGAATATATACTGAACACAATACCTACATATCTGCTGGAGTGATTTTGCCTGTCACCCTTCCTGAGGAGACAACAATGCAAAACACACTCTACCCCAAAAAAAGCTGCACTTACCCGATCCTCTTCTTCTCTGACATCTGGCATGGTGCTGATGCAGAGGCTGACAGCAGTGATGGCAACAAAAGAGATCGAAATACAAGCAAAAATCTTTCCTGGGATCCCTGAGTGGGGGTTCTCCACCATATCCCTAAGCTTTTGCATGCACAAACTCAGTCGGCTGTTGTCCTGGAAGGCACATTGCGTAGCTTCATTAAATATCATCTCCCTTTCAAACAGCCTGGCCTCAGCTGCCTCTTCCTCTTTCTGTCGCAATCTCTTTTTACAGCACCACTCCAGGTGGTCCTCTTCTATCCCCCAGTACACCAGCTCCTCCTGGAATGAAAGAGCACACATCTCCCTGAGAAGCCTCAGCTTCCCAGCTGTCAGGAATGTCATGATCGTTCTGAAGGCACTAGGATTACGGTCAAAAAAAAATTCATTGCAGCTAACATCATAATCATCGCAGATATCCATGATCTCATCATAATTGTTGCAAGATTTTAGCTTCCCAAGCCTGGTCAAGGGGCAGTTCTCCAAGGTGGTCCAGGGAATTTTGTACTTAATACCACCTACATTGATAATCACAAACCTGGACCGGTCATCCAAGCGGGCTAAGCAGCACAGGTCTTCTCCAGGATGCAGAAGTTTGGCCTTTTTGTAGAAGAATCCTTTCTTGGTTTGCACTTCACACAGGTTTTCCAAGTTGTTGAAGGAGCGGGAGCTGAACTCAGGATCTGCATTCCCAGTGAGCAATGCCATTTCGTGGTACATCTGTTGAGTCCATAGGGAGGTTGAGGCTACTCAAACAAAAGCATCTGGAGCTTGACCAGCAAGTCTATCTGCAAAACAGAATTTTAAAATTACAAGAAAAGTAGGGCACTCTTAAATGCTAACAATCATTTATCATTTAATCATTTAACCCCTCCCTCCCAAGAAACTCTTCTCTATGGCATTCCTTTTTCCCCCATTATTTTAGGATTATCTTTGCTTGATAGTCTCTCGGGGAAAGAACTTACACTACAATCAGGTCAGAAGCCATGCTGTTACTTCTAGAGGGTTTAGTTAGTCATTGAATGGAAACAAAACCAGTGTATTGCCATTTTTAGAAATTTCTAGAGGTTCAAGCTATATCCTGGACATCAATGCATACTAGAAGAGAAATCTAGTTATTTGGATAAATGGCGATTTACAGTTTAGCAACTTAATAAAAAAACTTAGTTGCAAATGTTTTTTTGATTATTTTGGCCCATCTACATCATGTTCCTATTACAAAAAGCCTATACGGTGGGTGAGGATAAAATGGATACTTACAGTGCAGTCAGAAATGTGATGGCAGAAATGTGGGTAATTCCCAACCTAAGGCTACCAAGCCTAGGTAGCAATAGCAATGAATATGTGGGAGCTAAGGGCATGCTGGGTCTGAGCTGAAACCAGAGCCTGCCTGGGAGCCTGGAACTTCTGAAAGCTCTGCTCTGGACTTGGCTGCTGCTGTGGACAGGGTTCCAAGCAGCCTGTAAGCAGCTCTTGAAACAGGAGATTGAACCTCAGAATGAATACTTCTGGATAGTGCAGAACCCAACTGGTCACATTTAGAAGGAATTCTGCGTAAAATTCCAGGTTTTAATTTGTGCCTCCTGCTTATCCCTCCTTTGCCACATCACAATCCACATTGCTTCCTTACTTTCTCTAAAGCTCATCACATGCATTCTTCAAAGCTGTCTCTCTAAAGTGATACTGGGATGCCTTGAAATGCTACCATGTAATTGCATTTGTGAATCACCCAAAACTTCCTGAATTGCTCAAATATGAACTAGGAAACAAGAAGTCAGTACAGGATGACTGAGCCTCCACACAAAGACCTGGGCTGGGAATGGATGCAGTGATGGTGAACAATTTTAAGCAGAGGATGGAGAAACCGAGAAAGAGCTTACTAGTGAAGGATAAACTGACATTTTTGATGACAGAATGGTAATCATGAGCCAGTAATTCCATAATTTATAAGCAACATTCCCTCTGAATCTCATGCCTCAGCTGGGAGAGAACAGCAAACAAATGGGTGCTAGGAAAAACTGGAGAGCATACACATTCAAACACATTCCCAGAGGAGCAGCTTCCGTTTTCTTGAATCGGCTCACCAACTCTTAGCTCATTAGGCTTAGTCAAAGCAATCTCTGACAGAGACCGGTGAATACTTTTAGTCACAGCCCTGAATCACTCTCTAAGCATTCTTACCAACCACTCTCGAACGACAACACTGCAGTAACAGTGGTACTTTTGCTTCAACATTTCTATGATGATCCAGTCCCTGAATTTCAGAACAACATTTAGATATTTGTAAAAAGCCAGAGAATGGTTGCCTTATGTGCAAAAAGCTACACTCACCTAAAGATACTTTTCAGCACCGTGAAAATTTCAGAAGAGCTAATGATGCCAAAATCTCTCCAATTTCACTCCGGGGGAGAAAAATAATTGTTTAAACATCCGTTTCTACTGGGCAACATGAGCAAGAGAGACGAGCTCCTTCATCTGGCTAAGGGCCAGTAAAGGGCAACACGCACTCTGAGGAATGGGTGCTTTTACAGCACAGGCTTGAGTGCAGCTGGGATTGCAAATACCATTACTGTCACAGCAAGAGCACACTGTCAGCACGGCATATGCTTTGAGGATTTGGCCTCTTGTCGCTTTCTCTTGGTAAGATAAAATATTCACTGTCACTACTGAGGGCTCTGCGCTTTTGTTTTCGTGCCTCACATGTTCCACAAGTCAACATACTAAAAGGAGTTTACATTGTTTTGACATCAAGGCCAGGATTTGTTTTTTCCCCTCCTCCCTGTAGCAGGTTGTTGCACGGAGGGGCCAGATACATTTCACAGAACTGCTTTGAATCTAAACTTATACGCACTTCTTACTCCTTCTAAGCAGCAGCTAACTCAATATGAAAATCTGTAAGCATGTTGATTGCTACAAAATCTGTGAATTACAGAGGGTTAATCTTTTATTTTGTGAATATAAAATCATGTTTCTTAAATCTAAAGCTTAAGAATGCAGGTTTTTTGTTTTTGTTTTTGTTTTTTTTTTTTTAAATCATCAGTGGATAAATAGAAAGTGAGAGAGAAGTAGTTACAAATTAAAGTTGCCTGTGATTTAACAAGTTGATTCTGCACAGTGCAGGTAGCACCAGATGCTGGAGTTCAGTAACTTCTATGAATTTTCTGACCATCACAGTTCAACATCCCAGAATCCATAATAGCTGGCAGCATTTGTTTTGGAAATCTCATATTTAATCTCAGATTAAAAGATGAGCATGTGAAGAGAGTTGTATTTCTTATTTTCCTTGGCACTTCCACCTAGTGAGCTGACTGCCCAAGACCAGGCTCAGATGTCAGTGGAACAGCTTGTGGTGCCATTTTAACTGTCCTATAGAAAACCAAAATACTGTGGGCTTCCAATGTGGCATCTGTACTGAGAAGTAAAACAAGCCTGGAAGGTCTGCTTCTGATCTTATGTGCATGGAATGTATCATGACTTCCACTAAATATTAAAGGGTGTTTCAAAATTATGTAGGTCTTAAAATACTCTCTGCATGCCAAGGTTATCTAATGTATGCACATGCCTGCAGTAAAGCATCCCATTGAAGATTAACATTAAAAGCCAATACTTCCAGAAATTATACTACATTATCATCCAGTTGGCATTTCTACTATTTAATCTGACACATGGGTGCGTGAAAGACTATTAAAATACAGTCTGGAATAAGCTTCCCATCACAGGGATGAAGGACAGAATTTGACTCTATATTTGTTGTTCTTAATTTTGATGTGCTGTGGGAGAAATGCCATATGAATATTTCAGTTTGAGGATTATATACAGGGTGGGTCATACATTGTGTGGGTTCTTTTTTTTTTTTTAAAGTATAGTCAAACAATTTTTATTCACTAAGAAGTACTTTCTTTGGCCATCTGTGTATGTACATGTATATGTCTGCACACACACACAAGTTCAGCCACATTTTGTCAGCAGCAGACAGTTGAGATACACAATTCAGGTATTTCTCATCAAAGGTTTTAAAGATTCAATAAATGTCAGAAGCACACAACTGCCTCATATTCTTCTTTTTGTTGAATTATTTCCTCAGTGAAGAGAGGACTTTTTCTCTGCTTACTGCCTTTTCACTTTGCGTGCTCCTAGAACTGTTCTTCACACAAACATTCCTCACTATCCTATTCTATCAGTATCGCTGCATCCAAGTCATATGTGATTCTGCATGAGGCTCCCCTGGTCTCAAGCTGCCTTGGATAAGAATGAAAAATGGGGCAAAATCATCCCTACCAAGAGGCTGAGCAGCCTTGCAAGGAGAGCTTAAAAACAGTGATGGAAGGCAAGTAGTGGTGGAGCAAAGACCGCAGGGTACCATGGCAAGAGAGACTTCGTGAGGAAGGGTGGCCACATAAAGTGTGTGCACATAAATGAGGGTACAGGAAAGTGTCATGGGCAGAACGCTCACACCTATTCTGAGAAACCAGCCTGATCAGGTGGTTCTGAAGCGCCTGGGGGGAAAACAGGGAGAATTCAGGGGTCTTTGTGCATTTGCACAGAAGAAAACTGTTACTCTGAGGGTGGTCAAACACTGAGAGAGAATGCTGAGAGGTGGTGGAGGTTCTGTCCTTGGGAATATTCAAAACCCATCTGGACACAGGCCCAAGTAACCTGTTCTAGCTGATGCCACTTTAAGCAGCGGCAGATAAGTCAGATGAACTCTAGAGGTCCCTTTCTACTTGAACTACTGTGTGATTTTGGGAACAGTCTCTTTAACTACTGCTGTAGATTACAAAGTATTGAAAGTTTACATTTGTGCTACAGTAGCAAGAGGAAGCCCTGAGACCTTTTAGTAATTAATGTTTCAAGATTTTCTTTGTGAAATGAAACACATTTTGAGAGAGATCAGGTAATTGCGTCATAATTTAAAGCCACAACCATGAAACATATCTTAGGGCGACCACAAGATGTTTTCTCTCAATTCCAATGAGAGTTGAGTCAGTGAATCTGTTCTGCAGTGCTCAGCTATTTCCAGTCAGGGATGTGCTGAAATCTGGCATTGCTGCCTGGGACCAAAGCAGTTCCCACTTCTTACTGTGATATGATCCATAAATAACAGCATACCCAATCACTTTAATACTGAACCTTACGCAATGCAATTGACCATACATTTGGTGATATTACAGCTGATAGTGTGGACAAGGAGGCTTAAGAGATCCAGGTTACTCTTGTATGTACTACAATCTAGTAGAACTTGGACTCCCAATAATGAGTCCTTGCCAGTCACTGTGGAAACATGGAGAGGAGAGCACCTGCCCAGGAGGCTTACAAAATGCAAAACAGATGGGGTGTGAGAAATACACGTTTAAAAGCAAAACAAAACAAACCCCAACAAAACAAAACAAAACTGAAAAGGGGACTGGGAGGATATGGTAAAACAGATGCAGCTTAGCCTAGAAGGCAGACTATGGGATTTGATGAATTAACTTCTGAGTTTGTCCACAGTGAACATGACTACGCCTCCCTACGTAGTCGTTATCACGGAATTTAGAATCATTATGTTGGAAAAGACCCTTAGGGGATCCCTGAGGTCAACCATTACCCTGACACTGCCAAGTCCACCACTAAACCACTTCCCAAAGTGCCACATCTATGGTCTTTTAAATACCTCCAGGAATGGTGACTCACACACTTCCCTGGGCAGCCTGTTCCAACACCTGACCACCTTATCAGGGAAGAATTGCGTCCTAATATCCAATCTAAACCTCCCCTGGCACAACTTCAGGCTATTTCCTACTGTCCTGTCTCCTGGTACTTGGGAGACTGAACCTCACATCACAACACACTCCTTTCAGGGGAACTACAACTTGGACACAGTCAAATTTTACATATTTCCGTATTTATTATCAGTAAACTTTAACATCCCTAACCTCCTAAGCCCCTGCTTAGGGAAGGCAATAGCTCAAAAAGTTGAAAAGGTACTAGAATTCTCAACAGCCCCTCATTTTGTCTGTTTCATCAGAGTAACAGGAAGCAGGGACACCACCTTACACACCTAGCTGAGATGTTCCCATCTAACAGAGAAAGAAGGGTTTCCTGTGCAGGTATGGAGCACAATAGCCAAGATAGTCTTCTCCAGGGTGTTCTGGGAGCCTTGAGGAGGATGCTGCAAGAGTCAGTCCAAGAAGCCCAGGAGACTCGACTCATACTGTAAAATTTAGCATGTGAAGCTGGGCATTGTTGCATATTCTGAGCGTACATTTTCTTTAACATTTTCATTAATTCAGTGGAGGAAAAAAGTAATAATTTTCTTCTTTGAACATCCCTCATCACATTTAGGCCACACTACATAATCAGCTGAAACAATTCAATTTGTTAAATGAAAAAATTAACTTGACTCAACATTAATTATTCTGACATACACCCATAGCTATCTGTCTCCATTAGACAGATTATGAGTTACCTTGTGTCACTGCACTTGCCAGAGTTCTATAATGAAAGTATGAACACTGTGACATGTTTAAGAAATCAGGGATTTGATTCAACTACCTACATGAAGGTATGGGATCTTTACCTGTATCTTCATAGCTAAACTCAATCTTAATTCCACACTTCCACAAGCTTTTGGTGCCCATTTATCTTTGTACCCTAAATAGCATTGAACTATTATTTCTAAGAAGCTATTTGCACACTTCGGTTGCATAGCAGACAAAGGCAGACATGCTAGGTAAAATACAAACAGAGGAAGCTTATTTTTGCATTCTACCCAGAATTACAGAATTCTGTTCAGGCTAGCAAGCTTCAAGATTTCACAAAGGTCCTAAAACATGTATTTCACTTCAACAGAACTATAAATAAAAAACAAGCAGACACTGCAAGGATTAGGCAGAAAAGCTTTTCCCCACAGAATTATTACTACTTACAATAAAACAGAACATCATGTTCAAACCATGCTTTATTTTTAGGTGAATTAACCCTCAGTTACCAAAGAAAAAGGTTCATAAAATGTGTTTTCATCTTCAGTTCATATTTCCTGAACAACTGAACAGACTCCAAATATGCACCAAATGGATGATGTGCTAAAGGGAAGGGACTTCAGAGCAGAGCTGTACCTCTCAAACTCTGGGAAGATTAGATTGGACATGGAAATTTGTTTGATCCAGTTGCCCTTAACTGCAACCTTGGATTAAGTATACAGTGTCAAGAGCCTAAAATTAAAATGTGTTCTGTCTGCACTTGCTTGATCAGAGACTGAGCCCTGTGAACACGGTACCTTTGACCCTTACTGGCAGCCACTAAATGGTGAAGTTTTTATTCTTCCATTAATCCCTCACGAGTTTATTTTAGGCACCTTACTGATTAATTCTGTTAGTATCCCATTTAATCAGCCAGTCAGATAAGGTACTATGAGTTAGTTGCCAATCTGAAATATTTCTTTCCCTGTTTTTAGATAGTTACTAAAAAATAACATATAGGAATAAAAGAATCATCAAAATTCAGTTTTTAAAGTATCTGCTCCAGTCATGATTACATACCCACAGCTGGCCTAAGATACAATGTGAATGCACTATCAAATGCAAAAGTGACAGAGTGTAGTATTTTAAAACAGCATTGTTTATCCCTCTCAGCCAGGAAATTAAACAGATTGTCTCATTTTTGTTGCCAAAATTTGGGAAGCACAAAAAACCAAACAAGTTTTGGTGTCTTTGAAAATCCCAGAATTATCAGTCAAGTGTTCCAGTTTGTCTGCAGATCACTGCGGGGGGAAAAAGCAGTTTTTAACACAAGCTCTGCTCCTAACATGGATCTCTTCTTTCTGATCCATCCTACTGGTTTTTGCAATTCTATACTTAGCAGCTTCCCACCCACATGATTAATACGCTTGATTTTGTACAGAATATACCAACTAGATTTCTGACTAGAAATAAGAAGGTTTGAGTGTGTGATGCCACTCTAGGCCCAGTTTCACATTCATAAGTTCATAAAGACTAGCTGGGACATTTTTCCTAAAAACTGTACCTGTCCTTGTGTCTCTTTCAGGGCTGTTCACTGGTTTGTATGAATGGTTGTTAGAAACATATGACTGAATGTGAAAGGATGAGAGGAAACAGCCTCAAATTGTGCCAGGAGAAGCTTAGACTGGATATTAGGAAAAATTTCTTAACTGGAAGACTTAACAAGCATTGGAATAGGCTGCTGAGAGAAGTGGTTGAGACAAGTTCCCTGGAGATCTTGCAGACACGGCACCTAGGGACATGGCTTAGTGAACTTGGCAGTGCTGGGTTAACGGTTGGACTCAGTGATCCTAAGGGACTTCTCCAAGCTAAATGATTCCATGAATAAATGCTCTTATTAACTGCTCACAGATTTCAGATGTAGATCGAGCCTTTTTAATTTCCATATGAAATCCTTTGCAGAAAAGATAAATTGTATATACAGATGCATCTTGCTTCTCTTGTTAGCTTGAATTAGTGAACACTGGATTTTATGTGTTTTCATGGTTTTTTTCCAGATGACGTTCTTGTTCTCATGTGTGTTTCATAAGTCAATTGTGCACTGACCTCAAAAATATTCCTATCTCTACTTAAACACAATTCTGCCTCTGAATTTAATATGATTGTAGTTAATTATTAACATCATTGCATAGAATACTTTTTAAATTTGGACTCATTAAGATTGTGTATTTAATCCACGGTTGGAGTTAACAGGAACTGGATCAAACAAAACTCCACATGCAATAGAATTATCTCAGAGAGGCTCTGGTTAAAGGATAGCTCCTGACCTAAAGTCTGTCCACTTTAGCTCATCACTCTCTTTGTGCACATCTGGTGTCCCCAGAGCTTGTTCTGCCTAGTTTGTCCCAATATCCCTACCCACACTCACAGTGACACACATCTTTTGCACAAGATTCTTCTGTGGTTCCAGAGCCCTCAGATGAGGTGTCACCTAAACAGAGGGGGGTTCGTAACTCTGTGGCATGACGCCCACAGTGAGCACTGGGAATACTCACATAGTGCTAATAGCTGCTGCTTGCTGCAGCAAGAATTACCCGCCCTTCCTGCTGTGGACAGAATTCAGGAATTCTGACCTCCAGATGTGTTTTTAAATGAGAAGGTGTTCCAGATATTGCTCCGTCCACAATTTGCATTTCCACAAGGAATGACCATCACTGCCTGGAGCAGGAAGTTCCCAGAGCCCTTCACTTCTATTCTGTGCAGTCTTTACCCAGGAATATCTACATTTTGCAACGTTCAGTTGTGGTGAACCAGAAATACTGCAGCAGCTTGAAGAAAATTAAAAAATTAAAATTTGTGCTCAAATAAATAGGAAAACTAATACTATGACTAACAAAGAACCCCTCATGTATTTATATAAATTTAACACAAAATTCTGTTTCAAAATGTCCGTTTCATTACATCTTCTGTCCTGAATTGCTCCTAGAAAAATGTGGTAGCAACAGCAACTTTCCCAACAAAAGCTGACAGGACAAAGCCACAGCACCTGTGTGTGTATAAGCACTGATTCTTTTGGTTCCTGCAAAGGTGGGAGACAGTTTATATTTTTTTCCCTCAAACAGGTAGAGAGGCCTTTTGCAGTTTGGGTTTACAGATGCATTTCCGCATTCTTACCCTGCTAGTGAAGAGGACGAAAATTACCTGTAATAGTATAAGGCATCTCTATAATTTCTCTAACCAGCAGCCCACTTTCCCCTCCACTGAACTGCCATTGCTGTATTCAGTAGAGAAACACCTAAATTCACTAAACACACTCACTCACTTAAAGGATCATCTGTTAATGTTATCAGTTTTAATGTTTAATAAAGAACCAAAATGACTAGGAAACTTTGCACTTTCTCTAATGCAATTATTTCAGTCACCTCACAGACTGAGGATGTTAACATTTTTAAGACCTTTTAAGACCTTGTTCTCTATAAAATTTCAATGGACTTATCTACACAATGCAGTGGGAATGAATGGACTACACTGTGAAGATGATGGGTTTAAAATCAGGTAAAATATGACTGTTCCAGTTATCAGCAATGGATATGAAGCAATCCTTTTAAAAGATTCAATATAATTGCTGAAAATATACAGTATTTTCAAAATATTCAACTTCATAAACCACCTCTCCTTTCAAAAAAAAAAAATGGAACAGATACAAGAGGAAGGCTAACAGGCTAATTATTCATGTATGCAAGAGATGAAAACATTTCATTGATATCTTGCTGGAGAACCCTGGTAGATCAGATGTCATGCAGACATGCTCTGATGTAGTATTTCCAGAGAACTGCTATAGTGACAGACATGTGAGAAGCTCAATTCTAAGACCAGCTCCACAGCCTGAAGGTTTTTGACTCAACAGGTTTAGAGGTACCACTGAATAAGGTGAGCTCTTGGAGAAGTGAAAGCAGGAAATAACATCAACACTATGACAACAATCCAGACCTTTAAAGGATGCTCAGGGTGGCTATTTTTCACTCATGGTTTTTTCAGTTGGGCTAGCAAATGAGCAATTCCTGTTCTCCATAAGAAGATTCTCCTCTGTTCAGAATTTCTTCAGTTTCAGCCAGATTGTTCACCACCATTCTACTTGCAATACCAGAAATCACGCAGAAACATTGGGATAAAATACCACTAAGGAATTCATTTTACAGCATCGCCACTACTGGTACGATTTTGTTTCTGAGCAGTTATTTTCATGCAGCAAAAGGACATGTTGTTACACATAAGGCATAAATTATTCTGCAAGTGAGACAAACAATAAATCACTGCCAGATCCCAGTATCTCTGGCACACTCCAAAGCTACTGGTTCCTTCCCCTGTGTTGTCATGCTTTAAATCTTATTACCATCAGAAAGACGATGTGGAATTTCCAGTTACTTCAGTTCACTGCCAATTGGCCTTCGCCTTCCATGAGGAAGGCTCCATGAGCTGCATAGTCTGTGGTGCTCACATTAAAAACTCAGGAGGTAATTAATTAGCCCACTGGCCTTGTTCAGGAGGTAAGACTTCACTCCAGGCCTCATTCATGGTTGCCTCATTGGTTTTAACTTCCCCCAACAGGTTCCTACTGCAGCGCTCTGTGAGAGAGGTTCATTGTGGGGTGCTATGCATAATATATAAATAGATAAAATACATAAATGCATAAAATATATAAAATAATAAATAAAGTAATAAAGCTTATTATTAGCATTGCCAATGGAAAATAGGAAGGTGACCTGGGCCAGCAGAGTTGAGGAAGTTGCTTTTTCATTCCACCTTTACCTGACTGGCCAGTTCATTGTGCAGCTAAGAGGATATCCATGACTATTTCACTCTGAGCAGTGGAAAGCTGCTCTCACTTTCTTGTGTTGCCAGAAGATCTGAAGATCTGACAGGCTCTCAAAGAAGCTGGAGACTAGCAAGTGTAGGAATAATTTTGCGCCTCTTTTTCTTTCCAACTATGCTCCCTGACTGTCAAATGAGGCTCCCTGGAAGGTGCTCTGCAGATGAATAACTCATCAGGTTGTGTTTGCTAGGGCACTGCAGTACTGACATAGTCAGGGGAAAAAAGATGGAAAAAAGATGCTTAGCTAAATGAGAAGGATCACAGAATGGCGGAGTTTCATAGTTCCGAACATAAAAGCTGGGCTCCAACTCTATTCCATGCCTGTACTTTGGTAAATACGTGGTTTACCTACGACACTGAAGAATCTGGAGCATGGTCTCTACAAAAACTCTTTTGTCTCCCTCCACAGTGACAGCAGTGAATAGAAGTGATTCTCAGGCACAAAGCTTATGTGATCAGCAGCTCTGTGTATTTGCATCATGCAATACAGCAGAACACCCCAGATTAATGTACCTCAATTTTACTTATCCTAGGGCATTTGTTCCAAACAAAACTTCATTATTCTATTACTGGGGTTTTTTTGCTAACAACCAACCTTAACTGTCAGCACAAAAGATACACTGAAAAAATAAGCAACAAAATAACTTTCATTCTATCTCCTCCTGAAAATTTTTAATTAAAAGACATCTCATAAAATACGAATTCATATCCAATTTGCTTGCTCATTGAGTAAAAAGTAAGCACAGACATCAGCATCTAAAAATCTGAATAAAGATCGGCAAGTAAGTAGCTAACAGCTACTTAATGAAGATGCTAGAAAGGAATGCATGTAATCTGATTTGTACGGCATAATTCTTTTTGTATTATTTATTTTACACTTTAAATGACCTTATTTTATTTAATGCATTCAGTCTCAGTAGCTCACTGATACAGAATCATTTCATTTGATTCTGATTAAGCAGTTGCTCTCCAGTTCAGTCAGTCCCCTTCCCAAGAGCAAAATTTATACTTCTATAACCTGACAGGAACTTGAAACCCTGTTTGGTCTCAGAAACCTTGTCCTGAAGTTTACCATCATACTCCACAAAGCCTAGCTTCAGCTGAATCAACAGGAATTGAATGGGCTATGGAATTGGATTCTAGAGAGGTCCATCCTTTTCAGGCTTTTGAGGAGCTGGAGCGGAGGGTGCCACTGGGAAGGCTTGCTGGACAGAACTGGAAAGATCCTACCAGTGCTATACAGTAAACCGTGTTCATAAGATGAATTTCTGTGTCTCTGTCATCATTATAGAGATGCTTTTTGTGGCTGTAAAGGATAGCTTCATGATCTGGAAGGGAAACAAAGTGTGAAATAAATATGAGACTTGAGCAAACACAGATGGGTTTACAGAAAGAGAGTGGGAGAGAGAAAGCACTTAGCTAAACCTCTTGTGGTCAGCTAAGAAATGTAAATGGTACTGTTTGATCATAAACTAAAATCACTTGGTGGTTTTATGCTTACAACTACTAAATCAAAAAGAAACATGTAATTACAGTGTGAAGGAAGAGGAGAAGGATAAAAAGATAGAGATAAATATGGTATAAAGCAGATACTTCATTATTTTAGAGCTTAATTCAAGCATATGCTGAATCCCTACACTTTTCATGGAAGTTAGCAAGTGCTAAGCAGCTTGTAAGAAGCTCTCTCCCTGTTTCAGAGTCAGGACCCCAGTCTGCTATATCACCTAAGAAAACCATTACCAAGTAAATGCATGACTGGTACTAAGCCCCTGCTTAAGTATTTATAAGCACTCCCTTAGAAAATGTTGTATTTCCCCCCACGTATATTCATATCTATGCAGATATCCATATATTTCCCTCCACAGGTAGGGAAATGACAGATGTGAGGTCTGTGACACAAAATGCATGTGGTTCCCCAAAACCAGCCCTCAGGAGCACAAGGCCAGGAAGCACCAAGGAGGGTCAAACCAGTCATCAGCTCCCACTGGCTTCCAGTGCAAACAAGCAGCTTAAATCTGGTGCCTGCACAGAGACACCCAGTGAATCTGAGACACCTTGGGATATCCGAGGGTAGCAGATGTGGCACAACAGCAACAGCTGGATGCCAAGTGCTAGTACATCTAAAAGAGCCATCTCTGGGCAAACAGAACTACGCTAGGTAAACAGGTCCTTTGAGAATCTTTGCACACAGAGCCTTTGGGGGTTTATTTTTAATCTCTTGGCAGAGACAAAAGATCCTCCATATTCATAACTTTTTAAAGTACGGCACTCTTACATCAAAAGTCAGTGCTGCGGATCAGTGGATCTCTCCACGCAGATGGAGAAGATACTCACTGAAACAGCAGCACTGTTAAAAAAACCCAGTGGATTTTTACCATGCTTTGGTGCATGTAAACCTGAAATTTTCTGTAATTAAAGTTAAACACTATCCTGGAAGAAGTTTCCATAAGATTCACGCTAGGCAGCTATATTTATTACTAAATGTTTCCTGTTTTACCCAAGCTGAACACATTCAGAAATTAGCATTACAGAGCGTAACTCCTTAATTCTCCAGTTAAATGTGATCACTGCAGATACTGGTTTTGCATGTACCCATGCTGTGCATGTGAATTTCCAGTGTCTGTAGCTTGATCAGGTGTCTGCTCATACAAAGGTACTTGTGATGGGGACCAGCTGGAAACATGTCTGGGCATAGTTAAAATGTGTGTATGAACATGTGTACAGGTTGAAAAACAGGGCACATTAACAGATATCCCTGTTTTTGGAGGGGAGATATCTTGGTCACACCATGTCATTATGGAAAACTTGACAGTCCTCATCCTTCCAAAGCACATACATGCACCCAAGAGCCAAATGGAAAAAGAGAAGCCAGTGAAAGGGTTAATGTCAACTGGTGCTACCTCTTCTGCTGCTGGATAAATGCTGTTTTCTAAAAATAGCAAATAGCCTTCCCAGTCCTGGACTGGTAAAGTAGAAGGATTTTAAACTAAAATGCATCCTCTATGAACCACAGTAAAAAAGTCCTAGTTTCCTCAAAACCTGTTGGGGGTTAGGTTTGTTCCTTTTTTTTCCTCTAAAGAATTTTTTCCCCACAAGTTACCAAGGAGACCAAGTGTTGGATACTAGAGAGTACTTAACCGAAACAAAGAGGTGGACAAAAGGTGGAAGGGAGAGATAACGCAGGTAAAAGACAAAGCTTGAGGCAGCTGCGTGCTTTTCTGCTTCCGGCGTTCGGGGGACGCGTGTCTGCCGCTCCTCGAGGAGCTCAGCCGCTGCAAAGCACGCCGAGGGGAGAACGGCTGTTGCTGGCTGGAAGAGTTTCACTGTGGCCAAAGGGATCCAGTCCTGGGAAATCTACTATCACCGGTTCGACCTGAATCCTGAGTTTTTCTCTGCCACTCGCGGAAGCTGGGCCGCTTTCTGCCTCGCCTTCGGCTTCTTCGGCGCTGCTCCTCTTGCTGCAGCGTGACCCTACACCCCCTGCGCTGCCAGGACATCCTGCCCCTGCCTGCCGGGACACCCTGCCATCCCAGCTACCAGCCCGGGACTTTTCCACTGTTCCAGCTTAGTGCTCTGAGAATCCTGCAGGGACACCGAAACCAAACTGCCGTGGGTTTTGTGAAACAAAGCCCTCAAGGTTCTTGGTACTGTTGTCGTTTGTCATTAATGCTGTAGTTGTTTAGTGGGGGGGCAGTTTTTTTGTGTTTGTTTGCTTTGTATTACATACTAGTAAAGAACTGCTATTCCTATTTCCCAAATCTTTGCCAAAGAGCCTCTGATTGTAATTTTACCTAGCAGATACCTGTCTTCCTAAACCAAGACAAAACCCTAGAAATTCTACTACTCATTGTAATTATACAAAACCAAAGCCCAGATATGAAAAATAAATTAAACCTAACCACCTAATACCTTTTCATGTGCTAGAATCTCATGCTTTTGTTTGGCCTCCTGCTTCGGTTTTATACATCGTCTGCATTCCTACTGACAAGACAAAACTGGGAATTTGTTTAAGTGACAGAAAAATCGGGACCACTTAGTTTGCCAGTCTATGAGAGACTGGCAAACTACTTCTCATACTGTATGTACAGGCATCATGTGAGCACTCACTGGTAGCTGTGATGGAATGCCTGGATATTGTGTGTTTGTCAGACTGTCATAAAGATTTATAAATACACAGCTGCAAACTGCAGAAGTCTTGCAGTACGGACAGGCTACATGCACCTAAATTAAAAACGTGTTTTAATTCTCCACACAGAAAGATGCAGAATGTCTTTTTGCATGTTAACTTGTTGAGATTTTCAGACTCTGGTGATTTTGCACACAGAGAATCAATGCTTCCTCAGGTTCAGCACAATGTACTGGATTCTGTGTGGTTCCACCAAATGAGAGGAAGAAGAGGAAGCAATATGAAAACCACGACAAAGGAGCCTTCTCGAGCACTGAGTTCTTAGATTATAGGGATAAGATGGGGACAAGGTGAGAGAACAGACAACATGTTGCCTCATTTCCACCTCATTTCACACTCCTTAACAGCTTTATTTCCAACCCAGAAAGACAGAGCAATGAAGACTCCACAACCCCAGTCAAGCCATCCCAGGCAGACAGTGGGGAGGAATTTTACGCAAGTTACAGACATATTCATTCCAAGTTCTCCTGAAAGTACCATACTTGTTGCTGTGCACCTTTCTTACAGACATCTGCTCTTATGTCCATGCCACTTTTTAATGAGTGATCCCCTCAATCAAATCTTGAGCTCAATTTTTTTCTAAAGCATGAATAAAACACCTTTATCCATTAGCCTAGTTTCTGCTGCTTTCCTAATACTGAAAAGGCAAACAAGTCACTTACAGTACCTTTTCTTACTTCCCATGACCAGGCAGACATCTCCTTTTGAGCAGTGTCTTTAGTCTCTCTCCAAGGTATTTTTTGCTAGAGCAACATACTTTTGCTCTTTTAAGGACCCTTTCACCCCAAATAAAGGTCTTGCAGTGTCAACCCACCGTGTATCAGTTCCAGCTCCTCATTACTACATCCATTTTTCTTTCTGCAGACACCTGCATAATTATATTATGTGAAATAGCTTATATAAATCATCAGTCATTGTCATATATTCTAAAGAATTGACCTGCAATTGTTATCTACTGCAAAACTTCATCCCAATTTTAGCCATCAAATCTAAGCCATGAAGTCAAAAGTTGACTAATACGGATTACTGAAGCTGCATTTTAGAAACAATAACTTGAAATTTATCTACCTAGGCCCTACTTTCAAAGCTATCATGATCTCATCCCCACAGGCCTTGAAATTGATTTTTGAAACAATACTTTAATTATCTTCCTACCTGTAAAGCTTTCCTTGGTGCTTGGTTCAGAAGCTGAGATTGACCCTGACTTTTCATGTCTGGGTCTGTGCACTGGTGTCATCTGTTCTCCATCCTCACTTACTGCTGTGTGTGCCAGCCCAACACAGCTGGTGAGTAACTATTAGAACACAGGGCAACAAAGGAAGCTTTCCTGATACTTTCAATAAGCAGTGACTAACAGCTCTTTAAATTATCAAAACAGTGACAGAAATAAATTATATTTAAGGTTATATTTTCACCACCTCCTTATCTGTACGTACAAAATACATCCACAGAACTGTATCAGCTAATTAGCTGTGCACTTATTCAAATGCCTTTTCAAATGCATCTGTACACAGTCAAATGTAGATTTTTCATACCTGAATGACTGTAAACAAACAAACCAGAAGCCAGATGAAGATTTGGCTATTTAATCTGGAGGATATTGCATATTAAGGAACACATTCTAAGTTGCAACAGTGTAAGTTATTGCTATCCCTTTATACATTTTCAGCTCCTTCATGGAGCTGAATCACATTTGATCCATTGAAAATAAATCTGGTCAGAGGCTATTATAAAATGCAGAATCTGCTTCCACAAACAGAACAAGCAAACTTGTGTAATTGCTACATTCATAATTTATTTTAGAGACACTCTGTTATGCTGACATATATATCTATTCTTCTTAAAACCTTTTTCAATGAATTGTTTTATGTTCCAATAAAGGCTACCTTAAATCTCTCATTTCTTCCTGTTTAATTCTGAATATTTTACCGCTTGAAACTTCCAATAACTATCTGCAATAGTTACATTTAACCTTCCCCATGCGCTCTTTATCACGCAATTGTTTACCTTCTAGGACAAGGACTGGTATCAAATTTCCTTTCTTTTGATTAGGTTTCTTTCCTACTGTTAAGTAGCATGTGTACCCCTGAGGCTTTCAGTTTACTAAATTAACTGTCAGCACTTTTTATGATCCCTCAACTTCTTTTCCCTCCACAGATTTATCTCATTTCATTATCCTTGACAGTTCGAAAACCTTTCAAAATCTGGTCTGCTGAAATTCAATACTAATGCAAGAGGACATAAGGCTCACCCTGACAAGAGATAACTACAAATTTTGAGCACACCTCTCTATTTAGCCTTGCCCAGTTTTACTTCATCTGTCATTCAATGCCTAGAAGTAGAACTTGGGTGCACAACATAAACCCTAAAGCCAAAAGTGCATTTTTTTCCTTGAAAAATATATACTTCTTTCCATTTCCTGAACAGTTCTTCTCCTCATCACTTTTTCAACTACTCTTAGTGAAATTACATTACCTTACTGCTTTGCCTAAGGCAAATGGATATAGATTATTTCAGCATCTCTGTTTTCTTTTTTCCTTCTGGAGGGTGAGGCCAGCAAATTTTATACTATACCAGCAACATGCTGTGAAGTCAAAATTCAAAGAAATATTCTGCATGCCTCCTGCTCTAAATTTTCTTTGAAAATTAGTACTTCTTATATTGACTTGAAACATGAAAAATAACTGCATGTGGCCATAAAAGTGCACAGGAAAACAAAATCTGTCAATTACACTAAGCTATTTTTGTCATATCTGGCCTTCTGGGTCTATTCCAACCATATCGCTCTAGTTAAGTCAATGACTTACTATCAGTTGCTTGCCAGCTCCTGGCAGTGCTCCATGACTACTTCTAGGTGACTCACAGAGCACGAGATCGACCTTAAGGTAGCTTCAAATGACAATAAAATGTACAAAGTGCCAGAACAAACACAATTTCTCTTTCTCCTAAGCCCCAGTCTCATCCCACCTGTGCTTCCCATTCCAGAACATTCAGAGCAGAAGGAAGGAGGTTATTTGAAGCATCAGCCTGCAGGTGTTTCCAAGACACATCCGTGATTAAGCAAAGATTTTCCTTTGATTTTGTCCAGCTAAAGAGCAGATGAAAGTAAATGGACATTTTTTCCCCTCCATTTACTTACTTTTGCATTTACTCTGAAATGCTTTCCAAATGTTTTCTCAGGGTTTGGCCTAAAATCTTGATATGCTGCCTCCTAAAATTCTTCTCAAACATATGTTATTTGCCTTGAAGTTGATAGTGTCTTTCCACTCCAGAAAAAAATCTTCAGTTAGAGGTACCATGAGAGTCTCTATTTCCAGACCAAATCTATTCAGTTATCAAGGAAAGAATTAGGTCTCCTACAAAATCCAGTCAGGGCACCCAGAGAGGAAGCTACTTTGCTAAATAAGGAACTGCCGTTTCCCACAGCGCCTTTTCAGAGCTGAGCTGCCATATGCTGCTGCCTATCCCTCCTTCACTCGCATCCTCTCTGGAGGAAACCAGCTCTTTGTACTTCAGTCCACTGGCTCAGCCTTCCCCAAAATGGTGTGCACTTTACTTAGCTGCAGGCTAATGTCTTCTCGCCCCACCCCATGGCACCAAAATACATTTTTGGTGCCTGAGGCACCCTTCAAAGGAGCAGGTGCTTCTTTTCCACACACATTGCACCAGGTGATGGGATAGGGACACATGATCCTTTGAGGGTCCGTGGCAGGCTGCGTCACAGACACGAAGCACAGGTGGAGGAAGGTGACAGACTTTCGCTCCGCGTGTGACACTTTTTGTTTCTGGTTTCTCATGAGGAGCACACTGGGTTGAGGAGGTGGAGGGAAGTCATAGTGTTGTTCTGAGTCCCTTGCACCACATCAAGGGAGCAGGGGTATAGGCAATGGGAGAAGAGCTCTGCTAGGCCCAGCCTAAATCTATCTATCCCTGCAATGTGCTAAAAAGAACAAAAGCTTCAGTACGTGTCATTGGGGCTGAGTAGCACCTTCTGTTCAAAGAGAGAGACAGACTCCTTGAAGACTTCTGTGACACCAGTGCCCATCAGTCAGAACTGTCTGATAGTTATGCAATAATGGAGCTCTTACAGCCACACATGCACACAACCATTTCCAGTCTTCCCGGGCTCAAAAAGCTTTGAAATGAAGCTCCAGCCAAGAGCTCCCTCTTGCAGTCTCACCTAAGCCTTCCCTCCAGCTACATCCTGCATGCCAGCTCATAGCAGGCATTCCTAACACCCTGACTGTCTGCCTTGTCCTCCTCTCCAAAGGGACTTTGTGATCACTTTCCACATGTTTTGCCTGTGCAAAGCTACAAAGGCCTTGCCTATCACACTCATGCCTGCCAGTCCACTCAAGAAAATAATAAAAACCAAAGGATGGAATGTGGGTGGGAAATAAAACCTGATAAATGAGACAGCCTTTACATAACTACAAAGCTCTAACCATAACTGTACTAATGTACTTATTCCTGTGCTGTTGACAGCCCACTGGTATAGCAAAAATGTAACACTGGCAAATAAGCAACACAAAAATATATTAAAATCCATCACTGGATCCCTGGAAACCCACATGTTGTTTCCTGGCACTCGAACATTTACCAGCTGGCTCGGATGAAATTATGGAAAAGCCAGAGGGACACTCTTTTCCTCATCACACTCATTCATTATCTTCCACCTTCACTATCACTGTACAAGACACAAGTTCAGTGCCACCACCAATGTAGGGCACAATGTCACGTTCCCTCTTTCCTTAGCCTTTCATGAGCCCCTACATGGGGCTGACAATTTAATTAAGAAACCTGAAGTCAGGTATTGTTGATCCCAGCTGCTAAGGACCCACACCTTTATTCAAAGACAGTCCCATGAATATGCAGCTGCTGACTCTGAAACCACTTTAGGTGACACCTGTTATCTCTGTGAATGGGAAGGTGAATGCACAAAATGCATGGAGAAAAACTTGCTTGTTACTACAGAGGACAGAAAATAATGCAAACTGTACAGATAAATGGCTTGAACACTGTTGTCATACCGTGACCTAGCACTATTTTAGGTCAAAACACCAGTCTGTGATGATTTTACACTAACTTATTTTAAGTAAACGTGGATCATTATACTATGACTACCTGAATACATTTAATGGCCAGCTGAAATTCCAGCAATGGATGTCTCAAAGTTGGAGCCTGTCTACTAGCTTTCATAGGTGGAAACAGGATGACAAAATTAGTAGTTAATAAAACACTTCACTGGAAGGTTCAAAGAACCTCATACTGCACATTCATGATGTATCCTGCTCTTGGGAGCAATCTGCCCCTAAACCCCCAATGCTGCATTTTCATTTACATTCTGAAAACAAAGGTTCTGATTTGTTTTATACTTTTCTTATGCTACTGAATTTAACTTCAGCTGTGTCTCTCGCTACAAGATTTTCCCCGAAAATCTCCAGTGATGCATAGAATAACTCAAAAATTGCAGAGTAGGATGTTTAGGTGGTACAATTACTCTTTCTCTTTAAGAATGGTCCACTTTTGGGAATGCCAAGAGTGGTATGGCATTAAAAGATACCAAGGAAGCAAAAAGGTGGGTATGGAATCATGTCACCAAACTCTGATCATCTGAATGCGCTTGAAAAATCTTCTTGACCAAGAAGGAAGCAAGAAGAGCCCAGAGAAATGCTGACTCCAGAGGCTTCAGAAAAGAATCAGGTGGCTGCCACTGTACAAGACAAATCCTCATCTGAATTTGGCTCTTCAGCTGATGCATGCATAGAGCAATGTGCCCCCCTTATAACACTTTTTTATAGGAAGTTCCATCAATTAATCCAGTTTATTAAAAAGTATCCAAGTATGAGTTTTGGATCATACACCAATCTTCTCTCACTTAAGCTATGAATCCCTTCATTTGAGGAATAAATAAATTCTAGATAATCTAAGAAAGAAAGAAAGAAAGAAAGAAAGAAAGAAAGCAAGCAAGCTCCAGTATTTAGAATTGTAGTAGATTGTTGAACAAGGAGCCATGTTTGATGTGAAACAGAAAAGCATGCATATCCACATGTGCAGCATTTAAACAGGTATTATTTGTCACAGTCTCCCACAGATGCTATCAGAGCTTACAGAAAAATGCAATGGTTATTAAAAATGATTCACTGCACTTATTAACATGACAAAGCACAAGAACCGTGAACTAGTCATTAGAATGAATGGTATTTGACAAATAAAAGAGAATGTATGAGATTTGATAAATAAAAGGCTTTTCAATGTACTGTAAGGACCCACTCTTGAAACCCCTTACTTTTTGTGAGCCCATCAGCTTTAGGACACTGACGTACCCAGTCATTCATTTTAGTGAATTACTCATGAAGGGTCCCTTCCAGCTCATACTGTTCCATTATCCTATGCCACTGGGATAGTGCAGAGAAGCAGCCAATCTTTGACTGCAACTGCTCAGTTAAAATTTTCACCTACAGAAAACAAGTACTGCTGTGCAAGTCCAAGTTAGTGCATGTTTTAAGGCATTTATGCTGATTCCCTTCCTGCAGGAGAAAAGTGGAGCTTGCCAAAGTGACTTCCATCTGGAAAGTGCATCCCTGATCATACGTGTCTACAAACAGACCAAGCTGGGCAGTGCTGAGGCTGCTCTCACTTGATCCAAGTCGGGAACCATCACCTTGGAACTCAGAGTGGAAGAAGAAAGCCAAATGAGAATCACCTATTTTAATTGAAAAGTAATTAGGCAAGAACACCAGCAGATTGCAGTGGAAATTGGGAAGCCATAGAACAAATTGTTTCCATGGACTCAGTGATCCTTGTGGATTCCTTCCAACTGAAGATATTCTTTGATTCTAGGATTCTAAGGGTGAAGTCTGTCAGGATTAGACATTGAATGTAAGCTCTTCTCACAATTTTCTATTTTAAAGCTAGAAATGAAATAAAATCAGAAGTTTTACTCTTGCGTAGTCCAAGGGTGATTTGATATTATTCATCCATAACTCTGAGGGTTTTAACACTAGGCCACTGTACAAGTACAAAGAATTACAAGTACAAACACCTCGGACTGAGGCATGCTCTCATTTACACAAAGGTAGGTCTGGACAGGCTCCTTTGATTTACCTCAGCATGCCAAGAAGAACATTTCCCTGTCATGCAGCCAGAAATTGTTCCCAATTAAGTGCCCTGAACATCAGTCTGTAGAACAAATTCCGGTCCCTCTGGAAACCTTCATGGTGTGAAGCCTCATACAACCACCAGGACAGGCCAAACTCAAAATCAGGCTTTTAGGGAAACACTGAATGCAGTATTAAACTGAGAAATATTTTAGTCACATTTACATTGAAGAATATACACACGAAAGAGGATATTCACAGTCTACAATCACAAAATCCTGGGACTCTCTAAAGCCCAGAGAGTATGCTGCTTCTGCTTCTGGTGGATAAAGAAAAGGTTGTGTATGCTGTGCATTTCCCAGCCTCACAGGACTAAACCTCTTGTTTCTAAATCAGTAGATATGAAATGGAGCCTTATTCCTCTTCCTAGACTACTTAAACTTGTCATGAAAAGACTTTTCAAAATTTCTTTTTTCTCTCTCTTTCATATGTAACCCCTGATCAGCTTCCTTAATCCATATATATTTGCAAAGGTTTTTGTAGGCTTCAAAGTCAAACTCAGAAAAGTCCTTGCTGAAACACCTTTGATGACTTTACAGAATATAATAACATTAAAAACTATTCCTCAAAATCTGAATAAATAACCTTGAAAAACACAATAGACAAAAACAGGCAATAAAATTATGCTAGGTACAGAACTTAAAACAAATCAGCCTTATCTGAACCAGAACTGGTGTGGCTAGAGTTGTTCCTGCCTTCTGGTAGGCTGACTAGAGGAGACTTTCTTAAGGAATTGATATGACTTTCCCTTAAACAATGAACACAAGTTTAACCGAATGCAAGCCACAGAAAAACCCTAAAACTTAGCTGGGAACTTACATTGAATATATTAATTTGAGTACTGCCACAGAAACTGTGTCTCATTAAACATAACAGGGTCATGATTTTACTGTGTGCTCCTGTACAGTGAAAGCCGTCATAAAAATGATAGCATTCAAATTAGCATACTCATGCACATGAATAGAAACCAAAGACAAGCCTCTTGTGGCTTCACTGATTGCTTAAGCCTGGCAGGTAAGGCTGGTCATTATTCTGAGCTCAGAGGTAAGTTCAGAAATATGTCAACCTGCATTATTGCAATCAACATGCATTAGTGTACATCAGCATGCATTACTGTAATCAAATTTAACAACTCAACTGAACAACAAGGTCTTGCAGTGTGAAAAGATGGCAAAAGGTCCAGTAATGGTAACAAAGTGGTACTAGACTGTCCATGGAGACACGTATCAGGTCTCTGCCATCAAAGTATAACTGCAACTTCACTGCAAGAATCAGTCTTGATGGTCTACCTTAATCTCCATTAACTAGAAGCACATTATAGTGATCTCCAAAAGCAATAATTTCTGATGTCAGAATTAGAAACTAAAATTTATGAGATGTGCTCCATGTCCTGGGAAATATCTACTTTTTCAAGTATTTCTTCCTTAACTTCAGAACATTGTCAAAGGCAGCTTGTGGGGGAAGAGAATTGATTTGTGAGAACCAAGTAAAAATTTCATCCTCACAGGTCAGAATAAAGTAGAATTCTAACCCATATAGACATAAGCCTTGGGATAATGTTTGAAAAGTTCTAATGAGGCTTGAGTTTCACTCAAGAGTTTTGTTGAATTAATTTATATTGTGATTGCAGAGTCTCCATAGAGGCTCTCGCTTCCTGGCTTTACCAGCTGGAAAAAAATTGCACTGATAATCTGAAGGAAAACAACTATTTTTCCTCATGTCCATTACAATCTGTTCAGCATGGAGTACCTAGGATTCTCACACTTCACTCTGAGAAGTTTAAACAGCTCTCATCCGCCCTCAAGTTCAGGCTATCCTTCATCCCATTATTTAGAACATTGAATGATTCAGAGTGTTGGCAATGCACTTTCTCTAGCAATTGTTTCTACCTCATTTCCAAAGCAGGATGTTCTTATTCTTAGAAACATATTAACCTCCCTCCTAAAAAACCCCTCTAAGTCAAAAACCAAACAAAACCCTAGAGATGTTTTTCTGTACACTGCAAAAATCTGTACAGTGTACAGATTTTGTACATCAAAAAAAAAAAAAAAAGAAGACAACTACCTTCAGACAGTGGGACAGGCTCCTGGCTGACACTGCCTAACACCATTCATGCAAACAACACGACCTAGACACATTAACAGGAATCACATCCTGGTCCCTTCATTAATCTACACCACTTGTGTAGTGAAACCAGCCTATTTCCATTGTTGCTGACTCTGAATGTGGTGTTCTTTTATTATTGCTCATGCAGTTCAGTGTTCCTTCAGCTGTAAACAAATACAGAGTTCCGCTGTGAAAGATCTCTTTCCAGCTCAGGCCAGTGACAGCCCAGTAATGCCAAAGCCACCTGAACCAGGAATGGTACACAGCACAGAAAGCAGGGCTGACAATCTGTGTACTACCATAGCAAGGGAGGGACCAAGGGGGAAGAGAAGCAAAAGGGAGAGACTCTGAAAGGATGCAAATGTTTACACCCTTGAAGTTACCACAGTGAGCGGATCTGCACTAAGACAAACGGGTATCCCAAACAGTAACTTCCTTGATTCAAAGCTGGTTTGATGTGACAAACATTTAAAAGCAGTAGTGTAGGTGCAGTTCTAACTCGAGAAATTAAAAAGTGACTGGAAACGTGCTTCCAGTTCAGGATTCAGTTCTGTTCAACACCCTGGACAGATAATATCCCAAAGTCTCAGAAATGTGCTAGACTTGAAGAAGTTACGTATAGTTTTCAGAGATACAGGGCTAGGCACAAAAAAAAAAAATATTCTCACAGCTGTGCCAAATCCCTGGAGGACAGTTTATCCTAAATCTGGTTTACTTCTCCTTCCTTAATCTGTCCAGTTCCTCCTTAAACATTTTAAAATCACAGGTGTCTAGTAACTCAGACAGTGGGGCAAATATGCACAAAATGATGTGAGGAATCTGGTTCACAGCCAACAAGCGACTGCTTCACAGTACATCTAGAAAACCTCATTGTCAGTCCATCTCAAGAACGTGTCTGACTAGAAACGTTAAAAGAAACCCCAACAAACATTGCAAGCTGGCAAGAGACATATAATAAACAAATAAACATGTCTATAAATCCTCTCCAAAGTTCCCATAGGACCATGCTCAAATCCCAGGCGTACCAAACAAAGCCAGTGTAGTAGTGGGCTTGGTAGTGTTAACAGTCAGACTTCATGATCTTAAAGGTCTTTTGCAACGTAAATGACTCTCTGAACCTGCTGTCTGTCAGCACCCTTTTCCCCCCTAAGGAACGATGGAGTTCAGGCAGAGAAGGGTATCACCAGCACGGCCCCAACTGCTCCCACTCACGAAGGGTGAGCAGTCAGTATCCTGGCACTACTCTGCACACAAACAAAGATAGATCTCACCCATTACTCCCTGCCCAGTTGGTATCAGTCTATTTATTTTCTTCACAGAACCATTTATAGATGGCTGAGACAAACGGCTCCAACTCAATTGCCAAAAATCCCCCAAATTAATATTTACAAAGTGCTTCTTGTGGGTACCATCTCAGTCTAAATGTTATTTGTATCTTTAAGAAACATAAAGCCCTGAATAAGAAGATGAGAATAATCTCCACAAACACCAACACATAAAATTCTTTTTCTTGAAACAACACTGAAAGGATACATTTTTAATGCTTCATTTTTGTTTCATCTCCATTGCTTTAATATTCCTAGAATCTTGAGTACCTTTTTTTCTTTTAAATGCTCATATCCTTTCCATTTGTCAAACACTGATTTACCTCCTGCAACTTGTGCAAACTCTAATTTAACACACTTTAGCTGGATCTCTTGTTTTCAACAAGCATCACAAATTCTACTGAGAGCTCAGAAAGGCACTGGTTAACCAACCACAGAGCATGGAGAATCACTGTTTGTGCAGATGTCCTGCAAACATTTATTTTTACATTATTTTGACCAATACCTGGCATCACAGTTTACAGTCTTAATTATCCTTATTTTTAAAGTAGTTATTTAGAACCCTGAAAAAGAAGAAGAAAGAAATCATTTGGACCTTTTCTGCTCACAAATAGGAATAGACTAGAGTGGCTTAATTCAATTATAGTAATTGAAATTCCTCCTTTAGCATTTTGTCACTTGGAAAAAATACCACAAACCTCTGACTTGCTTTAAAGATTTAGATTTTTTTATCAAATGGTTGTGAAATGGCAAATTTGTCAGTAGAATCTGAACAATTATGAGAGATGCCAGTTCATGTTAAGAAGCTGAGAGACTGCATACTTCTACCTCAATTCCAGGGTGAAAAAACAAAGAGATTTTAAATGTTTAATGAGAAGAAAAATGCTCCAGAAATTGCTTTTCATGCACCTAAGGTTAGTGAAAGCACTGGAAGTTTGAAGATGTAAAGCACATCAGTGTTCAGTAAACCACCACGGATGATTTTTGAGTTGGCAAGGGCAGAAGGACAATTATTAAGAAAGCAGAGTGACTCTAGCCCCTCTCTCATCTTAATTAACATAGGGTGTGTCCATCCTCTCTGCTGGGAAGTCAGAGAAGAGCTACTGGTTTTTCATCAGGCGCTATGACCAGCACCAGAGCCTTCACCAGCATTGTTCTTTTCACTCAGCTCACCGGTTAACCACAGTGCACAGAATCTTAGTTTGTATATGTATCTTAGTCCAGTGAAGAACAAAACTAAGTGAGGAGCAAGGAAAATGTCTCCCATAGGCAAAACACTACACAAGAGGAACAGATGCAACAGACCTTGACTTTCCATGGGGTTAAACTGCCTCTTGAAATGGAACATGCATGTGGGGCAGAGGCAGCATACACCAGGGAAGCAGTACCAAGTTACTTAAAAGTTGTCAGGTTTAATCATCTGGTTCTTAAAAATGCCTGATGCAAACGAATCATTAAGGCCCCCTGACTGATTAAGACACCTTTTAGAATCTGATTAAGACATTCATCAGAGTAGGGAAACAGGCAAGTTGGGTAACTCAAAACTAATGTCTTAACTGAGCAAGTAAGTTACTCAATGCAGTTCAAGGCATTCTGAGTATTTAAAGAGGTACTGCACCAGAGTTGACAGGCTTCTTCATTTTTTTTTAGTAGATCTGCAAAAGGTTTGAAAAGAAATAATCTCAATCCTTATCACCTACATGCATTTGAAAGTTTTTGAACCTTCTGTTGAAACCCATATGTATCGCAGGTTTAACACTCTGGTCCTTGACTGCCTGTGTCATTCTTAAAATAAGAGAAAGCCTCCTCAATCACTCAGACATTTAAAAAATCAGGAGTTCCCACTATCTCCAGTTTCCTGTTTCTTCTCTTAATACCATTTAAACTGAACACTTATTTTAATCCTTCATTCAGTCTTAAAATGTTGCCTCTTTTTCTTTCTTGCAGACAATCTTAGGACACAGGGATCAAATTCATTTCAGTCTTTTCCCCAGTTGCTCAAAACAAGCAATCCAATAGCTGTGTGTATGCAAGTTCACAAGCTAAAAGCTATGACGAGCATTCAGAAGATAATACTCTGGAATAATTCCCTACCTGGGTACTCACCCAGTACCAAGAGTACCAGTGCACAGTATTAGCACAGGTACGGATACAGCATTGTCAGCTCCCACCAGCTTTTCTGGCTCTGGCTTCTCCAATTAGACTGGTCTCGTGCTGGAGAAGTCCAAGGGTTTCCACGGTGTTTGAAAATCCATCCAACACTGGCTTGATTACTGATCCTGTCTGACTGCAGACAGTGCTGGGTTCAGTGCAAGGCACAATCTGATTACCTGGGAGTAATTTCTTATAGTGTCCTGATAGAATAGTCAGGCATTTAAAAGGATTTCTCCCAGAATCCAACACAATAACAAAGGAAAGAGAAATACGAGAAGCATCCAAAGACCATCAGAGTCCTGCCTAATTTCAGCAAAGAAATGCAATTCTAATGAAACTCTTCTATCTTCTGTTTTATCAACACGGAGTTACTAAGGGGAAATTAAAGAAATAAACTCACGCATTTTAGGTCTTCAAAACCAAAGCCACATAAACAAAGCTGGGCTATATTAATGGAGACCGTGACAATAAATCCAGGCACCATGAGAGTTAGTCATACAAAGGGCTGTATGACATTTAAAAACTGAGCTGAAACTTTTCTTTCTGTGCTGTTTTAAAGCCACTCCATACTTAAGCCCGAAGTGACGGCAACATTTATTGACAGTTAATGCAGTGCTCCTGCGATGTATTATTAGGCACAAGCCCAGAGGCACAAGGCCAAGTGCTGTTAATCTCTTGGTGAGTGCCATAGTGTCTCAGATATGCACTGCCTGAAAATATCCGGTGATATCCCTAATGTTTTTTAAAAGGCAGGAGTATTGAGTTTTCACAGAAACTGATACACTGATTAACCCACCAAAATAAAAGTATAATGTAAAAAGCCCTGCAATAGTTCACCCAGTTTCTAGCTCCTGTTTCCCCACATCAGGAGTGATGTACCAAACAAGTACTACCCTCCTTTGCCTTACCTCATGCTTTACTTCAGCAGTGTCAAATCAGATCTTTCTTGCTTGGCTAAAAACCTTTCCAAAACAAGTGAAAACATCTATCAGCTTCTACCCAAGGGAAATAAATATTCAGTCACAGGTTTCCTTCCAAATGCTCTGCTTGTTTGTTTTAGAGAAGCCTTTAGAAGGGCAAATAAAAGGTTTGAAATCCTCTGAGCAAAGCTGACTTCTTTCTGTGAAGGTCACCCTCATGTCATTTCAGAACCGTGGAAATAGCCTGGGGAGGGATAAGCAGACTCAAAAGACAGCTTTTCTTCTCAAGTAACTTTGGTGCTTCAGGCCGAACTAAAAAAAATGCCCTCAGGTGAAGGTTTGCCACTTTTTATGGACCTATCCAATTTTACCCTGGGGAAAAAGATGCAGTAAGAAGTTCTTCCTGCAAAAGTATCTGCTGCACAAGTATTTCAAAGAAAGGAGAGAACTGCCTTTTCAGAAAGACTCCACTACAAGTGATCAGGCTTGTCAAGGATCTTATGGTCGGGTACCTTCTTCTTTGGGACAAACCTTAACCACTGTTTTCAGGGTCAGTGCTAAAGCTGGAATATTCAAACCGTACGGTGCAGATCTGAATCAAGACAGCCCCTTCATATTCCTTCAGAATTTACGGTCTGATCATACTAATAATATGCACTCAAATTGATTGTAATGCATTTAGCAAACATTACCTATGACTGCCATGCCTATTCAGAGCAAATTTTGCCTAGGATCCAAACTGAAACTCATAATCACGTTAGCTAAACATATTATTTAGGAGATGCTGGAGCCTGACTAAAGACCTAATTTTGTGTAAAGCTTGAGAAAACCCGGGAAACCAGCTCTGCCTAAGCAAAACCTACAGGATCTGGGGCCCCTGTGCAGCCCCATGCACGGGCACAGCACCGTGACATTCCAGCGGCAGCTCCGCACATCCCGCTTCTGTAACGAAAGCGAATCGGCGCCCAAAATCCCCAAGCAGGCAAGCGAACAAAGCAGCGCTCCGGGGCAGTCCGGACAGGGCAGCTGCTGCGCTCCCCGCCAGCCCCGTTACCTCCTGCCGCGGCCGCGCTGCCGGGCAGGGCCGGCCGCGCTCGCTTCGCTCCGCTCCGCAGGGCAGGGCAGGGCAGGGCAGGGCCGAGCCCCGGCCCAGGGCAGGCGGTAGGGACGGGGCCGAGCTTCGCCCCGGCTCTGGCAGCGCCGCTCGCTCCGCGCACGGCCCGGGCAGGGACGGGACCCGGCAACTTCGCGCACGGTGCCGCCGGCCAGCGGCGAAGTTGCCGCCACCCAGCGCCATTCCCTCGCTCAGTGGCTTCCCCCGGCCGGCCCGCCCGCCCGCACCCCCTCTCACCTCAGGCGCTGCCTCCTCCCGGCCGGGACCAGGGACGGCGCCGGCTACTCCCCGCTCCATCGCCTCGCCCCGCTCCCGGCTCCCGGCTCGCTCCGGCTGGCGCGGCCCCGCTCGCCGCCGCCGCAGCCCCAGCGCCAGCCCCGGAGCGCCGCCTGCCGCTGGGGCACGGCCCCCCGCCCCCGCCGGGGCAGCGCTGCCGCAGCCGCCCGGAGAGCCTCAGCGGGGCACCGTCCTGGCCGGGCAGCGACGTTCATCTTTCATTCATGTCTTTAACCGCAGCCCCCTCCCCTCATTGGGGCAGCGCGGGCCCTGCTGACCGTGCAGCGGGCGTGAGCTGCCGAAGCACTCAGCCCGAGCCCCACCGTGACGTGCTTTGAGGCGGCGAACGCGCTCTCCCAGGCGCCGGACCTGTGCTGGCTGCGCTGCGGTCCCGGCTGAGTTTCCCGCTCCGCTCCGAGCCCGCGGGTGGCTCCGTGCAGCCGGAGGTGAGCGCTGCCAGAGCCCGTGGGACGTGCCAGGCGCTTCCCAGGGCGGGGAACCCTTTCTCCGAGTTTCTGCCCCAGCCCGGCGCAGCCAGAGCCCGTCGGGGAGGCGGGAACGGTGCCCGCAGCGCACAGGGAGCGCGGCTTGGCTCGGCCCCTGTCCCGAGCGCTGGCGGGGTTCGTGTGTGCCGGGGCTGCCAGGAGCCCTCGGCGGACAGAGCGGGGAGCGGCGCTCACAGGCGGTGGGGCAGAGACATCATTACCCTGCCTGATGTTTCCGATCTGCGAGCGGGCGCTCGGGGAAATGTTAAGCCGTTGGATGCCCGTGTGAGTGCTCAGGCTCTGCCCGCACGTACACCGCATGGACACCGCCGCAGGATGCCGCTCCACCAGGCAAACAAAAAGCACTCGCAACTTTTATGGTTTTAGTAACGAGGATGCTCTACCCCGACTCCTCCCTCTCCCCCCTCACAACCCCCATTGGTACCAAGTTACAACCTGTTTGTAAGGATCGAAATACTTTTCCTGAGGTGTCTCTTTTATCTCATTTTATTTTATTTTATTTTATTTTATTTTATTTTATTTTATTTTATTTTATTTTATTTTATTTTATTTTCAAAATGCCTCTGTAGCTGGTACCTGACTCCAGGATTTTGTCAATCTTAACGCATTTTATTTTATTTTATTTTATTTGGATTCTGGTATTCATTTTATTTTTTGGTGTATTTTTAAAATATTTTCTTCCCTTCCTCTTGGGGAAAATTCTAGCTAGTTCTGGCATCTGTCATGAATTTTGCCTCTAAATACTGAAGCAAAAATTATGTGTGTATTAATTAGTTTCTTTTCTCAGTTAGTGGATCAAGTGCAAGAATTTGTTAGGTCAAACTTGATAAAAACTGTCAGTCCCAGGCAGCTGTGGGAGCCTTGCCTGTGCAAGGAGCCAACTCTTTCTCAGAGAAAGCAGGACATAGTTCTGCCTATAGTATCTATGGTTATTAGGGAGATTCTCTTTATACATGTATATGCATTTAGTGGCTTTTATTAATTATTGCTTACCTTCACTACAAAATTTGTCAAGTTTCAAGGGAACAATTCATTGCTCTTGAAGTATTTGGTTTTCAAGATAACAGTGAAGAAGTAATTGGCAATTTAAGTACATTGCCTTCTAATTTCATTTCATATTCTGTTTGTCTTGCATTATGAAAAGAAACAAACAGGACCTTGCTCATGTCCTTCTCAGCTCCATTTTGGCACTCATTCTTGCATGCTCTCCATGAATCATTCCCCTCTGCTCTCTCACTGAAGTCTGGAAGCAAGACAGGCATCACAATATCTGACCTTGTTTGTATCAGTGTTAAAGAACTGTTTGAAACCACTTGTCTTTCTAGTACAGCAAGACCTTTTTATTTTCATTTTTTGCTGCTTGACAGCACAGATAGTCTGGAACATATTTACCCTGACATGAGATGTTTGTGCAGTTACTTTTTTGCACTATTTATTTATTTAGCACGGAATTATCCCACATGCTTATGGCTTGTATTTCCTCCAAATAATCTGTATTAAAATACACAGGGGTATGTATTTCTTTCTTCCCCCTCCACCCCTCCCACCCCCACAATTCCTAATAAGTAATTTGACAAGGCTATGGAGATTAGGATCTCACTTCTATTCACAAACTGATGTTGGTACTATTATCTTCAGAGGTTACCTTTCAGCTTGCACTGGAGATTAGTTGTACATCCTCAGAAGTGAAGAGTGAGCATGACTGGACAGGTGTAATTCTGCTTTTAATAATTCCAAAATATTAAAGAGTATTTTATCTCCCCCTGTTCCACTAAGTTGCAGTTTCTTTACTTTCCTGATGATAGTGAAGAGTAATATTGAAGATCAATAACAGAATGTTATTTATGGGGTCTATGCCACTTACCATTAAAAATAATACAATTCCAGCTTTCTAAACAGGTGGGGAAAGGGTTGCATGGAGCAGTTAACTGATTTAGACAGGATCAAAATTGTGCAGTCTTGGCAGAACTGATGTTGAAAACTGTGTCTGGTGCTGCTTTGTGCTCCTGTTCCTTGAAGGCCATGTCATGTGTGCCATTCCCAACTCACAGAGCACCTACAGCTGCAGCAGAGAAGCTACAGGCACCATTCCAGTCCTCCTGAAGACCCTTACCTCTAGAAGTGGGCCACAAAAGGTAAATTGGCAGTTTTGTTTCATGTCTCAGCCTATAAAAGAGTGGCATATCAACCATTCATTCTTACTTTTCCTCCTGGGCTTGCTTGGAGTAAATACAATTGAGTTTGGTTCTCTATCAAGGCTTTCTACTGCAATTAAAAACACATTTATGTGGCTTTCTGTGAGGAGCTCTTTTTATACAGGTGTGTGGGTGCAGCCTCATCAGTCTTCCAGATTAAAAATTTCATTTTCTACTTGGTCCTGGGCCTGCTTCAAATGAAATCACTGTCTTAAGTCCCAGCAATCTCAGAGGAGTATGATTAAATGCTTTGCAGGTGTGTTTACCTATTTCTTTCCAATCCATCCCACTAGTGTTACTATTGCTTCTGTTCTGCAGATGACCACTTCAGTGGCAGTGACATGGCAAACATGGAAGACACACCACACCTCTGTTTCACTTCTTCAATTAGTTTAAAATTTCCTAAAAATGTTTATATGTTTTTAAAAAGCAATAAGCATAAAGCCATTTGCTTGCACTGCTCACCAAGACCTACTTCCATAAAGCAAGAAAAGCAGATTTAAGTGCAAAACTTTAGGGTTCTTTTTCAAATCTGAAATCTGAGAAAAGCTGGAATGTTATCCCAGAGCTGTGAAGGGGGAAAGGAACCTTTTCCTTTTGACTCACAGCAGAATTACTCCTAGAGTTGTGTTGCTGTTGATTTGTTTGATTATTTTAGCATCTCAATTGTTGTACAATGCCATGATGAATTTGGTTTAGGATTTGTGTCATCTAATCCAGAAGGGATTTTACAGGTCAATAAGATGCTTCAACTGGGTGTCAATATGCACTCTTCAAATACATTCACCTTCTCAGGACTCTTTTGGGATAAATAGTATTAGGGATAAGACTTTATGCATGTATTAGTACATGTGTTTTACAGATGGAGAAGCCGCTAAATTCATTCACCATGGTTACATTAGTTCACAAATGACCAAAGAAACAGTATATGTCCAGAGGCAGTAAGAACCTGTACTAAAGCTGTAATTTTATAGTTTCACCCTGGTGTCCCAGTCAGCCAAGTTGTTTTAGTTCAAACTGGTACAAAAAAGCTGCAGCTCTCTGTCTGGAAGGGTCCAAGTGGAGAATTGGAAGCTTTTGCAGAGGATGTGCCTAAAAATGTGGCATCAGGCAGGAGGTGAAGTCTATGTGTTAAAAAGAGAAGTCTACCTAAAAAAAGGTGTCACAAAAAGGGAAAGAAAGGTGTTGAACTTTGGCTACCTGGGGTGTGTGTAGACTGTGGAGATGGTTGTAGAAACTTACCCCTTGGAGATGGTGGCAGGAACAAAAGGAAGCTCCTGGAAGCCTGACTCCCACTCTTCAGCTCTCATAGCAGACAGAAATCCCAGAGATGGGTATGTGAATATTTCTGTGAAGACTGTGTTGAACACTATTATTGCAATACTTTTGATCGATTGTCACAAAGTGCTGCTGAGTGTGTTTTTGAAGGGAGAGAGAGGCAGATAGCAAAATTTTGGTACCTGTCATGGAGATAATTATTTTTGTAGCTGAAGGGAGGGAAGGGGATGGTGGGAAAACAAGAAAGGGAAATGAAGCATTGCTTGCTTCAGGTAAAAGTGGTTTTTCAAACAGGAAAATAATTAAGTTGAACTTCTATTTACATGACTGCAGCGGTTTCCATTTGGGGCAGCTGATCGGAACAAGGTTCTCAGAGCTAAAAAATTATACTGCAGATAACAATGCAGAAGGGAAGGATAATATAATTGTATCAATGACAGCAGGTGCAGTAGTTTTTCCTTCTAGTTATTTGTGACTAAAGTGGTTGTGGGCATGTACAAAATATTAGCGATCTATTAGAACTGTAGCCATGTGTATACATGACATAAATATGGCCATGTGTATATATTACATAAATAGAATATTTTCTGTGTACTTATCTTCTTCTGTATAAGAAGGTATCAAAAGGAGAGTTTAGAGTTTTCTGCAAACTATTTATATAAATTATATAACATTGCAAGCAGGATGTACTTTTTTATTAATGCTGATTTTTCAAATTATTTCAGGGGAAATTACTCAGGTTGGAAAATCACAAGAGTTAAGTTAAAAAAAGCAAATGGAAATCAAGAAAGTCACGGAAGATGTAATAGAGCTACGTGGTGATAGCTACTGTGGTGATGGTTTGTGAACACTCCATATCCTTTTTGTGTGGAAATAATATTGCTGTGAGTTACAGCTCTGGTATTTCCTCTTCTGTTAGATATCAGGTTGTGTTTTTGTAGTTTTGCTGAGAGTCACAGCAATGAATTCATATCTGTAATCTCTTGCATCAAGTTGCAAGAGCACAGTCATAACAAACAGCACACAACTCACCTTCCAATTGTAGCTAAACTAAATTTGAAAGTAGTATATGCAAATCTACCCTGAAACAGAAAGCTTGTTATGTACAAAGGTGTTTATGTTCTTTCTGTTTATTGCCAGAGTCATGGGGTTGGTGGAGGGGAGAGTAACTCTACCAAGCCAGAAACTCTTAGCTACTTGGCTCTGATTTACAAATGAGACCCAGGTATACATATTACACTTAATGAAACAGGAGCCTTACGACAACATTTGTTCTTAGATTTCAACTTTTTCCAGGTCAGATGCAAACTTACGATGAGAACTGTCCCTCTGCAGAGATCTGACCATGCTGCCAATCCCAGGGGCTGGCGCTGACTGCAGGCCACACCATGTGCTCAGAAATTGCTTGTCTACAAAGGGTTTGGAGGTAAAAATCAACTTATGTCTGCCACCATGTTCGTATAACAAATCCCAGCAGCCATGCTCAGGCTGAAAAGATATTTTGCTAGTGTGGAGGTTTGCCCACTCAAAACACCAAGGCAGAAAACATTCCATAAATGGGAAGAAATAAAGAGCATAAACTGGAAACAATTTGGAAATTATATTTTTTTCTCTCCAACCAAACATAAACACCCAAGGCTCTGAGATGAAACCATACTTAGTGAATAAAGATGTGGTCAGGCAGCCAAACAAATGGAAAATGGATCCAACAGTGTTAAGATTGATCCTGCCCTGCTTTGGAAAAAATTGCTTCTTTACATTTCACTGTGTAAATTTAACATCTCATCTCAAAGTATTATATTTGATTCAATACAGGCTTTGCAGTCTGAAGGGTTCTCCTAATCCATTTGGCTGAAAATCAAGAACAGTGAGAGAAAAATAATATCAGAATGATTTCTGGGTGGTTTATTCGTGCTGTTGTTCTCAGAAAAAAAATTAAGCCAAATTCACTAGTTTCAGATTCTTGAAATGGATCACTAAACCAAGGTAAGATCTTGCATTGGCTCTTTGATTCAGAACTAAGATTTCAACAGTAAACTGTGTTTATTTTGAAAAAAAATGACATCTCCTTTTATTCCAAATGTCAATATGCAGAATTTTAAAATAGTTTAACAAAATCACTCTGAAAGTTCATTCAGATTAATGTTTAATTATCTGGAATTCCTCTTGTCTGGAGGCTTATGAACATGGGAATCTTAATGTGCTATAAAGTAGCATTTAAATTTTTGTAGAAGGAGAATGTGCCTTTTTCAGGGAAAAGTGAATTATCACTATGAGTGGTCTACAGGCAAAGTTGGTCTACAGTAAGTTCCCAGTCCCGCTCACTAACTTCACAGTAATTTCCTCTGTGGACATGCATCCAGGTCGGTAGAATTTATGCCTTGTTACTCTTGCCATGCACATATTGCAGCACTTGGGCTACAAAGTGGCTCAGAGCCCGAACAGTGAAGGATGGCTGTGTCTGCATTGGGAGCAAAATGATGCCAAGGGTCCAACATTTGTCTTTCAGGAGCTTTTTCTTCAGAGTAGCTGCGGTACGTTCCCAGGGACTCAAAGCCCATTAGTGGCTGAAGCATATCTTCCAGTTTAGTTCCTGCAGAAAGACCCAGGTTGGGCAGTATTGAGCAATGCACATGAAGTGGGGAGAATCGAGAGTAATCTGGACTTCAGTGCTAGTGTAGATACTCTGAAACAGAGCAGGGCTTCACAGAAGGGCTAGTCTGATGGCAGCCTGGGCGTGCTGTGAGTCTGAGGTGACCAATGTCCTGGGGACCTGCTGGAGAGTGGGCTGTGGGACTCCCTGAGTTAGCAGAGAGCTTGGTATTTTTCATTTTATGGAAAAAAGGATGAAGAAAAGCACTCATCAGATTGATGCCTATGGCACCATTCAGTCTTTCATGGCATTTGATGTAGAACTAACTCTGCACAGTGCTCCGTGGTGAAGGCCACATTATAAAGACTGCATTGAGAACTAGCCCTGAAGCTTTTCTTGCCCCAGTCTGTTTGCAATGAGAAACAGTAAATTAAATAACATAGGGAACGCCAGACTCCTATTTGTAATGAGCATGCAGTCCACGTCAGTGAGCTTAGGGAATTTGACTGGTTCTTTTTAAAGACTTTATATTATTAATGATGTTTCCAGCTTCTTAATGCGAGCTGAAGTTACTGCAGAGCTTTTGAAACAAATTGCAGGGGTCAGGAAGGGATGTGCTATTTCTGGCTTCCACTTAACCACTCAACAGACAGGAATCAGGTAAATGACTTGCTCATGTTGCCATTAGTATCATGTTGCTGGTATGTATGGCATCTTAAAAAAAAAACAAACCAAAAACAGAGCTACAATTCCAGCAACTTGAACAGAGATTAGAGAAAACTGAGGTTTGCCGAACTGCTTTTGCTCTTTACATAGCAATTAATCTTGAGAGAAAAACAGGTGGCCACAGGTGGGTCTCAAGCAGCTGTACACAGACCTCAAATAGCCACCTAAGCCACAGTCACCTTCTGGCATTCAAGTGACTTTTGAACAACCAGTGGGCTGTTTGTAAATTATTCACATGGATGCTAACCTTTTCCTACATATGAAAAAAGCACATGAGAGAGGAGTGACTGATGGAAAGAGGAGGTTAGGGCAGCAATGTGGTCAGTGTCACCCGTGAACTCTGCCAGTTGTGGATTTTTTTTTTCTAAGTGAGAGTTAGAATTTACAGATCACCGTGCAGGTGCTGACATCCAGAGGTGGGTGGTTTGGAGGGGAAGGAGGGAATGTGGTTAGCCCATTAATTCCATCATGACACACGTCAGCACTGTGTCTTTAAAAACAAAATAGGATGCTGCTTAGGGTGTAAAGAGAGCTCTAGTGTATGTTACATCAGTTGTAAAATCGAATGATTTCTAAATTATTGAATTTTTAAAATGCCACTGGCTGAGCTATAGCACAACGCTGAACAAAGACACTGCAGTGAAGAACATGAGTAATTTCAGCGTTGGGACCTGCAGAATTATTTAAGCAGATTTGTGTGATAACTGGGGCTTTTCTCACAGTGTTTAGTCTTGATAAGAACAAGACTGATGTCTTATCTACACTGCTTATCACATTTACTTCTTAATAGCAATGGAGCTGCTGACAGCAAGCAAACAAAGAATTGTCAGGAAAGTTGAACGATTGAATTACCACTAAATTAATGCCTAGACTTGTCAGTGATATTTCTGGCAACAAAGAAACCTAACCAAAACAAAACGATTTTTAGAATTCACAGGACTGAGGTGATCCATCAGAAGCACCAGTGGGGGCTGCATCAACAGGAGGTGCCACAGAAGAGCTGTTTGCCTTCAGCTCCTTCTCCTTCGCTGTGATGGAGGAACCTTCTCACTTCCACAGTAGGGAAACTGTTTCAGGCCAGAAGGGTGGACAAGTGAAGAGGGGGAGGGAGGCAGTTTTTAAAGGTGCAGCAGCCTCCTTGGGTGCCTTCAGCTCGTTTTCTGAAATGCAGCCAGTTTCAGAGGAAAGTAGCTCAGGAAAATGAAGGTGCTGTGCTGCTTGGGAGCTGACAGGCTGCCCCTCCTCGATCAGTAATTAAGTACCTCAGCCAGAAGATAAAGCTGCTTCTTGGCAAAATGCTTTTTGTCATATAATGGTCAGAGATGAAAGTGCTTGGGAATGCAAAACTGACTTACTTATCCACATTATAACCTGACCAACTGCATTCACGCCAGGCAGAGGTAATGATGTTTCATGCTGGGGCTTTCATGAGAAGAATCACTGCAGGGAAAAAATTTCACTCATTTTCCACTGCCCTCTTTCAGATACTTTGGACAGGCAGTTTTGTTAAACAGAACACAGCAATCCTTTTCATATTGGGGTTTTTTTTGAGCATTTTTGTTTTAATGGAGAAGTGACAGCTCATTTAGAGCCCAAGCACATGCATGAAACATTCAAAGGAGTTCCAGTTGAGACAGCTCTGCATTCAGTGTGGAAGCAGGGAGTTTGCATGGCTGAAGACCGTCACCTGTAGCTGGTCTTCTTTCCTGTCCTTAGCTGTCTTCATTAGAACCAAGGGGATGGATTAAATGTCAGCAACAACCTTTGCACTTTTCCTTTTAATTAATGTCTCTCGAAGTGACTCATCAGATGTATAAGTTTCATCTTTATTATAATAAATTTGCTGTAAAATCCTATTTCACTATTTTAGCCTGATGATGCCATTGGTTCCTTACAGCACACATTACAAAACATCCTTTCAAAGCCCAACTAGAAATTAAAATTGATTAAACACCTGATAGACTGTGCAAAGCTGTTTGAAAATTGAGCATGAGTAGTTTCAGAAGTTAGAAATGCTGTTCTAAAATATTTGACAGGTTCTCTACCCCTAAGAAAGTCCAGAGAAGGATGTCCTGGTTTACAAAGATGCTGACTGAGAAGTTTAGGCAGGCTTCACTGCCGTGTTACACATGAAACTGGGTGGTTAGAGCACTCAGAGCTGTAGAGAGAATCAGTGCCTTGCTGGTGGGTGGTAGGCACCATTGGATCGGCAGTCCTGTCCCTGGTGATTTTGAGAGACTATTAATCTTGTTCCAGTGCAGAACAAAAAGCCATCTAAGGTGCTGGAAACTTTTCCTGTGTTGCTAGGGAAGTCGGTGCAGTGAGGCAAGGAAAATGTTTTTCTTTCTACATCCATCTTCCAAATATTTGTAATTTCTGTGACTACTCATTGTGTGCATTCTTTATTTCCTCAAAGCAGTACTACTCAGATCTTATTCTCCGAGGGGTTCCTAAACTGTAAGCAAGGAGGTTGTAGAACAATTAGCTCCATCTACTTCGTTTTCTTTTTCATTTTTATACTTAGTGGCAAATAGTTGCATTTCCATCTCTTGCTACCCACTAACTGAAGCTGAAATACTGAGAAGACAAGGCATTTAAGTCTTGCTATGAGAAAGAGCTACCCAATGTAGCAAAGAAAAAAGTCACCCTTTGCTCCTTGAGTGCCACACAACGTCCTTCAGCTGCAGGGGAGTTGGAGTGGCTCAGGAATTTACCATGATAATATGATGTTCAGACTTTGTTCCTGGAAGGGGCTGAAGTAGCTGCAATATCTGGTCTTCAGTTGCCCATCAGGTGACAACCTCAACACAATCACCCTGCAGGGTTACAATTTTTCCCCCTACCCATCTTCCCCGGGCTTATTCCAAAAAGAGACACAGTTAATGATAATTTCTGCTTAAGAGAAATATATTGACGTTTCCCCCCTCAATTTATGATATCAGTCCTTATTAAGTTTTCTGGTTTTGAGATAAATACTATGCTCTTCTATAACCCCATTGAAGCCAACAGGTTTTTCTCAGCTTATACCTAGGAATGCTATCAATTTGCTCTGTGTTTTTCAGTGTGCCATTCTGCCTAGTACACAACTGTTGGAGAAAAAAAGACCTCCCATGGCTGAGGAAGAGGGTCCAAACTATCTGACTGGGAATTCATGCCACTGTCATTCTGTCAGCTGTTTATCTTCTCACTGACCCAAAGCCCTCGGAGATACCACCTTGTTAAATCTAAAGACATTTAGATTTTCACTGAGTACCAGAGCCCCATCACTGGGCAGACTTGACCTTGTGCTGCTAGAGCATCTAGCAACTAGCTTTTCAGTGGGGGGAAAAAAAAAATCAGAAGGGACAGCAATTAAAAAATGCAGTGCAATAAAGCCCAAGATTCTTGTATGTTCTGCTCATATAAAGCACCATTCAGTCAAATCCTTTTTTCCCATCCTATTACTTAATTCAATTTATAATAATGTAGCACTTGCCCAGGAGTGTGAACATGTTCATGTACGGGAAGTAAATTAACTCAGTAAATTGCTGACTAAACCAAAAAAATCGATTTTTTTTTTTTTTTTTTTCTTAAAGAATAACATCCTCCCTATCCATTGTCAAACAAAAGATACCTGTATTAAAAGCTTGCACTTGAGGCACTCTCCCTGGTACTGGACTATTTGTGACACAAACACATGAAGTTTATTGCAGCAGGGAAAAGTATTTCTATCTGCAAGTATTTTTTAGTAGCTCTTTCTTACATACAAATTATGTCATTAACTCCCAAATAAGCAATATCTGCTCATATACACACCATGTAGCCACCCTAAAGGGGACAGTGGAATCACCTGCCTAATGAGGTCATCCTGGGAAATTGATGCAGTCAGGCAGCTCTGATTAACAAAGTTTACAGAAACAGGGGCTGCAGGCAGATACTTCTCCATCACTTCTCAGGCTGGGCTGTACAGATGGCATTTTCTCCAAACTGTTCCACTTTGCGTTACAAAGTGTTTAATATGGAAGTTCAACCTATTCCAGGCTCAACATACTCCAGAACCTGAGGAAAACTAGTCTCAGGGAAAGTGTTATAGCAACATTTGCAGCTTAACATTTCAGCACAGACCCTTGAAGGTATCTTGAGACCTGCTCCTTGCCAGAAGAGATTCAGTGAGGGTTGAGGTGAGGATCCAAGCTGATGGATTTCATGATGGGATTTAGACACCTAAACATATAGGTGTCTTATTTTCTTTGTAATAAGTGGTTTGCTTGTGGCATCACAAGATGCTTATGATCTAACAGGTACTGCCTCGAGCTCTAGCACAGACTAAACTATTCAGTCTACTGGATGTGCCATAATGAGACGGTAGCAAGTTGCCAAAACATTGACTCAACTGGCTGAATATGAAAGAAATCAGTGGTCTATCTCCAAAGGCTAAAGGCAGTTAAGAAAATAATTAAGGTCACCAAAACAAATGCCACTAAGTGTCCACTCCACCCCTCAGTGTAGTGTATCAAGGAGCTGGAGAGAGGTAGGGACAGCTGTGGCTGGGAGAGTGCCAGAGAACAGCTTTAGCACAAGAAAAAAGTAGTGTCAACGTATTCTAAGCTGTGGAAGTAAAGAAAGGAGTTCAGTAAGTATGGAGCCTTCAGTGAAACAAGGAAGAATGGATTATTTAATCCCTGGAAGTTGAAAACTTGACCATAGAATAGCATTTTTCTGCAGAAGATTGAATATTAAGGTGTTAGTTAGACAGGAATGTACAGTTACAGATAGAAAAATGTATTGTCTGAAAGAGTTATTCAGAAGAAAGAATGAAATATCCAAAGTGCTGAATATTACAGAAAATCTGGAACTGACAGTGAAAAACTAGGATAAAGTTTTATTTCTAAAATGGAAGGCACCATCTTCCAAATGGAACCTAGACCACTTCCAGTTTCAGTATGCATCTCACATTACTCACATTACTGATCCACATGTGGAGAGGATGTGAGGTGAACCTGGTAAAGTCTGAAGGAGAGCCATCACAGAACTTGAAGCAGTGAAAAAAAAGAAGATTAAAAACAACCCCAAAGATAAAATACATCCTCAATTAAATTGAGCCAAATGACTTCTGGCTCAGTTTCTCAGAGAAAATTAGATAGTTCTGCTCCAAGTGGAAGAAAAATGTATACTTTTGCAAATGCATTTCTCTGTGTTATGCTTTTAAGTACCAGCTTTTAAATCATATCTGAAGAGGCCTGGGAAAGCACATTAGCACCTCTCCACAAGCGCTGTTTGGACGTGGTTGGCTTGGGGAGAGGGAAATGAAAGATTTCCAGACTCAGTGCAGACAGAGCCCAAAGGCTGTTGGCATAAGTACAAAGCCAGAATAGTGCTTTGAGAAAATGTAAAGAAAATGCCTTTAAAGAGGAATTCACCAAAATTATATGAAACAGCAAACAGGAGACAGGGCCTTTGAGAGCAGTTTTTCACAATTCGGTCACTGCTCTTTTGTGAATGTTGAAGGTGTTCCACAACAGGAGTCAGAAACCTGCTGAAAGCCTGTTCCAAAAACTCCTCTGGATCCCCTGGCTCAGTTTTCACCATTGCAATTATCAGACTGCCAGGGCAACTGATACAGCAAATTGACTGTTCACTTCCAAAGTCTCTCGCTTCTGGTCTTACAGAGTTAACGCAGGAGCTCTGGGAAGCAGCAGCTTCGGGCAGCATGCCTGGAGCAGCTCACAACATCCCTTGGGGAAATGAGAGACTTACCAGCTGTTTCTGTGTGTAGAGGGACACAGTACAATGCAAAGTTATCAACTGCATTTCAAATGTCCCTCTTTTCGTGAACATCACTCTCCTTTCCCTGACTCTGGGTTAGCAGAGCACTTTCCCATGCCCTGTGTTTTAGAGAACAAGCCGAGGTCCTTGCGTGTGTTTCTGGCTTAGTGTTTGCAGCCCCTGGCAGCCAGCTCTGTCTGACAGCCATCCCAGTCAGCACTAGCCAGTAGGTGCACCCTGCACCCAGAAGAGGGTTTCACATTTGAAAGGAGCTTACTGCAGAGGAGGTAAGAAAAGAAATGTCTGACAATGTGCAGGTGAAGCAGGCCAGCTTCTGGAGTTTTAGGGAATGTGCTTCCATTTCTTTTCTTTCTTTCTTCTAACTTAAATATTTTACTATTTTCAAAAAGAAGAGCATTAAAAAAACTTTGTGTGCCAGGGAGTGCACTTGCACTTGCAAGAGAGCCTGCAGACAGGTGAGGTGGCACCTCAGAGGAAGAGGGATACAGGTTTCCAATCAAATCAGTCACTATGCTGTGTGGAGCTAGAAGTGAAGCTCTGCACAGGTTTAGGCAGGTCTGTGTGCAGAATGGCAGATTTTCCACCTACTTCTTCAACTTACAGTGGAGTTCTGTTTCCTGAACAATGTTTCAGCAGTCTAGGGGATTGGTGTACAGCTTACTGAACAACAAAATTCAGTAAACTGTCATTGTTCTCTGTGTGATTAATAGAGATTAATGCTGATGTATGTCCTGGCATGTGACACCGTCGTTTCTACAAGGAACCATTACTCATCAGCTCAACACGTGGGATTAATTGTCTTTGCTTATTACCAGGGAGAAACAAGCAAAAAGGTCAAGTTGCCCCAGCAAAATTGTGCACTATCACTTAGTAATATCTCTTCAGTGATAAATACTCACTGAATTGAGTGAAAACAATTTTTTTTTTTTACTTTTTGTCAGACCGATTCACTTGGTCTGTGTAATTAAAGTCTGAAACAAATGTATGTACCCTGAGAGCCTCTCGACCTGTGGGCCACTTTAGTTGTATACTGACAGTCATGTGTCATAGTAACATTTTTTTTCAATCTCATTGTTTCTTTTACATTAATTCAAGGCATTTCTGACACTGTGTTTTTTGCTGTGAGTTTGATTTTGCAGAAACAAAGATTTGGAAATATTTGATGCTCTTTTAGGCCCTACAAAACTACCCTCAGCACAACTATCTGTACAGAGAGGGAATACTCAGCTGAGACCTTTATGCACTTTGAATCATCTTTTCTACAGTGTTTGCGTGAGCAGTTCTGCAATTCAATTTACAAGTTACAAAGGATGTGAAATGAATGATGAATGGAGAATGGCTGTGATGCTGAATAGCTGTGTAGAAAAATCTTCCATAACAAAGAAAAAGGGGCAAAGAAAAGGTGTCATATCCGTGCACTTCTTCCACAAAATGCAGTTGTGATCTCTAAATAAGCAAATAATAGTATTGTGAGATTTGTGGGCTGTTTTAGTCTGTTTCTAATTGAACACTGAACACCCCCACCCCACCTCACCTCCCATTATTAAAAGAAATATTGATAAGGAATTGTTTTGCAAGCGCTTAGAGATTTTGCAGAAGTTCTTTGATATCAGGATGGGAGGTGTGTCCTAGAGATCTGAAAGTATTCTATTTCTCCCACTAGTTAGTGAGAATCAGTGAAACCCCACTGGTCTCTGGTATATGGGCTAAGAAACCATGTCACAGATGTAAACTCTGGAAATTTGGTGAGGCCCAAGGCTTTCTAGAAGGTTAAAGATCAGTAAAAATTGTTCAGGATTTTCAGATTTCCTGCTCTAGCCAGGAACTCCAAGAGAGGAACAGGTGCTCTCTGTACAAGAATGCAGGTTTTTGAAAGCCTTGGGACCATTTCTGATAGTGTGAAGTCTGGGATATTGTAAGCAAGGAGTGCCACAAAACCAGGAGGAGATAAACTAAAGTGATATGAGTAACTGCTTGTCCATCAGTTTGTTGCTTGTACAAAGGTTAATGGAGAAACAGGGATCATTTGTTCCTCTTGAAGCAGAAAAATGACCTTTTTTAGTAATTCTGGGCCAGTATGCTTACAGTACCTTCCAATTTATTTTATTTTTTTTTTTTTTTTAAATTCTTGTACATCATATGGTTTGTAAAAAGGAGAACTGTAGAGGAATTCAATAACTTTTCAATAAGTTATTGGGAGAACTGAATCATGTTTCAAAAAACAAGACTCTGATTTATGCTGTAAAATCCAGTACTTTACCTTTCATGGAGGTGACTTCCATAGCAGATGGAACTGACTTTTGATGAATTTCACTGCTGTACTGGTTCTGTTCAGGACAGGGTTGATTTCTACAGTAGCTAGGAGAGGGCTTGGCTAGGACCTGGAGAATAGTCTGTACTACCTCACCTCATTTTCCATACTGGGGAAGCGTGGAGTGGATGGGCTGGATTCCATGGTGAGCATTTTGCATGTGAATCACTCTGTCTCTCACTTATATACTTTTGTTATTAATATTGTTGCCGTTACTGTTCATTTGCTTCTCTCATTGTTGTTTCCAGTAGATTGTTCTCATCTCCAGCCATGATCTTTGCCTTTTGTGTCTCCAGTTCTCCTCTCCAGTCCACACTGGGGAGAATTGGAGGGGGAATGGGAAGCGAGGGGAGAGGGGCACAAGTGGAGCGTGTTTTCAGTGAGTGCACTAAATTCCTAAACCGTGACAACTGTAAACACAAGTAGTCACAAAAAGGCTTTGTGGAGCTTCTGAAGCTAGAAAAAGTAATTTTTATTTCCAGTATATTGGTGTAATTTTGTCACAGAAGGAAGACCATCTATTTTTCCTTTGAAAGGCAATATCCTTTCAGGGTCACAAAATTTAACTTAAAAATAAAACAGTCAATGATGCAAATTATTGCCATGCCTTACTGAGTACCCCTTTTTGTCAAGGTTAATAGGTGACAGAAACGTTACAAACAAACAGCTCTGGGAAAACAACATGTGTAATACAGATTATTCAGACAAAAGAGACTGCAATGGTCATCTCATATGACCTCCTCCTACTGCTATATCTGGAGTTATTTCTGGAATATTTTATGTGAATGTCCATAAAATCTTCATCTCAACATCATTTACTAGGGTTAAGAGATGATCGCACATCTTTTATAAATAAATGAAAACATTAGAAACAAATGATGGAACTAACAACTTATAGGTTGGCAGGGACACTAGCAGAGACTTTTGTTAAATAACATGCATCTGTTCTTTTGTGTTTTTTCTAATTATCTAGAGCAGAGAATAAAGAATATATTAATTGAAGTCACATACGTATTAAATTGAGGGAAATTACTAATATAAAGAAGACATGAAATAAATAAGATGGAACTCACCCAGATAAAAAATACAGGGAGAAAGTGAGAAAATTAGATACTATTTATGGATTAAAACGCAATCAAAATGAAAAGCTATTCTAATTAACAAGGGGATAGAAAAATCTAAGATGTGCTATCAAATAAACCTGCAAAGAAACAACATTGAAAGAATCTTAGGGGGCTGTACTTTCAACGCAGGATAACAAGGTAAAATAGCCAGAGAAATGAATAATGAGACTGGAATATATAGATGAAATCTTTTCACAGGAACACCTGGAATAGCCTCTTCACTTCTTTATGAAATGAAGATCTGATGAAAGAGAGAGAATTCAGATCAGCACAGGAAATGGATTCATCAAGGTCCAAAATTTGATTTATGAGAAAGAATGAAAAAACTTCAAAATGTATTAGATAATTAGTTAGATTAATAGACAAGTACAGCCTGGGAACAAAGCAGCAGTCTTGAAATGCATAAAACCTATAAATAATGTTGATAAAGAGACTTCACCAGCTAATTCAAAGTAAACATAAACGAATAGGTGAAACTAGGTGAAGAGGAGGTCAGACTATATGTCAACAGCCCCTTTCCTAACAGCACACCATTAACTTGCACAGTGATCTTGCAAGGGGACATAATGAAAGAAGCTCTACTTGGCCCATTGAAAACCTGAGAAAAAATGTGCAAGCTTCAGCTGCCCAGCTGGAAGTGGCTGATGTCCTCCTGGCCTACCAAAGCCTTTCACTTCTCACCAGAGGGGTGTCACAAGGCAGTGGTGAGCCAGTTTTATGTGCAGATCCTGGTTGGTGGCATCCTTATACCCTTGCTCTGCCCATGCCCATCAGAACAAAGGCTGGATGCTGTTTCCTTACATGAGAGGGTCCTCAGTCTATAAAGGGAAAGAAGTGGGCAAAACAGAGGTTCATTAGATTAGAAATTCTCCTCCACAGAATCTGCCCAACTGTATCAGCCCAACACCTTCTACTGTCCTTGTAGCTGGAATCACAGCCAGGGCACAGGCCACCAAGCAGAGCCCCTGGTTTGCTTCCTTACAGGAGGCTGCTCATAGGTGCAGACTGGGATCTGCAGGGGTTAATTTCAGCTGTGGCCTTATGTAAGTTTTAATTGCCTGCATTTGACATCCGTGAAGCAAAGGCCGCAGTGGAAGTGCTGAGGAATGAGTCCATGAGTAATTTCTGTTTTATCCCCAGCTTGTATCGCTTACCTCATTGTGGGACTGCCTGCAGCCTTCAGCTGCTGTCTGCTTCCCCAGAGTTAATAGTTTCCTCATGCCCCTGTGCCACATCCCTATCCCAGCTGAGCTCTGTCCACAGACACAGCACAGCCTCCCCCACGCCTGTGGAATTGGTGTGAAGACAACCCAAGCGCTCTGTGGCGGAGATGCAGCAGCTGCTGCCCGAAAGTGTACAACGTTCAAAAAGCTGCCCTAGCCACGGTGCTTTGCTGTGGTGCAGCACAGGCTGAGACACGAGTGGCAGCACAGAAACAGCTGCTGCTTTCAGAGAGCAAATAACAAAAATGTGCCCGTGCTGGAGAGGGACAGATTGCATCTCTGTTGTAGCCCACTCACCTCGGACTGCAACCACCCTGGAGCAGCCCGGAGACTGCAACACAGTCATTTAGATGCTGGAGCATGTCCAGAGAAGGGCAGTGGAGCTGGGGAAGGGTCTGGAGCACAAGTCCAATGAGGAATGGCTGAGGGATCTGGGGGTGTTCAGTCTGGAGAAAAGGAAGCTCAGAGGAGACCTTACCACTCTCTACAACTCCCTGAAAGGAGGGTGTAGCCAGGTGATTTCTTTTCCCAAGTAGCAAGTGATGGGTCAAGAGGAATATACTTCAAGTTGTGCCGAGGAGGTTTACTTGGATCTTAGGAAAAAATTCTTTACTGAAAGGATGGGCAGGCATTGGAGCAGGTTGTCCAGGGAGAAGTGTTCAAAAGGCACGTGGATGTGGCACCAGGAAACATGGTTCAGTGGTGGACTTGGCAGTGCTGGGTTAACAGGTTCAATGAGCTAAGATGTATTTTCCAACCTAAACTATTCTATAATTCTATGAGACAGCCCATGTGTGCAGGTCTCTGCCTTGGTTTTGGTGAAGCAAGTCCTCACAGTCAGCATGAGCTCCATCCCCCAGCAGCCTCATCTGGAATCCAGGTCTTGGTGTTAGGGGCACAAAATGTGTTGTTTTTCTTAGATCCCCCTATTGCCTGTTTGTCCTTGTGCTGCAAAGAGCTGTGGAACGCCACGGAGCTCCCAGAGAGGCTGCTCCTGCCTGGTGGAAACTGCTGTGTCTCCCTTGGTGGAAACCCTGGAGCCCTCCAAGGAGCTCACGAGGGCTGAGGAGGTGCTCTCTGGCATCTCTGGAAGCTATTATGGACCACTTTTCAGATCAGAAGTAAGAATTTAACACTAATTCAGGATCCTCTTCTGGGTCATTGTGGAAGTATTTGGAAACCCAGAGAGCACAAAGGAAAAGCTGCTTTCATTGTGCAGGTTTTCATTGTGACACTGGAGGCTCACTGCTTGTAGCTCTCATGCTATGATATTCACTTGGCTTTCTTGGGAGATATTTAGCTAATCATTATCATTTAATACCTTTGTATCTGTAGATATTGCTGCAGCACTCTTGTAACACACTTCCGCTACTGGCTGTTACCAACTCTCTTTCCCTTTAAAACAGTGCAGTCTGTGAACTACAGAAATTTCAATTTGCACTTTAAGAAAATGTGAATTTTCTTCTCTACTCCTTCAGGTTGTGAAGCAAACTTTGAAGTCATGTCCTGGCTGCACTGTGAAAAAGCTCAGCAGCTCAACCACGAGAAAACCTGGTGAATTTTAAGCTAAGCTCACAGTTTCGTGGGGGTTTACATGCAATTTTCAGTATGAGGGCTATGAATAATAATAGTAGTCTTGAGGCAACGAGGTGTAATGTGGTAAACAATATGAGATTTTCCCACTGAGCTGAAATAAGACTCCTTCAAATCTTTTGTGAAATTTTGACATAGCTCAAAGAAACGTTTTCTGAGGAGCATGTGGGCTGCAATATTGGGAACAGGTTCTTCCACCGGTAACAAGGATACAGTCTCAGAAATTACATCCAAGCATTTTCAGAGTTGAATATCTTATAAATATATTCTTTATGTTCTGATGTGTGAGACTGGGCACGGGAGGGTGCATCTGTTTTCCAGCAGGGAGGATCTGAATGATGCAGTTTGAAGAGAGGAGCTACAGCTCAAAGATGAAATCTTGCTATGAAGTATCCCACAAAAAAAGAAAGCTAGACCAAGATTCAGAATATTTGGGGTGAGAGGGCTGCCAATCATGCCACACAGCAGTGACTTCAATGCAGTGATGTGAATACGAGTCCCTCACAAAACTCATGAGTATTCTTTGTTTCAGACAGTTTTTGTGCCCATGAAGACTACCTGAGATGCAGACTCTGAGTGAAAATCATCTAGGGCAATCAGTAGAATTTCCACTTGCTAGTCCCTTCCCATTATCTTGGTATTTTATGCCAAATGTTTTAAAATATTTCTAATGTCCCATCTTGAAACTATCAACATGCAGTTCTTCATCAGTGCTTTCAAGAAGCCCAAGTTCAGCTGGCTGCCTGTGTGTGCAGAGATGGACTGATTAGAACCAGAGTATATTCTTGTCTGCATCTGCTCCTCCTCTGTCTTTTCATGCTTTAAGCTAGAAGCATAATGTGGCCACCCATGTTAAAATTTTTGTGAGGTGCTGCACCTGCATGAGGGCAAACCCCAGTACTAACACAGGCTGGGGGATGAAGAGATGGAGAGCAGCCCTGCAGAGAAGGACTTGGGGGTGCTAGTGGAGGAGAGGCTGCACATGACCCAGCAATGTGCACTTGCAGTCTAGAAAACAAATCCTGTCCTGGGCTCTAGCAAAAGTGGTACGGGCAGCAGGGCAAGGAAGGGGATTCTGTCCCTCTGCTCTGCTCTGGTGAGAGCCCACCTGCAGCGATGCATCCAGCTCTGCGGTCCCCAGCACCTGTTGGAGCAAGTCCAGAGGAGGGCCACAAATATAGACCATCTGTCCTGTGGAGACTGAGAGAGCTGGGATTGTTCAGTCTGAAGAAGGAAAGGCCTCAGGAAGATCTCATTGCAACCTTAAAGGGGGTTTATTAAAAAGGTGAGAACAGACTTTTTAGGAGGGCCTGGTGGGATAGGACAAAGGGTAGTGGTTGTAAACTAAAAGAGGGTAAATTCAAACTAGATATAAGGAAGAAATTTATTATGGAGAGAGAGGTGACATACTGGAACAGGTTGCCCTGAGAAGCTGTGGATGCCTCATCCTGGAGGACATTCAAGGCCAGGCTGAGCAGGGCTCTGAGCAACCTGGTGTAGTTGAAGATGCCCTGCATAATGCAGGGAGAGTATTGAACTAGGTGGGCTTTCAAGGTCCCTTCCAACTCAGACTATTCTATCCTTCTATGAAAAACATCAAGGCCCTGAAGCTGAGCTTCTGCACCAAGTTGATTTGAGGAATAAATTTTGAAAATATAAAAATAGGTTTCTAGCAGCCTGCCTGACAGAGGCAGAGATACTGTGTGGGCAAACTGTTCCAGAACATGGCTGTGTAATGGTTATTAAGAGCTGTACTTCCATAATAACAGTGCTGGGAGCTTTCCTTAGTAAAGAACGATAAGCAAGTTTCAGCTTCTTCCTTGCTGAGACCTGGAGGCAGCACTGTGCTTGGTTAGCTCTGGTGCATTAGCCTGTAATAGCTAAGCAATATACTTTGAGTGAAGGTTGAATAATAGAGTTTTCTCTCCCCTCCTCCCACCCCCCACACCACTTTACTTTCAGAATAGCATCTTCCATTGTTGGTTATTGTCATTATCAAGTGATTTCCCCAACGACTGCTTTAACCATCATTTCTAGCTTCTGGGCATTAAGCAAAGATTGCTGCAGCATAATTGGATTAATTTAGAGACTGACTTTGAACAGCATAATTGATTTGAATTTTATTCTGTTTTCTCTAGCCACTTTTTTTCACTAAGAATCGTGTGAGCCTATGAGCCTGGGCATGGACTCAAGTCTTCTACAGGAAAAGCTTTCATGAGTGGGAGCCCCTCCTTGCTAAGTAGATACCTTCATCAGTGCTCCACGCATCCCTCCACTGGGGAGGGGCTCCTGCTGGGCTTCATGCCCCTTCCTTCTGCCACCCTTTGCAAGGGCTTCGGCTGCCAGAGGAGCCATGAACCGACTCACTTCTCCACCATCACTGCAGGGCTTGCTTCGTGATGCAGGAAGGGTTTTGTTCTCTGGCACAGGGTCTGTCACTGCTGTGACACCTGGGGACTGGCCTGCCCAGCTGTCCCCATATGGACCCTGCTTCAGGGATGCTCTGCAGCACTTGTCTAACATCACAGGGGCCTTTCCTGGCATTTAACTGCCTTGCTGCCGTACCCAGCACAGCAAACTTTGTGTCCTGCCATGGTTTCTGACTGGGTTTTGATTCTATGTCTCACAGATGTGAGTGTGGAGTGGGGCGTGCCCCGTGGATGCTGCAGCAGGGCCTGTGGGTGCCTGGTCAGGGCCCTGAAGAAGCATGCACTCATCAGGGATCCCCAAAACATGCTTCATGGTTCACTGTAAAGCTTTCTTTTTCTTTGCAAAACATCTTCTCTTGGCTTCCACCACACTTCTTCACTGATTGTTAGAGAATGAAAAGGTTTTTAATTATAAATTAGAATAATTATGAAAATCCTGGCTGAGTAGCATGGCTGCAGACCATCCTCCTGAGTAGCTTTGAGTTCCCTGTGCCATTTCAGCTCCTCTCAGCTGGCTGCAGAGGTGCTCAGTGTGTGCCCTTTCTGCTATGGGAAGGGGTTTCTCTGGGATATTTGGGCAGTAGTTACCTCAAAGATGGAGCTGCCCAGGACAGGGATAGGATCCTAGTGTGAGTCACTCAGGCTTGTAGTACCTGTCACAACTTACACACAGCTCATGGGACTTTTGCATTCCCAACAAGCCCAGGGTTGCCATCCCTCTAATTTCAGCAGAACCAGGATGTCCTTGCCCCAACTTTGGAGAGCACCTGGCTCTCATATTCATGTGTAGCAGCACACTGCTGTGACCACATCCCATCATGACCTCTCAAAGTAGGAAAGGAAAAGGGATACGACTGTGTTGCTCTTTCCCATCCCAGTGCCAAGAGACAACAGAACTAAAAGCAGTGTTGGACCTTCCTATTGTTTTGGTGAAAGGGAGTGGTGCTGCCCAACATACAATTCAGTCCTCTGAAAGCCACCAGATTTTGGGCCTGCAGCAACTTGGTATCCTATTTCCAAATAAATCAGAGATAGAATGAATGGAGACAAATCCCACTGCCCAGTGATGCAGTGATTTCTCCCTTGGAAAATCAGCTGCTCCCCAGCTGCCAGCATCTGCTGCGCCCATCAGCCTTGGGGTGCACGCCCCCTGCCTGCACTGCTGCCTGCAAGTGCCACAAGACAAAAATACCTGTCCTGCTGCTTTTCCATACAAAACTGCATATGTGCACTTGCAGGTGGAATTCATGTTCTTTAGTACATAAAGGCCATGATTGTAGGACTGCTCATGAAAACATAGTTGCTATACGGCACACAATGTATTTTCCCACTTCTCCTGTTTGGTATTGTCTTGTAATAAAGTTCTGGATGGTTTAGTTGAGTTAGAGGAATATATCCACACCAACAGCATTAGCCTTTTCCTTAGAGTAATGTTTTGCTGGAATAACATCCAGCAAACTGATGCCCAGGAAGCTTTTCCTTCCAATATCTGAACAATAGTTCTTAGGGGTCAGCTTTGCCGGCTTTGCCAGTTTTTCTCTAACCTTGCTGCTTGTACTCCTCAGATGCCAAGATTGTCACAAACACTTCAGTTTTTTGTGCTCTTAGCTTTCAGGCTTTTGTAGGAGACACACATTTGATCATTTGCCTTTTGGGTTTTGCTTCCAGCTTCCCAGATTCTCCTTCGTAGCACAAAGCCAGGAAGAGAAAATGGGACTGCAGAATGCTGTTGGACACACGCAGTGCCCCACAAAAACTCCTGTCTCCAGTGCCTGGGAAACTTTGTCCCTTGCCCATATTCACCTATTCCTCCTCTTCTGTCTTGGTTACTCATGCTCCCCTCCTTCCAGGCACACTTCTTTCATGCAAATGTTACAATTGTGCAAGCTATAACACACTGGAAGATTTCATTTCCGTCTTCCACAAACATCTAAACTTATCCCCAACTACCTAGCTAATCTGTCTGTAAGATCCAAATGTCCCCAACGTTTGGGGGTATGTGGGTTTGGGATTCTGATTCAGGCTTATATAGAGAGAACATTGAAAGGTCACTGTGTTTTAATTCATCCAGCAAATGGTGCTACTGTAGGAATGTGCTGCCTGAAACCAGTATCTACTTGCAAAACTGGTGGGACTAATTCAGGTCTGACAGAGTTTTATGTAAGTATTGTTTTACTTATAATGTTCTATGTACTTCTCATCACTTCTCTAAATCCCACCAAAGACAGGTTTTCTCACAAGACGATGCCTTGGCACATTCACTCAATGATACTGACTTCCCAGTGGCAGCAGGGGAATAAACCATGACATTAAGCTGTCCAATCGATTGCCCTCCTGCCTGTGTTATGTGCATTATTTCCCACCGTGCACATTCAAAATTACACCCTGTGACCATTAACGCAGTGGGTGCTGTTAGACAATGAAATGTTAGACAGCAGCACACTAATAAAAGGTTTAATGAATAACATGATATCCTTAGCAGCAGCTACAGAAGAGTTGGTCTGGGGGAACAGGGACTGTGAGCTGGGAAATGTTGTACATGAAACAGGGACATCTGTGCTAATAAGCAAATGCTCCTTTATCACAGGGCTGGTGTAGAAACATCGACCTGGAGAGAAAACTGAGTTAGAGGAAAATATCCCCCTGTATTAGACAGGTGGAGAGAGCAGGCACTACCTCCCTACAACTCACTTTTTGATGCCATATGACTTAACATCTCAGCAGGACATTAATACCAAGAAATTTAACAAGAATATTTCTGCACTGCCAGGTTGCCAAGTGTTACTCCTTGCTCCCCAAATCTGCCATTCAAATATTACCTGCTGCTCTCTTCTGTTTTGTGAACATGACACAAAACTGCACTTCTTCCCAAGGATAGGTTTCAGCTGTGCAGCTGCCCTGTTAGGGCTTCTCACTCCCAGCTGACATCCTTTCACACCAATGCTCTTGTACTTGCCAGGCTAGAGAACTCTCATGGGCATCTTCTGGACAGCCTGGATTTGGCAAAGCTGGATTTGTGAAACAAGCAGCACCTTTCTCCTGGCATAGAAACATTTCTTGTTCAGGAAAGACTTGAATCAAGGAAGGGGAAGACTGACTTCTGATGGGATGGGAACTAATTCATGCCCAAAAGAGCCTCACAGTGAGTGAGAAGCAATTATGCAGCCATGGGCAGAGCAAGGGTATAAGGATGCCACCAACCAGGATCTGCACGTAAAACTGGCTCACCACTGCCTTGTGACATCCCTCTGGTGAGAAGTGAAAGGCTTTGGTAGGCCAGGAGGACATCAGCCACTTCCAGCTGGGCAGCTGAAGCTGCCCACTCCTGGCTGTTCTCTATTGCACATTTTTTCCTTGCCTGATGGGTACGCTCAGATGGATGCACACCAAGCATAGCCTCTGTAGTGAGAGATGAGTTCATCTGGTAATGCAGCTTTCAGACTCTTGAGTTTCTTTCTTTTCCATTCCACAGTCCACCTGTGCTTTCACCTCCTTAGCTGTCTTAGGAATTAAAAAAAAAAAAAAACAGAAGAGAGATTTTAAGTGCCCAAACCCAAAGTGCTGAAAAGTGTCTTGGATTGCTGACAGGAGGAATCAGCTGCAGGGGAAGATGTGCTTTGCAAGCCGTCTGAAAGTCTTTTCCACCAGCAAGGGAAAGGTGATAGTCAGTGGAGTAGATGGATGCTGAAGATGCACAGCTGCTGTTCTGAGGTAGGCTCAGATGTGACATGGTTTCCACAGCCCCTGGAGGGAGAAGACCTAAGGAAGATGCAGCTGATGGCCGTGTCCTGTAGACTCGGCACAGGGCTGCTGTGCATATGGGTCCTGTGGTGGGGCTCCTGCCTTGGTCTGAGAGGCTGGCTGAGAGCTTGGATCCAAGGACACAAAGCAAAAAGCAGCGGAATCAGATGGAATGTTCTTCATTTGCTATTCAATGTCAAGGAAAAGAAAGCTTTTCTGTGGGATGCAGCTATAAGATTATGAGAGACAAAGTTGAATTATTAAAACATTTATTCACCCAAGGATATGTTGAGCTCTCTGAGGACCAAACTTATCCACTTAATTAAAACAGAGAATCTCCCAAGCACCATTTGTATTGGAACTAAGTGACATATTTAATACTTCTGTCCTGAAAGGGTCATACATATCCATAGTGGTATATCTGAAAAGATAAGAAGCTTTTCTGACTTCTTGCTGTGCTCCCTGCCAGAAAAGCACCAGCACCTGGTGTGAAGACAGCCTAAGGAGGAGGAGGAGGCTGTTGCCTACAGGCTTTGCATCTTACAATTATCAATAGCAATAGTAGTTTGTGCTTCAGCATGAACAGTTTGATTGTTGTGAAGGAGCAACAACATCCAAAATCTGACAGGCAAACAGTCTTGGGGGTTAAAAGATGTTGGTCTCCTGTAGAGAAGGGAAAAGAAGGAGGACCCAGCTCTTCTGACAGTCCTTGGTCAAGGTTTCTCCCTCATGATTACTGTCAGTAGAGACCTGTCACTGCAATTCACTTTTTCAAGACTTCCCCAGCATATGTAGAAGGGACAGAGAAGAACTGCACTGCTTAAAGAGCAGACTTAGAGAAGGATGGGTGTTTTGTCATTGCCTATTAAACCTACACAGCTTTGCAATACGGTTACTGTCTGCCAGCTCTGGTGAGAGTTTGGCTCAGGAAGATGGCAGCGGTGCCTCAGGAGGAAGGTCTGTCTCCATTCTGCTTCCCAGGCTCCTGGTGAGACACAATGACTCACGGAGGACAGCTCAGTGGAAGGGGACAGCACATGGAAGGAACCTGTGGACACAGCTGTCTATCCCACAGATAGGGCAACAAAATGCACTTTTACTTCTTTTGTTTCAGGTTAGCATCTGCTGTACCTTTAAAGTGCCTCTAAACCCACCCAGTGACTAAGTCATTCCAGCTTCATCTTGGGATGGAGATCTTTAGAAGCGCCATATATAGATAGCAGATACCAGATATGGTTCCTTGTCTTTTCAGGGAACAGAGTTAGGATGGAGAGTGGAGAGAAAAGAGAATTGATCATCCTCTGCCAAGTGAGCTCTGACTCATGGGGTGGCAGCACAGGCTCTGTGGGCATGAGACCTGCAGGGGGTTTAAAAGGGCCCATACAAGTCAGCAATGTCAAGTACTGCAAACACATCAAACCCACCCTCTGCTCAGTGCACACAACAGAATCTGAATCAAAATCAGCCCCCATGATCTGAGTGCTCTGGGGTAAGGGTCTCTGCCAACCCCACCCTCCCCTGAGATCAAGTCACAGGGCATTTCTGCCACTCTCCAGAAAAAAGAGAAAGTCACGAAGAATGAGAGGAGTGAAAGGAATAATTTGCTGTTCCAGAAATAGAGTCTGTGCAAAAGAGAGCTTGACTCTTTTCTGTTCATAGTTCACGTCTGTTTCTCCACAGTTCTAGCAATCCTGTGTTCCAGGTACCTGACATCCATCTCAAACCCTGTTCCCAAATAAAATCTCAAGTGGCTCAAAACCCCATCACATATTTACTAAAATCCACACTCTCATTAACATGTGGTATGGGATTTCTCAGTACAGTGTCTGGTTCTGGACTAGAAAGAAAACCTTCTGACAATCACGCATCCTAAAGTTTCAGCTCCTTGAGAAACTCAGGTTTGAGGGTCACACCTGCTATATGCCTCCACTGTCTAAGCCAGCAATCATGCTCCTTGTACTCACTTTTTTTCTTTCTACTTCCCCTAAAAAAAGAAAAAAAAGAAAAAAAAAAAAGGAAAGGAAAAAAGGTATCTTTTTTCTGTGAGGTGACTGAGCAAAGGCTGTGGACTCTCCATCCTTGGAGACATCCAGACACGGACATAGACATGAACAGGTCCATGGGATTAGACCAGATGACCTCCAGAGGTCCATGCCCACCTCAGCCATTCTGTCATGCATATATTGATGACAATAGATTGACTCTTTCCTTGGAGGAGAAAGGTAACAGGATTCACCTGGGCCCTGAGAATATCCAGGAAAGCAGCTGACCTGGTTCTTGGGACAATGACTTAACAGCTGCTGGGAATGATTGAGTTGATCTTCATGGGAGGCCAGACGAGAAGCAAAGGTTTTTCCATTTATGGTTATGAGCTGTATGACACTGAGGAATAAATTTCTAGAAGAAAGATATTCCTTTTTCTGCATGGAAGCACTCACACGCAGCCTACAAAAAAGCAGTATTTTCACTTAACTGTACTATTTGTTACTGCTGTTACTACAGGTCATCTCTCTCTGTGTGTCTCTCTCAAAGCCAAGTCAGCAGAAGGAGCACAGGATATGCAGCTGCAGCCTATCAGTACAAGTATGTATGCCTGCTGTAGGTGATGCTGTTTGGGGGATTGGGTACTGCTGCTTCCCATTCCTGGGAGAGGGAAGGGAGAGGAAGCTGGGCTCCAAAAACTTCCGAAATGATAATGGAAGGTGGGATTGGATAGGAAAAACAAATGTACAAAAAGCTTTCCTGCAGGTAGTGAGAATTTGGAGTCTTCTCATGAATTTTCAGCTACATCATGAGATCCACTTCCTCAACAAGACCACTATGTATTTATTTTTTGATTTGTCACCTACTGCACTATAGTAAAATTAGGCAGAGCTAAGAAATCTTTAGGTACAGATCCAGGTTTGTGTATGTGTATTTTCACACTTGTAAGACAGTCACCTATTCTGCAAGCAGTAGTGCCAAGAAGGAAAATCGAGACTTCCCACCCTTCACAGATGATGTTACTATCTAACACTGAGAAAACTCAAGGCCTAATTTACATATGCACAAAACTCAACAGTGAAAGTATCTGCACGCTTGGAGCTTTTCGCATCCCAGTGCTAAGCAACAGCTCCTTCGTCTTCCCCTGTCCCCAGCACAGGCACAAGAAGAAAAGCATGGCCACTATGTGATGCTTTTTGCTTTTATCACAGGTCCCGCTATATCCCGCCTCCCTGGAAACATTTGAGGCCAGGTAGGACCAAGCTCTGAGCAACCTGCTGTAGTTAAAGATGTCCCTGCTCATTGTAGGGAGGATAGACTACGTAACCTTTTAAAGTCCCTTCCAACCCAAACTATTCTATGATCCTCATCAGAGCTGTGATGTCTTCTCATTCTCTTAAGAACTGGTGAGGGCAAGTCAAGGAGAACGTAGAACTGTTGGTCTTTAAATCAAAATGATGGCTCTTACCAGTTCTTAAATAACCATGAACCCTTAGTAGCCATCTTTCCTAACCATCAGTGACAGTACATGCTTAGAAAGCTTGATGAAGCAAGGTCCCCTTTCTGTGCTCATTTCCACACCTGGTACCCTTTCAGAAACCAGTACTGCCCAGTGAGTTCAACAGCCTCCCTGGGAGTCTGGTTTCCATGTCAGAGTGCCCTCACTGGCAGCAGATCCTTGTTAGTTACCTAATGTATAGAAGTAAGGGAGAAAGGGAGGATAAAACACCCAGTCAAAACATCTAGGTCACATAGTGAAGAGTTAAACTCATTTCACAAAGCACATTTATTGTTTTTCCTAGGATACTCCTGCACTTTCACAAAAGTGTAAGCTAGTGGGAGTGAGTGACAACTTCATACATCCAGAGACTTCTTGCTGGCAGGGTAGAATGGGCATTTAACATACCATCTATTAAATCTTCAGTTTCCACTTCTCTCTCCAACCTGTGCAGAGACTGGTGACCAGTGCACTCAGCACAGCCACCTGACTGAGCAGGAGCCTACTTTTCAGCAGAAAGCAGGCTTGATGCCTTCTGGGCTGCTCTGGCAGTGAGCAATGAGTTGGTGGCTCTCAACCCTCCCTGTGCTAGCTCCCCCCTACTCCAAGGACTGGAGAGCAGGGACTGTTAAGAGATACTGGAGTGCTGACGGCTTTTAGGACTCCTGCCCAGACCAACCCCTCCCACCAGTTAAAACCATCATCCATAAAATAACACTGGGAGGAAGATCCAGCCTTTCTCACCAGAGAGCTTGTCCACAGAGAATCCCCCCACAAGCACTATGAGGCAGCTGAGATGCCAGGGATGCACCACCCAGAAAAGCCCGGCTTTGCTTGCTGGCTGTTTACATTCAGAGCTTAAACACTGCCCCAGAGCTGCGTGACTGGCAAAGACCATCAGCCAGAACAAGTCTGCTGAAATTTGCACTGTCAAGTCATTTGCAGCATCACAGTGACCCAGAAAGCAGATGTTATTTCACATTATTTCAAGTGAGGTTTTAAGAAAACACAAAACATGCCCCACAACCACTGGCATTTTAGTATTTAATTGCAAGGAGTCATCCTCTGGTAGTTGGGGATGCTCCACTCAGGTTGCTGAAAAAAAGAAAAGTATTTTGACTTCCCATTTTACAAGCATTATTCTTTTTCTTCTGTTAAGAAAAATCACTTGGAGACATCCTGCTTGTTTTCATGGAGAGCTACAGTAGGCAGGGCACTGTACCATTCAGCTGTGTGGTACCTGTGTAAATGTCCAGGAAACCGCGCATTTTCCCACAAAATTCACTATTTTTGTCTGTGGATGCTGACTTTGAGAAAATATTAGAGCCTTTTCAGATTAATACTGCTTTTCAACTTCAGAATGCAGTCTTCCTTTTATTGTCATTATGAAGCTTTAAAATTAGAGTGCTATTTGTAAGGCAGCTGAGATTCTACTGAAATGTTCTGTTTTACTGCTAAATGGAAAAATTAAGTATTTCTGCACCAGAATGTACTTACTTTTAACCATGACATGCAAACTAAAGAGTTTTCTTTTGCAAACATATTGTTAAAAGGATTTAATTTCCCAGTTGCTAACAACTGAGAATAAACCATGGTCCTAGCCACAGAAATTGAGTATCAGAGCAACAATTCTTATGGTAATTTCAGAAGCCAGTTAAAGACACCTGAGAAAAGTCAGATGTTAGAGTTCATGAATCTTTTGAGCCAGTGTTTCTCTTCTGTCCTTCAGCTACTTGCCTGAACCTACAAATTTGCACCTGCTTTCAATGTTTTTCATTATTTTCATGCAGAATAAAAGGAAAGATAATACAGAAAAGTGCCTTATGTTTGACAGAAGGAAATGAACAGGGAAGAGAAACAACGCATACAAAATGAACCTTTATTAAATGAAAGAAAATCTGTTTTGTGGGTCAAATATGAAATAGAATATACAAAAACTTTACATCAAATCTCTTGTCAAAGAAATTAAATTCTATTTAGACTGAAGTAGCACTTGTTCCTTCCAAGACAACACAAATGGATGAATATGCATCTTGTGGCAGTACAGTAGCACATAGTGTGCTGTGCTAAATTTCTGGTTACAGAGAAGGAAAGTTAAAAATCTAAACGATGTCTCTAAAGAACCCAGCTATTCAACAAAGTAACCTAAAAACATGAATGTTGACCACTATGTATTCTCTTACAAGCAAATGACAGGTGGGTCAAGTGCAGAGTTCACAAAGCTTGCATATCATGTTCTCTGTTTCTATACAAATATAAATAGTTCTTTTTTATTTCAAAAATCCTTTTATATTTGATAGCTCTCTTTCTGGAAAAGGATGACCAGCTCATCAGGTTCCTGCTGTACTACCCAGACAATTCCATCTCCTTTATCTTCTCCTGTTTTTGAAGATTGTAACCCACAAACCACAGCCTGCAGTATTTTTAGAAACTATGTGTGTTTAATCACAAATCTTTGTACCACTGTCCTGTACACGAAGGCTCTGCAGAGCACCTAACATGTCTTTGGCATAGCACACCATGTCCCATTTAACACTTTTTTTCTGCTTAAAAAAGTATATATTCCTTTAATAAAACAACTTAAAAACATCTATTTCTGATTTTGTAAAATAACGTATCACCTCTTGAGCTGTTTTGCAAAATATACACAACACATTTTGGAAAAACATTGAGAACTGACATAAGGGACTCATCTGAAGTCCGACCTGTTTATGAGAAGTAAAATATAATTACAAATTCTGTCTTCTGCATGAATCTCACATGAAGTCGTTCAATTCAGCTTCAAGTGCTGCTGCCATTTCATCCGCTTCAGAACTGCTTCCTTCCTCATCTTCATTGCTGGATTCTTTACTGGATTCACTGGCAGCATCATCTACATCCAGTTTGCGCTTGTGACCCCTGGAAGGACAGACAGAAACAAGGCCCATGAATGGAAGTATCTCAGTGCTTACGAAGAGATTCATATTCAACTTGAGAAAAAGTGAGGCTAAAGAACTCATCTTCTTTCAGGCCAAGACAAAAAGTATAGCACTTGCTTTTACATGAACTTAGAGCAGCCAGTTCAGACAATTCATTTTTTAATTGCTGTTAGGTACTGTCAGTGGTAGGTGTAAAGAACAAAGTAGTGTTAATTTGTTTTTTTTTTTTTCTTCTGAAGAAAGCATGAGACTGTTTGAAAATAATGAGTAGATTTACATTCCTCTTGCATCCCAGAAGAAAGAAGAAAGCCATTGTGTGAAAGAGATATTACCAAAATACAAATGCTATATGATTTTGAAATATTCAAGTTTCTGCTTTTTAAATGAAAATAAAACCGTAACTGATTAACCAAATCTCACTGCACCAGCATCTACACTTTCATGCTTCCAAACTTTGGGGTCCCATCCTTCCCTTTTGTGTCTCTTTGGATTAGTACTGCCACGCTGAACAACACATTTCTTCGCATCTCTGGAGAATGAACCAGTTTAAACAGGAAACTGATGTGCACCATACCCTGCTGAAAGAATCATGTTCCTGGCTCTGAAAGATCTCCAAGGAAAATCTAGCGCTTCAACTGGGATGTAGCCATAAGCAAAAGAATTTGGATTTGTGGAATCCTAAAATCTCTTTTCCTTGCCAAAGGGAATTTTATATCCGACGTGTACTTCTGAGACAAAAATAAAGTTGAGATTTTTGCATTGCACAGAATTCATAATGAGATGTAGAAACACCTTCAAAATCCTTCTGGATAAATTGTTCAAATTTCAAGCAGAAAAATACATGCAGAGGGATAGGCGTTTCTCAAATAACTTTTCTTGCTGGGTGGGGTTTCATTATGAAGAGAATGCACCCACTTGCAGTCATGAAAAACTAATAAAATGACCTACCTATTTTAGCTAAAAGCAGTAATTTAACAATAATCCTGTTACTTCTGAGAGCACAGAGAAATAGCATGTAGAAAGAAAGACCTTTAATAAATACTGACATGAATGATACATATCCAAAAGAAATAACGGCAAATATTAACAGTCAAACTTGGGAGCTCATAAGCAACGCTGAAATACAAAGAATTTTTTTTTTTTTTTTTAATACAGACAGTTTTATTGCTGTTTTCCAAGAAAGAGGAATGTTCATTAGCCCAGACTGCTTGGTTTGTGGGCTGGTTGACTGACACCTGACCTGCCCTTTCTCAGCTTTTTATTTAGGAAGATGGACAAGGTGTGGTGGGAAGTCAGAAGGGAGTCCAAATGAAAATGGGAAATGAACAGTACTATGTTCATCTTCCCTTTCTGCTGCAGACGTCGGACAAAAAGAGACACTGTTGCTGCTTTACAGAGCACTTCCTCTCACTGATGTCAGGTGAGTTTTGCTGTTCAGCATAAGGCGGTAGAAGTAATATTCCTGGGAGGCAAGGCTGAAAGCCTGGGATACACTCTGGGCCCTAAACCCCTAACAAGGAAAAATGGGATGAAGTAAAAGTGTTACCTGAATACTTTGTTACTGAAACCTAACTGTGGCATGCTGAAGGAGTTTCAGGGCACTAAATGTAGCCTAATTCACAATAAAAAAGCAGTTTCTCAGGCATAATAGTGATTATTTCCACACAGCCTCTATTAGCATGCAGTTTGGACAAGGAAGCTCCCATGCTTAAAATGCCCAGTTGGAAGAAATCTCAGCACATTTTCATTAAAAGCTATACAAATGTATGGAGCCTTAGCAACACTTGCTGACTACACGATGATTTGAGCCTTCAGAACTACAGCGCTATTTCAGGCATTAATGATACTATTAACAAAGAAAAGATAATTGGGAATTAAAGAAACCTGAAAGAGTCTTACTCAGCAAAAGAAATGAGTAGTGCATCTTTAACAAGTAGTGGATAAGAAGTACACAGCCAGTGCTAACTGTGAAATTAAGTAATGAAGGGAATCTATACCACAATGCTTGCGGCTGAAAACATTTATATTGATCTGTTTGTAAAGCTGCATCCATGGAATCTGATGGTATTTGCCCACTGAAAAATGAAATCAGCAAACTGACAGCTGTCGTTTACACATATGGAACATGTACACACAACTGCAGATACTGTATTAAAGGATGTGTCAGGACAATCAGGCTTTTAGAGACAGCCCAAATACTGTAAGTTTACTGGGACATAAATCAATAGCACAGATCTCATAGAAAAGAAAAAAAAAAAGGGTTTATGAATAAATACAAGAAATAACAGCTCACTGAAATAATACCTCACTGCCAGTTAATTATTTCTTGAAAGTGCAGAACAGTTAATTTACAAAATAATTACAGCAAAGACTGGCAAAAATATTAATTTATGTAAGAAAGTAACTTTTTAAATTTCAACGTACTTCACAGCAACTAGATTTCAGTGAAGACCATCAACAAAATACAGGGATCTGAAGTACTCAGTGCGACTAATTGATTAAAGAATGACGTTTTGGGCTACAAAAAGACTTTCCAGAAACCTTAATGGATGCCTCTCCCACATTTCATCCCTCATTAAGTTGTATTAAACAGTATCTTTGGGAATCCAAAAGCCTGACCATTATCTATTTTGTCAGTTCTTGTTGTTTGAGCAAGGCTAGAATGACAGTTCTGTTCAACCTTGATATGAAATATTAGTCACTCATGGAGAGGAAAAAACCATAGAAGTAAACTGAGCTAAGTATTAGTTCTCTATAGAATAAAATAAAAAAAAAAATCTCTCCTCAATGTTAGCATTTTTTTATTACGATATAAGAATCTTTCAGTATTCGTGTACTGTAAACTGCAGTTTCACAGGTATTCAAAAAACATTTAAATGAGTATTATGGCATCAAATAAAAAGCCAAATCTGACAGAAGTATGGAGGAAGGACATCAGGAACACAGAGCTGCATTTTTTCTTTGCAAATTCAGAAAAGAGAGAACATTCTGTTAATAATTTCTGCCTTCAGAGAAAAAGCAGTATATCCCCATGGCAGTGTATCTATTAACATAACAAATGATTTAAAATGTGTATTTTCCTCACTGTCTTTCTTCACTGTGACCATTCTTTGTGATTTCCCGTTTCAGGGCCATAGTGGGTAGCACTTTTGAGTGGAAAAGTTAAGCTCATACAGGATTCCTTCTTACTATTTAGAGAAAATGATTCAGCAGCATTGCAGGCTTCCATTAGCCTGATTTGCATTTTTATAACGAATTTTGCTCAACTGCTATTAAAAGCCAAATATGTTGATAATAACTGAGTATCTTTAACCTCACATTTGAACAACTGCCAAAACACTGAATGCAGAACTCGAAATATTTGACAACTCTGAAAAAACTTCTACAACCCAGATTTCCTTTTCCTTTGCGTTAAGTATTTTTGCTTTGTAATACTCAGTACTAGCAGGCCCATCAGTTCATGTGCTGGAAAAATCCTTTCAAAAGAGAACTACATTTCAAAAAAATCTCACTTATTTAAGTGAATTGCCAAGTGATTTAAATAAACTACAAGTGTAACTCACAATGATATTAAAAATAAAAATAAAAAACTATTTGTAATTATATACATACAAAAGCGGTTTTAAGGAAAATTTCATTTACAGAATGCTAATGAGGAATAGTGATTTTCCAAATGAAGAGACAGGTTTACAAAGTTGCAATAGCATAAGGCATATGCCTATAAAAATAGCACAGAAAAAAATTCCTGAAAATGAAAATTTATTTAGCTCTTGATCAGTTAAAATGACCTCCAAAATCTGATTACAACATACAGGTTGAATTAAAACTGCATTCTTATGAATTCACTTTAAATTTAGTTCACTAAGAGTGCCATAGGGAACAAAGTAAAAGAAGTCCAGTATTTCTTGTTTCTATTATCTTAAGGCCTTAATTTACAATTGGATGGAAATAATGTTGGAAAAACACTCTTCTTAACTGAAAAGCAGATTGTCTCTGGTTTGTTTTGCATCCCAATGGCACCCCTTTAAGAAATACAGTGCTACATTAAAATAGAAACATTTAATTAGCAAAGGAACTCAAAGGGCAACATAATCCTTGCTTTAAACAAAACAAACTTAAATCTTTTCCAAACCTTATTTTAAACTTGTAAATGAAAACTACAGAAGGTATTTAAATACATGTTCATATATCCTTTAAACTCCACAAATATCCACAATCCTCATCAGTATTCTGATAATGAGTAAACCCTTCATGTTTTGCAAGTTCACCTGACTTTTTTCAATAGCTCTTAAAATCAGTACAATAACAAAGTAGAGTCTGCAGACTAAATGTGTTTATTAGTCTTTTACAAGCAATCAGCTTGCAGCATTGACATTGTAAATTAGGACTTCAATTTGCTACCAAATACAGCCAAGTTTCTCTCTAATGAGAACACTCACACAGCAGCCCTAAGTAGTTTGGAAGGCAAAGGTCTGGAAAGGGCATTTTGAAACTGCCTGCTGCCTTCCAACATCATCACAGCCCTGCAACACAACCTACACCCAGGCATAACTCTGAAGCTCCATGTGGAAGGTCTGTCCTGGTTTCCATAAACACCTGGACCACAGCTTTCTGTAAACTCCTTCCACAATGGAAATAAAGTGATGTGACATTTGGTAATGCAACTAGAATTTGATGTCCTTCCACAGGAATTTGACTATGGGAACAACATATTCAGATAAACTAGTTCTCTGTCAATATTCTTCAGTTATGAAGAATTAGGGCTGGTTATCCAGTAAAACTCTTGTTCAACCCATTCTGAAGATGCCAGCCGAGTACTTGGCTAACAGGCTTCAATGCCTTGAGTTTTGAGAACACACAAGCCAAAAATCAACGTTGTGAGCATTAATATGTTACATGAGACAGACAGACAGACAAGATGGTTAAATTTTCAAAGAGATGTTTCAAGTTTTACGTGTTTTTGTTTTTTTTTTTTTTTTTTAAACATAGGATACATGGCAATATCTTTAAGGTCCCTTCCAAGCCAAACTACTCTGATTCTATGCCCTTCTATGTACACTTAATACAAGAGCGAGCAATTGTCCATAGCCTGCCGGTGTAGTCAGGTGTCTACCCTCTAGCAATTTCCCTCGTACATCCGTGCAGGAACACTGGATTTTCTGTCCCAGTGCTCATCACCGGGATGATGAGCACTAGCAGAGCAGGCTGCCAGGCACAGTTGTGGGAGCAGCAAACAGCACTGCCCCAGCACTACTGGCAAGCTGCAGAGTGTTTTCACTTTATGCTTGTGCTGGGACAAACAGGACACTATTTAGCTCTGCAGGAACAAACGCCAGCCACCTCATGTATCTCCTCAAGAACTCATCCAATACTGTCTTCAGGATTACAGGATGATCCAGAAATCTAATATGCAGAAAAATGCACTGAGAATGTTCCCTGCACACTCTTGGGGTGCAGAGAGAGCCCCTGCAGTTGGAGGAACAGTGTGCTTTCATGCTTCTCACAAAAACCTCTTCCAGGCACCCACCAATTCCAACTGACATCTCCAAAGAGTGTTTTAACTAACACAACAATAAAGTGAGAGCTAATTAAATTCTGTACACCCTCAGTACCTTTCTGCTTTAAAATTTAGCACACCTGTGCACAATTCCAATGGTGAGAAACTATCTTGGAAACTGAAAACCATCCTACAACAGTTTTATAGGTGCTGAACCAAACACTGAACGAAACACTAAATGTATATCTAAACTGAGAGTATTTTAAGTCAGGAAGTCACAGAAAATTTAAAATAACACACTGTAGTAATTTCTGGATTTAACAAGGATAGTTTGTAAATTTTGCTAAAATTGTCCCATTGATGAGCCTGTGTTTTCTTAATATTCAGATCAAGGAGAAAGTGTAATAACAAGACAATCACCCCAACAGTGGTTTCTTAACATCATTAATGTTTTCTTTAAGAAAATGGTGATTTCTTAATAGTTAAAGATTGGGATATTCCAAAACCAAACAGTGTAGCAACAAAACTTTAGAATTAAATGCTGTGTGATTTTCTCTGCTCTGAACTGATTTAGATACAGATAATGGAAACAGAAAAGTTGAACCTACAATTTTGGTTCTGTAATTAAATCACAGAAATATAAACTGCATCCCTAAAATCTTACTTGTTATTAACTTCAAGTTGTTTAAAAATAACCCATATATTTGTAAGATATTTACAACATGCAATATGACTATTTCTTCAAAAGGCAAAGGTGACAGTGGCAGTTTTATATCACACAACAAATAATCTTGTCAATGACATGTAGAAGACAACAGAAATTAAATACACTTTTCACTATATGGAATGCCAAACTGTTACCCGACACTTTCATAAGGGAAAATACAGAGATGCACTCTGGCATATCACTTCTTAATCCTATTTGAAAGCTAAATCAGGCCTTTGCTGTTTCCATCAATTCTCTTTCCAACTTCTTCTAGTTTACAAATATTACCTATTCTGACAACAAAAGTCAGACAGTAGTTCTGTAGCTCTGTAGAGATTCTGGGTAACTCTGGGAGGCTGTAATAGGATATACCAAGGCTCAGCAGTGAGCAAAGAAAGCTTCAAGCCTTCCTTCCCAAAGTAGTGCTTGGGTAGGTATTTGTACAGCAACTTAACGGGGACTTGGTTTGAAAAAAGTTTTTTGAAAATGGACTAATTCCTCAAACTAGTATCTGTTATAGAAAGGCGATAGTCTCAGATAGTGACAAAGAATAATGTCCTCATTAGAGATCTAAATATGAGTCATTGTTTTAAAGAATGGTTGTATGCAATAAAAAATTAAAATGAAAAGTAGACAAAAAACCTAAGACGTATGGGCAATTTAGAAAATTCAAAACCATACATCAAAACAAGAAGTTGGGAAAAAGTCACTGAGAAAAGTCAAACTGCCTTCATTTTTCTCACAGGAGCACAATGTGTATGTGGAGGTACCCCCGTGCCAGTACAATGGAGAACCAACTCCTGTTTGAAGATCCCCAGCACTGCAAAGTAATGCTTGTAATCCTGACTGGATTTGCCGGCATCACTGACAAGCACTGAGAACACTCTTTGACACACATTATTTGGCTTCTTAAATTGTTAAGATAAAATTTAGCTGACTATTAGCACTGACTGTGGTAACCAAGGAGGCTGGAAGTAGGATTTGGTATATGGTGGCTTTTTAAATTAGATACATCTTAATTTGCGTTATGGACTACACCAAGTTATACTGAAAGATGATTCTGTCAAAGCCTTCAACTCTGATTTTTACTTACTCTTCTCTTACTTTGTCCTTGTTTTCAATAAATAATTGAGATTAAATTGCAAATAATTAAACCAAACATCCTTCTAGGGTGTTCATTCACTGCTTTGCTAACAAGAATATTAACTAAGAACATCTCTGCTTTGTCACAAAATATTTAAAATGAGACAAAACACATCATTGACTCTATATGGATACTGGTAGTACTGTCATCTCCAGTGAGGCCCAAAAAACAGACTTCAGAGTCCTTCAAAATTGTCGTGTTCTATGGACCAAAATACACACCCCACAGGTATATTCTTTCATGAAATGCACTAGCTCACTGCTGCCCAAAACGGTCAGACCTTCATCCTCCTCACATGTGATTCAACTGGATAGTCCCCCAGTTTATTGATTCTGCTGCCTGCTTCACAGTTTGATAAGCCTGTTGACTACTGTCTCTGTAGTCAGCTTTCAGTGAGTACTTCCTGCACAACAGCTGGGCTATTTGAGCTGTTGTGAGGCTGTGGGTTACACCGTCGTATCTGGGACTGAGACTGCTCATCTAGCAACAGGCTGCAAGATCTGTTCTCTGTATCATACAACATCTTCCTGCAATATTACATTTCTCTACTACTTATTTCTTTATCCCAATGGCAAGATATGTTATCTTGGCACTCCACACTTCTTCCTTCCCCAAATTCCTAGCCCTGACAACTTAGATTTTTCTTTAGTTATCTGTTGAAATTGTACACAATAAATAGTTTTTCATGCATTAAAACAGGTTTTGGAAGACTGTTTAGGAGACACAACTGCATTATAAAATAAAGCTACAGAGAACCTAGAAAATAATTTATCAGCATTAAAAAGCCAACACTTGACTTCAGACAGTCCATTCTGCTACAGGATGTTTTAGAAAAGCTAGTACATTACACAATCAAATGACATCAAGGCAGGAAGTCACTTCTTGGTAAAAGATGTTTTCAAAAATTTGTCAGAAATTTGGTCTAGAAACTGCTAGGTTTCCATCAGAAACAGCAAAGTAGTGCTAAGGCTTGGTTTACAAATAAGAAAAATTTGAACTGAGGTTGTAAGAATATCTACTAGAACCACGCAACTTTTACATCAGTTTTATATGGTTAGCATAAATGATATATACATCATAAAAATACATGCAATACGTTTGAAACAGAATGACACCCATCTTTATTTTTACTGCACTATTCCAACAAATTCCCTAAAAAGTGGGTCTGCATTCATTAAATTTGGATCTACACAATACTGGGTCAGCGAGCATCACAAATTCAATCTGGATCAAAAGACATGTGCCAACCCCCAGCCTGTGTGCCAAATGGAATCACACCGCTGAGAATTCCCTGTACCTGTTGTTTTCACACCAGCTACATTGTGACAAACGACCCAGTGCAGCAGATTGCAGCTCTCCTGGCTCACAGTCTTGATCCCCTATACAGTCTGCTCTACAATTTTTTCTGTCGATATTTCTGGAATAAATTTGAACTAGCAAAGGCAGTTTATACTTGCTCTGTACTTTATGGTGCAAAGTTGCAATTCTTATGATGGTGCTGTCCAAAACCCAGATTCAAGGTATTATTCAGCTGTAGCCTCCCCCACACCACTAATGAAGAAGGCATCTGAAGGAGAAGCAGCTCATTATCATTTATCAATCCAGAGAAAAAGGCAGCAACTGAGCATGTGTCCTGGAGAGTTAATTTTCTTTCCACTAGCCAGTACAGGGTGATGTTTCGAATTCAGTATGAGACTGACGTTGATAACACACTGATGGCTCAGTTGTTGCTCAGCAGTGCTTACCCTGAGCCAGGGGCTTTACAGGTTCCTGTGCTCTGCCAGTGAGGAGCTGCACAAGGACCTGGGAGGGAGCACGGCCAGGACAGCTGACCCAAACCGGCCAGAGGGATATTCCAGACCATAGAACGTGATGCCCGGCACATAAACCGGGGGGAGTTGGACAGGAGAGACTGCTGCTGAGGGAGAAGCAGCAAGGTAGTGAGCAGTTGTATCACGTGTACACTTGTTTCCCTTAGAGAAATTAAACCTATCTCCTCATTACAATTATTATGATGCTATTATAATATTTTATTTTGTTTCAATTATTAAACTGTTCTGATCTCAAGCCATAGGTTTACTTTTTTCCTGGTTCTCCAACACACAGGGCAGGGGGTGGCTGCGTGGTTCTTAGGGTCTGGAGTTAAACCATGACAGCCTGGTCTCATACACATAATGGTACTGGCCATAGGCTCTGATAAAGTACAGTTATCAATTTACCTGGATATATGGATGTGCAGAAGAGGAAAATGTGAAAAGGTGTTTCTCTGGGCATGAAATGACTAGACAGACACAGCGCTTCAAACATGTAACAAAAACTGAGAGTGCAACAAGTTTTTCTCTAACTGCTTTCTGAGAATGAGATAGCCACACTGTTGCAGGGACAGGAGCAAGGTCTGAAGTGCCAAGCAGGGGATGAGACACTTCCCTGTTTGACTTTAGGAATAAAACCACTTAACAAGCCCTCTTCCAGACTGCCAGAACACATTTCACAGCAGACTTCACTCAGATACCCCCATCTCCTCGGCCTGCACAGGTGACCCTCAGGGGTGAGGGGTAGCCCATCTGCAGAGCCCTGGCAGAGAGGAGAAGCCCGGCCACAGACCAAACTCTTGCAGGCAGTTCTGGCCCCACTGCTCAAATGCTGTTAATCCACCCTTGCTAACACCTGAGACACTAAAAACTTTCTGGCATTACCGTTCAGTGATCTGACGCAAACAGCGACATCAGCTGAGACATGCCATTTTTCTGTTAATCTGCAAGCTTTGCAGGTTCTCTACCTAGCAGGAACATACTTTGCAAGAACATTTAACATGATGTGGTTTGTCTGATGGGTTATTTCACTGCAACTGTCAAAACATATACTGTCTTATATTCAATTGTGTTTTCCAGTAAATATTTACTGGGTTAGTTAAGGAGCACTCAAGGCACAGTGATAGTCTGAGAAACAGCAAAAGTAGGCTCTGAACAGGAGACATTTCCCTCAGCAAACAAGGACCTCTTCTGTGCAATGCAGTGGAAGATGTTTGGGTCATACAGTAAAGGACACATTTGCTGCTGTGACATCTACTGTGGTGTGGGGAATTAAAACATCCCTATTCTGCTTTTCACACACATGGCTGACAACAACTCATGGATAGATCTCCAAGACCAGCTTGATGCAACAGTCTTTTGAAGCAAGTTCAAGTTTTCTAAAATATCTGACTTTGTTTTTCCCAATGGAAGAACCTATTAGGAGTTCAAGTGATTAATAAACTACTTGGAAATGGGAATATCCACCCATTTTGATTCCTAGATTTCCCTCCCTCCATTAAGAAGCAGCTCTGCTGCTCTTCTACCAACATTTTTAGCACATGCTTCAAGCTGGCATTTTAATTGAAGATATACACTGCTGTTTTGCAGCCATTAAAGACTTGCAGCGATCAAGATTAATGCACATTAGTTTTTACGTGGAATTTAAAGTACTTTTAGAATTCATTAGGGAAACTAGAGCTATTTTTCTTGATAGGAACAATGTTGCCTTATAGTATTCCTGCTAATGTCCTAGGTCTCAACACAATGAAGGATTAAAAACCTTCACTGACAGTTCTTAATGTACTTCTTGGTTTCCTTATTCTCAAGAGATATTCAGATATCCACATATCTTCCTAAGGAAAAACATAAATTGTTTAATAGTTCATAAATTGCACTGAAGTATTCAGCCTGACTAAAGGAAAAAATGCTGTCTAAATTACCTGAGGGGCAACCCCTGCTATTCTTCAGTTCCCAGTGCAGAAGATGCAAACCGAAGTACTGTGTTACAGGCTTGCCTCATCCTGAACTTCTGCTTTATATCCTTCTTATCCCACAACATCAGCCACAGATGCAAAACAATATTAATATCTACAGACTGTTGGAATGGGCTAGTGGTGCTGGGGGGTCATAAGTCCATAAGCACTCACAACAGTGCTGGGGGAATTGTTGTGTGAGTGGAGGCAGGATACTGGAATCCCGTGTTGTTAATTACTCCTGTGCAGGAACTGAAATACATCCAAAACAATCTGATGCTCCCGTTTCTTACCGGGATTCAGATTCCATCAGAGAAAGGAACTGTCTACTCTGTGTGTCACAAGTGCTCCGAAGTTGAAGACAGAATGAAATGGTTTTCCTACTCCTCCCTTTGTGAGTGAACACTAGGAGCTCAAGATTTTAAATTCACTCAGGGTTCTAGTTCTCGCCCTGGCAACCACATGAACCAAGCTGGGGCTACTCATTTTTCAAGGTGGCAGACCACTAAGCAGATCAAGTCAGTAACTCCAAAATTCTTTTCCCATTATCCTAGTTTCTTGCAGCCTTCATTTCTTCAAACTTAAATTGTGCTTTTGGCGTTTTCTAGATCTAGGAATACCTAAATGTAATGTTCCACACAATAGCATCTCTCCTGGCTGGCCTAGAGGAACCAGCATCACGTAACTGCCCCTTGTGCGTTGTACTGAAAACTCTTCACTCCCACAACCTAGAAGCTCAAGGGGTAGCATTATCAAAAGTTCTCCTTGTCTGAAAGCTTCTCATACAGGGTCAGACAGCTCCTAGTACCCTGGGTTTGGGTTAGATTGTAATCTCATCAACACAAGCTCTCTTCCTCCTTCATTGCAAGCACCTAACTCTGCTGTAGGCTCCCTAGACTTGCTCAGGGCTATTCTGACTCCCAGGTAGTTAATCCCTACACTTTCCTTCAACTTCGATCTCAGCATTGTGGATTTTACAGGTTACTTAACTGTGATATACTAATTAATGCAAACAAAACACTCATTCTTGATTCTGAGACAAACTCATTGCTACTGCACAAGCTCAAGAAAAACAGAGTTAGATGAAAAGACAAACATGTTGACCTAATTTCTTCTCACTAGCCTTGATCACTGCTTAAGCCTAGGTTTGGGGTTCTGGAAGGGTGCCAGGATCGTCCCTGCCACATATGGTCTCTTCTCCAAGCTGAAGTGTTGTTTTTCATTACTTTCATTTTTAATTTCATTTGTCTTCTTCAGTTAGCCTCACAGTTAAACAAGAATCCTCTGCTAGAAAGCACATCTTATTTCTCTGTTCTTTCTCTCTGATTATGTGAATTCCTCTCATCATTTTTCAGCCCTCACTCTTCTCAAAATGATTGCAACAAATGATTTCTGAAGTCTGCTTCTACAAAAATCCAGCTCTTGTAGACTGGTGCTTCTTACAGATATATTATAGAAAATTATTCTCCCTCAGGCTCTAGTCACTCCATTGTCCCAGGATGGAAGCTATTAGTTAATGGCTCTGCAGTGATAAAAAGCAATGACTGCAGAAAGACTTCTATTTCAAATACATTGATGCATTAGTGAGAAATCAATTACATTACTTCACTCAGAACTCTTAAGTTACAGACAGAGTCACTGAATCATTATAGACAGCAAAAGTTAGAACAGAGAAATGTAAGAATAACAGCAATTCCTGTACAAACTTTAGCATTTATTATTAGCACATTTAAGGAGACAAGGAGAACGAGGCAAATACTCTCTTACTTGATGACTTATGATTCCAAACTTTTGCCCCTAGAAAAAATGGCAACTTAGATTCCCCAGTTCATTTTACAGATACCAGCACGCCTCTATTGAAAAGCACAAGTGAAACCTATTTTCTCTTAAAGTCAGTTGAGAAAAAAAAGATATACTTTAACAGCATTTTCCTAATTCTTGTAACATACTAGTAACATACAGACTTTTAATTGCTTATGTATTCTTCCCCCCACACAGAACTTTATGCTATTTTTCACTTTTCCAAAGAAATTTTTTTTCCTGATCTCAATTGCATAACTGCTATATTAACTAACAAGTATAACCATAGTATCAATGTAAGCCAAGTAATAACTGCACACACAGACACAAATGGACTGAATAATATTGCAGTATTGCATCTGAACAACTTCTAGGTATTTTCACAGTTAGACTGTAGAAGAAGCTAAAGGCTTCACTCTAACTAAGCTGTATTTCAAAGCATTTTCAAGCTTCCCATCTGATGCAGTCTAACACAAACACTAGTATTATAACTCACCACTTTGTGAAAATAGTTTTATATGCAGTTTGTATGTCTTTTGGCAATTTACATATTGTGGAGGGAAACATGAAGATACCATAGAATTATGTTAAAGTATCTCACAGAAGTTCAAAGCACCACTGTTCAGCTTTTTGGTGAACAATGAAAAAAATCTTCTTAGAACTGTACTAACTTAGATTATTCTTAACATAAAACTTAATAGATTTAGTTGAGAGTTGAAGTGGTGAACACCTTACTCATACCACCAAATGCTAAAGAAACTTGCCAAAAGGAGCAACATTATATCCATAGAGAAAGGCTTCAGAAAAAATCTCTTACAAAAAGGAAAGAAGGTTAAAAAATTCAACTGCTGTTTATATTTGATAGGCTTCATGTGAAAAAAGCCTTATGTTTTGTGGATATAAATGTTACTGAGAAACCATTTATTCAAGTTGTTTAGGAATACTGTACACGAAAACAGCTCAGATATTCTTTCCAAAAAAGACTCATCCTAGGAGAATTCGGCTCTACAACTCTGGTCATTTTAGGACTGTGGGAAAGGCCCAGCTATACCTTAAAGAGGTGCCTTGAGATCAACCCAGGCTCTCACAGGGCACATTAATTCTGTGCCAAGGTTTGCCTGGTTGGACCTGAGAACTGTGCAGTTCACTTTCTAAAAGCCTTCAGGAGAATAAGAATCTCCATTTTAAAAAAGGAAAAAAACCCCTGCAATGGAAATTTAGCAGCTTGACACTTTGAGCAAACACGCACAAGCTGTGCATTTGCTCCTTGTAGGAAATATAAAGAAATACAAGACCAAGACTGAAGTCTCATGATCGAAATGTGAACCAGCACTTTGGTTAATTTTAGCTGCAGTTAATAGCCTAGATGTGTGAAAGTTCACACTCTCAGTTCTCTCCTGTGATTTTTTTTTCTCATCCAGTTAATGATCTGAGGCTTTCCAAAATGCCTGTTCCTCTTTAACAGATATTATATTAGACCTTTGCAGTAACTCCAAGTATTTCAGAACATGTCAGAAACAGCAACGAAGTGAACAATGTCATTCTGTGATTTTTCCTGAAGCAAACTTAGCATCTACCACTTGTGCTCAGTGTATCAATGACACACTTTTGTCAGGAGTCTTAGAAAAAGGACCTTCCTCTCCAGTAGTTTAATCAGCACACATTTGTTTCCCTATGCATTTTATGCATCTCTGAACATGCAGCACACCTAATTAGACCTGTATTTTCTCAACAATCTTTAAGTGATTTTGAATTTTGATTTTGCAGTAAATGAAGATTGAACCAGTTGAGTATCTCAAAATTCCCATGCATAGTGCAATCCCTTTGTACTTTCTTTACACAATAATTTCAACATAGGAAAGTATTTTATCAAAAAAAAATCAGGATAACTCTCTGACATATAGAAAGAATAAAGAGTATTTCATGTAAGAATACAGTAAGAAGAAAAATAGATACAAATATTTAGAAGAATTAAAATTGCTTATCCCTTTTGACAGGAATGGTAAGGCTAGTGTAGTAATTGGAAAACTGGAATTTCAGGTAATTATATAACATATAACATATGTCATTTACATATTTCATATTACATCTGAAAAGCTTTACTGTAGAACTCCTATTCAAACACACCTTTGTTGAAGTCTCAACCCCAAGTTTGAAAGTTTGAGTGCCAGGTGTCAAAGATCAGCTTGGGAATAATTTGTCTCATGCAATTCCTTTCATTACAGAACAGTAACAGATACCAGAAGAACAATACAAAGATGTTGCTCCCCCATAAGTTCTACCTTCAACAACCCTTGTGTTGGAATCCACAGTGTCTTGCAAAATGGTGTTTCAGTTTCTTACTGCAAACTTGGGACAGCAAAAGCAGCTCCTTTTCATCTGCTCATCATACTAAAGTACTTTCAAAGTTAGGCTAGTGCTTTTTCCATGCCTTCACTCTGGAAACACTATTATCCATGTTATATAACTGTAAAAATTTGTTTTTTTAAACAAAAGGGGATTTGAGAGAAAAAGTACAATGGAGTTCTGAGGTCTTTGTCTCTCTGAAAACTAGTTTACTAGTTTCCTGCTTTCCACAGGATTAAGACCATGCTTATGTCAAGGAGAAAAATGTACAAATATGAGTCGTAGTTAGCTCCATGTGTGCTGTAGTTTTGCATCTGCAACATTACCTTCTTATTTTTGTTTAAAAACATCTTATTTCTTCCTTGAAAACTGGTTGGAAAAACCTGAAATACCTTAAGGGGCAAAAAAAAAAAGTATACTTTGAATATATGCGTGCTTCCTCACATTGGTTCCTCTCTAGTGACCAATATTCTTTTTGCTACTTTGCTTTTGAAGATTAGGGAAATCTACACGTTTCTCCCATTTGTCAAATAAATCCTAAGTAACTTCATCTGAAACATGATGCTATACTTTAGTAGGCACAAATATGCAGTAGGGAAAGGGAATCTCTTCTTAGTGTTCTGTAAGGCATCTATGAAGAATTTCTTATAGCTTTAATTTCCCTCACAGAATCATACAATTTCTAAAGAAACCTAAGGCTACAGGCTGTCAACATTGTTGTTTAATCTCTTAAACGTCACCATCAAGAATGAGAGTAAAGAAAACTAAAGCAACACAAACTTCCCAAATGGAGCTTCAAGCACAAAGCTTGCTTAATCACAGAGCATACCTTTCTTAAATCTCCCGATTTTAATAATATTATTTTTCTAAAGCATTAGGTAGGCACACAAAAAAATATACAACACTATATTCCAGATAAGCAAATGAAATTATATTAAGAATACACAGTCGTTTTCCTACAAGGTTCATTGATGAGTCTTCAGGGTAAAACCGCCCAGGTTAAACCACAGAGATCTTTCCATTGCACCCAGGCTTATCCCTTAGAAATGATGCCTAGGTTTTGGGGAGAGTTGCCCATTTCCATCCTCTTTTCAATTTTTATAAATAACTGTCAAAGATAAAAAAGAAGCTATGACTATTTATATATTAAAAGCTGATCTATTTACATCAATATATATAACTTCCAGTATGAGAACTACTGCTTTTAAAATGCTTTATCATCAACACATATTCGAGACAGCAATCACTTAAAATTTCTTTTTATAGAGATTGTAATTTGAATTTTTTTGTTAGTGAACACAGCTTTTTGTCCCTGCTGCCTAAGAAAGGATGAGTTTCAGCCTCCGTCTTGTCGTATTTTATGAACCCCAGGTAGAGATGACAATCAAGACATACATAAATATACAGGTATGCAGTAAGAACTTTGATTTCTAAAAGGAAGCCATCTGAAGGGTGTAATAGACTTGACAGTCTCCTTTTACAATCAAGATAGGGTTTTATCAATTGTCCTTTCAGAAATCTGAAGATTATTTAAAAGCTCTTATGTAATGGAAACAGATGACAACTTTCTGAAGCCTAGAGGAAAAAAAGAAGACAGATGATGTTGAAAAGACTGATGAGAGAAGAGAGACTATGTTGAATAAACATTCAGTAATTTAGGGAGTATAAAAGCCTCAGCCAGCCCATGGGAATTATTCATTCACATTTTTATTTATAGAAAGATACTATGGCATATTCATTTAGAAGAGTAGCTTCAGATAATGGGAAATCTAACCAATTACAGAGCTGTAAAACACTACCAGCAGGAGTAACTGACAGAATATCTAAGATAGGCACTCCTGTACCTAAACTCTTAAGACATTCAAATAGTGTGATTCAGAAACTTCTCTTCCTCCAGACTGGGGGTCACTGAAGGACATATCTAAAAGAAAATGCAATAATCCCATTATCCCTGAAAGGCTTCTACCATTCACAGAAAGGGCGCACGACAGCAGCAAGAAACTCCAGTGATGACTTTGCCATGCAAGGTTTGTGGTGCTTTACGTCCAGAGCACCTAATCTTGATTTACCAGAGCATATTTTCCTTTCTATTGTCTTTAGGATTTGATTTTGCTGGGTTGTCTTTCCTCTGATCCCCCAGAATTATCCAGTTCCTTACGTCAAGGTATCATCCCTGACATTGCACACCTTTTCTATTAGTTTCCCTAAAATTTCTACCTTCCTTAATTCAAATTTTCCCTCATCCTCACAAGAAAAATGTACCTTTTTCCCAAGACATCCAACCACATAAAAATTAAAAAGTGATGAAATGGAGAAGGGTTTCCTGGCTCAAAAGAATTGCAAAGCATTTTGCTGGAAAAAAGACATTCCTAGGATAAGCAATATAAATGTCATAGCTATTACACTCTAATATTCATCTTATCTTTGTGCTCCAAGAGCTTCTGCTATAAAGCATCACCTTAAAGCTCATATATTTTCCTTTACGAACAGTGAAGGAGGTTAAATCCATGAGGAGCTGGAAGGAGAACTTTACAAACACTGGCAATGGGAACAGTTTGAGGGGTTATTTTTAATGTTAAAAGATTTAGCAATGCTAAAACTCTGCAGGAGATGACAGCAATTATCAAAGTTGTTTTAATGGGTACAGTGAAGGAGAAACTTTTACAAGCCTTGAAAGTTATGTCACTGTTGTGGAGCTCTTTTGGAAGATGAGCCTTTCTACTGAGGAGAACATGGCATTTCTCCTTCTTTCTTTCATACTTTGATGCAATGTGTCAATAGTATATAGAGAAAGCTATTTTTACTGAGAACAGCTTTTAATAACTGGCTATGTATCAAATATTTTGATAGAAAACTATCCTTACAGAAAAATGCTTCTTAGTTTTTACACCGGTACAAAACAGGGGCAACAAGACTTGGTGGTGAGGATAATTTCTGTCTCTTTGTTCCCGGCAAGATATACAAAGATCAGATCAGTATCACAGGATAAACTGGGTTATTCTTGACAACAGAAAACTCACATTATTTGAGTATTATCAGGTGCAACATGAGCACATTGCAAGAAACTGCAAGCAAAATTTAGACCCACTGACAGAAGCTAGGGCACTGCAAGACCCAGATTTATGTACTGCAACTCCACAGAATGTTCCCAGATGGGTGCAAAAGCAGTGGAATAATGGAAAACACACTCAAAACAAGTCCTTCAGAGATAGCAAACTGGAAACATTCTATTTGTACTCAGTTCTGGAGGGTTTATAAGCTATTCAAAAGAAGCTGCTGGTTTGGAAGTTGTGCTGCTTGGAGTTGCTGGACCTGAATATGTACAAGCTCAGCTACAGCATTTCAGTGTCCATTAGTATGTATCCAGCTCTTAGTTACATTGCTCAGATATTTACTCCATGTTCTCCACTCCTTTAGTGCACAGGATGGCCTCAGCCTTCCTGACACAGCACTGCACAGTGCTGATCCCAAGCAACAGAGAAGCCAGTGAGGATAGCTGCTCTGCTGGATCTCAGGCATAAATGAGGCACAGGCTTGGGTGTGGGAAGGTTAAAGACAGCCTTAGCTGCAATGACCATGAGATACCAATGTTGTCAAAGACTATGGAAGGTCTTGTACCGTAAGTATCAAATGGAAGAAAGTGGAAATGGGAAAATGTAAGCCTGCTGCTGAATGGGGCAGAGGAGCCAGTGATACAGACATGGAAAAAGGCTGAGGTAATAGTGCCTCCTTTGCCTCAGTCTTTCTCTACTAGCAAGATAAGCCTTCAGGGGCCAGAGAAGATGGTGAAAGACTCCAGCAAGGAAGAGGTACCCTTGGTGGAAGAGGATCAGCACAGGGAAGGACTGGGTCATACTTGACTCCATGACCCCAAAAAGATGCACCCACGGGTGCCAAGGGAGGTGGGTGATGTCACTGTGAGGCCACTCTCAGTCTTTGAGAGATTATGGTGGTTGAGAAATGTGCCTGATGATTGAAGGAATGCAAATGCCACTCCCACCTTTAAAAGGAGCTGGACTGAGGGAAGGTCAGCCTCACCTCAGTCCCAGTGAAAGTGAAAGAGCAACTGATCCAGGAAACCATTTCTAGTTGCACAAAGGACAAGGTGATCAGTAGGGCTGAACATGGGTTCAGCAAGGGGAGACTGACTGACCAACCTGATACACTTCTACAATGAAATGACTGGCTTGGTAAAAGCCAGAGAAAAGCAGAGGGTATGTCACTAAGGCCTTTGGCTCTGTGTCTCAAGATCCTCAGACACTCTTGATGTAGGAGTGAAGTGTTGATCTAATGAACATGTACAAAATGCTGAATGGACAGTGTAAAGAAAATGGAGCCAGGTTCTTCTCAGTGGTGTCCAATGACAGGACAAGAGGCAACAGGCACAAACTGAAATACACAAGCTCCCTCTAAACGTCAGGGAACAGTTTCTCACCGTGATGATGATTAAGCACTGGCACAGGTTATCCAGAGAGGCTTTATCTGTGGAGATACGAAAACCTACAGCACTATCACCTTGCCTCTCTAGCTCTTTTGAGAACTGCTTACGTAAGTATTTAGTGCTTCTCAAACACCAGAGAAGTCATCAAACACTGGAAACTTTACAATCACGTGAAGAACCTGATGCAGAAAAAATGCTAGATTAGGCTTGCAGAGATACGAAATTATTCATCTTCTCTGTTATGGGAGCTGCTTCCAGTGCTGAGCACCGGGGCATACATCTGAGGGCCAGAAGAACTTGAGGAAACCCATCTGGCACTCCATTACTCTTGCCTGTTCTCCCCATCTTACACCCAAATATATTCCAAAATTTTTAGAAAGACATCCAGCAGTATGCTGGTCCTGCCTCCACCATCACAGCACTAGAACACAAGATGGGCAGACTTGCTGTAATGAGACCTACTTTTCCCATAATTTTTGTTCTCCATTGCCTCAAACCCACTCCATTGCTTACCAGGTGCGACTGTGGTGGTCATCATCAATCACTGCATACTCTAGTGTTTTACATACTGATGCCTTAACTCTCAGAGAAAAAAGGACCACAGCCAAAAAAACCCAGGCTAAACATTATAAAGACAAGACATTAAGTGATCTATCTCTGTAAATCTGTAGAAAATTTGAATTCCTTCTCCCTGGACAAGTCATGATACCACAAAACAGTGGGAGAAAACAGAAAATAGAAACAGCTTCCTGTGGCTCGAAGTTTCCAGAATGTCATCTGTCTCATTGTGAATTTGGGAGAGGATTCCTTGCAAAATTCTGCAAAAGGAAAAACTTCTCAGGGGCTACTCAAGGTTTCTGGAAAAAACTCTATAGAATCCCAGAGGCTTGCTTTTCTACACCTTCCTTCAGTTCATCTGAATGTATCTGGTTTTGTTCCTACATTTCTGTATGTGGATAAAACACAATTTCAAGCAAGAACCCACCATATGACCATTAAAACCACCAAGGTGATGGCAATTCATGACTAAGACTCTACTGAGAACAGAGTGAATACATGAATCACGTACAATTTTCTGATTTTCTCAATGCAGAGGCAATTCATGTATCTAAAGCTGAAGATGGTATAAATTGCCTGTTAGGCTCTTCCCTGAGTGTGTAAGATAATGTTTGTACACATTACAGATAATTAAGCTGTTGGGCTGCTTGCTTTCCTAGGTAAGCATCCTGTGCAGAAGAAAGGATTTTTGATTATTGCAGCTTTTCACTTCTAAGTCTTGCAGGTTGCAAATGCAATTTATTTATGTAGCCAAGAGAGGACTTTCCAATATAAACTGTTTTTTTTTCCATGTAATTGGATGACAGTAGAGTGTTACAGACAACATTATCGGACTAAAGCTAACTGTACAATTGTACTTCTCTGAAAGTGAGAAAGATTTCTCTGAAAAAAATGAAGGCAAACTGCAAGCACATCTTTCCTGTACATACTGAATATTCAGATTCTTTTTCTCAAGTATTTTTCTTAGTTTTCTTGAAAACTGGATGCACACTGTTTACCAACAAGACTAATCAGCAGCTGGAAACACAATTGTAATTTAGTCTGCAACCTAACTGAAGCAGTAGTAGGTATATTCTTGGTAACAACTTGAAACGTTAGGCCATCAAAATCATTAACAAGCTTGAAGATATGAATGACTCATCTACTTAAGTGCCTTCATTAAAGAAACTGAGCCATGCATTCATTTGCTTATACAGCTGTTTTTACCATTTATCAGTGTCATGCTTATAATTTAACCACTTGAAATTTAAAAATAGCATATTGAGATGCCCCAACATTTAAATGACCAAGAAATAACTGCAAAATTGTGTTCATTGTCTAGATAGAATATTAAAAGAGAAAAAAAAAGGAATCCAACTTTGTATAAAAGTTGAAACAGAGTAACGCCAGTGACTTTTTAACTTTTGTCCTATTGACACTGTATGCACTGAGACAATACATTTGGTGTTCATGCATGTGGGCCTTACAGCTGATTAAGGCAGAAATAGGGTTCTACTCTCAGGATGAGAGCTCTCAGCTCATTCTCTGGATTGAAGGTACATGAGTGGCTGGCCCACAGCAAGCTTCTGGAGTGAAACCCCAGCTTACACTGACCTAAAGGAAATGATGAACCCTGAGATCCCCTTGGGAGCCACACCAAAGCATTGCTTCAAAGGCACACTCCGCACCTGGTCTAAAACACTAATGGCGATAACAACCTTCAAGTACCAAAGGCACCTTCACTGCTACCATTTGCTTCTTGCTGAGTACTTTGTACACAGGAACTCCTTTATTTCTCACAACTGCTTTCAAACATTTGACACTAAAGGTCCTATAGTTTCTTCTCTGATTTACCTCTGAGGAAATCTGAAATAAATAATTTATCCATTTATTTTGCGCTTTTGCTAATTGTTTCCTGAACAGCTAGAGTAGTTCAAACTATACTTGATGATTTATAAGCTTTTAGACATGACTATGTGAATTTTGCTATATGAGATCATAAAGCTTAATTCATTTAAATGAAGAATAAAATAAAAAGCTTCTCTACCACAGCAGCAGAAAAAAACTAAACACAAAATCCAAAAGTGAAGGACAGACACAGACCAGATGTGGAAGTTTATGATACTAATGGAAAGATAATTTCTCTTCAAAAAATTAAAAAAATTATATAGATTTTATCTCAAAAATCCCCCATGAGAACAGTCCACTCTATCAGATAGTGCAGAATATCAAATGGAGAAGAAAAATACTTTTCACCAACTGTGAGGTTTTCTTTTTACTTGTATTTGCGAATTTCATTCAATTTTTCTAAAAAGTAGTGCCAACCTCCCTTTCTAACAGCATTCCCTCTTATGACAGATCTTCCAGATACCTTCTATTTGTAGAAATAAATTATTTTTCTTTGTTTTTAAGTAGAAATGTAATAGTCCCCTAAACTATCACTTTAGTTAGGCATGTCAGACATTTTTCTCCTCTCTACTATCAAATAAAATAGTGTATTCAAAATAGTACCATGCGTTTATGTACCTTGGAGCACACCTACCCACCAGTAACTTCCAGCATTGTTCTACCCTAGTGTGGATTTATAAGGTGTAGAACATCCCTCTACATCTTCACCTTCTCCTGACACCAGTGCCAGAAAACCATGAAATAACTCTCATATATGCATTTTTCAATCCAAATATTTCCATATGACTTAAAGTCAGTCTTCCAGGCTTAACACGCCATAGATACACCTCATAACTTTTTAGAGGGAGGAAAAAACACAAGCTCTAGTTTAACAGGGCATTCATTATAGCAGAATGCAGACTTTCTTAAATTTAATATTCAGAAAAAAACTTGAAAATCACATTTTTAGCATAGAAAAGCCTACAGAGACCTTTCTATTAGTAAAGACCTCCTAGGAAGATTATACAGAAAAAAGAAGAGCAAATTTGGTATAATCCTTTCATGGCAATGGAATTTTGAACACTTTGTGAAAAGCTATTTAAGGAGCATCCAGCAACATGCATCTGAGCAAAGTCCTGCAATGCATCCAACAATGACATATTAACCAGTTCAGACACAGTAAACGAACAGAATATTACTGCCATTTTACAAATGCCATTATTTCAAATATTGTGTATAAAAGAGTTGGATGATTCAATCTTAAATTCAAAAAGATTCCTAGAAATGTTAAGGAAAGACAATCATTGAAGTAGCTTTGAAACAGAATGGAACATATTTAAAGCCTTAAATGAACTGAAATGACCTGAAATGCAGACCTAACGAGAGAATCCCTTGTGAATTTGACCAAATCTGTGTGTTCCTTGTACTCCTTTCTGCTCAGAGAAGAAAAAACCTCCAGATCAAAACCAGACTTTAGCTGTTTATAGAGTATTGTTCACTTCTCTTTAAAGACTGCATACTGTCTGACTAGCTGAAGGCAGCTAAGGATTTAGGGATCCTTCATACTGTTAACCCTGTTCAGTGAGCCTGGCAAACCTCACTGGAGAGCAGATGTTAAGATCCAGATAAACTGCTTCATAGCTGTTTCAGAAGGTAGGTATCTCCCCAGTGGAAAAACACTGGTATATTATGCTGAAAAAGAAAGTAGAATTCTGCATTCCCTCTCCACAGGAAGCGCTCCTTTCCCCTCACTAGACTAAGTGACTTGCCCACAATTCTGCTCTTGAACATAAGATGGGTGGTAACTTTCTCATATGAGGAGACACTGAAGAGAAAGCAAGTGGCCAGCATAGTAATTTCCTTTTTGAGCCATGAGTAACAAACAGGCCTCACAGATTTTCTGGTTGCTGCAGGCATAAAAAGCAGTTTTCCTCTTAAAAAATTATTTCACATGGTGGAAAAAACCCAACTCTTTGCCCTGCCCTTCCATCTGAGAAAACACACACACAAGCACTGCCTGGAGCTGACAGCTTTCTCAGGGCAGAAGTCATGCTGGATCCCCTGTCTTGCTCTAACAAGAAAAAAAAAAAAAAGCTTCTCTTATCAGAGAGCTTAAAAACTATATTCTGTAATAGTTTTAAATGAATAAAAGAGTAACACAGCATTTTATAAGAAAACCCAATGATGCTTAACCTCATTAGTGAGAAGAAAAATCTCTGTCTTCTAGTGGTACTGTTACAGGACTTGCACTTGTGCTCTCTATTGTAAAAGCATTCAAATACTCCTCCAAAAGAAAGGTTGTCATAGCAAACTATGTTACTTCACTTGCAAATGAAGCTCTACTCATTATACATAAATATTTGTGAGGCCATAGTATAAGAATGACTTTTTTTAGAAGTGTGTTTACAGCCAAGGGATATGACTGGCATCTTAAAAAAAAAAAAAGGATCTAAAGATAATAACTGGGGTGATAAACAAAAACATGTTGGCATGTAGATGCAGTTTGAATAGTAACTTTTCCAGTTCCCAATTCCTCCTACTGCATTTTTCAATTCTCCACTGATAATTGTAACATGTACCCAATATTATATTGGAAAAGTTGAGTTTGTCAGTGACAAACTCATATCTGTAATCACACTCTAATACTGTTGAGCTTTTCTGATTTAAAAAACTCTTATTTTTAGGTTTCAGCTAAAGCTCCACAGATCAATGAGTAAAGACACACAGAATAACTCCCTAGTATTTACTGAAGGTTTATGAAAAAGATTGCTATAGGGAAGAAATCACTTAAGAGCTTGGACACTATTTCACTTCAGTCAAATCTACATTTAATGAAAAAAGCTACTCAAATGAAACAAAGCATGGCCTGTAACTACACTTTTCAAGTACAAACATCCTTGGCACAGTTTGCTCTTAAAATCATCTTTTGTGCTTTTTAACAAAGACAAGGACCAAAGGGTGAGATTTAACTTAATAGATGCAGAAAGTTCAAGTCAGCAAAACCACCTATCTCTCCAAACTACTTTTTCTCTGAGGAGAGGAGGGGAAGAATGACTAGTTCAGAAATACAAATTAGGAAAGGTCAATTTTACCACAAATATGTGAGACAAAGACAAAAAGCTGAGAATCAACCTAAAGAGAACACTGAAAACAAAAGTACCAACTGTCAAAAAATCAATGTCTTAATAACCTAAAGAAAGAGGTTAAATGGGGAACGGATGCACCTCAGTTGCCTAAAACAACCCTAATGAAGCTTTGAAGGTGGTCAGTAATCAGATCCTAACCCCATCAGATAAAGATTACAAGATGAAGGACTCCTGCTTTTCAGAACATCTGGACAATTTTCAAGAGGGCCTGAAAAAGGCACACCCGTGATACATAAACTATCAACTGAGATCCAGCATTTGTTTCCATATATTCAAACCTCTAGAACCTAGATCTAGCTGGCAAATAAAGTAAGTGTTGATTCAATGCAGCAGAAGGTAGAGTATTTGGGACTACACATACTACAAAATAAAAATTACCTTTGGAGAAAAAAAAGTTAATTAAAATGGCTTCAAAAAGCTATTATTACCTCAGTATTGATTTTTTTCATGTGCAAATTTTGGGTAACAAGAGATCTTTCAAATAAAAACATTCCTACATGAAAATTTATTTTTAATATGTAAGTACTGAAGCAAATTATACTTTGCATGCCCAGAATCCTCTTCCATTTTAGAGTCATCATCAAAATCACTTCCAAACAGGAATGACATTAAAATATTGCAGAACAGCTGGCTCATGTGAAAACAGCACGATGGGCTGCCAACTCCTCTTGAGAAGTTGATCCTGGATTTCAGTCTGGAGTGTTTCACCATTGCTTCTGAGAAAAAAAAAAACCTCACTGAAACTGCAGTAATTTTTTAGTTGCTTATGTTGACTACAAAAGAGTCTGTTTACTTCCAAACTGTTAGAAATGTAAGGAAATTCAGTCATTTAAACATACTCTCGGCTTGCAGTAACTATGAGAACAATTGTTATGCCCAGGAAAAAAATGTACTACAAAGAATCAAGGAAAACTTCTAGTCTGGAGGTTGAATACAATAACTAGTTTTGGGAAAAATGAAGTTGCTGAAAGTTTCAGCTCTTAACACCTCAAAATCCCCCTCTGAATAGCCATTTTAACTCATCACGAGTACTGTACAGACTTAAAACATGCTGGCCAATCCAGGTGCTGTATTATTCATATAAGTTAAGTTTTAAATTCAAGAAAAAAGTACTTGAAACAACCTTGCAAAAAATCAGTCAGAATTTGGTTATGTAAAAAAATATTCATCACATTGCCTTATTACCTGAAGAATGCTTTCTTCTCCCAGATATTTAATTTAGAATGCTGATTAACACTGAACTTACAGGAAATTAATCATGGGAGACAAATTTGGACTGTTCCCTGAAACAGACTCAATCAATTTGAAACTTCTTAAGTGTAATGATCTATAAAACTGGAGCCATCACATCATCTATGTTGAGCTTCCTTAACTCGCTTCACCTTAAGAAAAGCATTTCCAGAGAAGCACCTTCAAACTGACAAATGCCACCTATCACTGCAAATTCTTAGAGCAAATCAGCCTTTCCCACAACTGGGAGAGGAGGTAGTTGCCTGCCAAGGATCTCTAATTTTGCAGAGTTTAGGTCTGTTTTTTTTCCCTACTCAATGGTTATACATTCTCTTTAAAGGCTGAGTCAGTTTCCTGCTTTGTTAAGGAGACATATTGGATCTTTCTAAAACAGAGTGAGACTCTCTTTAAAATGCATTAAACGCATTCAAGTAGGAAAACTGCATTTATTTACACCAAGGAACAACAATGAGCTACTGCTCCCATCAAACATACTTTGATTTGGGATTCAATATCTCATTGCCAAAATCAATAAATGGCCACATTTGCTTTCTGTAGTTTTCCAGCAATCTTAATTCTATGCAGAAATCATAAAGCCCCTGAACAAGCTGCAAGATTCAACCTCATTCACCAATGCTCAACTGAAGTACTGCCTCTGCAACATGAAGATAGATGGAATAAGCTTTGAGGAAAAGTCTTTAAAACAAGACATGTTCCTTTGTAATCCCATGGCTACTGCCATGGCAGGCCCAAAGCCAAAACCACAGCACAGTTTTAGAAATGAACTGAACTGATCCTCTAGTTCTGGCCAATTCCAATAATGAACTCTGGCTCTTACTGAGGGAGTCTGAACAAGAGATTTTCAAAAGGACCTAACAATTATGCATGGCAAAAGTCTAATGGCTCCAGAAATGTAAGACGTTTAGAATAACCACGCATCACAGAATTCAGATTACAAATTTGAAACAATTATATGGGAGAAGCTCTATCAATGAGAGCAAAATGAATATGAATTTTCTTCAGACAAAAAACATTTTCCAATTACCTGCAAATGCAAGCAATTACTTACTTTAGGATTTGTTCACTCTGGACTTAAGGTTTATGTTTTCTTGAACATCCAAGCACTGACCACATACAGAAATTATGATCCCCCCTCCTTTTGCAGTTAGACATCACTGAGTGTCCCCTTAAATAAAATCTATTCTAAGGGAAAGGAGATAATGAAATATTTAGTTCTTAAAACTAACTTTACACAATATATTTTTTCTAGGGTGACCTTACACAGAAGCTCTTTAACAGACAGACTACTTGATGATTAAGTGAGCTATGCTAACACAACAAATGATCCAGGAGGCAGGAAATAACGACTTTAAATCACCAGTATTTCTAAATTTAGATCTTCAGCTTTTCTATACTGTACAAATCAAATAAACAGCATACTCACATCATCTAGAAAGGAATTTTGGAAGACTCTTTAGTGTAATAACATTACAACTTTACTAGTGAAACAATGCAATGAGTTGCCTGGGTAAGAAAACAGAGGAACCATCATTCTTTGGCAAAATGGTTGAATTTCTACAATTGTTTTGTGAGCCATATTTGAGATGTGCTGCTGGCTATTAAGGGTACTTTCAAGAAGACTTTGACCACATACCAGGTAGTTCCTTAATATGTTTTGAATGGTTTGTCACTGAAATTGTTTTTGAAAAATATCCCAGACTATAACAAATCTGAGTCTGACAGCTTGGGAAGCACTGAGCTGTAAAAAAACTTAGGTCCCAAGACTCACAAAGTAGAATGTCTCAAGACTGGGAACTGGAATAAAGTTACAGTGACAATGAATATACTTATTCAACTGGGATAAAAGATGTCACCATCAAAATTTTGCACTGGAGTTTGCAGCAGTCTTTTCTGTCAGTAAGAAAGGAAGGAAAACTGTAATCTCTGTCTTCTAGAAGAGTGGCTGCTGTAAGGAAATACTATAATATTTGAAAGAAAATACTTAGGAATCAAAATATCATTCCTTTTAAAATTCTAGTAAATAGGCAATATCTAGAAAAACTAGAAAAGATAGTTGAGGAATTTCTGAGGCTCTGAGCTCAATTGTCCTTGATTATGAATTAGCAATGGATCTAGGAGAAAGGCTGCATTTCCTCTCCATTAGGAGCTCTCAGTTTTCTCTAAGATTAATTTTTTTTCCTCCATGCTTGAGAATTTCAGAAGTGGCAGCAATCAGAGAAATGATCAAGGTATTCTGTAAGTTTCAAGACCGAAGACTAACATTAAATGTAAATGCTAGATTTTTTTTAAGTGCTATTGTTCCAGTGTCAGAAACTACTGGAAAGGTGTAGAGGAGCAGCAGAAACCTATAGTCTCTGTAGGCCTCATCCCTAATAGGAATGAACTGAGCCAGATCATATGAGAACTGGATCATATCTGGACTGTTTCTTGTTCATCTTCTATTTTTCATTCTTACATTACCCCTCTTATATGGTATCTCTTGAGCATATACAACACTGACTGAACATGAAAACATCAATTTAAAGCTTCAAACTTAAAATGTAATTGGAATGACGGGCTCCTTTCTTATCAAGCAGAATTTCCTGCCTAGTAGACACTGGGTCAGCATCTGAACCAGCACTTTCTGTGAGTATGTTTTCCAGCATGCCATTCAAGCTCAATCCTGAATGCAATTTAGCAAACTGACAAGGACACTCTTAAGAGGTGGAGAGGTTAAAAATAGAAAAGTTACTTAAGCTGCTCAAAGACTGTATCCCAGCAAGAACACTACTATGTCTGTATAGTTTCTGAGCGAAGAAGTATTGCCAAGCTTACTTGAAAATCTTCCTGTATATAGAATCAAGCTTAACTACAAATGCACTTGCTCTATCTTTTTACACCATACTTGGGGAATAGTATTTAGCAGTATTCCTTAATGTGACTCTTTCTTCCTTTTGGTTTCCAGAAACTGGTATGTCTTCCACACAATGAAATATCACAGTATTACGATGACTTAACAGTGACATGCCACCACTGTGCTTTGCTGCTTCAAGCTGTGTTCATCATTAGCTTGCCCTTCCTCTTCCAAATTTCATTTAGGAGAAAAATATTCTTCTATTGAGACAAATCGAATTCTCATAACTTTCAGAATTTTTTCTGAAGAAGTTCAATGATTAGAAATACTCGTGACAAACTAAAAGGCCACGCAAGCTTCCTCTGTAGCTCTTTCTTCAATAAACTCAACACACAGCAACATTATTACCTCAATCAAAATCTCTCCATAAACATTTATATATCACATTCTGCGGCAGTTTTTGCAGTCTCTCTCATACCTTCTTTGTGTGCTAGAACAAAGCTCAGAAAAGTTGAAATAATGTAAGTCAGTTGTTTAAGACCTACTGCTTATATTATCCTCATTAAGGAAGATGTGTTAGAGCCTCAAGTTTTATGCTTAGGAACAGAGTTTGGTTAGAGAGCAGAAATAAAGTACAACACACATGTGAGACATGTCTGTACTTCCAGTACCCTGTAGTACAGGATGATGACCCCTGCAACTCTTAATTAAAACCTTGCTTGCTCTAAATTTTTAAGCTTAAAAAGTATTAACAGGCTGCAAATTGAGAACAATTAACGTATTTAACATAAGCACTTAGATTAGCAAGTTTAAGTTTCTTTCTAAGTAGAAAAGTATCCCCGCAACCTTATTGTTATGAATGACCAACATAAAACTATCTCCAAAATTCAGGATGAAAAAAAGCATAGCTTTCCAAACCATGCTATATTTTACTTAAAGTGACACTGCAGAGGACATGGTTCTATGTCTGACATAGGACTGAGACAACCTTAAAAGAAGTGCAGTCCAGTTCCCTTCAGTTCTTTCTGAACAGGTGATACCCCGGTTCTCAATAAGACATTTACTAAGACCACTTCCTTAAATAAACCCCAAAACATTGCAGAGATAAGCATGACAACTTCACAGACTTACAAGAAAAAGTTGCCTACGCATAGTTTAACATCAGATCGCAAATATAAGATTGTAAGAAAGCATGATGAATAGCACAAACACAATGAAACATCATCAACACTTCTTACATTTGAAAAATTCATACCTGGGTACACTGTCTGTTAAACTTCTTTCACTTGATGATGATGATGATCCAGGTCTCAGATCTGCCTTCCTCCCTAGAGTCTCTGTTGCATTAGTCTGAGGTTTTTCACCTTCTTCTTCAGGCTTCTTTTTCTCAGTATCACTTTCATCACTCCCTTCTCCTAAGATGTCATCCACCTGTCAAAGAGTGGAGGAGTCAGTTTATCTTCCACCAGACTACTCTGTATTAATCTTTCATCATTACTGGATCACTCTTCAATAATCATTAAGAATATGCTTCAAGTTTCCTTGGCCTTCTCTGTTAAAATTTAAATTAAAGCCCAATGTCTTCAACACAGCTTCTGTAACAAGTCTAGCAACATTTTATTCAAATATAGTATATTTATTCTATGCTTAGCTTAAGGTAGATACACATATACTCACATACAAGATAGTCACACTAGAATTATAAAAAGAGTGCTGTCTTCTGAAATTAAAGGGATAGATGATTTATACTATCATAACATACTGATGCTTATTTTCTAATAGATACATTTTATACTATTGTAACATAAAGAATCATTTGAGCAAGACATTAAAATCTCTAGTAAGAATTCTTATATTTACAGGTTTTCCTTGATACATATATAAGTGTAAAGAAGTCTACTTCTAAATAACACAGTATGAATGAAACAGAATGTACAAACCCCATTTTAACCTGTCTGACTGTGCGAATTATTAAGGACAAATCTATCAAAAGGCTTACATATTTTGTTAAATAATTGTTTGTTCTTTACTTTTGAAAAATTACCATAGGATTTGATAATCCTCTAAAAAGCAATGAATTTGCTGTGACAGGTCTGGATCTGCTGAATTAAATTAAATGCAAATCATACTCATGAGCCAACCTAAGGAGCTTCAAAAGGTTATATTCTCTTTGAGTTAGTATTCAACCTTCAGAAAGAGATGAAAACATAAAACATGGGTGGAAGGTCTCCCATTCTCTCAATTTTTGTGAATGGCAGAAGACATAGAAATAAGCCACGTGTGAGCATTTCTCTACTGATATTTCAGATTTTTCCTAAAAGCAGCTTCTCTCAACATAAATTAAAATATGCTTTGCTACTACTGTTTCTTCTCACTAATCCACACCTGCTTTATCAAGAAGAAAAATATCTGCATATGAAAATGGACGAAAAGGTTTTATGCTGTTTAGCTGCTGCTTTTACATGAATCATCCCAAAAGCTAAAGAAAGCTGTAAGAAAGTCACTTATATCTGGTAATTCATAAATGGACCTTCAACTTCTTTGTTTAGCTCATTAAAAGGAACTGCAAAGCAGTTTAGTGCATCAGGTGGCATTTTCAGGTAGAAACTGTCAAAATTGGTGTGTCAAATCAAATTTCATTAGTCCAAAAATGTTCTTCCTGTGAGCAGTTGTCGTATGCATGGCACATAAGAATAATGGAATGCAATTAAGGCTCAGGGAGACAGAAAGCACTGCTAGAGATAAGCCAACAGTGAACCAAGGAGAAGAATGTGAAGTACACAAGATGGGGAATTTTCTCTATGTACAGAACACAGTGAAAGTCTCAAGTGTTTTAAGTGTTACAGTTTGGGATGGGATGGCAGGAAGACCCTGCCTGTGTAGCTTTGGTAGAAGACACTCCAAGTAGCTGACGTGGCCAGCGATCGACAGCACAGATCCACAGCTCTAACAACTCCTTTCCTGCAAGTATTTAACATTTAAAATTACAGTCCTTCATTCCAAAAACAATACTTTTCCAGAAAGTCTTATGTTTAAAACTATGTTCTCACTACAAAATGTGTTAAGTTTTTCAAAGGATAAAGTTAGGCTGATGGACATTCAGTACTACAGATGCTTTTCTCATACTGAAGTTCGATAGTATTTTAAAATCTACTTTGTGTGAACAGTTTTGACAGACTAGCAGTCTAGTTATTGTCATGTCTGTTCTTCTTTCATCCTGTACAATGATAACATTATTTGTTTGAAGTCTGAAATGCCATTTGATATTAGAATTACTAGAATTAGTTGTACACGTATATGTCATTTCTCTGAAAGACTATATAAAATTAATGTATAAATCACAGAAATATATAAAACTTCAAAAATCACTACATATGAAAATGATGTGTTCCTACAAACCTCTAACTAGAAAGGCACCCAAAACATGGATTCCAGGTTAATTATTAGCTAAATTGTAAAAGTGCTGAAAAATATAAAAATAAATATTACATTTTCCACAATTCTCAAAAGAAATGGAACACAATCCATATTTTCATTGAGGCAGTGAGATTTCAGCCCATGACAAGTTAATAGGCAAAAAACCTTAATTAATATCTAAACACCAACTATCTACCTATACCTATCACTAACTTTGAATAAATAATAAAGTTCAAAGAACAGAGGAAACTTTTAATCTGATTCAGAACATGACAGATACAAATGTACCAAGTACCAACTACAGCTTCAGCTTATGTGATTGGATTTTATATGATTAATATAAATTGAACATATAACACTTCAGAAGAAAATGCCAGCTAATACCAAATCTTACTGATAAGGTACAGTGAAGGGATGCTTACTGCTCTAACACCCATAGCAGCTATCTTTGAAATAGACTTTTATAACCCAGCAACAATCATTAATATTGAAAAAGAAAAATGATTCATCCTTTGAAAACGACAAAGTTGTTCAATTCAGCAAGAGAATCAAAAGCCTGACAACTCTTTTAAACACTCAATTATAAAAGCCAGTAAAGGGTGTCATGTGACAAAGCTATTTTATTTCTCATTTAGGAAGAGCAGAGCATACACTCATGCAAAGTATAAAGAGCAAAGTGCAATGAGATTTTTAATCTCATTCTCTGATTAAGAACTGAAAAGTACCTAAAGCTTTCTAAAAGGAAAGTCAAAGCTTTCTGTTGTACTAACTAACCATATCAGCTGAAAGTGTTTTTACTCCAGAAGTTGAGGTTACACATTCAAAATGAATCAAGACTCCAAGAAAAACACCAAAAATAAACTGCTATGAGCAACTTCAATTTTTCCTACAGTTAAGATACAGGCAATGTTTTGATACAGCTTTATGGATAGGACAGAGAGTTATCATGATACATTTTTTGGAAGTAACAACTACCTACACAGTAATGCAAACTACATATTTAAAAACAAAGAGGAGCTGTGACTAAACTTTAATTCTTGTTTTTCAATTAGCGAGTACTTTAGGATTCAAGTTTTAATAGAACTGAGAAGCTACCTTAGACCCTCAACACAACACTTGCAACTGCTTAAAAGATCTCTCAAAAGTGGTACAATTGTCTGGAACATCTCTACTGGAATTACAGAAAAAAATCTACAAAAAGAATAGGTTTGATAAACAGCAGTAAATTTTGTGCTCCAGTAATGCACTGAGGATACACACATTTCTGCCCCTCCCCACTGGTCTTCCCAAAAAGACTTTTGCTCCAATTGATTGCGTAAGTTAAGGGAAAAGCAGAAAAAAACACCAAGTATTTACAAGTTCTTTAGCTCTATTTCTACTGCCACAAAAATGACTGTTCATTGTAAGCAATTGGTACTGACAGTACGTACACCTAAAACCCAATTTCATTTCAGCATAAAACCTATGTCCTGACCATTTATTTGAGATTGCATTGAATGCATTTTATTTCAGGAAGAACTTGCAAAAACTAATATAGTCCACCATCTGAATGTGTCAAAAGGTTTCAATCCGTACCTTACATACCCCTCATGGTATATAAAGTCAAAAAACCCCTCCAAAATGATCCTATATTCTTTACCCCTGACTCCCCTTCCAACATTCCTTTCTGCTTTGTCCCAAACTATTGCTTTTTAGTACACTACAGAAATCAGCTGACAATTTTAGAAACTTTAAAAGAGCAGCAAAATGAGAAGACAAAGAGGAGGTAGGAAAAGGTTCATGGAAAATTACAAACTCAGCAGCACTTCTGAACATGTGAAATTAACAGTGAATGGTGGTTAGATTGTAAATCAAACTAGAGAGAGTGGTGGCTCCAGCTTTCTGGAGCTGTACACTGAACTTTCAAACCTTCCAGGACAGAGGTGTGAAAACAAAACTGCTCTGTGGCAAAATAAATGTAAGTAATACTGTAAAAGTTTATTAACTCCACACTATGAAGTAATTCGCAGGAACTAATACGGGACTGATAACTCTAAAGCAGGTGCAGTTATATTCCCATCTTGCAACCCAGCTTACAAGAGGTCATCCAACAGTGCTCTCTACACAGTGCACAAAATCACGTGACAAATGGTTATTGTTGCACAACCACAAATGTTTGTCCTCTCTTTCCTCAAGCTCCTCAAAGCGTACACCAGGCATTTGGTAAAGCAAGGAAAGATTTATCAAGAGGAGGACAGGACTGATATTTGTGCAATTGACTTGGAAAGTTTAACTGCTCAACATAAAAGAAGCACAGTTTGGCGAAGAAGAGTGAGAGGGCATGACAGGACTGAACTGACAAAGCCGCTGCATGTGCATGAGGCAGAAAGCAAAGTGCTGGGTCACTTAACTTTCACAGGCAGTCCTCCTAATTTCAAATCCCATCAGGTTCTGTGCTAAACAGCCTAATACAGATGTTACCCATACGTCAAACTTAAGCAAGATCAGGTGCTAATTATGCAGAAAGAAATATAGTAGTACTTAAAGGCAGAGTTCAATTGAAATTCCAAAACAAATCAAACTTTTCCTAGAATAAGAAAAAATACCTGAAGTCAAGTGAATTTGTATTAATGATCACAGATCAGCAGTAATTTACTCTGTGAATGAATTCAACAAAGAATATGGTTTTAATGGTGTAAAATGGTTTTATGACAAGCTTTTGGAATATCCAAACAGTTTCAAAATAAGGGAATGTGTTTTTCTTTGTAATTTTTATCACTTACTGAATTCATGAACACTTTTTGTCTCTACCTTTCAACAAAGACACCCCCAATGATATTTACCAGTAGTTTCTTCATTTGCAATTAAAGAGACATTACAACATTTTACTGTCTTTTTGCAATAGAAAAGTATTAATGAAATAAAGACATTACTGCTTTGTTCCTCAGCAGCTGAAGTCCCAGAATAAGAGACCTTCATGCTCAAAAAGTATAATTAAAACTACATTTCGCTTTTCTAAATACTTTATGGTATATATTATTGAGTGGGAGGTGACTGCCTTTTTCCTCTGTGAAGGGGAATTAGCCAAGGGTAGCTTTTTCTGGTTTAGGCAGTAAACAGATTTCTGAGTTATATTCAAAGTCATGCCTTTAGAATAAGAGCATAACCAAACCTGCAACTTGTGCTTCCTGGCACTTGTGGTCTAGAATTATTTTCACCTACTGTTATCAAACTGCACATAGAAATACTAGCAGGTCTGGGTAATAACTTCCAGTTTCAGGATGAAAAGCAATTATGTGAGAAGAAAAAGCCTTGGCTTGATGCTGAGTATAGCTGCTATACTCAAATTTGAAAACCAGCAATTTAAAAACACCACATGGAAGTTTCTTACAAGGAGCCCCACGGCAATTACCTGGAGGCTGCACTGGGACCTTGATGGGAAATTAAGTGGCAGGGCAGCCCCAATACCTGGAGCTCCCAATGCTGCTGACAGAACTGGCTACAATGCTGTCCCAAGTTTTAATTGCAGCCCTGGGCAATAGACTGTGCTCCTAAAAGGCAGATCTGAAGGGAAAAAACTAAAACCCACTGCCTCTGATAATGTGACCACTTAACCTCTGCAAATGAAAAGGTAAGGTAACTGTAACTACAGCTGCACTATTCACTATATTGGGGCTTTAGTACTGGAGTTAATACTTAGACTTGAATGAAATAAAATGTCACTTAGACATTGCATAGCAATATTGTTATTAAAAAGCAACATTAATAACAAACCTGGATCCATGATTATGATTGAATGGGATTGATTCTTCAAAGAATGCAGTTTAAAACTTTTAATTTCCCCCCTGTAGAGCAATATCTACATTTGAGTGGAAACCTTGTTAACTTTCTTATGATGCCTCGCAAACACATGAATCTGCTAAAAGAAACACAAGGTGCAATTCTTCCTTGATAATTAGGGTACCCCAACTGCTGACTTAAGGATTCCAAAGTCCTTCTACAACATACATTATATTATGGAACAAGGGGGAATGGCTTTCAGCTGAAAGAGGACAGATTTGGATTAGATATTAGGAGGGATTCTTCCCTGTGAGGATGGTGAATCACTGGAAGAGCCCAGAGAAGCTGTGGATGCCATATCCTTGGAAGTGTTCAAGGCCAGGCTGGATGGGGCTTAGCACAACCTGATCTAGTAGAGGGTGTTCCTGGCCATGGCAGGGAATTTGGAACAAGATGATCTAAGTGCCATGGCAAGGGGGCTGGCACAAGATGACTTAAGTTCCTTCCAATCCAAACCATTATATGATTCTCTGATTATTAGCATAATGAAAATTGCTTTCACATGGTAACACTACACTGGTGCTGGAAAGAGGAAAAAGCCCATTCCTAACTACTAATTTAAATTAAAATTAAATTCACATGGACTAGAAGTTACTGATTTTAATATTTGCAACAATTTTTTAATTCAAAGACTTTAAAGAGAAAATATCTCAAGGGAGATAATACGGTCATTCCTCTCAAGCTTTCCTGAGTCAGAGACATCAGTGGAGCCTGGAAGCTATGGCTTTTTCTGATTATAAAGCCATCCATAACTCTAATCTTCCTTTCTTTTATTCTGTTTTCAAAAGAAATCCTCTGCCAAAAGATCGTTAAATAGCAACAGGCCTGTAAATCTTCCTTGTAATTTTTTTCAAAGGGTGAAGTAAGTCTAAGATAAAAAGAATGTTACCACAATACCTGTGGCCAGAATACAGTTCACCTATCCAGGAGGATAGACTTGATGGGAACCACTTGAAAACAGGAACAGCATTTTAACTCCACCTTCTCTGCCCATCAGCTTATGGCTGGGATGGAGAGGAGAGACAGCCTGAGCCCACTGAAGGCAACAAGGGTGGAGCCCTCTGTTCCTTTGGTTGCAGCATTTCTAAAACAATGACACCCTAGCATACATGAGAGCTCTGAGGCTGCTAAATGCAATGATTCTTCAATTTAGACAGCTGAAAATACCCATGCCAAAATTCCAGAGAAGGCTCCAACAACGTAAGTTAAGGGCCAGTGAATAAGAGCATGATCTACAGCTACCCTGCAGAGAAAGAATGTGTCTTTAGTCTGTTACTGACCTTTATTTATAAAAAGTTCTGGCCTTAGGTAAGACAAAAAAGCAAGTAGTTGGACGAGGTTTGTCCTGGGGTTCTTTGTAAGGAAGCAAAAAAAAACCCCAAAAAACAAAAAAACCCCAAAAAACAAAAACAAAAACAAAAACAAAAACAAAAACAAACAAACAAAAAAAAAAACAAAAAAAAAACCAAAAAAACCCCAAACAAACAAACAAAAAAAAACAACCTCTCCTGACACAGGGAACAGAACACTGCCACCACAGCAGGAAATGACTTTTCATGTCACTCTCATAGCTATATGCAACTGTAGCTTGCACCATGACCTTACTGCAGAGAGAATAGTCCATTTAGTTTGACATATTTTCCAAATATGGAAAAGTCTAATAATTTTTAACTTAGCTTTGATCTTAATTTTTTCTTCTGTATATGAAAACTTTTCATTTCACATTTTTCCTCAATGAACTGGGAAGCTTTCTGTTTATTCCTACCAGTTGAATGCTTAGGTACAGTTAACTGAGGAGCAAGATATTACCACCCATGTCCTCAAAAAAGCTAGCACATATTTCAGCATGCTTTTGAGAGGTGATATTAGGGCATAATACATGAGAACAATTAAACTTTCCTACAACAGACACAGTCTGTATGAAGAGATTTGGGATGAATTTAAGTCACTTCGAAACAAAAAAAATTTCTCATACAAAGATGTCACTGGAAGGACAAGCTGTCTGAATTAGGTTAAATCGTCCCTCAGCACATAAAATTTAAGGGAGAATGTGTGATGTAACTCAGACCCATTTCTTCTGAGTAACCTCAGAAGAATTGCCTTCCACATTCTGCTTCATCTGTTTTTTTTTTTCTTTAGCATTAGAGTGCTTTTTTCTCCTTTCAGATTTCTGACTCAATTTTTAGAGTCACACAATGCATTTATGCAAGTGTCCAGTATCCCTTTGTCTCAAACTGTTCAAATGCAGATTTCACTGTTCTCTACTACAATTTCCACTGACTCACTGAACAGGTGATGAATCAGGAACATCAGAGATGATCAGTCTTGTTCATTATTAAACAGAAGAAGCACTCCACCTCTATTTAAATCTCCATACACTGAGAACTACCTTTGTCCTATCTTGATTTTGATAAAGGCATGCTTCAGGTTAGAATATCAAATCTGGCAGTATTATTACTACTAGTATTACAATCTACTTTGGTGGATTGAGAAACAATTGCTCTAAGCAGTTTAAGGAATGTTACCAAACCTTAGAAAAAAGCTTTTATGAGATTTCTTTCATATAAAATATATTTAGAGATTGACTTGTATGTCCTGGATGACTACATGTAAATTAAAATGCATCCTTGCTGAAACCAAAGCTGGTCAGAAAAAGCTGTACATTTATATACTCAGTCATGAACCAAGCACATTCTTCCTATTATCAGTATCAGTTCCCCTACTGAAAAATCACAGGATTTCACTAGTAAACATGCTTAATACTTGCAAGCTTGAAGGAAATGGAAACCACTTGAGCGTTCAGTATTTATATATTTTGCATATACTATGCAAAATATTAATCTTGCTTTTTCTATCTCAATTTCTTTCTCACCCTTTATGAGAAAAACACCTTATGGGACATCTGAGAGTCTGTTAGTCTGTAAAAACCTAGAATCACAGAATAACTTAAGTTGGAAGGGACTTCCCATGGTCATCTTGTCCAGCTCCCTGCTTGAAGTCAGACCAGTTCTATAAAGTTACTCCAGGCTTTGTACAGGAGCATTTAAAATATCTTCACATATGGAGATCTAAGACCACTCCTGGAAACCTCTTCCAAAGTTTGATCACCTTTGAGGTAAGAAGGTTTTTCATTATATAGAGCCAAAGTAATCCTTGTTGTAATTCTTGTCTGCTGCCTCCTGCCCCATCACCATACATCTTTGGAAATTGTCCACCTTTGTCTTTTTTAAACTCTCATGCTGTTGACAGCTGCTGAACTCTCATCACCATCATTAAATGAGTTGCTATGAGTTAAAAAGGGTACATACTTTCTAAAGAAAACACGCTAGTTTGGATCTTGGGGGAGCTCCAGGCAAGAGGTTTAATACAGCATGCCTTTTTCTACTAGGACATACAATTAACCATTAGACCTTAAGCATTCTTTCCTGATCTTTGAAGGGTTGACACTTTAATAATAATGGAAATAAAAGTATTAAAGGGCATGCTGGAGTTCAGCTTTATTTTTATAAATTCAAAACTCAATCTCTTTTTTCTCAGAAAGCCAGGGTAGGAACACTGAAATTACAGGACAAAAACTGAGCACCAAAAAGGCAAATGAATTTAGATTTATCCAAAGTTTTTTCCCCTCCCCTGTGTAACACTATCAATCACCAAGCAGAAACATGAGTGAGTACACCTTCAACAAACAGATGGTACATTTAAAATTAACCACAGGGTTTCCTGGTCTTGCAAGAGGAGCAGAAGCAAGAAGGCAGAAGGGACTGACACTTCAAGTGTCCTGCTGTAGAGTGATGCAACAAAACTATCTCCTTGCTCATTGTGTGACGACATCTCAGAGATAGCAGGAGCTTAGTGACCTACAACTGCTTTTTAAGCTGCGTTACTGCTTAGCTACACCGCTTCCCTGTCATGCTTCATTTTATGTCTACACTAACACACGAGCAGTAACAGTACACCACAGCAGGAATAAGCAGCTGCAAAGAGACTTCAGAGAAGCATCTCTATTAAATGTGTAGCCACAACCTGAGTAGTGGAAGACTGCAAGAGACCAATAGCATGGAAAAGTTATGTTAAAAGTATTACCATATGCTTTTTTGTGACCAGTACAGAATTTCATAATCTGATGAACCAAACCATGCACTACTATCACAGCCTATTGGTACTATCAGCAAATTCTCTTCTGAAGAGTACAATTTGTGTGACCGGGCCATCTTTGAAGTTTACCTCTACCTGCAAGTCTTAAAAAACAAAACAAAACAAACCTGCAACAGAACAGAAACTCAAGCTGCATGCTCAAGTTCAAGTGCCACATATTACCAAGTGTCCTGATTTCACTTCAGGCAAACCTTCACCTTAAAGAAATGAGGCAGTGAGTGAGTCCCCAGTTGACAGACTGTTGCACTCAAATTCTGTTAAGAGTCTTTTTGTAGAAATAAACATTATCTAAATATCCAGAGACTGGAATACTTAAAGAGTCTGTTAATGCTACACAAACAGAATGCTAATACATAAACTCCTGGAGGGAAGAGAAAGGAACAAGGAGAAAATTCTTATAAAGATACACCTTTGGTGTTCTTTAATTCACAGAAACTATCAAGCATGCAAGACGAACAAAGACTAACATCACTGTAGTCTTTTCCCAGCTAACAAAAAAGGCCTGGTAAAGACTAGAAGTATCCAAACATGTTCCCTTTTCATTTAACACAGGTGGACATTTCAGCTTGCTGCATACACGTGTCGCTACAGCTTTTATGTTGCAAAACTTCATAGCAACAGGTTAAAAAAGCTGTAGCAGCCTACAGCTGTATGCTCACCTGTTTTAAAACAAGACAGTATCACACTTTTTATTCTCAAAGCTACCCTTCCTCTAAAGCGGAAAGTATGCTTTGCTGATACACAGCAAAGAACAGCTGTCTTATAATTTTGCAAGACTCTAAGAACTGTCAGTCTGGCTATTAACTGAAACACAGTTTTGCCAGAAGTTGTCACAACTTTCCTCTTATTCCTAGAGACTTAGCAAGACACATGCACAATCTAAATTTCTTTAAAAAAAATAATCTAATTTACTAATGAAAGAACACTTGCACAGGTTGTTTAAATACTGTCACAAGTTACCACTGACATACTAGGTTAGAAATCATAACATTTTACTAAAAATGACATATGGCAATTTAAGAGGGGCACAGAGCCTGGGCTCTGAGTGATTTTTTCTGACACTTCACTGCCAAGGGGAGACATCAGCAGGAAGCTGCTAATGAAGTGCTGAGGGCAGCATGATAACAGTATGTTACTATCAAGGAATTATACAATTTCTGAGCTCCTAACCTGGTTTTATACTATTTAGGTTATATAAAGACATAGAAATTTGGGTAAAAATAATTTAGCACAAAAAGTACTTAGTCCACTTGAACTGCTTCTAATCAGTCCCTCACAGCAAGCCTTTTCTGGACATAAACTTCATTTTACAATTATTTTTTGAACATCGAAATACCATCAAGTGACCTCCTGACAGTATCTGCTCTCATGTAGTTTCACTTAAAAACACAAAAGAATCTATGGATGCTGAACGCATCTAACTGCGGTGATCCCCTCCATGAGCATTTTGTAGAGGACAGCATTCTGACAACCCAAACCTAATAAGCAATGGGATTCCTAGGCAGCTAGCTAGGATGAAGTGTCATCTACTGCTAGAACTCAAACTCTGGCCCAGCTGATAAGTTTCTTTCTGTTGCACAGAGGCAGCTCTGAAGGGGTATGGACAGGTTTCACTCATCAATGCAGCTTGATGACTGCCCAAATGGTTTCTAAAAGAGAATAGGACAATTCTTAAAATATACTCACTATTTTATCTGGAAATACCTGCTGAACTGGTGGATGGAGTTTAAAATAGGGGGTTTTTTTCCTAATACGAGACGTGATCTAGGTTTTTGCAGCCTGCGTTTCTCAACAGAAAATCTCAGCTTTTATGAAAGAAGTACTAGGACACTAGAATATGTAGTACTAATCTACACATTCTCTTTCAAGTCATCCCCAAAGGCATTAGTTAATAGTGCAGCCAACCTGCAAGTACAGTTAGCACATTATCCCTGAAAACTGCTGAGAAACATTTAGGGCTTAACCCCTTTGGTTATTTCATTTCAATGGGAAAACCAAGAGTGGGAGGGAACTTGATTTGAACAAATTTCCAAACACTTCAACCTGAAGTACAGATTATTTAAACTACCTTTGAGGCTCCAATATGCTTCAGCTCAGAGGCAAACACTAAACTTCTGAAATGGTGCAACCAGAAACGCAGTCTCTTATTGCACAGTCATGATCAAAAAATGTTGTAAAACAACAGCCATAATTATGGACTTTACTTCAGAAGATATAAGAACCCAAGCAATCTTCACCCTAAGAAGAAGATATATAAAAGCATAGAAAGAGTTGCTGACACAATGTGCACACCACCCTCCCATTTTTAGCATCTCAACTTTCAAAGCTTTCTCTCAATGAGTTCTTGTTATCACATGTTTCAACAAGATTCTCTCTTAGCACAGTGCCGGGTTTCACCATCCCAAGGTTAACTGAAAGCATACCTTTTGCTTAGAGAGACTGAATGAATATTCATCACTATATACATATTTCAGAGAAAAATAAGGTTTTTTTTTTTCTTTTCAGAGGTTGAACTCCTTTACTTCTTGTTCAGCAGGATATAAAGTTGTTCAGAAGTCACAGTCTAAGTGAAATTGAAAACATTATGGTGAGAACAAAAGACAGGCAAAAAACCTGCTTTCATTTACCTCTATGCATAAGCTTTCGGCAGTTATCACAGCTGCAAAGGAACTCAAACTATTGCTTTGTAGAGGAACTGGGATACAGTAGGGCTTACTAGCCCAAAACCACTGCTATGCTGTGTTCAATACAGATTTATTCACCCATACTATGAAGAAATCCACCCCTAAGACGGGTAAGCCAGCTTGGATCTGCCTTGACTTGCTAATTTTAACTCAGCATTGGCAGACATCAGCTGGCTTCATGAACCATTATTTATCAGTGAACTTCCCTCTTCAATAAGCCTGATTAGTTTTGAAACAGTTCCTACTGAACTGGGCAATGGGACTGCTTGACTCTGTACAGACAAGCACGTGGCTTTTAAGTGAAGTAGTGCTGAAATATGAGCACTGCGTATGTGGAAGCATCCTGCGTAGCTAGCCTACTCAATAGCCAGAATTAGACATGGAGTAAGTTAAGGAAAAAGAAAAGAAGCAATCCATAATACAGTGAAAGATAAGCCCAGCAGTTGAAGAGTCGCCTGTTTCTACAATAAGCTCAATATTAAGGCGATTGAGTACCATGCAGGTTCTGATATGATCTCTGTATTATGGTATGACAACTATATCCGGTCCTCAATACCTCTGGGATGAAGCAAGTTTGATGCTGGAGCATAGAAATATCTTGGATAGGCAGCTGTCTGTGTTAATCTCAAAGAAAGCAGTATCATCATATTTGCTACAAGGAGTGACAGGGAATATCGTCCAGAGCTAACTGTGACCCCTGGCAACCAGAAAGTGCAAGCTCATAACAAATCCTGTAACAATACAGAGTAACAATGGTATTCTCTCAAAACCTAAAATTATTGTCACTACTGTAGACATGAAAAAGTTACTGCAGCAGAGCCATTCAGGTAATAATTATTTTGAAACTCATCACTGCAAAGAATTTTGTTCATCAGTAGGGGGCTCTAATTCTGCAGCTTTTCCTAGTCTCTGTTGAAGCTGTGCCTGGAATGGAAATAGTGGTGCTGACACAGGAGCTAGAACACTTGGAGCTGAAGGGCTATCACACAGAGTGGCTGTATTTGGTCTGCCTGAAGCTGGCACCTGAAAGCACAAAGACTACCAAACCAGAGATGTTTTCCCTTGAAAATGTCTCTGAAGCAAGTAGTTGCAATTGTGCATAAGTTGAATTTAACAGTAAGTCACCTTATGATAACTGATCAAGATCAGCTGATTACAAACTAAACTGTCCTTCAATGCTGTATGTAGAAATAACCCAGTCTTTGGGCCACCAGAATGGACTTGTATTTTTATCGCACCAGAACTGCAACCACAAAATAAGTTTGCTAGCAGACTAGCATTATGCAAATGTTTGCAAAGATTCTCCACAGCACTTAACATACATTATGCTATATGTCATATCTATTTTTCTTTGCATGTTGAAATACAAGTACCAGAAGATCTTGATAAAACAAACATGAAGTTATGAAAAACCAGTTCAGACTTAGACTGGGACATGAGCAGACACCTTTAAATATCACTCATGGAGAGTAACAGCTCAAATTTAAATGTAAAAACATGTTAGACTCGTGATGAGGCTCAATCAGGCCCTGTATGCAGCTGCTCAGAATTATGTTGGGAGATCAGCTTACAAATTGTTTAACACAGCTCACGCAACTCATTTTTAACTGTGGCCAATTAGTGTTGACAGCCTAGCTGCGTTTCATTTAGCATATGGAGGTGGACATATTTATTAAGATAAGGTTATTGAACTCTGTTTAAAGAGGTTTTGCCCCATTTTGTTAAGTAAACAAACAGCTGAAAAAGGCTTTCAGCTTCTCTTTACTAAGGCCAGGTAGAGACATAATGTACTACCAGAGATGGTTGAAAAACCTTCACAGAATGTATGAAAAAGCCTTCTTCCCTATTGAATAACAAACACCTTGTATATACATCCTAGAGGTGGAAGCTTTATAGAACTACTTTCTGTTTCACATGGAGTAACATTAGAATAACACATTTGCTATAAAATCGGCCATAATTTAAAAGCCAGAAATTGTTCATATCTGCAGTATCACAGAGCTCAAGATTTATCCTTATCTGCATAATAATTATTACTCTATGCTTTACAGAATGATAGCAACATGGAAAAAGAAGCTACTCTCATAAAAACCCAAGCTTACAATGAAACAATTTTGTGAACACCTTTGGGAGACTGGCAGAGGATCTGAATCAACTGTTGACTGAATCAGGAAAGTATGAAGACTACATAAGATGCCAGAAGCATCTTTCCTAACATCCTAAATCCTTCCTGGATTTCCCTGTTTTTCTATTGACAATCCACCAATCTGATTACTTTGAGTTTCATCAGATTCCTCAAAAAGAAGTTAGTCCTGAAGCAAGCATGGCTACTTCTTTAGCTGATGTCCTCTTGGTGCAGGCCATTACTAATATCTATTGCAGCACAAGTATTTGTACTTAGCTTATGAATAAAGGAGGCATAATGGAAGTAAAGTCTCAATAAAAAAGGGAACAGCTTGAAGTCATGTCAAGGGAGGTTTGGGTTGGATATTAGAGAAAGGCTCCTCACCCAGAGGGTGGTTGGCCACTGGAACAGTCTCCACAGAGAAGTAGTAACAGCACCAAGCCTGACAGAGTTCAAGGAGTGCTTGGACAACATTCTTGAGTACATGGTGTGACTCTAGGGGATGGTCCTGTGCAGGGCCAGGAGTTGGACTCGATGATCCTCGTGGGTCCTTCCCACTCAGCTTATTCTGTGAGCCTGTGAAATGTTTTATTTTCTTCTTAACAGCCTGACCAGCCAAGAACTTGACTGATCATATTTATTTTGCTCAAAAGTCTTATATCATATTTTAAGTAACAACTTGTCACGACTGCCATTAAACTAATTCTTACATTTATAGGTAGTCTCCATTTTTATCTACAAAATGCGGATATTTATACTATGTGTCATCGGAATGACAAAAGGTTTCAGTATGTTTCTCATATTTCCTCATGACATACAAATTCAAAAAAAATCCCTCTAAAATGAAAATAAGACATTCAAGTACACTGAAAAACCATGTTTAAATAGTATTTTCTAAGCAACCTGTGCAGAAAAACAGAAATGATCCACAAATGATTGCCTACTTGAGATAATACCAACTTCGGTAAAAATCCTTTTCCTATTTTGGTAATGAGTTGTCTCCTTGTAAAACACGGTATTACATAAAAAGTCTCCTTCCAAACACTTCTAAAAAGTGCTAAGCAAGCGTGAACCATGATGCCCTCTTAAACAAAACTAGGAGACAATCAGCTCTATGCAACTAGCGCATAAACTAATGGTCTGCAGAGACATTTCAGACAAAAAAATTGGTAAATGTATATTTCACATTTTGATAACCAATTTGAATTTCACTGGTCTTATCTACACTACACGTATTTTGGTGTTCTTTCTCTTAGGTGAATAACAATCAATTATTTGTCAATGTTTCCGGTCAGGATGATTTACAATTTAAGCATGACCAATACTGATTTTTTTTTTAAAAACATGTTTATGTCTGAAACTAAAAAACAAAAGAAGAAAGCCTAGCTGCTTTTTAGAGTAGCTTCCATTTTCTGGTAGAAAACGAATTCTTCAAAGCAAAACAAACAGTGGCAGAAGCAAATTACTGATGGCCAGCTTCTTTTAAGTGCTCATCTTTCTTCTCTCCAATGCACTGTACCAGTATCTTAATTCTGATTCTCACAGCCAAACTATTAAAAATAGTATTGGAAAACTTTATTCAGATTTCTCTACTAATCAGATGAGATATGGGTGAAATAATTGCTTTGACATTATAATATATTAATGCTGAATTACTTCTGTATTATTTAACTATATTAGAGAAGGGTGAATGCCAAAATTGTAAAACAGGGAAGAAGCAGCATATATACTTCTTATACAACTGCTTTAAGCTATGTTGTTTAAAAAACCACATTACATTTCTTGGTGCATCAACCAGCCATCACTTGTTCATGAAGAAAAGCCAGCAACCTGATTCCTAGCATTGCACCTTCACCATTTCTCTCCAGAAAACTCATCTCCCAGGGAAAGAAAGCAAGCAACACATGTAGTCTTGCTGGGTTAAGTCATTCGGTAATAAGAACTCCACAGTGAAAACAAAAAGCTGTCCAGAGCATGGGGGCCAGAGGGGATGCGAAAGTCAGCATGTGAAGGAAGGTGACAATAGGGCTGTCAGTAAGGAAACAGCACCAGGAAGCACCAATAGACTGAGACCAGCCAATCAGAAGATGCTTTGGCAAATCCTTTTCATAACAGTCTCTTATTGTCTCGATGAAGAGCAGCATGTTTGCCTTTCTCACTTCTCAGTATGTGTACTTTCACTAATACTTACTTAAAATTGTTTTTACAAGTCCAGTTTGAGTGAAAGCTGTCTGACAACTGCAAAGCAAGACCTCATCACTTCCAAGGGCCAAGGGGCCTGGATGACAATCACTAGGAACAGGAAGTCTACATGCAGGGTTATTCTTTTTACTTCAAAACAAGGTACAATTTATAAGAAGCTAACCAAATATAGCATCTGTACAATTTATGACATAGTACATGCTGAGATGTCAAACAAGAAAATCTGTATGAGAAATGCAGTTGTGGAAATTCAAAGAACTGTTAATGTGCAAGATAATTGTCCAAGGGAGCCCAGGCAGCTATTATTTGCTCTAGAGACCACATCCTCCACATTAAATTAGTACTTTTGAACTAACCAAGAGCTAACCACTTACTGCGATAATAGTTTTCAACAATTTGAAGGAGAAAAACACTCCCTCCTAATTCACTGCATGGTACAGTCACTAACTTGAAATAAAAACCAGAAATTAAGGGATACATTTACTTAGATAAAAGCAAAAAGCGGATTGACAAAATGTAAGAGCATAAGTGGCCTTATATAAGAGCAGAATGTTGCAATTCAGTCTTTGTATGTAGCATATAAATTATGACTTAGTTAAAGGAAAAGAACGCGCAGAATACGTCCCAAATCCACAGAACAGTTGATGCAAAAGTAGTTCATTAGGCAATTCCCACTAGAGAAAAATCTTTATACTTAAATGCACTCGTGCACAGAACATACCTTTGCAGTGTGGTCACTTTGCAGCTGCTGACCACATATCCCAACCATATGGTAGGAATCTCTGCAGCTCCACTAACCGAAGTGAGAAATGGGAAAGCTAGAGGTCAGACTGGTATCAGATTCACTCCCTTTCTTCCCCTGTCCCAAGTCCCAAACTGAAGGAATTTAAACCAGCAAAATATTTTACCTTAGATGGCAGAGATGATGACACTTGACAAGACACAGATGCTACTCTCAAACACTGTGACCAAACCACAGTAACAACCACAAAAGCCTAAGCATCATACAGCTAGTAAACTGTGTGCACAGCTGTTCCAGGATGTTAGTAATCCTGGGCCATCCTGGAGGAGAAGGTACTGCAAAACAAACAGAAATCTTTCTGCCTTACTGAACTTGTTTAATGTTACTGCCTTACTGGAAGTTCCTTTTCAACTTACTTCCCATAGCTGAAACCTATACTGGCATCTGTCGAGGACTGGTCCTGAAAGTACTGACACATATGACTACCTACGGTTGTCTGCCTTCTACTGCTACCATGGATGTAGAAGCAGCTGAGATATGAGCAACTGAAAGCAGGATCTTGAGCTCAGCTCAGGATAATTTATTTTTCCCTTATCACTGACATTTTATAAAAGGGAGCATCTTAGATTCTTCCTATGCATTTCTACTATTTACATGGACTGATGAATTAAAAAGCACCTGAAAAGTAACATAAGGAAACTGTACTGACAGCCATGGCTATAAAAGGAACAGATGAGAATAATTTGCAGCAAACGAAGAGAAGAATGAAAACTCTTGACCTTGTTTACTTACTTCATGGTCAAGTAATTTATCACAAGAATGTCAATGTAATTATGAAAGGGATACTTATTAAAAATCTTTTAAGATTATATAAAGCTGAGTCAAATTTTAAAAGAAGCCAGCGCAATGCACGAGGCTAAAAATCACCTTTTGTGTCTGCAACAAATACCCATGAAGAAAGAATGCATTTTACAGAAAAGCAAAGTCAAGGTTCATCAGGAAGCAATTAGTATGAAAAATCAAACAGCTTATTTATCACACATAGGACACAACACTGTTAGGATTAGATCAACCCAATTAAGTAACTGTGCATGATATTATCCCAGTCACAAGGTTCTCTCCAAATATAATTTAGGAACACAAATTTAGAAGAAAATTATCCCTAATAAAAAGGACCTAGCAATCAGTGCTGAAGAAATAGGCTCAGAAGATGATCACAAGATGAGTAACCTCTGGGAATTAGAGCTACATGCCATCCTATACTGAGATAATCAGTTATGAATGGAAAGACACGTGTACATCTTCACGTGGTTTACATGTCTTTCCCTTCCTTTGCGCAACTTGCTTTAGCTAATAGATCTTATTTCTGGAAACAAATAAGAGTCATTTGAAGCCTGGATTCCACTTTCTGTTTTTTCTCAGTAAGCTGTAACAGATCCACACAACATTGTAGTGACTGGTAGGTCAGGAACTTCCACCTCTCCCTGGCAAAGAATGACAGTGCCACACAGTCCCACCCCAAGCATGTAACAAGGGCTCCTGCAGGTGAGGAAGTCCATTCCTGCTGAAATGGGGAACAAGAAGAGCTGCAGACAGTCCAGTTTCTTCTCCCTACAGGATACACTTCTGCAACAGTTACTTTCCAACACAGACATTGAAAGCAAAAGTAGATCACTTTCCTATACAGCGATGGAATAAATCCTGAGAAAACAAAAGTCATCTTGGAACAGCTATTAGGGACAATAAGTTTCTAGTTATTGATTGCATTTAATTGATTGGAAACCATTCCGTTAAAGATTTTTCTTTAGTGACAATTACAGCATACTAGACACAAGTCTATATAAATAGCATTTCTATGGAATGATCTTTTGCAGGTTATGTGGCAGATAACCAGTTATTTAAAAGTAAAAAATTATCCAGTCCTGTAAAAATGACTATAAACAAACTAATTTGACTGGCAGCATTTAATTCTGCTACCCTTTACCATCCTATAATGGAGACACAGCAGTTATCAGTTGGAAAGCACCTGTGTCAGGCTAGTACAGAAAAAGGGGAAAACACTCTCTTGACTGTGAGGAAGCAGCACCAGGAGTCTGCATATTTCCCAAGTAGGGATCTATTCCTTATGCACTTAGTCTGATTTGGCAATTGCCCTTTGAATGGCAATTCTATTACCCGGAACGCTCTTGTGCTTCCCCTTTTCTAAAATTCTAACAATCCTTCATTGTCAGCGGGAAAGAAAGCTACCACTGGATCCGATCTCCCAGATCTTTGGCACTGAAAAAGATACAAAAGGCTAAGTGACCTTAAAATGCAACCCAATAGCTTAAATGCTATTCATTTCCTTTGATTTACTTGGTATGCACAGCACAACTACAACTGAAAAAAATAAGAGAAGATAAAAAAATCTACACAAGGTCAAATTTTAAGAGAGATGCTTACCCACAGTTGTTCTTCCCAAGAGCTACAGCTTTTTTACTAGGAAAAGCAACAAACACACTTTCAAATAGGTTAAGGAAGGAAAGGGATTTAATTTGGGAGTATATCGTAATTAAGTTCTCATTTTCAGCTTCCATTTTGATACTTCTAACAAAACTCGCCCACATATAAACTACACGCAAATTCTGTATTACCTGGGGCTGTGTGGCCTTTCACAGATTTTTGCAAAGAAAAAGCAAGATTTTCTTTAGCTGTTAACTGCTAAGGAGTTATTTATTGCTAGTTATATCCATAGAAACAGTATATATTAATGCTTGCATTTCCTATCTAATTTCACTGAAAAAAAATCCCAGTGCCTAAATCTAAAAGGCTCCTTTTGATCTTATCTGAATTTGTGAGGGAATTCAGTAGAAATACTGAGAATCCAGTTTTAAACCTTTAAATGCAGTTCTGCCTTCACTCTAATTTCCAGCTCTTCCCATCTTCTGCCTGCTCGTGGCACCAGCACTCATGCGGCAGCAATGGTGGGTTATTTCAGGAAGCTGGAAATGATGAAGATTAATCTGGAAATGATCTTTTTTGTCCCAATCAGCTCCCTGAGCTGACTTGCCATAGGGTCGCGTGATTACCAACAGTGACTTAAGGCAGAGACAGAGCGGTTGAGCCTGGACTGGGTTACACTGCAGCAAAGTCCCACTGGAACCTGCCTTCCCTCTCCTTGGATCACATGCTCCTAACCCAAACATCCTCAGTATGAGGACCTAAGAAGTGGAGGAAGAAACCACCGCTGTGATTGGAACCAATTCCCTCACTCTGCCCAGGCAGTCTGCAGTCAGCTGCAGTTCTTGTGGCTGCCATAGCCACCTGAATGCATACAAATGAGGCAAAAGCATTTCCGCGGCAAAAGCAGAAATTTCACATCTCTCAGAGACAATCTGATTCAGAAAGGTTCTTACCCTCTAACATGTTTTGATAAAAAATCAGATGGGGACAAACACATTTCTCTGGAACTTGAAGTAGTCACAGTGTGACAAAGTGAACTGAGTCCCAACTAGCAAGGCTCATCAAGGTTATTTTCACTTTATTTGATAATGTTCCTGACAGCAGACTCTCCTGTGTACACTCCACTAAAGTTTTATATTTTATAGACTATGTTATCACACATCATCTCTGTTTCCTAAGTGTACTCCCACACAATGTCATAAAATCCTGCTTAATTACTTGCGTTACATTTCTTCCACACGAACACAACACACAACACAACATCAACTAAGGTGATGCTAGCAGTCCCAAGTTTTCCTTGCCTGTCTTTTATAGTCAGCTTTCGGGAGACAATGACCTGCTGGCACTACCATGTACAGTTCAACCTCCCTGATATAAGCCCTGTGTGCACCCTTCCTCCATGTCTCAGTGCTAATATTTCATCCTTGATGAAATCATATTGGAAAGCTGAAACACCAGAAAAATCCCACCCTGCTTCTGCACCAAACAAACCCCAAACATACCCTCCCCTACTGGTTCAGCTGGCCAAGGAGCACAATATGCTGTTTAAGCAAAAGCATAATTTAAAAACAAATCATTGTAATTTAAGATGTTTATAGTTGTAGGAGAAGTAGAAAAACTTTAATTTCTTTAGTCATACATGTAGCAGCAGAGAGCAATCAATCACAAAACAAACAGTGCCAAAAGATTCAGGCTTTTTACAAGGTTCCTAAATAGTATCTTTAAAAACAGAACAATAAACACTTTATGCAGTGAGTCTGAAAAACATGCACACTTCCTTTTGACTCAGTGCACACACTACATCATTCATTATTATTTTTCAAAAGCCACATGATTAGAAAAAAATGTTAGTATACAAAATCATAAAGGTGACCCATAACATCAATTGTTTTTAAGTATCACTGATGATACAGATGGAAGGCACAGATGGATTCAGGGACTGGTAACACGACAAGAAGAAATACTATTTCTGGAAAAGTCTGAGATCAAAAGGGCAAAATACTTCAGAACAAAAAGCAAAAGAAATCAAAAGCTGTCAACTCCAAGAGTTACCAGATAAAGTTAAAAGCCTAAAGTCACCTGAAATTTAATGGAGATCATCACAACAGTTGGAAGTTATGGGACATTTCCCCAGAATACCAGGTTAAAGTTCTTCCAAAAGTCCATCTCAAATTTACCCTATATTGTATATATATATACAGTCTCTTTCTTTTTTTGGTGAAATATGCAGTTCCCTTCTCATACTTTTATTACATTTTCTGAAGATAACTCAAAGCCTGTTATAGCCAGAACCTTGTAATGAACTTACTGCCAAGAACGTGGTAAGTTATATGCTCCTGCCCCCCCCCCTCCCCCCCCAATGAACTATATAAGCTTGAAGATGAATTCAAGCTCCAGGGTCACTAGATTTTACAGTAAAGTCACACAGAGGATAAATTAATGAAAACATGGTGCACAGTGATAGGTAATTTTTCTTCTATGTATCATTTACTATTATGTAAGATGTTGACTCATTTGAAAAAAGTGCATAGAATGGCAAGTGAAAAGTGAGCAGCTAGAGGTTCACAATGAATTGCAAATAATGTGCTTTTGTATGAAAGACATGCAGTTCACTCTGCAACAGAAAGCTCCCTTCACCTGCAAAACAATTATAGCTATGACTTAACAACCCTGCAATTGCATGTCTATGGATAACAATGCCCCATGCTCTCATTTGTCTCCCCAGTCTTCCATACAGTCTATGCCTTTGCATCTGCAAACCTCTCTTCTCCCATTCCACCACTGATTTTTGTCCAGATTATTTTGAGATTTACTGTAAAAGAAAAAAAGCAAAAGCAAGGCAAAACAACTCTAAAGTGACACATAGCAAAGCTATCCACAGAGCAAATTCGGTAACATGTTTAATGTGAAAAAGCTATTCTTAAGTGAAGTTCTACTTTCAAGGTCTACTTACACACCAAGTATTCTGTTCTGCTTTGCAGAACAAAACTGCATTTTAGCCTGAGTCATACTTTTGTCTGCTGTGGCTTTTATTTAAAGTTACTGTAGTGGCATACAAGGTCAGTTCACACACATGCATAATTTAACATAAGTTAGAACTTATGTCATGTTAGAAATCTGTCAGAATTAGTTAAGCTCACCTCTTTATCCATACTCTCTAAATCTTCTTTACATAGAGTGTACAGGGGCATTGTTTCAGACATACTTGGCTGGCGTTTCCTCTTTGATGGACCAGGCTGCTCTTCATTTTCACTTGCTAGTAGGTCATCATCTTCAAACATCTGCTGCTGATGTGGCTGAACAACTCTGAAAAAAATTCAGGGGTCTCACATAAGAAATATTTACTTGCTTTAGAGCTACAAATGAAATTGTATAAACAATTTATGACTGCCATGTATGTATGACTTTGCTTAATAAATCTCTGTGTTTATCAACAGGTCAGTCAAGTCTCCTGGATAAATGCTTTTATTTTCAGTCTGATAGCTAAAGTTTTTATTGTACCTTTGACAAGACACTCACTTTCCTGCCTTTGCATTGCTCTTTTAAGTAACCATCAAACCTTTCTTGTTGCGAAGAGCTTCAGTAGTTGCATATGTGTTGTCCTTAAAATACTAATATTCCTGCACAAGTTGAGTTTCTCCACCACTTGACAAATCTATTATTCCAGAAGCAATGCCTACATTCTAATGTATTCTTCCTGATCTTTGCTAGGCTTTTGAGTCTCTAAGTATACCCTTCTATCTCTCAACCTTACAGACAGGAGTTCTGCATGAAGAAAGAGCACTTCTGCAGTGTCAATTTTCAGACATTTTGCACATCCCTCGATAAGATGCAAAATAACCAATATTTATTTTTGGCTAGTGTACTGAAATATGGTAGCCTTTTCTTTTAGTCTGTGTTCTATTACATTGGTAATTACAGTAATTAATACAAACATGGAGATACAAAAAGGAATATCAAAATCTTCATTAAAATGGATAAAATAATCATAGTTTCATGGGAATTGCTTTACGATAGTAATAAAAAGATAGACCACATGTACAACAACAGCAGGAAACTTCTACCTTCCTTGGGTAAATTTTTCTGTGACTATTACTTAAGTACTAAAGACTTATAGAAGCTAAAATTACTATATAATGCAGATTAACTACCAGTAGTGGTCTGTCACATTAGCCTCCTGGAGCAAATTACAGCAGCTCAGCACCACCCACAATCCAATTCAAAGGTCAAAAAGCTCATGGGTCACAAAATATTTACGTTAGCCATAAGACTGTGTATTTGGAGAATGACTACCAAAAGCAGGTATAAAAACCACTGTATTTGAAATTACAAGCAGTTTCAAGCTGCAGCTACCAGGTGAGAGACCATCAGCCTGTTTCTGAGGGTGACTGACTGAAAAAGGCTATCTTGCAGACAAGAGTTTCTATGCAGAATGGCTAATTATCATCAAGCCAGGATTTACAAGAATCAGCTTTAGACCAACAGTCCCCCACAAATAAAGCCATTACTAACTTATGCAAATCCAGTCAGGTATAGGTAAGGTCCTAAAAAATTATTTTGCCTTTTGTGAACTTGACAACTTCTTAAGGTTATCTAAATATCAAGAGTATTTTACCTCAGTACTTAAATTCCAGAATGTATGAAGTCTGAAAGCCATACAAAGCTGTCAATTTTGCCCATTTTGACAGCTCATATTTTGCAAATACACATCTCTCTTCTCACATCCCATGGATAGTTGCAGGAAATTCAAAATCTTGTTTTGAATAGGAGGCTGTGGGGGAAAAGAGCCGAGCCACTGCCTTGCTACCCAGACCTGCACTATCTGCTGCAGAAGACCCCCAGCAGCACAGCACAACTCAGCAGCATGGCAGACCTATGCCCCTTTGTAGTGCCTTATTCCTGTACAGTGGAATTTCTTGTGAAGCTTAAACAATTTGGATGCTGTGAAAATGAACTAACCAAACCGGTTTTTTGTTAGAGTTTTTCACCACTGCTAACAGTTTTTGAGTTGGGTGTTTTTTTTCTCCCCTCTACTATGTTTTCTACTTTAAATATCACTGGGTTTTTTTGCTATTAAATTGCTCTCAGACAGTAATTTTCATAGGCAGATGATGAAAATAATATGGAATTCCACTATATTTTCCAAAAGGTTCTTTCAAAGTATGATTTCCTTGCCTAGGAAGGACAGGTGGTGATGCCACTTACATTCTTAGCAAAACAGAGAATGACAAAACAAAAGCTCTGTTAAACAACTCTATTAAAAATACGACAAGCTTGACCATTCCAAGAATTACAGAGAAGTTATACGTAGCATGATAGTCAAGCAGATTTTTTTTACTAGAAATAAACCTTGCATATTTTTTAAGAACACATTGTCATACAGTTGACGAGAACCTCTCCTTTAGTAGAACAGTGTGAGATCATACTTGACTACATTACACATAAATATTGACTGTAAAATAACTATATTAATAGCTTCTAAAGGCTTCTGTCAGATGTTTTTCCCATTATGTTCCCACTGCTACTAGATAAGAAACATTGAGCCTTCTCACGAAAGCCTTTCAAAAGCAATGTGAAATAAAGTCTTCTTAAAGGTTTGTAGAGACATTTTTATTTTGTCAAAAACATTTTTTAGGCTTTTACATTTTCAGCTGCCTGTAAAGTAGAATAAAAATTAAAGACATAAAATTGCAGGAATTTACATTTTTTTCTAATTAAATGAGATTCATAAGTACTTTTTAAAAAAAACCACCATATTCAACCCTGCAGAGGTTGGCTGGTGCTTGCCAGTCTTACATGCACAAGGACATATATCTGCAGGGTGGGTTCAACATTTGTGAAAGTAACAAGCACTTTCCTTGATACATCAGGGTAAAAGCTAAAATAACATTATCATCACAGATGTGTTAAAAATATTTAAATTCCAGTCACATGTTCAATTTGGCACTTCTTATTTTTGCTGTAATAATAACATTGATAACATTAAGTAGGAGAAATAGTAACTATGAGCATATAAATTCAGACAAAAATGTTGAGATTAATGTACACAAATCTTAAAGTATGGCTTAAGTCACCAACACCTGCTTGACACACCTCTTCAAACCAAGCATTTGGTGCATCTTAGCATTATTTTAAACCGGGGTGCCACTTTTAACTTCTTCCATGTAAATGACACCCATATTTCAAGCTTTGCCTCATCTGTTAGCATATAACTAGTGCCCACTAAAATGTAACCTGCAGTATAACTTTTTTCTTTATTCTAGTGCAAGCTGCCATTAGCTTTTGCATTACTTTGAACAACAGGACACTACATGTCTCATGACCCGTTACAACTTTAGTGTTTCCTGTAATGTCAGTAGAATAGTGTTTCTGTATGAAAATGCAAATTGTTGAGATATATAAGCGTGTCAAAGCTCTGACATGCAGGTTATTTTTAGAGAGGAATCCCGCCCGTTCTCAGACAAGGAAGACCTGCTGGCCACCAGCAGCCCCTGAACAGCATTACATTCTCTTTCCTTCTACTAGCTGCACACTTTTTTCACTCTTCTGCATGGGCTGCAACAGCTGTGATAAAAAAGCAGGTGCTCAAGCCTCAGAGCTGAGCACAGTGGCAAGACCTGTTGCTTGAAATTCTGACTAAGTTAACTGATCCATCTGTAATTCCCCGGTGACAGTTTCACTGCAAATTGCATGTACAAATTTAAACTAATTATATCCAATTTTAAATTATGTTTCAAGTTGAATCCCAGAAAGAAACTAAAACTGTTGAAATCCAAGATGGTGAGAACTGAAACAGTTCTTATGAAATGGTATTCAAGTAACTTGAAGCCTTTTGCAATAACCAGCCCTGCAAGGAAGAGGTTCTCTCCTAACCACGAGGAGGTCTGTCCTTAGACTAAGACACCAAGAACCATTGCTATGCCACATGCAGCTACTGTGTCCCCAAGGGCTTCCACTCACAGCAGTGCAATTCTGTTTCCCACTATCTGAAATTCAGAATCATATGAAGATTTGAGAAACTATCAAAGAAAATTATTGGAGGCTTTGACTACACCCACCCACAATAGGAGCAGTTGTGAGTGCCAACAACTTTAACTGCATAAAATTGATGGTTTAGTTACAAATATTCATCTCTTTCTGTAGAATGTGAACAAGGAAGCACATCAAGTCTGTCAGGACACAAAATACATTGTCCTCTACCAATAAATTGTTGCACTAATGTAGTTTTCTCTTAAGGCAAGTATTAAAATTTTAAAGCAGATGTGAAGCTTTTTTAAAAAGCTATCACTGATGCATGCATTAAGATAAAGCTCACAGTACCACCTCAGCTCTTCCTCAGTCAAGACACAGCAAAGCTGCTTCTATTTGGCTTTTTCTTACTTCTTCACAGCCTTCCTGCTCTGTCTGCACTGTGGTATTTAAACACTGCCTTGCTTTTCCGCTAGTCTTTGCCAAAACACTCCTCAGGATCTTAACTCAAGAAGATAGAACTGCTCTGAGGAACAGAGATGTGTCCCAATTAAGAGATTAGTGTTTACAGGTCATCAGCTTCACCACTAGAACCAAATCAACAGGAAATAAGAAGGAAAATTTTTCTCAGCAAAGATCTTGTGCTCATCTATTTTTACAGCTGCTCATTTGCGGGGTAAAGTTGCAGCACTGAGTATTGGATTCACAGTCAGATTAAAACACCTCAATTCTGAGCACTGTCACAAAAAACCCCCACTGAACTGAAATAAAAGAAGGGAGTAGAAGGGAGACACAGCCTCACTCCACCCTCAAAACCTGTCTGAAGCTCTATAAAACTCAACTAAGAGGACAGCTAAACTGTATTTCCCTCCTTTTCAATAAGATACTCAAGTTAAGAAGCACCTCAGCATTAAGGAAAAATGGGCTTTGTGGAAAAAAGGAAAAGCAGACAATCTCTTCATCAAGTTTTTGACATAGGCAGGGAACCCATTAAAACCTATTCATTTGAGAGCATTCAATGATGTACTAATATCAATATAACCCATCATACTGAAGCACCTTACAAGTGTCATGACAATTGCATACAGATAAAGCCTCCACAGCTTTATTCTAGAAAAAATTCTTTCCACAATAACTGACCAGAAAATCAAAAAACTTTTCAGCTCCTCTCTGGATACATGCCATGTCTTGATTATTTAAAGTTTCTAATGCTCATTTACCATGTAATAGTAAACTAAAATAGACTTTAAAAGACACAGTTAAAAAGGAACTGAAAACAGGACATTTCACAAACAAGAGATACTCAGAAAACCTGTGTTGACAACAACAGGAAAGCTGAAATAAGAAAAAGGCTACAAACAGATAGCCAGGCTGACATTTTTAACAACAAAAATACCAGGCTGACATTTTAAACAACAGGAAGACAGAGCGAAAACATAAGCTACACTACCATACTAAATCTTTACAAGTGATAAAACTGCTGAAGTGGCAGGCAAGGGAGAAGAAAGGTAGAAAACAGTGCAGTTAGAGTTGTGATCTATATTTTTGAAAAATGAATTGCTTTGTAACATCTGCTGTACTCTGATCACATTGTACAAGGGAATGCTGATTACACTTTACAAAGAAAAGCTTTGCCTTTAACCGGATACTTCTCTACCGTTGGAATGAACAAGCCTTGCTAAGCTTGTTAGAAGTCCATAAAGTCAGATCTTTTATTTAGATAATTGGAGATGAATTCTAAGTATTTTACACATTAAGAGACAAGAGGTGTTCTTGCAGCTTAACACAAATTTTGACAAAGTCCAGATAGATACTAGCCTTTGTACTTCAAAAACCAGACTGCCTTTTCCTCCTCCAGTTAGTGTCTTGACTCAATGGTCTAAGGATTAGTGACAAGCACTCAAACCACGTGGCCTTATCTCACAATGCTCAGTCAGCTACACATCTCTTCCATCACTTCTGATATTCCTCAGAAACAAAGTTAATGCCCCATTTGAAGGAATTAGGTGAAGAGGAAAATTTTATAAACAAGAACCAAATGCTATCAGGTATATTTTATTTACAAAAAACAATCCAGTTTTCTAATACCCATTAAGAAACATAAAACTGCCTCACTTCAGAGATCAGTTACTGTGACATTCTTTAGACCACACAAACTACATGCTGAATTTACTCGGTTTGAGATTTCCAGTTCCACTTCAGTGAGGCACAAAAAGCATCTGGAATTGTAGCATTCTGGTTTCCCTTCAGCTGATTATTCACTTTTGCTCATTTTCTTGCTTTTTAGAAAGCAAACAAAGTAAAGCAAAAATGCCAATTTGATCAAATGAAAGGATAACAAGACTAAGATTTACTACAGAATCTAAAAATGTAGATAATGAGACTCTTAGCTGTGCTTTAGGTACCTGAAGGATGAGTGTTCACCGTGGACTGGCAAGGTGATAGGAGGAGCTGGAGACTGGATGTACATTGACTGCGCAGATGTCTGTGTGCCTTTCCTGATCAGCTTTCCAGTGTTAGGATCATAAATTCGAACTTCAGGACCAGGTTGAGACTTCGGATGGATGGGTGTTGGGTGAAACAGAGCTGTCTGAAATGTGCTGGGTGTATCAGGAAACGTGGCAGGGCTATTTTCTCTGTTCAACAGAGTTCAGAAAAAAAACTGCATTAGAAATTTAAATGAGCTATCTAACCAGAACGTAAAAAACAAGCATTCCCTTTTCTTCTAAAGCAGAAGAGGGAAATGGCTTGGAAAATCTCTAAAGTAACATTTCTCCTCCTCTACCTCATTAAAATCTCACTGAATTTAAAACAGAAAACTGCAAATACAAGATAATGTCATGTTTAAACTACTAAAATATTAATAAGTGTGCCTTAAAAATTGTCTAAACACAAATTATTGAAATGGCTTCCAGGTAGAAACAACAGTACAGTTAGCACAGCACAATAATCTGCATTTATGTAACAAAGAGAAAAGCAGGCTATTTTATCAATCTTTCTATTTGATTTCCAAATTTGCTCTGAGAGAAAATAAACACGTAGTATTAACTTGCAAGTCATCCTAACTAATTTTTTAAAACACTAAACTGCCTGGGATCACCCTGCTGTATTTTAAAAACATAACTTTAGAAGTGTCAGCAGAAACATACAGAGATCAGTGTTGCAGGAATCAACATTATGGCATACTACCCAATTATGATGAAGTGTCACAAAAAAAAAAAAAAAAAAAAAAAAGAAAGAAAGCAAATTGAATAATTTAAAGAAATCATCAAATAAAACAGCATGCTCCATGAAAGCAACGCTGTGTTAAAAAAGATTCAACTAATTTGTTACAAATATCAGAAGTGTCACAAAACAGGAGTTTTTACCAGATGCTTTTATGGACGTTTCTGAAGCAGTCTTGCAGCAACAACATGCTAAACCAATTCCAAGTATACCTATTCTTTTCTGGCTACCTTAGGTTCATTTTACATGCAAATGTTTTCTCAGACTTCTCCCCCCCTCAGTTTAATAAGTGCTTTGAACCCGTAATTACTATTTCAAGCAGCTTCATTAAGGAGAAAATATTTTCCAAAGTAGCTGCACCTAATTGGGTTAAAGTAAAAGTATTTGCATTAAGATAGATATCTTACTGACTGAAACTTGGGTGGTGGGGAAGTATGAAGTTAAGATGTATTGTATTTGAAACACAGAAGTAGGAAAAATTATCATGTTCCAGTAAAATGGAAGAGTAAATTAATAGAGGGAGGAAGACTAACATTCATCTAGACATCAAAAAGCAACGTTCACAAGCCACTGTCCAGGTTTCTACTACAAACTTAGCAGTGTCAGGTCTCTGAGACAAACTAAACATCCCATGCAAATATTCCAAAGTTTGATTAAAAACTCTCTGATAGTACTTATTAAAGACTAAGTATCCTAATCAAACCATAAGCAGGCCACATGTCTTTCCCATTAATAGGAATGCTGTCTCATGTCACATTTGATAAATGCCCTTACTTCCACACTGCTTCTTTTAGTGTCTTCAAAGCCTTACACATCCATGTTCTGCCCTCACAGGGCATCTTGTAAGTAGAAAGTAAATCTCTAGCATAGTCAATCACACCAGTATCAGCTTAGTACAGAAACCCCATTATGCTGTGCTCCTTCCTGTCTAAACATGGAAGCAAAGATCCTCTGTTAGGCTTGCAAGATGTGGGTCAATCCAAACAGATTAAGTCAAGAACCAGAAGCTGGCTTGACAGTACCTTGTTGGGAGTTACTTTAGCCATGCCACTATCCTGCAGGGGTCTGTTACTGATACAGTCCAACTTCCTCTTTGCTAATAATGTTTTTGGCTGCCTCTTCTACTTACTGTCACCCTAATGTACTAATTATTTTTTACATTTTCTCTTTCAGCACTTTCTTATCATCCCAAAACTGCCTCTCACTACTTCCTTTCTTCCAGTTTTTGCTCCTATTGTCATGTGTTTCAACTCTTCTTAGAATTTTCTATGGTATTTTTCTGTTTCTCTCTCTCTCTCTCGTCACTACCAAATTTCACCAAAAAATGCCATACTTTACTAGCTCTTCATGTAGAGTCAATGTATGTACATTTTTTGGCAGCATGAATGATCCTGTGCCTTGGTGGCATTCCCTATGTTAGCTTATGGATGAACTGAAAAGGGAAATTCTCCAAATGAAAAGAGCTAACAACCAGTAACAGCTGAAAAAAGTAATGTTACCACAACTTTTCTACAAGTTTTCTCCTGACTATGCTATTTGCTGAACTGCCTCCTAATCCCTTAACAGTCTTCACTTTAAGCAAAAGAGAAATAGACAAAAAGGAGGAGTTCTTCCATAGAATCCATAAGCATTGCACACCACTCTGAACTTGTCAGAAATCCATTCATTAACATATCAGCATTACTGTATGAATAACCTTTTTTCATGGCCCTTATTCCTTTCACGAATAGCACCTACCTGTGTGTTTTGATGTAGTCATCCTTTAAGGGAAAGAGCTGTTCCTCAACCTTGTCCCAGCGCTCCAGGCAGCTCCACAGCCAATCAGGGTTTACAACATGGAGATCCTTGCAGTCCTGAGCTTGCCGTACTTTCTCTGTGCCTGTTACGGAGTCAAACACAACATAACAGTGTTTGCAGAAACACAGAAGATAAACCAGTGTAGTTAAAACTATGAACATTTGGTCATCAATTGTACAGGAAAAAAAAAAAGCAACATTCCTCCCCAGTACAACAAAACAACCACAGCAAATAAGTGAGAATCTAAGTCAGATGCAGTACCTCAGACTCAAGCTAGATAAAGGTAACTTTCTGAAGAACTGGCATCATGGAAGTAGCCCACTAAGATTTAATACAGAAAACCTCTGCATCTTCTCAGCATGTTAGCCCAACAAACAACACAAGTGCACTTTAGTATAACATCTCCTTCACTTATACTTGTTAGTAGGCCAAGAACAAGCAGCTTTTCAATGCTGTTGAAGCCTGACTAACTTATCCTACTTTTTTACACATGGGCCCCTGTTCATACAGTGTGCTACCTTTTAACAGGCTGCCACCCTCTCAACCGCCACTTTGTCTCCAACCAAAAATGGAGGCAAAGCAGATAGAATTCCTTTGTGCTGAAACAGGAACAAAGAATGTGAAGTTAAACATGGCAGGCTAGTAGGCAGTCCAGGTGAAACCACTGACAGTGCAGCTTGCAAGTAACAGGTGATCTCAAATTCTGCTCTCTGGGGATGCCAGAACAAGAGAGAAACTCAGTAAAGTTGCTGTAAATCTGCCAAAAAGCACCAAAATCAGCCCTGTGCTTTTAGTCAAAGCCACTCTTTGACTCCTCCAACCTCCCCAGTAGGGAGGAGAATCAGGGAAAAAACATTAACACCAGTGAGTTAACAACAGCTAATGAAACAAAGTAAAATATAACGATACTAATAATATGAGCCCTTGTCTGTTTTCACATATGTGAGAACAATGAAGCAATGAAGCCTCCAGAAAAAAAAAAAAATCAAGTTTCAGAAAAATTCTGACAAGGAAGCAAGAAGAGTAAATTAATTTGATGTTTTCATCACATTTCCCTGGAGTTTCATCTTCATGATTGTCATTTAACAATAGGATTTTACTTGTTCCAATTTAGATGAAAATATTGTAGTACCCATACTTCACATAATTTGGAGACAAAGCAGCTAATCTCAAATATTTAGTACCCTTTGTACAACCTGAACTACAATCCACTGGGACAGACAGATGAAATGCATTTGAGGACTGACCTAACTAGTTGGTTAGACAGCTCAGTTTAAGACATATGTAAGATTAAAAGACTAAATAAGTAAAAAGGGCATGAGATAATTGTCCTTTATCAAACTGCTGAAAGCCCCTTTTTCCCTACTTTTCATCACCCAAACCCAATGGAATACAGGAGTAGGCTACTATTTTTTCTCTAGATACACTTTTTTCTTGGATTTAGATTAATAGAAAACAGTGTTGTGTGCACAAATATATTTCTTACTTTTTCAGCTCTAAATGCAACCAATTGCACAGCTCAGGATATAAGAGCAGTACATATAAAGCTTTACTCCACAGTAGTATCATTGAAAAAAAAAAAAAGTTGATTTAAGAACACAAGAGAAATGTAAACATTAAAAAAGGGTATTTCAAGATATAGCCCTGTCCAAATCTCCAATGATTTGGACATGTCATATTTTAATTTTTACCACGAAATAAAAATAAAACCCCTGTCCAACAAAGATTCAGTGAAAACAATTTTAGAACTGCAACTGTGTTAAACCCAGCACACCTTTGCAGTTCAAGAGGTCTTAACTGGCTTAAACATAAAACCCTAATAAGGGAGGTTAATGTAGTCCCTGAAATCATACGTGCCCTGATTTAAGAAATCTATTTTCTAATTAATTATCAGTTACAAAAGCAACTGAGAGAAACATGCAACAGCTGCTGGAAATGAGCCAGTTTATAGTGCCAGAAGGAGCTTTGATTCGAGGCATTATTAATATTTAATTAACCTCAACAGGAATTGTAGAAATATCTGCAGTTAGAAACAGTTATGTATAAAGCTGTACTTAATTTATACACAGGGTATATTTCTGGAAATAAAGCAAAGAGGAAATAAAGTAAAGGTTCTGAAAGAGAATCAGTTTCAGAGATCTGGGGGGAAAAAGGATTGAAGAAGTTTAAGGCTTAGCTTGGACATTGCTTTCTTTTGCTAATAAGGAGAAAAGGAACTACATCAGAAAAATAAGTAAGAAGACAGCTGTTACAAAGAAGATGCTAAAATCAAGTTAGTAAGCGTAAGAGTTTCAGAGCAAAAAAAAGCAACAAGAGGAGCAAAAAAAAAAAAAAGCAATGAGAGCAAGAAGTCTGTTAGAAGTTTAAATTCCTGTGCCTGGTATTAGATACTGAATCAAATATGAGACACAGCAGGCAATACTGTCCTGCACATACCAGCTCTGGAGCTGACTGAACACCACACAAAATAGTGGTTTCACTAGTAAGCACACACAACAGTTAACTAGAGCTGGTGATGCTTTTGGATAGATGGGACTATGCTGCCCCTTTTAGACTTCACCAGGGGAAACCTGGACAAAACTGTAAAACTGTACCTTCACCTCATGCTAAATCTGTGAAGTCACATGAGGAGATGACTTTCTCAACTGTTTTTCAAACTCATGTTTCCACACTGATGTCAGGTGTCTCTCATCTTGCTGCCCCTTCCTCCCCACCCCCACATTCTGCATTCACATATATCTGATTGTTTCATTCTGGATGCATGCTGAGGAGCTATGTAAATTCTTCTAGTCGACAGGATTGTGACAGAAGACTTCAACACGAAAGCCAAAACAGCACAGTTTTGTATGAAGTTGCTACTGGAACTAGATGGTCTTTAAGGTTCCTAACAACCTAAATGTTCTAGGATTCTGTGAAAGCTAGTGACACAGACTTGTGTGTAACCAAACCCACCTCCCAGGAGCCAAAAGTCTTACCTTTCTCACCTCCACAACGTCAAGGCTTTCTGCCTCCTCCCCATTTCTAAAGTGCAGCGGCCCATTGCACTCTCCAGCATACTGAAAACTGCGTGAGGGAACATAACTGCGTCCTCTTGGGAAGGGTTTCCTATTTCTAGCTGACATACTCACAAATCAAGATTTCACATGTATAATGTACCTCAAGCAACATTTGGTGAAACAACCAAATTTAACTGAGAGGAGAAACAGCACTGTGATAATATGTTTGTTGCCTCTTCTCCCTTTCCCCAGAGTAAGTTCTCCTTTTTGAATTACGCTTATTAAGACAAAACAGCAAAAAGATTTTAATCCATCCAAGCAATGGTACTTCTGATGCAGCTAAAAACATCTGAATTACCCAGCTGAGCTGAAAATCACTTAGAGAAAAACTGATTTTCCAGGCTACTTTTTTTGCATTATTGTCATCTAATTACCTTTTCCAACTTCAAATTCTAAATTTGTTCCAAAAAGTTAAAAAGGCACAGAAGGTTTTCCACATGAAGCAACTGGAAGCCAAATTAATCACATCTACTCTCTGATGGATACAGTCTGAAGCAGATAGTATTGGAAAATGTTATTTTCAAAGCTGGGGAAGGTGCTCATCAATTCTACTTCTGAACTTGCTGAAAACAATGCCCAGTTGACTGTGGCCTCTGATTCAATCTCACCCATGAGGAACTCAGTGTGAGTGCTCAAGGCTGTGCCAGGACTAACCAAAGCACATGATGGGGAGAGATCACCAGCAGCACTTCCAGAACTCTCTCCTGAATCCAACACACCAAAATCAACATATCCTTGTGGCAGTTTGCAGCCAGACATTGCTCGGAAAATCTGATCACTAAAAGTTTATTTCTCTTCAGATAATCTTTATACACGGATCTTGATTTATTATCAAATCCTGAAGCTCTTCTGCAAGAACACCGACTTAAGACAAGTGACAGATGTGCTCTTCTGAAGCTATGCCTAAAGTTCAGGTTTAACTCTCCACTTTGCTTTATCAACAAAAGCAACAGGGTTACTTGGTCAGTGGCCAAGTTTAGAGCAATGCTTAACCTGATTTTTTAAAAAAGACACAGCCCTTGAACATGTTTTTGAGAAAAAACCACTGTTGACACATCACAGGTATAGGAAATGGCATGGACACAAATATATTTTGAAATATATTTTGAAAAATAGAAGAAAAGGCCTAAATATGATATATTTCCATTCCTACCACACTACAATGTTCTTTTAAACATGTGAACAGCTCTATCTGCTCCACCAACAAAAACTCAATATAGCAATCAACTACAGTGCCTTTCACCTGTTCAGGAAAGAACGTAACAAGGTGTACGAAACAGTGTGATAACTGCTTAGCCAAGTGTGTACACAGTTACAAAAATTCATCCTACCTTACTTAAAGCAAGCAGCAGATGCTTCAAAAACTGAAGCAAGATTCATGTAGCCCATAGACAAGTGGAAAGGACTATAGGATAGCCTTTTCTCAGTCACTCAGATTTATGAAAGCTGATTAGATGATGCAAAGATACTGTATTTTCCAGTAATTCAGGCAGACAGTATTTTCTGCCCTATGTAACAAAGAAAGTCCTTTTTTTTCTCTCGGATTTATTTAATTTCAGAATTCAGAGTGCCTGTGTCTACAGGGAAACAGCCTATCTGCAGAGAAAGAGACAAGTATATATAAACAATAAAAGAAATTTATATTATTTACTCTAATGGGCTGGGAAGAATGCTGTAGAAAACACCTAAAATGTTTTTCAGTAGCTGTTCATTTCAATGCACCAAGCTATGATGAGGTCACTTCACAGGGGAAACTCCAGCACTTCAAGACCTAAGGGATAATTCTGTTTCATACTGACTACTTCCCTTTTACATCCTCTGCCAAATTCTTCCTTTGCCTTCAAAATGAGAAAGCTAATAGTATTTAGCCCCAAACACCACTGCAGATTAAGTATGTGCCCTCCCTTACACCTCACCTAGAGCAAAGTAAACATACACATTAAGGTGCTTGTCAGATCCCAAGTCTGCCGCTATTTGTGGTGTCATCCAGAAAGACTGAACTCGAAGTTATTTTAGAATCACTTTTCACAAACACATTAAATAAAGAAAAAAAGAAAAAAATACAGATAACAATGTTGCCTGGTCTCACATCATTGACTTCTGAATAAAACTCAAGAAGGGTCATGCTTTTGTTTTCCCTTTTCACCAGCAATTAGACATCAAGCAGTGCTTCGGAGGCTTGCCATGGGAGTCAAAGATACAATGTTTGCATGGCTTATGGTCAGCAAGAGGCTTGTAAGAATTTGCTAACCATAAAAGAATCACTATGAAAATCACACTGACAGATGAATTAACACAAATCCAGCGGCGATATGACAAAATTTATATCCTCAAAATCTCTGATTAAGAAGCTTCCTTCAGGAAATTAGAACAATGCAGCATAACTACTCCCACCTTCCAGAGGTGAGAATAATAGTCTCCAGTTGGAAAAAAACCCAAAACCCCATCACAAAACCAGAACCTGTCAACCTACAAGGATGTTACAAAGGGTTATTGGAGAATACAGTTTTATTCACTCTAAATCCCTCTATTTCACTGCCATTCTTACAGAAATAATTATTAAGTGATGACGAAAGATGACAACAGTATTGCCCATTACGCAGAAAGGACTGCCAATTTACCTTATCTAGAATTAGTGCAATATGCAATTTAATCAAAAAACAAAGTTAAAAGAGCTTTTCATATTTGGATATATTTTAATACGTTTCACTAAGAATGTGCAGGTGGCAAATAATTTACTTATAAAAACAACACAAAGATGCAGAGACGCATCTACAACCCTGAAACTGTACATTCCAAAAAAAACCAAATAAAAAGTCAACATTATCACATGATCTGTACTTCAATGTGTTTTTCAACACTTTTCACTCTAGAGAAATGTATGTGTTTGGGAGGGTCTCATTTACATTTATCCTACCAATTTTACCCTACCACACAATAGCTGCATCTGATGTGTAGCTACATTCAGAAGTCATCTAGTTTAAGATAAACAAAGCAACTTTGAAAAAAAGCATTTTAAGATTTGAAATTGGAAAAAACCATCTTATATTGATGGCTATTATGTCTCCAGTGAAGTATGATGAACTTGCATAACTCCTTGCTGAAGTAAGTATTACTATTTATGAAGTTTTAGAACAGCTGTTCAGCAACTGTGGTAAAACAATGGAGTCCCAAACTGATGCATCCACTGATTTCAAAACTTCATGCTCACTGTCGCAATGATCACATCTTCACAACCCAGAATCCCAGCTAATCTCAATGCATGTAATTCCATCTCCTGAGTTTCAGGTTGTTTTTACTACTAAAATGTCTGCCTCCATTCATACCATATGCTTTTACTACTTAAATGCCTCTCGACGTACACTTTTGAGTAAAGTACCCTCTCTTTAAAATACAAGGCAATGAAACCAAGCTGCTTCTGATGCACTAAACCCCTACATGAACACCAGTCCAAAAAAAAAAAAAAATCCAACAGGTGGCAGATAATGTACTTCTTTGCTTGTGACATCCAAGTGTGTCCTAAAAGTACCTGTAAGTTTTAGATTATTTAAAACATGCAGTTCTACTTTTGGATTTCATGGGTTTGACTATCAGATATTTAGATTCCATTTAAATTCAAAAGGCCAGCTACAAAGGGACCAAGCCTCAGGGTGCACCCCCCCAAAAAAGTGTGCCATAAGCTAGAGCTGCTGACTGGTAGCTCCTCTGTGGCAGCTACCAATGGTACATTCCTATCTATTACAGCTATGAAAAAACAGGCAGCTTTGTCAAAGACAACCTAAACTCTTTATGTTTCCTTTGACAAAACAATGCAGGTTTAAGTGCAGTGCAATGACAGGGTATTAGCAGTCACTTAAGGTAATTTCTTTGAATTCCACACCAAGTGAAACTGAACCATGAGAGGCGAATTTGAGAAAGAGAGCACTGCTATACCTTTACTGCAAGAGGTCCATAAACTTTTCTTTGACAAAAATATTAGAAGTTTCTATTCAACAACTTTGAATCTTTGACTATTTGTATCACCAATTCTTATCAAAAAAACTGAGACATGACACATTACATCAGAGGGTATTTAGTGGGTCCTACTTTTAACAATTAGAAGACACATTTCAGCAAAAAGAAGAGAAAGATCGTTTAAAAAGGGCTGCTAAATTGTTTTAGGAAGAATCTTTCCTTTGATTTTGATTCTAATCACAGTTACATTAAAGTCTGTAAAGATTATACAAAAAAGCTCAACACATGAACTCTCACAGACTAAGAACTGCTCAAATACCTACCTGTCCTTGCTGCAATGAGATGTGTTGCTTTATCAGGATCATCAGCACCCAGTACAAGATTCTTCACAATTTTAGCTCCAAGTGCTGTGGCATGATAGTGTTCCCGTGTCTTTTCAATAGGGAAGTTTGTGGGGTAAAGTCCGCTAAATATTATGGTTACATCCGCCAAGACTTTACTTTTTAGTTCTGGTACTATTTTTCTGATGTCTGGAATTTCCTCAATCTCTTTTTTCAGGTATTTATCATACTTTGTGTAATAATCAGTGTGAACTCGCACAAGGATCTCCTCGAGGTATATTAAATGGTCGTCGTCATCTGTATCATCTTCCTCCTCTTCCTCCTCCATGCTCTGGTCTAAGGACTCACCCATTGTAATTCCAGACTGTTCACTAATCTGAGATTCTGTTTCAGCTTCTTTCTTGTCTCCAGACCCATTTCCTAAATCACAAAGGCTTTCCTGTTCGCTTTCCTCTTGTGTTTCAAGATCAATTTTGTCCTGAATATTTTCACCAGACTGTGTGTCCTCAGAATGGTTCACCAGACCATCCTTTTTCTCACTCGCATCAGTGCAACTCTCTTGCTGCAGATTTTCATCCTGCAGAGGTTGTTTAGATTTCTTCCAGCTTCTCTTTTCCTCATTCTCACTATCTGATACAGAAGTGGACGAATTTTTGGTATCCAATCCGTCATCACTTTCACTGTCACTAGACAGTTCAAAGTCCAAGTCATTTGTTGTCTTCTCTTGGGTTTGCTGCTTCTCTGTAACTGTTGTATCAACTTGTTCTGAAAAAATCTGAGATTCTTTTGTATTTGCCAAATCATCAGTGACCTCACTGTCCATTTTGTGACCAGGGCTATCATTTAAGGGGTCCTGGGTATTAACTTTATCATGAGAGTTCACATCCGCATCAGCTGTTTCACTGCTTACAGAAGTACTCCCATTTGCAGTGCAAGTGCTCTTTGCAGTTTTCTTGAGACCATTACTGTGGTCTTCTACACATATAACACTCTTGATTTCTTCAACATCTTTTGCTGAAATCACCGCTGAATCCAATGTCTCGGGTTTTGTAGAGTGGTTTGCTAAGACATGGGCAAGAAAGAAAACATATACATATTTTTCCTTTTTTAAAGATTAACCAAAATTTAATTTTCATTGACCTTAAACAGAGTTTACAGATGGACTTAGATTTCATTATGCTTGGAGGTAATCACTAGGCTATTCAAATTTTTTAAAATTCTTTAGATGTCAGTGATTACTGGAAAGCACTGTCAAACCTAACAAACATTACTTTTGTCAGGAAGTTATATAAGCAGCTTCTTTTTCTTTAAATCACAGATCATAAATAATTATTTGTTAACTCTGCAAGCATTAAAGGATTTGTCTTGTAGTATAAGTTTTACTATTACAACTTAGAGCAATGAAAATAAACAAATGGGAGGCAGATGGGCAGAATTTGCTTCATAAGGTCATAATCCAGAACTACAGTACAAGAACTTGATTTATAAACAGGCACGTCTTTCATATTACCTAATCTTCATAACAAAATAACTGAACTTTAGTCTTTGAAAAGACTAAAGTATTTTAGCAGCACAAAGATGCCATTCAAGCTCAACTTAAGACTGATGGAATGAAAGTAAAAGGGTAATAGAGTCAAAAGCTGAAGAATTGTTTTAGAATGTGTCTGCAAATGTCTGCAGAAGTAGGGAGACAATTAAAGCAACCACAGACTTCCAAACCCTTGCACACAAACATTCACTGGGAACACTGTGTGAAATCACGCTACTTTGTCTCCCTCTTGCCTGCATGCTCCTGCCCTGCAAGTAACAACAGGAGCTAAGAGTAGAGGTCCCACAACACAGAGACCCGATTCAGGTTGATCACACTATTTCTATTGTTGTATTAGACACTTCTATTTCAACAAGGGAAAGAGAACAATGTCATAAATATTAAATTAAAAAAAACCCCAAGCCCTTGGCTAAAGTGGAAAAAGCCCAACAATTCTTTCTTATGAGATTGTGTTTCCAATAAATTTTGCCCCCAAATAATTACCAATCTAGTAATGTGCACTTTCTAAATCCATTATGTGTATTACACTGCTGAACCTGTTGAACAAAAGGTTCTTGTGTCAAATGCCAGAACATCATGTTCAGTAGATGCTAAAAATTCCCCCTAGTTTTATTAGAACAATTTAGACTGGGAGGCAAGCAGATTTCAACATTCATTTACAACAGCGTGTTGAGGCCAGAGTTTATTACCTATTCCTCCAAGTCCCACAGGCAAGGACAGGGCCTGAAGAAGAAAAAGCATGTTTTACATGGGGGTGTGAGGGAGAAACTGTCCCCCTCAACACAGTCCTGAAGTTTGGTGTATTGCCGAATCAGCTCTCAGCCACAACAATTACTACTGCTTTGCTTCTGCCGTGGCTGGTGACGAAAGGAATGCTCTCAGTAAGAACAGTCCAGTTTTACCAAGCTATTCACATTTGTGCCGTCAACTTCAATAGTCTGGGATTGCCCGTCTGAGCACAACTGCAATATTACTAAGACCATCTCAATGACTTACATCAATCACGTTTGAAAAGTGGACAAAGTTATAAATGCAGTTTAAAACCAATCTAATTACCTTTCTTCTTCATTTGCATTTCTCTTGATCCAGGAGGTGCATTAATATCTCCTATCCCCTGAAAGTATACATACTTCTTCACAGTTATCAAATTGGGTGCAAACTTCCAAACATCCTCTCTATCATCAATGATGCAAACCATGGAATCTCCACAAGGAAAGAGATCTCTAAGGGACAAAATAGTTGATAAATTATGCCAGTTTTAGAAATTTATACAGCAATGAAAGCTGTTGATTTCTGTTGATGCTCTGATTTATTATGAGCATGTCTGCAGAACATGGAACTTACAAAAGAAACCCAGAAAAAGTCAGCAATTTTAAAATTATGGAATTCAAAATACAAGCTTTGAACAAATTTAAGTTAGTTGAAAAAAAGAAACAGCTCTTTTAAAGTCTGTGTCTCAAAGACGAAAAGCAGAAAACAAGAAACCTCTACAAAAACTATTACAACTTTTCAGTCTAGTTTTCACTGTTTTTTGTACACCAAAAGCCCTAAGTCAACTATCAAAAGGTCAATACACTACCTATATATAGATAGGTAAAAGACACAAGATGGGCTTTAAAAAGTAGATTCATTCAACCCAAGATAAAGGATGCAGAAGTAGTAATATCACCCATCACCTAGGAGAAAGAGGAGGTATAGTCCTTAAGATGCATTTAAAAAACAGAGCAAGAAAAAAAAAAAGCTTATTTGCTATAGTCAGGTGTGAAGAGGTAATAACTTTTAGTATTTCATAAAGCTGCATTAAACATCTGTCTTAGAAAAAAAAATCCTGGCTTTATACTCTGAAAAAGATCAGAATGTGAATTTAGACTAGAACACGAATTCACGGCTCTAGATGACCTAATTTCAAGAAACACTAGGAACAGAAGGTGCTTTTAGCACATTTGAAAGCCAGAATACTAGGTATCCAATTATGAATTAAATGCAAACTGAGAATTTTGGTTTACTTAAAAATACCACAACATAAAAGTCATTATACAAGGCCACAAGACAAAGTGGAAATATGGTTGTTATTACAAGAATAAGAAGTGTAAGTGAAAACATGATGCCATGGCATCACACTCTTACTGTTCTGCTACCACAGAACCCATTAAGTAGACGAAATGCTGCAATGCCCAACACCTCAGTTTTACTGAGATGGTGTTGATATTTAAGGGGCAGACAAAGAAGAGCATAAACACATTAAGTGCAGACGGAGTAATTTTTATTTTATTTAGCATATTTTCTCTGTTGTCCTGTTTTGTATAATGCTTAAGACCCATATACATACCTAAGATTCCCAGTTTTAGAAAATGGATCAATACATTCATCCCTTGACAATATCCGATGGGAAAAAAGCTTCTTTTCAGGGTCCAAAAATCCTTTTGGAAGAAGAAATTAAAAAGTTAATGTTCAAGATGTTTGTTCCTAGTTTATGTTTTATATACTTCACCTACTTTAATTTCTGCAACAGCAGTTTAACAGACAATTTTAAAGCATGAGATCACATGGGAGAAAGTACAGTAGATCAAGTGTTTGTAGCTAATTCACTGAGATTAATTTAAGAAAATTCCATCTAATTTTCTTTCAAGATGGCAAAACAACTGAATTTGTGACAGCCAATTAATAACGCTGAAAGAGATACAGCAGGTGATAGATACACGGTTCTTGCAACTTACATTTATCTCTCTACAGTTGGTTCCTTAAAGCTAAATGCTCTCCTTAGCTCATTATGCCTAGGGACTGCAGAGAAGTCTCACAAGAGTCGGCAATGTGCTGCAATATTTAGGCACAGTAGGAAGTTATGGGACAGTTCCATAGCCGGAGCTCTTGCATTTGTAGGTTTTAAGTTGTACCTCTAAAAACTACTTCAATACATTTACACATAATGAATATATCTTGGGACTTCTAGAAATATTTAGGCCCAGTTGTAGTAACTTTTCTGACTGCACTCTTTAAAAAAAAAAATCAAACAAAAAAACCCCCAAAACCAACAGAAGCTGTGCTAGCTAATCTTAAAGCAAGATAAAGTGCCACTATTTAGGGAAATGAGGACTTGGGTGTACAAACACACATGCACATGCTTCTGAACCTAGTCTCCAATAATGAAGTTCACCGTCATGAGCAATCACAGCCACATAATTGCTTAGAAAGGAACTGGCATACTAAATGTTAACTGGCATTTTCCATTTTACTGAATTTGTATTGAAGCTAGTATCAAATTCTCATTATTCTTATGAATACAAGGCAGTCAATACTTACTTGGGAACCATCTTTTCAAGTTTCACTCTCTTTTACTTTAAATGATGGCCATATTATAACCAGAAACAGAATTCAGAATGACTAGAGACCCTGTGAACCAACTTTAATTTTCTTTCAAGGAGCTCAGATTTACACAGAACATATGCTCAACTCCTTTTAACAGTGCAGCTCCCAAGAGTACCTTAAGTTGGGACTTCAAAAACAAAGTTTTAAAAAAACCTAAAAATCAGTCATCACTTCTGAAAGATGATCCTGCATGTAATTAATATTGATGTGTAATTGGAATAACTTAAAACCCATAAAAGCAAGAAAATTCTGAGTTAAGGACAGAGGTTCAACCTTAACTCACCCGACTATGCTTAAGAATTGCTGCAAACTCGTAGAATCATCCCCTGTAGTGAGACCCTTGCAGTACCTAGGCATAATGAATTGAAAGAATTAGCTACAAAAATTTATTGCTGTACACACAGATACTTTGACAAACTACAAAAGCTATCATACAAATTGCTGTTCTCCCCAACAAAATTCTCTTCTGCTGACTGTCTGAATACAAAGTAACTCTCTACACTGAATTAGGCAGAAGTGCACTGATTACACGACAAAACTTCAATGAGGCACTCAGTTGCAATGTTGCCAAGCTAAAACTGTAAGAAAAATGAAGCTGAACTAAAGAAGTCCAAGTGCAGAAAGCCTGGCTGCCAGGGTTTGGAGCCAAGGTAGCATTCGAAAGCCTCACAGTAATGCTTTATCACTAAACTAAAAATACGCTGAGGATGGAGCTCACTGAAGATCCATCTGCAAAGATACAAGCCCAACTTAGGAGAGTCTGAAGCTAAGCTACCTGAGTAACAACACAGAAAACAGCACTGGTCTCTTTTTAAGAAGTTCTTTCAAGGTCAAACTGTTTGGTTTCTTTTAGATGCTCCCTTGTCAACTAAATCAATGTAACAATTTGATATTTTCACATCTCAGGGAAAGTGCAGGTAACATTTCATTCATCATGCATCATTTGTTTTCTTCAACACACCAGGCACCCACCAAAGCCACTCTCTCACTCTCCTCTGTAGCTGGGGAGGGGAGAGAAAATATAACGACGGGTTCATGAGTTGAGATAGGGAGCAAGAGAGACTAGGACAAACGAAGCTGACAAACTGAGCTTCCATTTAGTCCCATAAATTAGATGCTGAGCTAGGTATGCCCCCAAGTTTCTTGAACAAACTGAAGACACTATCATTATCCTCCACCATATTAGGAAGGACTATCCAGTAGACTCACCTAGCTATTGCCCCATTGGTTTGTTTCCCATTATCTCAGACTGGCTCCTTGCACATAGACCTACCCAACTGTATTGCCTGCTCTTACAAAGACTCTCTTAAAAAAAAACCAAACCATTCTTAAATAAGTAAAAACTAAGTTAAAACCATCAAAAGATACAATGTTGAAAGCTAACTCATATTGGGGATGTCTCAAATCTTAGAGAAAGATCGAGTTAAACAGCAGTTCCCAGGAGAAGTTATACAACAGTTGGAACCAACATGAATTTGAGTAAATCTTTTTATAAATAAAACTAAAACTGAAATTCTGAAGAAACAGGTTACCTTCAGTTTTATCTGAGATTCTACTTTACACCTGAAAGAGCTGTTGACCCAATCTTTCAAAAGCTGGGACAATTTCAGACACTGGTGATTATACATACACAATGTATACATTCTGTAATACACTTGCTGTAACAAACCATACATATGAATGCTCTCAACTTGATCCTACTTTCTAAATTTCACTGTAAATCTGGAGTGATTTCACATTTCTTTATGGTTGCTTAATAGCTTCTGAACTCAAAATTCTCTGTGGCATTTTACAACTAGCTTTTAAGCTGACATCGATTTTAAATATACCAAACTTCTCTTATACAGAGCAGAAAAAGAAATTAAGTAACAATTGCTTGAAATAATAATTTAGAAGAGAAATACTCCTGGGAGCTCTAGATAATGGTGTTTACAAATACCAGCTAATCCCACTTAACAGCTGGCAAGAGTCAGCTGAGATGAGAGAAAGGACTGTCAAGATGCCATCTCTTTTGAAAAGCCTTCTAGGACATAAAAGGAGCAGGTCAGAGTTCAAAATTCACAAAGATATACATAGGATGTCTAGAGAGGACCTAAGCAAACAACCATTTTCTTATGAAAAAGATGCCCAGCATTTTAATACAAGTTCTTCATGTAACATAGGGATAACAATAAAGTATCAAACGAACAGCTCTGTGAGAAACCATTTAACCAATACTGCCATCAAGTGTTCTCCATATGTATCAGCTATGTATTTCTCTAGTACTGCAGCTTGGCTGCACAGGTAGGCAGACCAAAGGCTGTATCCAGTGTTTGTCCGCAGATTTCAGCTGAAACTAACACCAATCGCACAAATAACCCACTTGCAGTTTGAATGTTTTTGATGAGGTTAAACAGCTTCAGGCAGAAATCCAGAAGCAGCAATACCCTAATTTGCTCATTTGGTGGCTGTTCCCCCTGTGGAATAAACAGGGTAGCTTGAGCATGATGACCTCAATAAGTGCCAGCCTGTGGCAGCACAGGGACTGCAGGGTAATCCACAAAGGGAATTAGAGACTAAAATGGGCAGAGGACCAAATCACACACTGAGAGAAGACAGGGAAAGCACTTAGACATCGTGAGATAACTACCTCTGCAACTACTCCCTGGCTCTGAAGGCCGTTTGCTATACAGCTTTTGACCTAAGGCCAGATCATGGCACACAGATCCACCTGAGAATGACTGCCCCCTCACTTTCTGACTACCATGTATTTAAACCTAGTGCATAAGAAAACTATTCCTCTTTTGCCACAGAAGATAAAAACACATTCTAAGAAGGACAGAAAGGTACAGAATTGCTCACAGATTTGCAGTACAGAACACTTAATCCAATAGCAAGACTGACAAAGCTTTAGGAAGATTCTTCAAACTACAAAGACTGAGTGACATAGAAACACTGACTTGGATCAGCAGAACAGGACATGCCTTAAACCTTTCAAGGCGTATTAGCTGGAAACCACAAATAGGCATCACATTCTGATTACAGAAATGCTGTATGTTGTCATTCAGAAGTCTCCTATAATTGTCATTACTTCTATGGCATTTAATATGCACAAAGAATTGTTTGATTATATATATTTTTTCTAAATTGTTTTAGAGCTAACTAGGATAGCTACCTCTCTAACTATTTTGGAATCTTCTTTCTTGCCAAGAAGTAGGACTACTGGGACATTGTTGTTCAAAACACTCCTGGCAATATGACACAAAGAAAAAAATCAAATGTGAAAGACAACATAAAAAAAGCTAGGAGACATGGAACAGCAGCATGGATAGTTCGACAGAGTCATAACCTAAAATACTGTTAATTATATTATCTTAGACCAACAGACTCAATAAAGGGAAGTTTGAGGAGAAAATGTTCTTCTGAAAAGGAAGACTAAAATTGGCTTTTACCCATCTTGACAGTTTAAACACATGGTGTCCCTCTTAACATGATTCAGACCCATACACTTGCACAAACAGGGCAGGTTTCTTTTATACTACTCAGGAAAAATAAAATTCAGCCAGTGACCCACACAACAGACTACTACTACAATTATAATTCAAATACAAATTTTCACTTACTAGGAGAAAATATTTTTAAGTTCTTGAGAAAGTAATGTGAAAATACTGGTAGATTTCTGTTTTTCATGAAGTAAGTGTATCTTAGCTCCAGGACACAAACAGAACTGCTGTAAATTGATTTATAGCAGCAGAACTTCCTTTGGTGAAAAGAAACCATACAGGGGGTGGCGCTCCCCACAGGATGAGATGATGTTACATTGTCAGAATTTTATGGAACAGTTACATTAGATTTTTAAGACAAGTGAAGTTGCGGATCACTGCCAGGGTCCATCAACATAACTTCTTACTTAATAAGAAGGCAGTAGTTAACACTCTGATTCTCTAACCATCAGCGAAGCAAAGCACACCTGATGGGAAACAGAAAGGATTATTTCTAAAATTACAGGCCATATAGGCACTGCCTTGAAAACAAGCTAAGAATTCTACTTACAGGACTATTTAGGAGGTGGCTTTGCACAACAAAGGACAAATCCTTGAAAATAACTCCATTAAGAAAATTAATTATATGAGTATGAAGACAGGGTAGATAAATATTGTCAAATGTAACATATTACTCACCTGCAATTGTATGTGCATATAGTCTGCTGCCAAAAGTAAAAACATGTAATTCGTAGAGCTTGGCAATTTTTTCCAGGAATTCCTTACAATGAGGACGCAAACGTGTGTGCAACATAGGCTCACCTCGACCTAACTGGAAATGAAATATTCCCTAGAAGAAAAACCACGTTGAATATTACCAAAATAGCAAACAAAAATGCCAGCATTCCAGAACTACCCTCTTCCCTCACTTCAACTTTATTTGGTCCTACTAGATCAAAGCAAGTTTTGGTCACAAGATTATGTGGATGAATAAAATCCAAAGCACATTTCTGCTCTGTGCCTGGCCGTCTAACAATAAGGCTTTCAAATGCAGGAAGTTGTACTGTTGAAAAATTTATGATGCAGGTGGCTTTCATTCAAATCTTTACTTATGGCAAACCAACCTGAGAAATTTCTCAACCTGCTTGTTTCATCGAAGTTCAGGATCTCACTACAATCAATAGCTCTCAGTGAACTTCTGACAGACTCATTTCAATACGCATTGATCTCAGAAAACATGTTTTCTTCCTCCAACAAAGTCTGTCTATGGAAACATAGCATCAGAGAGCAAAACAGGAAGGAAGCTTGCAGATAAAGATCCCAGTTAAAAACCTCAAAATATTTTAAAAATTATTTTTCTTGAAACAATGAATTTATACTGATAGAGGTACAGCCTTTCAGACACCCAAGATTTTTTTAATCCTTAAGTTCAATATTTATGGTTCCCTTTCCGCTTAATTGCAATGTACATTTCTAGCTTGCATTTTCCTAGCAATTGTGAACATATGCTGAGCCTAATGGACATGCAAGAATGGCAAGAGGAAAGAAAACAACTAAGCAATCGCAGTTTGCATGATATTGATGTTTGAGTTTGCATCCTCTTGTTCCAGACGCTGTACACATTTCAACATGTTTCTTGTTCTAGAGCTCCCAGAAATGTTACAAGCTAATACCCCTTGTAAGTTCAATAACAACTGTTTCATGAAGAAATAAAATACACAACCTCTCCCCTCCTCACTCCCCCACAAAAGGTTTTAAAAAAATCCCTACACATACTCATGGAATGACAGGCAGGAACACATAGGATTGCTCAAAAAGGGACACTGAACAGTAGTTCACTGTATCTACCTCAGATTTGGAGGGAAAATAGTCTCATTACTGAGCGCTCAGCTTGTGAATTGCAGAGGAAGGAAAGCTGAGACTAAAAATAGCTACCTGAAACTCTCAAAACGATTAGAAAGGAAAAGTGCAGGAAAGCATGAATGGAAGAAAGAAAAATGTCAATTTGAATGCAGAGAAAAAGGAACATATTACCGAAGACTTGTTTATCATTTTCTTTTATTCTTCAACTACAATTTTACCTAAACACAGAATGTACTTTTAAAGAACCATCATTTAAGTATTGTTAGAAACATTCCTCTTGTTATATTGGATTGAAAGGTACCAAATACCTTATTGGACATTTGCTGGCAGTGCTGTTCTGTAGTATGGATCAATGTCTGGTCCAAATCTACCATGAGCACCAGTTTTCTGTTTCGATGTAGTCGCTGTTGATCTTCTCTTCCCAGCTGCTCAGCTTGCTGTAACAGAAATATTCACTGCTAAGCTTAGTGTCACAGAAATATTTTTATTGCTTTTTGTGTACTGTACACGTGAGAAGCCCTTCTGGTACAAACTAACTGCACAAGAAATGATGCCTCAACATAACTGCAGCAATGGCAGCTGTGGAGCATTATTTATTACAGAAGAAAAATGCTCTCAAAGTCTACTCTCAGATCTTAGTGACACTATTAACTCTTAAAATTCAAAAACTCAACACAAAACTTTCAAATGTAACAAGTAAGTAACCACTGATTTAAGGTGCAGTGTCCTGATAGAAAATAGCAATAGCTTTGAACACAAAGGAAAATTCATCAGGAGGTCTGAGAACTTTTGACTGCTACGTCCAGCAATTTTGTGTCATTAAGTACAATACGTCTGAAAACCCCACACTAAGTGTAAAACTGAAGCTGCTGGTGACAGAAATGATACCTGCAAACTTCAGATTACAGCATGTATGCCTTCAGACATAAATAAATAAACAGCTGAGATTATGCAGCGCCACATGGGGACTAACATTAAGACCTTATAATCCAGAAACAGGAGTAAAGCTTACTCCTCCTGCGCATATTTACAAACTTTCCAAGTACCATGTGAAGCTCAGTGTTCACTTGATTCCCTTCTGATAGCAAGTTGCAGTGTTACCCCCAAGACAGCTGAACTTGAAAGTAAAGTTAGAGCACTACATAGCAGCAAGAATCAAGTGCAGACTGCCCTTTGAAACACTCCTCTATGATGGGGACACCTCTAAGTGATTACATCTTCACAGTTCCCCTCATTGGTGTTCTCTGAAGAATTACCAGGAAAAAAAATCAAGTAGCAACATAAAAAGGGGTCAGGTTGATAAAGAAGATAAACAGAATGTTCAACTTCAAAATAAACATGCTCCTTCCCCCTACACAAACTGAGGGATAAACAAGCATATTTTGATAACTCAGATGAATATTTGAAATATTAATGAGTTTGGAATACTTGGAGTATTTGAAAAACAATGAAATAATTTTACCATACAGATAAGTTGCAGCAAACTAGCTTCACTGTTTCTAGTGGGTCAATTTCAAGGTGAAGGTGAAAGCTAGGTTTCAGAGACATTGCAAGCTTTGAACAGATTTCAGCTAATGAAACTTCTCACTTAACTCTTTACGCTTACTGACAAAAATGTTCAACTATTAAGTTCACAGGCTGCTGTTGAAGTGACATCTTTTCAGTATACAGTTACAAAAAATCTCAGTATAAATCATGAGAAAAATCAATCTAAACTAAGATAAGTTCACAAAACCCCGGGGCTACTAATGTGCAACCCCAAACTCATCTTCAACGGGAAGGCAAACTTCCTGTATCAAGTACATACAACATTTACAAAAGTACTGCAATTAATTTTCTCAACTGTGGAGCTACTGTGAAAGGTGTGAACAAGAAAAGCATGATGGCACTTACCTCAGAGCTAACTTTCAGTTCTGGGACACTGTGAACCATTGACACAGTTGCTGTGGATAATGGCACGCTCTGTTTTCCATTCTTGCTTCGTATCCTAATCACATAGGGAAAAGAAGGATCACATAAGAGAATAACAGTTAAGTGAAATGTTAAACAGACTAAACTCTGTAGCCTCAAACTAATCACTAAAAAAATTATTAGAAAGAGCTATTTTAACTAACACACTCTTTCAAATTCTTGCTAATGCAAGTTACTAGACAAAATGGATAGAGATCAAAGAAGCTCACCAGAAAACACCCTGCAAAAAGTCACTGTAGTAAATTATACTTCTATATAATTATTTCACGATACACGACACTAAGATGAAACACATCTATGTATTGATTTGCAAGAAAAAAACAAGCTATAAACTAGGTATAACTACCAAACCACTCAAATGTAAAACTCCACTTTTTTTTTTTTGGTTTTTTTTTTTTTTTTTTTTTTGCAATCACTCAGCATGCAATTATCTACTTGTTTTCCAAGTCAGAATATGAAAAATATAAGCAAAAGATAGGCAAAGTTACTCTCTGCACACGGAGTGGCTTACAGGTGACTGCTGCTTCAAAAATGCCATCCAAAAAAAAGTTCACTTACATGCTCTTCCCATTGGCAGAAAACAGTGAGGAACTCTGTATGCTTGTGTCTATTTAATTTATGTGTATATTATACATTTAGTCTTACTGGTACACAGATGTATGCATATACAGATACCAACATGGAATAGGTGTCAGCCTTGTGTGTGTACACGTGTGTGAGACAGATTGTGGGTGAGTGCACACATGAGTACAAGATTGCTTGAAAACTGACCATGTAACCCTGTACAGGATCCCTTTCATTAGCTTAAATCAATCAATTTATTGGGATTTCTGACACCTAATTGATAATTCACCAATATTAAAAAATACTAACAAAAAAATTTTGTCCTATATGACACATGCACATCTTTTAATTCTCCCACGTACCAGTCCTATCAAGGACAAGATTTGGTATCAGACCTACAACAAGATATAAACTTAAACCAGACTGCACTTTGTGACAAGCAAACTGCTGAGGAACAACTGTGCTGAGTTGAGGCAGACACAACCACAGACAGGTATCTTTCCCTGTACCACAGTGTATGGCAGCACTGATGTCCAGGAAGAAAAGTATTTATTTAGTCTGAAGTTTACATGTACATTTTAGCATCTTACATCCTTTGCTTCAGAGTTCAGAAAGCTTAATCTATAACCCTGACTGGCATTTTAAATGGGCCTTTAAAAACTATTAACTATTTTCAGACCATTAGCTGTATGACTACTAAGAATGCTGTACTTGCTTTTCTCCAAGCAAGAAAAGCATCAATGCTTTTGAATTGTATTCTGATGTAGGCTCAGCAGTTGTAACACAATATTTCAGATGTATAAACCATTTTGTATAAAATCAAGACAAAGACATAGGACATAATAAGAAGTATTAAGTTAAAAAAGCTTAATTTGCTGGATATCTTGAATTTGTCTGTATTTATCATATGAAATGATAGCAGTAGAGCAATATTTAGATGCGACTGTATTCAAACCTCAACTCAAGTATTCAGTCAGGACAGACAAAGCCCTATTCATGATTATCCTAACTTCACTAGGTTTGCCAAATAATACTTGTTTACAAAATATTAAGATTTAACTTTAAATAAAAAGTTAATTCCAAACATTAACCAGGTGTTGGGGGTTAGGTTTGTTTCTTTTTTACTCTATAGAATTTTTCCCCATAAGTTGCTAGGAGACTAAGTACTGGGTGTTTAAGGATGCTTGACCAAAATAAAGACATGGCCAGAAGTCGGGAGGGGGAGATAAGGACAGGGCTGAAGGCAGCTTTGCTCCCTGCCTCTCAGCATGGCATCGGAGAGGACACGGGCAGGCTGTGGCTTGCTGCGGGAGGCGTTCGCTGTCCCAGCTGGGTCCGGTCCTGAGAAAATCTATCATCATCTGCTCGTGCGCCCCAGAATTCTGAGCTCCGCCTGCCCAGCTGGAGCTGGGCCGGCCCTGTCCCGCCGTTGCGGCACTGCTCCTTTTGCTACAGTGTGACCCCGCACGCCCCTGCCCTGCCAGAGACATCCTGCCATTCCAGTTACCAGCCCGGGACTCTCCGCTGTTCCAGCCTGGCGCTCTGAGGGTCCTGCAGGGGCACCGAGACAAAACTGCCCTGGGTTTTGTGAAGAAAAGCCCTCAAAGTTCTTGGTACTGTTTCATTGTTAATGCTGTAGTTGTTGTTTGTTTTGCTTTGTTATACATACTAGTGAAGAACTGTTATTCCTACCCCCATACCTCTGCCTGAAAGCCCCTTTAATTTTCTAAATTATAATAATTTGGCAGGAGGGGATTTGAATTCTCCATTCCTAGGGAGGTCCTGACCTTCCCTAGCAAACACCTGTCTCTCAAACCAAGACACCAGGCTACTTCTTGCATAGCCCTCTCAATATACAGTTCACTTGCACTCGTTCGTGGGATAATGTTCACAAAATAACTCTTAACAATGAGCATGAATTAAAATGCAACCAAAGTATTTCCAGCCAAATGAAATGAGTACTCAACATCAATTTATAAAATCCAAGCAACTATACAGCTTGTTTTGGAACAGCTGTTGAAATAGTAATTTGATATGCATAAGAAACATTCTCTTTGCCAAGCAATGACACACAGCAAACGAGAAACACAATCATCTCTTGAATTTGCTTTCTTTTTCATCTAAGGCTTAAATTCCTTTAGTTCCACGGCAGAATATTTCACAAAAAATTGAAAAATAGTTAAGAAGCCTTAAATGGAAAGCACTGGAGACAAGCTAGCTCCCATTCAGACACAGTACAAATGAACCAAGGTCCTCATGACAAACGAGACTGCTATTACCTCTCAGCTACTTCCATCTGCACAGATAAGGCTCTCAGGTTTATTAAGCAAGCCACTGTTGACACACCATACAACTTCTCAGTCTCAGTAGTGAGTACATGGAAAGCAAAGTGTGATGAGAATTTACCTCTCTACATATGCTCCTTATATTTTCTACCTGAGTTCCCCTACATTATCTCCATGAAAAAAGAGCATGCACAGTTCTTAAATACTAAATGAGTGGAGATCTCAGAGCAGCCTTCTCTTTACAACCCATAGCAATCTGAAGGGCCTAAAAGAGACCTGGAGAAGAACTGTTTACAAGGACGTGTAGAGACAGAACAAGAGGGAATGGCTTTAAACAAAAAAGGGAAGGTTTCACTAGCTATAAGAATGAAATTGTTTTCTGTGAGGGTCATGAGGCATAGGAACAGCTTGCCCAGAGAAGTTGTGGGTGCCTCATCCCTGGAAGTGTTTAAGGCCAGACTGGATGGGACCCTGAGCAACTTTGTCGAGTGGAAGATATCCCTCCTAATGGCAAGGAGGTTGGAACTAGATGACCCCCAGGTTCCTTCCAGCCCAGGATATTTTATTACTCCATTAGATGAGAAAAAGAAGAGCTTGAATTCTTAATCAGAAGCAAGAAGTTGGAAAAAAAAGTTGACAGTACTTACTGAGTTAAATCCTGGCCACATTCTGCACACAAGCCTTTCATAACAACAGGATGGCTGCATCCTTCCAGTCTCACCAAGACAGCCCTGAAAAAGACAGACATTCCGCTTACAGAAGGCAGATTACAGACACATAGATTAGTAACCCACAGACTGAATAAATTGAAAGAATAAATTCTGGTTATGACTTGAGTGTCAGCCCCTTAAGATACATGCTTTTGACACAACATGGTGAAAAAGACAACCATCTAAATTTTCAAATTATTAATTTTCAAAACTTAACAAGTCACTGAATCATATACTAAGGTCAATTTCTAACCACAGTTTAGCAAGGAAGTCGATGAGAACAAGTATAGTTTGCCCAGAAACAGTTTAATTTCACTTAGATACAACTCCCCATTAATACCCTACTGAGCTACACAGTAATGAAAACCAAATGTGCAAACTTCAACATCACAGAACAGCTCAGGGTCTCTTCTTTTAAAATCACTGAGTCCAACCATGAACCTAACACTGTCCATCACTAAACCATGTCCCAAAGCACCACATCTGCATGTCTTAAATCCACCCAGGGATGGTGTCTTGACCCCTTCGCTGGGCAGCCCATTCCATTGCTTGACAACCCTTCCCATGAAGAAATTTATCCTCATATCCAGTATAAACCATCCCTAGCACAACTGAGGTAATTTCCTCTCCTGCCATTGCTTGATACTTGGAAGAAGCAACTCCCACCTGGCTATAACCTCCTTTCAGGCAGTTGTAGACAGTGATAAGGTCCTCCCTTGAACCTCCTTTTCTCTGGACTAAACACCTCCAGCTCCCGCAGATGCTCCAATGCTCAGATGGGCGCTCCACATCCTTCACCAGCTTCCCTGCCCTTCTCTGGACATGCTCCAGGACTTCTCTGCTTCTGTCCTTTTTCTACTGGGAAGTCCAAAATTTAACCGAGGATTTGAGGTGTAGCCTCACCAGCGGCAAACACAGGGGCAGATGAGTTCTATATCAACTTCATCTTAGTTTACTACTTTCATGGCAGATATACATTGCTTCAATCCTCTCATAAAGATATTTTAATTCCTGATCCTTAAGCCTTGACTCACCAGACTCACCACATCTTAAAATAAAGACACGGGAGCTGGTATTTTATTCTTTCTTTTAAAAAATGGCTAAATCAAACCAGAAATCACAGCTGGAAACAGGGAAGTGTGACATTCACTATTCCAATCACTTTAGAAGACAAACACTACTTTTCAGTTGAATAGTCCATCTAAAGTTCCTCATCCAGTTATCAAAATTCCAGGTCCTGAAAATATCATTATTTATTTTCTCTCAAACACTTAACAGTCACTATAAGAGACTTGTTTTCTTCATTACAGATGAAGAAACTGATCCTTCAGACTTTTTATTTTTAAAAAATTCTAATAAGTAGATATAGTTCAGCTACTACAAGATTTCACCAACTCTGTGATAATGAGCTACAGCATCTCCCTAATAGTCTTAAAAAATTAAAAAGTCAAGCAGCTAAAACAAAACTCCAACCAAAAAGCAAAAAAAAAAACCCAACAAAACCCGAGCTCTTTCATAAGCTGGTTGGATAGTTCTAAGTGTGGCTTCAAACCTGTACTGCCATTAACAGACTGCAACACAAAGGAAACTGTTTTGCATACCCAAATCTCTCATTCGTATATCTGACTACAAAGCGTTTGAGAATTCCAAGCAGAAATCCAGTTGCTTAATAATACCTGCAACTGCTTACTTGCAGCATCCCTTGTTCTTCAACAACCAGAAGAATGATGATTCTACTAACAAAACTGCAGTTCATGCCCGCAATGAGGATTATTTTCCTCTTTGAAAGCAAAAACTAGATTCAGGTCAGGTTTATTTCAAAAGAAGTCTTTACAAGCCATCATATTACTGGTATTCCCATTTACAAAAGTGCAGACCTATGCCCTTCTCACTCGCAGTCATTGTCTGCTTGGAAATTACACCTCCTCTTCCTGTGTAGGCATCTTAGGTCTCATTTTTGTAAACATGGTATGTATTTCACAGAAAACAATCAGTCTTGACTTTCTAGAAGAACTGCACAAGATAAAGTATTTTAGTGGCCCTTCACTAGTGGCAATTCACTGCGTGATTATTTCACAGATTTCACAGAATTTATGTCTCCTCTCATCCCTCTATGTTTGCATTATTACATTTGACTCTTCTCCCCACTCCCTTTGACAATATGTTTATCTTGTTGTCTTTTACCTTGATTCACTGCTAGGCTGCTTTTTAGGCTACCAACACACACTAATGACGATGTCAGAATTCTTCATCCTCACCATGTGTTCAGTGTACAAATCAGAAATTACAAACACACCTAAACGGCCAAACCACCCCCTGCCCCACTGTACAAACTATAGAAACATGCTTAAGAGATTACAATGACTGAGTTTATACCCCAAAGCAATTTGTTTTCAACAGAAGAAAAAGCCTTTCAATGCCAGCTTAGAAGCCACAATATCTCTAGACATTCTTTACTTCACAGTCAAGGTAACCTCACACTCCAGATATGCAACAGGAGAAGTTGGCATACTCCTGGGCCAAGATGCGATTCAAAACTGGACATGCAAGAACAAAGATTTTTTAAAAGAAAATTAGAGTTCTGAATTATTCATTGATGCTGTTCATAAAAAGCACCTCTGTACCTTATTTCATACCAAGCATGACCACCAAAGAGCAGTTTTGCCCCTGCAATATCTAAACATAACCAGAACTCCATGCTTAGTTGTGTTGGAGATAAAATATAATGTACACGATACAAAGTCATCTGGCATACTATTCTCTGTGATGCGTAACCCAAAGGACAGAGGAAGAACTCCAGAGCCCTGATAAATGTCTGAGCAACATACAACCAAAGGGTCAAGTTTCGAGTACAACTGTCAGTATCTTAGGCAGACTTCTCTCAGGGAAAAAGTCCAACACTACTTGGTGCTGCAGAAAGAAAGCCTGAATTCTATGAAGGCCTGGGCATACTTAAATTTTAGCACATGTGTTTTAATTACTAAATAGGAACAAACACAGACCTCAAGTAGAATTACTTTTTAGAATTTCACACCTGGAAGCTTTCCTTTTACTGTTGAAGTGAGGGATTTTCAAAATGTAAAGGCCAAGATTGAAGTAAATTATAAGACAAAAGCGAGCTGAATCGAAGTGTGTATGTCTGGTTTTAAATGGCTACATAAACCAAACACAGGTTCAGGTTTCTGCCTGTTCTCTTCTCTGGCTTGTAAGTGAAACCCACTTAAAACAGAGCCTTTCTCTACTCCATTTCTACAAAGAATAAACGGATTCCACCTCCCACCCCCTCCAAATACGAGGAACTACAGCACACTTTACTGCTGGCAACATTAACAGCATCTTTCTCTTCTTCAGGGTCCACACGGCAATAAGCCGAGCTAATTGGCTACTTCAACAACAGCATTACAAGGAAACGGCCACAAAAGATGCAAAATCTTTTTCTAGTTTTAAAAACTGTCCCAACTGTGCAGATGAGCTAGGTGAAGCAACTGGATAAGAACCACTGTGCTGTGACAAGCAAACACTTTTTCTGAGCAATTGTGGAGGTGGCAGGTCATTCCAATACCTGCCTGATAGCTAAATGACTGCAACAGAACCACAAACTATCTGTAAACTTTGATACAATGAACCTTGAACTAGTAAATAAGGAAACCCACTCTGAGCCCTTATCCACATTCCTTCCAGATGTACTTGTAAACAATGCAGAAATTAGGTGTGCCGTTAAGGTAAAATTTTATTTTTTGTGGCCACAATCACGAATAGGAACTAACAGAATTTACCAACAGCCTCAGGATGCAGGTGACCATAAACTCATCACTGTTCTCCCAGTACTGCCACACTTACATCCTGTTTCTAAACAAAGTCTTTTAATAATACCTGCTTTAAGTCAGCAGCATGATAAAGGAACAAAAAGGGGGAAAGCTTTCAAGAAATCCAATATGTGCTAATCCTAAGGCCTGGTCACTATTGTTGACTCCAAATGGAAGAACTTTAAATCAAGCACAACCATGGCATTGGTTTCTGGTAACTGAATTACACTGGAAAGCCAAAACAGAGTTTTCCTATCTGTGCTACATCTCAGTTGTAGCAACCAGTTTACTGGATCACTGAAGGGAACCCACTGCAAACAAAAAGCATTCCCCTAAACGTTTTATTATTGCTTGAATTTTTTGTTGTTGTTGTTTTTTTTTTTTGTTTTTTTTTTTTTTTTTTTTGTTTTTTTTTTTTTTTTTTTTTTTTAAGCGTGATCTAACACTTCCAGCAGCAAGTGCAGGAGTAATAGGAGAACAGACACAGGAACTCTTGAGATTTTTTCCCATAAGTTAACTACCTGCATCAGGAGGGCTGGCCAGCTGCAGCACACGAGTACAATGGCAATAAGATTTCTTTGCAGTTGTCTTCAGTAAAGCTCTGTATCTTAAGGAAACTCAGCAAAACACAGGAACAGAGACTCTGTTACAGGAACAGGAACTCTGTTACTCAGAGCCTAACCTGACTGTACATTGACCATGGCCTTCTACTACAGCTTGACTTCACTTCCAGAGGCAACAGCTCCAAAGTCATGTCGCCAGAGAAAGGCAATGGCCTACTTTCTTTACTCCCCACCCTCGTGTTTCCTCTGAAAGCCCACCCCCTCCTCTGGCACTTCCAGAAAAGATGACTTCAGTACCCAGCAAGGTAGAACTCACCAGTCCTAGCCAAGTTTTCTGCTGGTTTTAGAGTCAAGCAGCTGGTAGAAGTAGTCCAGCAAGCATGACTGATCAAAGCTGCAAATGTTTCACAAACAGGGCTAAGACTGGGGAAAGACAGACACAGTTTAAGCAACTCACATTTTCTCTCCACAGTAACCAGGCCACTTTGTTAGAATTTATCTTGCTTATCTGTAAAGACAACTTATCTGTATAACTATCTTGGACAACTCCAAGTCATGGAAACATAAGTTTAAATTATTATCTTAAAGTCTGCTTCAAGGTACCATGCACTGGCATTAAAAATGTATTGCAGCATAGTGCAAATTTACAAGATGAAGTTACTGCCCTTCACTGACTTGTATCTCATACGAGTGCTGGCAGTCAAGCAATTGCTGGGTTTCCTCAGATCTGTCTGGTATAAAGAAAGATGTCAAATACCACAAGAAATACACAGACCAAGTTGTCCCTGTGATCACTTAAAGCTGCTGTCCTCAATCTGAGGCCATATGCCCTTCCAATTTGCATTAGAAGATGTCCAAGAGTACTAATACAGCAAAAGGAGATGCCGGTACGCAAGTGAAGTCGCTGCCCCGGTTTGGCAGAATGCTCAAGGGGGGGCTACTGGCAAACTGTCAAAGGGTGAAAATACCAAATGAACACATCTTCAGATCAATTATTAATAATACCAACCATTACTGAATCAACCAACCGATCTAGAACAAATATAAGCACAAAATCCTTTAGTTGTCAGATGAAGTTAGAATCAACCTAAAGTCTGCTTCTATAGTTTCAATAGTCAGATTTCTGAAACACTGACATTTTTGTTTGCTTATACCAGAACATTTTGCGGTGTGCCTGCAGCATTCAGAACCCTTACTAAGAGCCCTTATGACCAATTTACATCAAACCACAGCCTTTGTTACACAGGACTCCAGTTTTGTAGCAAGGATGTTCTCAAAGCCTGAATCACCTTACTCTTACCATGTAAGAACATTTAACAACTGGATTTATATATTTATTTAACCCTCATTAATATCTGTGAGGAAGCAGAGAGAGTCCTTGAATAATTGATTTAACCTGCCAAGGATGCACAATGACACGCAGCCCTTCTTGCTACAGGCAACACATGGCCTCCGGCCTCTTCAACCTGTTGGAGGGAAATGTCCGTTACACTTGACTTACACTCAAGGAGAGCAAATACAGACAGCTGCTTTTCAAATATGCATGAACCCCAAAGGCCTCATCCAAACAAGTCAGGCCCTTTGATAAAATCCCCCCAAACCCAAACAAAATCACCATACCCTGGCCTAGACAACTAGGTAACAACTGCTGTGAGCAGTACCTCACAGAAAGCACAGTTCACACTTCAAGGCATCATCTCAGTTCTCCAAAGCTAATGGGGGAATTACCGGTCTTGAGATTATTTTTCCTCTGTTAAATACAGACTATTCACAACTAGGAGTTAAAGTGTTGTGAACTTTTTTCTTCTACTTTTCAGGCAAAATACCTATTCAGGTTTAGACTAAGGTAATAAATGCCAACAGAAACACAAGCCAGGAGTTTCTGGGTTTTATTTATAATCCAAAAAACATCTTAAACTTGAAGTAAGTCTATTTCCATGATTTACAAGGCTTTAAGTATTTCCATTTACTTCTGGAGAAGTGTTTGCATTACAACCAACAAGGTAACCCTCTTTCACCTTCTTTGCCAACATCTATGAACAGCTTCTTGCACATTTCAAAAATGCACTGCTAAGAGTTAACAATATATAATAAAAAGGCACAACCCCCCCCCCAAACAAATGGGCTTGCAGTGCCCTTTGTATAAGATCTAGTACATCTTTCAAGCTCTATTTACAATGTGATTTTTATTTAGAACATTTTAAACCAGAAGTATTATTATTTAGGAGAATTCAAGACTAATTTTTTTAAAAAGGTAAAAATATAGTTCTCAATGATATAGAACTCCTTCAAAACAGTCAGTTCACACAAAATGAATTCATTAGCGGGAAGATGCAAGCCTGTAACTCTGTAACTTGTTTCTTTAGCAATAAGTACTTTAAATAATCACAGAAGAAAACAGGATGTCATATCTCAGTAATTCATTTCAGCAATAAACAGTTCTGCAGCCCACTCCCCCCATTATTGTTATCAACTGCTGATATTACTTTTATGCATTTGCTTTTCTATTGCCACTTCTCCAACTGTGGTGTTAGCAGTCATGCAGCAGCTCTCAAACACCTGCTGCAAAACTCCACCTGGGAGTTGAGGAACATCTATCTGACAGCAGGATCAATCCAAATCTATGCAATGAACCTTGACAATCTAAGTGGCACTTATTCAAAAATTTGAAGTGACTGAGTAGTGACTGTACAGCCTTCTAATTAACAGAACAATAATTAACCTAAACCTGCAGTCTTCTCAAACCACACTTAAATTTTTACATCAGTTACTGAAGAACAGTACTCGCAGATGAACTGCTGCAAATCCAGACAACAGTCTTGGACTAATCCCACCGCTAAGTAATTTTTGGTTTTTTCAAGCATATACCTCTCCTTCAGATAAAGGCACATAATTTCCCCTTATCTCAGACCAACTTAACACTGCATTCCTCCTACGCCTAGTCAAGATCACCTGTAATTACTGGAACAAATCTGGTTTGCCTCCTGCACCTGTAGGTGCATATCTAGAGAAACACAAACAGATAAACACCAAAACAGCCTGGACATCAAAGCAGAGAAAGGTGACTGAGAAAGAGACAGTTTCAACACACACACACAGAGCGGACATCAAAGCTATAAACATGGGCTTTACTTCTTCCAGTGCAAAGAAATCTGGGAGTATCCTGTGATCTCTCCTGCTCTGCCTTGGAACGCTGCATCTATTAATGGAATATTACACCTTCTGCAAACATTTTATCACCTTTCCCACTGAAACCATGCACTTAGGCAATCACAGTCCCTTTGTCTGTTACGTCCAAATAAATAAAATGGGAAGAGGCTTACTGCAGGATGCACAATCCCCAACTCTAACAGCATTCTCCCGTCCTTTCCCTTTATAGATACTGTGACAAACTTACCTGGACACTACATCCTGTGTGCTCTCCCCTAGGACTTGCTGTTAAAACAAATGAACACACTTACAGAGGAAAAATTAACAACTCTTAATACCCTTAAGAGCAATTATGAACCAAACCACCATAAGTTTTACACCACAGTGTTCAAACAAGGAGCAGTAGCTTCACACTTGACAACAACCATATGACAAGCAACAGCATCATGTGAGCCCAAAAACCCAACACACTCTGAAAGCAGAGGACAACAGCTTGGAAAGCTGCTCAGCTTATAAAAGATAAGTGTGATAAATAGCTGTAAAGTTAATGAAGTTCTTGAGCAATGCTTTCCTTATTCTCATTATTCAATTCTACTGTGTCAAAATCACTATCTTATGCTACATTTTTTCTTAGAACGGTTGTAGAAAAGCCATTTCGGTTTAATTTTTTCTTAAGGTATTAATGCAATAGTGACCTGGCAATATCCCAACGCTTGCCCTAAGAAAGGAAGCATTTTCTTTAACACTGCAACACTGTGTTGAAGAAAACTGGGGAAACCTTTCCATCTTCCAAAGCCTTTTTAAGACCAGTAGTCTTTCCTGTTGGTAACAGTTCTACCCTTCCTGTATTTCCAATTCCGCAGGTCTAACTTCAGCTAAACCAAACCAAGACAAAATGTATAATCAGGATCCCTAAACTGTAACCTGTAATGCATTACCTGCTCTCCAGGAAGTCATTTCATGTTCCCCTATATGCTTTAAAAGGCAACTACTGCCAATTTAGCTATCCAGACATGGTAGCACACTTAAGCTAACCTTTAATTTTTTAACTACACAAAATAGTTATCCATAATAGATATCCAAACAGCTATCTATTTTATAAGTGATAACTTAGAATGAATTGTCTATTATCATTTTCCAAAAGAGATCCCAAAAATTAAAGGCTGGCAACTCTTTATTGAACCTTTAGGCTAGTATGTCCCATCTGCAAGTATTTTTATATACTCTTGTTGATGTTTAAGAATTTGCAAGACCATTTACTTTTATTTAGCAAGTTCAAATGTTTCATTAGCCATTTACCTAAGGGGATTCTTCCACTAGGTAAATCTGACCTTGAAAATCCAAACAGCTATGATCCCTGCTAGGACAAGCCCTTAAGTTAACACCAAACACACAGTCATCAAATCAGAATGGTCAAGTTGGCATGCAAGTTGTACTACTGAGATTGCTCAAGAGAAAAAAACCTCTTTGGGTCAAGACAAACTTTCAGAACCATTCAAAGCTGAAGCTCTCTTCCTTCCTCAAACTTTTCCAATCCTTCCCAGGACAAATATCTATGTATTGTGCAACATAAAAATTAAACGTCTCATTACAGTCATCCCATGAGAATTTTTGTCCATGTTTTCTCTTCAGAAGAGAACAATTACAGAAAACCATGTGGCAAGTTGCTGAGGAGAAACAACATGCCCATTTGCCTTTGAAGAAACTGGTTTTCTAAACAACTCTAATATTAAAGTAAAGCTCAAAAATACCCTAAAGAAACTGGACAGCAATAACGAAAAAAGATAATCCATTACCATTTGGGTAAAAATACAATCTATTTCCAGCACAGACATCTACAAACCAACATTTTTTAAAAACTGCTATAACCCGCTTATAGTTCTACAATGGGATGCATAAAAGAGTACCATGAGTTATCTCATTCTGTCTGCTGGCCCATACAGGCACACACAGCAAAAGTCTTTCAGCTCAAGTAAGATGAGCAACCAATAGTACAAACAAATAGAGCAGAAAATTCCCTGGTTTGGGAGAAACCTTGTAAAGATAAGAACGTTACTAAAGACTATCATACAAAATGCCAAATAGAACATACACAACCTCAAAAATGCTATTCCCCATTGTTGATCTGTCATTTATTCCCTTGATAACTCTACTGGCATTTACACAGTCACTTTGATCTGACCTATCTACAGGCTACTGCTGAAAGGATAAATTACTCACCCTTCCCCTACATCACACAGCTGTTGAAGCAACTGAAGAAAATGAGGGAATTGATTACTATAGACCATTTTACAAGAGTTTGGGTACAAAGAACAGAAAGAAAAAGATGAGAAACCAAGCCATCTTTAACTATATGCTTTCCAACACCCTACTCAATGAAAGCAGAAGGCACTCAAGTTTGAGCACCCCTTCCAGCCAACTCTCATATCAGCATGAATCAATCAGAAAATCATGGTCTAAGAAAGCCACACTGAGAAAAACTGCATACACAAAGCTGTTACAACCACACTACTGGTAAATTCCAGGCCTGATGCCCGTTTCCAACCAAACCTGACTGAGCAGCTTGATCCTCTTAGATAAAGAAGCTCCTACAACTTTTGTGAAAACATGGCCACATAAAGAAAAAGTACTTCACCCATTGTACCATTCAGTACAATGAGCTATCTTGTGGGCTTCCAACTTGTTAGGCACCTAGGAATAGGAGAAAGAGAAGGCAATGAAAGACAAAAGCCCTTATTTAGAACTTGCATCTTTTCCACTATTGAGTTCAACCGAACACCAGAGACAGCCTTCTTTTAATGTTTCTTGGTAGCACAGGCAAAAAGGAGAGGGGGAAAATTTTAAAAAAAATAGGCACAAGTCAGAAAGATGCATACCCAAACTTAGTAAAAAATAACGGGATTAATTCAGGCATAAAAAGGAATTAAACAAGAGATATAATAAGTTGGGATTGTCAAGTATCATTCAACAATCCTCAATGTTTGGCACTGAGGCTTTTTTTTAGACTCATAACTTTATTAAATATTTGCCAGGCTAGTCTGAAAACATTTGTTTCTAACAAACAGCAAGGTTAAAAGTGCTACCACTTTAAAATAAACTGCAATTCATTAGCATTCTATTCCCCTTGGAAAACCGTAAGATGCATCGTACTGGGGTCTGGGATCAAGTGGACAGTAAACCAGGCCATGAGCCTATGTGACATTAGATAACTAAAAGAAGATAGTCTTTTTAAAATATATAATCAACTTTCTGGCACAAAAAATATCAAGCAATGACACAAAAACCTACAGTTTTAGAGAACAAATCCTCCTGTCTTTCCTGCTATCTTCTCTAAAACTGACAAGTTTTGCTTCACTAGGATCCAGATAGTTTAAACAAGATTTTTATTACAACACAAATATACTCTGTAGAACAATGTGAATTTTTGCTATTAAAGGTATGTGGTAAGACACAAAGATACCCAGGTTAAATATGCAGGTAATAAATATTTCAGAAGACTCTTCTACTGTGAACAAAACATACCCTTGCAATAGTCTGTCCCATCATCAGGGCAATCATTTTATATTACAAACACTTACATAAATATTTGCATAAAGCATTAATACCGACCCAACCTAGAATCGTGCCATACCTTGTAGCACCTTCAGAATGATTAACCTTGGTGGGTAACTGGCACTAGTAATACATAGAGCAATACAGGATTTTTGGTGTTTTATTTGTTGCTCTTGCTACCCATCAAAATTACACTTCATTAACATCAAAGGCCTTCCATTAACTGCTTCCTGTACTTCGTGTTAATTACAGTCCTAAAAGGTTAGACACCTTTCTCTCTCAAGTTCCAGTCTGACATGTGATGCAAGCCTACCTCTGCAAAAATAAGCAAAAGCTACCAACTGCCTGCCTGCCTTGGGCTCTCCCTTGGGGAGAGTTTGCACCCCTGACAATGCTACAAATTGGGTAATAACACTACAAAAGATTAAGTGCTATAAATGTGCAAAATTACTTTCATGCAGCAAAAGATTTCACCTCATGCTTCATATGAAAAAAAAATCAAAAGTTAGAAATGTGTCTTCTTAATTGGGAGAGACTTTCACTAAACGATGTCTTTATTCCAGAATTACTATGACCTAAACGACATAGAAGAAAATTCAGCCACTCATATTGTTTATCCTCAAATAAAAGGGTTTGATCAGCTTATCTTCTCATGTTTTAATGAAAAGGAAAAATATTTTGAATAGAAACAGTACTTCTACAGTGTTTCAGGGTCTGACAAATACTTGGATATATCTTTGTTTCATAGAGAATTCAGTGCTAAATTGGCCAAGTTCACTTTTCTGAAGGCAGCACAGCCTACCATTCTGGATAGTCTGGATTACAGAAAGTGCATCTTCTGCAGACGATGACTAAATTTCAGCTATGTTACTTACTTTAATTGCACCTGTGTTTTAATAATGCAAAATCTTAACACATATCACAATATTGTTGATAGCTAGCGAAATGTTATTATTTCAATTCCACAAAATAGGAAGCCACAGGCAAGAGACTAAATGCTCGCCAAAAAAAACTTTCATGTGACCAAGGAAACGCAGTTACGTATTCAACTGCTGACCAGTTCTACTACCCTTATGTCATGTTTATTCTACCTCTTCACTTGAGCTCTTCCCTTGCACTCACCCAGTAAATTCCACTGCAACATGCAACAGAGGAACCCGACTGAAAAGTCAGAATTCCAGAAGCGTAAGGTCTAGCAATGGTCAATATCAAATACAATCTTTCAGTCGTGTAAGATACAAATACTCCAGAAGCCAAGAACAACGGTAATAAAGAACACCATTTATTTTTTAATTCTCTCAAAGCAGGGACTTGTTAATTATTATCAAGTGACTCATGACCAGACAAATCCAATAAGAACACTGTATAAAAAAATGGTGCATTCCAGTCCATGAAGTTAACATTGAGCAAAGCTAAAACTAAAATGCTGTTACATCAGCAGGAGATCCAGACTACTTTAAATTGATTACCTTCTTCACTTAGAATATTTTTAGTTTGGTTTTCCTTCCAAGTGCTTAGCTAACACAATGAAAAGACCAGATAAAGTTATCTCCCCTTCTATTCAGTGCTAGCAACATGAATTTCATCATGCATATGGCATTTAAAAATTTCAGTCTGTACTTTTAAGATCTTTTTTAGTCTGACCTAGCATTGTACTTTTGTTCTACATCAGGTATTAAAGATTGTCCATGCTGCACCAGATGCAACAGCAAAATGCCAATGCGGCACAAAAGGAAAGCCACTATCTTATCTCAGAAAGCGATATCTCTATAGCAAGAAACACAGCTTGCATCTCCTCAGTATATCATGACTGACTGATATAAAAATGCACCAGACTGGGTTTTTTTCTTGAACCTTTGAGAGCACCCCAATACACACACGTTTTGCATATAATAGTGAATTTCAGTCAAGAAAGTTTAGGCCTGGCTGCCTAAAAAAAAGAAAAGACAACAGTTTGCTGTCATAAAACAGAGGAAGTAGATTGTTTAACTAGTTTCCTGTTGAGAAAGAATAAATCTGCCTAAAGTACACGGTAGCAGGCAATTTAACCTAGAAATCTGAGTGCTCACTATCTGTCAGGCATTTAAGAATTTAAAAGTCAACGAACATTCAGCCCTATCAAGACAAATCCATTGCTAAACTGTAAGAAAAAGAAGTCTTTTTTAGTCCCTTGCTCTTCTGAAAGTTAAAATTACAACTTGGTTATATTTGTGAAGCCTTATATATTAAAACACCTACAGTATTAAAAACATTCAGGATACTATTATTACGCATAAGGTACTTAGTAATTTTAAAATGCCTTGCTGCACTTGATGTTTCCCATTAAAATTTCTTCTACTGAGCACAAAAAGATCTGTTTGCTCCCCGAGTTTTGCACCAACCTAACTGCCAAGCTAAAAACAGTATATTAGGAGGAGAGGCAGTAGGCAGAAACTGATGCACAGTTCCACCTGAATACCGGGAACAACTTCTTTACTGCGCTGGTGACTGTGCACTAGAAGAGGTTCCCCACACTGTGGAGCCTCCCTCACTGCAGATCTCCCAGAACCGTCTGGATGCCATCCCGTTCAACATACCGTAGGGGGACCCTGCATGAACAGCGAGGTTGGACGAGATGACTTGTGATCCCTTTCAAACTAACTCATTCTGTGATTCTGGGATTACCAAGTAGTGTTTCCAGTAAAAGCTGTCTTTAGAGAACCCCGACGCAGCAGGAGGGATGCACATGTCTCTGAAACAGAGCTCACAGCCAAGGGCTCAGCTCTGAAACACGGGAGTGGAGCATGATCCCTCGTCACCTCCCCAGCCACTTCCTCCTCCTCCTCGCACGGCAGCTTCCCTGCGCCGAGCTCCGGAGGAAGGACCTTTGTAAGCAGGGCCCGGCCCGGCCCCCTCGGAAGAAGCGCGAAAGCCGCGTCCCGCCAAGGCCGCCCCCGCCCCTCACTCACCCGGGCGCGATGACCTGGCCGGGCCGCGCGCACAGCTCGCGCACCACGCCGGGCCGCTCCGCGCGCAGCCTGCGCTCGGGGCCGCCGCGCTGCGGGCGGGCGGAGGCGCCGCTGGCGGCGGGCGGCAGCGGAGCGGCGGCGGGGCGCGGGGCGGGCGGCGGCGGCGGCAGCGGAGCGCAGAGCGCCAGCACCGACCCGATCTGCACCGCCGCCCCCACCGACACTTTCCACTCCAGCAGACGCAGCGGCCGCGGGCCGGGAGCGCGGATCTCCGCCACCGACGCCGGGCCCTCCGCGCCGGGCCCGCCGCCCCGCTCCGGCCGCTCCTCCATCGCCCCGGCTGGGGGCGGAGGGTGGGTCGGGGGTGCCTAGCAGTGGGGCCGGACCTGGCGCTGCCGCTGCCGGGGGGGCGGGTTCGGGGCGCCCCGATAGTCACCGGTGGCGCCGACAGTGGCGGGGTCACGGCGACTCCGCGCAGGCGCCGCGCCGCGCGTCTGGCCGCGCTTAAAGGAACAGGCGCGGGCGGCGCGGGGAGGAACTACGGCTCCCGGCAGCCCCCGCGGCCCCGCCCGCCGCCCCGAGCAGAACCGGAATTGGAGAAGATCCCGAATTCGGAGCCGCGGGAGTCGTTCACTCCGAGTCCTGGCCCTGCAGAGAACACCCTGTAGAATCACATCATGTGCCTGAGAGCGTTGTCCGAGCTTTTCTTGAACTCTCTCAGGCTTAGTGCTGTTACCACTCACCTGGGGTGCCTGTTCCCATTGCTCCGCCATCCTTTACGTGAAGAAACTTTTCCGGATAACCCGCTGTCTTTGATTTAACCCCAGCCAGCAGCCACGCCCTACGCAGCCGCTTTCTTATTCCTCCAGCAGCAGAACTGTGGAGAGACCTGGAAGGGTAAAGGATGGAAAACTCGGCGGGTGAAATGGAGACAGTTTAATAGGAAAAGCAAAAGTCATGCACATAAGCAAACAAAGCAAGGAATAGATTCACTGCTTCCCATGGGCAGGCAGGTGTTCAGCCATCCTCAGGAGAGCAGAGTCCCATCACATGGAACAAGTTGGGAGTACAAACACCATCACTCCAAATGTGCCCTCCTTCCTTCCACCACTTTATTTACTGACCATGATGTCATGTGCCCTCTGGTCAGTTGGGGTCACCTGTCCTGGCTGTGTCTCCTCCCAAGCACCCTCACATGTGGCAGTATGAAAAGCAGAAAAGGCCTTGGCTCTTTGTAAGCCCTGCTCAGCAATAACAAAAATATTGCTAAATTATCAACCCTGTGCTCAGCAGAAATCTAAAATACAGCTCCATACCAGCCACTGTGAATAAAGTTAACTCTACCCTAGCAAAAGCTGGATCGCCAATCTAAATCTCCCCTGACACAGCTTCAGGCGTTTCCTCAGGTCCTGTCACCACAGAGAAGAGATCGGTACCTGCCCCTCCTCTTCCTGTTGTGGGGAAGCTGTAACTGCAATGAAGTCCCCCCTCAGTCTCTTCCAGGCTGAACAGACCAAGTGACCTCACCTGCTCCTCATACAGCTTCCCTTCAGGACCCTTCACCATCCTCGTGGCCCTCCTTTGAACACTCTCTAGTAACTTTATATCTTTTTTTATATTGTGGTGCCCAAAACTGCACACAGCACCTGAGGTGAGGCTGCACCTTTGCAGAACACATTGGAACTGTCACCTCACTCTGCTCTGTGCTGGTGCTGCCTGAGGCCTGGACCCTGTGGAAGCTCTGCAGCACTCTCCAGGTGTCCCTTGGGTCAGAGGGCAGGAAAAGAAGAGCACCTTGCTTGCAGACCAGCAACCTCCCCTGGGCTCAGGCCCCACACCACAGTACACTGGCAGGGCAAAGAGAAGGAATAGGGATGTCTGGCAGAGAGGAGTTTGGATGTGGACATATCCATGGAGGAGCTTGGACGTGGACAGGACTCTGCAGAGGCACAGCCTAACAGGGACATCCCTGCTGTCCTCCACAGGCCAGCAGGGCTGTCTGGAGCTGAGGTCAGAGATGTCCCTAAGGGCATGCATGCATCTCCATCAAAAGATGCCATGGACATGCTTCCCACCCATGATAGCCACATAGCAGAGTACTTTTATCTCTTCAGCCACATGCCAAGGATGGAGGCCTCGTGCCATGTGCCAAGCCTTGTGCAACCTGCAATGGAGCAATGAGATGCTATGAGCTTCCATGGGAATGCTCAACTACCTCAGGATCTCTAGTGCTTGTGTAGCAAGTGCACCAAATCTTTATACCTTGTTTTTACCTCGTGTTCCTTGAATTAACATCTTGACCTAGGAGCTCAGAGCAGCAGACACCAGGGGCTTCCACAAGAAGTCTTTTCCAGAGAGTGGCTGGCTTGCTAGTGGATAGGATTTTGATAAGGATGTTGAAGAATACATTTAATGCCCATAGCTCAGTATGCAGGTACAGTGTGAGCTGCAGGTGGAGCTCTGGAGGGGCAGGAGCCTGAGCCTGAACCCAAGGCGAGAGGCCCTGCCCTGCCAACCCTTTGCAAAAGGGCCTGGAGGCCTGTGGCCCACCCAAGGGGACCTGGACAACCCAGAAACACAGGAGAAGCTGATGACTCCAGACTTTACCATACTTGAACTTAGAGGGTATAAAAGCCCAGGGTTTCCTTTGTCGCTCCTTAGAGGCACCCACCTCGAGCTGTTATTTTGATATTGCACTATGATTAAATTATTTTAAGGATCAGGATGTCTGAGACTCAACTAAGAGAAACCTGGCGTTGAGCCCATAAGGAAAGCTGGTCTGACTGGGACTATGGGGGAATGTAGCTGCCAAAGGGGTCTTGGTCCCAGTTTAGGTGATGTCAGGGTGGCTCCTGGATGGTTGGACAAGGAAGTTTCCTCAACAGGGAGAAGCCTGTCATCATACAGTCTACAAGCAGTCTCTAAGCAGTAGGCGCTCCTGAGTTTTTCCCTCTTAAAATTTGTTAAGAGAGATGTTAAAACAAGACCAGTGTGGACTGGTTGGGAATTGGACCTGCAAGACATTGCTACGAACATCATGATGAACTTGGGTTGGGAGGCAACCACCATCACCAACAACCAGAGACTGGGAAATTTTGGAGTAAAAGTTGGTGTGCCTCTTTTATCAGCTCCTTGTACACAGGCCCAATAACACATTGTTCCCTGGTGTATATTATTCTTAATGTTCTTTTCATGCTGTCCTGCAGATGTGGTAAAGCTACTTCATAAAAGGTGAGTATTTTTTGCATTGCATTCTATCTCTCTACTGCTTGTGTTGCTTTATTTTCTCTTCCATAATCTGAAATAAATAAAATCTGAAAATCTGAAATGAAAATAAAAAAAATCAGCACTGAAGCAATATGTCCATGTCCTCTTGCACATGAAAACTGAACTTTGAATCCCCAGTGAGCTCTGATGACGCCACCTTCGAACTCTACCAGGAAGTGCTAACTTGCAGCATTTCTCCTCAACTCTCATCTCAGTGTTTTCAGCTCACACCCATCCTTCTTTCTTTTGTAGGGTGGATTGATATTGTCCTCAGTAGCAGCGGGCTGAGGACTGCCTTGACAGTGCAAAGGAAAAAAGCCTCAAGGAGCAGGAGAATTCATCAGCAATTTCACTATTAAAACTTTTTAGACTTCGAAGTCTAGCAAAATCTGTTTCCATCAAGACTGGTAGTCGTAATAGTGAAGGAAAGGCTGAAATAATAGCTGAGGTGGGAAGGGACCTTTGGGGATCATCTAGTCCTAACTCCCCATTTCAAAGCAGGGGCAACTAGCAGGTTGTTCAGGGCCGTGTCCAGTTGGGTTTTGACTGTCTCCAAGAATGGAGACTCAACAGCCTCTCTGAGCAACCTGTGCCAGTGTTTAACCAACCTTACCACGAAAAAAGCTTTTTCTTGTGTTTATGTAGAATTTTGTGTGCTTCATTTCATGACAGTTGCCTATTGTCCTTGTACAGGGCACCTTTGACAAGAGTCTGTCCTTGTCTTCTTTACCAACCCTCGCCCACCTCCATCAAATGTTTATACACATTGGTAAAATGCCTCTGGAACCTTCTTTTCTCCAGGCTTAGCTGTCCCAGCTGTCTCAGCCTCTTCTCACATGACAGATGCTCCAAGCATTTTAATAGTGTTGTGCCCCTTTGCTCCTGTTGTTCCAGTATGTCCATACCTCTCTTGCAGTGGACCCAGCACATCCAATGTGGTGTGACCAGTGCTGAGTGTAGGGGAAGGAGCACTTCCATCACATCAATTGGCAGTGCTCTTCCTAGTGCAGTGTGGAATGCTGTTGCCTTCCTTGCTGCAAAGTTTACCTTTGCTGGTTCAAGGGGAGCTTGGTGTCCATCAGGGTCCCCAGGGCCTTCACGGTAGAGCTGCTTTCCAGACACTTGGCCTCCAGCCTGTCCAGGTGCCTGGGGTTGTTCCTCCCCACAGGCAGGACTTGGCATTTCCTTTTCTTGAACTTCATGAGGTTCCTCTCTGCCCATTTCTCCAGGGTGTCAAAGTCCCTCTGGATGGCAGCACAGCCATTTAGCCTGTCACCCACTCCTCCCAGCTTTGTATGACCTGCAGACTTGCTGAATGTGCACTCTGCACCACGGTCAAGGTCATCAATGAAGATGTTAAAACAGTATTGTTCCTGGCATTGCCCCCTGGGCAAAGCACCAGTGAATGAGTAACTAGTGACAGGACACTCCTAGCACAGCATGAAGCACCAGGGGCAAGAGTCATATTCATATTCATATTTCCTCCTTTTTTTTCTGTTTCTGCCCTAGAGAATAACCTCTTTTAGAAAACCAGCAAAGACTGTCAATTTTATCCAGATTCCCCGAGTGTAATCTTGCCTCGTGTTTGAAGATTAGCTCAGGTAAACAAACTTTGTTGGTACTGAATGTCTCACTATTGTATGTGGTGAAGATAGTCTTGGCAGCAGAGCAGAACCGTGGCACAAAAATGATCTGGCTTTGTTTACCCTACACATATCTCAAACTGATGTTTACTCTGTTTTCCTTCTGCCTGCTAATCCCCTCACTCAAAGACACACATTTAAGGCATGCAGCTTTAACACCCGCCGTTTTCTTGAAAGCCGGCCTACTACACAACTTTTGTATGTTTCAATGTCATATCTGTCTTACCAGACCTCCTTGGAGGGTTAAGGATAGACAATATTTGGGCTCTCACTGGTGGGTTTGATTGAGTGACTGAAGTCTGACATTTCAAATGAGGGATGAAGTGAGAAGGCCTCACCTCCCCTTACCAATTCTGACACGCTAACTCTTATCTCTGGAACAAACTAAAGGTGAGCTGCACCTTCTGCAGTACTGCTGACCTCAGGAAGCCTCAGCAGCCCCTCCTTCTACAGTAACTATTTTGTGATTTTCTCTGCACCTGTAATTGTGCAGATGAACAACTCAGATGGGAGAATTACAACAGAAATCTACATAATAAATATTATTGTTTCTGGTTGCTTTGATTGCACTGAGACTAAAGTTTACAAAATAATTGCACCAATAATTGCTCTAGGTAGGTGCAAGAGAGAATCCCTGAGATAGCATGTGATGAGAGCATTAGGGGTTTTTACAGATTCTTATCTGTAATTCTATTAAGCTAGTAGGATCCTAAGGAGCACATCGTGTTAGGATGCTTGACTTCATGTCTGGTTATACCAGATGGCTTCCATCAAGAGGCAGATGTTTTCCCCAGTCTTCCCCTCAAAAAGGACATCAGAATTTAACCACGCCTTTGTATTTCAATACATAGCATGAACAAAAGCATATGGTGTAGATATCAGCTTCATAGAACGGTTGGGTGAAAGCACCAGGGTGGTAGTTATAGCCTTGTGGCAAAGCACTTCTTGAAAATGATAGATTTTTAAAAATACATTCATTGTAAAAATACAGCTGACTTTCAAGAAGATAAACAAGATAATCTGCAGTGTAGTTACTTAAGGTTGAAACATGCTTAGCTAAGACTTCTTTTAAAATAAAAGCCATGTTACCCTGCTTTATGTGCTGTAGCTTTAATGAAAATTCAAAATGTATTATATGATGCCTCTTAAAGATGACTTGGCTGAGTATTTTCCTATTCAGACTGATGACTGATGCTGTAAGCCTGTCACAGCATACTCAATCCGCACTAATACCTGCTCCATAGTAATTCTTGGGTGTGTAGAGCACAAGATGGTCAACCTCCCAAAATCTCCAAGTGGCTTGCAGAGATCTGCAAATGGGGGAGAGCCACAAGGCTCTCACTCCATATCTCATTGCTCCCAGGAGACAGGTTTGCAGACAGGGCGTGACAGCAGCTCACCAGCGACCCACGGACCCTCCTCCAGCCTGAAGCCCAGGCATGCAGCTGCGGCGCAGGGTGTCTGGGCAAAGTCATTCTCAGTTTCCCCTGTAGCTGGGGATTTCAATGAACCAGCTGCCCTGGTGCTAGACAGCCCCATTGCCAATTATGTGATGTAATGTTCTTATGAGAGCTGTTGCTGAACTACTCAGAAGTGATGCAGAAGTTGTTCAGGAGCCACAGATTGGTCAGTCCCTATGGCAGGGAGTTTATAGCTGTTTATATATAATTCCTCAGTGCGAGAAATCTGCAAGGTGGTATCATATTTAAATATTATGAAAAAATATGGAGACATTCAAAAGGTCTCACAGCTCTTCTGGGCCTCAATGAGGCCCAGACACCTCATTGTATCCACTGTGATAACCAGTGACAGATTCCAGTTGAGGAAGCTAAATAACCTCATTCTGTATATTGAGCAATTCCAATAGGAGGGGTAGCTTTACCCTCCTCAGAAGCTGGCAAGGCTTACTGTCAAAAATGAGGGAAGCTTGTGTTGTATGTGAGCACCCCATATAAAAGAGGTTTGGGTACTTTCCATTGTGGCAATCCTTTCCTGACTCTAGATTATTGACTTCTTAGTCAAGGACCTTCTGCCAGAGTTTCTCCTGACTTTTACAGAGGCAACGCAGGGAATGACTTTAACACACAGAATACAATAAAATGCATATCTGCAGCTTGATCACACTCCCACTGAACTATCAGAAATGTTTTCAATTCCCTTCAAAAGGAGACAGCAAATTCTTAGCATTGCAATAATCAATTAGCAGGCAGTTTAAAGTGCACTGTCACCAGCTTTTCCATGAGCTGTCTCTTAGTGTCTGAAAATATGATCTCGATGCCTTGTTAACAGAGGATCTGTTTTTTTCCCGAGATAATATCTTTGGCAAAACTCTGTGCTCCTCAGTGGGAATGTAGAAGAGAACAATTTAGCTTCTCAATTTTTCTTTTTCTTGGGCAATCTGAAAGAAAAAGATACAAAAAACGAACCATTTGTGAATGTTAGTGTTTCATTTCCCCCACAGTTCCTTTTTTGTGAGTGGGGTTAGAATTGCACAGTTGTATGTTCAAATACAAATACTTGTGCATGGAAGTTTTTCTGTATAGCAGCATCAAGACCGGCTCAAGCCAGATCAGATGCACAGGAAATTACTGCATGTACATCATCAGGTATGTGGCTTTCTACCCATACACACCCCAGCAGAGACACGTCCTTTTGGTCCTGCCCTTGAAAATCCTACAGATTGTTGCCTTTAGTCATAAAGTAAACCAATATTTACTTAGGTTAGGGCTACTCCCACAATGCCTTCACAGTCATGCTTCACATCTTGAAGCCCACATAATTTTGAAGTGCATGACTTGGAAGTGTGAATGAACACTTCTCCCTTTCCTTAGCAGGGATGCATACAACTTAACATCCCTTCCTCCTCTGCAGAATAGGGACATGTCTAAATATTTTCATTTCAGAAGAGAAGCTGATGACAGAATTTCCTGTGCCATCACAACAGAAGTTCATTCAAGTGTTGGACTGGGCCATCGACCAGACACAATGGGGATTTTTTATAACCTAGGCTATTTGTGACTGCAAAATGTTAGAGAAGTGATTTACAGCCTGTGCTCTGCAGGCTTTTGGTACTGGTGAGTCCACAGATGGTGATTAAGAAAGACACTTTGCTGTCTTGTAGTCTACAGCTGGAAAACTTTTTTCCTCTCATCTACTGGAAAATGTATAGAGATGAGAACCAGCCAAAAAACCCTGCCATAATGAAACATCTGCTCTTCTTATCAGACTTGTATGAAAGGTTTATAGAGTCCAAATTTTTCAACTTTCACCCTGCTGCTCCCTTTATGTAAGGCCAAAATTGTGGGGAAAAAAAGAGAAAGAGAAAGAAAAAGAGAAAGAAAAAGAGAAAGAAAAGGGGAAGGGGAAGGGGAAGGGGAAGGGGAAGGGGGAGGGAAAGGGGAAGGGGGGAGGGGGAAGGGGGAAGGGGGAAGGGGGAAGGGGAAGGGGAGGGGAGGGGAGGAAGGGGAAATGAGAAAAGGAAAGAAAGGAGAGGGGAGGGGAGGGGAGGGGAGGGGAGGGGAGGGGAGGGGAGGGGAGGGGAGGGGAGGGGAGGGGAGGGGAGGGGAGGGGAGGCGAGGCGAGGCGAGGAGAGGAGAGGCGAGGAGAGGAGAGGAGAGGAGAGGAGAGGAGAGGAGAGGAGAGGAGAGGAGAGGAGAGGAGAGGAGAGGAGAGGAGAGGAGAGGAGAGGAGAGGAGAGGAGAGGAGAGGAGAGGAGAGGAGAGGAGAGGAGAGGAGAGGAGAGGAGAGGAGAGGAGAGGAGAGGAGAGGAGAGGAGAGGAGAGGAGAGGAGAGGAGAGGAGAGGAGAGGAGAGGAGAGGAGAGGAGAGGAGAGGAGAGGAGAGGAGAGGAGAGGAGAGGAGAGGAGAGGAGAGGAGAGGAGAGGAGAGGAGAGGAGAGGAGAGGAGAGGAGAGGAGAGGAGAGGAGAGGAGAGTTTTTTTTCAGATGTGATTTTTTGCACCATCTCTGGCAGGTGGTGGGCCTGAACTACACCCCAAACCTGGAAGGACTTGCCTTTCTCCACTGCTTTGTTCTAGCAGAGTGCCATAGGGTGGTTCTTAAGAAGAAACAAATATTGAAAATACTGAGTAAGATAACTATTACTTAAACAAGAAAAAAATGTTTATTTAGAGCAATGGAGAAAAAAGATGTACTGAACTGGGAAAGAAAAATCATGTTGTTTCTTCTACACAGGCAAAATTGGACATATAAATTCAATGTTCAGATGAGGATTGAAGGTAATACTTCCCTGCTTTTTGTGGATCGGGAAAAGTTCAGAAAACCAAGCAGTTATGTAGGGGGGGAAGAAAGAAGATGTCAATTGTGATTTTTAAGCAAACAAAAAAATCACCGCACTGCAAAGAAGATAAACAGAATCAAAAATGATCCATCATGGAGCTGCTGAATGAAGGGACCCCGAAAAAGTCATTTGGTATGTTGGCTTGCTGAGGAAAGACATACTGGAGACAGAAGTCCTTACCAGGTGAGGAGAGTGAGTCAAGCACCATTTTTTAATGCAAAGCAGGGATGAAAAGAAGAACATCTGAAGAAGAAGAGGGAAGACAGGACAATCAATGATCAAAGAAGACTATGTAAGAGACAAATGTGTCAGCTTCATAAGCTGATCTTAAAACCCACAAATTATGACAGTAGCATTAGTTGTGAGCCTCTGAACTGGGAAATGTGGGGTTCCATACACATTACTAATAAACCCATAATCATATATTGAAACATGAAAAGCAATGGGGATGTCTGCACAAGCTGAGAGCTAAATCATCTTCTCCCTTTTACTTCATCTGAAAACTTGCTGTATGGATATGGATGGTACTGAGGGGTTTGTTTTTTTTTTTTTTCCTCATTCAGGAATATTTTGCAGGAGATATTTTTATAATCTGTTCTCGAGGAAGGCAAAGTTTGGACTCCCCCCTGATCTTGCTGATGGGCACTTTTAAAACAGAGGAGAGAAACTGTTAGCAATGATCCTCAGTTGGGATCCTCTCTGCTCCAGGTGCCAGCTTTTTACAGCTTTTGATGCATCACATGATAGGCTAGCTCTTGTTGTGCACAGTCCTAGACTATGAAAATGTTTACAAGGTTAGTCCCCTGATGGAGATATAGTAAGCTAAGAAGCCACACTGTAGTGATGAGCCACTCCATCACTGGTTCTTGGAGAAATACATGTGTTCTATTCTTCTCGGTTCGACAAAAATGCTTGTCTTAGAAAAGTAAGCAAACAGGTTATGTATGTGGGGCAATGTTCAGTATACTAAATGCACATTTTTATAGGAGCAAAATCATAGTCTAGTAGAAAAAACTAGCATCAGGTGCGATAGCACAAGTTAGAACTATCCTCACACAGAATTCAATTGTGGTCAAGATCTGGTAAACATTTTACTTTTCAACTGCATACTTTGCACATTATTTGCATGACATCTCCTTTTCTCTCTTTCCCTTGTTGGCTGACTTTGTGCCCTTTTGGCTTGTCCCCCCCCTTTTTTTTCCTCTTAAGCCTAGTAGTGATTCACTGGAAAAAAATTCATTTAGCCAGTGAGCAGGAGTTTCTGACCTATTTACAAGTGAACTTCACTATACTTTTCATAGGTCAAAATCAAGCCCAAAGTATTCCCCCGACTGCCTGTTAAAGCCGCGTCGAGTTCTCAGTGATTTCTGATGTTTCCCCTCCGGCCCATCTGTGCTTACCTCACCTGGCCTGCTGTGGTCATAGGTGCTATTCACTGCTAATCCAGAATACTTTCCCTTAAAATAACCTATATTCTTGGGGATGGACTGTGTGTCTTCTGAAAGGTGTCTAGAAAATAGTGCATTGCTGGAGGAATAATGAGAAATAATGTCATTGGAGATTCTACTCTGCTTTCCAGGGTAACACAGAGCTAATTCTTGGTGCCTGAGCTGCTGCTGGCTCTGCTGCGTATCCTCCGCGTTTCCGAGAGGATCATCCCCGTATCTATGAGCAGAACAACCTCATGTTTTACTAACATTCACCTCAGGATGGCAGTGCAAGATTTTAATTGTCAGACTGTTTCACTTGTATGTGTCTGTGCCTTGTGCGTGTGACAGCATAGTTAGACAGAAAATTAAAACCAGTACTGCTTTTTTCCATTTTGAAAACAAAGATATACTAGTTTCCTTTGAAACAGAGTGGATTGTGAAAACACAGAACCAATAAGAAAACAATGCTGTGGCTGCACGTGAGATGCTGCCATATTTCAGAAATGTACCTCAGCTTTCTTTTTATGCTGACTATGCATTTAATTAATTTGCACCTCCTCCCTCAGTATAAAATCTGTATTGTAAAGATTGTTTACATGATGCATTTTAAGTGGCTTTTGACTTTAGGGAGCTTTCATCCTGATATTGCATCTTTGGCCTGTGTGCTAAGGCACACTCCCTGCCAGTGTGCCCCCAGAGCATATCCTGCCAACAGAGCTGCAAGCGGTTGTCAGAAGGTCAGTTCAGCCTTCCTTCTCTCTCTCCTGTTTCATCTTCCCATTTTATTTTTGCACGTCGAATCAGGAAATTCGTTTCATCTGAAAATGTACCTGACAAAACCAAACAGTTGTTAATTAGGTCCTGTCTGGCTTGCAGTTTGGGTGCCAGCATGGGCAAAAGGAGACAGCAGGGAGCCTGGGGTCATCATTCTGGCTGCACCTCATGCCCAAGCTGTTTTACGTGGTGACAGAGCTGAAGAAAACTCTCAGGCCTGAGCTCTGCATGTGGTTGATTCAACTGGCTTGCTATTTTCTGGTTTGGTCTTCACAGTGAGGTGCTGATGGTGTTTCTTGCTCCATGACATTTTTGTCAGGATGCAACACAGTAAAGTCTTATAGGGTCTATAGCATTGCCGCAGGCAATTCAAGTTTAAAACAACACATCCTGCTTTGAACTGCTGCTGACACATACACACATACACGCTCTCAACATCTTACTGATACTTGTAATTTCTGTGCTAGTGCATAGCACTGTGCATGGCTAAATCTGTACAAAGAATGTAGCTCTTGCTGGAGACAGTTTGATTAACAAAAGCTTAAGGGTTCTTCAAGTAGTATGTATCGGTTTGTGATGCCACTTTTTTAAAGCTTATACACATATGTTTAGTAGTCCCAGTTGTCCACTGACACATAAACAAAAAGTAGAGTTCAGCAGTGCCGCTGGAGGTGTGATAAAGGCTCCACACAAATGCAGCAGAGAAGTAGTTCTGTTTTCTCCCCTTCCTAATAAAGGGCAGTTTTATGTTTCAGAAGATTTCTGGGATGACTAATATGATCTGATACAGAACCAGCCTGCACTGGAAGATTTAATGGAGGAAAAATGCATTTTCTATAGCTAGCACCCAGCACTCTTAGCCATATCTGAGAGAAGTGCTACTTTTATCCTGAGTGTTAGACTTCAGCCTGTATCTGTAACATTTCTGAAACCTGGTATTTTTTTTTTTGCAGGGTCACTTCAGGAAAATATCCATTTTTTCTGAAGAGAAGGTTATTTTTCTTTTTTAATTCTTTCAGAACATATCTTTCTCTTCATCTGTTCTAGTGATGCAGTGACAGCTGAAAAGTGGACAGAAATACCTATTTATGAGACGTAGCTACATTGTCTAAATTGAACTGAGAAAAAACATCTACCTTTTCACTCAGAACTATACAAAAGTTCTGTCATCTTTTCCAGACATATAATCTAGGTTTTCTTCTTGCACAGATGGAAGCAGTAATACACAGTAAATGTGTGTGTTCAACTGCAGTAACTCTTCAAGAGCAAACCTTGCAGCTAATATTCAGCTAATATTCTCATATGTTTCCAGATGTAGCATCCCAAACCAGAGATACTGCAAGTTCACAATTGCATAGACCCTGAACATGTCACAGACACACATTCCTTAATTAAGGAATTGAACTCTGCCAAACCCCTGTGGCACAGGGATGGTGATGATCTCTATTTCCATGGCAAGCAGTGGGTGGGTCCAGCTGCAACCTTGGTGTGAGCTGTGGGCTGGTGTGACGTGCTGTGTGGCAGGGGGATTAGGGGAAGAAGGGGAAGGGGATAGCATCCCTGTAATCGCTGCTAGGATGGGAATCCCAGTAGGCTTGTTGTGCTACAAGACCATGTAAGGGTAGTCGTTTTTCCTTCAGGAGGGTTTGCAATATGATGAGACCAGACCAGTAGCACAGTTGCAGCACAGTTGTCAGGGGCACTGATCTTGCACTGGTGTGTTCATCCAAATGCATGCTCTTCACAGTGCCGCACTATGAACACATTGGTTTGTCAGGGGCAGTTTGGGGCTGGAGAGGGGAGGGGAAGAGATGGTCAAAACCAGAACTGAAAATGTGCTAAGGGAAGGGGAGTATGGAAAGGAGGAAGAAAAAGGGAGGAGGGCAGGAAACACAGAGGGCATTAAGAGACTTAAGGTGGCAGCTGAGAGCCTACAACGGTGGGAGAGGTTCTTAAAAAAAAACCCCAGTAGTCAGAGAGCAGTAGACAAAGTAGTATTGCTTGTACACAAACATGTGCTCACATATATGTCAGAATTGTCAGAAAATTGGTATTAGGGTGAGGGGGACTGTCTCACACAGAAAAAGGCAGGGTTAAGACATCTGTTGCTGTCCTGGTTACAAGAAGTCCCCAAACGCCTCCTGCTCTGCATGCAGTGGAGCTGCTGTGGAAACCCTGAAGCTGTGGAGGTGCCCACAGCTGCTCTCTCAGGGCATGTCTTTGAAAGCAGCCTTCAGCCGAGCAGCAGGACAGGTGGGCAGCCGGCAGCAGGGCTCTCCCTGTGTGCTGGCAAGCAGACAAGTCATGCCATGCTTCTGTGGGAGCCGGGCAGAGCTGAGAATAAACCCCAGATTTCCTGTGCCTCAGCTCTATCCCTGAGGCCGCTGCTTCCCCACGCACTGATCTGACATTACAGGACGTATGGCGACGCAAAGCCACAAAGAAACTAAATTAGGAGAGTAGTAGGCGTATGACTTGCATGCAATGTTTCCCTTTCATTGCAAATTTCTCGTTTACTGTTTTAGTTGAATTGGCCCGTGTGACTGAATTCCCATAAAGTGATCTCCCACACCTCAGGCAGTTGATAGAGCAGGAGGCAGTCACTGGGCCAATCGGTGCCTGAAAATTAGGGAGAGACAGACACAGACCAGGCATCTGAGAAAGAGACGGTGGTGCAGGAAGGGATATATGAACCACTCTGGCACAATTCAGTTGTTAGGCAAATGATTAAAGCTAGAAAGGAGGAAAAATGAACTGCTTCCCTGGTTGTATATATAAGCTGGACGTGTGTGGAGAGTGAGCAAGTGGAGTGGTTATCAACAATAAAAGAGTAATAAAAAGATAAGATCTTTGCATTCCAATTAAAAGAAAAATCATTGCAACAGGATCAGATGTTTTCCCTGGCAAAGAGGCAAAGAATTTCTCTCCAGGCAGGAGACAAATACCTACCTCTTTCCTTTTATTAAGTATTAACCCACAGGCCTCTGACAGGAAAAGGTAGAGAACTAGCACAGGGGTTTCTACTGGAGATGGGAAAGCACTTTTTCCCCCTCTTTTTTTTTCTCTTTGTTGAAATTTGAAGAAAGATTAGACCAATGAATCATTGGATGGAGGAAAACTAAGATATTAGGAGATTAACACCAGGGGAAACCTTTGAGCAAGATGGCTTCTCTGATGAAACTGGATAAGAAATTAAATAAACAAATATCAGATTTGCTTCCCCTTCCTATCACCCGCATATTAGCCATGTGTTTGCAAAATACACCATTGCCGCATGTGCTGATCCAATGGCAAGCTCACTTCTGCAAGAAACCTTTTTCTTACCAAGATTTTCAGCCCAAACCAATGAAATACAAGTATCAGATGAAGTGATTTAATGACAAATTTGCAATATTCAGTGCTGAGGTAGCATCTGTACAAGTGCTTGAGTCAATGGAACAAAAGTAGGTTTGCCTTATCTGTACTGTTTTATCAAGATTGTTCCAAAGTAGCTAGAGTGATGCCTAAGGGTTAAGCACACAATTTACTGAAGACATTCAGAGTCCACATTCTGGCTTGTCGTCTCTCTGTCAGTGCCAGGCAGCTAGATAGATAATCAAGGAGAAAGTTGGTTTCACTGATTAACTTAATGATCCATCAGGGAGATTGCAGCTTTTTACAAAGTCAAGAAATGTCATTGATTCATCTGCCCAGGAAGCCTGCTACCTCCTTAACCAAAATTTTAGATTCTTTTTCAAAAATTGAAGTGCCAAATTATTTACTATTGAGTATAGTTTTTAAATCTGATTATTGCTTGATTTAAAAAAACAAAACAAACCTGTTTGCAGTTTTTGTTTTGTGCATATGCAGTGTAGACCTGAGAAAAATATGTTTATTACCATGGAAAATGTTGACTGTAAAGAATGCCCCCACCAAAAAAAGGAAATATACCTGAAAACACAAGAAAATGCAATATTTCAGCCTGTATATTCCAGACAAAATATTTTGAATGTGGCACAGTGGTACCTCTTAGAAAATGTAATGCAGTGGCTTGCTTTCCCTGTTCTATGAGCAAGTTTCTCATCCTGGCTTCAGCTCCCATAGTGCTGGAGGAGCCATGTTCATGCTGGAGACAGCTGTACTGTGCCATAGGACGTGGGGGCTGATGGGGAGACTTCCTCAGGCAGATGGGACTTTTGACCCAAAATGAAATCCTGAAGTCACATTTATAGATCACAGTTTTGAAGTTATTGCTCCTCTGTTGAAAGATGTCAGTTTTCCAGTAAGAAATCTATCCTCTAGATTTTCTGACCAGAACTCATATTTATCAGTCTCCTAATTCCAAAACCTCTTCTCCAGCATTTCCTTTTCTTTGACAATCCACTAATAGCTTCATTCCCTTCCCTATCATTGGCTCATCTTTCTTCTTATGTGGAAGTGTAGATCAGCTGAAACATGTATATTTCTTGTCTCCTTCCAATAGTAATTTGATTCTTTACATTACCTTAAATTTCAAACACATTGAGGAGAAAGGTAGGAGGCTTCTGTACCTGTCATTTGTTTCAGTATTGGATCTAAACATAACTTCATTACATCCCCCACTTTTGTGCTTTACATATATTATAGAAAATGTTTTAACAGCATTTGGCAGGACATAATTAACCAGTGAGCAGACCTTCCTGATAAATATTCACAGGTTCAAATCTGCATGTAGTAGGCTGAATTAATATCTACACCTACTGCATATGCTAAGTATGATGTCATGGAAGTACTTTGAGTAACTCTTAGAGGATGTATATATCTATATAGATATATATAGATATATAGATATGCATATATCTGTCTCAAGCTGTAGTTCCAGATAAATATTCCTCATATAGGTACCCAAGTGGTATCTTGCACTTGTTCCTTGTGGTCAGTGAGTATGATGAATACATCCTTAGTGACAAGATGACAGTTACTTCCTCATGCCAGGGGAATACCCACAACAGCATTAATAGGTGTCAGTTAGAGGAAAATTGTCTGACCCATTGAACCTTTATTTTTCGCAGAGTAGAGAATTTCTACTTTATGTAGAAATGTATTTAAACATTTTTCATGTTGCATATATTTCATGAAATCTGTGTCTTAAAAAGTGGGTTTCTAGAACTGCACAATTTGTCTAAGTAACATTCTCCTAGTTAACAAGGGTTTAGGAAGACATCAAGATCCATCTTAATATAAGTCAACAGAGGAACTTCTCAAGGGTATCTTCTAACCTAGGTTTTTCTAATTAGCCCTAACTTAGGACTTATGCTTAGTCTCTTGTATTCTACGTGACTGCCTGAGTGACCAGTCTACTGGCTAATATGGGAAGAATCTCTCATCCTCTCTTCTGAGGGGTGCTCCACTTAATATCAACAATTAAATACTTATTTGAGAAGGTCTTTGAACTCTGAGCTTTGCTGTGTTTGCTGACTAGTGGGCCAGAGAGTCAAGGTGTCTTTTCTCTCCCTGCTATCTTCCCTCTACTTCAATTTCTACACCAGTGGTAGTTAATAATTTATATGAAATGGAATATTTCCAGAAGTGAAGATGGAAATAAACCAACCCTTTGGTAGTGATATCATCCCCAAGTTATGCCACTAAGGAGAGATTTGGGAGAAAGTGTTTGGATGCAAGAACTATCTTTAGACAGACAAGAGTTTGGATCAAACACAATTTTTTGATTGGGTAGAACTTAATACTTTTTGGGTTTAATATTTATCTGTCAGCACCCTACTGCCCTGACTCTTCCCCATGTGGTGAATTTGGGTAAAAATGAGAGTGACTGAGCCATAAGAAAATCTATTAAAAATATTTTTTTTAAAAAAGCAATACTGAGACACATACTCAACTCTGTTGACTTTAGAGTGTCTTTGAAAGATATTATTAAATCCACTTTCTTTAGTTCATTTTAAATGTTATATTCCCCTGGTTATTTCTGTTAGCTGTGTTTCCCTAGTTTTGCTTTTTAATACAGAATTAAATATTAAAAGGTTAAGTTTCTTTTTTATGCTTTCCTCCCCCCACCTCTTCTGGTCTAGCATAAATGCCAGGAGGAGAAAATGCATTCTCAGACTTAACTCAGTTGCTAGCTCTAAATATTCTGTACTAAATTAAGTACTGAAACAGATACATGGTACTGTGGAAATATGGCTTCGAGCAACAGAATAGTGATAGCTCAGGAAACTGCACTGACAATCAGCAAGAGCTCTATCCTGATGAGTAATGGGGGAGATTTGTCATTGTCTTCTCACACCACATATTTACATATGAACTCTACTTTCAGAACCAATTAGGCATCATATACTTGTGCACATGGGCACATTTTCCTGAACAATATGGGAAGAACAAACTTTGAATTTAAAAAAAAAGAGAAGTTCAGATCAATCACACACTTATTTTAATCTTGCTTTAAACATGCTGTTTCCTTTTTTCCCTAAATAATTTTTATGTGGTTGCTGAAGCATCTTTGTAAGAAGGGCTACAATACTCATACAAGGAAAGTCCCTGGTGGTTTTTAAACACCATTTTTATGAAGACTTTTTAATTTAAAAAGCGAATATCTAATATGCACACCAGCCGTAGAAGCCCCTTATCATCATGATTACTGTTTAAATTTTATGAAGAGTAACAAAAATGACATCTATGCCATGGGTTGTCTATGAAGGTGTCTAAAGTGGTTTTGGAAGGTACATTCTGAAGGAAATATTTTTATATGCAGAAAAATTAGGTCTGTAAGTGTATTAATTAGGCAAAAAGATCAGCCATGCAGATGAGCATTTAGGTATGTAACTTTGAATTGTTTAATGTGCATGATTATCACAGGAAAATAACATATACATATACAACAATACCAGGAAATTAGCTGATTACCTGCAAGAAACACAGGCCTTTCTTTCAAATGTTTTCTTCTTCCTTTCTTCCAAATGTTTTCTCCTTGTACATATTTTTTCTATAAATAATCTTCTAATGATTAAAGCTGACAGCTCTGAAGACTTAGATTTAGTGCATGCCCATTACAGGTAGGTACAACATAGATAACAATCTTTGACAATCTTTCTATATCACCATGTATTATTCTCAAGAATTTTTGGCAGACCATTGAAAAGAACTTTGGAAGAACCAGAAAAAAGATTTTTTTCCTACCAAATGCATTCACAGTAATGTACCAAACCCTCCACAGTATTGAGAAGGACCTCAAGATGTTGGTGATAGTAGACAAAGGCTCTGACAGAGCAGACACACTCATTAACGATCACAATTACACATCTTTACAAAATCTCTAGTGTTCATTTTGTAAATTGATCTTCCAGTGGGTGGATGAATTCTGTCAAGCCATGTTTCCTCGAGATAAGACAGGAGGTAGGATTATCTAAACTACGCCACTTTTTACAGTACAAATCATGACCAGGTTCACAGGTGGTAAGTCTGGATTACTTTTTCAATCAGGAAGCAGAAGACATATATGGTATTGGAGCATGTCCAGGGAAGAACAATGGAGATAGGCAAGGGCCTGGAGCACAAGTCTGATAAGGAGTGGCTGAGGGAGCTGGAGTTGTTTAGTCTGGAGAAAAGGAGGCTCAGGGGGAACTTTATTGCTCTCTACAGTTACCTGACAGGAGGCTGCAGTCAGGTGGGGGTTGGTCTCTTCTCCAAATAACCTGCAATAGGACAAAAGGAAATGACCTCAAGTTGTGCTAGCGGAGGTTTGGATTGGATATGAGGAAAAATTTCTTCACAGAAAAGGTTGTCAAGCATTGGAACAGGCTTCCCAGGTAAGTGGTGAAATCGCTGTCCCTGGAACTGTTGAAAAAATTTGTGGGCGTGATGCTTAGGGACATGGTTTAGTGGGGTACCTGGCAATGGTGAGTTAATATTTGGACTCAATGGTCTCAAAGGTCTTTTCAAGCCTAAACCATTCCAAGATTCTATGAATTCCCAAGGGTGTGTGAACAAAACAGAATGTGTCTTATGGGCTTTGTTACCAGATCACAGTCTAGCAGAGAAAAACTAATGACTGGAATAACTTTGAGACCCAACTCTCAATTGAGGTAACACCATATGTAATTACATAGCTTTTGATGGCTATGAGATATTGATGAGCTGACTGCATCAATTAGCCAGGCTGTGCAGGATCAGTTCCTCTCTGTAGTGTTCTGCCACTTGCTTGGCACCTGGAAGTGTGCATCAAGCAGTTGAAGTCAATCAGAAGAATCTGAGGTATTGCTCAAACATTTCTAAAGGCTGTCACCTGTATGATGGCACCTATCCTGTTGCAACTGGTTTGAGGCAAGGGGGTTTCCAGGGTTTCGAAGAGTTGTCTTTGTCTTCCTTCCCCTATCAAACAATTGAGTATGGGAACAAATTTAATGTATGGTCAGAAATTACTTCTTTCAACTTGAAAATGTTGGAAGATACGGCCTTCACATCTCATTACAGAGGTTCACATCTAGCTTTACTGTAAATCATAGAATCATGGAATCATGGAATCGTAGAATGTATTGGGTTGAAAGGGTCCTTAAACATCATTTAGTTCCAATCCCCTGCCATAATCAGGGATGCCACCCATTAGATCAGGTTTCACAGGGCCCCATCCAACCTGGCCTTGAACACTTCCCGGGATGGGGCATCCACAGCTTCTCCAGGCAACGCATAGACTGCTGTAGTGCCCTGCACATGGGGCTGCCATGCGGAGTGTGTGTTGTGCCTAGCATGGCAGGAGGACAGCAGGGAGCACTCTGGCTGTGAATCAGCAGTGCCACACTGCTTGGAAAGCTGTGCTCACTACTTGCCTCTGATAGGGCTGACAGCAAACACAGAACCATTGTAGCATGCAAAACAGAAAAAATATCAAGCAAATCTGTGTAACCTCTTGACCTACCTGTTACTGTGGTGACTGAGACCAGATGAGTTGAAGGAAGAGTCAACACCAGCATGGTGTCACCCTGAGAAGATGGGTGTTGACTTCCAGTGATTTTTAACTGGTTCCACATGCGTATGAGGATTTTCCACATACATGTGCAAGCAGCCCAGACTCCTTTCTCCTGATATATGAATTGCTTGGAGCTAGTGGCCAAGCATATTAAAGTGTGTGTAGGGTTTCTAGGTACTTACTTTAAGCATATTCAGATACTCTGGAAAGGTTCTATCTACCTAGATGGACAGGATAAATTTATGATTGTTCTGCTTACTGGACAAGGCTGGTTTTTTTTTCCTTTAAACTCTTGTTTTTAATTATATTTGAGCTAAGCACTCAGATGCCTTAAGGCAGGAATCCCTTCTTTACTAACTTGTAATTAGCTCTGATTTTTCCTTTTCATGTCTGTTAATAGCAGGAAGCACAGAAGCTCAGAACGTATATTGCTATGTGATGACTATTCAGCATCTTTCCAATGCTGGGGAAAATGTACAGTCTCCCTGTAGTACAGCTCATTCAAATATACTGTGTTATGCCACCAGAGGAAGTACTCTTACTTTTTATTAAAAGGCAGGCTAGGTATTAATTTCATATTCCCCATAATTACTAAGGACTCACCTCTGCTAGTGAAAAAGGTAGTGAATCACCTTCCAAACCTTCCTCTTCCTGTCAGTTAGGCCCTGTGCTACATCACCTTCAAGTCCAACAAGAGAAAAATCACCAGGCAAAGCTGACTTTCAGCAGTGACTTTTTAGGTTTCTTTTACCATGAACCTGTGAAATGAAATAACAGTGGGTTGGATTTTTTTCCTTGACTTTCCCTCGATCCATTCTCAGTGGCCTCCTTTGGTGTGCAAATTAAGCATGGCTCTTGTCGTTCAGCATGTTTTAAGCATAGCTGTAATTAGCAGTTGGCTGAACACCCAGCACTGTCACTTTGTTTCATAGTTTTGCCTCAGTAAATGACAATTATAAACCAGCTTTTTCAGCTTGTACTTCAGGTGCTTCCCCAAGACTGGAAACCTAGTACTTCAAACAGTAAGATTTTTTTTTCTAAATTAGCATCCCTAAAAACCCCATACCTCAAAACCTCAGCCACAGAACACTGAGTCTGGCTGTCCCACCTCACATGCTCCATTAGGACAGAGCTGAGCTATCAACACATAGCAGCAACAAGAGGCACAGGTTACCTCAAGTACATTAGGCAGTCTCCATGAAAAGTCAATCTCCTAAAACAGTTCTAGGGTCACAAACATTTTACAGTTAATAAATTTTTGAAGGGTAAATGGAACAAGTATCATCACCTCATGTGGCCTCTAAGCCACAGTTTTCACCTGTACTCTGTGTTGGACCTTGTCACTGAAGCTGAACTCGAGTGTTCAAACTGCTGGTCTTTGTCTTAATGAGTACAGGCATCTGCAGAGGAGGAAGGAGCACTCAGCTGCTGCCTCTGTGCCATTACAACCTTAAACATTATAGTTCAGACTTAAACTTCTCCCATGTATAAGTAGCCCTTGGACTGGAAGAGCGATTTCAGTGGGGTATATGCTAGCCATGTTCTAACCATGTGCTAAGCTAACTTCACATGGCAAAGACCTCTCCTCCATGCAGTGGAGCTGGCTGTGCATCACCAACAAAGCTGGTGCAGTTTAAGTTAATCTTTCCTCTCAGCTTCACTGGTTTGTTACTGCTCCTTATCCAAGTATCATCACTGGCAGTATGAGGACCTTCTGCTTCAGCGCAAAAGAGAAAACCACCAAGGCTGAACAGGATCATACCACTAATAATTTCCAGACAGTGCTTTCCAGCTGCCTAACTCACTCTCTGGATCATCAAAGTTACCTGAAGAGGTTAGATTAAAAGAATAAAATCAAAACATAAGAAAGCCAGCATCAGCATTAGAGGGATTTGTTAAATTGTGATTGTGGAATTAATGAAATCATTATTTTCCTGAACTGATGAATGAAGGGACACACAACATACTGCCTGACTCTTCTACCCTACATAATATCCTCTGCACAAGGTGCTCTTCCTCTGAGGTATCTGAGGAGTCTGGGAAGGAGAAATGTTCAACTTGCTCTTCCTTTAAGTCCTAGTAGAGCTAGATAAGAGATTTTGTAAAGAAAAAAAAAAGAAAAAGAACTCAAAGCTCACAGCACATTTGAGCACTAGAACAATGCTAGGAAATGTAGATGCCTGTTTAGAATGCTGATGTCTCATATTTCTTCCCCCCAGCTTCTACACACAGAATGGGCATAGACCACACTCCTGTTTTCACTCCTCCTGCCTTCTTTTTCCTGGAGGAGCTCTGACACAGAGCAATACCAGGGATTTTCTCCTGGGCCTGTCTGCACAGATTGACCTGCTGCCTGCCTCCCACTTTTCTCAACATCAGCAAACAAATTGATCTGTCCTCTTCTTCATTTTCCTGGTGTTTTTCCAATATACTTGGTTTCACTGTTCCAGACAGTACTTAATACAGTGAAATTTCAGAGTGGATGAGGATAGCAGTTCTTTAATATGTCTTCCTGAGTGTTCTTGCGCTGAAAAAGTGAATCTCATTTGCGAGTGTTGGTGTAAGAAACATGAATGCAATTTCCTGAAGTTTTGCATGAGACGTGTGGGAGCAACAACATAATTTTCATATCCTGCCAACTTGATTTCATTAGGTCTTGGAGAATGTTGACCCTAGGGACAGTTGATAGCCAGCTTGTTATTTTACTGTATATGCAAAAGCATATATATATATATGTGTATATATATATATATATATATATACACACACATATATATATATATATATATGTGTGTGTATATATATATATATATATATATAGTGTGTGTGTGTGTGCGCCTCTCCCTCTGCCCATGGCCTATGTGTTAAATCCTTCATAAAGGCAAATGGTATACCACATCCTTCCTCTGAAGACAGTAAATTCTGTAGCAGCTGTCCAGCAGAGTAAATAAGATTAATTCTTAAATTAATTACTTCTCACTTAGACAATGTAAAAAGTTTAACCAGGACTCTTCCCTTTCACCCCATATCAGAAAATATAAATTACTAGATACTAAATTGGCAAAAGCAGCTGCTAGCATGCTTAGAAGGAATGACAAAGTTAGATTAAAAGTAGAAGTGCTATTTAATGTGCATCTCCTAATCCTTTCCCCAAATCCTCAAAGCTTTACCATTTATACAACATAATTTTTTACAGCATCCTTGTTAGGCAGTGGGGGAGACAAACATTATTATCCTTGTATTACAGAACGAATGAATTGAAGCAGACAGGTCTCTGAGGATATGTCTATAGTCATCATCCTATTAGTACAGACATAGAATAATTAGTATGCAATAACTCTATATTAATATAAAATGATAATAAAATGGGCTGTTTCCAATTCCCTGACACCAACATGACTGATGCAACATATTTCGTGTCCATATGATGGTGAAATACTTCAGTCAAAACAGGTTGTCCACTTTCAAACTGCCTACCAGGAATGATTCCTAGTCTGTGTTTAGGGCCAAAAAACATGCCTGCAAGTCTAGGAGAGACTTGTTCAGGTCAAAATGTGCTACAGATAATTTCCCAGTGTGCCCTGGACCATGGTTTGTGAGTACAGACCTAACCAAAGGATATTACCTAGTGCCATGCAACAGCTATATTGCTATACTTAATTGTGGCATCATCTTTTGCTTCTGTGAAATCTGACATTTGCCTCTGCCTCTGTTGTTCTCCTTCTCTTCCAGCCTGGATAGGGTGTGTTGCCACTGGGAGGCAGGTCGCCAGAGCAAACAAGCATGCTTCTTTCCTACAGGCTTACCTCTAACAGGGCAGAGAGCCTTAGCAACCATTTGGCATTTTGTTCTATCAATCATTCGATGTTTCTACCAACATTGAAGTTATGATCAACCGAAGTTCCTGTATAAGGACTGGATTCTGTCACCTGTACAGTCTTGAAGCAGCACCTGTGTGCAATCATCTATTGAAAGCAATAAGGAAAGATACTGCTCATTGTTAGGAACGATAGGAGATTGTAGCCATAAAGTGTTATGTTATGTTATGTTATGGAGGAAAAATAAAACCACAGGCAAAATTCAATACAAAGCAAAAGTGACACACCATAACTCTGCTACTGTCTCTGTCAAAGTCTCAGTTTTGGGTAAGTGGAAACTGGTGTAGCTAGTATTGAATGTGTAGGAATCCTACAACACTGCATTATAAAGGGAACTTAATAGCCTTTGTTACACAAAGTATGTGCAATGTGGAACAAATTAATCTCTGGCTCAGTTCTATCCAAAGCATTTAAATCCCTTGGTTTATTAATTAGTCCCAGGCCTAAATATTTTTTCCACCATTCTGTCTACCACCATTGGAGCAGCAAGAGTTTCATTAATTTTCATGCAACACTGCAAATTACTTCCTAGAATTTAAATCCTCATTTATCTTGTAACAATCGGGGACTTTGATGAATATGTGAATTGAGCCAGCATTAGTGGGACATTATATTCCAAAAAAGCTGCGTGTCACCTAAGGTGCCCCTTTCTATGCATAACTCATCTACTGCTGTGGGCAACATACATGTCTGTTAGCATAAAATATTATTTTCTGAGTGTCTGTTCTAACTGGCTGGAACAATAGCAGCAATCTGCAATCAAGACCCTACCAAATCTCTCTGCATCCATCTTGCAAACAGGAGAGATGAAACAGAACATTCACTACCAGTCCAGGGCAGAAACCAGAATGGACAGTGTGGAGGTACATACAGGTAGTCAGAGCAAACTCCTCGTAGCTGTAGAAAAGTTAAATGCTACTCATTCCATCCCCATAATACCTAACATCAAATCACTTCAATGCGCTTAGCAGCTGTAGCTCACACATGCTGCAGTTCAGAAGGTGCATAAGCATTTTAATTTCCATTCCACAATCTTTGATCTACTTGGAATAACAAAAAAAAATCCTCTAAATGGAGCTTGCTATGATTGTTCACAGTCTTGTCACCTCAAGATTAGCCTCTTCTAATATACTTTCCTTTTGGCTATTGCTTGTGATCATTCAGAGCCTGAAGGAAGTCAGGAATGCAGCAGTCACATATAAATCAGATCTTAAATTCACAGCATGTCACACCAGTGCTGTTTGAGCTGCCTTAGCTGCCATCAGGATTCAAGGTATTGGTGCTGACCTTTAAAACTCTGGATTCAGGTTCTCTCCTCAAAGCACACTACTAGACAGCCACCAGTGGAGGCATTTGGGAAGCAGCTCTGCTTGACAGCAGGGATTACCAGCAGGGCAACATTTGCCAAAGCCACCTTGGGTCTTCAGCTGCATTAAACTGCCAGACACGCTGCTTGAGCTCTTTTTATTTTTTAATTTTAAGAATTTAGAAAAGGATCATGGAAGGGATGGACTGTCCTTTTCTCTTTTATGAGCTGATTCGAAAGGGTAGTATTGGGTGTACCTTATCATTAACCCTGAAACAGATTAAAATGCACTTGCAGTTAGCACCTGAGATTCAGGCCTACTGCAGGCTTGACATACCCATCTAAACAGAACCTCTGTTCTACCTTACAAAGAACTAAAGAGCAAATCTAATTACTGTGCTTCAATGAGAAATGTCTGTATCATGTCAATGGGACACAAGAGACAGGTGTTGAATGCTGGTTTCAAACCTGGCCTGTGGAAAAACAGGACCTAAGCTAGTTAATGTAAAGTCCAGTTATATCTCAGTGTTTTCTCTTGGGTGCTAGAAACAGCTGAACATTCAAGCATCTGTATGTTGGCAGTAAATGAATTGTGTAGGTGACCCTGGCTACAACACTGGATTTTACCATCCACAGTGCTAATAGAAAATGCACTGATGCATATTACTGAAGGAGAGTCCTGCATATGAAATAGCAATAGAGTTAGAACCAATCCTCAGGCCATTGTACAAGGCAGGAACTGATAGCAATAATGGAGGCTTCTGCTCCCTGAAAGGGGCTTCTCTTAAGTGACAAGTGAAGTGCAGTGGTAGTCGCGTGCCAAAGCACGCACAGGGACTCACTTACAGTGATGCAGCTGTAACAAAATCCCATTTGTAATGAAGCAGAATTGAAGTGTGAAATTATTTCATAAGCTCTTTGGATGGTTTGAAGGAGATGGTTCCCATCATCTCAGGCTGTCTTTTTTGAAGGCTCAAGAAGTATGCAGCTCCTGTTCTGCCCTAAGCGACCATCATGGCTGTGAAAAAGTAATCATAGATTCTTTCTACAGGGGAATCACCGCTGTTCTTTGCAGTGCTCTGGGGCTTCATGAAAGTGCTATTATTTGATAGCTTTTGTGTCTCTTACCCTTTCATAGAAGCCCACATTGCTATGTTTAGGACAAAATTTAAAACACTGGAATGTAGTAATAATTTTTAGATTTTTGCTCTATTAGTAGTTACGTATTCTCACATGATTGTGCATTCATTAAGCCGTATTTTTTAGAAAGAGTGGATAAGTATGATATTTGAAAATAAAGCCACACAGAGGTCATTTTTTCAAAGACTATCTACTATTAGAAGTTCTGTCACTCTAAACAAATACGTGGCGGTGACACTGGTGCCTGGCAGATGTCCTTCTACTTTGCCCTATTGATCTACTTAATATTTTTCCACATTATACATACCCAGTCTTAAAGACTGTGCGTAAATAGCCTCTCCATTGCAGAAAATAATAACCAGGAATCAATGACTGGATCTCCTGGTCCTTAGTGCTTATCCGAATGGCTTTCCTATTCACAGTTATCACTATGTCAAAAGTAAAAGAAACATTACCACAGATTTTACTGCCTTATCTGGTTGTCTAATGGGATTATTCAAGTAGGTAAGGAATGCAGCAGCAAGTCCAAAACCTAGCTCCTTCTAATACAAAAGAACAAAAAATGGTAAAAAAGAAAATGTTCTGTGTGACTGTTGGGAACTGAGAGCACTCTGCACCTTGCAGGATTAGGTCCTGTGAGAGTGCTTCTGCAGTAAGAAGAACTTGTGTGAGAACCCCCCACCTACACACCTCAAACTTGATCAAGAGGAAACACATCTGTCAAAGAGTGCAGTGTTTTACTGCAAACAGAACAAGGTTCTCTATTTGCAGATGGAATCACTACTCAGCTGTAGACAAAATTGTGAAATTTCTCAGTTCTAGACTGTAGCCTAATTTTTTACAGAGATGTTTCCCTATTTTTGTAGCTATGGAAACAGGCTTTTGTTTCTTTAGAAATAAGCCAAGAATTAGGGGCCAGGCCACAAAATATTCTGTTTTATTACAAAACCACCAAAACGTGATTTCTCACCAATTTAACTGGCAGCAAGAATATTTCGCACAGCAGTACCATGCACTGATGCTCTCCTGGGGAAGCTCAGCTGCAGTAACTTTGGCTTAGAGTTAGGACTATTTTTGGAAGCTTCAAAAGTATCCAGGGAAAGTACTTTTCACTTTTATTCATATAAACAGTATCTCTATTTATTAAAAAAGTGAGAAACGGCTTCTCCTCAACTTCAAATGGCTTTGACAATAAAATTCTGCTTATATGAAGGTCTTGGGAGACACATGAACCTTTGTGACAAATGGGGTGTTTGGATGATGAAGAGATGACTTGAAGAATCAGGAAGAGACACTTCAGACTCCTGCCCCTGGAGGACAGTGAAATAAAGGTGAGCGCACTTAGATCCCAGCTCTGTCTCGCCTAACTGTTTAATCTCTCATGCCTGCATTGGGATGGACTATGATGAGCTATACAGTCTTTTCCATCTTAAATTACTAAAAGGCTAGGTAAGTCATTCCTGATGTAAAAAGAAGGAAAAAAACCCTATGTAAATGTTTATGTTCTTAAGTACAGGCTTAAATCTTATTGAAGTCCATAGAATTTAAAGTGCTTAAGTGTTTTGCTGAATAGGGATATGTTGCTGAATCATGGCCAAGACTTTTTAAGTTGATGTACTGTTACCCGTGAAATTACTAATATGCTCAGTATCAACCCTGTACTTAAATGCATTGTTAAAGGGGAATAGACTTTTTCAGGGCTTTTGGTTCATCCTCTGAAAGAGCATCTGGCTGAATCAGGGATTCAGAATAAAGTCAATGAGTAAAAATGTCAGAAAACATAAAGCCTAACCAGAGCAGGAAATTGTGGATTGAGCCAGGGCAAGAATTTTCTAGACAACTACACTGCTATTGAGAACTTCAAAGTTCAATACTCTCTGCTGTGGTGTTACCATTCATTCTGAAATTTGCTTTCGGCTGAACAGAAAGCAACACTGGGAATTTTATTGGAAGTGTATAATCTTCGTTGGTATAGACTGTCTGATTTCCATTCCTTTGTGTCCATCACCTAAAGATGTTTCCATTAGAGGCAAGCTAAATCTCATGGTATGAACAGGAAATAAAGTAGATTAACACTGTCTGTCACTGCATATTAATTTCCAGCACCCTTTTCTAACTTTCTTTTTCTGTCTTCCACCACTTCTGCAATAAACTCTGTGATCTACCAACATGTCAAACCTGCAATGCAATCAGATGCTCTTTCTGCAAGATGTGGGTCAGTGTATTAGTTTGTACTTAAGCACACATACAATGAGAGGATTAACTGGTTATGGCTGGGGTGACCAGCAGTGGTGTGATTAAACCAAAATTTTTGAACACATAATTGATGAAAATATTAACGAGGCTTTAGATGTCATAGATGGTCTTGAGCACATTGCCTTTAAATGTCAAAAATGACCAGGCTTGAGGTCAAACACTGCAACCTAGGGCTATTCAAAAGAATACATGCAGTGAGGTGTTGTGTCTGCCACTCCTCATCAGAAACACCAGTCTCAGCTGTGTGGCAGTACATTTTCCCATTCTGTCGGGTGATGCGCTATTCTTTGCCTTCCATTTCTCTCCATTTTGGCACTTAAGACTTTCTGGAGGTGGGACCTCACAAAAAATTGTTGGGAGTTGATTTCTGAATCCAGGCCATTCCAAGACCAAGCCCACATGTTAAAACATTAAGAAAATAACATGCATTAGGTGTGCTGAGGGGGATGTTGCTGCCACCAGCCACCCTCTCCTATCAAGTGTCACTGCCACCAGGGTCCCCACTTGCCCCCCAGCCTGGAGTGGCCACTGCACCTATACCTGGCTCTTTTATGAGATGTGCTTTTGAAAAGAATCCATGGGAAAAATTCCCCGCTTCAAATGACTGCAAGCCATCGTCCATGGAGTGGAAACAAGAGGCTCCATCCAATCTCTCTTTTCACTGTGTGCTCCTCTGGTCTGGAGCATTTTTTGTTGCTCTTTCAGTAGCTCTCCTTTGCCAACAAATAACAGGCATTAAGGATAGAAAAACAATAAAATTACATGAGGAGAGAGCAACAATCAGTACACAGAGATAAACATCAACAATAAACACTTGCAGCTGCCAGCCCTACAACATATATAAATGACAGAGGGAAGGGAACAGAAGTGCTGTGTGCAGATCTAGGAAGGGATGGTGCAAAAGCTCCTGGCAGAAGCTGGAAAGCCCACGTGGTTCAAGAATACTGGAACCACAAATAACCTCCACACAAGAGCTGTCTGTGCCTGAATGCCACATCACTGTGAGCCTCTTTGGCTTCTTGGAGTTGAAAATTGAGCTTTAGGATTAAATGTGGTGTGTCAAATGTCCAGGAAGGAAAAATGGCACAAATGCCATAAAGCTGACCCTCTGAGGGCAAAAGAGGGAAAAAAGATTTTTTTTCTCCTCTCTAAGATATTGTAGTCTCAAATAGAATGAAATGCTTCATGTTTATGGGGAAAGAGGAGCTTTGCTTTGTACTCACTAGAGATATTTTTCATTGTTTACTATCCACTTCTAGATGGCAGGTCTTAGCTTTGTCATTCTTCTTCCAGTGTTAATACTGTCCTGCCCTAATCTCAAGCTGCTATTATTTTGAGAATGAAGATTTTGAATTTGATTAAAAGAACAACATTTCTAGCAACAGATTGATTGGAGGAAAAAAAGAGCTTGCTATTTGGTGCTGTTTTGAAGTCTGGGTGGTCCAGCAGAGGAGGAATGTGATGGGCTGAATGCAGGTGATGTGGTGAGGAGCACATGCTGAATTCACTGTGCCCAAGCTGCTCCATGGCTGGGAGCTCAGATGGCCCCTGCAGCCAGAACCAGAATTTCTGGGCTAGCCCTCTGTTCTTCATTTCTTTCTTTGGTGTTCGATTTTTTTTTGTTTTTTTCTTTTCATCTTTTTTACCTTTTGACACTAACACACGGTTTCACAACTGTGAACAGTTTCAGCTTAACATTTTTCATGTGATAAGTGGTGACTGGCAACAGATATTCTCTGGGGTACAAAACCCCTACAACAACTGCCCCCTGAAGTATATGTTTGGTGTTTTAACTGCTTCCCTGCTGTTTAAACTGATAGGCACTCCACTTAATAGCACTCTCCATTGCTTTGCTCCAGTGTTACAGCCCAGACACTGCCATTTTGCAACTGACAAAGATAATTTTGGAATTATTGATGTATTAAAGGGGTTAAGGGAAGTAGCTATTACACTGAGGAGTGATTTGATTTGGTGTCCAAGGATCTCCTTTCCAGACAGATACAGGCCTCCTGTCAGTGAAAAGGTGCTACTGCTGAACAGATCAGGTGTGCTCAACTATGAGGAGCATTGCAGATGGTAGGGCAGATGTGGAGATCCTGTTGCCCTCAAACACTCCAAATAGATAAATCCTATTTTCCCAGCATCTGGAAACTCAGAGGGAAAACAGAATCATCATCCACATGACAGGAGATTTGTCATGCACAGACTTAAGGTACAACTTTCATGGAACAACAGGAGGATTTAATCTGATTCATGGCATCACATACTATGGAAAAGCATTATAGCTGGTCCAAGACCGAGTAGTCCATCTTCATCTCGAATTGTTGCATTGATAAAAAGGCATGGATAAAAAACATGGAAGAAACCCTGCCATCTACTTTAAAGGAATGCTAATGTGAAATGGAAAAAGTAACTCCTGGTGAAATTCAAAGGCTGTCAGAATGAGGAAATATTTTCACCTTTGATCAAAGAAAAATGGTGCTTTTTAGTGCTTGAGACAGACACAACTAAGTTTGCACAGCTGAAAACTGGCTGGCAGTTTTAAAATACTTCAAACATGTTATTATCATTGTTGGCTATAGAGGTCCTTTAAATATGTTTCTATATCTCTGAAATGAGATTTTATCTTTTTTTTTTCAAACTGGTAGCTCAGAGATGTCACTCTTTTAGGGTCACAAAACAGATCAGTGGCAAAGATAGACAGTAAAAGCAGCATCACAGTTCACTTAGGCGGCCTAAACCACCTTTCCTGTTAAATTTTTTTGTGATCTTAAAGCCCCTTAACTAGTGCCTTCTGCCTGTTTTTCTCCATCATTACACCTAGCATTGAGGGACAAAACCAGAAGTTACTTTACATACTGATTTGTCTCTTTAGCTGGAAGTTGTTTCAGTCAACTCTTCAGAAGGTCTATTGTTTGGATCTTTTTCTGCCTATTGACAAGGTTTTTCAACTAGTCCAGTGTCCCAGTTTTAGCTTAAACCAGTGGCAAAAGCAATACCGATGTTACATGGAGTGTTAACGACTAGAGGGTGCAGGTCTATTCCTGCATGAAAAACTGCCAGTCACTTAGTCTCTCTGTGGGTGTCTGGTGTAGCACAGCAACACCTGAGCTATCTTTAAATTAGCTGAGTGTGACAGCATTAGCACATGCACTGCAGCAGCACAAGGCTCAGCACTGGCTGGGAAGCTTATGTTTGGTATGGAGGGGAGCCCTCAACACTTGCAGTGAAAGGAACATGCAATTACTATCTCTATTCTATAGAATACTGTCCTTAAGATCTCATTATACTTAGTATGGCTAGATAAAACTGGATGCGTGTCACGCGCACTTCCTTTTTGAGTCTGGAGATGGGGAATTTAGTGTAGTGAAAAACTGTTCAAGGAACTGATTGTCTGATGCTTCAGAAAGCCAGCACACACCCCCTTACCCTTCCTTTCAGGTCATAATTAGTACAAGACTCCAGGACAAGCAGTTGCTGGGTAATGTGCACATGAGGAAGTTGGAAATATTCAGCTCTGCCTCATCATTTGCTGTGCACCCGAGTTGAGTGTCACTCAGCTTATCCACATAGAGCCCAGCCTGGAGCACTTTACTGGAGGCATCAGGAATGGCCCATGCACAAGGAATCTGATTAAACTTTTCAAACATCAGATTAATATTCATTTTGACACTTCTTGTCTGCATTTTTTCTTCTTTTGAAAGAGGCAAGATGCTTATAAGTGAGCATAGTTCACCTTCAAGAATCATGAGAAACCAACACCAGGTTTATCAACCACCTCAAGAAGAAAGATCAAGAGTAGCCCATATTTGATAGTCTCCTTGCACACTCTAGTGTGTCATTTATGGCATATTAGGATGAATAATGAAATTTAAGCCTGGCCAGTTGTCAAGAGACCATCTGTAAATAAGTTACGATAGTTTCAATTTTCCCAAGTGAACTTTTGAATAAATGCTTCCTTCTCTCAATGAAAAAGTAAATAAACAAACTGAGGTCACAATAGATGTCTTTTAGAAACACAGACAGTAAAAGAGAATTACATCTTTGTCAGATACACTTTTTGCCACTGGGGCAAAAGGTGGAATCTCTGTCTTTCACTGTCTCTGACAAAATGCCCTGTTTAAATGCTGTTGAGATACATGATACAACAAAGTGGTTTTATCCCCATCAGGGAAAACTCTTTATCTGTTCTGGAGGTTGTAACCACTCCTTGAAAGGAAAATATGAACTATATTTTTAAGCCGTGAGAAAACCAATAAATAATTTTTTAGTAGCTCATCAGGATAGTTAAATACTGAAGTGATAATGAAATGATCTCATAACTCTTTGCTCTTGGGTTATGACAGGCCAGTCAACAAAGTTAAATAGTTCTACTATCACATGGGAAACAATTCCTGCTTTATACTAACTGGAAAAAAGTACTGTTATGAACTGTTCACAAAAACTTCAGTTCTACAGCAAGGAAAATATCTCCAGCAGCAATGCTTTCCAGCAGAAGACAGCCGTGGTAAGTCCCTTTCTCTGGCCTTCTAGGTGGTCTCTCCCTCAGATCTAATGATAGGCCTGTCAGAGTGATTTATGGCACTTATCCATGCCTCTGTGTTTTCCTCCTCGGCTTTGGGTCAGCTCTGGTCTCCAGCGCTCTGTGTTTGTTCTTAACACGTATTCAGAAATTGCACAGACCAAGACTTTGTTTTTCTACATTTGTGTTTTCTTTCATTCTGCCTGTCTTACAGTTTTCAATAACACTCATCACCACAGGACACCACTTCATCCATAGGTAAAGCCTGTGTTGATCCTGAGCCGCTAGCAGCCCTCTCCTAGCTCATGTTTACATGCATGCACACAAACTCAAACAAAAAATTCCCAGCATTTCTGCTAGTTCCAGATCCTGGTGGTTCCTGTGCTTGATCTACATCCCATTAAAATCAGTAGGAAGTTTACCAGAACTGTTAACAGGAATTTTAATAAGCCCACTTTAGCTAATGTGGGGAGGGACTGAGTTCTACTGTATGGTGCACAGATGGAAGTAAGCTACCATATAAACACCACTTCTGTGCTTCTTCTTGCATGCACTTGCACAACATGAAGGGCTGGTTACCCATTTCTGAGAGAAAAACAGCCTGAGCAGGGCTGTGGCAGGAAGAAATTCTCCGTTCCACATTCCTGGGGCACTTTGGTCACTTCATCATAGCTCAAGCAAAATTCCTCCAGGACTTGGATTGCACATCCTTCCAGAATGTGGAAGCAGCAGCAAATAAAATGCATGACAGAGCCCATAGCCTGGGACTCCTTCGTATGATAATCTTCTTTTATACTTGGCTCGCTAATAATAAATCACACATCACTTGCTGCATAGATGCCAAACAGGGCACCACCCATTCTTTTTTATTTAGCAACAGTTTCTGAACAATGCTGTTTTATCTGATCATAGTTCTAAAAACCAAAACATCTCTGAGATAGAAATTTTTATAGGAACAGTAAAATATTAGAGGTCTTTGTAGGGTAGTCTAAAGCATTTCTGCTGAAAAATGTATAAAATTCTGAATTCAAGTGAAGGCAGATAAAAGGAATTCAGACCACTGTGTTAGTTTTGATTAAATGGGAAGAAGAAAGGGCTGCCATATGTGTTTTGCAGACAGACTAAAGCCCTACAGCTTCTCTGAAGGTAAAAATTCATCTCAGGTCAATGTGAGTTTGCCCTAATTGCAGAATCATACTGGTATTTGCATTTCTTTGCACATCTGAGACTATATTTCATGATTGAATAAAATTCCACTTAATGGGGGGTCTGTCCAAATAAGAAGCTTCTTGTCCTCAGTGGTTACCCAGAGTGTCATTTCTCCCCACCATTTTAGAAGAATATTCATTTTGGAAAGCAGCAGCCATGAAAAGAAGCGGACAAACAAACAGTTAAAATAGATGAGAATACAACTGTTGTGGTGCTTTATCCAAGATGTTTCACCACCACCTGAGAGCCATGGTCTGCTAGAAATGAGATTGAAGTAGCCAGTGAAGTGTAAAGTGCAACTCAGAACAAATTATAAGCTAAAAATTTCCATGAAGTGTCTAAGATTTGTTTCATATTTTGACTTGGGTTGCAGGAGAGGTAGCATGAACTAGAAGCTACTGTATTTCTGAAAATTCTACAATGTCATAAGAGACAAGGAACAAACCAAGGTGAGACATCTCATGCTGTGGTGATAGGGGTAATTGTAGCTGACTGAGGCAGCTCCATGTTGATTTGTGAGCACACACATGACCAGGTTTTTTTCTTAGTCTGCACTTGACTGACAATGGAAAAGAAACCCTTTTACTGAGCAATCCTACTTCAGTTTGGACCTATTCCTTATTTAGTTCTATTCTTGTCCTAAAGATGGGAACTGTAAATCCTTCCCTCCTGTGAGATTAACTGTCTCTGTCTTCATACAGATGTGAAACAAGAGACTCCTAATAAAAATCTCCTAATAAATATCTTCTGGCTGGACCCAGGAAGGAAGAAAATCGGGGAAGTAGGAGGTTCCTCTGTGCAGGACTAGTCAAGTGTGAGCATGAGGGCTAACAGCTGGAGAAACATTATAAGAGGCACTAAGTTTTTTGGTAGATTTTCACAAGCGGCATACTAAGCCCTGAGGCCCAACTCCAGTTTTCTTCCCTCAAGGGTAGGTAAGGGAGAGCAGTTGCTCTCAGGTAAGGATAGCAGACTGAAAAATCAAAGACATTTATCTTAGAAAGATAAGATTTTCTCTTCGGGAGACACAACAGGTTTGGAGGTTCTAAAGGTGTGACCTCAATGAAATAATGTGCTTGAGCATTGGGGTAAACCTCTGTTTCCAAATCTTTGCTAGTGTTATGGAGCTGAGATAGTGTCTTGGCACTGGTAGGATGAAAGGCTTCTGTAGGATGGCTGGAAGCGGCACAACACATTCTCTCCCTACTGAAGTAGCAGCATCATCTTGGTTTAGAGAAGTATTCTTGTAGCTGATGATGCTAGATATCCAGCTCAGATGTTGACCTTGAGTGTAATGAACGACAGATTGCTGCCCTGATCCTGTGATCAGGGCTTTTGCTCCGCTCTTTCTGAAAACAAACCCAGAGAGATAAAAACTGAGTAACCCTACTGGACTAAATAGTACTTTCTGTACTACCAGGAAGCTATAAAGTCTAAACTGTGATGGACTTGAAGTAACATTACTTGACTTCAGACTTTCTGTCCCTGCCTTTTTAAAATCTACTTCAGTTAAATAATAATTCTTTGGTTGGGAGACCTCAAGTGATTTGAAGAACAATCAAAGTACAAGTGACATCCAGTTGTTTCAGATAGTGACAGACTACCGTGGCAGAATACAGGATTTCCAATGTTAAAGTGGCTGAAACACCTGAGTGACATCTATTCTGCTGCCAGTAAACCAGTGTGGAAAGTATTTGGTGGTTCCACACTTCAGCGATGCATGTAGCCAAGCCTGCCAGCTGGGAGGGACTAAAACAGGCATCAGTAAAGAGGTGTCAAGAAAGCTGTGCTGGTCCCTTCCAGCAGTCATCATGGTCATAACAACTGGCTCCAAGCAGGCTCAGGGAAGGTAAAAGAACCCTGGTAACAAAAGGAATAAATAACAGTGTAAAAGAAAGGCCAAGAAGTTTGGAGGGTGGTTTGGGAGAAGATAGTCTGCAACTGTAAATGGATGGTCCAGCTGTATTTGTCCACAGTGATGTATCAATCACGCATACCTAGTGACATTAGTAAAACCATTTCTTTCTGCACATGGGTTTCTGCACGAGTCCTTTTCTGCACACCTCATTTTCAGACACTGCAGCCCAGACAGGCACGTGGTGCTGCTTAATTCCTTTTAGCTGGCTGCTGTTTCGGGGAGCTACGCCACATCAGAGAGACCCACACTGCTAGGCTGGGTGCTCCGGGCCTCTCTGGAGTTCACATGTGTGAAATTAAGCACAGACCAAGCATTTTTCAGGTGACTCACCACTTCTAAATCCTGATAATGTTGCTGGATAGAGTAAAAGCAGAATGTGATTTGCAAATACGGGACCTGCTCACTTTCCTTGTACATCACTGTCCAAACTGCCCTAAACTTTTCTGTTTGTAGTATCTGAACCTTTACGATCTGCTGAACTCTGAGTAATCAGTTCATGGCAATGGAAGTCTTACTCAGCACATCTGGAAAACACTTCACTGAAATAGTTTGGTAGCACTCCATAATTTCTTTGAGGTCTATTCCCTGCATTTGCTCCTGTGGTCAGTTGGAAAACCTCAAATGTAGGGAAAAAGGTAGTTTTTCCTTTTCTTCTGTAAAATACACCATTGCATTAAACTTATCACCTTATTTTAAGGGGAACTGTGCTCCAGATGAAAATGGCTTTTGGGACTGTAAGTCCCACTTAAAGGTTGAGGAGGTTCTTATAAGCCCCCTGGAGGCTAAATTGCCTGCTGTTCTCAGGGAAGCAGGTGCTTCTATACACAAGAGATAGAGGTTACTGAGAGGACAACTAAGAATAATGGAGCTACTTGTGGACTGCATCTGGCACATGTAGCTACACATGTGAGTTTTTTTTCCCTATGCCTTTCTGATTTCCCGGCAGCACTAGTGTTTTCTCCTCTCCAAGCAAATGGTAGTTAAAAAGAAAAAAAAATTAAAAGTTTTCAGTTCAACAGAGATCTAAGTTTTCTGTTTTTATGATAGACAGAGATCTGAATATGTGAAGTATAGCAGGTCATGGGTAAACAAGCTACATGAACACAAACAGCTGTCTATCATGGCCTGAGAGAAAACTGCCGAGCACTTATCTTCCTTCAAGTGACTTCGCTTTCCAAGAAAAGACTAAAAAGCTTGCAACACATAGAGTGGAATGAGGAGAGGAAATGCATGGCTGTGGAACATGTTCAAATGAAAGGGAGCTTCCATAGCTTGTAATGAATTACCAGATTTCCATTGAACTTACATGCTCTGAATAAATGTTTGAGGATGTACAGAGCTATGGCTTCAGAATAATTTTAGTCCATCTGGAACACCAAAATCTCATCAGGAACTCAAAGACCCAGTAAATTCCTTTTTGTGGTATCTGCTGAGTTGGGTAGCAGAGGATAATTTGCAGTCCATTCCAAAACTGCTGAATCTAGACCATGACTTAAGGAGACTGTGTGGAAACACTAGTCAGCCCTGACTGTGTTCCTATTCAGGATGGAAGAAAGGAAAGATGCACAAGCCCAAGAGATTGAATAAAATCTTCCCTCTAATGTGCATTTTTGCAGTGTCAGGAGTTTAAGTGACTCATACCATTTAGCATTTGCCATGACACTAGATAAGCTGAGCTATTCTCACCATGACTTTAGACATGAACTGCAGGGGTCCTTAACATGTCTGTGTGTCTTGCATGAGCATTTCCATAGCTCAGTAAACACCAAACTTAGCCTGATCTAATTGAATACTGAATTGGTGCAACAGTAGATGTGAGCAAGTCTATCCATTCACCGAAGTATCTGGAATAAGTGCTGGTTGAGAACACAACTGCACTTCTAGAATTGCTTTAGAAATAAATCTTCTTTGTTATGCATTACTGTTTATGGTTGAGTTAATGGTCAGATGAACAATTAAATAAGATCAAAAATGTGAGGTTAAGCAAGGATGTGAAAAAGAGGTTCCAACCAAGGTGGGGGGAACTATTGTTTTTTGTGCCTTGTCACAACATGAGGATGGTTCACAGTCACCTCACATATGGACAATTATGAGTGTAATAGGAAAACAACCCTGGAAGAATGCCCCAAGAGACAGTAAGGAAAAGACAGAAGGAAAAAAATCAAAGGCAGACATGATAGCAAAGTGGAGATGGAGGAAGTGAATGTGGAAACATTAGAAATAAAGAAGAAAGGGGGAAAATTAAATGGAAGCACTGCAGAAGCAGTAAACTAAGGACAGGATTTTCAAAAGTGCCTCACTGTCCTAAAAAGTTGTCATTACTTTCCTATTGATGCTTGCAAGAAAAGTGAATAGTGGTGGCAATGTCAGGCTGGCAATGAGCACTTTAAAAAAACCTCAGCTTAGAATTTTCTTGCCTTCTTACAATGTCTGCCTGCAACAATGGCATCAAGCAATACTCGTGGCTACTAAATAACAGCTAGTGTCGGTTAAAATATTCTGGAAAACCTCAGATGTCTGTGGCATTAAGACACCCAGCAGCAATTACCACACAGGAACTACTTGAGGCCTTCAGAGGCTGATTGGAAAACTCACTTACTCTAAATAATGTAAAAATATTCGTTGTTGTGGAGCATAGAAAAATCTGTTTCTCAGAATAATTAAAATGAAATCCCAGAAAGTCAAATTGCATTTGACTTGGGCTTGACTTTTGCATGCTTAGGCTTCTATGCGCCCTTTCATTTTTTGCGTTTCTGAAGTGTAGCACTCAGGAAAAGTGCCAAATTTATGTCTCTGTGGACTGGGCTTCTCCCTGTTTATCAGAGGTTGATCAGAGAGGAGGGAGTGGCACTGTGCGCTTCCCGGCACTGCCCAACCGGCAAGCCCCAGCCCTAACCTGCAGGGACCATCACTGGGCGTGAGAAGGCGGCTCAGACTCCACACCTTTGAAACCTTTGGCATCTCTGCTGAGCCTCATGAGAAAGCAGCCAGTACTGCCGGTGGTGTCTGTGATGTGTTCTTTTATCCTCAAGAGACTATCATCTCTTCACATTTTCCTTAGGTGATTGAATAACTTGCTAATAGCGACTGTTTTGGTCACTACTACCTTGTACTCGGCTTAGTATCCCACTGCTTTACTGTCTCAATTTTAATCTCTGGACTCAAATGAACACCAAAAAATTTAGGATCCTAAGACATAACTCATCTGCATTTCCACAGGGATCAAACTTTTAGGTCTAACAAATGACATGTTGTACCACTAGAACATCTTGGAAAGCTCAGATCCTTGTGTTTATTAATTCAGAGTGCAATAATTATTAGCTAGAGAGAAACACCACTGCAATCAAAAAGAAAGCCAAATACAACCCACCTACACAGATTTCTCATACTGGGCCCTGGGCATGACTCACTGGTTATGTATTAGGTGTTGTGGGTGGGTACTCTAATTTGTATGTGTTCCATTGTTTAGATGTGTTTTGCACACACTAATTCTGACTTTCTGTTTTGGCAAAATCTTACAAAAAACCCAAACCCACCGCCACCCTCTTGGGTCACAGTCATGAAAAGCAGCTGCATTACCTCGCCCACCTATCTTGGAGTCAGGGTGGGCTCTGGAGAGAAAAGGGATCAATACTTGCTCAGGATATTGGGAGGAAGCACGTCATGTGCAGCCATGGATGCTGGCTGGCTATGGAGGAGTTTTAGCAGCATCTTACCCACTGTGTGGAGAGTCACTTTGCATTCTCTTCAGGACACATTTCCAAGACCAGAAAATTATTTTGGTGCTTTAAAGCATTCACAGGAGAAATAACTTGGCCTGTAGTTTGCAATGCATTTTTGTGCTATAACATGCCAGCAGACAAGAATATATTAAATTTTAAATGGAGAGGAGTTTTAACACTGAAGAAAAAGTGCATCCTTTCAAAATATTGTAATGCTTGTGCATGTCTAAGCATAAGAAACATTATTAGAAAAAGTACTGAGAAAATGATTGGAACTGAAAATATTTTCTTGGCATTGGATCATCAATAACGACCTTCATTTGTGGAGCATGAACTAGAAAAAGGAATTCAAATGGTAATTATATAAATTATACAATATATGAATCATAAATATATATAAATGTAATGCATTACTTCTATTAATAACAGGAGTGTTTATGTGGCAATTGTCACCATAAAGTGAGAGAAGCAAATAGGAGAGCTTGAAGTCTGATGATAACTAGAAAAACATGGTGATATATCTATGAGGCTGACTACAGCTGCTAACCTTTTTGTTCACCCAGGAAAACTGTAAGGCTCCTTACCTCTTACATGTCTCTGGGACAGCCCAATGCATGTCTCCAAATGCATTCTCAGGAAAACTCTCCTGGCTATGCTGTGAAGTTTGGCAGGAACTGTCGGTTGTGTAAACAACCGTGATGTGTAAACAACCGTGACCATCACTGTGGAGGAGTAACCCTGCAGTGAGTAGAACAGACTGTGACACTGGTGGCTATCACATGTCCGTTGCTGGGTGACAGGTGAGGAGAGGTCTTCCTTCTGAGAGTTCATGTGCCTTCTGCTGACAGGCAGCCTATTGAACATAGGCAAGGAGACCAGAGCAGCCAAAAATCTCCCGCAGGACAGACGGAGATGGCAAAACTCCACAAAGGCAAAGCTATGCCCTCACAGAACATTTAAGGACTCAAACACTCTGACCCATGTGCACTTTGGCTTCTCAGGGCTCCCACACCTCTGCATCCTGGCATCACCCTGGATACCTCAAACTTTCAGGAGACCCCAGAGCTGCATCTGACCCAACAGTCACCCCTGACAATACTGATGTCAAACTTTGCAAGAGATGCCAAATCAAAATCATGTCTCTTGATAGTCGACAGCTACTAAAAGGAGGTGCTCAACACACCAACATTTGCTGCCCTTGTTTACTTCACTCGCAAAATATGCAACTTTCTTGACCTTAAGTAAACTCCTTAGGTGTGTTCGGGCTGAAAGGGGCTCCACATCTGCCAAAAATAAGCATAGCTGACCTTAATAACTACTTTCCTTCAATCACTAGGGAAACACCAATGCTACACCGCATGCATCACTTTTCCTTTAACGCCTACGTTTGCAGTGAAAGAACTGTGCAAGTTTACCCTTTCACTGCTGCTACCAGTGCAAAAGCCTACAGGTTTGAGAAGGGTCCTTAACAGCCTCTCAGGTTTGTTTTCAAGGGGTTACTTCTGGGATAATGCAAGCCATTCAAATTTTCCACTACATCACAAAATGACACTCATGCCTGTTCCCACTATTTGTTTAAATATAAACCAGCACTCAACTTTCCAGCAGCAGCTTCCTGTTTAACAAGTATTTAAATGAATGGCTGAGTAGGTTTTACCAAGCACACTTGGCAGCCCTAGAGGTGCACCACTTGGTGTCTAAACAGAAAACAGGGCTTGCAGGTGCTGTTGAGGCAAACAGCAGGCAGATGGGACAGGGGGACAATGCTGTCCCATGTGTGCTGCAGTCAGGGCTGGCTGGCAGGTTGTCTGCAAGGAAACAGAGGAAATCAGAGAAGCAGAAAGCCAAGGAGGCTAAATGGCCCAAAATGAATCTAGAAGAGGAACAACAGACTTCCTCCTCATAGAACCACAGAATATTCTGAGTTGGAAGGGACCCTCCATGGTTGGTCATCTAGTCCAATTTTTTATTGAATTGACCCATACAGACATTGAACCCATGACCTCGGCATTATTAGCACCATACTCTGACCAACTGAACTGATCTCCTCAGTCGATTTGAAACACACAGCCCAAGAAAGAAGGTGCCTCATTGCTCAGACTCCACAAAGTAGCTGAGTGGGAATAAAATGTGGTCCTTTATCTTGCTGCTCCGTATTAACAGGGGGCATTGGCTTCCAAACCAGCCTCTGAACTGCACTTAATAGGCAGGGGCGTGAGGATATTTGGCCAAAAAGGATGGTGCATTTGGGATTGACAGGGTGTCAGTTTTCTGTGTTCCTCACTTTTATATCCAATGTGATTTCTGTGAAGTCGACGAAATTATCCCAGAATTAAAGAGGTGCAATGCACAGCAGAATTTCATCTTTACTGTTTAATACTGATTCTTCTTAATTAATTCATTATGCCAAGACCAGAAGCATGCTAGGTGCCTGTAACATTCTCATTTACCTCTCTATTTCTTATAATTTTATTTCATACTGCAAAAACATTTCCTGTAATTGGACCTCCGGATACCTATTGACTTTCCATAAAACTGGCTGAAAACTACCACTCCGTTCTTAAATTTTCACTGATATTTGTTCAACTGTAGGTTCCTTAATGTTTTAATTGGTTGCAGAAGCTCATATATATGAACAGCCCTCAGGCAGAAAGCATTCTTCCAAAGAAATTTCATATCAAGGCAGTTACTGCACTGGGATGAAATCAGCAGCCTTGTTAGAAGTATATGAAATTCTGTTAAATGCAAAATATATACCACTGTACTAATTGACAAGATTGCAGGGACAGAGCATAGCATCCCCTTGATGTGAATAAGAGCAGTGAACTGGCAAACAAAGACTAGTCCAAATTAAGATGAAGTGTCAGAATTTCTGGAACCAAAACGGGATGCAGCACAATACTAACATTAAAAAGCTATGGCAATTATTGCATTTGTCACCATAGAGTCTTGCAACAAATGATTTGCCATTCAACACCCCAGAAGGCAGAGCAATGATTTTATGACAAGCTGCTGAGAAAAAAAGGGCTATGTTTGGGAAAGCAGACATTGATTCAGGTTGTCTCTGGGGTGGTTTGATGTTTTTTTGGCCTGATATCAGCAGTTTTGGATTCTAAGAATTCCTCTATTAGTTCCTGGAAGGAACTCACGAGAGATACTAAAACCCAAATGAGACTCCAGATCTCCTGACTACATGGTTTGAACTTGCAGGATAGCAGAAACTATGAGTGGACTTGTGTTTAGCTCATTTTGCAGTCCGAGATGACTGGGGTCTGTTTAAAATCAAGCTGCAATAAGTTCTTTACCACTGGTCACACAGTCCTAGAAATAAAGTTCTGATTGCCTATAGCCTGCCACTCAAAATTTTGTTGGGCTAGCTAAAGTGCCTGTGTAACTGTCTGATTAAAATATATTAAAACCTCAGTGAAGAAAAAAAACCCCCAATCTTTAAAAACATACTTTTAAAATCACTCATACCTTCTGTTTTAGGGGTTCATGGGTTAAAGCATTGTTGGCCCTGGCCTGGCTGATCATGGGCTACTTCAGTTGCCCCACTGCAGCAGAGATGCTGGGCAGAGGAGAGTTGGGGTCAGGCTGCTGTTAGAAAAGATTTGCTGGCTGTGGTTAAAAAAGTAGCAGTAATGTTTGCTTTTGGAGTTCTGGCAATGAGTGCCAAGTTATACTCTCTTTTAGTTATTAAGTCTTAACCAATAAATGATGACTGAAAAGAGAGGAATGGAAACCACACAAGACAATCTTGATAATGAACCTTGCTCTCTTTTGCTCTCAGATCAGCTCTTTTGGAAACTGTGTTGTGGAGTTTCTGGCCACCCGTTCAAATCCACTGTTTTTAACAAAACCGTTTTCTCACATGAGGTACAGCAGCTCATACCAGGAGCCATTCAGCTGGTGACTTGAGGCTATGATTAAGAAGCCCTGGTCACAGCTCCTAGGCTAACTGCAGCTCTTGTCCTTCCTGCCTTCCAGCTGCATCTGCTCAGACCTTAACCTGCAGCTGCTCCCTTGAGGTGGTGTCAGGCACAGCTTGTACCCCTTTCTTGCTTCGTGTGACTGTCTCAGCAGCCTGACTTGCCTTCAGCATCTGTGGGTTTAGGTGCTGTGACAGTGGAAGTCTGGAAATCAAACTGACTTTTCCAAACCAGAGATTTTGAAAAACAAGAACATGAGAGAGAAGAGCAGTGTGTTACAAGTCTCTCTGTGAGATGTTCCTCCAAGGCTCCTTGGCAGCTGTCTCAACCACTGTTTCATAGAATCATAGAATAATTAATTTTGGAAAAGACCTCTGAGATCGCTGAATCCAACTCTTACGCCAGCCCCACTGTGTTCACCACTAAACCATGTTCCCAAGTGCCACATCCACATGTCTTCCAAACACTTCCAGGGACAGTGATTCCACCACTTCCCTGCAAAGCCTCTCCTAATGCCTTTCCACACTTTCAGTGAAAAAACTTTTCCAAAGATCTGATATAAACCTCTGTTGGTTCAGCTTGAGGCTGTTTGTTGTTCTATCACTTGTTACCTGGGAGACCAACCTCTACCTGGCTACAGCCTTGTTTCACATAGTTGTAGAGAGTGATGACACCTCCCCTGAGCCTCCTTTTCTCCAGAATAAATACCTGCAGCTCCCTCAGCTACTCCTCATAAGGCTTGTGCTCATAGAAGAGGTTTTATAAGTATCCAATGATCTTCCAAAATCTAGGTTAGCAATACATGTCATGTTTTTTTACTAGAGTCAAAAACTCCTGATCTCCAGCTTAGCTTGCTATCCCCTCAAGCCTAACACATTCTTTGGAGATATTGCATTCTCTTTTAGCCTCTAGGGTACACCAAATGCCATTCGTGGATAAATCACAAGAATTATTATCATCCATTAATGTTGATTATTACAAATCAGCTTTGCATTAGCGGAAAGACCCCTTTGGATAATACATATATGAGACCCTAAGAAAATGCTAAGATTAATGAAGAGGTCAAAGACCATGTGTCATCACAGAGAGTAATAGAATTTCAAACAGGAAAAAGCATGTGGATTTAGAGAAAGAAAATGTAAAGACGAAGAACCAGTGTAAGTAGGAGAGTTACAGAGGGAATTTGAAGTTTAACTCCATCACTTGCAATAACACTGAAAATATTTTGACTTGCAAAAATTTTTCTATTGCTACTTCAAAATGATAAAATATTAGATTGCTTCACTTTTTTTCTCAATAAATCAGAAAATTATGATGTACTACCAACAAGCTTAAGCTGATTTTGCCTGCAATATGAAAGAGATCACCTGTCTTAATGAACTAAAAGCAATGTATATAAAATCTTGGAAATGCCGGTGGCGACAGCAGCAGTGTGTCCTTGCATGGTGTTAAATGAGTGAAGACATCATCTGATTGAGCAGATAGATTGCAAATAAGCCCATTTAATACCTGTACGTAGAAGCTCTGGCTACCTGATCACCCTGTTGCTCTGGCAGACTCTGCAAGTTTTAGCATGGGGCCCCATTAGATGACCCCTGGCTATTTAGGGATTCTGCCTAACAGAAAGGGAACGTGAGAAGCATTTTTTGAAATTCTACCTATATCAACTGCCTTTCCCATTTCTCTGTATAATCTTCACAATATTACAGCTTTATAAATGCTTGTTCTCCCTTACTGCATCAGAAATCCAAGCAACAGAGAGAACCGAGAGACCTGGCTGCAGAAAAAGGGGTTGAGAAGGAAAGTATGCCAAGCTAAAACACATAAGCCTTTCCTTAAATCATACAGTTTGGCAACACCAGCACCAGAGGTAAAGCATATTCAGAAAGTAATTCCATTTGTGAGTTGACTGCTTCCCTTTCTATTTCCCCCTTGTGATATTCCTAGTATTAGTCAGAAGGCTTTAGTGAAATGTTCCTTTTTTTACAAAGGCATTTATATTTTGCTCACTGGTACAGTACCTTCTGGGATGCCTGCACCTGGTAAGCCCACGGGTTTCCTTTGTGCATGAGAAAGGTGGGAAGGACCCTGCCCAGGGAACAGGCTTTCCCACTGACCTGCCGGTGCCACCAGCAACACAAACCCATTTCCTGGTGAGCTGGCTTCCAGACATCTGCTCTCTGCCAAGCCATTTGCTATGGTCACATGCTGCCACTGGAGTTTAATTACACCCTTCATCACACAAAAGCAGTTAATTCATGCTATAAATCATATCCTGACACGAAAAACTTCTGGTGTCTCATTTCGTTCGTCTGAAATTGTTTAATGCAACTGACTTTGAGGTGAGGAACTCTTTTATGTTGTTGATGTTTAGAGAAAGATTAATAGATTATTTGTTACTGGTTTAATAAATGCACTCCACAAACTACAATCAACAGTCTCCTGTTCATTTCACTGCTCCTAATTGGCTCAGGGTACAGGTTCCACTTCCAGTCTGAAGTGCCAAGCTTATGTTTGTTGAAACATAATTACTTTAATGTAATTGTTTTGGATTATTACATCTCCATTAAGTAGGACATAGTTAAAATAAATAAAACCATTCCTTGATCAGAGCTGATTTTCTAACCAGTTATGGAAATAACAGGACCACAGGAAAAAAAACAACAACAAACTCCATACTTCAAATTATGTTGCTTTCCTCATGTTAATTAATCACAGTCTTTGTACTCCCATTTGGGCTGTACTTAAAAATGATTCTTTCACCTATAATTTCTGCGTCACTCCACAGACTTCAAAACACAAGCTTAGCAATTTTAGCGGCATGAATTCAGGGTCTGCCCATTGGTCAAAAGGCTTTAACAGCAAAGACTGACTGAAGTGGAGGTCTCTTTTCTTTTGGTGTCACCAAACTCAGGACTCAAACCAACACCAGAAGCCTCAAGTTCATGAAGAGTACTTAGCAAGGAAAGGTAAAGTATTTCAGCACATCGGGGGTTTCCAAATGCCCACAAAGGTTCCAAATATGCATTTTGAAGTTTTCTTCTATCTAAAATAATGTACATGCAGAGGCCAAGTCTTTAATGGGTGGCAGGAAGAAGGTAGAAAAGATAATCAACTAGACTAGAGTTTGAACTACTTAAAAATTGGCTTGCAGTGGTACAGTTTAAGCTAATTTTTAATTTCCAGGAAACTTGTCAGACAAAATTCAGATTCTTTACAGAAATTCCACCTTCCAATTAAGCTGTAGTTGAAGGCCTGGTTGAATTTTCACTTGCTCAAAACCTGAGGACTAAGGTTCACAAGCCAGCCTGTCTTACTCCTGTAATGAATCCACATCACTGAGACTTCAGTGCTCTCGGTTTTTCTGGGTAGAGACATCCATCCAAAGAGAGGGGGGAATTTAAATTCCTTTAAATTTTTTTTCCTTCATTTTACTACCTTAGCTTTTCTCTGCCCCCAAAGCTACAGAAGCAAAAAGATTTTTCTTGTACCCTAGCCTATTTGGAACAAGCTCTCCTAGAATCACAGCTGTGATTTATGGCATTTTAGATACTTGGTGGTTTCTTCACATAGTAGAGACAGTAAGTATTGTGCCAGAAAATTGGACTTGCCAGCAACACACATTCAGGGTATCAGGGAGCAGTGTGGTATGACTTTCCTCCTTCAACAAAAACATCAAGCAAAGGTCCCAATTCCAGCCTAACTTTCTTTTCCGAGGTCCTCTGCTCAGGCTGAAGATGGCACTGATTTAACCACAAATCTCCCAGTATTCAATTTCTTAATTAAAACTCCAGGTTCTGGATTTACTTCCGGTTGCAGACCTCATGGATATGGAGAAGAGTTTTGAGCACTGATCTGAGAGGCACCTAAAAGTATAAAAGTGTAGTAATTTTTTAAAGCAAGTAAAAAGAAACCTGTGCTTATTTTTATTAAATCTCATGATCATTAAGTGAGTTCCATGATTTTTCAAGACCTGATTCACGTGTTTTGAACATAAGGGTGTAGCCAGAGAACTGCAGTGAATTAGGTCTCCCAGGCTGTGCAGTCAGTTCATGGGCTGTGTAACAAACTCAGCTGCACAGTATCTGTGTACACCTAGGAAGCCGACGACTGACTCACTGCTACTTAAGACTTGCTGCAAATAGGCTATGGGACAAGAAAAATCTCCTTGCTTCTCAACTTTGGTGCCAGAGAAGAGCAAATATAGTAAAATGAAGGGAAAAAAATTAAAGGAAGATCCCCTCTCTCTTTGGTTGGATGTCCCTACGCAGAGAAACCGAGAGCACTGACAGTTTTCCAGAGACCAGAAAAGGAAAGGCAGCAGAGGAGGAGAGAGTGCTCAAACCAAGTTGGAAAGGCACTGTCTTTGGGGAGGGCAGGCTGCTCCCAGCATGGGGGAGAGAGAGGTGGGCTCAATGACCTGGCCTGGGCCTGCCACAGTGTTTAGTGCTCATACATTCAGGAAGCTCTTCAAAGCTTTTAAGGAAGATTTAGTGCACTGCCAGAATGGAATTTCTAATGTCATTACAAGCCAAATCATTCACCCCTCTGATGTTCCATTTCTCCCTGAAGGGTGATGAGAGAGGCTGACAGGCACAGGCAGCAGGAAGGGTGGCAGGCTGGAAGGAGCCCTACGGCCAGTGAAGTCACCCCTCACAGGGAGCAGTGAGCATCTCAAAGGGGCTGATGTTTTCAGGAAAGACCTGTTGGCTTCCTGCTGGCTACAGTGCAAGGGCTGTGGTAAGGCCGTGGAGGGAGGCAGGAGGTGATATGGAGTGAAACAGCCCTGGGATCCAGAGAGACAGGGGAGCTGCCTGTGAATGCAGTTGGCTTTGGTAATGTAGCCAGTGAGCACTCATCAAAAGGCTTTTCCTCACAGATAAAACCCCCACAGAGCTATATTCCTATCTACCCGATCTACCGAGATGTGAATAAAAATGGCAGTTACTAAACAGGCTGTAAAACTCTGGGCTCAGCTGGAGCTTTCTGTACGCTTTCTGTATGGTCACTGGTGATACCTGGAGCAACAGCGAACTTGTACATGTGATTTGTGATGTACATGGATAGTTGCACTTCCCAGGTGTCAAATACTGTAACTGCAGGACCCTCAATACTTGCTGGGAAGGTACATAGCTCTCACTGACTACCTGGCCAAACCAATCAAAATGAAAGTTTTGAAGAAAGCAGATGCTTTCGTCATTTTGGCTTCAGTACCCATGGCATCTGAGTGACTTACTGCAAATGGGATGGTGAGAACTGCTCAGAAGAGCTGCAGCTGCTGAACAGCAAAACTAGCAAAATTTGGTGTAAATTCCACTTAGAATAAAAAAAGACAAAAAGTCTGTTCTCAGACAAATTCCTCATTTAGCTGCAAGGCTGGGTGACTTTTGGAGGGGAATACGTGGAAATGCTGGCTGAAGTGAGGCTTGGAACAACGTTTCCTTCTTTTAGTATAAAGGGGATCAGCAACAAACCCGAGGAGCTGAAACAGCAGATTTTTTCAGTGTTAATGTAACTAAAACATAATATGATGAAATGCAGGGAAACTTCTAGAGAACTTAGATGAAAAATAGAAGTTTCAAACTTGTGGAGATATGACAACTGATTATCAGGCTTCAGTGTAGCAGTAAGAAGTTCCTTCTTAATGAGGGCAAAACAGTTAGTTACAGATAGCTATCATTTTTCATCAACTATTGGTACAAGAAAAATCAGAATGAACCCTAAATCAAAGGATAAATTTGTTCAAAAGAACAAGACTGGTCTGTATTCTTACATGTGCTGGCCAAAATTTCCATAGTGAGACAAGAAACACCATTTAGGAAATCCAAAGAACCTATGCATTTGTTTACTTGCAGAAAACAGAAGGAGAAAAATATGGGATATGCCAGCTAATCTTCATAACTTTTTTTTTTCAACTCGAGTAACTTTAATTAAATTTTCTGTAATTAAAAATAAAATTTCAGAAGGGGGGTCAACTGAGAGTGAAATCTGCTTAGAGGTTTATGTTGCCATTTGGTAATGTTACAGGCAACCATTTCAACAGATGTGGGGTACTTGGCACTGGTTATGTTTGTTTGTTCAGAGAGAGGGATCTTCAAGAGTTTTGGTTTCTCAGCTGCTGAGTGAGTGATTTCCCACTATCTGGGACTGAATACTCAGCAAATGCTTTTCTATACAACCACAACTCTCCCCACCAGCTCCTGAAGGACCAATGGTCAGTAGATGCTGTGCAGGGAAACAGGAGATGAGAGGAAATGCTGAAGAGCAGGCTGAGGCTGTGCAGTCCTTTTGATGGGGCAGTGGCCAACCCCTCTGACATGGGACACCATCTTAATAAGGGAAATCTATCCAGATTAGGCTACACTGATAGTTAAAGAAATGGCTTATCCCCTTTATGCACCACATAGATAGCCTTCCAAATTATTTCTTCTATCTGTCCTAAATGCAGCAATGACTGTTTTTTCCAAAGAAGCTGTAAAATCGCACACTTCATAAAGACCCGTATCATTCTTGAATGGGGGTGGTAAAATCTTCGCCAAGGTATATAACAAATAGCCTAGCACCTTTTCTGACATCCATTATCCACGCTGACCAGCCAGGGTAACCCCTCCAGAGGCAGGCCAAGAATAACATAAGGAGGTTATTAAATACTATGCATTACCTTCAGTGGAACAAAATAGAAGCCTAATTTGCAGTCTTGGTTCCAAGAAAACATTTGATAGGATCCCAAGGGAATTTTTGCTCTTTACTTTAGAAGTTTTTAATTTTGGATTGGAGTTTTTATCATGGATAAAAATGTTTTTCTTGAAAACAATGCCTTGATGATAACATCTTGAAATCTCTCCCACCTTACTTCTTGATTTAAGGGGAATGAGGCAAGAATGTTTCCTCTCCTCCCACTATGTGTGCCATCTCAGCCATGCTCACCAGGTCATAGGTAACTGGAAGGCAGCAATGCCAGAAGTTGTTGTGTCATGTTGTCTTGGAAAACAAACTCTGTCCTTCCCAAAGCATTACCTGTGTCACAGCTAGAACTTAAATCCAATCTACTGGAAGTCAGAGGCCTTTTCTTTTGCCCCAACCAGTGAATTCTCAGGTGACATGAATTTGAAATATTTTAGTGTAAAGAGTTTAGTAGAACTACATCATGCTTTTCAAAAAAATGTACATGCTTTTTTAAAAAAAGCACTGAATGCAGACATCTAGCAGAAAATTTCTGACAACATTTAGCCTTATATCCCCCTCAAACCCAAACTGCATTTCTTAGTCCCTGCTCCTTCACTCATTCAAAATCACAGATGAAAACATGAAACGTGAAACAAAGCAGAGAATTTCTGTGGAAAGCCAACCATAAAAACTAAGTATATTTAAAAAAAAGAAGAAGAAATAGCTGGACCTATTTCGCCTGCCCTCCAAGTAGTTTTTTGCACTTTCCATTACTGGTGTTTTCCTCTTTTAAAAGCAAATGCCCCTGCTCACTTGTGAAACTTGAGAAAAACAACTGGGGGACTTACAAAGATCTTGATCCTGCAAATGCCCATTAAGAGCAGCAGCTCACATGAGTGAAGTGCTTTAGAGCTAGAATGTGTTGAAGAGCCATGACTGCACCTTGCACCTGGAAGTCACAGCTCCTGCTGCATGCTAAATTGATTCTTGGCTTATATGTTCCTTTTAAACAAACCAAAAAATGTTAAGGCAGAAAGCCAGTCACACCCTGGGGTGCACCTAAAGCAACATTGTCGGAAGGGCGAGGGAGAGGACTCTGCCCCTCTGCTCTGCACTGGAGAGACCCCACCTGCAGTGCTGCATCCAGCTCTGGGGTCCACAGCATAGGAAGGACACTGATGTGTTGGACTGAGTCCAGAGGAGGTCACCAAGATGATTATAGGGATGGAGAACCTTTCCTATGAGGAAAGGCTGAGAGAATTGGGATTGTTTAGCCCAGAGAAGAGAAGCCTTTGAGGTGACTGAATTCTGGCCTTCCAGAACTTGAAGCTAACCCACAAGAAAGATGGAGAGGGGCTTTTACAAGGGCATGTAGTGACAGGGCAAGGGCATTCCCCCTTGGCTTCAAACTGAAAGAGTATAGGTTTAGGTTAGGCATTAGGAAGAAATTCTTGACAGCGAGGGTGGTGAGGCACTGGAACAGGTTGCCTAGTGAAGTTGTTTCCGTCCCTGGCAGTGTTCGAGGACAGGTTGGATGGGGCCCTGAGCAGCTTGGTCTACTGAAAGATGTCCTTGACATTGACAGAGGGGTTGGAACCAGATGGTCTTTAAGGTACCTTCCAATCCAAAACATTCTGTGATTCTATGATAAGTGCTAAGGGAACTGATCAGCTGTCACCAAAAGAAGCAGAGGCTATTCTCAGCCAGCATTTTTCACCTCAGGAATACTTTTGTTGCCTCATGTCTTGAGGACCTTTGTGGCATTACTTTTGAAGCAAACCTGCAGGGTTATGGGAAAGGCTTGAAGGCAGAAAAGACAGAAAACTCTCATGGAAACTGTGCTCTAACTGTAAGGCCAGCTCTGTTTCCAGCTGACCATATGTTTCCATTACTGGAAACAGGTACTGAACTGGCACTTGAAGACACCAGAGTTCATCTTATGCTGCTTCTTAATCAGTTTGCATAATTTATGCCAATTCCAAATGTGGCTGAGGTAAATGATCCAGCATATGACTTAAGGCCTGAGTGGCCATGATTGAGGCAACATTTCATTACCTTTTAACTTGATTTTGATGCAAAATTATTTATGCATGAAATTATTGATAAAATCGATTCTTTCTCAGGTTCACTATTTAACATATGTTGACATATTCCAACAGTGATAGAATAAATGTACACATAGAAAGATTTCAGAAAATGAAGAGACAGCAGCACTATCCTCTTAGCTCTTGGCTTGGTAATAAATATGGCTGGATGTAACATTTTCAGATAGTAAAACATGGTTTAATCTCCTAAGCCTGTTAAACAAGGAATATTTGAAAATGGTGCAGAATTTAGGAAATTAATTTTAACTGACTAAATATTAGGCACTGGGCTTTATTAATTGCTTTTGTCTGTGTTCTTACTGAATTACAGAGACATGCTTAAAGAGGATAAGCTGCCCAATATGATTCATTTCAGCATTGCAAAGTGGGCATATGAACTGTGGAGCTTTGAATGACTTCCTCTGAGCTGCGGGGATCCCTGTCCTCTGCAGTCTGTGAGGCGCTGTCTGCAAGGCCATCCTTGGAGTCAGTGATGTGACCAGCTGTCTTTCATTTGCTTAATCTTGAATTGAGCAGCACAAAATCGATGGCAGTGGGTAGTTCCCCATCATGGGACAGACAAAGTGTGCATGGCTGATACCTTGCATCTGTACAGCCACTGGGATGTCCACTGCTCCAAAGACAGCTTGCCCATGCAATTTCTCCTTCCTCTGCACTGTAGTTATCTGTGATTTTACATTACCTAGCCTGTTTCCATTTACATTCTGGGTCCCAATCTATGACTTTGGTGTTATGATTAGAAAAGGTATACCAGAGTTTTGTTGAGCCTAATTATGAATGAGATTAAGTGTTAAGTTGAAACCTTAACTGGTAAGATTTCAGATATAAAAGCAAGCAAATGTCTGTTTTATTGAAAGCAATAGTTAATTACTCAGAGTTTTTTGAACTACCAAACGTAACATAACTACAAAGGGGTTATCTGGCCAGATTCTGAGAGACAAATTACCTTGATATGTGACAGCTAAATCCAGCAAATCTGAGGACTTCTCTTTAGTTCCACTGATGGAACAACTTTAAGAAGAAAAAAAAAAACTTTGTATAAAATTATGTTTCTACTGCACTGAGATCCGCAGAAGCCACCCTTGAGCACACTACAGATACCTCAACCCTACAGAAGTGTATCGGCAGAAGCAGCAGTCCAGATGACCCACGTCTTAGCAAGAAAAGAAGCAGATAATAAATCCGTACACATGTTGCGGGATGGATGTATTATTGGCTTGAATGAAGTGTCAAAGACCAGATTTTTACCTCACCAATCAGATGAAGAGAAGAGGCAATTTCCCTTTGGAGACCTTCTCTGAAGTGATCTGTTTAGTGACTCGGTGTAGACAGCAGGCAGACCCACTCCAAAGAGTGTTAGAGAGGATAATGGAAAAAGGCAAATTTGAGAAAGGGAGAAAAACAGTAAGCATTTTTATTAAAGAGCAGAATGTAAAACTGTTGAGGAGTGGGATGGCGGATAGCCCAGACATCACAGTAACTCAGATGTCTCATTCCAGTGTGTGCATTAGCAGAAGATATTTAGGAGCTGAAGTCTCCTCCAGCCAATCAGCCTGCAATTTATGATATATTTAGGCACTCCATGGTGATGAGGAGTCTTGGGCAGGCATTCTCAGAGAGTTACTGCCTTCTCTGCAGCCCTTACATCACCATCCAAGCTCTGCAGTCATCATCTAGAAATTTATACCTCACAGCTAACTACTGTTTCAGTGGAGCAAACACTACACTATTTCTTACCCACAAGACAGCTTGTGATGATATGCAGCTTTTAAGTATCTTGTGAGATCCTGCATATATGATAATGCACTGCTGGCAGCTTGTCAAAGAGAGAACTGCAAAAGCAATCATGTTGTTTTGAGGAAGAGACAGCGATTAAAGTTTGGTTTCTGTGGCTTCATGAGGAACTGACAGAGAGAACAAAAATTATGAGGCCAAGCACATAGATGGTATTGAATTACAAGCACTTAATTTACTGATCCTCCGAACAACCACTAGAGATCTCTTACTTACTGAAATAGGTAAAAATAAAACCTCCAAGAACACTTAATTCTGGCCACAGGCATTTCACGGAAGTTGGTGTTTCCCAGCTCCCCATAAGCCATTAGGGTTTCCCTCCTACACCTTGACATGCTTCGGTTAAAAACAGCTGAAGGCACTCAGCTTTTAAACAAGAATCTATTTACATGAATCTTTTTTGGTCTGCAATTTTCCACTGGCAGTAGCAATGATAGGAGTCAGAGTAGGCGGGGCCCCAGGCAATTTAGGCATTTGTCTCTGCTGAGAGCACATCTGCACAGGATGGTGCTGGAAAGGCCAATGGCTCACAATGCACCATCTGCCTCCCCATCCTTCTCATGGCTGCTGCTTCAGCAGGCAGAGGGCCTGGCCTGGGGGGAAGTGGGCCCCAGGACTCAAGGCATCAGTCCTGTGGAGCAGGTGAATCCTCTGGATATGTTGGCTCCGCCTGCAAAACTAGCACACTTTGTGGGATTTATATTATTTGAATGTTTTTTCCAGTGTAATCAATCTCTCATACAACATGAGATACTATGCCATATGGACCCTTCTGCAAGGGCTGACAGCTAGGTGTGAAGGCTGGCAATGGTACACATGTTGTTCTCAGTGTCTTTGAATCAGACTGAGCAATTACAAACACAACTGTACTCAAAGATTAACACTCTTAATCATGTAATGTTTTTTGTGATACTGACTGGGCAGTATCTCTTAGTACACAGAAGACCAAAGCTGGCTTTTAAACAGACAATTTTCAATCAGTTTGTCTGCTTTACTATATTAAATAACGTTGTTGATCTTGCTGGCTTAGTTTGGCCACAGAAGTGAACTAATGTGAAGATTTTGCAAATATTCAGTGGGTTTCCCCCACCTTAGCTTATGCCCAAACCTTTTCCTTAATCTCTAAAGCACAGAGGGGTTGAACTCCTGATGGCCAAACAGGGTGCAAATTCATGGGCACTCTAGTTTTCTGGATATCTGTATCACCTTGTCATCCCTGATGACTACAGAGTACCTCTCCAGCAGATGTGACAGCTTGCCTCCTTCCATGTGCTTCGACTACGCAGAAGCTAGATGCAAAACAGCTGAGAAATTGCTGAATCCAGATGCTTTGCTTGGCCTGACCATCTCCTGTTTGTGACCTTGCTCTGAAACTCCCCAAACCACCTGACATGATTGATCTGTTTCTGGCTGAGGAGACTGGGGATAACCAGATAGAAAAGGAGAAATGTGGGGAAAAGACATAGGAGAAGAATGATGGAGGTCACGAACAGAATCAAAATGTGGGAGAGGAGAAAAGGCATAGAGAAATAGGAAGGGAAAGTATTAATATAGTATGATATTCAACAAGGAGAAAAATTATGTAGAGGGAAAACAGACATTGGAATAGACCCAAGAAAAGAGAAGGAGGTGAGGACTTGGCAGAGGAGATAAGCAACATCAACAAAAGCAATAGATTTCTTATTTTATCTTCCAGAAAACTGCTGCCAAAATAAGATAATACTCAACTATAATCACCCTTATTAAAACATGTATGTGGGCAATGTGAAGGTGAAGAGGAGATTGTCAAAGAATGTAGCTCTGCCAGGATGCGAGGCACCAGGGAAACTCACAGGAGGATGATGCAGCAGTTTTCCTGAAGGTAATGGAAGTTGTACAGGGTAAAAACCTGGGTAGAAAGTTTGGAGCAAAGGCCTGTTGCTTCTGCTCACCTGTGGAGGAGGAAGGTCTGAGCAGGCCATCAGAACAGCCTGCTGCCTTTTGCAGTCTCATGTCTGGTTTAGGTGAGGATGCCACAGTCACATGCAACAGACCATTTTCATAACATATTTTGGGTCAGAGAAACCAAATTTCTCCTGTAGGCTGCATTGCAATATTGGTGGCAATTCAACAGTGCTTTTGCAGTTGAATCATCATTTGCAGGTAATGTGATCTAGTTGATTCAGCTTTGCAGCAGCACAATATTGTTGCTATTTCTACCTGGTGTCCTGGGCAGCCTTTAGCATGTGAAATTCCCTGTCTGTTCCTCAGCTTCCCCATCCGCAAATCAGGTAGTGGTACTCACTGATTCACTAAGGTGTTTCGAGATCCGCAAAGGAAAAGCATTAAATAAGAGATGGGTGTGACTAAAATTACCCTTCCCCCCCCGTGTACAGAGAAATAATTTTTGTCTTTATTTTCAAGCCTTTCATGTGTTCTAAATTACTTTTCTGTTCTGCTTAGTACCTTGATCACATCAATAAATTTATCTTCTCTCTTGATTTTCTTCTTCAAAAAATTGAAGCTATTTCATAACTTAGTTCTAAAGTAAAAGAGTGAAGAATATGAAGTAGAAGAGTAATATCATGCAAGATCTAGAAAAATAAAAACCCTTTTCCTCCTAATCCAGATATAATCTGCTAAATCTGTTTACCCTGCTTTGAAAATAGATACAGAGTTTCAGTTGTTCATTAGGGAGGATGGAGACATCAGAGGCCCTCTACAATACACATTCCATTTCTTGCATCCAGCTATCTGTATGAATAGTGGAAAACACATGACCAGTGTATACCTTGTTTAGTTATTATATTTGAGTATATATTTTCCTACATATTATATTCCCCTAGCATTTTGAAGGTATTAGCTTTGCCAGGAAGCCTATTTTAAAAAACTATTTTAAAATATCCTGCCCACTATGCACAAGCACCTATGAAAACCTCATTTCCTTGTACCCTGAGGCTTCTACACACTATCAGAGATCTAAAATAATGCACCTGTTTGCCCCCTATATTTGTAAGCATTAGTGAAATTATTTACCTCAATTTATCCAGTACAAGCAATAGAGAACCCTCCAGTTATATTCACTTATAAAAATAGGAATGTAGCTCAGCCCATGAGTTGCTACATTCAGTAGGGTTTTCCCTAGTGGTGGCTAGCCATTCCTAGGAGCCTGTTAGGCTCCTGTTACACTCTAGGGGAGGAAATGACAGATGTCTGTCAACCAAATAAAGATCAGTCCTGAAAGGGGGAGATGTAACTAAACAAGTCAAACAATAAATTTTGACATATTTGTAATTAAAAAGTTATGAGTGACTTCCACATATCAAAGAAGGGAAAAATTATTTATATTTGGCATGATTTTCAAAGTTGTCATTGGACTCACAGGTTCTCATTGAAATCACTGTAAACTGTGGGTACACAGCACCTTTGAAAACCTTGCCAAAGTAGCCTTTAGACTGTAAGCTCCTTAGGGCAGAGACCTGTTACTCATTTGGCAAATTGTATTGCAAAGCTTCTTTGCCCAAACAGGCTGTTTTCATAATAATAATAATAATAATAATAATAGATAACAGATTTGTGCTGGAATTCAGAAATATCTGATGTGGTTCTATAGCCTTCTTATTAATACAGTGTTTCAAAGCATTAAATAAAAGCTCATTTTACAGGCAAATCGACAAGGAAGTAGGACCAAAGGAAGCTGGCTGAGCACAATTTAGAATCAGAGAGGTATTTGCTTGGTCAAACATGGAATTTCCCTTCCACCACACATTTCATTTTTACATTATTTGACTCATAGGCTGTCATTGGGAGCTTTGTTGAACAGGTAGGCCATGAAATATGCATCTTCCTGTTGTTGGTTTAGAGTGTAGAATAGATTCACGTAAGTACATACATGAATGTACATACATACATGTAAGTGCACACCTTCAGCCCTGGGGATGTTGCTACACTTCTCAAATTCATGTGCAATCCCTCTGTTTGTGACAGAAACAACTAGAAATCAGAGTTGACTCACTTTGCCTGGGAAATGCCAGAGCATTACGTTTCAGATTCAAAGGATATCAGCAGAACAGCTATTCTCTGCTCTTCCTTCAGAAATCTTGCTCATTTCAGTAACTCAGCCTAACCCAATATCTTGGTTTAGATAGACAGGTATCTGCCAGGGAAGATGGGAGTCTCCCTTGGAATGTAAGCCCCACCCCCCTTTCCAAATTATTATAAATTTGCAATTAAAAGGCTGTCAGGCAAAGATTTTGGGAATAGGTATAGTAGTCCTTTACCAGGGATATAAAAAATACAAATATTGTAGTACAGAAGAAGAAGCAAGCAAACAAACAAACAAGAAATCCTAGAAAACCCTGACAGCGTCAGAAATACAACCCGACGCCCTGTTGGTCAGGGTGTTGGAAGCAGTCCAAAGTAAGCCCTCTTGAAGTGGCAGATGTGGTTCTGCTGGAGTAGAGATGGTCTTGTAGAAAAAGGGTCCAGTAATGGTGAGATGAGTCTGGTCTTCTTCCAGGAATCCAGTGGAAAACTGGATGACTGGTGACACTTGTGGCTCCTTTTATCTGGATGGAAATGGTTTGGCTCCTCCTCCCTGGGTAGAGCATCTCACTATGGGATTATGCAATGTGTCATGTCATTGGTCAGCTTTAATGGCCCATTAACAAAAGATATCCCTCGGAGGGAACGGGAGAGTGAGCAGAGAAAAGAAACAATGCCCAACTGAGCAGAGATAAGAAACAATGTCCACCTGGTTTTTAACAGCTGGCTTGTTATCAGAGAAGACAGTTACCCCCTCCCTTCTGGAGTTACAACAGATAAAGAAAAAATCTCCCCAACCGGGTTTCTGTAGATAGAATACAATAAACATTTTTTCCTTTTTTGGTTACAAAACCCAAGACACCCAGCTGTTACTCAGTACAAAATTTTGCAGTTTAATTTACAAAGCAAACTAATTACACACCTTCTCAATAGATGTATGAAAAGCCAGCCCTGACAGAAACATCACTCTCACCCCAGTACTTTCAGGGAAGCTGCAAGTAGTCCAGAGCTTCTCAAAACCATTGGCTGATTTCTCTAAGCCCGGCTTTCCTCCAGCCGTTCCTCAGCTGCAGAGTGGGGATAATGGTACCCACTTTTCTGAAGGGCTTGGAGGTGGATGGAAAGAGCACTGCCCAAGGAAGGTGTGTGGTACCATCAGAGGAACGTTTGCTGCATCGCTGGATTGGCACCACCATGGCTCCAGGTGCTGGCTATGTCAGCAGCCAGCATTGCAAAACCCCTTTCATAGTAATATTTATCCAGAAGATAATAATGAGGAAAAGGAAAGAAAACTGACCAGTCCTAATAAATACCAGCCCTTTCAGGAAAGAATTTGAAAGCTAGCTTTCTATGTATCAGATGATAGGAATCATAAAGTTAAGCATGCACTTACTTTAACAAACCTGGTCAAAAGCGCTGTCTGGAATGTTTATTTATTCAATCATTTTTACTTGAGTAGACAAAGTAAATCTACCTTTGCTTTTCATAAAATCTTTCTTGCTACATTTTATTTAGTTTAAGTTGGCATCTATTTGATTCAACATGGAAAGCCCAGCCAAATCCAATTAGTAATTGAAACTCGTGGAGTTCATTTTTTCTCTTTTTTTTACCCTCACTTTAACAACCCAGAAAATGAATTTTTCTCTTTTTTTTTGAGATCAAAATTTGAAACTGTTCATATTTCTCACCTGCACAAGGGATGAGATGGAAGGGAGTAAATAATAATAATAATAATAATAATAATAATAATAATAATAATAATAATAATAATAGTAATGTCACAAGTACAAGAACAGGATAGACAAGGCTTTGAGCCATCTGTTCTAGCAGAAGATGTGCTTACCCACGGCAGAAGGGTTGGAACTAGTTGGACTTTAAGGTACCTTCCAATTCACATCAGTCTATGATCTATGAGAAGTGAAAAAACCCCTGCCTGTGTAGCCCATTTTTGCCTGGCTGGCTGGTTGGTTGGTTTTCCCCTCTCACTACAATACTGCGTTTTTTCCAGTTAAAACTCCTGAGCAGCCTATCTCAAATCCCAGTGGACTCAGGTGCACGTGGCAAGCCATGGTGCTCATGATCTCAGTGTGCTGCTCACAAGCAGGGAACCTGGGGCAGCACCTGTTTCTTCTGGCTCCTCCCATCCGTCCCTCTGCCACTGGAAAGCTCCGCATGGGGCCTGGGCTGGCGAAGGACAACAGAGTGTGGTCTGGCAGCCTCAAGGAAGCATGCAGTCCCTGTCTCAGCTCCTCCACTCTGGCAGCTCCCAGGCCTCCCTGGGTCACTGGCTGCCCCCACAGGCATACCTTCTGCCTTGGGGAATAAGGCGGTTTCTCCGTCAGCACCCAACTGAGGTGGCTCGCTCCGCTTCCCAAAAGAGTGTAGCGGGTGGCAGAGAAACAAGTTAATTTTGCTCACAAAAGCTTTGGTGGCTCATTACAGAAATGGAGCCTTCAAAAATATTGCTAAAATATGAATGTTTTGCAGGGGTTGCCACAGAAACTTGTAGAGCGTATAATCCAAAATAGGATGTCTAGACAAACTCCTACTGTCTGACCTTTTATGTATTTCCTAATCCAGCCAATCTTGCCAAGCAAATTGGTGACTAAGCAGCAATTCCCTTTACATGGTGTCGTAAAGGCCTGACAAGGCCCAGGTCACGGTTATAAATTTCAGTCTGGCTACTTCAGCAGTTCTCGGCTTCCTTTACCAGCATGGCTCCCGTGTGGTTTCTGGGCTATGATGTGTGCTCTGGATCATCATGAAGTAATTTTGGGGCTGTAAAATCGAAAAGCCACAGCTCCGCTGTGAAACAGAGAGCACTTTCATCCTGCAGGACCCCAGAGTTTACATAAAATTGTAAAATAGGAAGGCTGGAGAGTCACGGGTGAGAGCAGAATGAAAGACAGCGGCACCAGAGCCTGCAACAGCTGCCTTCTTCTGGGGGCCTGGGGCTAGCTACATCTCTTTTCCCAGAACTCCAGGTGCTGACTGCTTGGAGCCAGCAGCACCACCATGTCATGGAGGTCCTTCTCCTCTGGGTTCCCATTTACTCCTCCTTGAACAAGCGCTTTTGTTTTCCTTTGTTTACCTGAAGTAGCCCTACACAAAAAGGCTTCCATCCTCTCATCACAGCAGAAAATAAACGAAATTCCCTTCAGTGATGTGTCATTTATCAGCATGGTCAGATTCCAAAAGAATCCAAAAAATGGCAATTAAAGGGAAGGGGAGAAAGCAGAGGGCATCGACTCAGTACTCACTAGCCCTTTAAAAACTGTGTAGGATGTTGGTGTAACTCAGAAACTGTGGGATTCAGTATCAGTTTCTGTGATACGGAAGTAAGCAGCTCTCTCTCTATATTTATTTGTGTGCACACAGGTGAACACAAACATTTGTGTACATACAGATCATAGAACCATAGAATGTCTTGGGTTGGAAGGCACCTTAAAGACCATTTTGTTCCAAATTCTCTGCCTTAGGCAAGGACACCTTCCACTAGACCACATTACTCAGTGCCCTGTACAACCTGGCCTCAAACATTTCCAGGGATGGGGCACCATTCTGGGCAGCCTGTTCCAGTGCCTCACCACCTTCTGAGAAAAGAACTTCTTCCAAAGATTTCATCTAAATCTCTCATCTTTTAGTTTCAAACCATTTCCCCCTTGTTCTGTCACTATCTGCCCATGTAAAAATTCTCTCCCCCTCCTTTTTGGAGGCCCCCTTTAAGTACTAAGAGGTGCTGTAAGGTCTCCCCAGAACCTTCTCTTCTCCAGGCTAAACAACCTCAGACCTCTCAGCTTGTCCTCATAGGAAAGGTGCTTCTTCCCTCTGATGTGTCTGCTCTGGACCTGCTCTCAGAGGTCCACATCATTCTTGTGCTGAAGACCCCAGATGTGGTGATGCACACGCTTATAAAGATGAACAGATTTTTACAACAAAAATAATCTGAAGCAGAGACTTTTATTTTTTTCATATATTTTGTTCTGCATTGCCCATTCCTCTTTTCCCACGGTAGAGGTTTAAGGCAGATTTGGGAGGAAACCTCCTCAGGGGCCCTCCCTCCCCTCCCCCAACCCGTTCGGGGAAAAAAAAAACAAAACCTCCTCAGAGAGAAGTGGAAAGAACCCTGTTTATTAAACAGGCAAAGCACTCCCCAGCACAATAAATTGGGCAATACCCGATGACAAGAACTTCATGCCACTCTGGAGAGATGACAGATCTAGAAAAGAAGTCCTTCCTGGAGGTGGCTGCCCTGTCTCAGTCCCTCTGGCACTGGGAAATGTTGCTGCACAGGATGGATCTTGGTGGGTTCCAGGTGCAAGCCTCCCACGACGCTCCCCTGGGTCCTCAGTCCAGAGAGATTTTAACAGTTCCAAGAGAAGGCAAAAAAAAAAAAAGAGAAAAAAAAACAGGAAAGAAAAAAAAGGAAAAAAGACCAGGAGGAGAAGAAAAAAGGCAAACCTTCTCCCCCTCTGCTAACTATTCACTAACTAACTAACTACTGAAAAAAAAGCATGAAGAAAAAAGATCTCTCCATCCCTCACCGTGTGTTGCTGAATCTGACTCTCAAGGCCATCTGGCTGAGGAAAGTTTCTGAAAACACACCACTCACCTCTCCCTTCCCCCTGCTCCCAGACCCAACACCAAAGGCACAGAGGGCCATATCCAACAGAGACCCAACAGACGACTGGGGTTACAAACCTCACAACGTCACCCCAGGACACCCAGAGAGCAAGATTTGGGGCTGTGCTTAGGCTGAACGTAGGAAGGTTGCCATGGGCAGAGGTCTGAGACTGTAATATTGGTGTTTCTGAGTTAAGTTGTCCTAGGTACATGTTCTGGTAAGCTTAAGGAAGTCTAATACACACCTCAGGGACAGGGTTGCACAACACATATGTTACTGAGCTGAAAGCAAGTGTGAGAGAGAGAAAAGAGAGCTATTGTCAGAAGGAAATAGGAGGGAATTAGTAAGGAAAAAAAGTGAAATTAATTTCAATTTAATCAGCACATTAACCATATTATGTGCTGTACAGTATTATGTAGTGGTAATTATGCACTATGTGTATTAAACAGTGGTAAGAATTAACAACTTAGTATCTGGCCTCTCCATACAGCTTGTTAGAGAGAGGTGTTGGATTTTATATATATTTTCTGTGAACTTTAATTTTCCATGTGGTGTTTGATCAGGAAATGGAAAGCCCCTCAGGTGGAGTGCCAGGAGAAACCTTCCTGAGGAGGATGTGTTTTGCAGTGTGTGTGGAGAAGATCCCAGGGGCAAATATTTAATCCTCTGAACCATTTGCTTATGCACAATATGTTGGTTCTACTACAGAGGTTTCATTCTTGAGAAATATTAAAAAAAAACAAAGGCGAAGAAAAATATTTCTTTAATGCATGGACAATTCATACAAGTTCAAAAGAAGTTAACAGTTTGGGATGAACTGGAGAGAAACAGGAGGCATGTAAGGAAAAGCATTGCATTGAATCCAGGTCCTGCATTGGTGATAAATAGTTGCTCCTTCCATCTGGAGCTTCACAAATTTCTTCTTCAAACAAATGGTTAGGCCACCACAGCAGGTGAAATCAGGAAAATTTCCTAGGTCCTGAAAAAACTATCTCCTAAAAGGGAGCATCACACAACCCATGCTTTGTGTGTGGATCAGGAAGGTCTTCTTTGGATATAGACATACAAGAACTAAACAGCACTCATACAACCTGGGTTGTGTGGTTCACATTAAAAATAGAGGGGATGATAATGGGCATGGCAAGAGGGCCACAGAGGTGTAGAAGAACAGATAAAAAAGCATTTGAAGAATTCTCGTAGTGCAAAATATATAACATGGTGAAGAGTAGTCAGAAATTAGTAGCCCAAAGTGAAAGCAAATCTAGAAGTTTCTAAACCTAACTCTCGCCTTAATAAAAATGAAAAAAACTGTAACTTCAGCATTAACCATAAGCTTAATCCTAACCTAAAAACCCAAAGCCTTACTCTAAGCAACAGAACCTAATAACCTCTAATGACCCTAACCCTAATAACCCTAACAGTAAGCCATTACTCTGAATGCCCTAACCCTATACCCCTAATCCTAATCCTATGTCAATGCAAATTTAGAAGTGTCTAAAGCAAACCCTGCCACTTTAGCCAAACCAGGGTAAGACTGAATCAGATTTCTCACATTAGAAATAATTCCTTTCAGCTTTTCTCACAGCAATTCTCTGAGGCCATTTTTCTGGCCAGATTGTGTTATGGTTCCTCCTTTTGTCTTGAATGAAAATGATGAGTGTGTGCTGTGGTCCTTTGCTCCAGGGGCACTTTCCCTTGGTGGAACAGGGACCTGTGCTCTTCCATCTACACAGTCACGGGTGAGTCCCCCTTGCTGGTGAAGCTAGCAGTCTCTGTGAGTTCATTTTAGCTGTTGGCTGCAAAGAGCTGCCTCCTTGGGGAGCAGTGATGCTGGCCTTCTTCAGGAAGTCCTGCCACATGCCACATCCTTCACTCCATAATCTTCCTAGAATAAGGGCCTACTTTTTTTTTTTTAATTTTATTTTTTTAATACTTGCATTCCTTTCAAATGGCAAATGTAAGCAAAATTGCATTCTGATGTATGGTTAGATTCACTGAGAAAATGGCAGTCTGATCTCTCTCTCTGTGTTTCAGCCCCCTCACACACAAATATTTGTACTTATGTATATGTCTGTCATTTTCTGTCATATAGCTGTCAAACTGCACCACAATCCCACCCATGAGAAATAGGTTATTTAGTTTGATGTTTGCTTTAAAGTCTGAGCAGGGCTGTTGTGTGTTGCTAGTTACTGGTTCTGGCAGGCTTTTGTCCGAGCACAGCACTCATTGCTGTTTCCTCTGTTGCTTATTAATGGTCACAAGATGATCTAGTCAAGAGATAGTGATCCTCTGGAAAATATTTGTAAGGGAAAGACAAAGAAACATGCTAGACTTCTTGAACTACAAAATTAGTGGGCCCATAGTTCTCAAGATCTTCTCCATTTTCTCAGATTTATTTTCTTAAAACTAAACAGAAAATGCAGTTGGGAAAAATACCATGATGTGCTTTGTTACAGAAAGCATAAAATGTACCTTGATGTGTGAAAGGAATCCACTTTCATCTTTTCAACATAAACGGGAGGCAGGTGGCCAGCGGGAACTATTGATACCATCAATCTTTTTCCTCTTTTTATAGCTTAGAGAAATAAAACCTAACACATACTGCAAAGTTACAAATTTTACATCCAGTCTATATAGCTCTGTTTCTTGTCACTGGTAGCCTCATCATTTCTCTTACTCTCCCTCTACTCATTTATCACATCTTCTTGTTGCATCATATAATTGTTTTGATTTTCAGTTCCAGAGGAGACAACTACCACTGTAGGATGGTGTCTTGATATAATGAGAATGCCAGATGAACAATTATTAGATAGAGGACAGCAGAAGTCAGCACCAAGACCAGGAAAACCCAAACAGAAACATCTCGGTGTCTTTTTTTTTTTTTTTTTATATGAAAAAATAACATTTTTGTCTGGTTTGAAAAACTAGTTTTCCTGATACAGGCAAAGGCAGCTCCTACCTCAGATTTTGGGGCCTTCATAACAGTCAGCAGAGTGGTAGGAATAAGTAAGTAATATTAATGTTTCTTTGGATTAACATTGGATTCGACAATGAAATTGCCCAAGCAACCAAATGCTGACTCTATCCCAAAAATAAATGCAAACTCCAGGCTGACTGGAACCTGGAAATCTTATGAAGATACTAACATTAACTGCTCCCCTGGAACACCTCAATGCTGTCTGCACATTCAGCTGGTCTCACTTTACGTGTTCCCTGTCTGAGCAACAGCGAGCTGCAGGCAATTGAGTCAGCAAAAGGGAAGTGAGTGCTGAAGTGAATGCACACAGACAGCCCAGCACCTGCAGTTGGTTTGTTTAATGACTAAAGTCACTGTTATCTTCATAACACCATTAGAGGTGCAGTTGCTGTTGTCTGAAAGTTTTTCCCTGTGAGGCAGAGGAGAGACTCATTTAGGCTGCACGTCACTCAGCTGAATTGCCCTGTGTGATATAGGCCAGCAGCAAGTATTCATTTCCCACTTTTCATCCCATCATCAGGAAAAGGACTAAACCCACTGGCCACAGTGACAAGGAAACAACCTTCTTGTCTTTGAAAGATCCAACATCTTAGATGTGCCTTTCAAAGTCCATCAGTCCAGTCCACAACTTCATTTTCTGCAAACCCTAACTCCTCTGTTACAATAAAAGCAACAGGATCATTGTGTTTTGCAAAACAATTCCCTGGTGAGGAAATCTATTTGATCTTTGACCTTTTTCTCTGTACAATTTCAGGATGTTTATCATCGCCTCACAAGGTACAGCAGTGACACTATTTCTAAAGCAAAGATCACTGTCCATAAACATTGATGATGTTGCCAAAGGTTGGCTGAATTTTTTAAATAAAAACAAGAGAATGAAAGTTAAAATGGGCACATTGTGGGCTCAGAGATTATGAAAAGAGCTATAATTTGAAAAAAGAAAATGGAAACAGAAACTCCTCAATTCATTTAATGAAAAAAATTAGTAATTTTGGTATTTGATACTGATACGTAACTCATCAAAAGGGTGATTGGCATCCTTTTTATTATGCTGCAACTAACTACCTTTTGCACTTTTTATTTCAGAGGAGCATCTCTGGCACTCCATTACATGATGTACTGTCCAAGTAAGCAAGGTTCAACGAAGCTGGCCTGGCAGTAGGGAATTGTTTTTTTCAAAGCACCTTATCATTTGAACACATTAGATATCAAGCCCCATTTTTAACAATTAACTTTTAGAAATCAAAGCAAGTAAGAAAGCATTACTTCAAGTACATTTGAATCTTTGTCATACACTTTTTGCTACATTGTTTTCCAATGAACAAAGAAAGTTTGATGAAGGGAATTTAGACATTCCCCATACCAAAGCAGGGACTTGTAAGAAAAGTGAATGAAAAGCATTAGTCAAGGACAGAACACTATTTCATACAGCAAAAATTGGAAAAACAACGATGCTAACAAGCACATAAAAAAAGAATATCCATTGGGACTCACAACCTTGCTTTTGATCAAAATGTCCCAGTTCTTATCCAAGCGGGTTTCCTCTGGCACGTGTTCAGTGCAGAAAATTGCCACAAGGCTGCTTGCCAAGCTCTGTCTAAAGAGAAAGAGCCAAGAGCAAGAGTAAAGAAAGAAGTGGCATGTTGTAGGAAACACCTCAGCAGGTAATACTGCACAGAGCCCAGACACCACTGTTAGCTGGAAGACTGCCACCATTTACAGAGGGTGAACAAGTACATCCCCTCACGACAAAAATGGAGATGTGATTGCAGCCTGGATAGACCCACCTGTGATAGGTTTTGTCTGGCAGCTCTGCAGGGTAGCAGTAGTTAAGGCATGCTGGCAAAGGCATCAGCACCTTCCTACAACACAGCACCTCCCTCAGGGCCACAAATCCCCACAAAGCTTGATTTTTGATTGCTGGGTTGTGGGGTAGTCTTCACTGCTCTCATGCCCAGATTAGCTAGAAGCAGTTTCAGGCAGTAGTCAGGCTGCCTGCACCGTGTGCAGCAATGCCAGGGGTTTCTCCTGCCCCTTGGCAGTCAGAAAGCATATTCTTTTTAATCTAAGACTGTCTATTCTTCTCTAATCTAATCTATTCTATTCTAAGATTTTATTTTTAATTTAAGACAGAGTATCTGGAATCTAGAAAGAGCTTATTGCATTTAAATGGTAAGCTCCAAAAATCAGTCCCTGCCTTTGCATTTTGGGTAACACAGAGCACAATGCCAGTTCTGCCAAAAGGCTTTGTTGGATGTGAACATGCGTGAAAACTACACAGGCCTTATTCTGATCCTACTACTTCTACATTATTCTGAGTTTCTCAGGATAACTGGGAGCAAAGTCAGGCATCACACTCAAATCACGGTATTGTGCTGAGCAAAGCAAAGTCATTAGTTTTTCCCTTTCTACTTCCTTATTTCTAATTTTGAATAAGGAAGTTATCCTGGAGTTATCATTCCCTATTTCTCAGTGTCATAGTGTATGTTCCTCTTTGACACATAAGTAGTTTTCTAACGCTGACGATTCTCTTGTATCCCCTCAAAATGTTATTTCAAAGTAGTTCAAAAATTCCACATCCACACAAACTAGAACAGTGTAAAAGTGGCTTAATTTCAGGATGCTGCAAACTCAACATGCAGATCCTAGACACTCAAAGATTTTATGAGTTCAAGTTTATTCAAATCTGGAACTCAAGTCAATGTGAAGGAATGCAGGAAGAAAGGGCAGGCCAATCATACAGAGACACCTCCCCTCTCATATTTGCAGGAATCGCCTTATGAATAATAGACTTCTGTGTAGACTCAGATGTTTCTTCTGTTAAGATGTCAAAAAACCCAGGGTTTTGTAACATTCAACTTTTCCTAGAATTGTGGTTCTATTCCACTATAAAAGTTCATTACTTTATTTACTAACCAGTAGAAACAGGCCTTTCAGGTTATTCGTTTTTTCTCTGAATCCAGCCTACAGGACGGTTCCAACAGTCCATAGCAACCATGCATGAAGAACTCACAGAACTGGAGGCATGCCAGGGGCTCAGGACAAGGAGTTGCCATTACCTCTTCTCAGCCCCAGAAGAGACACCAAACTGGTTTTGGATGTGCTCTGCCAATGCAGGTCAAATAGCCTAATCTACTGAAACAGTCAGTACTTTCCCTCAGATTGTCCCATCTGCTTTCCCACCTCCTTTCAACTTCTTTAAGGCTGTTTTTTTCTGTACTCCTCTATATGAACATTACCTGAACACAAATTTACCAGCTTCAGCAGCCCTCCCTGCCAGAATGCCAGATCAGAGTATGGATCACAGAGTATGACCTATACAAACTATAGTCAAGATGAGGTTAACTAAGGCAGCAAAGCATGCTCAAAAGACTCCAGAAACACTGCATGCATTTTGCAAGCCAGGTGGGAGAAGGCATAAAGCAGTGGGGTGATCACCCAACAAAAGCAAGATTTCAAGAGGGGTTGGCCAGTCATTGCTGGATGCAAAGTCTCAATGACCTCAGCTTGTTTGCTGGTACTTCTGCAGCACTTCCCCTACACTTTGTTCTGTCCTTTCTGTTAGCAGCAAGACAAAATTTCCCCTAAATAACCACTGTATTATTTTATAGATTTAACCTTGTAACTCTTTCCTCTTATTTCCCTCTAAGTCACACGTTATCTCTTTCACTGTTAAATATTTCCTGTCTGTTAATTCATCAGCTTATTTTAGCTTCTTCCTTCCTCTTAATTGGCTGCCTGCCCCCTATATGTCTGCCTTACGTGTTTATACTCCTAGCCATTGTTGCCTGTTTTCTTGGCCAGTGAATTGGTTCCCATTCTTTGCCATTGTGAAACTCTCAAAAAATAACTGACTTGCTTTACATTCCCTCTGCGTGAATCATGACTCTTGTGGTCTCCAACACAGCAGCCATCCTGAACCTATGGCACTTCCCTGGAGTAGAGTTCCACAGCAGGAGTAGGCACTGTCTGGGCAGTAGCCCTTCATACTTCGCTTGTGATTAGCAGGTCACTTCAAGCTACATCTAGGTTTTATTTAAATTCTCTTATTTCCATTCTCTACTGAAAACAAACCTTCCCTCCTTTTATAAGACTCAAATGGGATCCCCAGGGACTCAAAGCTAACTTGAACTTTGGAAAGCTGTATTCCTGATACATCCTAGCAACCCATTGAAAGGAAGTAACAACTCACAGATACCCTCAGCTGCTCTCCTTTTGTCCAATATAGACACAAATGTGTGGATGTGTGGGATTTTTTTATCCCCACGAAGTTCTGTGCAATAGCATACAACATTAAGATGCTCAGAACCTCTCAGTTCATGCTGATCTAAAAGGCACAAGGATCATATCCCAAAGTAGAATTCTTCAGAAAAAGTCATTTTCTTTTTCTATACCCATTCTACTGAGATGTTCTCTCCCAGCACTTACCCCCTCCTCTTACTTAGGTGCTGTCTTGTTGTTTATATTAGAGACGGTAGAAAGAAAAAGCAGCAAGAGGGTGAGTAGGAGCTCTTATGTCTCAGATTTGTTTGATTAGCAAAAGGCTCCCAGTGAGCTCTTGAGAGCACAACTGAGAAACGAATGGGATAATCCAGGATTATTACTTTAAAATTTTTTCTGTTAAAATGAAGATTATTGCCGTGACTCAAAAGTTCATTAAAATATTGAAACTGGAAAGAAAAATATGTTGAATATGGCCAAAACACAGATCACTAAGAGGGAGGTCTATCTTGCAGCCTTGCATATGTAGTCCACGCTGTTAGAGACAAGGAATGTGCATGCCAGATGGCGTGGTGCTGCGCAGTTGCAGGGGCCACAGCATTCAATCCCATTGGAGAGTAATTCTGATGGTGAATTCAGCATTTGCTGGATGTAACTGTGCAGCACAAATAAAAACTGGCAACCCAAAGTGTCGTGCATATTTACTAAAATAAATAAAATCAGTCTGATTGCTTTCCATTAGTATTTTGTTGTGTATCAGCTTTACATTAAGTTGCAGGCTGGCTTTGTATTTATCTGAGCACAAAACAGTCTTAAAAAGAGGAGGAAGGCATCCTTCTTACTCCACAGTGCCTCAATGCAAAACCTTAAAATAAGTAATGATAGAGGACAATCATCCTTAGAATCTTAGATGAATGCACAATTTCTGCCAATTTTTAAAATTTGCATTTCTCACTTTTTCTAGGTCTACTCCCCAGGAAAAAAAGAATTGATAGTTTCCAAGACTGACCTTTCATGTACGAGATTTGTTGCTGAGGTTATACACAGGTTTAGACACACATTTATGGTTCTATATACACCTTATGAAATAAGTGTGTAAGTACTGCCATTTTTGGAGAGCTTTTGATTTCCTCTCTTTCTTTGTCTCAGCATGGCTTCATCATTTACTTGTGGTTTTTCTCCTAGTCACCAGATTGTAGTGAAGAGGCACGTGTTTTTCGGTTTCTTATACCTATACTGTTCCTCACTTAGATCACCAGAGCCATGTACTACATGATTAGTTAGTGAATCTAAAACTTCAGGTTCACTAATCACTTGAGGAAACATTGTGAGAAGCTGACACAAGGCTACATCTTTGATGAGTACCTGCCCGTCTCAAAAATGACATTCTGTGGGAATCTCAGATATTAACACGTTGCCCTAAGTGTACACATACACTGGAAAGTTTGCATTTCTACCATTTGTAAATTGAACCATCTTGGAGGAGGTGGTATCACACCTCAGCAGCAATCTCTCCTCTCATGCTGCTCAGTTTTCATAATGGGTGTGCTTACACCACTCTGTAAGTAAATAGTTATTAATAGATGAAATGCCAAGAGAGAGACACCAGAAGCTGGTCTCTGTCCTAGACAGCTCCTCAGTTTTGCAGGATTAATAAAAGACCTTATTGTACACTTCAATTTGGTACCTTTTGTACCAACCCTTGGGCTCTTGCTGCATTTGTTCATTGAATTCCACATTTTTGCTGGTAATTCCTTATGGCACCACTAGGGCAGATCTCAGCTCCAGCTCATGGCAATTCCCCACTGCACCATCTACCCCACCAGTTGGGTTTCTTGCTTGCAGCGTGCTGCTCAGCAATCTCCAAAGCGCACTGAGATGAAAGGTTAGCTCAGCACCAAGCTATTCAAACTGCTTTTAAACAAGTTCTGTTCCAAGTATTGTGGGTTTCCCCTTGCATTACTTTGATTATTGTGGCCTTCCCTGATTTCTTAGATAAAGGCTTCCTGGAGTTAATGGGGAACACTGTAACCCTCAAAGTGGGAACCCACCTCACTGACTTATATAGTTCTCAAAGGGAAGCTCATTCACTGTGCTGATAGCATGGACACTCCTGCTCAGGTCAAGCTCTTAACTCATGGTCTTTCATCACTAGCCCATAATGAAAGACAGGATGGCTGATCCAAGAGGCCTGTCTCCACCTAAGAGGTACTGCAGCCAATTGTTACCAGTTCCTGTCCAAGTCTATTTCTACGGCTCCAGTATTATCCTAGGCTTATTCCTTCCACAACACTTAAGCTTGTAGCAATCACTGATTTCTATTTTGCTGTGACTTCCTGGCATAACTAGGTAATCTGTCCTAGTTATTCACCTCAGAGATGAGGATGCCACATTCAGATGCCTTCCTGCCCACTCTTCACCATTTTGTGCTGAGAAGTTAAATGACCTGACTGACCTTCAGAATCACAGCCTTAAACGCATTTTATGCAGTTTCTCTCTGAGTAATTAAAATGCTAGGGATTTCCTAGAGCAGGAAACCAACTTGGAGTCTTTTAGGTGTCGGGCTAGCGCTCAAATGTGATGCTCACATTTGTAACTATGTCAAAATGCACATGGGTTGGCATATAGACAGTCACTATTGAACAGTTCTCACAGAAACATGCCATATAAAACCTCTCAGGCTGAAAGTAACTCTGCTTACTGATCCTCTCACTCTAAATACTCACACAGTTTCCCTAACTATGTCTGTTGTCCACTCCAGCCATGACGAGCAGAACCATTTACACTTTAATTAAAACCCAACATACTCTGAAGAAGAAAAGGTCCCCCTTTAAAAGGGCTACATAGTTAATGTCTGTGAAAGGTGGACAGCATTTTAAAGAAATGGGAGAGATGAGGGGCCACTGCCCAGTATAGGCAAAAAATGCTTCTCTCTAGTCATACGTAGAGTCACGCATTCTGACTACTACTCATAGCATTTCCTCCAGACATCTAATTTGAGTGCCATGCAAACCCACAGTCAGAAGTCCAGGTTTGTTGCAAAGGGAAAAAGCAAGATATTTCAGACAGCAGCTCAGAGCCTAGAAGCACGGACACTCAGTCTACAGCCAAACTGAAGGATTCATTCCAGCTTGGATCTCTCTTGATTTTCACAGTTTATGTATGGGATGTGATAATTTACAGCTTAGGTGGATCAGTTCAACCCAGTCCTCAAAACAGGCAGATCGGCAGGATCTGCCTTGAACCAAAGCTGCTTTTTGTACAAAATAGGCAAGTCTCCCATGACTGAGAAACTGAATTTATTCAGATTTCTAAGTGTGCCGAGACTAACTGGGTATTTGACTTTTACAAATTCATAACAAAATTCTTGCCTGTTTGCAAAGTCATGTAAGTAACAACAATCCAACACATCTAATGTTTTTCTCTTCAAAGGCTGAGCACAGGAACCACATCTTCTGATGGCACCTACAGTGCTGAAAATGTTGCTTTGTAGGATAACAAGTGAGGCTGCACCTTGACTACTGTGTTTAATTCTGGGTCCCTCACTTCAAGAAAGACATTGAGGTGCTGAATCGTATCCAAAGACGGGCAGTGGAGCTGGTGAATGGTCTAGAAAACAAGTCCTATGAGGAGTAGCTGAGGAAACTGGAGTTGTTTAGTTTGGAGAAAAGGAGGCTCAAGGGAGAGCTTATCACTCTCTGCAACTGCCTGAAAGGAGGTTGTAGGCAGGTAGGGGTCAGTCTCTTCTGCCATGTCTCAAGTGAAAGAATAAGAAGAAATGGCCTTCAGTTGTGCCAGGAGAGGTTCAAATTAGATACTAGAAAAATTTTTCACTGAAAGAGTGGTAGGGATTGGAGTAAGTTTCCCAGGGAGGTGGGGGAGTCATTGTCTCTGAATGTGCTCAAGAAGAATCTGGATGTGGCACCTGGGGATATGGTTTAGGAGTGACTACGGTGGTGGTGGATTGATGGTTGGACTAGATGTTCTTAAAGGTTTCTTCCAGCCGTGATGATTCTGTGATTCTGTAATCCTTTGATCTGGACTTCTCTTATCCCCCCTCTCACTGGGATAAAAAAAAAAAAAAAAAAAAATCCTGAAATTGATGCTGAAATAATTGCTGTCCCCAGAGACTTAAACACCCACCTCTTTATCTCCAAAGACAATGAACCTACAACACCACTAGAACAGCCACCATGAAGGATCACAAGACCCTCCTCATCTACTTAGAATGACAAATCTGTGTAGTCAGTGATTTCTGTATCCATTTATCTCAGCTTGTTGGCCATCACCTTGACAGTGAAAACAAGAAAATGTTCTTCAATCATCATATCAGTCATTTTCCATCTCATCATTGATTTCAAGCCACTGGCAGCTCTGACCACATGGAGCAACTCCTTCAGCAAAGAACAATTTACCTATGGAAGCTTAAAAATACCCAACCAGCTACAGTTGCTTGAACTCACAGTGCAAAAAATTAGTATCAGCTGTTTAGTATAGCCTAAGAGTCTCCATATTACAGGAGCTACTGCACCTAAACTGAGAGAAAGCCAAGAGGGAATGTATTTTATCTTGGCTCTTTACAACAGCAGTGGTAAAAGTCACTTTGAATTCATGACTTACTGTTGCTTTAAAAGAATCTCACTTGCTGTCTAGGTATTCTACAGGTGGAAATGGGTGTGACGCAGGAAAACAGATTGTTCATTCATTTTCTAACCTATGTTTTCCTATCTAAACCAGAATTTTCCATGGGCTGTTGCCACCTCTAACTAAAAGTACAGCTTCTGAAATACCTATGACAGCTGCACTGAATAGCTACTTTTCTGCCAAGTGGCTTAGAAAATAAGTTGCACAGGGCAAGTATAACTTGAGAGCAGACAGCAGGTCTTGCATGACTCATACCAAGCCCTGCCTGCTATTCTGGTAGGCAGGGACATGAACTGGCTTCACATCCAAGCAGCTTTGCCTCCTCAGACTCTCTGGCACTTATGACTTATTGGGGTGAAATCAATGTTTGTTTACTGTGTCTGAGTAAACTAGGGGTGTGGAAAGAGGAGTCTCAAACCACAAAAGCCAAAATGAAGAATTCAAGGAAAGCTGAAAATTGCAGCAGTCTGTTTACCATAGATGAGAAAAGAGAGGAATTTTAATTTGAAGAGAAGGTAGGGACACTCTCCTATCACTGCTTCCACCTTTGTCCTTGGTTTCTGCAGCACTGTGTATCAGCTGCCAGCTGGAGGAGAGCAGTCTGTGCCTTTGTGCACACTTACAATAGTAAGTGCTGTGTCCTGGGATTGCTCTCTGCCTCTGCTTTCTTAAGAAAAAGTATTTTCACTTTTTGACATTTTTAGTCAGAAATGAAAGCGGCCAAGTGCATTATTAAATTTGGCCTCAGTTTCAAGAAAGGGATGCTGTGGGTGTGTCTGACCATGACTACAATGAGGAGATAACTGTTTAACTGTTTCTAGGAGAAGAGTGTCAACTTTTATTTTTGGGACAGCCAAGTTGGCAGATACTCTTGGCTTCCACTGCACAATTCATGTGAAATGTAAAAAAAAAAAAAAAAAGAAAAAAAAAAAAAGAAAAAAAAAGAAGAAATTTAACTAGTGTAACTAGTGTTGCCCAAGAAAACCAGACAGACACACATGAAAAAGGAATGATGTACCATATAAAGCATTAAATACACGCACACAGAGGACTCTGCTTTATAGGATTTGAACCATATGCACATCTACACATACACACGCACTAACTCACACCAATAAATCATTTTAGCCAGACTATCTGTCTGGTGTGTGGAACAGAAACACACTTATGAAATCTATTTTCTTATTTTAGCAGCAGGCTAATAATTGATAAAGAGCCAGACCGGGGGCTCTGAGTTTTATATGGCAGATATACAAGGCTGCCGTTCTCCTCCTGTGTGCCTTGCCCCTTCTCTCGCCTGCAGCAGCTCCAGCCTGAGACCAAGCAGAGCCACTTCCTGACTGGCACAGACTGGGCTCAGCAGCTGCCCCGCAGCCCTGCCAGGGCAAGGGCAGATCTCCTGATTTAGCTAAAGCAACAAGAAAGGAGTAGTCAGTGGTGTGACTCAACAGGGGCAGGAGTCAGCCGTGTGTATGGGCCTGGCCTTGTTTGGGCAGTGGTGTCTGCTGGCTCAGTCCTTTGAGTGAGGTCTGGACACAGGGATGTGCTTCCAGCATGGCCCCAAACCTCCCTCAGCAGCATCCCGGCAGACAGCATTGGTGTGGGGTTGGCAGTTAGATCTTACTGTAAGGAGAGTGTGGGCAAAGCAGCAGAAGCAAAAATGCCCTGGTGGCCCTTCTGAAGCTGCCCCCACAACCTCTGGAGACACTTGGAGGCAGGGAAACATGGTCAATACTAGTGAAAATAATGGATTACTCTGGGCATCAGGGCTTCCTTTCCTCCTCCGTATGTTGCTTGCATTACAGTGCCAGCCTCAGACACTGTATCAATGAGATATTGTCTGCAGTTTATTTTTCTAGGTTTGTTTTTTTTTTTTTTTCCCTCTATCTTTTCTTCATGGACTGTTCCACCCTTCCCAAGCAAACTGTAAGGCAAAATTTAGTGTCCCTCAGCATTAACCAGTTTCTGGATGGAGGTGTGCCTCCTCTGACCTGTTGGCTTTGGGCAGCTGCTGGCAAAGGGGCAGGCCAGGCAGAGAAGAGCCAGATTGGATCTGGGCCAGGTAGAGAAGAGATTCCACACTGTGGGACCACCCATCCCAGGCTGTGTACTGCCCTTGGAATAACTTCTCCTGAATGATCCTGTGGTTCCTCTAAGTGGTCAGCTCAGACTGTCTGCTTCTCCCAGCTTTTTGCACTGCCTTCTGCTCCCCACTCCTGCTCTTAACACACTTACTGATTCTTCATCTTTTTAATGTTCAGTCAGATCATGGGGGGGGAAAAAAACAACCCAAAAAACCCCAACAAAAGCCATAGACTTAAAATATATTGAAATTTTGGAAAAAATATAGTGAAATACAACCCACTCTCAAATTATTTCCATATCACTTGTCATAACTAAGGACCAACTCTTTTTCAGGCAATTCTATTTTTTTTGCCTCTTAATACCCTTACATTATAGGGCTACAGCTGGGTCCTCAGACTTTGTTGAGAGGAAGGACAGCGATAAGCCCCACTTCTGTGAATCTCGCAAAACAGAGAGCGTGTTGACTTCAGTACCTGGAGCCTGCCAAGTAAACCTGCCAACTGGAGGTGTTGCTGGCTTGGAAAGTATTTACCAGGCTTCCCACTAACAGAAATACCTGATGCTTATAGTGATCTTCCTTCTGTTAGGCTGTAAGGAGTCCAAGGCTCAGGGGAGGCTGCCTTGTTTGAGCTGAGCCCTACACAAAAGCAGCTGGAGAGAGAAACTGCTCTGCAGGTTCTAATTTTCACTAATTGCATCTGCCTTGATGTTCTCCCCCACATCATTTCTGTGTAAAAGGACTGGAGCTGCTTCAAGGATATGCCTCCCTTTTTGACTCCAAGACAGCTGGAGTGCAGTGTTCAAGAATGAAGTTGTACCATGCACACCCTATTGAGTAAAGGGAAACAAATCTGTGAGTGCCACCAGAAAACTGGCTTCTCCCCTTCCCTGCAAGTTCTTCTGCAACCCATCAGCAAAATGAAAAGAAGTGAAACTTCAGCTTTGGATTCTGAAAGCTATTTCAGCTATCCAATTCTCAGTGAAGCCATCAGGATTTAAAAGTTAGATAGCATGTAAGATAACAATCACTTCAGATTATGCTTCCATTACAATGGCACCAAAGTGCTTGAGAGCAGCTCTGAAGGGCACTCTCTCTGGGGGACTTTCCTTCCAGGAGCAGTACCACACACTTCAATTCCGTGCTGAGCTACACAGGCAGTCACCATTTCTACCAGGTGTGCTCAGCAAGGTTTGTTCCAGGTTAGCTTTACTATTAAACCCCATCACCTGTGAAATGATGACTTGTGTCCAGCAAGGCTCTCCAGTACAGCAGAAAGCAGTTCAGTTTGTAACTGGAGCATGTTTGTGTTCCTTTGGGTATGGGAGGTCTATACCATGCTGGGGCTGTGGGAATTTTCCGGCTGAGTAGAGATACCACACACTGGGATTGAGGAGAAACAGAATTCCATGCACATCGGTGCTGACATTTTAATATTAAATCATTGCAAATTACGATGATTGCAGAGTGTAGACCTTGGCATCTGCTTCTACCTTGGCATCTGCCTCTAGCCAGAGAGGAAAGGGTAGAGAAGCAAAGCTCTGTCTTTAGCTTGTGTCCTCTGGGCTGGAGTTTTCCTACCCAGTTTTTGACCGCCATCAGCAGAGATATTACACTGAGCACCTATAGTTGGTGCAGTGCGTACCACCTTCATCTGACTGCAAACCTAGTAACCCTATTTACATCTTCAAACAGTTTGATCCAGGAATTTAAGGGGAGCTTTACCTTCTAATCCCATGCTACATTTGGTTGAGTTTGGCCCTGTATGTAGGAAAAACCCCTTGGAGAAGCACAGTAGTTACTATACAGACACAGCTGCTGTTTTTCCAAATGAAACAAATATTTCATCTCTTTCAATGCTGTTTTAAGTCAAATCAATTTGGCCCATGAGTTGCTCTGTATTTATTTTGCCAGATTTGAATTTTGTGTTTGGGGTTTGGGTTGGTAAGTTAATAATGACAACAACATGTCTGAAACGAGAAGAAATTCACTCTATTTATACCAGCACAAGAAGAATTATGAAAGACTCACAGAGCCAAATGTCAAGCAGGCTTTGGTATGCATGGAATATATTCAGGAGACTATAGAGTTTGGCAACAGAGAAACACCAAGGAACTGAGAGGAAGGCTGGTTGGAAAACAGATTCAGGCTTTTGCTGTGGCGGAGAGATTTGATGAAACAAGCCATCTTTGGAGAGGACTAGGTCTGGTGTAGGTGCCTGGACCAGTGATAACTGTGTGCCCAGCGCACATCCTAGTGTGTAGCACACTGCCTGTGACACGTGGGCTGGACTGCAACCACTCACTTCAAAAATGAAATGGTTAAGACAACTGTGGAGCTGTCATGCACAGAGAAGTATGTGACATCTTGCCAGCTGAAATATTTGAGGCCAAACATTGTTACTCATTGGGAACCCTGCCATTAAGCTCCCTCTCCCCTGATATTTATGATTAACACTCTGAAACATCTCCATTGCCTTTTTGACTCACAAGAATTCCAGTTAAAGGGAACATACTTTCTGTAGCAAATTTTCTGACTGCCACAAAAGAGAAGACTTACAGAGCAGCTGTCTCTTACCCTGTCCTCTTCCCAAGGCGTTAAACAGCCTTTGGAAAGGAGGTGTCTTCCAGTGCCCCAGCTCACAACTCTGTGCCCAGAGAGCTCCCCATACCCTGCCAAGTATTAACAGGGCACCAGCCCCTCTCAGGGTCCCAGGCTGCGGGAGATATGTGTGAGGGGACAGTGGCCTGACATTTGTCACCCACACAGACATACAGACACACAGACACACAGACACAGACACAGACACACACGCCATCCTCTTTGCAGCACTAGCTTCAGGATGCCTGGCCAGGCTGATGGTCTCTGCCTTAGAAAAGCTAGGATGGAGGCACTTCCCAAACTCAGGTTTTGGTCAAAGCTCCCAAGAAAGGGAAAGCAAGATTTGTAGAAGATGAAATAGAGACACATGAGTGCAGAAAGCATGTGAAAAGTAAAAAGTGAATGATTTTTTTTTTCCTTTTGAAAACTCTTCCCAATTAAAAGAAGGGGAAAGCAGAAAATACTTGAAAATAGGTCCCATGGTTGCAGAACCACATTTCTGAAATACAGATCTCTCAAGTAGCAAACTACACTGCAGAATGACTAATTGTGGGGTGACTAATCCCTGTCTTCCCTCCAAAACTATTACTTCACAGTGGCCAAGAAAACATACCATAAAGATGCTGTTATTGCATCACTCACATTGATTTGCATTGAGAAAGAGTGAGCCTTTTGCAGTACTTGTCTGATTACCAAGAGGATGCTTCTTCAATGCCAGAAAAAGAAAAGACCATTTAGTCCTCACAATTCATCCTGGACAACTGTAAAGGTGTTTGGTTAAATGCCTCAGGGCTGGGGAGATTGTTTTCAAGCAAAAACCCCCCCACAAACAACAGAAAAAAAAAATGAAAAAAAAACCAAAACAAAAAACCCAAATACCATTCCCCCCCCACCCCTCCCCCCCAAAAAAAAAACAAATAAAAAACTGGGGGGCAGGGTGATGGCAGAAGCAGATGGATATTCAGATTGACAGAAAATGAAAACCTGCCTTCATCTTGCTTTCATTAGTCTTCATTATATGACCACGACAGCTTTAATTGCTGCCCTGCATACATAAGTAATAAAAATGTAAAATGTTTAAATGAACTGTGGCTCCCAAAAGCCATTATAAAAGATTAATAATGAGTACTATTTGCTAACTTAAACTTCTTCAAGAAAAACATCTGAGCAGCCCTTGTGGCTAAGATGATATTAGAACAATATTTGCCGGACTACTTGTCTCAACCCATTATGCACCAAGCCTTGGTGGTTTTGATTATTCCATTTTTGGCTAATCTGAATTCTAGACATATTTGATTGCAATTTACTCATTCCTGACAAGTTATCCCACTCCTGTAATCCAAAGAAAGAGTCTTCAGGTACTTATAGTTGTATTATGTCTTCAGGAATTGCTGATGCTTGCTTTGATGGCTTTTACTGCCAAAGTTGTTGAATATATAGTTTATTAGTAGCACTCCAGAAATTACTGTGCTAATTAATACACTATCCAGCTGAAGGGAAAATTACACAACCTTTTCTATTTAAATTGGAATCAGTAAAAAGACCCATCTTTGAACTACAACTTTTCCTTGAGGGGCACAGATTTGACTCTGAATTCAAATGTGAGAGAGAAGGCGGGGTTTTTTTACACCAAAGCAAAGCCAAGTTTTGACATAGTTTTGGCTATCCACCTCTCATTTAAATTAGAAACTCGTCCTCAGGGTAAAGCAAATGCTGAAGCAGGCTGAAGGTACCAGCTCTTGTCTTCTCACTGCTAGCATTCAGACTTTCATGCTTTACCAATAAATTTACCACTGCATCTGCTTGGCACAATGGAGTACCATGCAAAGAACTGTAAGGTAGAGACAGCCCATTAGCTCCTGCATCCATGCTCTGCACACAGAGCAGAACAGGTTTAAAAAGCCATACAGCTCTTGCCCACTCTACCTACTGGAGTAAGTTACACCTCCTGTCAAGCTCAGCTTTGGGATGAGCCTGGCTAGCAGCTTTCCAGTGTGCCCCTCTCTGGATGGAGAAAAGGGTCAGGTTGTGCCTGAACGTTGCACATGCAGCCAACAGAGCAGAGGCAGGATGACAGAACTAAGGAAAAAATCTGATTTTCTGTCTCTTTTGTGCACAGGGGACCACCAAACATCTTTAACAAACAGACACCAACAGCTTTTTCATGGATAAGCACCTCTCCTGGCAGCTACACATCTATGGGAATGAAGACATCTGCACAGGGAAGTTGAACTTCTGTGTAGTGTACCCTCGTATTTGACTTCCAATCCAATGGATAATACTAACAAATTTGGGAAGACTCATAAAGCTTGATACTTTTTGACATAAGCCACTTTCTTGCTATTTAGGATTGCACTAGGATTTTCACAACGGGCAAGAATTTTCTGGCTGCAGAGCTTCTGTATGCCATCCTTTCCAACATCACTTGTGGAGGCCAAAAACAAGACTGATGGATCGGTAAATGATATATTTCTATGTTCCTTTATGCGTTAGTGCTCATCTCATTATATTGCACTCAATGTTGACTTTCAAAACACAGTCTCCTCTGCCAGGAGTGGATTTTATTGACTACTTAAGATCTTCCAAGCCTTCACCAGATCTCCCACAAAATGATGCCCTAATTTTCCCACTTCCTGTTCCACTCCCATTAGCTCTCTAGGCTCAATTCTGTGCACATGGTGCCATTTCTGTTTCATGATCACTGTTTGGAAGCTGCTTCCTGAGTAAGTCTGGCTCCTGGACTCTCATCTCTTCCTGTCCAGTCTTCTGGGGTGGCCCCATTCCAATCTGTGGACCAGAAGCTTTTCCAAGACAACTATCTTCTCTTCAGTGCTTATAAGACCCTTGCCTGACAACCACCAAACCCATTGTCTGTTCAGCATCACGGAATAGATTGATGCAATTAACACCGCAGAGTTAACTATTTTAGGGGGAGAGCAGAATTGCTGATGTTCCCAGGGAGAAGAGAAAGGTCCTGGAGAAAGAGGAATGTGGCTTAGTGTTGCTATTTCACAGCTGGCTGAGTGAGAAATTGGCTCTACTCTTCCCAGCCTCAAAAGTAGGGGCAGGAGCCCCAAGGCATAGAGACTAGCTTGCCAGGTCTTTTAAATCACTGACAGGAGGAGCTCCTTGCCCTCTCTGCCTTCTTTGCCTGTTGGGAAAACTTCTTGGGGTGGTGCTTGGTCTCCTGCAACTCTTCTCCTGCTGCTGCAGCTGTCCTGGAAGCCCCAAGACATTCCCAGCAGAGTCTGGAAGGTTGCTTTGGTGACAACCTGGGCTCAATTTAATGAGAACGTTCACGTTCACTTGCTATGCTGGCAGTCTGCCAGTATATTTTCTTGAGGCACAGAAGAGAGAGAAGGGAAACGGTGATCTTTAACAGGGTTTTTTTGTGTGTGTGTGTTTTTTAATTTTTTTTTTTTATCCAGCCAAACCTGACTGGAATTTCATGGATGAAAGAAAAGGCACTTCTCTAGCCCAGGGGCTTTGTCCCTGCCAAATTATAAGGGCCTACTGCAAACAATGGAGGTGTTAGGGCTTCTAAAAAAATAAAAATGTTGAAAGAATCCTTTATAACGGAAAATATTAGGCAACCTAAATCTCAGGCCAGCTAGTAGCGGGCAGTATAATATAAACTCTTTGGAGGAGAGCTGTGCAAATAATGGATTTTCAGAATTTCTTGTCTCCCACTCCCTGCTCCAAGTTTGAACTATTTTAGCTATTTTCTCCAGCTGAAATTATTTGCCAAATTCAGCCAGTCGCTAAATTCCCCTCAAATTTTTCTTTTCTCTGTCGACAGGTTTCTTGTAAAAACAAACCCATTCTCCCACCTCCGGCTTGGAATTACGGCGTTCACCAGTGACACAGTTAGGAAGAAATCTGCCTGTGGTCAGCTCTCTCATTTTTTGCTGCATTCTCGTTGGAGCTCACACGTTACAGGAACCAATCTGGCCTGATAGCTGCCTGGCAGCCTGCAGGGGAGGTTTTCCAGTAGTCTCCATCATCCCTGGACCAGCCAGTGCTGGGCTGGGAGCCTTTGCACAGTGTGGGGCTGGAGGTTCATTAGGCTGCGGTTTTTAGGCTGAGTCTTTGCCGGAGCAGTTCATAATAATGATGTTTCTGATGTCACCTGCAGACCAGATGTTGCCCATTGGTGCCATCATGCTGGAGGGGAGGCGACACAGGAGGTGGGAGGTTCTGAGGAGTCAATGATCCCATGTTGTTCCTTGTAAACATGCAGGTGTTAGCTGTGGTGTCCTGGCCAAATCCCGTTCTGGCACTTCACCAGCTCTGGCAGTTTACCTACTTACAATCACCTCTGTGCTCCTAATTGCGGGAGTTGTTTCTCACCTCCCTTCCTTAGCAGCAAATCTGTGCATTCGTGGCTGGCACTGCTACATCCCTACCCTGCTGCTCCAGGGGATGGTGAAGCCTGCATTCTGATATCCCCCATATCCTTTGGGATAAGCAGCAGCCCCATGCCCAGGGCTGGAAGACAGCTGTCCGGCAGAGCCAGACAGAGTTGACAGACACCCAAGGTGAAGCTGCAGCAGGTCTGCCCATCGTGGTGGGGCACTATAAATGTACTTAAACAAGCTGCCTGAGCCCTAAAATGTGGCTCCAAAGTAATGAAACATGGTTGTTTGGCAGTGGCAGACACTGCCTCTCTTTCAGAGGCTGCTTTATGGCTGTTAGTGTAACACAGCCCATCCAAAAACCTCTCCCTTGCCTTGCCTTGCCTTGCCTTGCCTTGCCTTGCCTTGCCTTGCCTTGCCTTGCCTTGCCTTGCCTTGCCTTGCCTTGCCTTGCCTTGCCTTGCCTTGCCTTGCCTCCCCTCGTGTCAGAGGGCCAAATTTGCAAACAGAATATTCCGGCTTCTGTTTAGGGCTTTAAGTGAATGGTGAAGTGTGAGTGCATATTATTATAGAGCCCATAAACTGCAGGATCAGGCAGATAATGTAGGTACACAAGTTCAAAAACAAAACACTGAAATTTTTGCCAAGAAAGAACTGATGGTAATTAAAAGTGAAGCAAAACTCCTGGTGTGAGTATAATCTCTTCCTGTTGTTGGTGGTGTTGAATCTTTGTTGGAAGCTGCCACTGTGCACGAGCTCAGTCAGCAAGGCCTCTGTTAATATCTTGTGCAGCATAAACTGAGCTGGGAAAACTCCATCTTGGGTTACAGCCCTGCAGCCGCAGGGATTTTCATCAGGGCAGGCTTAAATCCCCTAATTGCATTGGCAGAGCAAGGAGGACCTGAGACCACCGGGAACAAGGCATTGCTCTGAGCTTCAGTAATGTCTGTAAAGCCACATGGGAACTAAGGAGGGTTAACCCAAAACCTCACGTTCAGCAATTTGGCAGTAAACACTCAAAGAACCATAGATTGGTTTGCGTTGGAAGGGACTTTAAAGATCATCTTGTTCCAACCCCTCTGCCATGGGCAGGGACACCTTGCTCTGGATCAGGTTACTCAAAGCCCCATCCAGCTTGGCCTGAACATTGTACACAACCAAGGCTAAAATACTATTTTTCCATTGTCCTCACCACACAGACACTTGAAACACTGGCAACCTTTGCTTTTTTAATTCTGAGAACCAGGATGCCTTCCCTATCTGAAACTCTGTACAGAACACTCCTTCCAAACCTTCCCTTATGCAGTTTGAAATCATGATGGAAACTGTACAGAGGAAAGATTATGTTGTAGCTATAGATCTTCTAAAATAATTTCTTCATGGATAAATATTCATAGTCAGCACTGACTTCTATTTTTACACAGCAAAATTGAAAAGTTATACATACGAAACTCAACAAAACATGTCTTCCTAAAATAAGGAACAAAAACAACTTCAAGTATAAACAAAACAAAATGAGTTATTTTGGGGCATGTTTCCTTCTGGGTTGTTTTCTTTTTTTTCATTCTTTTATCATTACTCTCTCTACGAGTAAAACCCCAACACGTATTTCTGTGGGAATCTTTGAGGCTGTGTAAATATATATTGTTGCTAGGTTGTGAAGCATACCAGCTCCGTGAGACACAAGCTACACATGTTAGCAGAGTAGGAATAAAACTATCAAAGGTCACAGGATCTGACTGATCCGAGTTTCTGTCACAACAGCCTGGAGATGGCAGCAACAGGAAATGGCCCAATTCCTTCTGGCAGGAGATGCATCCCTCAAGGAGGTGCATCCATCTGTGGCAGGGACACCTACTTTGGATAGTATCTGATCTAGGAAATGCAATACTAGTCTAGGAACTTGAAATACTGTAAGACTAGAGACAGCAGCATTTATACTAACACTATTGCTCAAATTTTTCCAGACATGATCATCGCTCCTGCACTGAGATTTTCTCTTCACCCTGTGGAGACCCTTCCAGGTTGCAGCCTGGGGCACTGGAATGAGAGAAGGACAGGATTTGGCCTCACCAATTTGGTGCATCTGGGCAGCAGGGAGCCTTCTTGAGCCCAGTAAGAGCCTGTACAGGAAGGTCTCCCTGACTCAGTGCCTGCTGAGTGACTCATTGGTCACTCCTCTATTGCCTCCCTGGAAGCCTGTGTTAAAGCCTTTCACCAGATGCTTCTGGTTTCCCCCTTGCACACATCCCTCAGTGCTTTGCACCATCCAAAATGAGACCTCCTCCAAGACCTGGTGCGCAGACAGTATTTTCCTGTCTCCAAACTTGCCTGTCTAGGATTCCAATCAGCAGAAGGCAGAAACAGGAAATTATGGGATTGCCGCTGCTGTGCTTCATGTGCCATGCAGCTAAGTCACTGACCTGCTGAAGAAAGAGAAACAGATTGGAGGCTGGAGGGACCAGGCACGACCTCAGAGGCACAAGTTCAGCCAAATGTCCCCAGTCAGGACAGAGGGCTGATGGGGCCAGACAGAGCCTGGAAATCAGTTGGGATGATAGTGATGCAACTTCACCTTCCCTGAAATCAGCTGGGATGAAAATGATGCAACTTCATCTCCTTTAAAGACCCAGGATGGGGCTGAGGCACGTGAATTTTCCCTTCTGCAAGGCAGCCAAAGGGCAAAGTGTGTAGCACAGCTGATGCACTGACCCTTCTTTGGACTGCAGTAAAGCTAATTGTCTTCTATTACCTTCACCCTTTCTCTGTTTCTTGCACAACATAACTTTGATCATAAAGCTCTGGAGAAGCAGGATTTTGAGCCCAACTCTGATCTCACTTATTCTGGCATAATTCAGGAATAACTACAGTTGTACTTGTAGAAGATCAAAATCAGTCCAGTTCCTTTTAACTGGGCAAAATTACTGGTCCACAAGAAGAAGAAAATAATCAAAGATGTCAAAAAATAATCAAAATAAAAAATAATCAAAACAATAGAGCCAGCTGAAGGAGATTGTGTGTTCCTCTTTGAAGTTCAATTTTTTTTTGCTAGCTCTTTATATTATACAAAATTTTATAGAAGAAAACAAAAATTGGAAAATTTCCATCAGCTGAAACTATTCCTGGTATTTTCTCCAGTGGTGACTTGCATTATAAGACAGAATACAGCACTTCTGGGATGTGTGGTTTCACTTTTTTCAGAGCACTGACTGAACACATTGGCCAAAGTCAAGCAGATATTCAGAACACAGAGCTGAGAAAGCACTGCTCTTTTCCCACCCTCATGTGTAAGGTCAATGCTGAGGAACAGCACCCAGCAGGCAAAACTTGTGTAAACAGGCCTTACCGAGCTGCCACAATCGGTCAGCTACAAAGTAACCGGGAGCCAAAAAAGCTCTCCAGGAATCAGTGAGTGTCCTGCTGTGACTGCCATCCCTCTAGGCCTGGTTTCAATGCCAACAGCACCTGGGAACTCCAGGGGTTCAAATTCCCTCTGCTCTCCAAGGCTGACAGGGTGGCTGGATCCTCAGGAGCTCACTGGGATGCATGCACAGCACGCGATGTGCTGACAGCACAGCCAGCAAATGGGGGAAGCTGTGGATATGGTGCCTTGCCAAAGGATGTCTGCCTGCCAAGCTACAGGCAGCCGTGCTGGGAGAAGACAGGAGGAGAGAGGAACCCCAGGCACTGACTGGGTTTATCTTCTAGCTGAGAATCAGTCCAGATTAACTGCATGTGTGACCACAGAGGCTTAAACTCGTCATGGTTATGGAGCATGGCTGTGAAGTACAAAAAATGCAAGAAACAAAGGTATTTAGAGCCTTCACACAGTACAGTCTGGTGCTGCATTGCGTGACTCACTGGGTTTAGCAATTGAGAGACTTTATGTGCAGTCAGCCCTCTTAAGCACAGAAAAGGCCCAGGGAGGCTAAAATCTTGATTTCTTGAATCAAGAGATCCCCAAGGATTTTGACCTAGTGCCATGCCAGCAGCTGAGTCCACACCAGTTCTGCAAGAGCTCAGGACCATCAGGAGTGTGTTTGAGGGAGCCAGGGGCAGGAGAGGTCCCTGGCGTTGGGAGACAAACACAGGTACCCTCTGCTCTTCTGACAACTGCCCTCAAACTGGGGAGGTCCAACTGAGGCAGCTGCAAGAATCCAGATAAAGCACCAGCTTTATGTAAAGTACAAACCCCAGCACCAGTCTCCCTCGGTATCTTTCCTTACAAGCTGAGCAGTTCAGACACGTTAAACTGATAGGCATCTGCCTCAAAAGAAAAGGCCTCTCTGTGTTTTCCATCACCCAGCATGGCCGGCCGGTGGAAGTGGCACTCTGCAAAACCATGCTGTAATCTGCATTGGGACTGAAATGCATCAGCAGACATGCGCACAACATCTGTTATCCCACACTTCACAACATATGCTGTGAGGAAAGGAAATGGGGGTTTTGGGTCAAGCACTGGACCAGTAGGTAGCAGTGATGAGTGATGTGCTCTTCCTAGGCTTGACCACTCCTTTAGAGCTCAGATTGTGCACTTGAGTCACCAAAAATGCACATCCTTCAGTCACAAAATTTTTTTAAGGCAGTGTGTTATAGACAAAGTTATTTGACATTATTAGTCAAAATCAGTAACTCCTTAGACTTGTAAAGCTCATACAGATAATGTGCAATGAAACCACAAATGTAACAATAATTTTCCATTATTATTTTTAGGCACCAAGTTTATTTCTTTAACTACTGTTTGGCACACACACATATTTTAGAAAGGGTGGGGTAGACTAAACATTTTTTGCTGGATCTAAGCCTTTATGATGCACTTTACTACAGAACAACCTGCTTCACAGACACATGCTGCTAACGCAGGAGTCCTGGCCCTCTTGGTTACTGGCAGCAATGCCAAGGGGCTGGTCTGCTAAAGGCAGCATCCCCCTCCGCAAGTTGGAATCACTGCTAAATATGCCCTGGCACCCCGTGCCTACAAACATTGCCAAAGATCTCCAGTGCCTGCCAGCTTATACCTTCCACTAGACCAGGTTGCTCAGGGCCCCATCCAACCTGGCCTTGGGCATTTGCAGGGATGGGGAACCCACAGCTTCTCTGGGCAACCTGTTCCAGTGCCTCACCACCTTCACAGCAAAGAATTTCCTCCTAATAAAAGGGAAGTTCGAGCAATCACTTGCCTTGAGGTTTGCCCTGGGATGAGCCAGGTGCTTCGCCGCTGCGCTTCAGCAGGCACATAGCGCTCAAGAAGAGCAGCCTCCAAAGTGCTGTCTCATCCCTCTGGAACACCCCCTCGCACTATATGCATTAAACCCTGAAATTACTGACTTTCTAATTTGTGAGTTTTCTCATCTCACTTGCCTCTCTTGAAAATGACTTTCTAAAGCATCAGTGGCAATGTGCACTGTAGGGGAAACCGAACCAGAAACTCCTACACTGGTCAGAGTGTTCATGTAGATGCTTTGTTGTCATTTGCATGGCTGGGGTCACCAGTCATGGGAGGGGTTGCACCAGAGGACACCTGAAAAAACGCAGTGCCTTCTTCTCCCAGGGGCACTTCTCTGATGAAAGAACTTTGCTCTTGAAGACAAGGAGGGACAGGGAAAGAGTGCTGGGGTTCACACCTCCTCTGCCCAGACCACACTGCTCAATTGGAAAGTTAAAGAAAATAGATGAGTTTTCATACACCCACCTCTGCAGACTCATCCTGCAAGTCAGGCAGAATTTGTTCTCCCTTCTTCCCACACACTGCCTCTGCTACTCAGCCTTGGCCCTGGAGCCTCTTCTCCCATCTCCCCCCCTGCTACTGGGTGGAGAAGGCACCATAAACCCACTTTAATTTCTCTGACCAGCATGGTCTCCCTGGGGCACGTCCCACGGGCACACTGCCACGGGGTTTGTTTCCACAGGTGTGCTGAATTGTGGCTGTTCTCAGCCCACGCTCAGCCCCGGTGGGGCAGTGCAGCCAGGGCCCCATGGGCTGTGCTGTGGTGGGTCTCCCCTCCCTGCCTGGCTGACAGTGCTGGTTGGGAAAGGCTGTGGCTCCTGCTGGCTTCTCAAGAAGCTTGCTGCTGGAGCCATCATGATGTACTGGCAGGGCACATGGGGTTCAGCACCAGAGGAGTGTCTCTCTGTGTGTGGGGTGGAGGAAAAGCACTAGAGGAACTCATTATATATACACAAAAGGTGTGGACTTAATTTAGTGTCATCATCTGACCATGACTGATTTGTTTTGTAAAACAAAATGTAAAAGAAACCTGTGGTTTAAAAAAAAAAAAAAAGAAAAAAAGAAAAAAAAGAGATTGCTGTGAGGAGGAGAGCAGAGAGCTGGATCAGGCCAGCCCAGGCAGGAGCCCTGGAAAGGGTCCAGGGAGGCCGGAAAGATCTGTGAGGAGTTTTCTGCAAAGAAACTGTTCAAGAAATTGGGCAGAGCCAGTGTACATGTGACGCCTGTGCGGCTCTGCTTGGGTGGAGTGGGAGCTGTTGTCTAGGAAAGCAGCCCATCCCAGAGATTTGGAGGGGAGTGAGTGGGAAAGAAGGTGCAGTCTGGATCAACCTGATCCAAAATAATATGTGGTTTGTATTTTCTAAGTAGAAAATTAAAGAAAAAAGGACCCCAAAAAAGTAAGTAGAGCAAATGATTTCATGTTGGAGGAAATGTAATTTTTCCTATTAAAAACCAAAACAAACCACACCAGAAGACTCCCAGAATTTACAGTTAAAAGATTCGTGACATGCACTGAAATATTTTCTGGCAAGGCCCAGAGATCTCTCCTCCCCGCTAGTACCATCAAGCTGGTGTTATTGGAATGTCCCCCAGCTGGATGGGAACATCATCACACTGAGTTTTGGGACCCCACACCACGTGTGTTCTTGGAGGTTTTGAAGCTCTGCGACCAGTACCCGCTGGCAGTGTTTGCTTTGTTACTCTGGACCTGAAAACTCTCCATCAGCAGCACTGGAAACAGAATGGGTCCAGGAGCTGAGTGTGAAACTAATTCAGAAGAGGTGCTGGAAACTGACACTGACAGCATCTTTGGAAACTATTTCCCCAGGTTGAAAAAAAAAAGGGATTTCCTAAAATGACTGAAAATGAATTTGCCACATCTGCAAAGAGTGGCTTGTGGGTTATCTGTCCCTGAAAATAGCTAAGGAAGCACTACATTCAGCAACTTTTCAGTTTATATGACAGCTGCTAATGTGCTGATGAGTGTTGGCAAGTTCCAGGTACACTACCAGTTGTCTTAAATCCTGAAGACACAACCGTTTGAATTGTCAAAGCTCTGAAAGTTTGCACAGTACAAAAAGACAGTCTCCTTGGCCAAAAAATGCTAGTTTTGGATTCAAGGACAACCTGAAATTAAAGCCAACAGTTTGAGGATCTGTAACTGATCTCCTCAGAACAAATTATTTGGCTACCTAAAAGGAATCAAAGCATTTTTATTTTTTTGGAAAGAAGTGCAAAGAAGAAAAATATTAACTTGTTGGGCAAACTAAAACAGGCAAGAGCTTGACCTCCATGTTGGGCAAGTGTGTGCAAAGGTGGAGAAGAGAGGACTCAGTTTAGTTTGATGAACAATCCAATCACTGCTTATGACATAAAATTAGACTCTGTGTTTGAAAAAGAGCTACAGAAACTAAAATGATTTTATGCCATTGACCTGAACACTCCTCTGTAATGTACTTGATGAGGGGGATTTTGGTGGGTTTTTTTTTTTTTTTGTTTTTTTTTTTTTTTTTGTTGTTTTTTTTTTTTTTTACTGAGACAAATTCAATGGATTTACAGTGATAAATGCAATAAAATCATACACATGGTGAAGGAAAGCTTAGCTTCAAGGCAGCACAACTCTGTCCAATAAATTTAACTCCTTGAAATTTGCCATTTTCAGCTGGAAAGGAAAATCTCAAAGGCATGACTCCAGCAAGGCTATTTAGTCAAACAGCTCCAGATAGATGTGTGGAATTCACCTTCTGCTTTGGTTATAAATGAAAGTAGTCAGTTAGGAGTTTGCTGAAGGCTATTTTTGCCTGGAGAAGTCTGGTCACGATATGGTTAATGTAGCTGTGCTTGGGTCTGCTGTGCTTTGAGTGAAGGCTGTATGGAAATGGGAGGGAAAGGAAGCTTACAGGAGGCCAGGTAACACAATGACTGAAGTACACTGCTTGAGTGAATTCAGTTTGTGACATTTTGTTGTGATACAAAATGTCATGGTCTTCAGGAGAATTTGTGACTGAGTTGTCAGTATTTTCCTTTTTCCAGGAACCTCACCAACAATACAGCTCATGCTGTCCATGAGGCATAAATATCACTATTTCCACCCTCCAGACTGGGAAGCAGAGAAAGAGTTCTTTGACTGTTCTCTGAAGAGCTGGGCCTTATCTGGGTTTTGATGGGCTTGGAGCATCTGCCTCGCTTTAAATGGTCAGGGGTTGGATACCAGTCCCAGGAAAGCCAGGTGTCATGGACTGAGCAGGGAGTGACACCTCATACTTACAGGAAGAGAAACCCAAGGCAGACCAAGGTCTTTCAAAAAGACTTCAAGGCATTTTTGTGTCTCCTTCTCCTTGAGGAATTTTTGCATGGTTTTTAAGTGCTTATGCAAACTCAGACTACTGTGGTAGGTGTGCTTGAAGGTAGGTATGTGGTAGGTATACTTTTCAACTTGCTTTTGGTTCTGAAAAATTGAAGCAGCTCAGGTTTTCTCAGCATTTCGTGGCCCATCACCTGATGATCAGATGTTGGTACCTACGGAGGCACCACCTGATGAGCTGATAGAAGCCCAGAGCTGTGTTCAGCCCAGCTTTGACTAAGCTGACACCCTCCTGTTGCCCCTTCTCCTCTGGGGCAGAGAAGTGAGGAGGTTCAGGGAGCAGGACACATCACACAGATCAGATCCATCGAACACATCATAGGCAGCTGGTGGCCAGAGATCTCCTCCTGCCAGCCCATGGCCAGCCCTTCTCTCTCAGGGCTACCAAAGCCTCCAGCCTAACAAAAAAGTCTCTTATATCTACTGCATTGAAGGCTACAGATCCCAAGCCTACCCTTAGCAACCCACACATTTCAGAAATAGTTCCAGGGCGGGCAAAAGAAACTGTTGTCCAAGCAATGCACACAGATGCCAAGTACTTTGTTGCATGATTAATGAGATAGCTTGCTTCACCACTTAAAATTCATCCAAAGGGCTCTTTTTAATAGTGAGAATCATCCCTGGCAAAGGTATTTTTGAACATATCTATTTTTGAACATACCTACACTCCAAGTTCAGAGTGTTGTGGCTTTTTGGTTTTGCTTTGTTTTCAAAAAGGTTGATGAGAACCATTTTCCTAAACTGACAGTTACAACCATACAAAGATGCAACAACCATACAAGATACAACAACCAGAAACAAGATAGCAATCTCATACAGGAAATATTTCTGCTTTCGTTTTTATTTTATGAATACATATACAACAGACACATAATCCTCCATATCCAGGCTTAAAAGTAACAAGCTGGGATATTCTTTTTTTTTCCCCCCCCAAAATAGCTTAAAGAGGAAAATAAAAACCAGAATGAAGGAGCTGCAACGTAGCCAAACCATACATTTGAAAACTTTGCTAAAATTTCTGCTGAAATGTGCCTCTGTGTGTGTGTGTGCATTGTCCCACACGGTTAAAGGCTCACCCAAAATATTTAGTATATGAATAAAAAAATGCTTTGGCACCATCAGAGATTCCTCCATGCACAGTTTATTGACATTTCTGAAATAATAAGAGAATAAAATCTGAGGATTATATCATATATCATTTCCTCTTCTTGGGAGCAATGTCTTTAAATGCAGTGGGGAAATGAAGAGGAGTCTCTTGACAAGAGACTTTGCTTCCATACTAAAATGGTTATATTAGCGGGATGCAAGCAGCTTCATATAGAAGAGATGGAGAGATATATGTATATAATGTAAAAATTCTGTTTTATATGAGAAAATAAGATTTTTCAAGATAACATAAAATGAACCACTCTAAGACTAGCTTCCAGCAAAACATTTTGCTTTATTAGTTCTATTTTCTAGCTACAAGTCAAGCTGACATCTGTCGAGCTTTTTAACTTTTCATATGGCAGTCTATAAGAAACGTTTCATGCAACGTCTACAATGCTAAATACAGGGTAAATAATTGGGATTAAACAGGTGAGGAATAACAGACTATTATAGGGATCAGTAACAGCATATTATGTACATGAAGCCATATTATATTCTCATGTCTTCACAGTAATGTGCAAATGTGACAAATATGGCTTTCATTTTTTTTCCCCTAAAGAAAGTAAGACACAATTATACAGAATAATGTTTTAAAACATTTAGTTGGATTTCACCTTTTTGTGAAACCTGTTCAGTCTTTGCATTGGGGTTAAGGAGCCACCCCAGCTCGGGGGTGTAGTTTGGGTGCGTTTCCAGGAGGGGGCACAGATTCCTAAGGCACAATATTAATGTTAAACATTTTTACTTTAGTCATGCCATTTTATTTTAGTTTTGGTTTGGTGTTTGGTTTTTTTTTTTTGTTTGGTTTTTTTTTTTTTTTTTGCGTTATGTGAAGTAATAGGTGGTTTCTAGTTATATACTAAGCAATTGATTGTAAAAAATACAATGTTGAAGGCTACACTACATGCCTACCTGTAGCTCCAGGAACATTACCTAATCTGAAAACACACTACACAGCGCCGCATGTGAAACCAAGGTGGATTTTTGGTAACATCCTTTTCCATATATGTAGCAGAGAGTTATAAGGCTTCTGCGGAATAATAATATTATAACTGAACAAATATTTTACACTCTTCCATAATGGTATTTACAGTTACTATAACTCATATTCTGACATTTGGTAAATAACATGTATCTTGTATGCATCCTTCTTGCCTATCTAAAGTGCTTGCTTAACTGCATGAGGAAAGAAAATGCATACCTGCTTTAGGTGCAACGAACCCTCAAAAGAAGTAGCTGAAATATTTGCTGTGGATTTGAAATGTACTCTCAGAAACTGAAATTATTGCTAAATTCAGGGCCCTTACTAGGCAATCATCTATATTATTTGTCATATATAAATATATGCATATCTACTAGTATGTATGTACATGCATACACATTCATCTATCATGTAAAAGATAGATTTCAATTTTTTTGTCCATCAACCTTTTTTATTTTGTGCTATTCAACTCACTTGTGCTATGACAGAAGCCAGATCAAAATCAAAATCTTACCATGCTACTACTACCAACCCTATGATTCATTAGCATGTAATAAAGGCAATATGCAAAAGAAAGCTGAGATGATGACGAATCATGAGGCTTTTGAAATGCACTGAGAATAAGGCAATAGGCTGTACATTACAGCAGAGGAAAAGCTGAGGAAATTCTGGAATTCATAAACTTATTGGGGATTGCTCTCCCTACTCTGCTGCAGAGTCCTATGCTTTTTTACAGTATCACTCTCCATAATTCAAGCTCTAGAGTTTCTGCACCTCCCAACACTTTCAATGGTAGTGAATTCAAAGCTTATTAAAAATGCCCTGATGCCACAACCTGGTAAAATAAGGCACTTCCAGGGCTGTATTCCAGCAGTGCCATGCCAAAAGGATCAGCAACAGGAAGAAGTGCTCAGATTTTGCTGAGTTTCCTAGTTTTGTCCCATGAAATGTGCTGTCTTGGGGCGTACTCCCTCTTCTTTCTTTTGAGATGATTTTCTTTAAAAAAAAGCTGTTTCATCAGTTGAAGTTGAGGAGCTACTTCTTTGTAAGCAAGAGGTAAATCTTCAGTTCCTGACATTCATTAAGGTGGAAGATCAGAGTGGTACCAGGCAACGCCTTCAGTTCATTCGGCATCTCCCGACTCAAGGTGACGTGCCAGCCAAGTCAAAAGTGTGTATTTCATACCAGGCCCACACTGAAAGCTATGAGTGGACATTGGTACTGGAAAGGTCATTCCTTATAATTTCATTTACTGCAAAGAAAGAAGACAAGAAAAGGAATCGATTACCATCCCGCTGCTGCAGGCAGTTGTCCTCAGTCCACAATCCCCCCAAACTCGCACTTGTTCCTTGACAGCTTCAGTACAGCTCTGAACAGTAAGTGTGACATCATCAGGTAGCCTGGACAGGCTGATCACAGTGCAAAACCAGCAGGATTAACCAAGGTTATTAACATGCTAAATACCATGTAAAACCAGGCATCACAAAACCAGCAGCATCCTGGATCCTTGATTGCATCAAACATACTTAACATTTCAAACTGGTTACAGATAAAACATTTCATTTGCTCTAGAATCGCGTTGGAAATGCAAAGCCAGGAGGACCACAGGAGATCGTAGAATAATTTACTCATTCCATAAAAAGAGCTGCTTGGAAGATGTTTGCCATGGTAGGGACTGATGGCAGAAAGCTGACAGTCACTGAACCTGGGTATATGCAGGTGCGATGCCTAGATAGAATACAACTTCACATGCTGATTTTTTCCACTGTGGGTTGATATTAGGAAAAAAAAAAAAAAAGGAAACTGCTGCGTGCTTGCCCATTCCCTGGAGCTGGTAACATGTTTATATACCCTCCCATTGTCGTAACCAACACATGTGGACATGCAGTCTTTACTTCTATCCACAAAAATAGATGAGAGGGACAAAGAAGTTAAAAAAACTCCCCTGGCAAGTGTCAGAGGAGAGAATAAACAAAATCTGCTATCTCAGCATCAGCCAGTCAGACTGCATCTCCACTGATAAAGTGTTGTTTTCCTTATCCACGAGTCTTCTTTCTTTCTTTTCCCCCTCCCCTGAAGATCATCAAGCTATACAGTTTCCCACACTTCAATTATGTCCATGTGATTTTTGGCAGATGGACAGGAAATGACTGAACCTGGCAAAGGTCATTGACAGTGGACTACACAACAACCCTTTCATTTCCACTCCACCTCCCTACAGCAACTGCCACCACCTGATTTACACAGAGATAGACAAAATGCCATCAACAGGGCTTTCACTGCTTCTTAGTTTCTCTAACATTGCCAGGACTGGGAAACACATGCCCACGTCATGGAAGAACCATGGAAAAGACTGCATTTTCCTTTCCTTGCGGGCTGCTCTTCACAGTAATCCAGATAACTTCATGTGTTTACTGGAAAAGACCAAGCCTGTGTAAAACCAGCTTCCTGAAGCAATTAGTTGGGTACATTTGGTGTTGGTTTTTATGGCTTGGTTTTTTTTCCCTGCAGACCTATTGCTCACTTAGTAATTGCAGCACATGAATCAGTTAGGATTTGTGTCACAGGTCCTGGCCACCAAAACCAATTCTACCAATGGATACACACACCATACTTCAGAGAGGAAATATCAGTTGCATTTGTAACTACCTATTTACAGCAGCAAATTAAAAAGTGTGGAAGTGAACTGTGAAAAGACAAAGCAGTTCTTCCTCTTGAGAGTGCCGTGGAGTTCATCTTTAATATTACCAAACAGCGAACCCAAATTCAAGTAGCAAGCCCAGCACTGAGGCAAAGACTGCTCTGCACGCTCCAAACCCAGCCAGAAGTGCTGCCCCATTTACATGTGGCCAGACTCCAGAGAACTTTAGGGACTGAGTCTCTGCCTTGAGTGCAAACAGCACACTTCTGTGGGATGATTCTGCCATGATGCTTTTGTAAAGATTGCTTCTGTGATAAACTTCTGAAGGCACGCTGGAGTCTGTAGCAAAACCACACAGCGATACCTTCATGTTTTATGTGACAATGAAAATAAATCCTCCTACCAGTCAGGCAGCATCATAGTTTTGCTAACTTTCCCTCAAAGCTTCTGTTAAATCAAATAAAATTAGGATACTAGTCAGGGCTATCCTCACTCTTTGTACAGTTACTTAGTCCTCAGAAACATTAAATAATGAGTCTTCACAGTACTTCTGTAAAATGTGAACATAAACATCACTGGTATTGCATGGGGACAGACAGGTGAAAACGTGAAGGGCCTCCCCATCTCAGTCAGGAATAGCACCAAGGCATCTCAAATCTCTGACTAATGCTGCAGCACTTGCTGAGTTACTCTTGCTTGATTCTTTCAGTACAACTTTCAAAAGCAACAGCCTCAGCCTGCCAGCTCATGCTTTCCCCTACTAAAGCATGTAGCAAAGGTATTTTGGAAGCAGCTTGATGACATAAGCCGAAGGTCCATCTCCAAAACCAGCTTAGGCACTCAAGAGGCTGCCACTTCCAGTCACTCCAGGTACCCTCAGATGATCTTCTGCCACTTGAGGGCTGTAGGACACATGCCTCACTCCAGATATGACACAACTTTTCCTTTCAGCTGGGAGCCCACCTGCCTTGGCTCAGGCCATGAGACCACAGTGCTCATTGAGTCACACTCTCTCCATCTCTCAGCAGCCAAATCAATTTGTTCCCAGCTGAAATCACTCACCTTTTGTTATTGACTCACAGCAGTTTATTGCTTGTTTTAATTTTATATTACTTTCTTAAAATAGGTGGATTTCTGCTACCTTGATGAGTAAGCCTGGCATCCTCATGCAACAACATGTGGCAGCTGCTCAACAACAGTCACTAGACAATGTCACCATGGACTTGGGAGACAGCTGAACCTCAGCCCAAGTGCATCCATTGCCATTGGACATCACAACCAAACAGGGCCAAAACCACCAGAGAGGACACTCAACATCTCTCTCCTTCACAGTGGTCTGTGGACAGTGTGGCTTGCACACAGCTCTCTTTATTTCACTTCTTGTTTCCCCTTTACTCACTGCAGTGCCAAAAATGCCGAAATATTCCCAATAATGCAGTGGAAAAAACCTGCAGAAAGGACAAGGGTGCACGCAAAAGGCCCAGGTGGGTGGAATATGTGCCAGCACAGCTGATCTTGCAGCAGCAGACCGCTAGCAGAGATGAAAGGGGAAGTGTGGTTCGAGCGGGCTTTCCCTCACTGCCCGCCAAGACACCTGAGGCTGCAAGGAAAACCCTCTGGTGGGTGGGAATGGGGGAAAACCAGGAAGCAAGCGTATGCGAAGTGTGCTGGGTGATGCTTGCTGAGTTTGGCTAGAAGCATGCTCCCCACCACCCGCAACTGCATAGTCCAGCACTCCCATGAGGACTCTCCACATTTTTAATTTCTGGAAAATTTGCTTCCTTTTAATACTCCAAAAGACGTTAACATTTTTTGTTGCATGCTAGGAAATGTTTTATTTTGCATCAAATGGAATGTCTTGGAATGTTTTGTTTGATCCCAAACTGATTTTTCTTTTGTTTGGCAAGAAAGCATCAATATTTCTGTTGTAGGCTGACCCAAGATTGTCCTTCCCAAGAGCAAATCAAACCTCTGTTACTGAAGTATGGTTCTGCTGAAGCATCCTGTGTGCCCATCCACACCAGTATTACAGCTACCAGTCCTGTCAGTTCTTGGGGAAAGAGAACAAGAGCCAGCACATCTCCAGTGGTTTTTCTCTAGTACACCTCTGTTCTGCTGGAGGACTTTAGGAGGCAGAGGTCTGCATCCTTGCTTCTAATGAACTTTGATGAACTTTCTTCCATTAGGTTTTCTAACAACCTCCTGAACCTGTTTTGGCCTTCACAGTTTCCTGTAGCAATAGGTTCTGCAGTGTACGGATGTGAGGGTGGAAAAAGCAATTTTTTTCTGTTTTAAATTTGTTTCTTGTAAATTTAATGTTACAAGTAAATGAGCTGACTGTTCCCAGTTCACTATCTCCTATGCCATCTATCCCTTTGATATTCTCAGAACTTCACTTGGTCCTGTAGGACCACTGCAGAACTTCCCACAGAAGCAAGATCTGATCATCCAGATAAAGTAATTGGCATTTTTCTCTTGGCTCCCACATTTGTAACAAAATATTTATTATATAGTTAAGGAGAATCAGCTGGTTTCAGTCTTGAATGTTCAAATTTTGACTCACAAACCTGCTATTACAAGAGGATTGTGCGTGGTCCACAGAACAGCAGGATTCAGTGCAAGCAATATTTTGGCCCAGGTTTGAGTTTCATTCCTAAAGCAAATGCTTTGATTCCCCAGCTGCTTGGATACACATTCATTCATGTCTACAGTACCATTCCAGGAGTAGCTGGGTTTTGAATAAGCACAACGTTCTTCAAAGAAAGGTTGCAATGGCTTTACACTCATTGTTAAAACAACATAATCTGAGTACTAACAAAGAGCCGTTTTATAACCAGGACAGATGAGATCCAAGTGATTACCCAGCTTGTTGGAGGCCCTACATAGAGGTTAGCAGCAGATCTGGGATAGCATGCAAAATGTTTAATCTTCAATGCCTAGAGTAGCACAGCACTTCCCTTAAAGCACTAGGTTGATCCCTATCAGTTCAAACAGCTGAGTACTATGATTTACAGCACCTTGGTCATCAGATTTTTTTTCACTGTTTTTCTGCTGGCTTTGGGAGGGGGAGGCCACTGTCTCTTTCATAGCTAACACCTACAGTTCCCCACAATGCTTTCTCTCAACTGGTATTTTCCATTGTCAAGTTCAGCTTTTCCATTGACAGAAATGTCAAAAAATAATAATGCTGAGAAACGCAGGTAACACGTGACCTCTCTACCTGTCAAGGCTTTTGAAAGAGGAACCTTTCCTTTGCTAAACAGCAGATGCCACAGTAGCAGGATGTGGTGAGCTGTTACCCCACATTTTAGTTTAATAAGGAGTTTTTTCCTCTTGTACTTAATTTTGCTTTTAAATGCCCTTGCAATGGAAATTTCTGCTTTACTAATTAGCAAAATCAGTGTCTTACCGATGAACCAGTTTGGGTTCCTGCATGGAACAGGACAACCAGATATATCTGTACAAATGTGGGTTCCATATATAGATGTGAACTTCATAGGAAATGTAATATTTTTAACATTTGGTGGCTGTACATGGATTCCATCAACCGGCAAAGCTTTAAACTTCTGCAGATTTCTTCTTTCCTTGCATCCAACTACTAATACGGATAACATTGTGGCCTTCTGTTTTAATAAAATTCATGTTCTTCTGAGACAAAGTTCTGCTTTCCAGCTCAGATACTGATCCTGCTCAGAGCAAAGAGGTTACAAGGTCAGTGGTGCAGGGAGTTGGGAAAGGGCACATGCACAGGGTTTTCCCAACTGGGGAGCTTTTTGGGGATACAAATTAGAGAGTTTGGAAGACTTCATACTCCTAAAGGTGGATGTACCCCCAGATTCTGAAAAAATGGGAAGTGAGCTGAGAGCCATGGTCAAGCTCACAATTATAAGGAGCCGAGTCTACAGTTTAGTGGGTGAATAGTACCAGTTTGAAAAAATATCCCATCCCTTTTCACTTTGCAAGCAGTAACATTAAGTCTCCAGTTTCTGGCTGGGTGAAATTGCTGTCTTGTCACACAGGTGGAAGTCAAAGACCATTGTTCCCATGACTTCAGTCCATGTCAGCAGGAGCCCAGAAAGGCTTGCACAAAGAGACTGAGTAGCAGAAATCTAGGTTGTATTTACTGTTGTGCGCCTTTATGATGCACTCTTCTCTTCCACAAGTGAGCTTTGTGGCTCTTCACTCCACTCTTTTTTTAATAGACAGAGAGGTATGATAAGAGTTTAGACAAAAGGACACTCAGAGGTTTTGCACTGAGCTGACACCTTGTGATTCACATGCCCCTGTTGCCCTGTAAATAGCAATGGCATCAATTCAGCTCCTTCAAGATGGTTTCTGTTTTCTTATCAATGGAAAGTGCCACATGGAATGCCCCAAGACATCCAGGCATGCAGGGTCACACAACATTTCTATCCACAGCTGACTAACCAACCTTTGCTCACTTCTTCATGTCCACCTGTGCCTGCTGGGGACCACTGCCTCTAACATGGAGCAAAACTGAAGACAAGAGGCTGAGACGCCGTAATGCTCCCTTGATGAAAACGAACAAAAGCAGCCTGCTCTGACTGGTTCACATGGCGTGGAAAATACAAGTAATACCAGCTGCACCTTTCAAGCTATGTGTGTGGAAAACCTGCAGTAAATCACACTCCGATTCTGCCGTGTCTGGGCAATAATGGTTCATCTTTTGGATGGGTGTAACTGCCCAAGAAATACAATGCCATGACTGGAGACTTCATCTGAACAGACTGCACAGCTTCTGTGTCAAAGCATCCAGAAGGTCTGTGGAAGGTTTGAGAAACCTTCAGAAACAAGTAGCAGTTCTGAAAGCAAAACTGCCTTGGATTGGCTCATTGTTTTGGCAGAACCCACTAGCTCAGGTCAAGCCTTACATGGGTACAATTACTGCAACACCCAGGTCAGGGATCTCTCCACATAGCTCATTACACAGCGTGGATGTACCCACAAGTGCCCTGAATTTCTGCTGTCAGTATTCAGCACACAAAGAGAGCTGGGGACACATAGCTCTGGAGTGACTACGTGAGTTTGACGCTGACACCATGCTACCTGTAGTAATGCTTTGTAGTATGACATTCATTTTGCTGCCTATAATTATTGTCCTCAGAATTTTTCAACCAGCAGTGATGCCATATCTTGCTCCATCACGCTTCTGTGCTCTTGTACGCCCTTCTTTTAGATGAAATGCCACATATTAAAATCACTGAAGAGGAATTCAAAGTTGCAAATGAATGCAGAAGAAGCTGAAATACAGGAGGGAAGGTTTTTTTTTCTTATCTCCATGTGGAGATTTTATTTTAAGAGAAAAATGGCTAAATATAGATGCATATAGAGTGACTAAAAAAATTAAGCTCCTAGTGTAAACCATCCCATAACTAAAATTCTACAGTTTTTTCATCAGGGTACCTACTTCCTCACTATCTATAAGCATCACTACTTTTTGACATATGAAAGCTGCAACAAACAACATAGAATTGTTACTCAAATCACAGAAAAAACGGGTTTTTCTTACAGAAACTCTCTTCTCAAAGCTAGTAAGTATTGTCCTGTGAGTGAGGCAAAACATCAGAAAACAGTGATATAAACTCCTGAGGTGTCAGACTTTAATGCAAAACTATAGATCACATGAAAGCTTACTGAATTAAAAACCAAACAAAACAAGTCTTGTGAACCAGTGGAAAATATAACTTCACATGTTCCACAAAGAAGTCAGATCTTGCATTACCTCAGGTGTCCTGGATGTGTTTAAACCTTAAACTTATTTTTATCTGTTTAATCATAATAAGCCACTACCACAGGGCATGCTATTTTTGGAGACAGCGAATAGGACAGTGGAGCAAGTGAGTGACAGCAAGTAGCAGGTTTTAATAAAACATGATCCTCCCATAAGAACGTCAGCTTGGCACGATGGAAGGCATTGTTGTGCATGAAAGCCATTACCACAGAGTCATTTTCCTACCTGCTGTATCCTCTGCCTTATTTAGTTTAACAACTCCAAGTCTCCCAGGGCAGCTGCGCTGTGGAGGGCTAATGGGAAAGGTTTCTTGTAGTGTGATGACAGCACTGTGCGGCAGCAGTTTAACTGGGGCTCTTGAATAGGTGCCCAAACGAAATGAGTCCCATCCTATCGCACCAAAATTTCTGGGTTTCGATTTTTTTCATCCCTCCCATATGCAGCCCTGGAAACGTCCTGCGTCTCTTGCTCTGCAAACACTTAGGGCTGAATTCCCTGGCTGCTGTAAATTAGCACAGGAATCAGCAGCGCTGCAGTGATTTCCAACACACTGGAGTCTAAACTTCAGCTTGTTTTTACTCTTAGTCTGAGGATGGATGCACTCAATCTGATTTGCCCTTTTTACTAAAGAATCAGAGACACAAGAGGAATTTCAGGTAGCCCTCACTGAGGCTAACCTTGCCTGGACAGATGGGGATTTGGGCTGTGCAAAGGCTGTAGGATCTGCCCCAGTATGATGCAAGCCTCATCTGACACACACATACACACATGTGTGAGGGTAAGGCTGGGTAACGAACAAATAAACCACAGTTTAACCAAAATGATGTATTTACGTTCCTAAGAGCATCTGTAAGGGAAACAAAACCGACATATTTTACGTTTTACACAAAATTTCCCCACGACAGACAAACTACACAAATGTTACCTAAGGCAGCCAAAACCTGAGGTCAGCGCTGCTGGAAGCTTTGTGGGTACCAGTCCAGAAGGACTAAGGAAGAGCACGCACTCCTTCGCCATAGACAACAGGAATTTGCCCCCAACACAAGTAATACAGAAATGCAAATTGATCCTGGTGAAGAGGTCTCCTTTTCAATCTAGTGCCGAACAGTGAAACAGTGCTGTCAGATGCCAGCATTCAAACTCATGCCCTGACGCGCGACGAGACTAGATTCAAAATCGAAACAAATTTTAAGCAAGTCTGCATTTGCCTATTTTTCTAGCCTCCAGACGTCCCTGGCAGTGTTAAATCCTGAATGCAACCAAAATGAAACTTCCTTTTTTTGTCTTTTTACTCTCATATTCCTGATCCCATCTCTCAAGGTTTGCTGTACCTCTCTACTAGCTATCAACTGAAGCATGGATAACACTTGAGACACGAGGCTCTCAAAGTATCCTATTTTTAGAAAAGCAAGGTTAAAGCCCACCTGATGGCCCCAAGGGCTGGCTGCTTCCAAGGTTCACCAGCAGTGAATGGGAGAGGGGGAGTGGGACTGGACCATGTCACAAAGCTCTGAGCCCGATGCTGAAGGTTGCTGCTTGAAGACTTCATGCCCTGCCAAAGGAGCATCCCATGTGCAAGCAACAAGATGAACACTGGTGATTTCTGTGGGCAGCTGACACCAGCCTTTAAGACTTCACATGACCATCTGTATCAGGCCAGAGCTTTGTATATAACACAAGAAAGGGGTTTTCTCCACATGCTGGAAAAGTGACAGATTAGCTTTAGAAAAAAAATAATCCTGGGGGTACAGGAGGGAAAAAAAAGGAGCAAGAGAAGATCCATAGTCTCTATGGCTTACTGATTTCAGAGTTTTAAAAAAAGCCAAATGAAACTGAATTTCTCTACACAATTATTATACAATTATTAATCTTTTTAGAAGCTTTTCCAACATTGCACGTAATGAGCAATTCATCAAAGCATATTAGGTGCCACAGAAGTTGCATTCAATATAAAGGGGTCATTAAGTTTCTTGTAATTGCACATTACTGAAGCTTTTGTTAGTTCTAAATCAAATCAATGGGATGTGCATGTATGCTCTTTAATTGACTTTATGTAATAATAGTGTGGCCCATAGTGATCCTCTGGAATCCTCCAAAATGAGCCACCTTGCACTGCTGTTCATAAAAACCAGCTTGTGTGCAGCTGGGCATATCAAGTAAAGCAAAGAAACAATAAATGGAGGAGAGAAAGAAGCACCTTAGGTCACACAGCAATATTTGCTGAGTGCTTTTTTCTTTCCATGGGTAGAGAAGGGCCAAGAGATTTTACTCTCCTTCCACTCAACCAGCCTCAGTCTGATGGACTTGAGCAAGAGTAACATGGTCTCATGAATGGAAGCATCCTGGAGATAGGTTAAAACAGAGTCCATGTGATCTACTTCTGAGGAAGAAGTATTTGGTTGTCTTTTTTTTGTTGTTGTTGTTTTTTTGTTTGTTTGTTTTTGTTTGTTTTTTTTTGGTTTTTGTTTGTTTTTTTTTCTTTAATGGACCCAACTTGCCCTATTATCATCACCCTATTAACACCCTATTCCCTTATAGCCCTTTTCACCAGTGAAGTGCATGCCAAACAGAAAAGAACAGTGCCATTATTCACATGACCCAGCAAAGAGGGCACCTAGGCAGGGACAACAGGAGGATGCCACTGTGTAGACCATACACAATGTGCCCATGGCACAGTGGGTAGCCACTGCTGGGACACATCTGTGCCTTGCTTGTGTGAAGGCTGAGCCTTGTTTGGTAACCTCTATTCTCAGTGGATTTGCTCAGTCAGATAAAATGATAACCATGAAGTGACTCAGTGAGTGGCCACATGCTGCTGAATGGAAGAGAAAGGCTGGGTGGGGCTAATAAAATTTTTATGTGTTTGATAAGGGAAATCCACCTATGAGCCTGCTGAGGACTGGGCCGGGAAAGGTCACGCTATCTGGGGGAAATCCTTAAGTGATGGAACACAGCTGCTAATCTTCAGCAATGGGCAAGAACCTGGGCTGGCTCTGGGAATCTGAACTGGTGGCTGCAAACAGATGGCAAAAAAATGGATGCAATAAAAAGCTGTCATGCAATAAATTTGCTTTTGGCATGATGACCTGGTCACCACCATAATGGGAGCTGTAAGTAATGCCACAGGATTTCATTTCACCCACAGCAACATCTGTTGCTGGAGAACACTGCAGTTCAAAGAGGAGCTCATGTCCTCTTTGTCATGGCTCCTCAGACAAGAGCACTGGCAGTGCTTAAGGACACTCTGGCAGTGGCTTTGTACCACCTTAACTAGGGACAGACCTTTTCATAAGAAAACCCCCATCCAGTTTGGCTAGGAAGCTTTGATTCAAGGGCTGATTTAAGTGGACTCACACTGGGGACATACCAGTGCAGATTGGGCCATGATATGGAACCCCCCAGGGTGTTAGTGGATGCTGTCCTCAGTGTGGAAACGTGGCTGTGAAAACCACTGCACTCAGACTGTTCCTGGATTCCAGCACTCCTTGGATGCTAAACCCACCTACAGCAAGCATCTCAGACTATAGCAGCTGGAAGAATACTCTTATTTGTATGCGGTCCCAGTGTGACAGAGCTGCAAACATGACAAAAATGTCTTTTCCTCTTTCCTCCTCTCCCACATGCTGTGCCTAGCTGCAGAATGGCTCAAGCTCTAGCTGGACTGACAGAACAATGTCAACAGTAAAATCACCACATGCAGTTGCAAGAATTCAGTAAGAATCACAGCTGGGCTCCCAGGGAAGACAAAACCTTCCTCCTTGCAGCTCAGTGTTTGACACAAGAACCCTGCTGATGCTCATTGCTCCCCACTAGAGTGTAAATTTATTCTGCCCCAAGAACGAAGCACTGTAAACCTGCAGCCAGCACTAGAGAACTAGGAAAATGGCACTTGAGAGCAGGTGTACAACACTCATCTCTCAAACACACTAAAAGACCTGAAATTTTATTCAAAATGTTTGCATTCCACTTTCCAAACAACCACTGGCAATCTGCAACAGGCTTCTTTTCTGCCTCTTTTTGAGTACCCGGACTTCAAAACTCTTGCTTCTCAATAGCTGAGAAATGACAGGGTGCTTCCATGGCCCAGGCTGCAATCTTGCAGTACATCCAAACTCCAGCAGGAGTTGGCATGCACTTTTGAGAGATGCTCCAGGCAACAAAATGAGTGGAAGAACTTTAGCAGTAATTCAAGAGGAGCTTTAAAAATTTAATAATGCTTCAATGAAGAAAACTGGCTGCTTTCATGAGATACAGTCAGGTCAAATCAGCTAATTCAGCATGGAGGCTAACACAGCAGCTTTGGAAAATCTACCCAACTACACATTCCTTGAAGGGGCAGGCAGGTCCACACTTCCTGGGAAGCTCAGCAAGGACAAGCAGACCACAGGACCTTGCTGTGGGCATGCAGAGGTGCAAGAGACATCTGTCTCTCTCTTCAGAAGCATCCTTGAAACAAGGGCAGCCCAGCAAGGGTCAGCTCTTGCTGAAGACCCTGTGAACCAAATGCTTTTCAAGTCTGGAGCTTTGGGGATATCAAGGACATCCTACTGATGAGATAAAAGAAAAATGTGCAACAAAGGTTGTGATGAAAGGCCTGTGCAAACTGGTTGTTGTTTGCTCCACACAACAGCCCTTCTGGTGCACCACACCTTTTGTAAAACACAGTTCCATGAAACAAATTATTATCTCCAGTAGCTTCCGTCTACACACATTTCTGAAATACTTTCATTCCAAACTGTTTTGAGAGGAAACATTAAAAAGAATGGAAACCTGGCAATTAATCAGATGGAAACCTTTTATTCCGTTTTACAGAATAGGAAAAAAAGAGAATTATAAAAAGAATACCCAATATTAACTGCTAAGTAGGGAAATGAAAGATAAGCAGAGGCCAAGGACTGGGAGCACTGGTGTGCTGCATGAGTTTACCTGCACTTGGATGTGGTTCTAAAGGGTGGGTCAGATCTGTGTTTGCTGTTCTCATTCAAACCCACATAAACACCTAGTTGGAAACTGGGTTTTGACAGATGAAAATTCTATTTCCTTAATAACTCACAAAATAAAAACCTTTTAAATTTTTTTTTCAAAGCATGGACGAAAGGCTCTCCTGGTTAAGACACAGAGCAAATATTTACAGGTGCTGGGGAGACACCATTTCCTCCCTTTAGGCTTCAGCCTGGTGTCTGCCACATGATTTTATCCATTCAATGATTTTTTTTTTCCAGACATCTGCCAAGAGGAAATAACTTCGCTGTATTGGGAGTCTGGGAATCCTAGAAAACAAATCTTAAATCCATAAAATAATTGAAGTGCAGTTTTACTGAGCTGTTCAGTTCGATTCTGATTTTTACTACAATGTCAGCAAGAGTTTAATTTGTTTTAAAGTTTAGGTTCTTAAATCTGAGTGATATACGGTAGTTTACAGCTTGCTGGCAACAGCTACTGTGGAAAAAAAAAAATGGAAAGTGCAAATAAAGGCGGTTCTAACTTTGACATTGTGAAAGCAGGGAGCAGTGCCAAGAGCAGCAAACAGCATGGCTTTCCCAATCCTGGCTGGCTTTAGGGACTGCTTGCTATTGACATCAGTCGCTATGGGATACATTTCCCTGCTCTAACAAATCTCATCTGGAGCCTATAATTAAAAAAGAAATGTCTCAAAGTGTAATTTCTTTCCCTAAAACATTTACAGATGTTAACTAGATTGCTAATAGTGTGAGATGTCTGTGGGTGGACATCTTCCTCCTTATCTGCTGTGTCAAAGGGGATATTTTATTTATTAAAATCAGTCCTAAAGGCAGTCATTTTTCTGCATGCATCTTTGTGTATGGGGTGGTGGTGTCTTCTTCCCTAAACTGCTTGCTGAATGAAAGATTTGGAGGTGTTTTTCTTCAGAGTTTTTTTTCCTTTTCTTTCCAAAGTCATCTCTGAAGTCAGCCTGATTTAAAAGGTACTCAGACTGACTAAAAATGTCTTTGCTGAGCAGATTAAGAAGTATCCTGTCTGACTGTAAAATGATAATAAAAAAATAGTGGTTGTATTATTATTATTATTATTATTATTAATAATAATGATAATAATAATAATAGAAGTAGTGATGTAAGTTTCATGCTCCAGTGACTTTCCTCCAATCTTGTTGGCTGGCACCCCTTGGAAAGTGCTGCTAAAAGCATTTCCAGGAGCCATCAGATGGCCAGGGAAGCTGATCTGCTTCAGGTGCACACTGTACATGCGAGGGGGAGGACATGAAAAAGGGATGAGAAACATGTCTCTGAGGAGGCAAGAAGGGGTTTTTTTGGCTGTTGGAGAGGGTGGCAGCCCCAGCTCTGCCATGGAATGCTGCTTCCAGCCAAGCACTCCCCATCCCACATGGCCACATGGAGCATCTCCTTGGTACCCTGCAGGAGGTGATGCCTGAAACTCTCCTTCCTAACACATGCAGCCCAGACGCAATTGTCTGCTTGGGCCTTTCCCTCCACCACCTTCCCCCATCTCGCTTTTCATTTTCTTTTTTCAACCAGCTTTGATTGGAGCCAGAGCCTGAGGTAAATCAGAGGAATTTCTAGATTTTTCTGAGTGCTGTGAGCTCTCACTGTTTTCTGATACCTACTTCCTGCCATATCTAAAATAACAGCAGCTGCAGGGGCCTGATAGAGAAGAACTCCAGGGGAGAAATTCTCACAAATGGGGTGGGGAAAAAATAAAAAGAAAAAAAAAAAAAAGAAAAAAAAGAAAAAAGAAAAAAAGAGACTTATTAAGGAGACGATAACACAGAGACCCAACATCGGATTCATTGTTGGAGTTGATAGCACTGTAGGCTGTGGATGTTGTTGTCAGAAGCAAACAAATCCCGTAAAATGGCCATGGGAATGATAAGTCTCCATGTTTTCTGGGATAAGAGAGGTAGCTTTACAGCACTTGTCCTATTGTATGGAGTATCATGCCTTGATTAGCTAATGTCTCTGAGGGCCAGATAAGTGAGGATGAATGTCCTGCCCTAGAAGCTTTCATGCTTTCTTTTTGGTATGGCTATCTATGGAGAGCTGCAACAGTAATCTTTGTACACACAGAGGAGGCCCCCTCTTTAGAAAAAAAAATCACAGAAAGTGGAAAATTGTTGAAATTACATTGTTTTCCATGGAGAACACATGGTGCAGTGTTGTCATTGTCTTATTACAGACCACATGAGCAAGTACAGCCACTCAAGAGACTTCCAAAATGGTCCCACACAGGGACCTTATATATTTGTATGCAAACTACTCCAGGACAAGAATGTCTCTGTCCTACTGGCATAAAGGGGGACAGAAACAGACATGGTGTACTCATATGAAATATACTTACACACCATTCCATGTGCAAGAACACATTGAGATCTCCTTGAGATCCCTTGCAACTAACACAAACACTGCTTTAAATATCAGCACATCCAAACAACCAAAGTGAGTGTGATTGAAACACTGCCAGTCAGTGAAATACAGGCAGCATTTCAGGGTATTGTATGTGCCATTAACCTTAACAAATTAATGTAATTCTGGGAGCTATAACTTGTGTCTGCATCAAGTTTTGGTTCCTGAAATTTTCATCCAATATTAGAGATTTTCATGCATTATTTCTTTTCAACATAGGACTTTTAAAATTACTATTAAGTGAAGATAATCTTGATTGTGAATTGGAGCCTGATACAAAGAGTGCAGGAGACAACTGAAGAATTCCTACTTGCTTCAATGAGCTTTGCATCAAACTCTTACTAAACACAGACAGACAGATATCTGCAAAGGTAGTCTACAAATACTGCTCTGATGGCCTGGCAGGAAAAAATACAGTCACTGTATTGTAAACAGTCTGTTTTGTTCAGTATTCCCAAAAGATCATTTGAAATGTTTTAATGGTGATATGCAAAAGAGACAAGTAGGTGTGTTCTCTTATTTTGCCTGAATTTTGAAGCATGCAAGACTTCCCTGAGGTCAGCAGACTTACTTCTGATTTCCACCACTCAAACAGAACAAGCACATTTCTGTGTTTACTTCAGTGTGTTGGTTTTAATGCATATACATGTGGGTACAGTGTGATCCTAGAGCCCCACCCACTTTCTAGGGAATAATGGAAAACCATGCACAGGGTTTTAATAGCAGCATGTAGTTTTTCTTTTCTAAATTTTAAACCAATTCTCTAGAACTAAAAATCTTTGCTTCACTTGAGTACACAGCACAGCTGCCAATTTTTAGTTGTTAAAACAAGATCATGTTAAGGTACTTGGTTCTTCCCATCCTCAAAAGAGGCTTAAGATACGAACCATATTTGGTTCATATTCAGGTAATTAAACAAACTGGCCAAGTTTGGACAGACTAGACAATATTCTGGCAAATAATAATAAATCTTAAACTAGATAAACCATTTTTTAAACTATTTTTTAAAAAATTTCACCCTTGACAATACAAAGAGAGGGAATTTGTATTCCTGTACAAGAAGAAGTAGTTAGAAAATATGAGACATTGCCTAATCCTGTTTTAAGCACTGTTATGGCTGTGCTGCATTACATATGCTTATTTAGCAGTACATTCATAGTAAACAGGGTAAGGAATTTGGGAGTGGGATTAATGAGCTTTCCTTTCACACTAGACCAGATCAGATCACAGTAGGAGATCAATCTGCAACAATTTCCGACTTTTGTTCAAGAAAAGGGAGCATAGTGAAGGTCAGAGACAGTCTAAAGAGCAGCATGGCAATTATTTACTGACATGAGACTGGAAAGAATATCACAAGGAGCACAACTTGGACTTTAGACATGTAGGAAAGAATGGTTCATTTTATGCCACTAATCATAGCCAAGGATTAAGATATTTTGGAAAAGCCCTATTATTTCTCATTCTGCAAACCCGGATCTCATTACTGGTAAATCATGAAGTTTATGAAGTCCATTCATACAAATTAATTTCCTTTCCTGATTTCCACTGGCATGTGAAACACAGATACATAACAGAAAGAAAAGTTTGCAAAGAAAAGAAAAAGATACATAGAAATGTCTGTTAGTACTTAGAAGCAAGGTAATCTCAAGTAAGGATGTAGCTAGAAGAATCGCCCCTGCAGCTAGTACATTCATTCTTAAATAAATTGGTTTTGGGTCTGAACAGGTAGAAATCAGTGCAGCTGCACTACAATTAAATGGATCTATGCTGGCTTACTCCAGTTGCCTCTATGAAAAACACCCAAAGGTAAGTTCTCCCAATCATAATATTTGCAAGATTTCATTTTTGCAGCAGCAATGTAAAATCTAGATGTCTTTTCCATAGTATGAGAAATATTCCCACCTATGACATCTCTCAGGGAAGAATTCTAGCAATCATTTTAGTGTCACAAGATGTGGGGTTTTCCCCCTCCAGTGGTGCTTCCCCCCATGAAAGTTTTTCATATGAAATGTAAATCCGTCTTCAGACAACTTTCTAAACACAGATATTTTTCCAAAAATACGCACCGGGAGGTAGTGGCCACATCCCTCAGGGGATCATGCAGGACAGAAAGCATGATAGAGACTCATCTGGTGTCACAAGCATCTGCCACCTCCTCCCTGAAGCAGGCTCTTAAGTGACAGAGAGAAATTGCGTTGGTTGCTGCAGAAATCTAGATTTTATCATCAGAGAAACTATAAAAATAGCCCTGAAACATCAGGTATACATCTGGCTGACCTCTGACTGGCTGACCAAACATTTTTAGGGTGACAACTCAGACCATGAGATGTAGACAGCCCTGTATCTTACCCTCTTCCTCTCTAAAATAAATGACGGTAGGTTTGCTGCAAATTTCAAAAGCAGATTTTTTTCCTGAATATTCATCTAATAACCAAAGAAAAGATCCATCCATTTGTAGATTTCTTGGCAGGAAATCTGGCAACTCTATTGAAGTCTGCTCACTTTTCATACACTCCTCTGTGCTGAGTGCTTGAATCCAAAATATTCCTTATAATAATAAAGTCTACCCTACAGTTAGCTAATGGGACTGTTATGCAAGGGCAGGCCTTGGTTCCAGCAAAGTAGTTCACGGCAGCAGAAGGTGCTCTGGTTTAAAATGGTGATGTTCCCCATGACAAAATTCAGTGCAAAGGAAGGGATTAGAGAGGAGTTTTCTCTTTTACTTCAGCAGATGATTTTTTTTTCAGAAGTAGCCAAGTAATTTTGGTCTGGAAACACTTAAAAATTTTTGATGAGACACCATTCAGTCCAGGTGCTTTTCCTAGGCTAATATTAAATATAGCTTTGGAAACTTCAGCAGATGTTCTGATTTTTTCTAGTTCAAAATTTCTTTTGCTACTACTCTGCCTTTATGTAAATAGCTGACTCTAATTGATTCTTTAATACAGTGATTCATAATCTGTTGTGAATCTTCTGTTAATTTACTTGAGAGTCTGTTATTATTTTCCCTGATTTAACATATCCTGTTTTAGAACATGCATTGAAGTTGATGGAAAAAATTTTCATGGCACTTGGATCACATCCTAAATGTAACTTGAATGCCATCTTTCGAAAGTTGAAAAGTAAGGGGATTTCCTGTTTTACTCTTCAATTGTATATCTTTGAAAGTAAACTTTTACAAATCCTCAACTGCCTTGTCAAGGTCTGATCACTTCTACTCCTTCTAGCGCTGTTTTTTCAGGGTAGCTTCCAACTGGGGAAAAAATCAATGGATAATAAATGCTTATTTTTCTCATTTTAACTGAATGCCCTGTTACACTCTATGTCTTAAAACTGATACGAAAATTTCTCACTAAGTTCAGGTGATGGGACTATATTTATTCAAAGACTGCTTCCCACTGCCTTCATTTTCACCACATTTCTAAGTTTTTTTTGGTCTTCCTGTGGGAGCTTTCTTCACCCAGTAGCAGTTCTGAAGCCCTTTCCTTACCCCTTAGAAAATCTGTCTACAGAACACAGAAATAAGCCATGGGGTTATTTGAAGGTCCTGCTCTCGGGCAGCTGCCCACCAAACCTTTCCACTTGCAGGCAATGCAGCCATCTCACTGCAGATCAATACAGACAGAAAGGCTCCTCTACCTTTTCTCCTTGGATCTGTGCAAATTTAAGGAGCACAATGCCCATTTCATCATCTCCTCTCATTTTTCTCTATATTTAAATTATTTTGGGCCAAAGTGATGTATTCTTTAGACACACTTTTCCATGGCAGTCAAATCCCGGGCTCTTACTACTCATTTGTATCATTTCACTTTTAGACAAACTCCTCTCCCTCTCACACCCACACTCACCCTTTCCCCTTTTCTTCCAGAATTCATCTATGTTCTTTTTCTTTTTTTTTTTTCTTTTTCTTTTTTTTTTTTTTTTCAATGGGGATGTTATATTTAACCCTCCTTTCATTTCTCTTTTTCTCAGGCCTTCTTTCACTCTAATTACGCCATCAGGTAGTTTCACAGCCATACTCGAAATCTGAAACTTTAAAATGCTTGCTGACCATGCTACAGTGTCATGAGACAGCTTCTATTTTATTTTCTTTATTAAATTTCCCAAATAGAGTAAAGGTATATACACACATGCACTTGCCTTACTTGTCTCAAAGGGCCCCATTCCCTCATCCCTTCCACTGTGCTGAATCCTTTGCAGCCCATGCAGAGCCCCAGGTTGACTGGGGGTCCTGGAGTCTTGCAACACAGATGTGCCTCTGCCAGCAAGCACACACCAATTGAGCTGAGGGCTGCAGCTATCTCTGGAATTGTGTGTTAGCTACTAAAATAACACCAAGAAGCTGCTTTCACGTTAGCATTATCCTTCTGGCAAACCCTTCCTTGACTTCAGCACTACTGGCTCTTCTTGAAGACTCTAGTTTACCACTGAAATGGAATGAAATATCTGGGATATCAGATTGCAAAAAAGGTGAGTTTGAACCCTCTAACCCCAAAGACCATGGTCACCTTTATCTCTACGACTCTGACTATGTGCTGAATAGGGCAGAAATCAGCAGTTTGTCTGGTAACAATGGAGGTTTCCAGGTTCCTACCAAGTGGTGACAGCTCATCCAACTGTGAGTCTGTGGTTTAAATAGATGGTAGTGTGCTTTTCTGGCCTGTAAAGGTCCAGCACAGGTTTCCAGAAACAGTGGGAGAATTCCTGGAAAGTGTTCTGAAGTAGCCATTGCCCCTGGATTTGTCTGCTGATGCAAAAAGCATAGTCTTCTCACCATGGCTGATGGCACTTTCTGCCCCAAAATCAGCTTTGTTTCTTTTTCTTTTGTAACGAGGTCTTTCCTCATCCTAACATACTCTCTTGTGGGGAAGAAGAAACCAAGAAAAAAATGCCTGAGAACTCTTTCAAAGTTACCTAGGAGCTCAGAATCTGGAATAGAACAGCCATCTTCATTTCTGGTGGCCCTTCCAGAGAGATCTTGTGCAGTGTCTGGCTGAGGTACAACTTGGCAAAACTTGGACTCATTACAACACTCTCAAAACTGGAATTTGTGTGGCATCAATTCTAGCAACTTCAGGAAGCTCTAGCCTTTGACTGCTGGAGTCCACGGTGTGTCTTGCAGCGGTCTACCAGCTAATGAGTCAGGGATGCTTCTCAGAACAAAGAAAACAAAGAGTGTAATTGAAAAAAAACCCAGTTTCTCTTTTCCTATGGCAATTTCATACAAAGTCATGTTAGATTGAGAAGAACATTTGAACCTCCCAGTATTACTGACCCAAAGACATCACTACGAGAAGAAGATGCCTGGAGAAGTTGTTAATGCCTCGTTCAGATAGTCTGAGGTGAAAGACCCCAAGCCAATAGCTGAGTACAAGTGCAGTCTTGGCGCTTAGTGGAACACAGTCATCACAGAGGAAAAAAACATAAATCAACTAATAGCAAAGAGATTACCAGTCACTTCAGTCTTCCAAAAGAAAACTGGATAGCAACAGCTCAGCACTAGTGGCAATCACAGCTCAGAGGTGAGCAGCAGTAAGGAGCTGCAATGGTTCAGGAACTGACTGTGCACAGCAGAACCTCCAAGGGATGGGCTTCTCCACCTGATCTCATGTTTCTAAAAGGCTTTACTCAACAGACACCGGCAGGATTTTCAGAAAAGTCAGTCATGAGTACAAAGACTTAGATCACTCTCACCCATCACAACTACAAAGATGTAAAAGAATTAGAACACAAAGTCCTACAGATTATTTCAGACATTTTATCTGCATATGGATTTGCATATGCAGGATAGATATTAAGGGTAAAATAAATATTCTTCAGTTTGTTATTTTGAAGGCTTCTCTTGTGACCCAAAATAGTGATTTTTCTACTTCTTAAGGAATCTGCAGAAGATTTTGCTTATGAGGTGACACTAAAACACATATTTTCCCTGAAGCACTAGAAAAGGAACTGCTGCTCCCAGGATACCAAAATGGATTCATAATATCTACAGCAATACCTATTCTGCAACCCCAAAGCTATCACGAAATTTATGAAATGGAACAGATCTTTGGCTCTAGCTCCCACAGAAATCTAACATCAAAAACAATCTGGACAGTACAGACATGAAGAGTAAAATCTTGTCTTCTGCATTCTCTGCAGCAGTATGGCTGCAGAAAAGTCAAAACTAAGTAGAGAAATCATGTTTTAGTTGTGCAAAGGAAAGGCAAGTGAGGAATATTCTTGCATTTACACGTGAGCTATAACTACGTATGGATCAATGAATTAATCCACTAATTATGGATTTGGATAGCCTGTAGCATTGCTTTTTCAAGACTGGTCCAGTGCTCATACTGCAATTTATGTGTTCTGGAACAATAAGGTTTGGGAGTTTTGACACACTTGCAGCACCATCTCACTCAGCTTTCTGCTATTCATCTTGCAGTAGATTTCATGGTGTGCAAAATGGAGAAGACCTAAAAGTGAAGCCTGTAAAGGAGATAGAGGGCTGGTCCAGCTCCCTGGTTTGCTGCCAAACCCAGCCCGCTGGCCAGCCAGGAACAGGACTGCAGTTTTCCTACTGTATTTCTTACTCACCAATTGTTCCCAGGTATTTTCAATACCCAGGCTTTGCAGACTTCCTCAGTGACAGAGGAGGAGGGGAACATTTTGAGAGTCTGCTTTTTTTCATAAGCTTCCTCCCAGCCTGGTGATAAGGCTGTTGTGGAAGCTTGTGCCTCCTTTGGCTGCAATCAGCATCAGCTCCTCAGAGAGGAGGAAAGACCCAGAGCCAGGTTATCAAGCAGCCTGCTCTCTGCAGTGATGGTCAAGCCACTATCAGGCCCCTGACCCAGCCCCCAACTGTCCGGCAGACAGAGATGAAACAATGAGTGGTGCAGAAATCTGCCTGGAAAAACTCCCTCTCTGCCTGTCTATCAGGGACCAGGCTTCCATGAATGCAGCTATTATGTGTGCTTTAACTACCAGCCACGCGCTTGGTCCTGTTCCCAATGAATCCAAAGAGAACGGTGTTATTGACTTAAGTGGGAGCAGAGGAAGGCCCTCCACAGCTTGGGGATCCAGCAGCTTGACAGTGCCTAAGAGCGCAGTATGTGAAGTCAGGGAAGCTGCTCCCTCTGACACGGATGTGTTTGCTGGGCTGAGCCGCCAGCCCAGCTCTGCAGAGGTGCCGTTGTGCCGTATTCTGCTCCCTTGAGAAGAGGGGCCCACTACCACAACTTCCCCACAAATGTTTTGACAGAAGGGGTTCAGGACACAAGAGCATGGAGGCCAAGGCACGAGGCCACACCTAAGCAGCTAATATTGCTCAGCTCAGCAGAAACAATTCAAACAAACAACATATTCCTAAAATAATTTGCATCGGAACAAAGCTTTCTCACGAAGCTCGTGCTTCTGCAAGCCATGTATTTCCTTTGGCACTGCTCCAGCCTTAAAAGCAGATGTAAATGTTACCAAGGCTCAGATACAGCAACAACTTCTCTCCAGACTGCCAGGGAAAGCTTACAGAAAATAACCAACAAAGCCTTTACCATATGAAATGGCAACACCAACAGCCATTGATATAGAAATGGAAGAATGAATTGGGCATGGGAGTGAGAAGCAACTTCTTCCAAATTGCTCTCAGCTGGAAAGAGGGGGAGCAACGCGGCTTCAGACAAACACTTAATAACTCCAAGTTACTATTAACGTGAAGGTGGGTGTGCTGATGTTCATCAGTCAAAGGTTGCTTTTTCAACACTGATTTCTGCATCTTTCCTGTTGCTTGGTCAGCCTCCTGCTCCCTCCACCAGTGTCTGGCATCACTGAATGGGGCTGGGGCCACTATGGACTTCTCCAAAGGGACCAGACACTTTCTTGAATGCCTGAGACTCAAGGAGCTCCCTGGAAATGTAAGTGCTAGCGTTGAAAGAAGGCAAAGTTCCCTACTGTATTTCACAGCATACCACAGCTAAGAGGTAGGCAGGTCTGCTCTGTGGTCCACTGCACACCTGGGGCTTGCAGAAAACCAGGAAAGACACCTAATCTGGTCATCTGTGCTTCTGGAGGCTTTCTTCTGGCAGTCATCCTGGGAGACCGAATTCATCAAACTTGCTAGAAACAGCAAAACACATTCCCATGGGTGTGTGGTTTCGTGTAACAGGATCCCCCTCCAACCCAGACGTGCAAGTCCACCAAAGGTCTGACTCGAAGGCATTACTTCAGCCCTCCCTTACTCATCGCCTACAACCCAAGCCCCAAATGTTAACGACTCAGCATGTTTTATCACAGTAGCATGTACACTTTCAATCATCATTAGAGACGAGGAGGGTCTAGGCACAGGCACCACGCCAGCTTAAGTAAAATTTTCCATGAGGAAAGCTATTTGTTTTCTCCCAGAGCTGTGAGGCTTGGCCAAGAGGGAGGAAGGGAAAAGCTTGCCCAAGCCAAAAGTGTAGACAGTGTTACTGGACTTTGCAGACTACCTGCATGTTGTTCTAATGACATTTGGACTACTGGAAATCATTGGGTGAACTCAGGAGTTTTCAAAGGCATAATTGTGGCAGAAGCAGACTAAACTTAACGCCTCAAGAGCCAATCGCTTTAATCATGAAGCTGAGATGTAAGAAAAAGGATACATTTCAGTGAAAGAATAATTCTGTCTGCTATGGTTCCTGTTCAAATAAACTATATCACCAAACCACGTGCATTTCCAGAATATAGAGGAGTAAAAAAAGAACATATGGTTTAGACACAAAAAACTTTCATATATACTGTATAGGAGATATATGGACTTGTCAGACATCTAACGGTTCAACACTGTAAGCAATTCATGGGAATGACATTAGCAATAGCTCATATTACATCCAGGAGTTACAGCTTTTACTGCAAAAGTTATATTTAAAAGAGCCATGTTTAAAATGAAATGGCTGGCAGGACTGCAGCTTTCAGTAACACTTTACCTGTGGTTTTGCCACTTTTACATACTTATTTGGGGCTTAATACTCCCAATTTACCTTTTCAGAGTAAAATACAAGTCGCTATGAGTACATTCATTGGCATGGTGCTATAAAACGCACAGCTGTGCAAAGACAATCACAGGAACAAAAGCCTCCTTGTTTTAAAAAAGATGATTATGTGGTTCTGATACTTTCTGCTAGCCACATATCCAAACATTAGATACCTTTGTTTATGGCCTGTGTATTTTCATCTTACTATGCAAAGATTTATAGATCTGATCAAGTCAAGATCAGGATAGAGACCTTTATGAAAGTGTTCATGTGGAGAGGAGGAGACTGAATTAATATACAAAACTTCAGACAGGAGATCTGTCTTTCAGATACTGTTATTTCAGTTCTGGCTCTTACACAGGACTCAGGACATTCTGGAAAACATTTTTTTCAACAGCATGTGGAACCCCGGCCTCATGACCAGCAACGGGAGTGTACTCCTGATTTCAACAAGGCGGATACTGCATCTCAAAAGTTGAGATTAGAAGCCAGGCCTTCAGTACTCAAGCACCGAGTAATCAAGCACCTACATTAAAGAATCCTCCAGGATGCTGCTTTGCTTTCAATTAAAAACTGCTTTTGTAAAGTTTTGTGCATTAACATAACAAATGGGATTACGGAATGTACAATACACCTTAAAATTTGCTGAGAATGTAAGTCATACAGTTTTTCCTGCTGGTACCAATGTGTTTCCCTCTTGCTTTTTGAAAGCTTTTTTTGAAAACTTCATTTTCATCTGTAATGAAAACTACATTCTTTGATGTTGCCAACAGCAGGAAATAATTTCACAAATGAGTGTCATTCTGCTGCAGGTAAAATATCTAATAGCTTGTGGGAGTGCCAGTTACAACCTGAAAAATATTTCTTGGCATCATCCATCCTGGTGAAATGAAAGACTTGGAGCTCAGCTCTGTGTTCCACACAGTCTACACTACGTCCAGGAAAAGGAAATGGGGATGAGGAAGGTGATTTCAAGTCACCTACAGCATCTCCTGTTGTGAGCCTGGCCAGTTCCCAGCTGCCTGGACATCCGGAAAGCTGTGTGAGCTTCCACTCTCCTGCCCCTGGCTTCGGGTTTCTTCTACCACTAAGAAAGGCAGTTAAAATTCTGAAAAACTCTCTGAGCTGCCCTAGTCAACAGAAAAGAGGGAGGCTTAGTTCAAGAGCAGACTAGCATAGCTTTTGACCCAATTACTAGTCAGATAACTGCAGAGAGAAGCACACTCAAAATAGAAATATAAAGACATCAAAAATATAAATTAGGTAAATTTTCACATCTGGTTCAAAGGACCTGGAAGAATTCTCATCAGCTTGTAGCTTCCCCGAACGATCCATCTCTTTGGGCAATAATAATTCCACTTCATGTCTCAAAGGGCTGTATAGCAGACACATCAATACCTAAATAATGTGTATTTTCTTAAAAGAAATTACAGCATGGACTTGTACTAAAGAGGTCCCTCAAGCCTGCCTGCCTAACAATTTTCCATGAGCTCCAGCACCCTAGCACCCCACACTCCTCCCAAGTCAGATCTGAAAGGCAAACACCACTCAGCTTTCACTGCCTAGGGCAGGAGTGGCACACGCACATGGAGACACCGTCAGTCCCAGCAACACCTACCAGGGTGCCCCAGTGTCCTGCAGGTATCTCCAAGAGCTCCTGGTGCAGAGGACAGGAGACAATTCCTCTTCCCCTGCAAAAGACCATGGACTTTTGCAGAGGACCAAAACCAGGCTTAAATATCATATTTTCAACCACTTTTAATCAAATTTTCCTGTGAAAGCAGCAAAGGCAGTCAGCCATAATCTTTGCTAAGAGGCTGAACTCAAAGTGATTTGAAACGGGTGCTGGTATCCAAGCCAGATACCTTTCAGTATCAAGAGCAGAGCCATAATATATCAGGTATCACTTTATGGCATGAGTTTTAAGTAGGTTCTATATGTGGAATCATATATTCACATACTGAAATGGACAGCATATTTAATGAGTAGCCCAGCTGGCTACTGTAGATTTTGATTTAAAATAAGATTGCCAAGACCAGAACTTCCTTATCATAATGGAATTTTCTTCATGTGCTCCCTTTTATATTACTTCAGCTACTCACCTTAACCAAAGCAGAAAGATGTCATATAAAGGATCTCTACTCATATAAATTAATTCACTGGTTTTTTCCATCTATACTTTGCAGTGTAAATGGTCTATCTTAGTTCATCTACCAGAACTAAAGGAATGAATATTAATTTGAACCCATAAGCTGAAACCAAAAGATTTCTGCTTATACTGGTCCCAAACTGCTCTATGTTTATTAGATACACAAATCAAACTTCCCTAAAGTGGTAAACAAGCAACCAAAATTTTATCAGTTATAATCCGGGAATATAAATTTGATATTTTATTTTTCTGGTAGTCTCCTAAGTATGTTAGATGTCAATATCTCATGCTTCTTAAATACTTTTAGATAAAACTGGAGGTATTAAATAGCTACAAGATGCTGCAAAGATATACTTATTAAAATGAGCGATGCTTTGAGAATTTAATTTTTAATGTCATTAAAATATTTCATTAATCAGGGATGAGGAAAAGAGTTGTTGCTTGCAGTAGCAGGCAAGGAAAGCAGTTAAGTACACTACACCTGTCTCTGGCTTTCATATTGTTCTCAAGTGCTACAGATCTTCCATGCACTCCTCCAACAAGAAGAACTCTTAGAGGTGGATATACTAGTGATTAAAAATGGTGATACCTTCAAAAAGCTCCTATTTAAAAGAAAGTCAGTCACATGGAAAAACTAGTTGCTCCTATTTGGTATGAGCCACTCACCAAAACTCATGGTCCCTTGTTCCACTATAATGGTCAGAGGTGTGAATGAAACAGTACCAGGCACAAAGGCACTGTATGCCTGCCTTGCCTTCTCCGTGCTGATCTCAGTGAGCAGCACCCCCTGCGACACCAGGAGCAATCACTGGTGGTTTCCAGGCAGTCACCAGAGTGGCCAAACTGCTCTTTGAGACTGTGCAATGTCTCCCTTCCGTAACTGACAGGTGAGCACAAGAAGGGGATTTTTAGCCAAAACAGGATGGGTGATTAGATAGTCGCTAGGGAAGATAAGATCACACCACAATTGGGATCAACTCACACTTGTTCTGGCCTATTGGTGGGCTTCTGCCACCCAGAGTGACCCTGAAGCACCCCTCCACCCACAGCACGAGGCCCTCCTCTCAAGGGCTGAATCCAGCTACTGGATGTGGTTCCATGAACTGACCCAACAGAAAATGATGTGGATTTAGCTATTTTGGGCAGGCTAATTTTCCATTAGCCTGCTCTGCTGCTCCATAATCAATAGATATGACTGAAAGGAAGCAGAAAGAACATGTGACAGAGCAAGATGGATTGAGGCCACCCTTTCCACAGGAGCCTGCAGTTCCATCAGATTAAATGTAATGTGAAACTCATGACTGCAGTGGTGGTGAAAATGCTGCCTTCACGAAATGCATACAGAATGTAGCATATCGCTAAACAGGTTACCAGCCTGACTCACAGCTTCATGCTCCTGTGCCGTGTGTCTGAAGCATGCCAGAGCTCTGTAGGGTTTGAACAGGGCATCTTGGCCAGCACAAATCCAACAAGAAACACTTCCTGCCTTTAGCCCCTCATCCACATACTGAGACAAATATAAAGAGGGTAGTAGTCCACTTCCGATATACACAGAGTGGATGACCTTTTCTTCAGGCAGTGAGATAAGTTTAGATAGGAAAAGGCAACTCATGCGGGTTGAGCTCCATCAGTGTGACCCTTGAGACTAACCTAAAGATCATTTTACCCGTTTCTGATTGACCCCCTTGGAGGGAACTGCTGGTATTTAATTTATTGAACTACAAAGGCTTGGGTTTCTCCCTATTATATAATGTTATCAGGACTGTTATGTCTTTCTTGGTCTACAGTTCTTGTGGTCAGCCACAGAATTATTTTAAAAGGAAGGGATGCCAAATGGATGTATATCTCAATTTTGCTAGCTGAAGAGATCTTCAAAGTCAACCTCAAGTATCAGTGCCGATATACATGGTGGCTTCTGCAATTAGTTCTGATCATCTGTTAGAGGCCTGGTGTGCATGTTTGTCCAGAGGAGGGATGGAACAGAGACGAGGTTAAAGGCTAAACCATTTACACTTTGTCAGAGAGAATGAGCACTGCTGAAAATAATGAAACCTCTCTCTCAGACCACACAGTAACAAAGTTCCTCTGCTCCTCCATGAGAAACCTAAAGCAGACATGGCTGAGGAGCTTCATTCACCCTTCATCCCTGAGACACAGTCCCATCTCTCCGGTAGGGACCAGTCAAAGGCAGGTTCATGGTTCTGTCAGAGAAGAGGTTGCTGGATTTTTGAGAGGTAAAGCAGGAAGGCTGCATCTTTCTTGCACTTTTCTACAAAAGACAGCTATACACTAGGTTTAGATTTATCTAAATTCTCCTCCTTACATAGATAAATTCTATTTTTTCTCAAACCCAAAATTCTGGCATGGCTTTTTTGGCTTGTGTACATTTCTCATTTAGCTTGTTGAAATCATATTCCTTGCAGCATAGGTAAATGATAAAAATGCACACTGTATGAAGAAAACCTTGTCAAAAAGATGTGTTGTGCAAGACCAGTGATCTTAACTCCTAATTAGGAAAAGTTCCCCAGACCTTTCTATCATGTAACCAGCAACAACCTCCGTTAAGAAAAATGATTTTCCTAGAGTTGAAAAGCAAAGAGCTGTTACTCAGGCTCCAGAACATTAATTTGCAATCCTAATTCAGTGAGTAGCATGCTGTTTACAATAGAATGACAAAATGTCCTTTTTTAAAAGAAACCAGTGCAATGAATTGTCCTTAAATTCTCCCTGAAGGACAATAACATTCAGATGTTCCTTGGCACCAATTAGTTTCAATGCAGCCGTTTAAGTGGCATTTCTTCTTCAACTAGCATGGTATGTTATATAAAGTTATGTGACTATTAGAAGGGAATTCACATCCTGCATTAAGGTAAGGGTCCAGAATACTACTGGGATACTTAGCAGCAAATGCTAAATGGCAGTTCAGTAAGGTTACATAACCTAATTCCATATTATCCCTTTTTTTACATTCAACTAATAAATATTTGGGAAATAAGGTCTTACAAGTTTATCACAGCATTTCAACTTTTCAGTGCTGCATGTAGAATATATATATATATGCAGAATCTTACAAAACCAGAAAAAGAAAAAAAAAAAGAGAAAAGAAAAAGCAGTAGCAAGACCACAATAAAATTGGGGAAAAAGAAGGTAGTCTTAACATCAGATGCAAATAGACTGAAAAGGGACGCTGAAAGATATTCTTCCATTTTTAATTTGAATCCTCTCAACTGAAGTAGAGCAGTTTAACATTTAGTTTCGGTGAACAGATTTGCACATCAGACATTTCACTGCATTGTGAATGGGACAATGTTAAATATGTTTTCACTGCAGCTCTACAGGTCATTGGCATGGGTATAAGCCAGGAACATACAGTTAAGATTATTACCACATAGCTATTGGTCATGCAGCTAGAGGTCTATGCTAACTAACATTTAATGCTCAGATAATGTGGTTTCATTATTGCAAATGAAATGAAAGGGCCCTTTCCTGTAAAAAGACAATCCAAGCAAAGTCTGCACCTTTCCACCAGGCTATTAATGCAACTTTTTTTCCACCAGGATTCAAAAGAAGGGGAGGTTAAGGGAACTCACTGATAGAGCAACATGGTGAATGCAAACCTGTGCTGTGGAAGACTTACCATCATCCAGGTACATCTGGTCCAATTCCTCAGGTTCTCGCTTGATCGTTACAGGAATAGGGGCCAAATTATGATTACTTTCCTCATGCAACTCTGGCAATGACAGTGGTTGGGTTGTTGGAGACTCATTTCTGTGAACCTTCGGCAGTTGCTGCTGCTGTTGACCCATTATGGATGAGTGAGTTGGACTGCAGGACTGCAAATAGGTTGGCTCTTGGGTAACAGATGGAACTGGAGAAGAGGGACTGTTGGGATAGAGTGTTTGTTGATAACCAAGGGGACAGCTACTGCTCAGATGTTGACTCACCTGCGGCTGCAGCATGACGTGAGATGATTGCTCGGGGGGGCTTGGGTGCACAACTATAGACCTTGGCACTTCCTGTATGGTGGGGACACCTCCAGTGGGCTGCTGAAGTCCGAGGTGACTGTGGCCCGGGTTGGGGATGCACTTGTATGGAGAGGACGAAAGGTCATGCAGCTTGGGGCTTGCGCTGGGAGATGGTGACATCACAGCGTTTCTCTGCTGACAGGAGGCAAAGCCAGCCACAAGGCATGAACCAGGATCAGGGGGCATCATGATCTGCTGACTGTAGTACGGTTTAGAGAGAGGGCTTAAGCCTTGGTTCATTGGTCCACAGGTTTGAGCAGGCTCATAGTCGTCTGTGGGTTCTGTTTTTATAATTGGAACTGTTAAAAGAAAAAAGGTTTTAAATAAACATAAGTTGCATATTGGTATGATCAAGTTGGCTTGTGGCTAGGATACCCTTTGCAAAACAAACAACGTTGTGAATAAGACTCTGTGTGTCTTTTGCCTAGTTCTCCCACCCTATAAAAAAAAATGAATGAGTCATCAGCACAAGAAAGTCACAGCTGGTTCTAATATTGAAAAGGACTATTTTCTTTGGACTCTCCTCCAGCACTAATGTGCTATAAAAATCTATTTGCAAATAGCTGTGCTTCAGTGGAAGCTTTGGACCCAAGGGCTCCATGGATTTGGAGTAATCAAGGCAAGAATTTCAACTTGGATAGACTACTGCATTTCTACAGCTACCGATGGCCCATTTGATAAATGTCTGTATACGCAGTAAACTGGAGCATAACAAGGTAGAGATGGGGCTTTTAGAGTTCAATGAAAATAAAGTTGCAAAGATACATGACAAAGAGCTACGTACAAGAAGTTTTCAATTATGAGGATATTTTTGAAAGAGTAGGATCTGATTTGTTTAGTTTTTATACATAATTGCATTTGACTTTTGCTAATGCCAGGTCCCAAGAAATGTTAGTCAGTTTCTGCCTACCAAGAAAAACTGATTCCTGTTCTAGATCTCTGCTTGCTCTACCCACTGTGCCAAATGATGCCCTAATTGAGCTGTCATGTCTCTAAAAAATACCAGAATGTGGTCAGTGAGCATCAACTCAGTCATGACAAATGCAGAGCTACTTTCTCAAATCAGAGAAGAAAGGTCCTTTCTCAAATCGAAATGTCTTTTTAACATTAGCTTTCTCTCTCAAATCAAAGAGAGGGGTGTCTTTGAAGCTTCTCTTACAACAGATGCAGTGCACGGGTAAAACTGGCCCACTTTCTCTAACAGGAAAATTACAAATAATAGGGCCAAGCTAGACCGTAGATGTATTTGTTTCTAGACAGATGAAACTAATGCATATAACAATCAAGTATGGATGCATAAGTGGCACTTATCTTCCTTCAAAAAAATTTCTGGAGACACCAGAGAATATTTTTCATAATATTCTAATAACCAACACATTGTGGCATGAAGTTAATAATGCAACATCTTTTCACAACTCAGCTCAGATACATGTGTGTTGCATGAGTGTCTCTGAGTGTATTTTTATTTGCATGTGTTTTACAAAACCCTTACACATTGTCCAGCCATTTATTATGTCTGTGTATGAGTCTTTCTGAGCCCGTTAAAACACACGTGTCCATCTGTATGTACAAAACCTCTTTTAACACTCACAGGTTTTGTTGGTGGTGAATGCACTTCACTACTCTTGTTTTACAGTCCCCGAGCCCCTTGTTAACTTTGTTCCTTTTATGTTCTTTTACATGTAGATGCTTGCAACACTTGTTTCAAAATTTCTAGCACCCTAGTAAAAACAGGTCTATATATGGAACAGATGCACAGGTGCTGCTCAGGACAAATACGCCAGGTGTGATGGACTGTCATTGGATCTTATTTTCACCAGCTTGTGTGCTGCACACTGGTTAGCAGGGCTACTAATGCACTTGGTTGCAGAGAAGCAGATTCCAGCTTCAGTGACAGCTTTACAAAACCACTACCACACCTTTTACGAAAATGCAAGACCGGAGAAACGCACCTAGATAAACACTGCAACTCAGATATTGTAAGAAAATACCTTTAACAAGTTCCTGAGCTGGCAGATATTCTCATATGTTTTATATTAGGTTCACTGTGCTAGCACTAACCACAGCACAGCTGGAAATATGATGGTTGTTGAACACTGAATTTTCCCAATATATCACTGTTATAGAAACACCTGTGCTAAATAATTCCAAGCCCAACCACTGGCAATACAACTCCAATAAACCCTGGAGTTGTCTGACTTGTTATAACCTAGGGAAGTGTTATAGCCCTGGTGGCTGGCAGGCTGGGGGCTTTACAGAAGGCAGGTTCCTGATCTCAGGCTGGCTTTTCATTGTAGCTCTTCTGCAGCACACCTTTGCCACCTGATGCGCCAAGCACTTTTTTGTCACTTCAGTCCGAGTTTTTTCTTTACAAAAGCAATGCTATAGGGTCCATTTGGAGGTTTGATTAGTGGTCATGAATATTGAGAATCTCTTTTTGTGTGTTGCTGCACTGAAATACACATACTGTAGCAAATGGAGAATCACCATTAAGTCCTGCTCTGCACCAGGTGAAGGACTGATGGGTGGGAGGGACTCTATTCCACACCTGTTAGTCCAAAAACTCACTTGGAGATGGTGACAGGAACCAAAGATACTCCTGGTGCCTACAAATCCAGAGGGAAAACAGAGTCTGGTCAGGGCTAGTCAGGGTTGTTTTGCTTTGAACTAATGCTTACGGGCACCAGTTATTACATGTAATGGGAAACAAATTGTCTTTAAATGGACAAATACTACCTGCACTTATGCTTAGAGTTGCCTGAACTTGTTCAACTGAACTGTGCTTGTACCTTTTTTATTGTGTTTTTTCAACACAGTAAAAAAAGTCAGCCCTTGCTCTGTATCATATATTTTGTTTGTATGCTAATCTCACCACTAGAATAAGTATCACACTGGAAGACAGGAAAAGTATTCCTGCTGAAATAGTGAAGGGATTTATGTCTGACTTTTCTGCATTTTGTCAGCTGCATAGCCATTAACCCTGTGCAGAGTGAGTGTGAGCATCATACAGACTGGGATGGCACCCACTCAATCCCCTTTAAAAAACAGCAAATGTCTTCATGAGGTACCAGTTTGGAGAAGGAAGGCCTGTAGGACTTTTTTTTTTTTTTTTTTTTTAACATGAAGAAACAATTACTAATGATTCAGATGATCTAGAATCCGACCTGTAAAGCTGAGCATGTCAGAAGCCCTTTTCGGCCAGATCTCAACTTTAGTATTTTACATGAATAACTGTAGTTCTTGACTTTTAGAGGACACAATACCACAAATTGCTACATTACATCAGTTAATGGTTTATTTATGCTACTCTGTCCCATTATCTCCTTCTCCCCAGTCTATGTCTCTCCAACAAATGGAGTAACAAAGGACAAAAATCTTTGCCAATGTTTGTATTTGCAAACTCAACTCAAACTATCTGTGGGTCTGATCTGGTCATTCTGAAAATACTCTGATTGTGTCAAAAGTTGGTGTAAATCACCTTATATTTTTTCTTTGAAAGGGCAACTGTTTTCTTCCACTTTTCAAAGGACTTTAGAGGGCCTGAAGTAAGACCTATCGGTATTTTAAGGCACTCCCCTCCAAACCCTTGCAGGAACAGCCTGTAACTGTACTCACTGGCCACCCACTTACCATCACAGTGTCTATGGTGTTACTCAAACACTGCCATGAGGCTACAAAGAACTAACACATCCTCACCCACTGTCTCACTGACTTCTGGGGGACTGAGACATTCAGCTGGGGTGGGCAACTGTGCCTGACTTAGAACAGGATGCAAACCTTCAGTTTTCTCCTAGATAGGAAAATCATGGAATACCCTGTCTTGGAAGGGATCCTCAAGGATCAAGTCCAAATCAGGGCGCTGCACAGAAGAACCTTGGGCAGCTTACAGGGGAACCCCCAGCACAAGACAACACAGTGGTACAGGACTGTTCACTGGCCAGCTGGGTACTTGTGTTACCACTTATCTACTGACTCTTGCTTGATGAACTGCAAGTCTTTACAAACCCGAGATCAAAAAAGGGTTTTTGAGCCCTGTTATACCTCCCAGTGGTAAGCTAGCTGCCATAATACACATCCATTTCCACTGTCACTGACTTCCACAAGTGAGTATTTCACACAGGGAGATGCGATGTGATATAGACAGTACTGATAATTTTCTCAGGATTAATATTTAGCAGAGAACAGTATTAGCCTAACTAATTTCTTGCTCAAATATTTCAGAAATTGAATGACTTGGAAAAACTCTGCCACCTAAAAGAGACACTCCTATTTGGTCACACAGCAGGCCTGGGCTGGCAATTAACTGCAAAGCCCTACAGCTGTTCAGAACCTGTGAGCACTTTCAGCAGAAACAGTCACTTCTTAAATCCATCACAGCCACACCAAATCATTCTGTCTCGGAACTGCTCCATTGTGCTGAGGTAGCACCCAGCCTTGCAGACTCTCAGCTGGCTAGAAGGAAAAACTGTGACTGAATCTGCCACATGCTGAAATTGGCCTATAATAAACTGCAGCAATGAAGCCAGAATTTGTGAAATTGTAAACACAAAAGACGATACTCTTTCTATGTATGCTCAGACTGAGAAGCAACATTATTCGTTTAAGAGTGCTGAAGGATCTGGCCCTTGCCCTAGAAAAGCAAAAAAGAATGCAAATTTGGTACAGTGCAATTTTAAATGCCTGTTATTTCACAATGCGTTAGGTCAGCTGACAGTTTGAAAGAGTGCTCAATTTTGAATATTAAAATACGGCAGAGGTCACTGTTCTAAATTAGTCTGATAAGCAAATTAATTTCTAACTGGTTTTCAATGGTTTGATGATGCCTTCTTAGACTCTGAATTCATGTCATTATGTCATCTAATTTAAGATGAAGTTCTGAGAACTACGCATTTTGGCAGCAGCCCTAGCTATAAATCAAAACTTCTTACTCAGAGAGATCAGGGTTATGACATCATACCAAGGCACTGCTGGAAGACAATGGTCCTTCTGTGTGTGTCTGAATCTGGGAGAAATATTTCAGCCAGTTCTGCAAGACAACATTTAAATGAAAGGCCTTTCTAGCAGGTAAAAAGTTTATATATCAAACCTAGAAGAAAAATAATAAATCATGCACATTCAGTAAAGGGAGTCAGAAAGTCCTTAGATATTAACTATCTATATTTTTTGACAATTCTAACAAGGGTGTGTTTGCTTTAGCACTTCAGCAATCCAGAGAGGTTTTTAAACTTGTTTTTTTTTGGGGGGGGGTGGATGTTATTAAAATATGTGAACTGAAAAAATAAAATCTTAGCAATTAAACAGATGTTTATCCTGATTAACATTTAACTATCAAATTCCCATTTCCATGTAGTATTATCAGTGTAGACATTTATGTCACTAAAATATATTTATTTTACCCTTAAGTTTGATTGAACCTATCCAACTAAATAACTTCCTTTCATGGTGCAGACTATGATGCAGTTCCCTGGCACCTGCATACAGATTTTAGTTAAGAGTATGAAAGTCAAAACACTACTTTTTTCATCATGTGCACACACACGTTTCTTAAACTTCTGGACTAAATATCTGGCAATTGGTGAGAATTTGGGGTGAGACTTTCAAAGAGAACTGAGGAGCTAGGTATCTAAATCTCCATTACTGAGTTGAGCTCTGAAAGGCTGTTTGTGCCTTTGAAATTCTTCCTTGTCAGTCAGTTTTGATACTGGCAGCATACCTTCAGAAGACACTGCATAGGTCGCCCCACCTCCTGTAACTTCTCTGCTGCTGATCAACCAGAAACTAATCAGGGATGTGGACACATCTCCATGTACCATTTAGCCACTCTGGATTCGTGCAAAGACAAAATCCTGGCTGCTGCTGCAGCACTGGCCGGATCCAGCACATTTGAGGCCTCACCCCTTGTTCTGACTGTGGAGCAGCTGGTGTTGGGGAGACGCAAGGGGCTGGCTGCCCTCATCAAACAATCCCTGCTTCAGCAACACCCGAGCAGCAGTGGCTGAGCAAAACTTTCTGAAATGCCCTGCCAACATGTGTGCAGCAGTGGCAATCTCAGTCACAACGGATGAGCACCTAGTGCCAGGGATCTTGTGAGGTAGCCAACTACAGGGACCTGTGCAGATGCTGTCTGTGAACTTGGTGGTTTCCCTAGCCATCTATTAAACCAAAACATTTTTAAAGGTCAAGCTGCTATCAAGCCTTTGATTTTAGTTACTAAACCAGAGCATGGTGACTCAGACACAAAGGAAGCCTCTTGCTTCCTTAGGGAGTACACGTGTGTGTGCAGCTTCTATCTGCACAAGTATCTGAACTTGCCCTCTCTTGCTAGCACACTACTACTGGTGCTGCTCATCAGGAAGGTTAACTCTAAAACATGCCTGCCTGCCTGCCCTTTTTGGGTTTTGTGTATAGATTTTTACAGGTTCAGATGAATATGCAGTTTTATACAAGAATAGCTTTGGGGAGATGGAAACCTTGTGCATACACCTCACCACATAATCTCGAACAGTGACATTATCTGATTTGGAAGTGCTTTCCAGCTAACTCATTTGCTAAATGCTTTTCAACAGCTGTTAAACTATTAGGTTATTCTACACATATTTATGAGACAGAAGATTGTAAATGGTAGCTTGTTGCATGTCCTGCTAAACCAGGTGGGGAGAAGTAAAAGTAGGTGGAAGGCATTTTGGGTTGTGCTAGTACAGAAGATTATGCATTAGCTTTCTTTCAAAAGAAAGGGATAAAAATTCTTAAAAGGTGCAATTTTCCACCATAACACTTTGTTAAATCCTACAGTGTTGAATAAGAAAATCAAGTCCTGTGATATACCCACTTGGGTTGCTCTACTGCTGCTTCCACAGTGTGGAGCAGCACCTGGCTCTACTACTGCCTTCAACCCGATGTTTAACTGTGCACAACACCCAGTCTGCACTGGCCAAGGCTTTCTATGTCACCTCTGTCAGATGTTAAAATCCACTGGGCTGAGGTCTTTTTTGATGATGCTACACAACATTACACCACCAGTGCTTACTTGATCCCTGCTTGCATGTGAAATCACTGGGAAGCAAGGCAAGGAGTCCTCAAAATGCTCAAGCAGAGGAGTTCAATGACCAAAACTTTCGCATCTCAAGGGGAATATTTGAAAATTGAGGTACCGGCAAAAGACAATTTTATGCACTGCAAGTTAACAGTTAGGGGTAATCATTGCTGATGGTCAGACGTAGTCAGGGGCGCCTACGTAGTGTTTGTCCACCCCTGCCTTTCTCAGGGCCATCACACAGGTGATGCTTTTTCCTGACCTTCCAGGTAAAGATGGAGCACCACGGAGAGGCAGCATACTCCATGTACCTCTCCATACAGATCAGACAGACTCTGTCTGGAGGTCAGATGTGGCTGGCTAGGCTCTGTCTGACTGCTAAAATGGATATCAGCTGGATGAAGTGTGGGCAGTGCACGAAGTGTGGGCAGTTCCAGTGGGTACCCAGCCCCTGAGGGTGTTATGCTGGTCAGTGCAACGTGTGCCTCCTCTGCTCCTCCACAGACCTCCTATGGCTCCTGGATGGGAGTGGAGGGGCTGATACACCCAGTGATGATGAACTTTGTGATTGTCATAAATGAGAAAAGGACCCTAACAAAACTTCACCTGTTTTTAGTTACTCTGCCAAATGTCAAAAGTAACAATCAGCCACTGAGTAAGCAAAATGAAATAAACTGTGTCAGTGTACAGTGTAAAAACAAGTAACCCTGATTCTTATTTTCACCTAAAATAAAAGTCCCCTTTCATCCCGTCCCTTCTGTTGCCCTGTCCTGCCATGTGCTGGCTTTGCAGCAGTCCAGATGCTCCTGGGGGATGAAAACACCTGCAGCAGGTCCGAGGCCCCAGGACTGACTCATTCCCCGCTCCATCCTCTTGTTGAGTTCATATTGCACCAGCCACTGGCTACGGTCCCTGCACCATACAGGGCCTGTACTTGGCCCTGCCCCACAAGCAGCCCCCAAATCACCCCCATTTTGCACAGAGGACTAGGCTAATCATTTTGCCAGCCTCAAGCAGGAAAATTCAACAAATACTGAGAGGTGAGAGGTGAAAGGTATCAGGAGACAATCAGCACAAGCCACATGCTGTGCCACATTAGAGTGGCATCGCTTTGCATCCTCATTTCTGCTAAGGGGGCTGATGTCATCTTTTAACTTAGAGAGTGAGATGTGGGTGGAATGGCTGAGGTGAAACAGAGGAATGGCTGCTTAAAGTAGCCATGAGAAAAATGTTGTTGAACCCATCTGTATAGTGGGCAGGGGGTAATTTTCGAGCAGAGGCAGTAAGTCAGGAGAATGTTGACAGCTGTGTGCCATGGGCAGCACTCACCCTTTCCAGATGTACACCAAGGGGTGGTGAGGAGTGGGGAGTTGGACTCAGTGATCCTTATGGGTCCCTTCCAATTTGAGATATTCTATGATTCTATTCTACAGTGTTAAGGGCTTCACTTCTGTGCCACAGGGCTGTAAACCACAATATTGAGGCATGTCTAGTCACCACAGGCAAGCTCTCAGCACAACTCCACACCCACAAATTCAAAGAACTTCCATCCCCACCAAGTCACTGTGGCCAGGTTTTCAGAGGAGATCAACATCTCAGAGATTTGTACAGATGACTGGGAGGCAGGGAGGCAAAGGAATTGCAGAAAAGCTGTCTCTGTGAGTGAAGGTTGTACAGTCGGAAATCTGACCCTGTGGGTAGCAAAATGCATCTCAAAGTAAGTTACCCAGAATATCAACACCATTTTAATAAATACTGAAATGATCTTTTAATAATGTTTTGACAATTAAGAAGCCCGACAGAAACAGAAACTGGAAATACTTTATCATCAACTCTTTGCAAAAGCGTATTTTTTATTCCAGTAAAATAAACACATTAACTTTCCTTTCTCCTTTTTATTAAATATTTCCTAGACAACCTAGCCTGGCTTTGGTTTGTCAAGTATCACTACTTGTCTAAATAAAATTCAAAGAAAAACTTTCCTGTGTTCAACATTCTTGATATCAATACTTGTTGGATAACAGAAAACAGAGAGCACTCGCTCCTATCTGCAAAAGTAAGTTCTTGAACACATTTCCTCTATTTTTTTGTACCTACTTAAAAGAAATCTTAACAGACAGACGTCTAATCCTTATCATTCATTGTTTAAAGTCTTCAGAGCAGGAGAAGTCCTTCAGCTTTCTTAGATGAAAACACAGGATTTGGAACCACAGCACACATGCCTGTATTCTTCTTCAGACTCTCTGGGTTAGTTTAACCCTGAAACACAGTTTTCAAAAACTGCACATAATGGAGCTGCAGAGCCCACCTGCACAGAGCTGCAGCAGAGGGGGTACTTTAAAAGCTGAACATCAAAGGGTCTGCTCATTGTGCTCTGCTCAGACTCCTGACTGCAGTGTCTGGTCCAGAGCCTTTCTCCTCAACTTCCAGTGCAATGTGGCAATGCAAAATGCATCAGTACTTATCACATGAGCTGCAGGACTTCACCTGTGCCAGAATTGTATGGAAACTACTTAGATTTCTGCACCAGGCATGTCTGTGGAGGAGTCTCAAGAGCCTACAGCCTGCAGACTCCAGGACAAAACTGATATGCAATTGCTCAGTGATGTGTATCACTGAAGTAATACTAAAAAAAATGACATTACAGTCATTTCTGTACAACACAGACCAATACAGGATTCAGGAGTTGCTCAAATTTAGCAGAACAGTAAATCAAAATTTCAATTAAAAGTGGATTATGAGTACTTAGGTTTACAGTCTATCCCAAGCCAAAGACTTATGCAAGCCTGTTTTCAAGACTTTGGCTCCTTTTGTGAAGCATCTACTTTCTGTTTGGCTTTGTTACTTAAACTTTTAATTTACAGAGCAGTAAGACTTTTATTTTTACAGCAGTTTTTTTTTTACTTCTGAAGCCGAAACTCATCTTCACCAAGTAAGTCCCTGCTCTGCCAAACACTTGAGCTAACAGAGGGAAGGTAATAACCTGCCACATCTCAGCAGCACGGAAGAAGCCTTGTGGCGGCGAAATAACAGAGCTGGAGATGGCAGCTTATGCTGGCTGCATGTCACAGAGCTGTACTCCATGGAGATGCTACAGGACCATCCATGGGAGGTGTGATGAGTGAGGTCACGTGTCCCTGGATCCACTGGCTGTTTTCCCCTAGGGAATGAGGAGAAATAGGAGCTACAGGAAAAACCTCCTACTGCCCCGCGGTGGGGGTGGGAGCTCCACAGCGAGCCCATGGCTCCCCCCTAGTCTGCGTGTGCCTACACCCACTCCAGGAGAACAGCCAGGGGGCTCACACAATATTTAGGCTTTAGTCCACATTTAGTATTTTGCTTTGGCACAGTCCAGTTGAGCTGTAAAATACACGTCTGATGTGCATTATGAAGCTTTTGAAAGTTCCCTCAAGCAGAAATACCTGTAAAACTAAGACAGGGACTGAAATGCAGCATTTGATCAGTCCTAAAGCACAGAAGAAGAAGCAGGTTACAGGATACTGTCTCATTTGTGTAAAACCACATCTTACACTTCATGACCACTCTGACATTTACTTGTCAAAACCCTACACCTTCTCTGTTTGTGGGATTTGTTTACTCAACACACAAAGTGTTACCTGGGCCAAAATAATGCTTATCTTATCGCCATTTTTTTACACTGATCACCCAGTGGTTCTTGACTCAGATAATTTTTTCTGCACGAGCTAAACTTTGGTTTTCTACAATGCCTTGAAACAGTACAAGAATGTTGTGACTGAAATCAAATGAAGCCTAAAATGACTCCTAGAAATACAGCAGCATAAATGACTGAGTCAATCACTGTACATGGTTTCTAAATACATAGTTGAGGTGCTTGTATCTATCTTTGAAAAGCACGATGGAAAAAAATACCAGCCACAGAAGGGCAAAACCTTACAGCTGTAACACAGGCATTACAACACAAGCATAACAAAAACACACTATACTATTAATTCTGATGATTGCAGAAGCACATTCACTTTTACCACTGTTATGGGAGAGGTTGCAAAGAATGCAACATGTTTTTCAATTACCTATATGCATATATACATATGTATTATGAGAATGTGAGTGGAGAACCTAACAGGAATGGAAAGAATATTTACTAGGAATATCTGCTTTCCTTTACCCTACCCTAGTGTTACATTTTTTCTTTTAGGTTTCCTTACACTGAAATGAAAAGATTTCACTTGAATTTTAATTGCAGTGCAGCACATAAAATTCAGCAGACTAAATAAGATTCCTAATGTTTTCAACAATTACCATAATTAAAGATGTCTGCAAAATAAAGCCTAGGCTCGTTCTCTGTTGTCACTAGGTCTGCTGTCACTAGGTATATATTATTCCCATCTCTTCACATCACATGAAACATCAAATGTTCCAAAGACAGAATAGTGACAGCATAAACCAACTCTGCAGGAGTGCACACTATTCCCAGGGTTTAGAATACAATGGTAAAAAAGAGCCTATGTAAAGGCTGGAGGGAAGATGCTGCTTAATAAACAGCAGTTAAGAAGAGGCCAGAGTCTGAAATATTTATGAGGGTAACTTGGTGACAAGGCAGTACCTGATTGCCTCTACAACTGATTTTTGTTGCTGAAAAGTGTTGTGAAAGAGAATAACAACTCTTTTTCTTTCCAATTTAAGAGACGAACAGTCTTTAAATATACACAGACATCCCCACTGGGAATGAAGTTTGCATAAGTAGGACGATTCAATGAAGCATAGCTACACAGAACATATGCAATAAGCACTCCGTTGCCATGTCAGGTTTCCTGTACTCTTATTTTTAATTTAAGTCCTGATAAAAGTGCAGATATGCTAACTGGGTGAAATTCCAAATGTGTACTTTATGGGATTTCACCTACAAAACGACAGCATGTCTCTTCAAGTCATGTGACATGACTTGAATATTGCTTTGTTGGTATTTCCCACAGAAAGATTATTTTCACTTGGGAAGTCTACAAAAAAGCATAGCTTAATAATTTTTTCTAATTCTTCTTTCTTCGCAAACAACAGCAACAAAGCAACCACCCTTCTTTTCCTACTTTCCCCCAAAGAGTGTTCTCCGTATAAGGGCCATTTCAAATAACAATTAAAAATAAATATCTAAATTTACTAGCTATTAAAATCTCCATACAAGCCTGCTTGGAATTCAGCTATCATGAGAAACTATTGTCACTTCACAGCTACCAATATAAGCTCAAAGAAAAAGAAATACTGGCACAAGTTTCTGAACATTTCCCATCCATGAAGCATTTTACATGGAGCACTCCAATCTCTACCCACATTGTCTATCTCAATTTTCACCTTGTGCAAGGCAGCAAGGTACAACATGACTGCAAGGAGAATCCACACACCACATCCAGCTCAGAGCCCAGCATGCTTAAAATATTGTGGTGTGAATTCAGAAATACTATTTGAATGCAATTTACCCTCTGGGGCTAGAAAGTCAGAGCAAGGGTTGACAGCAGCTTAGCAGAGGGCTCAGTGCCTTCACAAACATCTGAGTTCGTGCTGTGGCTCTTCACCTCCCAAAAGCAGAAGTTCTTGTTTCAACAGGTCTCTGCCACCAATGCAAATGCAAATAATCTGCAGAGGCAGTCTCTTGTGTGGCCAGCAGAGATAAAGGCAGCTCTCCCGGATTTATTCCCACTCTTATAGCACCAGGTATACTTCCAAAATATTCGAATTACTAAAAAATTATTAGAACCATGTATCATCATTATCTCTCACTTTTGCTAGCAGAGATAAGGAATTAGTTCTGTTACCATTAGCAGGAAGATAGGTGAAAAGCTGATACTGGCTTCTCTTTCTTTTCCCATTGCAGACATAGAAGTTGACCTGAACAGGGCTGGTAATTCTCTGATTGCGGAAAGGTGGTATCTCAACCACCAATGAATTCTGAAAAAGCAAGAAATCAGAAGGTCAAGGCACAACTAAGGCAGTCTAGCTGTAAAATAGTATTGAAAAGTTAACCCCAAGAAGGAAGAGAAACACTCTCTGAGGGTAAACTGGTGGGCTTTGTGGGCAAGAATGGCTTCCCATCCAACCCCAGTGCCCATGCCAAGGATTCCAGAAGTAGGGAAATTATTTTAGCATGGCTCATATCTTTACAAAACCACTAGCCTTTGCTTCTGCCCTTCGGACAGCAAATATGATACTCCATATGGACAAGGCTCTATCCAGCCTGCCTCTGTCAAGAATCTGGGAACACAATCAAATTGCGGTCTCTAACTCAGCAGGAGAAAGCACAACAGCTCAGTTGGCAGGTCATCCCTGATATATCTGAACCTAACAATATTTCCTTTGAAAGGCATTAGGACAGCATTACTCAAATATTTCAATTTTCCACAGTGAAATATATTTTCATATAACAACTCAGGAAGTTTTAAGCTTGCTAGCTTCTGTGGATGGGAGATTCACTGCTGCAAGCACATCTAGTGCAACATGAAAAAGGGCTGGAGAACATGTAGATGATCTTCTACTGTCAGAAACTAAATGCCCCAGCACGGGACTAAGGAATGACTTAGCTTCTAGGGCATCAGCTTACACACATGCACAGTGAATCTGCTATGACCATCAAAACCTCCCTTGGCATTTCTGAAAGAGTAACAGGGAATGCTCTTCTCAGCATTTAGCCTGAATTCAGGCAAGATCTTTAAATTGTTTGCCTGCAGGTTTGCAAGTATTGCATATTCCTGCAGACGTGGAATAGTGAACGTACTTCCCACTTAGAGTCATGGCTGCAAGGAGCCACACTTCTCCAATGTGGAGCTGATCTCCTGCGAGGGGACTCATGTTTCTCCTGCTGAAGATAGAGGAAAGCCAAGGAAAATTATCAGAAATTGCTTTGGGAGCAGCAGAAAGAACTGACCCAGCAAGACAAAAGATGAGCAGATGGAACTGGCCCATCCCGGACAATGAAAAAAATATTTTCCAAATGGTCTCTCCTACTTTTGGGATAGCTTCCAGTGAAGGCTTTATACCCCATGCTCACGTTAAGGAAAGATTTCCAGGAGGGGAGGCCTAAGTACTTGTTCTGTTTCAGTGCCAAAGCCTTGGAAATTCCTCTATAGTAACAGTGCTGGAGGAGGCAATATATATTTTTCATCTTGATGTAAAAATATTTAAGGCAGACTTACTGGCTTGCACATTTCTTTGTCGGTTTTGGCTTCCATTTCCCACACATGGTGACCATCTAAAAGACAAAAGAAAAAAATACCTAGTTCTGTCCTTTTTTCCTTTCCAAGGCCAAGAAAGGAACAACTTTTGCAAAAACAATCTCTTTGAAGAGGCACAGCATATGTGAAAAGGTGCTCTCACAATGCATTGCCCAAGGAGTTGCCCAACTAAAAGACCATCTGGGCAACCTGTGACAGGAGTTCCTTCAGCTTTTCTGAAGGGAAGAACCACAATCCAGAGTGCATGATACCATGATGGGGGATAAGCCACTGGGAGTTTGCCTGGACAAAATACACAACCGTTCTACATCTCAATTCGCAGAACTTTCAGACAACAATACTGCTACCTAAGATGCCTTTTGAACACTACCTGGGCTGTAAGTCATATTCTATATTAATATTAAACAATACAAAAAGAAAGGTAGTATTAAGGAAGCTACTCAGCCATGCAGGACTTGATTTTAATATGCTGGATTGTTAAAATTCTGCTACTTGGGTCAAAAGGCAAGGCCATAGGCTGGGAAACATAGCTTTAGACTCCATTTTGAAGTTGGTTTTGTTCAGCTACAGTGGTCCCACTTCTGGAGCTGCTTTTAGTGGTGTGTTGGGTCCTCCAAATTTACTGAACTTCTGTTTTGAAACAAACATAGATTTAAGCCACAACTCTAATTTTTTTCTGGAAATGTGTCTTTTGGAAGAAACTGACTTTGTCTGGTCATTTTTCCTGCACATTATTGATACAGAAATCACTGGAAAACAAGGTGGGCTTTTATTTCCTTGCATCTTCAGACCTCAATTAGAAAGAAACTAGAAAAATAATGCAGAATGTAAGGTTTCCATTCTGCAGGCCTAGAAAAACACAACTGAAAGGTCATAAGCAGATTGCTGGATAAGCTGGGCAGTAGAGACACATGCAGCTCCATGAGTCCCACCACTGTCAGATGTTAACGAAATGAAGGGGAAACTGAGACTTTATGTCATCTCTTTTGTACATTTATTGCAGCATTGGGACATGCAAATGCAAATATTAGTTATTTTGAACTTCATCACATGGACGTGGGCCTGCCTTAGAAAAACAGCCCTTTGAAAGGTAAAAGAGTGAATGTACTTTTCTTTTTCTCTTTGCTTTCACAGCCAAGATGGAGGTGACGCATTTAGAACTGCCTGATTTATTACAAATGTCTGTAAATAATATTTTTGTGTACAGCTGTCCTACTGTGAAAGGAATGCTGCTGAGGGACAATCCCTGGCAATTATTTTAATGTCCAAAACCCCTTTCTTTTTAATGTATGGAAAGAAGCACACCATGAAGGCCACAGCACAAATACCACAGTGGATTTGGCAGGTCTTTCCATAGGAAAACAATTAGCAGATCTACCCTCATTTTCTTCCTACATTTTAACTTGTGACGCTGGAAGAGGAATCCCTTTAATTGGTACTGCCACGTTCAGCTGCAGGGAGAGAAGCAGTAGCCAGACTGTGCTTGAGACTCTTTAACGATGCCTTTGGAGAGTGCCAGAACTGAAGTAGGCTTCTTGGGAGGACTGGTGATCACTTCACAATTTATCCAACAGATGTTTCCCCTGGGCTGTCAGTAGAAAACCCTGACCAAAATTCGACAAGCCAGGACACATTCCCTGTCTGGGAGCAGCCTCCTTTATCTCTAGCCTCTGTAGCACTCCCTCCCTGCCCCTTATTAATTCAATCAGTTATACAAGCAATACAGTGCTGACACTATCACGCATTTTGCGAAGTGTAGGAACTTCTGCTTTGGAAGGGCTCTGCTAGGATGTTTTTTTTTAAATCTACAGACGTCCAGACTAGTAGTTAACATGTATTCAATTTGCCTTTGTAAATGGATTACCAGAAGTTCAGGTTTTTGCTATGTTTAATTTGTGCTTTGCAAGACGAATGATCTGATTCAGGTTTCTGGTTTTTATTTCCTGCCGATACTTCAGGAAAATTCAAAATGACTCCATCTCCAGCTAATCTTTCAATTATTTCACACAGCACTGCCTTTATACATTTTTGAAATTTTTATGATGACAAAAGGAGTTTGTTCAGAAATATTTTAGATGCTGTAATCTAAACTATTAGGAAAATAAAAATCCAGAGCCGTGGCTTGTCTCGGGAAGCTAGTAAGAACAATACGGGTTTTGCTCCAAGAAATTCCCTTGGGACTGTCCAGACCATCAGCAACTGAGGGGAAAGGGAAGAGAGGGAAGAAATAGGGAATAGACAACTCATTAACAATTAGTGACATTTCATTTAACAAAAAAACAGGGAGCAAAAGTTGTTATGAAGCAAGAGACTAAAAAAAAAAAAAAAAAAAAGGAAACAAAGAAAAAAAGAAAGACAATTCCTCATATTACGTCTGGTGAACCAAGAGGGAAATCTCAACGCCCACGTACTGGGACCAGCTCCAGGAGGGAAACCTTAGACCACTACGTCAACCTTTTACAGTAAACATGTTTTGCAGGTTTAAACAGTTCAGCTGAAATTAAAAAAAAAAAAAAAAAAGGAAAAAAAAAAAAAAAAAGGAATAATGGCTTCGGAATGGTTTGTGGGAGCCCTAAGCCTCAAGTTAGTCCGCCTATGCCGGAAAAAATGGTTTTGCCCCAGTACCCATCCGCCGGGGAGCCTGGCGAGCAGGCGGGATGCCGCGTGTGCTGGAGGAGTGAGGGCTGCTCGCCCACAAAAGTTTCCATTGTACGCCTGCCACATCTGCAGCAACACGCCTGGTCTGAGCCCGAGGCAACTCCCTCCTGGCTGCCAGCCAACCCAAGTACACCAGAGCAATTTATACCTTTCCAAAATGCAAATAATTCAAATTACAGACATAACACAAAGCTGAAGCAGACACATTTCAGGCATTCCCGTTAAAGTTTGCTCTCTGGAATTACCGTACCCAAATGGGCAGTTGTTATACAGGGAGGGGGGGAGATGGAGTCAGGAGAGGAAGGAGAGGAGGAGGCACAAAGGAAAAGGGAGAAAACTGCTTTTCAAAAATCTTATTTCTTTCCCTTTCATTTCACTATTTACTTTTACGAAGTAATAAGAAGTGTCTTCTCCAAACCAAATGCCTGGCTTTGCTTTAGCGTTTTTAAGATTTATAGTGCAATATTTTGAAGAGAAAGACAGTTCTTTATATAGCTAAAAAGTTGTGTTAAAATATTATACTGGTGTCTTCCGTTTTGTGAGTTTTTTTTTTTTTTTTCCAAATGGAAATAAACCCAAAACATCCATGCACAGAAGGGCAGGGCAGAAACCCTGCAGAGTCCTCGGTGGAGTGCCTTGCTCCCTCACAGCCAGCAGCAACAGCCATTAATCCAACAGAGCCAAGGCTTCAAAGGGGAGCCATGCACGGGGCTGGATGAATGACCCTCAAATCCCTCCTCCTCCAAAGAGGCAGCGGCAGTGCTGGGGGAAGGAGAAGCTGGTCCCGCCTGTTCCGCACGGGCTGGAGGTTGTGCTGACAGATGGCCATCAGCACTACTGCCGAAGACACCAGATTTGTCAGGAAGCCTGACGTTTACAGACCCATCCCTGTTATTTATAGCCATGCCTGCTCCGTGTGTGCTTCACCACCATCCGCTTGTGCCGTTTTCTTCGCTGCACTGAAACTCGGAGCACCTGGTATTGCTAATGACGAAAATGCTGTGAACCTATGTGTTATGGGGGAGTGGATTTTCAGCTCTGCAAAGCATGAACACCCTGTTTTAACACTGGGTAGCTGAACAGTGAATGGGCCTTTGTAGCCTGCTCTTATCAGCCGCTCGCTCGCTCCGGCGTTGGAGGAAACTGCGCATAAGTCCAGAAGTAAAAATACTCTAATTCATCAGGGAATTCCCTGCAGTATGACTCACTAAGCGGCTTCCCCACCACACCCAGCTACAAGATTTCCACATAAAAAGGCACTGTAAAGGTCTGTTTTAACACAGAAGTAGGGCTAAAAAGTAGTTGTGTAAATCTAGCAGCCACAGTTATTCACCCACAGAGCCTTGCAGACCATGACATACAAATTTTCCTCATGGAAGAGCAACACAAAGAGCTGCAAAGACTTTCCAAAGACATTTTTGTAGCATCTTCCCCTCATCATTGCCCATCCAGAGAGATCTCCTGGGGTTTCTAGGGCTGGATTTACCTTTGTATCTCAGGGAACTGTAAGCATAGTGTCAGGGGGTTTGCAAGCTCAAAACAATTGAACGGCCAGCACAACTTTCCAAAATGATGGATTGCAGAAAGGGAGAAGAATATACAAACACAAAAACCCCCAAGCTTGGAAACTCAGGAGGGTATAACATCTGGCAACCACTTAAATCTTGCCTCTATGAAGGGCATAATTGGAATGTTCAGATGTATTTAAGTTATTCCACTTTACTACAGGAGGTTAAAACATAGGCCTGCTATATTCTTTAGCAGACCTGTGTTCACTTGAGATGTGAGAGGAATAGACATTATCTAGGATTTCACTGCCTATACACAGGGTACATTTTATATTCTTCTAGTCTGCACTTCAATACAGTTTGACTGCACTGGCTGCACTGCAAATCTGTATTTACATTCATATATTCCAAGTAAAATGGTGAAACAAGCCCTAACCTCCCAAAGGAACCCACTAGTTGATTAATGTCTTGTGAGATTACCCTGAACAATAATTCCTGTGTTGCAGCCCAGATTACTTTAACATGTCCACAACAGGCAGGGCACAGATGCAATGCAGCATCACTTTGAGGTGCTCTGCAAAGGCTGTCTGCCCTCTTATTTGGCCCTAACAATGCATATTTAAATCCCCGAGGAATGAAGAATTTGAAAGTTTTCAACTTGCACTGCTACCCTTCATCCCTGGTGAATGCCCTCATGACACTGAGACGGCCGATCTGTGAAGATACTCAGAAGGAATGGATGAATTTCTGTGCAAAGGAGAGGATGAAGACTATGGCAAAGTCTCATAATTTGGACTTAAGAGTTCTCTGCAGAGATGCCATCACCTTCAAGGGGAAGGGGAAGTTGAAGTTGGACTGGCAATGAAAGAGGTGAGGAGGAAGCTCTGTTGCCTGGAGGACAGCACTCTCCATGGCAGTCCTGGGCATGACCCATTGGCATTGTCTCACCAGCTGGCACTTATGGGTTGGCATGGGTGTACTAGTGCCAGATTTTGCGGGAGTAGCAGCCTTTTGGATTTGGGGATGCCACGTGCAGTCAGGCCACTTTTCTCAGCTAGTCCCACAGCTGTCTTGCGGCAAACAATGTTTCCCCAGCTGGACACTAGCAAGGGAAGGGGATCCCACCGAGTGGGTGGGATTCTATGCCTGTCCTGATACATTGATGTACATCTTATAGACATTTACAAAGGTCAGGCACTAAGGAGGGACCAACACCAGCCAAGCAGTCTGACATGGGATGTACAGGGAAGATGGGGCAAGAGAGCAATGAAACATTCAGAAATACAGTGTGTGCTAGCAGAGAGCAAGTATCTGAATTGTAAGTGGCCAGGACCTTTCTTTTGAGGTCCTCAGTGGCACTTGCTCTCCTGGGATCTCAGACTCTCAGGAACCTGTGAGCAGCAAGATGCCTCCTAGTCCCAGAGGCACCTTCAGGGCAGCGCTACCTCCTGGTGCAGCTCCTGCTGGTGTCATGGCCTGCCTACTGCCCAGCACGTTGACTCCAGATTGTCTCTCCAGCCACACTCATCTCTACTCTTTGCTCTTACACTACTTTTGCTATGAGACCACACAGCTGTGCTGATTTTCACTTAAGTGATTTCCCTCTTCCATGCTAGGAAGTCCCCCAGATGTTCTTCTGCCCTTCTCACAGCCTACTGTGCTGCTACAGAGACTTCCCCACAACTTTGCTCCCCATCCTTGGCACGCTTCTGGCATGCCTCTGTCCATATGTGGCAGGGCTCAGGCATAACTGACCTATTTTTATTTCCATGTCAAAGGTGCTCTATTTGTTGGTGTCTTCTTATAAGCACTTTTGCAGCATATTTTGTCCACTCCTTCAGCTATATATTTTTGTAGGATTGAGCTGAGTGACATGTAGATTTAGGTCTGTTTGTCATCAATATGATACTCTCGAGTTACTACTTCTCTCTTCTTTACCTTGAATTAACAGTAAGAATGTCATGCAGCAAGCAGGTGTAAAAATCCAGCACAAAATGGATCCTACAGTACTTTGGAATCAGTGCCAGGCACATGCTTCCTCTCTGGTTGCTCAGCTGGGCAAGCCAAAAGCTGAGGGACTCACTTTGCCTGAATTGTGAGGCCTTTTTAGCTGCCTTTTACCACAGTATGTCTAACAGACGTAATTATTCTGAGTTCTAGTGTTTGCAAATGAACTGTAATTTTCATCCAGGTAATTAAAAGGAGGCACAGTGCTGACAACTGACAGATCGAGGTTCGTTTTGAGCCAAAACCATTGGAAAGACCTGCCAGATACTATTTTCAGCAGAATGAAAGCTGGTTGTGCAATTTGTGCTCTCTGACACCTCCCCCTATTCGTTGGTCTGAGTGTTTTATTTAATAACTTTAAGTAATTCCAGGTCTAAGACACACAACTTCCAAGTAAAACTGCAGCTTGACATCCCTGAAAAATCTCTCTAGAGAAGGCAGGTCAAACAAAGCACACCCAGCGCAGCCACCCACCAGCAGTCATGACAGCACTTCACTCTGGTTTTGATTACATTCACGTCATCTCCTTGTCTTCACAATTTTACTTTCCTCTGGGAAACTCTAGTAGGCTGAACCTGTGACTCTGCAGCTGAAACTGAGTAAAAAATTCCTGGTCTATCTTCTTCAGTCTAATCTGTCTCATATTTTCTCAGACTATTGGAGTAACGAACCTCACAGCCAGTTTAAATCAAGTTCCAAATTTTTCTTCCATGAACAATTCTTTTCCTCTACTTCCGTGCTGGATGCCAACACCACCACCTGTACTATACTTACTTCTTGTTATTTCTCATCTTAAGATGTAAATTTGATCCAAATGCTTTTAAATCTTCCTTCTTTATTTTTTTTTGAGACACAAACTCTTCAACTGTATGACCGCAACTACTCAACTTCCAGAAACTTCCCATTATGGCAACTCCTTGTGACTTTTTGGCAGATACTTTTGAACTGCATTTTTTATTTTTTTCCACCTCCTTGTCCCCTTCGTGTCCCTTTTCTCATTTCTTTTGTCCAAAAAGGTCAGGCTCAATCTACTATCCTTTGATTTTCTGCCTTGACCTCAGCTTCCCAGCAAAAAGGCATACTTTAGAAACAATTTATCTCTCTATTCCCCTCTTAAATGTCATTGTATTTTCTTCCACATTGAAGGTATAATCTTACTTCCTTAACAGACCTAAAAGGAACATGCTCCTCTTCCCTCAGCTCTCCCCACATTTCATATGATACCCATCTGAGACATGAACCAATTCTTAATGACGTCAGGAAAGCAAAAGGAGACAAGATCTTGTCATTTTTCAAAAGAGGTAGGCATTCCCTCCAAAACCTAAGTACTTTGAAGGCATCCCCTTGTACTGGTTTATGTAGCAAGGTCTGGCTAGTGGTTGGGCTGCAGGGGTGGAGAAGATTCCAGAAGTTGCCCCCATATCTGACAGAACCAGTTCCTGATGCCTCCAAAATGGACTCTAAGCCGGCCAAACCTGAGCCCATCAGCAAAGCTGGTGGAAGGAACCTCTCCGCCAATATACTTGAGAAGGGGGAAAAAACTGCAGGAGCTGTAAGACAGGAGTGAGAATAAGTGAGAGGAACACCCTTGCAGACCCCCACAACAGTGAAAGAGGGGGAGGAGCTGGTCCAGCGGCCAGAACAGAGATTCCCCTGCAGCCTGTGGTGAAGACCATGGTGAGGCAGCTAGCTGTGCTCCTGCAGCCCATGGAGACAACCACACCAGCGCAGAGATCCACATGCAGCTGATCAGAACCGACGTTCCTGGCAGGAGCTGCAGCCTGTGAAGGGGAGCCCAGGCAGAAACAGGTTTTCTCACAGAAATGATGGCTGCAGGGGACCCACGCTGAAGCAGGCTGTTCCTGAAGGACTGAACCTTGTGGAGAAGACTCATGCTGATGCAGTACATGAAGGACTGTCTGCCATGGAAGGACCCCACTCTAGAGCAAGGGAACAGTATGGGAGGGAAGGAATGGTAGGTAAAGAGGAGCTGTAATGGACTGACCAAAGCCTCCATGACCCTCTGTGCCACTCAGGGTAAGGAAATAAAAGTTGGAATGAAGGAGTGAAGTTGAGCTAGGGAACAGAGGCAGGAGTAAAGGTAGTTTTCAGTTTTACTTCTGTTTTTCACTATTCTACTCTATTTTTAATTGACAATAAATTATTTCCCCCAAGTGGAGCCCGTTTTGCCTGTGACAGTAACTGATATGCAATCTCCCTGTCTTTATCTTGACCCATGAGCTTTTTCATATTATTTTCTTCCCCCTGTCCTGTTGAGGAGGGGGAGTGAGAGAACCCCTTGTTGGGCACCTGGCAGAAAGCTAAGGTCAACCCACTATACTTCTTTCCTCCACTGTCTTTAGGCACTGATCGCTTCATTAGACTCAGATTTCTTGTAAGGGCTGTGAATTCCTGTGTGTTTGGACAGACAGTCCCACTGGAGCAGTAACAGTAAAAACCATTTGAAATCTTGTGCTAGTTGTAAAAGTTCAGACAAAGCTTTGACTGGATAGATACAGCTACTTGAAGCTACTTAGTCAGGAAGACATGAAAGAATGAACTTGAAGCACTCAGCTGCATTTTCTATAATAATAAAAATTTACAGGATTACTCAGACAAGTGACTTTTGAGACCATGTGGTTATTCCTTATTTGTTGTCCACAGTAAGTATCTGTGATTGATTGATCTCATTCTTCACTGTGAGAGCAACACCCTGGATGAGACTTGCTGCTGCTGACACCATCTCATGCGTATGGCTGCTGTCCCACTCTGTCTTCACCATTCCCTAGACTAAACAGCCAGGAAAAACTGAAACGTGCTGTCATTTACTACAAGCTGCATCATTACTCCTCCAAGCACGTGAAAGGGTTCCACCATCAAATGACTCCAGCATCTGATGACACAATTTGCCCAAGGATATCTGTTTCTGGGCAGTGGCCAGAAACCCCTTCAGCTATCAATATATCTCTAGGATCTAGGTTCAAGTCACCTTCACATGAACTCCATGCTCCCAAATTGTAAGCCTTTGAAGTTTCCAGTTTATCTAGTTTCCCGAATTTTTAACCTCACTGCGCATGAGTCAGCATGCAATTGCTCACTGCCAACTGGAACATGTGTCCTGAACTTGGATAAACAGACAGATAAAGACAAAATTAAGTAGTATCTGTCTATCTGATTAGAGCGGGAAGGAGATTTTGCCACTTGCTTATGTATTATGTGAGCTACAGTATGATTACTGGTGTGAAACATGACCCCTTTTTGGCCAGTTGCCCCCCCAAACTGCTACTGGCAATGGAAAGAGCAATGGAAAGATCTCTGAGAATGTGAGATCTTTTACCACGTGGAGCTCTGCCAACACTCAGGTCACCCATCTCACCATCGCATCACATCAAAACAGACTCCAAATCCTAAGCTCCAATGTGTATCTGAGTCAAACTAAAAAGCTCACATGCTTCCTCAGTGCATCCGTTCCACTCACATGCCACTCAAATGCTTTGTCAACACACCACTTTCCAGAACTTTCTGTAAGTTTTGCTGAAGCCAAAGGACTGTGTTTGAATTACCTGCCATATTACAAGGTAAATTCTGCTCACACATGTGGGAAACAGAACTGAATTTGTAAGACTGACAATTGTACCTTAAGGCAGCAACTGATGGATTCTAATCTTTGCTAGAGACAGGGAAATTTGAGAGGACCAAAAAACCTGTGAAATGCTAGAGCGGACAAATACATACATCCAGCTTCCTTATTTTCTGTATCACATTTCCCTTGTGCAAAAATTCAGCTGAACAAGCTTGACCACACATCTAATGGAAAGCAAACTGCTAAGTTTTCCCATCTGAAATACTTACAGAAAGCTATGATTTCCTTTGGCATATATATACAAAAAAAATTAAATTGGTGATTTCACTCTGTTATCTTTCATCTGCTCTAGTTATAACTATTACACATCAACACCTTCATGTTCTAAGAGCAAAATCTGTTCAGCAGGGAGGAGGAACAGTTTTGACAAAAAAAATCCATTTAACAAAATAAAAACAAGAGCAGAATGAAGAATTAGAAGCAATAACTAGATCTGAAAAGTTTCCTAATTGTTTGAAAGTACTCAAAAAGAAAAATCCCTGGAGGAAATGTTGCTCACATGCGGTTTATTTCTCTGTCTTTCAGGAACTCTGAGTGTCAAAGGCTTTGGGCACAATAGATGAGGATATTATGCAATTAGATTACTGAAGTGTGTAGGTGCCAGGATTGCTGTTGAAGTCTGAGTAATTAACAAGTTTTTCAAAACCATTGAAATCTGTAAGTCTGGAGTTACTTAGAGAAATTGTGAACACTACAAATGTTCATCAAAGAGAGTGATGCATCTTCAGGGAGGGGCATTTGTTACAGGGAAGATTGGACACAGCCTTTGACCAGGACAAAATGGACCTCAACGTTCACAGCCCAGAGTCAAAGTACCAAAGTCAGTGTTATTTGTGAAACGAATCTCGTAGTGAAGTTAGGTGTTACAATTCTGCCTTTTTGCTCTTTAAAACCCTTGCCCTGAGCTCTTGTCACTAAGCACAAAAGCAAAGAAATGGGTTTGGAACTCTGACCTAACTAGTGGTAACTCAACCCTATGACAATTAATAATAATACATCCAATGACCATTTCTGTCCATAGATCACAAATTGATTATAAAGATTTCATCAGTTTAACCTGATCTTTTAGGTATGTCTAGACTTGACCAAATCTGTGAAGTCTGGAAACACTTGAGCTAGTTCCAGTGTTAAAAGCTACAGGAGCAAGGAGCAATTTTTGAGCAAGGAGGGATTTTCAGGGTAGATGAACTCTTTCAGATCTCAATATGAGACTTTCTCTAACCCCCCAAATACTCTTTCTATCCCAAAATATCCTACAACATGCCAGGAACTATAATCCATAATTTTCCATAACATACCCATAATTTTCCTCTGCATTGTTCCTTGGGATACTGGGTTTGTGTCTCATCACTGAGCTTCCACTCATCAGTTATAGGATATATTTTGCGAACTGAGGGATGAAAACCAGGATTTTTTCAGCGCACTGATCAGTTTTATAGATCACTGATCATAATCTGATATACTAAGAGCCAGCAGTCTGGTCGTTTTGGTTAGTTAGGCTTTTGTGCTGCTTTGTGTTCAGTAACACATATTACCTTTAAAAAATTAGCTTAGAAAAGAGTGTTTGCAGAAAATGTTACCAAAAAAAGGTAGCTGATAGATATGCAATCCTTAAAACACACTCTCCAAGCATCTCTGCTTTTTCTGAACTTCCCTCAAGACTTTTGTTGCCTGGTATATTTATAACCTGCAAATGAAATAAAAAGTTTTAAAATTTTAAGTAACTAAATCAATCTTTTGTTATAATTCCAGATTACGATCCATGCAGATGCACATGTTAACAGGAAGCATTTTCACTCCTAACCAAACACTTCCTGCCATAGCTAACAAACACCAACTTAATTTCACCTACTTTTGTAACTAAAATGCACGCCTGCTGCCACAGCAAACCCCAGCCTACAGACATCAAGGGGCCTTGCCAGTATGGAGTTGCAGACTTCAATATTTTACAAGGTACTAATTCTTCCAGTGACACACAGGTGTTGGCCATCTCCAATGTGGCACTCAACAACCATGACACTTTTGAACTTCAGGAGGAGAAATGCATGACTACAAAGACAGATGGAAAGTAAAAGCAGATAAGAAATTAGATAAGGAGAATTATTAGTGTAATTTTTAAGCGTAAAGGTCATTGTGGGACTCCCAGTCTACGGAAATTCTGAATTTAAGAGTGAACCTCTTTAAGTACATTTAACATTTACTACTGCTAGGTTTCTTCAACAGCCATTTTATACCATTGCTCATCATGGGAAAATACGGTCTGATGTGCAAGACACAGAATATTGCCTAAAGTCTGGTAAAATAAGGCCTCACATCAACATGTCAGAACTTTTTAACGGTACTGTGGAATCTTGAGCAAATTTTAGTCCACTTCTGAACACTCATTATTTATCCAGAAGGGGTGCCTTCTGCCTGAGCTCCCCATGAGGGGTTTTCCTTCCAGAGAAGGTCCTCACAGTGCTTCTCCCGTGGTCCTTTCAGTGTGCTGTGCTTTCACCCCCTGGATACCTCATTTTCCCTGTGTGAGACATAGAGTCACAGGGCTGCAAAGTTTGTTTTGCTCTGTTTCATATGGTTCCTGGCTGAACAGCAGCTAGTAAGGGGTTAAGCTGAAAGTAGGAAGCCACTGCCGCCTGCTGAAAGATTGATTTGATCATTCTTCAGGGATTCCCTCTTGTATGAGTCACTGCTCAGACTGACTCCCCCACCAAAGGAGGCCAGGATAATGCCATTCCTCCAGAGACTACAACAGCTGAGGGCTAGCCCTGAAGAGTGAAAGCTTGGGACTCATGCTTGGAAAAACATTCAGCAGACCACAATGCACTTAGCAGACTTAGGAAAAGACGGGATGGGGGGGTGGGGGGGTGGGGTAGGCAAACCAAAAGTGTTCTTTAACTCCTTTCATTATCCAATTAAATATGCAGATTAGGAGGAATTAGACAAGCTCCAGCAGACTGCCTCCCAGCTTGGGGACTCTGCCTGAGTAAGGACTGAAGACATGAGTTGACATAGTACAGTATTTAAATTTTATACAAAAGGTACGTTCTCTTCATGAGCACAGTGATCTATTATTTTGATCTATTACTCTTTAATAGCTGTGTTTGGCTGCTACCTACTAGGAACGTGATTAACATTCCAAATTCAAAAACAAAAGTGGTAACAGCAGCAAAACTAATGAATGTCTCCAGCTAATCACAGAGGTTCATAACTAGCCCTCTAAGAGAAAGAGAAACTATGCTGGTGTTCCTTCTCTTGACCTACTTTCACTGACGTTCAAGAGCTGAAAGGGAAAGAAACACCCCGTGCTTCTTTCAGAAGATTTACAAAAGTAAAGGCTGCTAATGTTTGTTCATTTGACATTAAATACAGTGATTGTTTAAAAATCCAGCCAGAGCAGTCTGCCACTAAGGTAATGATACATCTCTCTTGTTTGCCTCTGATGCATTATGCTGTGAAGGAGCATAGCACACAAACCACGGAAGCCTTAAAAGTTGCTCAGCCCAGATTAGCCAGCAGCTTTGCTTTTTGTGTGTCATTTCTACTGACACAATTATGGCAGCTCCTGGAGAGGCTACACTCTAAGGGTCAGTCCTGGCAGGCTATACTGCCCTGCAACTGCAACAAACCTACAGTGAGACTACTGAAAAAAGGCAGGACCTTAAGTTCTGTAATTAAAAGCTATACAGTGAATATCCCACTTCTAGTGTATCTATGTAGTATAAGAATATAGGAGCAGGGAGACAGTGTTCAGATCCACACTGTGGTATCTGCTGTGGGCAAAAAGCATCACCATCACAAACCTTTGGAATGCAATACTTAAAAATTTTCCAACTCAAAAAAGGAATAGGAAAGGAAATAAAAATTAAGGAAGGCACCCTTTAATGTGGTTTCCTTCTTGTAATGAGACAGATCGAGGACTCCTGACAGGTCACACTAACCCAGTTCTGTGCAGCAAAAGGAGTTTAGACATAAATAAAGTAGACATTAACTTTCTTCCCCCCTGGGGGGAACACAGAGAACAGAATTCAGTTTTTTTCAGTTGTCATACCACTTTTTTCCTGTCTTTTTTAACTTTCGTAAGAAAACAAAAGGATATTTCTGCTGATTTCATAGCCACATGCCCACCGTGTATGCTGCAGTGCTTGGGGTTCACAGAAATGCTCCAACTGGCTCTCCCCAAGAAGCCAAGGCATTACCTCTGCCCAGGCTGTTTCAGCAACTTCGGATTCTGTTGGGGAATTTCAGGGGAGTCTTCTGCTTTTGTCCTGAGCTTGCTGAGCCCAAAGACTTGGATATCTTTGCCTCCAGAGCCTCCCCTGCTCTCCCTGCCAACCTGCCCCATGGCCCAAGTTCCTGTGGTGCTGGTAGGGGCCATGGACAGGAGAGCGGCATGGGAACCTCGTGGACATAAAGGGTTAAACAGGCGCAGCATCCAGGCTGGTGCAGGCGACTCTTGGGAGGAGTGCCCAAGATTGTTTTAAGTTCAGGGTGGGGGGTTCAGTCGGCAGCTGAGGAATTCATAGCTTGTGCCAGCACCAGGGAAACCCTTTCCAAAACAAGACTCAAAACTATCCTTAGCAGTCTCATTTCAGAGCCTGACTTTGACTCCCAGCTCCACTCCCACCGCTTATTCCTGTGGGGGGCATTCACAGCCATCACTGTCACCCTGAGATCCACCACTCCAGCAGGCACATCCTGCACCAACCCCAGCTCCCACTCCATGCCATTTTCCCTGGTTCAGCCTGGCCTGCGACTCTTCTCCAGGAGAACCAGTCCCACCACCACAGCACCGCAGGAGCAGTGCTGGGAGAGGAGAAGTTGTGCCCAGTCCTTCCCTCAGTCCTCGAGGTAAACTGTCCTTCAAATGAATGCGTGTGCTCCAAGTCCTCCTCAACCAGTGCCTTGTAAATGCCACGGGACACATATGTGCACACATACCACCAGCAGCACAAGTTATAGAAAGGTTTAAGAAGATGCACCGTACTGCAGGCTTTAGGGGGACATGGCACCAGAGATTTCAAGCCCCTCTCACAGGTCCTGCCTGCTACTCTCATGGTTTGCTACAATAAACAAATACCAAAGGTTGACTTTCAATGTCTCTATTGTCTACCTGTAACTACAGTTGCCACGGTGTGAAACCTCAGCATTAGGCACAGCTCAGATCCTTTCCACATCTTTGCCCAGTGACATGGAAAATGTGCACAAGAAGATGTCAGTACCATGTTTGTGCTTTCATCATTTGACACAGATGGGGTGGGGAGGAAGGCAGATAGATTGGAGCCTAGATTGAAAAGACATACCTGGCGCTTTCTCCACAAAGATGACTTTGGAGTCTTGGAGAAAGTTGTGACCAGTCAGTACCATTTTTTTCCCTCCAGTAACAGGAAAACTGTCGGTACTTTGCTTCTCCACCAGAGGCAGTTCTTGGGCAGATCTCTGAGCTGGAGAGTTATAAAGAAGATTAAAAAAAAAGGCAACCACAAACACACAAAAAAATGCTGCATTAGTAAGTAACTTAATGCCTTACCCTCATAAGATAAGCAGAGTTTGACACAGAAAGAAAGAAAGGTCATAAGGTTTACAGGAAACATGGTTCATTTTCAAGTGCTTTGATTGTAAACAATAGTGTTAAACAGCAGTACAGATTCAAAAGACTCACAAAGAACACGTGTTTAAAAACTTAGCTTGATATGTACTATATCAGAAATATTACTTTTATGGAAATTCATTTATTTTAAATAATTTTTTGTGTGTCTCTCATATATGTGTCGAGCATATATGCTGTGTGTTTACAAGGCACACATGACAAGGTAATCATGCATGCCCAAAATTTGTTTCAGCCCGTCAATTCTGCAAACTGTCTTGTAGCAGCAGCAGCAGCTATGGACCTTGTGATCAGGCAGCAGCTCACACTTTAGAGAAGGTATTTCCGAAAGAATCTGAGTGCCCAAGCACACATGAATCCATGTAAAATGAATCTGGTACTCTTGTGGCACAAATTTTGTCCCCCCTCAACTGGGATATGAAGAGAGTGCTGCTTCAAGGGACGATGCGACATTTTATCCAGATTATACGACTCCTTCTGGTGTCACATGCATTAAGAGATGTATGAAGTTTTTGGCACCAGCTTATTCCACATTCTGCACTGGAAATAACACTAGCACTTATTTTTTCTCCTGTTTTCCACTTCTTTCAGCAGGCATGTGCCATGCTTTTGCTCATTACACAACACTCAAAGCTGCAGTACCCTGACACAAATCCAGTCAGCTTCACATTTAGTAGCTCCTTGAGCTTGGCACCTTTGCACAGACCAGTTCAGGAGAGATTTAAACTGTGCCTTATCCTGCTGTGTAGCAACTGAAAAGCTCTCATAAACTTCAATGGCAGGATGAAACCATGACTCCTCAAATTTTTTGCTTTGCCCTCCAGCATGAATGGAGCTAGGAATGGTCAGGCCTTCCTCCCCATTCCCTCTGCCAGAGCTCACTCCTCACTACCTGCCAGATGTTAAGCTTCCCCCCTACTCTGTCAGCATCAGAAAAATCCACTTTGTGGATGGAATTTAGCAAAACCTTAAAAAATTGTTTCAGTCCACCCAGCCAGTCAAAATAGCATTGGGACTTAGACTGAAATTCAGCTTCTACCACTTATACTGGAGCGCTAAAGCTACACAAAGCAGATGTGTTTTGCTTTGCGTGTGGGAGGCTGATGAGGCTTACAGAGCAAAAATGATACAGGTATCTTTGAAGGGTGTCCCAGTGCATCTGATAGTATACAGTCTGTTCATTTAAAGCGACCCTAGTACAGAAACCTAGCTTCTGGAGCTTTTCTGAAGCTGCAGACCAGTGTGTTAGCTAGCTCCTTATCAAAGGGGTTGGGGTTTCGTTTGCTAGTTTTTGCTTTCTGAGGGGGAGACAGAATAAATAGGACATGAGAGATGTTTTCCAAAACTTCTACAGCAGTTACCTTTATGATAAGGAATCACCAAAACCAAAGGCCCTGTCACTCCCAGGTCTACTCTTAGTTTCATGGTTCATTACTTGTATGTGTTTTTCTACAGCACTCAATGCACAAAGCTACACATTTTTTTCCTAAGACACAGATATTCTGTTCTCAATGTAAACCACAAACCTTTGGAAAGCAGATTAAACTTTGCTAACTAGACAGGTAAAGCAAAACCAATGTAGAGCACATTGGCATGGACAAAGACGGCATATGGGGCAGAAGGGTTAAAAACTGTTCACAAGGTGTGTGGACATGGCAGTGCTGAATTAACAGTGGACTCAATGATCTTAGCTGTCTTTTTCAACCTTACTGATTAAAAGACTTTCTGATAATACCAAGCAAGAGGAGGATGTTTGTTGCCACTTACAGCACTCAATGGGGTTGGAGGCTACTTGCAAGGAGAGGGTCCTGCCATTGGCTTGTGGGATATGAACCCTGAAGACCAGACGCACACGTGTGTTCTTCCGACCGATGTCCGTCTCTCCCTTGCGCAGCTCAATGTCAGAGTTTCGGAGCTTTAATATCCCAGCACAGTCAATGCTATCCAAAAGGAAACACAGGGAAATTCAATTCACTTCAAGATTTCAGGAAGACATGAGTGTGCAATATATCTTTCCTCTCTCCTGCATGCTCTTCTTAAAAACTGTGTCAGGCACAACCCAATGACCAGGCTGAACGCAGCAGACTTTGTTCAGTACTTGTACTCCCAAGCAGCTGAGTTGGGACTATCTGTAGCAGCAAGTAGTGGCTGCTGTAAAGCACACAAACTTAGGATGTTACCTCAGTTCCCAGAGGAAGAAAATTCAAAAAGCTCTTCCTCCCCATCACATCCTGTAAGGATTGTAGCTAAAGATCAACCAAAGCCCAAAGAAACATTGAGGCTAGAAAAGTCAGTGGGATGTGACAGCAGTGCAGAAACTGTTACTAACCCAGAATGCTGAGCTACTTACAATTTTACTTGTTACAGCTAATTTGGACAAAAATCAGACAAGATTTTCAATCTAGGGTGAAGTCCTGAAATTCTTAATAATGAGCACAGCTCTCCCCCTGAGGTCAGTTCTACTGTCAATTTGTTTGTATTTCAGTGAGTTGGAAATACTCCCGAGCTGAGCGCTGAGCTGAAGCTCTGCATAAAAAAAAATAAACTCAGAGTCCTCTCCGCACATTAGAGAAAAACGTGCTTTTCATCAGATATGACTACTTCAATTTCTGACCTCACTCTCTTTTTTTTTTTTTTTTAAACTCTGGTTTTCTCCTGGATGAGTTTACAAGTCAGGATTTTTATCAAAGAATATATCAACAGAAGAAGCTCCCAGAACAAAAGACATAAGCATACACACTTGGAAACTCACTGCAAAAATACCACTGCCTTGTCCACGACTACAAAGCCTACATGGCAATTTCTTCTGGGTACTGGTTTCTGCCATGCATTTTATTACACCGAATATGCTTAGTTAACTTAATTTTTCATTCAAAGAGTTTAATTCCCTCTCCAGACCTTTGAAGCTCTGTTCTGAAGCAAACTGCAAACAAGCACTCTGGCAGCATGGTTTTGATCTGCATTTTTTCTCAAGTATGGATTTCAGAATTTAAAAAATGCCCTTTCTGATACAATCAAAGGAACTAATGAAAGTATTAAAGGCTCCCAACAATGCATATTAGCAGGTGAAGCCATAAGAATTACAGAGTATTTGTACCCACGTCAAAATTCTACGCAAAGATCCATAAGATATGGAAGAAACAGTGCATTTCTCCATTTTGTCTCTCCTATAGCAACATTTGTAAATTGAATAATTATTGACATACAATTCATACCCAAATGTTCAGAGAAGAAAAGGTATTTCAGTTCAAGCTTGTAAAGTCAAGGACATTAAAATCTGAAGTCAATAGAAACAGCTAAATGTGCAAAAGTTTAAATGGGCTAATGAACTCTGCTGTTTCACTGAATCAAGGCCTGAACACATAAAGTGTGAGAGAAGTCATTGGTTCCAAATTTCAATTCACTGGTAGTGCTGCATGAGGCTTTAGACTACTGACAAGTAAGGCTTATATATGCCAAAACATTGTTTGTGATTTTTGAATGAGCTGTACTACAGTCTGGCACACACACCACAAAAATATTCAGCTTGGTTCCCAAACTGTTAACTTACCTTTATTTTAGGGAGAAAGATGAATGAAATGGTAATAATGTTCCTAGATGGCTAAAAATGTGATTCAAACTGGATAAATAAAGGGCCAGATAAATACTGCGTGAGTACAAATTGGTGAATTTAACCAGAATATAGCCCCACCAACTTAAGATGGGAGCAAACAGGGCCAATAATTTTGAAGGCTTGCTGTGACTTTTAGCACAATTCACTGTGAGAGATCCTCAAGTCTTGAGTGATCACTCTGAGCCCAGCTGGCAATGCAGGTAAACATATTCTGGCTCTTCTATTTACATGCGGCACTCCAGGGCATGTTGTACATGACACTGCAAACCAGGTTCTAATAACCACTATTTGCGGAAGGACTTTAGGTGTCTGATAGCATTTTCCACTTTGTTAAGGCATGGAAAACTGTATAAAAAACAAGGAGTGAAACTGTGATTTTCCCATGTTATTTGGTTTGGCAAAGGTCAGAATTTCCTGCTTGCTTTCTGTCTTCCTATATATACACACAAAGGTGCACATGTCTATATAAAAAATATGAATACATTTATATTTATACATATATTATATTATATTAATATATTATATTATATTATATTATATTATATTATATTATATTATATTATATTATATTATATTATATTATATTATGTTATGTTATGTTATGTTATGTTATGTTATGTTATGTTATATTATATTATATTATATTATTACAAATATTTATACACACTCACACTAAGAACTTAGGTGCTTACTTGCACATAAGCAGACAGAAATTCCTCCCAAAGCAGACACCTCACATAACAGTTAGGATGATTTGAATGAGGGGGGAGACAACTCAGATAAGGGGCTAGTTTGATTTGAGGTCGGGGTATGGGGAGGACAGGATTAAATAGTGTGGAAGGTCTCATGTACGTCACTACACAGAAGGCTATTTTAACCTTTATATACCATCCTATAGCGATATTTACACATGTTTAATGGACCTACAGAGCACTTAATTATCACTCAGACATCTTAAGATATCCATGCCTGCTTTTCTGCATAGCACTAAAGTTAGCCCAGTTTAACAACTCAGTCTGTAGCTCTTCTTAGTTGTGGAAGATTTGCTTGTAAACAACTGCCATGAAAAATGCTGAGTTTTATTATGTAAGAAGTGAGTGGTTTTATTTGTCTGAGAAAAACCACGAGGGTACTTGGAAATTCTCTCTAAGAGTTTCCTTTGACATCCAAAGATAAATTTTAATCAGCTCTGTTCCTTGTGCTAGTGCGTATAGGAGCAGCAGGTGTCATATTTAGAAACTAAACGCAGGAGCTGAGGTAGGAGATATTTACAGCTCAGTAACTGAGATACTTATTTTAAATGGCAAATAAGCACGTTGGCTGAAACTCTAGAATGAAAGCAAATCAGTAGTCATAAATATTTGTGACGTTTATTTTGCTGTTAAGGCAATTAGCAGCAATTTGTCTCAGCAAAGTTGTGAAAACCTACTATTACAGAGAGAAATGTAGGGGAAAAAAAAAAAAGGATAGGGAAACAAAAATCATGTACAAAAAGAAGAAAACAAACCCCAAAGAAATTAAGTGAGGTGACCAAGACAAAACTGCTAAGAGTCAGATATGGTGCCTTGGTCTTACATTGCTCTCATGTTGTTCTCTGGAAGAAGTGGAATTTCCAGGACTTTGGTGTTGGAAAGTATTGTTTCATGGCTGGTGGTGGAAACAGTCTTGCCGGTGATCCGGTGAACCTGGTAGAAGGCATGGGGTCGCAGCAGGCGGTCGTCTGCAGTCCCAATGAACAGCTGCAGCGTGAGCGGCTCGCTTTCTAAGTAACCATGGAGCTGGCAAGAGAACAGAAAACGCCCACTGAGCACCACGCACATTAACTGCTAGGAATCAATTAAATTTTTATAAGCAGGAGAGCCTAATTCAAGGAGAGAACTTGTGACAGGTGCTATGTGTTAAGTTCCCCCCTTCCATTTTTCCTGTAATGTAATATTGGTACAATAAAAAGGTGCACTCACAAAATGTCTCATTATCCTAAAGGACCTGAGGCACTTTAGATGGGCTGAGCTTTTGAGCACTCCTACATCCACAGAAAACTTTGCATAAATTCTGCTGCAGTGTTCAGCAAAAAACCACAACGAACTCGATGTTCATTCGCAGTACTGAGGGATGCAAAACCAACAGAGTTTGCAGGTGGAAAGGACACAGCTCATCCATCCCCATGCTTCCTGTGACATCCTTCATGCAGCAGCAGTCTGCTGCTTATGACCCGTCCCCCCATTAGCTGATTTTTATGCTAGTAAATACCTCCTGGGACAGCATGGAGACCGATCACATATACATGATTAGCAGCTCACCATGTGTGTCAAATTCTTGTTATAATCACACAAAAATCTCATTGAAGCTCTTGGGCCTGGCTTGAACCTCATCCACATTACAGTGACTGCTCTGATGACAACAAGAGTTATTTCTGCCACAGGATGTGGAGGAAGCAGAGCCTGACCTCATCTGCACCATCTCCTGTAGAAGCTACTCAGGGTTCCCATTGCTGTGGAGTCCCCAGACAACGTCCCACTCATGGCTGCCACCTGATGCTGGGAAATGAGTCTCTCAGAAACAGATATCTTGCAGGGCTAAGTGGTGAAGCCTTGTCCCAAGGGAAGGGAGGATGCAGCAACTACAGCAGAGAGGAACGTGGGCAAGGTGCAATGCCCCAGATGCCCCACCCTAGAGCAAACCTGCTCACTTTCTTGTAGGTTTAGGTTCCTCTGTGAATGGTTCAGGTGGGTGTGGGCAGGAGTTATTCACCATTATCAAATATGACAGATCAAAATTTATCATCATTTGGTGAGAAGCAAAACTAGTTTTAAGGTAAATGCAAGTTCAAATCTAAATAAAGCTGAAAGCAAGTGATGAAGCCCATATATCAAATGCTGCTTATATTTGTATTTTGTCTGTTTTCATTCTCCTTAAGTCTTACCAAGTAATTTCACGTTATCTCTCTAGGGTATTTTACCATCTGATGGCAGGAATGGTATTAAAAAAAAAGATCTTGAATCACTTTTACTCCTTGAGCCCTGCAAAATTCTGGTGGGTGCTAACAGGCTCAAAGCCCTCCCTCCACTATCAAACATGCTGAACGGCAACAGCAATTCATAGTGGCAAAGTTTCAGGTACCACAGTGACCAATGCATGAGGAAGGGAGGACGATGAGCTAGACATATCTTCCATCACTAATTGGGCACACCGTAAAGTTTTCACCCCACACTTAGGTCGGAAAAGCAAAGAGCAGAACAGAAGCATTTTAATTTGATTTGGTGCAACAATTTTTATATCCTTACCTAAGGCACATGAATGCTGGAAGAATGCAGGGATAGGAGGAGGACAAGGCTCGTTTCTAACACTACATTATTTTATCAGCTCTGCATTCCTGAGACACCATACAAAGGCAGCTCAGAGCCAGGGGGTTGTGACATATTATGATATGATATGATTGATATGATATGATATGATATGATATGAGGGTTCCATGCCAGAACTGTCAAATTGAAAACACATTAGTGGCAGTTTGAAAATCTGTACTATCAGCAAAACAACAGAGAGAGAAAAGCAGAGCCATGCCTGTGCACTGCCTTCAGCAGGATGCCATGGGCTGTGAACCTCCCTTCAACTCCACATGGAATACCCACTCCTACAGCCCCTGACACACACATTAGCACTATGCTGCAAAAAGAGGGATTCCTGGCTTTCTCCCCCAGAGACAGACATGCAGCTTGAGGTGATCACAGGTGTGCTCCTGGTACAGTCAGTGGTCACAGGGAAGCCACTGTCCTACTCATCACCACCCTGTTCCCCCCACATGACAGCCTGGCTGCTCATTAATTCCAGTGGTGTGTGTGAGCAGGGCTGGTGGAGTGACCTGGATTTGTCCCAAGCTGATCTTCCCCGCCTCACCACTTCCAGAGCCTCAGCCGCAAAGCTTAGGTAAGGGAGGAGACACAAGGTATCCCAGGGTATTTTTGGTCAAGACCAGCACGTGGGTTTGCAGGGGGAAAAGTAAGACAGTGTGATATGCCAGGCAAATAAATTTCTATGCATTGCCAGCAGTCACTTCTCCAAGTTGTCATGGAAGATGCTTTTTATGGAGAGTGTAAAATTAAAACAAACACATATTGAATTACAAGGCTGCTTAAAATGTAAAAATAGACTAGCGAGTAACTCAAACCTCAATTCAGCAAAAGCAAAATCGCACACCAAGGTACCCATATGTTTTACTGAATACGGGCAAAGAGGACCAAAAATGTTGGTCTTGCACTGGGTTCTGCTATTTCAGGCTTTATCTTTAAATCTGAATCTGGCTGCTGCCATACCTTGTAACCTACTGCTGAGCCTCAGCTTGTGCTTTTCCCACAGTTTTCCTAACAGGAGGCAATCAAACACCCATAGTCCTCAGCTTTGCACACCTGCCTTCCCCTGAAGAGTGTTCACATGTTGGAAAATAAATAATAAGATCTCAAATGCATGTTTTGCATTGTTTTCTAAGGTTTGTGATCTTCAAGCTAAATTTATGTTTGCTTTTTTAAAAGGTCCTGTCCTAGAGCAGAGCTATACTTTGCTTTGAATCCATTACCCAAAGTCACTTACTCTCCGACTTAGAAAGTGCCAGAAACATCCAGAAAGACTCATGTAATTGCTATATGCTTGATTTTCCTGCCCTCAAAATAAGAAAAATTCACAGTCACGTCACTGTCAGTTTTATGTCATATTCTGTGTTAGGAAGCATCTGATCTCCAATTTGTATTTCCCTTTGAGCTTTTGATTCAATCCTTTTGATTGCATCACATTATTTACTTTTGTATTATGTCATATAATCGTGTATGCCAACAGAAGCAATAAAAGAAAGTGATGCAAGGATTAACATTTAAAGGGGCATATACTGTGAATGACTTATTTTAGATTATGCACCCAGTGCATGATTTCTGTGACTGACAGTGTTGAGCCTTGGGAGTTTTCAGCACGCTGCAGATGTCTGGTGAATGGGCAAGATCCTGCTTACTGTCAGCTGGGTGCAATAAGAATATTCCACAGTTGCCTCAAAACATGGGAGACAGGTATTATTGTCTCATGTTCAACAGTGAGGAGCAGTGGCAGTAAAAGTAGAGTTGTGGGACTTTAGGCTGTTAGGTTTGCCAGCAGTCAAAGGGAATATCAAACAAGATCAGGGTGAAATGGGATGGGAAAAAAGGGTGACTGAGCATTTTTCTTGGTGAGGAGAGATCTCGCATGTTCATATCCATGCATATTTTCCATGTATGCTCTGGGGAACTGTACTTGGTGGAAGAGGGATTCAGTTTCCTGGCATGCAACATGGGATGCATGCGTCAGGCACCCTATTTTTATCTTTTTCTCCGTGTAACACAGTCCAAAGCTCTTAATATCTCAGTGGTTGAGTATGGGTGACAAAGGTGCTCTCAGCTACAGCATTCATAATAAAGGATGTACCTTTTCTACCAAGCATGCTTTGCTTGGCAATACAGAGATCCAGTTTCCCCTGGTGTGAAACTGTTAAAGCAATGAGCTGCAAAAAAGGACCAGAAGCACAAGGTTTCTGAATGAGTTTCCCTTCCCAAATAAAGGCAGTGATACAGCAGTCACCTGGCTTGGTACAAAGGAAAGACGCAGGAAAAACTTAAATATGCAGATAAGAATTGTGTGACCAAGTGTTTGGTTTTGAAATGAAAGTAGGTCATATTCTCTTATTCTGACCAACCACTGACTACTCTGCTCTTTTCCTCTTTAAGCAACACTGTTAAAAATACTTGAACTCATCTCAAATGGCATTTTCATTTTTATTGTCTGAAGCTGCGAAGATCAAAATCAGACTTAATTGCAGGCCTATTACACACTCCTCTAATTCTATCAAAAGCGATGCAGTCACTGGTAATTAACACCAGAACAGGACTGATCACAGCTAAGCTCTTCATCACCTTACATTGTCTTATGCAAGAGTGAGGGAAAAGGCTGCACCGGCTGAGCCACCGCATCAAGCCTTCCCTGGGATTCCTACACCTCTCTGTCATCGCTTTCCCAGTGCTATCTGCCACCAGCATGTCTTGATTCTCACCAGTAGGTTGCTGCTCATCTCAGTGCAGGGTGCCAAAGCAAACCCCAGCCTTTCCCCAAGGAGATGCACTGTGTGCTGTGGCTGGATGTTTTCATGTGTCCAGATGCCATGGCACTGAATACTAGGACTCTTCCTCCAGTGGCCAGAGAAATGGGAGGGAAACAGGGCTGTCACCCCTCACAGCCATGAGCCAACAGCAAGGTACTATCTGATTCTGTCCTACAGCTATGATGACCTACAGTTTATCACAGACGTGAGCATACTGAGGCTGCCTTGATTCCAAATGTGGGCCTGGTACACATCTATTAAATCTGCCAATTGGAATTGAACAGACTTGGAAAATGATGAGCAGAAGGAGATGAGGTGTTTTGAACATAAGCACTAGAAAAAAAAGCAAAACCTCCCCAAACCTTGCTACAGTTACTAAATTTTGAGGAAATTTTGCAAACGCCACATCCAATAACTCAAATGCTATTTCAGCTTCAGTGGTTATTCTACAGTCTGTGAGGAAAACTTCTATTATTTAAGCCATGGCATTTATTTTAAGAAACACAGTTGAAATATTCTGCACATTCCCTTTCCAAGTGCTTTATGCTTTTGGCATGCCTGAGCATCTGCTGAAATGCTCAGAAAGCTACCTGTCATAACAAGGAGCCCTCTGTCTGGAGAGGCTCCTGGGGGTCACTGAAAGAATGGACCTGTTCTCACGGGACACACCAGCCAGATACACCCTCTGCACCACCCATGACATCAGTCAGGAGGAAAGGAAGCCACACTGCGTAATAGTTTTCAAGTGTACTTACTGGGAGTTTGGGGAAAGGGCTGAAAAAACCCTACAGTGGTGCATTCCTCCAGAACCGGACTCTTTTGCAAATATATTAAACGAACATTGGGGTATAATTTAGGGCTTAGCCTGTCCCAATGCATTAAAGGCTGAGCTCCCACTAACCACAGAGCAGGGCATGACCAGGGACTCAGAATTCACTCTCAAAACCAGTCAGCAGCTTGTGCTTGAGACTGTTGAGGGCCGTAGGGGCTGCCTCCTTAATGATAATGATGTGCCAAAAAATGCCACAGGGAACATCCATATCAGCAATACCTCTTGTGTGTTTTCCTGTTTTTATGTTTGGTATATAATAAAGACAACAAGTAAATACACCCATTTATGCCTCTAAAAATATTAAGAACAGTAACTGCTTATCTGACCATGTAACTGATGGCCACTGCTTGCAGCAGGTACCACAGTGCTTATGCTCATCTGTCCCATTTGCAATCCCAGAAGTGTTCAAGGAATACTCGAGCCAGTCTGGTGAAAATCATCGGGGAGACTAACAACCCAGTCTGGTGTAAGGGAGGCTTCCTTTCCTCATATTTCCATCAATGTTTTGGAAAGCAATTGCAATGCTTTCAAAAAAGGTCAAACAGAATAAAATCTATAAAACAGGGACATTTTAAAGTCAAGACAAGTGCTGCTTGTCTCTTTAAGATAGAGCTTCAGAGCTACACACTAAATAGCTTTATTGCTAACTTTTTCAGGTTGTGTTTGGTTTTTTTTTCAGGAACTGCACATGATGAATGATAAAATGAAACAAATTGTCATGTTTCAAAAGTGTACCTAATATAGAGCCTCAATAAAATACCATCAGTGAGTGCTCAGTGTCCTGGCTTTTTAAAACCAAATCAAAGATCAAGCAGTTTAAACTACAAAGAAAGTGCACAAACATTTTGGGTATTGGTTTCAGCAGTTAGTACCAAGCACACATAAAAATAGTGTAATGAATCTGATTTTTGAGAAAAAGAATTTACTTTCGGCTCCCACACAGAGGCACTGGAAGATGTAAGCCACTGCATCATGGGTTTGAACGGCAGGAGGGAAAAGCTGATCTTGCGGGCAGTGACTGTCATGTGAAGCGCAGGCACAAGGGGGTGAGGTCAGGAGAGCAGGGCATCTATTCTGGTGTGCGCTGCAGAGATCCTGCCTGACCTTGCCTGGGCAGCTGCTGAGCTGCCCTGCCACCATGCCCCCAGCTGAAAATGCCCAGGAACCTGCTGCTGAAGGCTCAAGGAGCCAGCAACCTACACCTCTGGGAAAAAGTCTCAGAAAAAGACTGTTCCGTTCATCGCTAAATTCCCTAACACCTATTCCAACAGGGTTTGGGCCCTTAACTTTTTTGCCGGGGGAGGTCTGAGAAAAAAAACACACCTCGGATGCCCTGAGGCAGGGGACTGTAGTGGCTCTCCTCTCAAGCTCCTCCCCCAAATCCCAGGTGCCATAGGGACTTGTTTATGGAACCCCCCTCGACCTCTCTGGTTCAGATGGAAGCTGAGCAGTCTGCCTGCAGATCAGGGGTGTACTGCATGCTGAAGGGCAGCAGCAGGGCACAAGAAGGCAGCTGTACCTTGAGCGACAAAGCATGACCCAGGCAGGGGCTGGCAGCCCCTACTCTGGGGATTCAGGTCCCCAAAGGACAAGGAGCAAGCAGCCCTGGCAGTGCCAATGAGGCAGACAGGCAGCATCAACAGAGCACCACCAAACCACTGAGGCACGTGTCTTGCTCCATGTGTTGCAGAATCCCTGTCTCTTTCCAGCTGTTTCTCTCCACGTTCAAGCTCACACTCTGCAGGTGTACACATCTCAGTCACTGCCATACCACCCGAATGCCCCTTGCTCTTTCCAGATCTCTAGACACAGGCTTCCATGTACGTAGGACTGAGTGAGGCACATCATCCTGACCAGGAAAATACTCCCTTTGCCAGCAACCAGGGGAGCAATAGGGGGTGCTGGTTTTTGGATGAGGTACACAGTTCAGCTCCAGACTCTGTCAGTGACTATTCAGGTGCGAAACTCGGTCTGCTTGGACACTCCTGTGAGAGCACAAGCCAAAAAAAGGAGAGCATTTAATTCAAAACAGCAGAGCAGACAGACTTCAGAATGAAAAAATGCAACACAGCAAAACAGAACAACCCCTCAAAAAACAACCAAACAGAAAATAAAACACTTCCTTAGGATCTGAGATGACCCTCTGGCTGTGTACAGCTTTTGCTGTACTTCACCTGATGCAGTTAAGCAAAAAAAGAGAATAAATTATGCTCTGTGCAATGAATCATGTTACTGCCCCATAGTCCTCCACTTACTTAAAATAAAATTGTAACAGGAATTCCTACAGATTTTTGTGCTACTTTCAGGATTTATTTTTTCTTTCTGAAAGTGATTTTCCTTGGATTCACTCAAACTCTGTTTTAAGATCCAAATGTAGTCGAAGCTGGTCCACAAATAAAAATAAAATGGCTTGCTCCTGCAAGGGGCCAACCCTAGGCCAAGGACTAGAGCTGGATGGGAGAGCAGTGAATGGAAACAGCAGGAGTGTGTTTTATGTGGCACTTTCTAGTGCTGCCACTTGGACCTTAACTCAACAGAGCAGCAAAAGAGCAGCTGTTCACATCATGATGAATAAAGATCTATATAAAACTTCCAGCTGCAAATACGCTGAGGAATTATTAATCTTAATGTAATAGAGATGATGTACACTCAGTCACTGGCTCACAAGTAATTTCAGTCTCTATCCAGGGAAAAACAGCCTTCGTGGCTGCTGGCTCTCAGCACAGCCATGAAATCTCCTTGTCTAAACAAGGAGAGGGAGCCGCAAGATGCTGCTCCCTATTTCTAGCAAGGATTTTCCTCCTCAAAAATACACATACCTGAAAACCAACTCATGCCACACTCCTCCTAAAACTGTTAGACTCGCAAGAGGGATGCCCATCAGAAAAGGAGTTACTAAGGGAATGAATTCCTAAGTCCTCGGCACCTTATTTACTGGGACACGGAGAAATCATTACTGCTCTCATGACATCTTCTACCACAAGAGGATAGAAATGCTCTTCCCCTAATCCTTGCTGCCTCCAAGGATTATAAATCCAGGTCTGGGGGTAAATCAAACACAACAGCGCCCTCCCTGAAACTACCCAACCCCTCACTCTAGAAACTCAGCAGAGTAGAAACTATTGAGTTTCTACTCAAACATTTGCCTTCAGCATCCATCACGGCTTTGAGTTTGGACAGTCATACCCATGGCCATGCATGGGTTAAAAGAAATAAATTATCACAAGAGCCCTGTAGAAGGAATTTATTACATGTTCTCAGGCAGATATCCTGGACAAGCTCATGCTTGTGCGCCTGCCTTTCACCATGCTGCTGACGCACTGCTGGCACCTAGCACGCTGCCGTTTGTGGTGAGCACAGGCTGGCCCAGGATCCTCGGGTGTGTGTCAGGTGCCGTCAGCACAATGCCCTTCACCAGTGCCCATCCCAGCCATGCTCCAGCACCACTGCCAGCATCCCCCAGTGACTCCTCCAATCTGAGACACACCCTCAATGCCACATTTTAACTCAGTGGCTCATGAGTGCTTCAGCAACTGCATTACTTTGAATTCTCACCCTTGTGAATTTGAGGACAATGGAGCACCCATCTAGCCACAAGAGTTATCTGATTAAGGGTGAATGCTTTTGAGGTGCATGTCAAGATAAACACTGGCTCATATGGGACAGGGACAACACAGTTCAGGCACAAAACTTTTGGAGTTCAGAGACACTAGTGAGACAATATTAGACTAGAAATGGCTGCCTTTCTCGTCAATTTTAACTTCTCTCCAAATGACATTTATTTAAACTGCTACTGAAGACAGAAAGCTGGGGCTATGTTTAAAGGCTTTATCTCTGTAAATATTTGGAGAGCTATAAATACTGAGCCATATTCATAATACGAATATTGCACTTACTGTTCTGTTGCCAGAAAATTACTACAGATAGACTTCCAATTCTTAATTTCTCTGATTTGCCAAGTATTGTTTAAAAAGACAAAACCCCCCAATCTTATGTGAGACATTTTGCTATTTAATTAGCCAAAAGCCACATCACAGAGCAGGAACTAAACACCCAAGTGTTTAGTGGAGGCAGACAAAGCATGTAGTGCATTAGCATGGTATACAGCTGTATGCCCCAAGTGAGACTTACTATAATCAGACAGTCTATGAATCAAGCCCTGACTGCCTTCTGTGTTTGGGGAAAGGAGGGAGCAGGAAGGGAGGCTGGCTGAAGGTCTGAAATAAACCTCCTCCCTTCTGAAAGTCACATGAATACTGATGACTTCCAACTTTCACAGTACTTCTGTCCATTTTTGGCTGGTTTTTTTTTTTTTTGTTTTTTTAATGTAGGAATGAATTAAAAGAAGGAAAATATTTCAAGGCATTTTATAAAAGCACAGAGCAAGGATGTCTTAGATGAAGGTACAGTGACCTGGGCATGGAGTGATCGAGTTCCTATCTCCAGCACTGCCAGAGAGTTTTTGCTTCATCAGAGATTATGACTTGATCAGAGCAGAAAAAAACCCCAAAATATAACAACTTTTTACATATTTCCAGACTTCTTTGTTTAATCGATCTGTGCGTCAGCGTCCTTACGAAACAAAGCCAGTAACCACAGTGCCAGGAGACCAGGTAACCCTTTCTTCACTATGAAAATATAGCACTAACAGACCCCGTGTTTCAATCCTTGCACAATTTACAGCCATGTTCCTTGGGGAATAAAGCAGATTAATGCAATCCCACTGCTGTTTGGAGTCAGAGAAGTGCTGTCTGCATTGGTGTGTTCCTTAAGACAGATTCTGCTTCTGTTGTTTCAGCCCTAAAGAATTGTTGTTGTCACATGCACAAGATCCATAAAAATGCTTATTGTGACTCCTGTCTCTGAGTAGAAAGGGGCAGCGGCTCTTCCAGGTCACTTTACACTTCTGGTGCTACTCTACTTCCCCAAACCACCTTTGATCGACCTGGTGCTATAGCTCTGATTATGCTGCAGTTTTATCTGAGAGCATGTCTTCCATGGAAAGCATCCAAATGCAGCAATAAAAATAGGTCAGGTATATCTTATAGCTCAGATTCAACATTTTGACCTTCAGAACAGTCTGATTAAACTATGAGAAATCTAGAGATTGGATTCCACACTGTAAGTTGCTTGAGGGTGATGCCATTGGTTGATGTCTCTTCTTTATTTAATGCAAAAAATTCCCAAAACCCAAACGGATGGAATAGACAAGACTGATCAATGAGCATACTATGAGGTGCTCTGCCACCAGCGCTAGAGTGACCTGAAAGGCTTGAGATCTCCAACTGCAAGTAAATAAAATAAGCATGAAAGACTTCTAAATAAACTTTCGCAACACACAGGGACTATTTTCAATCAATCATTCTAAATATTGTCATGTTGAGTAACATTATTTAGAAACTGCTGTTGCGCTAGAGTTTCTGAATTGAAAACTGACAAGCCAACACCACAACTCTGCTTCAAGCCAGTAAGAGGCCAAGTAAAATGTTGCAAATGTTAATAGCAGAACTTGCCAATAAAAGTCTTATAGAGCAGCTTATCTGCTTCTGCAAATGGATGAGACTCTGCTGCAGTCAGTGGAACAGGATGTCAGTGCATGACTAGAAACTGAGGAGGATGGTGAGGGTAACAATTTCTCCTTTGAAGGGAGGTATGACTAGGAGGTGATGGTGACCAGAATCTGTGTTTTTACACCCAAACCAAGACTCTATCAACCTGCTGACTTCAAACATGAGGGTCTAGTATGGGTCAAGTTCCAAGGCAGAGATAGAAATGCCAAGATCTTAAAAGGCACTGCTCCTCCCAGCCATACTCCACCCTTACCTGGGTATCCAACCTAAGAAGTACATCTCAGTCTTGGCAAACTAGTAAGACCTTAAAGCTTTCTGAGCACAGTTAGAAACAATTGTACACAACACATCCAGTCAGGAGAAAAAGGGAAAAGCCAGGTGATTCATGCCACCTAACTTTAAACACATACAGGCTGGACAACAACAGGGTTTAGTCACCTTGGCTGCCGTCACAGCCAGCAAAACAGAGCAGGCACTCTGAAGGTGTGATTTACCCAAGCAGCTTCAGATGTTCACCTCAGAATAAAATTAATAGCTCACTAAACTCTATACTGACGAGCCTTCCCCTGATTACAGAGAAAAACCAAGGCAATTAGCTCAGTGGCAGACGTAATGAACCCTGAAATGTGGACTTGCCCCTGTCACTTGCCCAGGCCACAGTTCAAAGCATGAGTGTCCCACAAGCCCGGGGCAGTGCTGAGGCACATGCTGCGCTTTATCCAAAGAGACACGGAACAGAGCTCTTGAGAAAAGGCCCCCACAGACGCAGAGCCCACTACAGACACAAGGCTTTGCACTTCCCCATCAGGCATTTCATTTTGGGCAGCCACCCGCTGCTTTCCACAGCAGGGGTACAAGACCATCACCTTGGACAGTGGAACTTTGCAGCCCATTCCCCTCCCAGAGGGAAAGATCAAAGTCAAGTCCACCACAGATTAAATTCAATGTTTTGGCTTTTCCACCCTGACCTTGGGGGCCTGCTTTAGCCTGGTCCTAGAGTCAGCCTCAGCACAGGCTGGGCACAAGGTGGTCATGGCCAGAAGACAGACACTTGACCGGCTCTCTCTGCAGCCTCCCTCCCTGTGTCTGTGATGGGACTATTCACTCCTCCCTCCCTCCCTTCCTCAGAATGGTGTCACAAAGCTGCAGGTCATTTCCCTGCAAAGACTGCAGCAACCCCGTCTAGCCCCAGCAGTGCTCCTGAAGTCTGCTCTGGAGCACACAGGAAGTTCTGGAGCACCATCATGTACAGTTGCAGTGGCCTTGCTGTTGTCATTGTTTCAAAATTGGATGGCATGCTTAAATCATAATAAAAATAGAATCCTGAGACCTATTCCTGCTAATGACCATTTTTTAACATTCAATTCAAAAAAGTATTACACACCTTTTTCTACTACAAAAAGGGAAAAGAGAATTTAATAATAATTGGAGAACCCAGGCGCCAAAGTTCATCACATTTTTCTTTATATTTACTCAAACTGGAGGAAGAGGAATGCTTTTACTCACCAGACCATTTTCCTACAAACATCTGCTATTACAGATAGGCTTCCAGGTTAACACTGCTCTGTGATTAGAGCAACTACCCCTGTAAAATCTATTTGAGCTAAAATTTCAGGGATTTCATTTAGGACAGTAAAACTGAAGAGCCATTGCCCAGCTCCAGTATTTGCATTGCATTCCCTTGCTCTTTGCAAATCCTCTCCAACCTGCTTCCATCTCAGCTGGGGCTCTTGCAGCCAGCAGTGGGGCTGTGCCAGTTCACGTATTTTAAGGTTTTCCTCACAACCGTGAGGGATTAGAAAATGAGGCTTTGATGTATTCAGGACATGTGCTTGAGATTACTTGTCTACCTAGATGCTAGCACATGTGCCTGCAAGTTGTGGTCTAAATTTGTTTGTCCCTGGAAGCTCAAGTTTGCAGCTGTGGGTGGAGTTTGTGTACAAGTCTACAACTGTATGCCAGTTTGTGGTCAATAACACTCTATAACCCGTATTCAGTAACAATGTTTGAGTCTATATTGAAGAATATTATATTATTGCAGAGTAAGGGCCATAGCACATAAGGCCCACATAATGAAAACAACATCATGGCAAAAGAGGTGACTGAAAATTAATTTGTAACCCATATAGAAAGTTATTTCAGGATTATTAAGGATTGATTAAAAATGCCATCTGGAATTGTTTCTTTTTGTAACTGCATATTCTGAGCAATTTAATGAGTTCCTGCACCTACAGGAGAGATTTACATATTTTTTGTAACTTTTTTTTAAAATTCTGATATGACGGGCACTATCTAAATATTCTACATTTAAACAAGACTGATCCATGCTGCATTGTGTTACAACTAGACTAAATATTCTTCACTGAAAAGGAAATGTTACAAGATTTTAATACGGAGTTCTGCAAGAGGAGGCATGATTTTTTGGGGGTTTTGCCTTATTTTCAACATGTCATATCTTCTGTGGACTTCTCCAAGATGAAAAACCAAACTGACCCATCCCAGTTATGCTTCTTCAGCACTTCACAACTTTTAGACATGCTATTCTTGTTCAAGTCAGTAAGAGTTTTACAGCTAAATCTAACCCTGCATGCCTTGCCAATTTTCTCTGGTGATTTTGTACATATGTACAAGTGAGACTGTATTAAAACCCACAGCAGGTAGAAATAATACAGCCCAGAGAAGTTTTGTTTTTGACTCTCCTCATAATCAAAGCTATGCACAAAGCACAATGAGGCACAGTAAATAAAGACATTTCACACAGACAAGCACAAAAATCTTCCAAAGCAAAGAAAATTAAATTATCTTTCAACTAAGGAACATACTGCAATGAAAGACTAATTGAGCAGTTCTAATTAAAACCACGCTGTGAATCTCCTACTTTCCACCACACACAAAAAAAATCAGCTAGTATTTGTGCATGTACAGCCACTCTCCAAAACCAGTCAAGCAGCTTTCCATCCAAACAATGCGAGACACAGCATCTCAGAGCTGCGAGACATATTGAAATTATTTCCATAGCAATCATAACAACAACTTGTAAGGCCAGGATGTGCAGGGAGGGGGATGGCAGCAGGAGCTTAGCCCCTCACTGGCCGCGGTGCTGCCTGCTGGCCCTGGCCCAGCACGCCAGGAGCACCTGCGAAAGCATCCATCCCCTTGCCCCACATCCACCCTCTTGCCCCATGGCTGCATCAGGTGCCCTGCTGCCCTGTGCATTGGTGTTCGCCTTGGCAATAGTTGGTCTCATTTAGAACAGGATGCGAGAGTGTTGCATCCCGGCGTGCGCATGCAGGAGAGCCAAGGCACCGCGAGTCCTGGCCGCAGGTGAACAAGCAGCACCATGCAAGCCCTGCTCAAGCTTCTAAATCCTGACATGTCACAACCATCTGAGGCTCAGGTCTCTCTGCTTGCAGCACTAAACCAAGCAGCTGCCTTGGGTGAGAATGCTACGAGGGGGATGAAAACTCAGGACTAACTCTCTATGCCTGAGCTGCACCAGGGCTTCATGCACAGCTTACCTCTGAACAGCTCTCCAGAGAGGAAACATGATCTCTCTCCCACCCCACTCCCTTCTAGCTATTTATCTGTTTGTGCAGTCATGATGTGCTGTGGGCTTCTGAAGGTGAGCCACTGTCCTTCCATGGGCAGAGAGCCGAGGGGACAGGAGCGTGCAGCTCATTAAGCACAGCAAGTATGGGCACCCATGTCCTGCGGGCAACATGCATGCTGATACTGCTGTTATCATGCTGCCACAGGGACAGCAAGCACCTAAATAATTTATACCTAGACTTCACTAAACAGTCTGAAGTGCAGACTTAGAAGACTTGAAGAAAGGTACAGTTTGCCCAAAGACAGAGAAAAGTAATGGGAAGATTTTGCACAGTGATAGAAAGCTTGGCTCCAGTATCATCATGCCCGAGTTGCTGTCAAGACATCCAGTAAAAGCTTCAGAGATTTCATGGCCATTAGATGTGCACAGGCACAATGGTGGCAGAACAAAAACAAGAGGCGGTCATCCTGAGGAATCCCAAAATCAAAGGGATTGAACAGAGAGGAAAAGGAGGATCCGGTTAGCAGCATTCACCTGAAAATCACCAAGAGGAAGTAGCAATATACCTGGAACCTGCAACTGATTCCCCAAAAACATCAGATTTTTAAGAGGGAAAACCTAGTAAGTCCCCTGAAAAGCAGCAAAGAGGCCTGCAAGAACAGAATGCAGCTACTGCAACTTGCTCCCCTTTATCAAGTTATTTTTGGGATGTTCACAGCCCCACACATTCATGCCTGACACTAAATCTCTTTTAACACCCGTGGCAAGGCAGCGAAAATGTCTTATGGCAGATTTTGCAGCTGAGTACCCTGAGTGACAATACATTGCACAATTAATTGCTGATTAATCAATGTATTCTTGCTTAGTAGAAAACTTAAGCACATATTCAACATCTAATCCCACTTTATGAAAGTTTAAGGACATATTTAAGTGCTTGGTTTCACTGGAACAGATCACTTTGCTCCACCTCTCATGCATTCCTTCCCCCTCTCATTACACAGAACTGGACCAGCAGTATTTCTACGTAAGAAAGATTGCAAGTGGCAAGGGAGCAGTTCTCTTTCTTGTGAGGACTGTGGGTTTTTGCCAGGATTCACATTTGGCTGTAACACCATGTTATCAGTGCCCCAAAGAGTAAAACTCATTGAGGGAGACTCCAGTCTGTAACTCCCCAAAAAGTACCCACACTGTGCCTGCAAGTACTGTTTACTGCATTTGAAACCTAGGCAGCAGACTTTTAAATCCCAGTGCGCATAATGTCTGCATGCAAACCAAAAGCAGGAGTTCCTCTGCTTTATTGGGTATTGAAACATTAAAAACAGGTGTTTAAAAACTGCATTACAAATCTGTCTGCAACCTATATTATTTTTACCATGTGTAAGTAAATTGATCACTAGCAAGTTTCAACTGTTTCAGTGAAAATATGCAACTCCTGCTAAATTATTTCTTAAACATGTGGACAGAGGAGAAAGTTTATTTGATTTCACTGCACTGACATTAGCAAAAAATTTTTTTCTGTCTATGGAGACAGCAGATGCTGTAATGGATCATCTCCTTTTCATGGCATGTATCAAAGAAGATCTCAAGTTATTCTTCACAAGGAAAGAAGTTATAAACCCCTGCTCATAATGGAAGATGCAATGTACTTTGAGAGAGCAACTGAGTAATTGGACACCATATTTTCCACTGATTCAGCCTGTTAGTTGAAATAATGACTAATTAAAATGGAAAATCTTTACTATAACCATGTGTACTGATATTCCAGATCACAAGGTGTGTTACAGATGTAATTTTTTACTCTTCTTACATATAAAAATTAGAAAGTAAAAAACCTGAAATTCCATTTGAGTTAGGTTGGTGTGAAAGGGATCTGAAATATGAACTGTCCCCCAGTATATATTCATACAGAATGCAGGCGATATAATTTTCATGAAATATGTTTTATGCAATTTGGAGTACCAAGAAAAAAAAAAAATTGTTTGCCCTGAGAGATTACTTTTAGGAATAGAGGACAGATGTCTAGTTCCCAAAGCAGACTTGTAAAAAATTAATCGCCTGCCTCATGCAGGTTAGCAGTATTTGGCAGGTAGGTTAGCTCATAATGAAGCATCTGGCTTCTGGTAAAGCTGCATTTTAATTTCAACTGTGTTTCATTTCAGATTTTGGGTGCATGTTAACGTGCAATAATTGGGCAAGTCTGGAGCAAATTTGCTGGTTGGTAACTTTGGTGTAGGTCTTCTCAACTGCAACCAAAACTAAGTCAAGTGACAACTGTGGTTCATTCCCAGACCACAGCCTCACATATCACCTGAACCTCCATGAAAAGCTATTTTGAATCCAGTTGTCAACACCTCACCCATCCAGTCTTATTTCCTCAAAAATGGCTAAACTAGGAGTCAGCAAACCCCTAAGTGTGTGCTTGAATGAAGCAGGCTAAGCTGTTTGACTTCTGGCGTGCCCAAATACAGCTTTGAATGTAATTTGGTTTTAGTTTGGGGTTTTGTTGGTGGTGGGGGGTTTTTTGTTTGTTTGTTTTTTTTTTGTTTTGTTTTGTTTTGTTTTGTTTTGTTTTGTTTTGTTTGTTTTGTTTTGTTTTTTGAGGTCTGGTAATTTGAGGCAAGCAAAGATCTACCTGTTATATTTCTCCTTAGAAAAGTGGGTAGCCATTTCTAGCACTACTGGTAGCCTCTTCTGGCTAATCAGAAGCATCTGCAGCTTTGTCTCTGCCTTCTGATTCTGTGACAGAGCAAAAGACATGGCATCTGCAACTTATAGCAGAAGTAATGCAATATTAAGCACAGGATAAAGAGGATGGAATGGGCAAGAAAAGGCATCACACTCTAGCAGTCAAGGCTGAGTCCTGATTCCTGCCTGAAAAGTAGTAATACACATTTTAGAAGTAAACTTCCAAAATTATGAATTGCCCTTATACACAACATGCAGAAAAAACCCTCTGTCCACAATGAAAGCAGTTCACCAAGTTAAAAGGATGCAGCACAAGGTCTGAGGAAAACTAAATGCGGAATCAGAGAGGACTACTACACTTATGTTCTGCCTTTCTTGACCTTGCAGAGACTTTTATCACACTGGTTGTAGACACTCAGGGTGCATGTTCTCCTGGTCACCAAAAACCAGTCTGACAAGGGAAGCAGAAAGGATGGCTCTGTGAGCCATACTGGAGATACAGATGACTCCTCTGCTTCTTCTCTAATCTAGAAGGTCTTTGCTGTGTCAGCTGCCCCCAGAGGACAGCTAGAAGATAGCCCACACAGTGACATGCCACTGACCCCCTGATTGCAAAGAAGACAGAAAGAAAACCAGGAGACGCCAATGAAAAAGACAGTTGGGAGCTAGATGTCATCACCCCCTTTCCCAAGGGAATGGAGACAGCACCAGCAGAGGAATGGGAAGGCTTTCAATCCTCTCCTCCCTCAAGGCCATATTCAACTTCTGCTTTGCCTGCAGCCACTGAGTCCAAACTGAAGGCAAGCTTAGGGCTGAAGCCTTCAGGCTGGAAAGCCAGATTGAATATCTCAGCATCCTAACAGCCGGGATATGTACTGTGGCATCCATCATGCTGAGCGTGGGCGAGGTATCATTTTTAACAGAGAGTAGAGTGCATCCCCCAAGCACTGGCTGATGGAAACTTCGTTTTTCATTTGTAAAGGGACGTTGCACCAAACAGCAGAGGCCTGTGCCCAGGATGGCTCATAAATCAGAACTGAAGTTGCATTTTCAGCATCATGAAATCTTCTCCAGCTGACAGCAGCACACTTTCCAGGATGGCTCCCTTCTGGACTTACCTCTCCTCAGGGAGGCCACAAGCTACTGATACAGCTGTGCTTGTGGAGCTACTCTGTGGGACCAACTTCATGCGAAACCCAAAAATGAGAAATTCTTTCCTTTCCAAAATACACTCTCCTAACAGAAAAAAAGACCTAACAAAGAAAATGTGATGAAAAGCTTTCAATGGCCATTCTTCAATTTGCTGAATTTATAGAAGCAATAGCAGCCTTAAAACATCTGCCAAATCATTCTACTTTTCAGTTTTGATTATCTGTCTGCTAGTTTGAGGTTTTGCTTTAACTACACAGATGCAAGAAGTGAGAAAACCATTCAGCTCAGATTTACTCTTAAGAAGTACCGGCTGTCTAAAACAAGGCTATAAAGCGTAGGCTCCCTGTCTGGTTTGTTGCGTGATTGCTTGGCTTTGTGCTATTAATTGCAACCTGGCTAACAGGTGCTTGCTGATGTCTTTATATGCCCACCATAAGGAAGGATTATATTTCCATCTGAACAAAAGGGTGATGCTGCCTTCTAAAAAGAAGCCAAGAGCAGCACAGAGAGGATGTCTGCTGTGGCATGATGAGTTGAATCACGGCTTACTAACAAGAATATGCCCTCTGCTCTGTCCTGATATACCCAGAGAGGGAAGGGGAAAGCAACTAACACTATTTTTTTCCACATCTTCTCCTCTTGCTCAGGTGTCAGATGGCCATGAGCTGGACCCACCAGGGACTGTTTTTTCTTTCTAATCCCCTTGACTCACTCAGCAATGGTGGCAGCTCTGTTGTTTAAAACAAACGTACAGCAGTGTGGGCCCCTACCAAGAAATGCACTGTAGGTCCCATCCAATGGGACTCGCCATGGGTTCACTCCTGCTGTGCAGCACCAGAGCATTGCTGCAAGGGGTTTGGCCTGCTCTGTCTGGAAGAGCCTTCCTCTTGGCTTCCTTATACCTTCATCTTCTTCCTGTCATCAGTGGTGAACACCTCTTTCCAGTCTTTTCCTTTAGCTCTTCAGTTCTCTCATTCCCATCTAGCCTTCTGGTTATTACAGGACTGTCTGACCTTGTGCTGTTGGCTGTGTGTGAAGCCAGGTGTATGAGAGATGCTGATCAGAGTGTGATGCCCCCTGAAGTTACACTGCTTTGTCAATGAGGCTTTCTATTCCTCAAGGGGTTTCCAAAAGGTATTATTCTTCATTGCTTATAGGTGTGAAGAAGAGAGGGCTCTGCTAGATACCTGTGGCGGCCAGCAGCTGTACTGGGACTTTCTGCTTGTTATCCAAAAGCAACAAAACCAACTGATCCATGGGAAGCAAACAATAGGACACTCCATGTGTTGCTGAGGTGCACAAATAACTCAGAGGCATGCTGGTGCCTAATTATGGTGATGTGGAGATGTACAAAAAATACCAAGGCAGTGATTGCCATGGAGGGGAGTCTGACACTTGTTAGTCATAAGGGGATTTAAAAATCCCAATGTGTGCCTCAAGACCTTTGAAAATCAGACCCTAAATGCCTACTAGATATCTTGTCAAGAAAGGACACAGATGACTCTTGTGAACAAATCTCCTGGCACTGACAACATTTTGACTATGTAAATCAGCAGACAAATAATTGTGTTTTGCCTGTAAAATGAGGGAGTTCAGACTATTCAGCTCTTCACAGGCTCAGACGAAATTTTGTACTGGAGCAGAAGAGCCATACACAATCTCTACCATCTCACTCAAAGAGGTACAGTGGAAGGCAAGGCAGCATTCACTGTATATTCCATATTAACATAATTTTTCAAGAGGAAAACAAATTCTGGATGGTACTGGTTACTTAGATAAAAAAAAAGTAAAACCCTTAGAACTCCTTTTCTTTGCTTTTTCTAACCAATTTATCTATTTCATGTCAGGAGTGATCTTGAAGAGAATTCATGGCATATTTTGTGTCAAAGTTTAATAATAATCATGGCTTTTGAAAGTGCTTACTAGACCACTCTGTGCACTTGAATATCTTCTTTCACCATTGAGTACAATCTTCTATGGGAGTACATCATGCCCTTTAATTAAACATTCTTGAGTATTTGGATTTTATCTCACAGATACACCACACCCTGCTTGTAAAAATTCCATCTCAGGCAGTCGAAGTGCTTGACTTATTTTAAAGATGAGTTATTAATTAGAGTATCTACAGACCATGCATTTATAATCTGGTGCCATCCCTCCCTGGGAGCCCAAACTTTTATCTGCTGGATAACTTACCTGCAACTGAAACAGAGCCATCCCTGGCTGGAAAGCAAACCCCATCTTGTGCAATTCCTCAACACTACTCTCAAAATGAAGACTTGGGAGATAGGTCCAAATGGAGAAGATTTTTAAGATGTTCTGGATGTAAACCCCTTGAATTAAATTCACCTCACTTAAAGCGTGTCTGTAGCTATGTAATGCTGTGGGTTTCCTAAATAACCCATTCACTTTGTTTTGCTTTGTTTGAAAAATCCTCACCTGAGCCCTCTTGAGAAGGATTAGGTGCCAGCAGGATGCTAACAGACAGGATTTTGCTCCTCAGCGTGATCCCAGGTATAACTGTCACCTGACACAACATGCAGCTTCCCAGTGCCTGATGCCAGCCAGGGCACTGTCCCTGTTCTGACTCAGAGGTGGGAGTACTCCAGTCTGAAATCACCAAAGGCAACAGCAACTTGCAAAATACTTCCCCAAGCCAAGGGATGAAAGCCAGTGCCAGCCGTGAGCTCACCAGCACCGCTCCCCAGCACCACTCGCTTGCCAATCCTCTGCATTTTTAGCTCGCCAGGCACACTGGCTCATCCCACTCTCCAACATTTAGCATCAGGAATAGTGATAGCTTGGAGCTGCCATGGCAGCTAAACACCCAAACAGGCAAAAGCAAAATGTGAGAGAGAGGAATATTGTGTTACCAGTCTCAGGAACCTTCACAGGCTACTTGAAGCACTCCAAACTGTATCATTCCTAAGTGCAGCGGGGAAGGTGCTGCCATTCTACAGAAGGAAATCCACAGGAAATCCTGCTGGCATAAAATAGGCCTGAGAGATGGCCCACAGAGCTTGCAGTGAGCAAGTCCCATCCATGATGCAGAGATGATAAGGAGCAAGTGGTGGACATAACTGCTGCCACAGAGAGCCCCCAGCACGCACCAGGCTTGCCCTTTGCATGGGTCAGTGTGAACTCCTCAGGCAGCCTGTCATGTTCAGCTCTGCCTGCCCCTTCCCATGCTCGTGTTTGGGAGAGAAAAGCAATCCTATACAGTGGTGGCATTGCGCACAGTGCCGGGTCCTCAGCTTTGCATGTGGCTCTCTCCAGCTACACAGAAAAGCCACCAGCCTGGAGGAGCCAAGAAAAAAATTGGTCTCCAAGCTTGGGCTTCATGTCATACCCATGAGAGACTCCTGCCCTCCTATGCTACTGCTCCCCTCATCCAGCATACTTGCCTCAGAAACCTTTGATCCTCAGACATTTCACCTCCTTAAAGAAGAAATGGATCAGCAGCAAGGAAGCTAATGTTCCCCAGGAAAAAATAGATAAACCTGCTCTAGCTCTAGAGAGAGCAACCTCCTGACAATTTTGTTTGGGAACCATGCCATGAACAGTGGATGCTTTTTGGATTTATTTCTCCTCTGCCTTAGCATGCCCAACAGATTTGTGGAGGTATTAATGTGAGAAGATCTCCTACTTTAGGAAGCAAGATGCCAGTGAGAGGGGGTTTGAAACAAAGAGAGAGAAAAACAGAGAGAGGAGAGAGACCTCATCCATATTCTCTTCTTGTTGAAGATAAAGAGGGAAGAGCTTTAACAACAGCAGAATTAAAGCAAGTTTACCCAAAGTACCAACATAAGAAAGAGCTGAGTGTCAACATGGGAAAAATGTAACAGAAAATGGTAGTACAAGAGGTCAAAGCTGTTTTATGACAGCTTTCCCTGAGTCAACAGAATAGAAAACACCAGAAATATTAAAGACCGAAAAGCTTGATCCAAAATCTTTCTCCTGAAGACACTCAGATTCTGTTTGAACTTACATCTGGGTTTAAACTTCAAAACTTGAGCTCCTTTCTGTATAACCCAGTGGGATCAACCAAACCTGACCCAAACGGCTGCAACATCTGGAAATATGTTGATGATTCAGAGATGCATTTTTCAGGTTTTGCCAGTCACCACTTTAACAGAAATTACTCCCTAGATTTCCTCCTCCTCCATTTATTTATACATACTTTTGTTTTGCAGGTACTTCTTTATTTTTAAGTACTTACTATTTCTCTTACAGAAATTATTTATAAACACTTCCTTTCTTTTCAGAAGTACTCTTATTCTATCCATCTAGTCACTGCTGGTCAAAGTCAGAACTTCTATGCATTTCTTCAAACAGATAACTGGCCATGATGGCAATGTCAGCACGGAAAAGCTTTTTCTGCACCTCCTTATATTTCTGTTCTTTTTGGAGAAAAGGATGTTCAGGTTGTAATAAAAGGACTGAAAAATACATTAATCCTTATTAAGCTGGTAGAGCCAATTGACAGGGCTGGGACTGTCTGCTTCCTCCTCTCTCCCTTCATGATCTTCAGTAATTTCCTCTCCTCTCTTCAGACACTTGTTTGTGTTTGGAAGCAGCATGCTCCCTCCTGACAGACTGGGACAGGGGATGAGAGGGGAAATGCCTGGACATATTTAGTGCAATTAAATGTTGGCCTCGCATTCAGTCTTTCCAAAATGCACATAAGAAACTTTAAGTGCCAAGCTAGCCATTGCAAACTGATGCCTCCCCATTTGCATTTCCTTGCATCAAGCCACAAACAGAGTAAGCATTAATTGTAAACAAGCATGTCTGCCACAAAATCCCTCTTTAATATCATTCACAAATGTTCTGCTAAAACCTTTCAACTTCCAGCAGACAACTTCCATAATCCCATGTCACTGACGCGTTCTGGCAGAGCTAAAGTGTGTTTACTGCTGACAACTCCTCTCACTTTCCTTTTCCAGCTGAGGCAGTGGCACACATTCACAGAGCAGAATTCTCTGCCCAGTGTCATCCCAGCCTCCCACTGTTCCTTCCACAGACGTGTTTGCTAACAGGGGCTTACAGCAAATAAACAAACATGCACAGCCCTGCACGTGTGGTCCGTACATCATCTTGAGCCATCTAGGCTTTCAACAAGCCACTTCTCCTGCTGCATGGCTTGTGGCACGAGCCCAAGCAGTGCGAGCATGGCAGCAGTGCCCCAGCATCCACGGGTCCCGTGGCATCTGGGCAGTGATAAAATCTGGGCTCTGCTGCACAGAGGATCACAACCCTGATGGGTGGCGCTGGGAGTTTAACTGCTGGGTGAGAAAGCAGCAGCTGAGGAGGGACAGGCATTGTCTCCCACTCTCTCCCACTACGTCTTCTTTTTTTGGTTGAAACAACCAAATCTTGTTCTTTCTACTCCTTTTGAGATAAGCCCTTTAAAAATGTACGAGACTACTCATATAAACAAATTAAGGGTCAGTTTAGAGTGTTATTAAATTAAATGCTTTATACAGAATTACTAAAGAGCTTGGTAGAATTCATGAAACTAGATTCAGACCTCAGATGCTTTCCAGAGCAGCTGGAAGGGTTTTAGAAACTGAACAGAACAAACTCTAAAAGCCTTTGCTCAGAACTCACTGCAACATCCAAACCAGCAACATACTTCTACATCACTGCTACAGCTCTGCACTCCAACATGAATTCATAGTTCTGATTAGATCCAACTGCAAGTTAAGGACTAAATGTACTGAGGCACATCCCCAGCTGATTTCAGTATAAACCGCAAGTCTGGAGTCTGACTGCACAAGCAGGTCCATGGTCATCACTTGCCAGCTGAACACTTGCTGAGCCCTGCATGGACAGAGCAGCCATCCACCCTGTATTCACATTGCTTTTGTGTTGTTTTCACCAAAGGCTTGATCCACCCAGTTTGAAACATTCTCTAAGGTGTGCTCATGTGCAGGGAACTCTGAGGACAGGAAAATTCTTCAAAACTACTTTTTGGTTTTAGAGAAGAAACGACGCTCACTACAGAGCACTGAGATAAAAAACCTGGGCTGCTTGTTACATGGTCTGGTACCTGCACGATGGGGTGGCCCCCTGCAGATGCCTTCACAGCCCCTCGACTGCCTTCTGTCTCATAATGAGCTCGGTGGTGGGATTTCGGCTGCACTTCGATACGTAGTTCGTAAGGTCCTGAGTGAGATGGCAGCTGCCAATCAAGAGCAGGCAGGGATGGGCTACAATGGAAAGGAAAACAGATTAAAAATTAACATCAAGTACACTATCACAAGCTACAGGCAGCCAGCACTATTACTTTAGACACCATGGTCTTGCAGTTCATCCTTCACCATCTTACAGGTAAAATTTCATTGATAAGGATAATGTCATGAAATAAGTAATTTAGAAAGTAATGGCTATTTTAGGAAGATTTATGGGTCAAGAATATCTGTTGGCCCAGATGCTATCTGATTTGTATCCAAAATTGAAAATTTTTAAGACACAGATTACAAATATCCTATATATTATCTCTTGAAGCAAAAGAAAAAAAGGCAGAAAGACACCGGGGAGTTTTAGGAAGAAGATTTCTGCTATGAAACTAGTTTGGCATTTAATGAATCTAATGGGTTTCAACAAATCTGCTTTGTTCACAGGGGATGGAAAGAAGAAAAAAAAAAGCCATTTCCCTGCTTAATTCCCAACACAAAGCATTTCTGAGAGCCTCGAAGCAAAGCTGATCTCTTTTGGGTTAATGCACTGCAAAGGAGAAAGCTCTGAAGTCAGAACTTGCTTATGAATCCTATTGATGGTGATGAGCAAGCCTGCAGAAAATGCAGCTCACTCTTCTGGCCCAACACTGACTCTGCAATTAACTAAAATACTAAGGACTCATTACCATCAAGCAGCCTGACAGCATGCAACGGTGGGGAAGTGGTATTCTTAGAAACCCTCTTCCAGTATAAAACCATGCTTGAAAATAGCTGGGAGATCTCTAAGAAATGCCAAGTTGATGATTTGAAAGAAAAGAAACAAGGACAGTAGAATCAGCAGCCTGAGACAGACTTACTAAGTTTAAAATTGAAGAAATAAGCTTTACAATTAAAATGCTAATTTCATGTCCACTCTAGATTCTTTCCTTTGGTGAATTCCCTTCACTGAGGGCCCTTCAAAAGTCTTTACAAGTAGTTAAACAGCACAACTGCAACACACTCTCCTGCCCTTTTATGTGAAACTTTATCACTTCTTCCATCAGCCTGGAGAAAATAACCAGCAAGCAGAAAATCGTGGCCCTTTGTAGGTGCCATGGGCCAGGACTCCTGGACACTGTGAGAGGACTTGTGCCACCACAGCCTGCAGATGAGGGCTCATCAGCTCTGCCCAGCCTGCGAGGAGGCTGGGCACTGGGGATTTACTGGATCCTTGCCTCACTGCTGCAGCCCAGGAGCACGGACAGTCTGAGCAGCAGGGATCACGGCTGAAATCTTTCCTTTCCCTGTGAGCTGCCCGATGGAGAAAGGATGTGCAAGAGCTTCCACAATGGATGCATATACTACAAACACATGTTCAGCTGGAGGCTGGATACTCCATGTTACCATCCCAGTGATGCACACTCGGTGCACTTGTGGCTTCTCAGGTATTACAGCTCTCAGCAGCCCTGCTGGCTCCACTACAGAGCAGGACTTCTGCCACTAGCACAGGCACTTCTTTGCTTTGCCTTTTGGGCTATTGTGAGTGCTTACCCAGTCCTGTATCCTGAGCATATTGAACTCACATCTGCTACTGCCTTTGTGTGTATGCACTGCTGAGACTTCAGGTGGTGCTAAGTTTCCCTATGTTATCTTTCTTCATTGTAAACAAGTCTGAGTGATGTATTTGCATGCCTGTGGACACACACTATACACTTTATTTGGGTCAGCTGGAACCACCAAGTCCCATCCTGGGTGATGACTCAGGATCACCTTTGCTCCCTGGGCACCTCCCGCTAGCCCAGGACAGCTCACTGGCAGGCTGTTGCAGGCTCCAAACATTAAGCTATTCTGTTCTCCAGCCTTCAGGACATGGAGCCCAACAACAGAAGAAAAGAAGTATCCATCCCAGCTCACCCTAAGTGGGAGCTCATCTAAAAGAAAGATGTTGTCTGTGTGCAGGTTCTGAGCTTCCATGATCATCTGGAGTCAGGAGAAGCCAGAGGGGGCACTCTCTCCACTGGCAAGATTGTGCCAGGGACAAATTCTGAATTGTCCTTCTGCCCCTCCACACATGGAAGCCCTTGCCTCAGCTACAGACAGGATGTTGCACCTTCTGATCTCCTGTGCAAGCCTTTCCCCCAAAATGGCCAGGGCCCACTCTGGAGGTGAGGGGAAGCTCTTCTGCTACTACACACTCATACAAGGAACCAAGAGACAGCAGTAAATTACAGACAAATGGCCATTGTATGTAGCCACTGCTCTTTGCCTAGCACTTTAGGTACACATTTTAGTCTTAAAAAAACCCCAAAAAACTGGATGAAGCATATTTGAGTAATGATAAATGACAAAGAGTAGAGCAAAACAGCTGTGTCTCTCCTGGTGATGATCAGCACACATTTTTGAACAGATGTTTCTGGTTTTAAGTAAATTCTCACTTGATGGATTTTTTTTTTTTTTCTGAGGAGACAATATCTATCAGATTTGAAATTTTTAACACTTAATTAAAAGGGACAACTCTCACTGACAGCATGTAGCCCTCAAGTGAAGAGGGTTGATTTTTCTAAAGATACAAAGAAGTTTTGTAATTAATCTCTTTCAAAAAAACCCCACAAACAAACAAACAAACAAAACCCAAATAAAATCACCCCACCCTTTCAAATCAGCACCTGAAAATGTTAGAATAATTAAGTTGTAAAATTCATGTTCTCAAATGAAGTCTGAAAAAAACCATAGGTTTGCTGTTAGCCTCACATCTACAATCAAAATTCCAAAGCACCACCTGCCCAAATATAAATCAACAATTAATGGGAGCCTTCCTGATAAAGGAAGCAAAGTGATGCATTTAGCAGTGTCACGGACTGGGGCTTTCAGAGCGATTTCCTTTGTTAGGTTATCTTCATCATGCACTTAATTTTCTGAAGCTGAACGTGGTTAAAGGAAAAGGCCACCAAACAAATGGTGTAGTGGTAAAATCGAATCCGGTTGCTGCAAATATTAATCTGAAAAGCTCCAAACTACCTCATCAAGCTAGCGTCACGTGGAGGGGAGAAGAGCCCCAGCACTGCAGTCAAGAAGAGGAATAAAAGGTCTTCATGCAGTCTTCCTATCAAATACACATCAATGTTTCTCCCTCAGATGACATTTTCCACCAGCTGAAAACCTGTCCCATTCCTTTCTGTGCCCTAATAAATCTCACTGTAGTCCTCCTAAATAGTGTAATGAGGTATGGTTGCTTCAAGGCAGGTTCACAAAACCTGGTGCTAGGCTCTAGAAAACTGGCTCAATATAACTCCATCCTACATAAATCAGATTAAAAACCAGATGAATAGTGATTTATTTTGCATACACCAGATACACAATATGATTAAATCAAAAACAGATTATCCAGTCTGGCTGACTTCTGGCTTTAGCAGAAAGATTTATCAAGTTACAAAAAAAACAGGAAAAAAAAAAAAAGATACTAAGCAGCCCACTGGAATGTAGACAGAGAGGAAACAAAGCCAAAAACTTCTGTTAAACTTTGTAAAGGTGTTTAAGCTCCATTTTTACATGACTGGTATCCATTTGGGAATTAAATTATCATTACGCTTTCTAAGCTACTGGGTGCCCAAGGCCTTGAAAAAGAGATTCACAAACATTTTTGTCCCAAACTGCAGAAGGTGTAAGAACAACTGCCAGTCTCACCCTGGGACTAGCCCTGCTCTTGGCCAAGTAGTACAGCACAGAGTCATCTACCCCAGACAGCTGCCTGAGAGTGGCATAAGCCACTGCCTAGATAGAGAAGATGCTCAATGTCTTTCAGCACCCAGAGTAAAGTGAGTGACCTAGAAGGACTACAGCTGAGACTGGGTGCCCTGTGCTGAACTTAGTTTTTTCTGACAAGGAGTTTTCCTATAGACACAAAAACACAAACTAGAGAAACCACAGGGCTGCTGAAACTTTTACCAGGCTGCTAGCTTGAATCTGCTCCAACTCTGCGCCAAATGCAAATATGGTTACAATTTATTATTTATTACTTGTCTCACATTGAAGTGGATGCCTGTGAAAGATCCCTGTGTGTGATTTTGAAAGGGTAAGAAAACAACGGTGATGGCTATGTGTCCACCAACTTGATTGTGGTCAGAAAAATACACGTACTTTATATTTCACCTAGGACTTAATGTGGGCAGATTTTACTCTCTCTTTTTTTTTTAATTCCTTGTCTGACAATTGAGCAATCTGGTTGTGAGCTGTTAAAATAGATACTGTGTCCCACCCCAGACTTGGCTGTATTTTGCTGGCATGTGGAGCAAGTAGCTCCTCCGTGAAGTGCATGAGGTGGCCTGGAATTCCTCATGCTGAAGTCTGAAAACATGAGCTGTCGTCATTCTCCCACATAACATTTCACCCTTCTGTCCTAAAAAATCACACTCAGAGATTGGTTTGCATGGGAAGTTTCACATTTGATGGCTTAGAGAAAGGACAAGAAACTATTGCTGCAGGAATGGAGATAAGTTGCTGGCATCGCATTTCGGCTTATTCTGAATTTAGAATCCTGGGGTGTTAAAATGAGCTGGTGAAGGAAGGCTTTTAATAAGATGCTCACAGCGTTGTTTGAATGAACTGAAAAACAGTTGGGAGAAAACATGGGAAGGATTAAATCAAACAAACAAAAATATACCAGTTTACTGAGACAGGCTTCCAAGTACTCTTCAGCCTTATGGTACAGCAACCAAATGTAATAAAAAGTCATTGCTACGTGATGGCAAAACAAACATGTTGAAAGCATACAAACATCCCTATTCAGCAGGAATATAGCAGAAAAGAGAAAAACGTTAACGGCATTTTGGGCTCTTCCCTGTCCACTTCCCAGCGCCAGCCCCTCAATTAACACGAAAAAGTCCCAGGAGATGGTCACTGCCACACAGCCACAAGTCTCCACTTCACTGAGTCTCGCCCAGACAGCCCTGCCTTTGGTTTGTCTGAGGAACTTCCTCTCGCCTGCCATAAACACACAAGTTCGCCATGGATGCACAGGTCAGCAAATCCGGTGCTGCTGCACCACTTACTATTTCATCTCATCTCAAGATTGCTGGTGCCTTTTTCTTGAGAAACTCAACTTTTCCCAATTAGGGTTGCCCACTGTCTCACAATCTGGAACAAAACACCTTTAAAAACCAAAAAACCAAAACCAAACAAACCAACGTCCCCCTACCCCACAAAATCAAAAGCATCTGAAAGGTCCACAAATCAAAAGAAAGAAGAAAAACATCTGCAACATTTTAAAATCATAGTTTGTAAGGAAATCATATCATTTGGGGCTTCAACTTTTGCATGATTGCAAAAGTTTAATACTGTCGGAGTCCCAAAAGCAGAATCTAAAAAATCCACAAAAAACCCCAAAAAAGCTCACTGATGCAGACAAAAGTCAAGTATGCTTTTGCAACTTGCAAAGAGGTATACGACCATACATTCTCTTCATACAAACTTCAGTCTCTATATGTAAAACCACATAACCATGCGCCTGTGAGGTCAAAAACATACATACATATTTTTGAGGTTGAAAAAGAGACTGCAGCTAAAGAAAATGTGGCTTTTGACTGTTGAAAAAAATAAACTGTGCAAGAAAACACCATAGGGAGCTTTTAAAAGTCACCTGTCTATTCCTGGAAACTCCTTTTGGTGTGGTAGACCTCATATATGCCATACGCCCAACCAACAAACCCAACCATTTCTCTCTTTCTTGAAAAACACTACATTTAGTGCAAGCTCAAATGTTAAAGGCCAACACACTCCTTGGATTAAATTGATAACCCTTGATATAAATATAATGCATTACTTTTCAAAGAGTAAGAAACTGCTTCCAGGCAATCTGGGTTGTGTTTAGTCAAATACAGCAGGTGAAGAGGAAGTCATATAAAAGGTGCAAGATACTCAGAAACATGGCACTTTGGTGAGTGGCTATACTTTTTGTTGTGATATAGGGTGATTTAGGACCTGCTTATGAGCAGGTACAGAATACAAAAACTGGGATTTTAGTTTGGAAGTAGTCAGTAACAGTGCCCCCATAGCTGAGGGCAGAAGTCCAGTCTGTACTTTCATTTTGGCTTTGACATTTTTGTGCACAAGACATTCTGCATTACACAGCACTGAGGTGAGATGGAGAAATGGCACAGAAGGAACACCACTGACACAGCAAGGATTTGAGAAACACAGAGCATCATCTGCTTGTACAGTAACTGCCCAGAGGAGTGTTTCCCTTAAAATTATTTGCAGCAGTAACTCTAAGAGAGATACTACAGACAGAAACTTGTTGCATTTGAGTGAGACAGCACAATGCACAAATACCAACATAAAAAAGAGATCTTGGAGATAAAAGCTGAAAGAGAGCTTCGCAAAGACCATCTCTTGACTCTCTGCATCATAATTTACCTCCAGGGCTTTTCGAGGCAGACTGGTATATTTAGATAACTCATTTTGGTCTAGAAAAGTTATGATTCCCATTGTTACCTCAGCATTTGTTCCAATGTTTCCCCTGAAATCTCTGCCTGGTCTTTAAGTATTTTCTACATCCAAAGATTTGATGCAAGGCCCTGGGCTGCAACCAAAGGACTGCGGACAAATCCTCACCAGCCCTGGGTTAGCCTGTGCAGCTCAAGCCTCAGCTGCAAGACTCTGTTTCTGTTAAGGCAGGCATTATTATACTCTCATTGTATACTCTTATTATTCCCCTGCTCCAGGATTTGAAAAGCCTAAAGTGGACTGAACTTTAATTATGATAAATTAAAAACATCATCCATTTTAGTAACAATAGCAAAAAGCAGTTTCCTTTTTAGACTGATGCCCACTATAAAACCTTGGGAAAGGAGACAGCACTCAGCCGATGGTGTGCCTGAGCCTGCTCCCAAAGAGATGGGAATGCAAGAGAGGGAGGGAAAGGCGTCAGTGATTTTCCAAGGCATGCTGGCTTTTGATGAAAACTCTACCGCATATTCAGGAAGAGACAGAGGAGGCAATCAAATCTGGTTATCTCAAAATCATTATGACCGGGTAGATTTTGGAGCCTGAGTTGTTTGTTGGAATCCACCCCTCCAGCCCTCACGTTTGAAATAGAACAGATGTGTAACATAACAGGAAAAAAATTCAGCTCTGTTGTGACAAATTCTTAACCAATTTTTTTGGAAAGATTTAAAATAACAGTTTCTGTTGCGTAGGCTGTGATCCTGTTGACGTCCGTGCTCAGTTGCCCAGCACTTTCATATACATAAAACGAGAGGTATTTTTGGTGGAAGGAAGCACTGTCAGTGTATCTGATTGGTAAAATAACTTAAAAATCACATTTCAACAGTAACTTCCAACTGCCCTAGAGCACGAGTTAATGAGATCACATGGAAACATATTGCAAACCAGGAAACATATTTTACACAAGACCAAAACAGTGGAAAAAATGTTAAATACACAACATAGTGGGGCTTCGTTCTGTGCACTTCACCTTTCTTGTTTGTGTTAGCACACAGGCATGCCGGGTGCCTCCTGATGGACTGCGGCACAGCGCCTACGGCCGCTTGCTGCAACGGAAAGATAAAAGCCTGTTTGGTCAAACTGTCCTATTCCTGCCCTTGAAGTCGTCGGCAAAAAGCTGCCCCCAACACAACAGCCAAGGGACAGCCTCTCTCTGATGAATGCGGGCTACTTGGCACTGCAGTGGGTGAACATAAAAGGCTTTTTCTAAGTAAATGGGAAGGCCCTGAAGGATTTTCCTGGTGTTAGAATTCTCTACCCCAGCTCTGGAAGGCAGTGAGTGCCTAACTCTGGGTGACCAGACCCAAACGGGTTGCTGCATTTCTCAGCGCTGAATTGAGCCAGGGTCTTGAGAGGACCTTGGCAATGCAGAAGAGACTGAGAACGATGAGGAAGGGGAGTATGCTGTAACATCAAAAGCCATGGACCCCTCCACCTCAGTTTTGGGAGACAGCACGCAGCAGAGAGGTGCTGGCTTAAGAAAGGTGAGACTGAGGAGAAGGCTGAGAACCAGGGAACACATCACTAATTAAAACACTTCAGCTACACACTTACTGCTTTCATTTTGAGAAAGGCAGCTTCACTGTCAAGAGCAAGAAGCCAGGTGTGCTTGGGAGGAGGAGGAAAGGGGGTGACCGCCGCAACCAGGGACTAGGAACAGCCTACTAACCCTTGGAAAGCTGAACTATTTTCCTGAACCACATGTTTCTGCATATTACAGCTTCCAGAAGACTCCAAAATAAAGTCTATAACTATGGCAGAAAGAGAATGCAATGAATGTAACTCAGATTTCAGCTGTTCTGTGCTGCTTCCTACCCAGAGCCCTGCTGTGATAAATAAATTTGATGAACAGATTGAAACACTATCAGCTGAAAAATTAGGTTTTCTTCTTTAAACAGAAGTAGTGGGGAAGGCAGAAAAAAACAGAGGATCACTGTTCAGTAGGGACAGAAAATGATTGATAGACAGCCTTCAGATGAGCTGAAATAATTTCAGATAAGCTGAAATAATTCACAACTTAACTTGTATTCACTGTGCACAAAGCATAAATGTAAAAGGCCCTGCAACAGTCACCATAACGAGACCATATCCTTGTTCAGCAATACAAAAACACTGAGACATAATAAACTTTAAGTAAAGCCACAGGCTTGACAGCACCGAATTGTCCTGCTCCCTGACATTCTGAACACCGAATTTCCAGACATACCAGCCTGAGAAGTGGAGAACTGGTTACAACCTATGCATAGCCAGCTCCTAGAACTTTTACGCTTCAAAGCTTGACTCGTGGTCACACCACACCAACAACAGAGGCGGTGTCACAAGACACAGTTAAGTGGAGTGAGTGAATGGGCAGATTTGGCAGGAAACAGAGACAGGAAGGGGAAGAAGGAAACAAAATCATGCAATAAAGATACTACTGGGATTGCCCTCTTTGTTGGGGTTCCTTACCTCATGTAGGATGTTGGAGATAGAGGCTTTGGTTTGGCCCACTGGTAGGGATGCTGTGGCACAGACAGGTACTGCTCGCAGAAGTTTCCTTTCCTGATGTGCTGAAAGCTGGAGAAGTCTTCTGGTGACAAATCAGCAGTTGGCGACATGGTCCCATGATCCTCGCCAGCTGGTTCAGTTTTCAGAGTCATGGATGGGGTGTGATCAATGGCGGTCTTCCTCGACTTGATGGGAATCCCATCATTCATATCGATGGTGCTGTCAGTGGTGAGGGCGTTGATGGCAGCGACGATGGCAGAGCTGGTGTACTGGTTTGTGTTCCCCAGCCATGTGTCATCTGTGACACTCACCCGTGGTGAGTTTTGTGGAGAAGGAGTGGGGGAGTGGTGTGGGGAATAGGAACTCTGCCGACCATTTAGGCTATACTTCCTCTTGTTGCAGGGAGATGGAGGCCTGGAGTTGCGAGCCCCTAGCCAGTTCTCTTCTGTGATGCTTGTTCTGGGAGACGTTGATGGAGAGTGCCTTGGGGAACTGAGCAAAGTACAGGCCACCATGCTGCGTTGGTAGCCCTCCTCTGTGTCGGTGGTCTTCGGAGAGACACATGGGGACTGCCACGGAGAGGTCTGAGGTGAAGTGTATGGATACGAGTAGTTAGACTCATAGGAAGATGCTTCGGAGTTGCAGCTTCTGGAAGACAAGCTACTCGCTGGACTGAGGCAGGATGGGTCTCTGTACGCCTCGATGTTCGGCAAGTTCAAAGTGGCAGTGGAAGGTGACCGCTTGGTGTTTGGGATGGCCTCCTCCACCTCATCGTGGAAAAACTGGTTGTTGTTATGATGCAATCCCATGTAAGACGTGATCTCAATTCTGGGGCTCTCCAGGGCTGGAGCCCCATTAGGTCTCATGTTTGGTGGCAGGTAGTACTCGGAGGCTCCGCTGTCAATGTGTCCTCCATATCCAGAGGGATGGTTTGTTGATGGGACAACTGAAATGACAGGATTTGATGTCTGCAGGCCATGACATGGAGTTGACAATGAGGAATGTGCCACATTTAGAGGCAAGCCAGCATTTACATTTGAAGATGCATAATTATAGTGTTCTGGAAGAAACAAACAAACAACAAAGAATGACATGAGGTGCTGCACAAATATACTCACTTAGTAACAAGCCCAGCTGAAATGGAGGGACATGGCACAACACACAAAAGAACAGCTCTCCTTAACAACCCAGCCCACAGGAGTGCCATGCTGGGGGAGAGGCTGCAGACTAAAATCCTTGGAAATGCCACTAATTGAACAGAACAAGACAAGATAATTTGGGATGGGGGATGTACACAGACAGAGCTGGTCTTGAGGACATGGCTCTTAGGTGAACCCTTCAGAGCAAAAAAATTGAGTCTTCAAACAACATTGTTTCAGGATTCTGGGAGACTGCAGCATTCAGAGATGCAACTGAAGAGATGTGTTTTTACATAAGTGAAACTATGTAAAACTTCTTCCCCAAAAAGTTGGAATACACAAAAAACTGGACAAAAAAACAAAAGCGGAGGCAGACTAAGGCAAAGAACAAGATCAACTTCATTCTGTTACAAAAATTATACACAACTGAAAATTCCATTACAGCAAGTTTCCAACTGGTTCCAGTTAACTAGGATTTTGGAAAAAGATGAATCTATTGATCTGCTCTGGTTTCTGGGACCACTTATCCTCCAGCCCAACTGGCAGAGGCCAGGTGAAGGATAAACATGGATGTCTCACTACTCAGCGACAGCTGAAATTCCGCTGAAATTGCTGGTTACTGCGCACGCCACATCAAGCGCTGCCAGCAGCATGCTCTGGGCCAGCTCTCAAACCATTTAACAGTGTTGGGTGTATAAAAGCAACAGCAGAGTTGAACAGCCACTGTGGAAAACCTGGAAGGTGACAGATCACATCACAGCTTTGTGCCAATGGGCTCCCTGACTGAACATAGGGAACAATGTGCCCTTTGCATGCCTCCATCCCTGCTGCTCTACAAGGACCAGTGTCTCAAAGCTGGTCCACATGGGATCATCTCTGCCTCACCTTGCTGAACGCCTGCTGAAGGGACTTCTTCAGCTCTGCTCGCCCGTCCCAGGGATGCGTATGTGACTCTTTTTGCTGCCCAGAGATACTGGTGGGCTGTCCATGGGGGAAATGGGCAGCCTCAACAAAGGACAACATGCCCCTGGTGTTCTGAGCTGTGGTGGGATGAGGAAATCATCATCTATTCTTTCTGATATAGGAAGGCTCTGTGTAACCAGGACATGAGCCAGACACGTAAGCCCTAATGCCAGTATCTCTTACTTTGCTGGGAAAAGAGAGCAAAAGCTTTGTATCAGGGATGACTGCTGAACTCTGAGTCTGGGTAACACTGGTGTACGGGTTCCTCTCAGCAGTTTGGAAATGCACCCAGCTGCAGCCCCAGCCCCAAGCTGTGCTTGCAATGCACCAGCCTTCCCTGAGGTTCATTATGGCAGCAGCATCACTTTCCTGAAGGACAGAGGAAAACTCTACATTTCCCGTGGCCACAGCCAGTCCACATGGGAAACCTGTCCCTTTCCATCCCAGGAGGCAAGTTCCCTTGGCAGTCACCTTATGCACCTCACCTCAGAAGATAGGAAAAGCTGTGTTAATTATTGCAGCTGCTATTCCCCAGGCGAGCAGGGAGCACTGCAAATGCAAACGAACCTCCGAGCTGGTAACCAGCACAGCCAGCTATTCTCTTTCTCTTGTTTATCAGCTCAGCCCTCTCTGGTGTCATCCACCTGTGATCCCACGCTCACCTTTCTTGCTGGCAATGACTCCAAGGCAAACGGTACTTAGGAAAAATTAATGTGCTGTGGCAGCTTCACAGCAGCTCCAGCTGATGTATGTCATAGTAGGTAACAGTCGGGAATGATGAGCAACAACACCTTTTGAACTCACTCTCTAGTCTGCCCTCAGATGCTGGCCATTTGCTCAGGAAGGGTCATTAAATTACACTGCAGTGTGCCACAAATAACACTGGATTATTCAAAACATGCTGCAGTTTCATGCTCTATTCAAACAACCAGGGAGGCAGGAAACACAGCAAAAGAGGTGCTACTTGACAAAATCCACCTGCATTGGTCTCATCAAGGTGCAGAGCTGCCTGGGGGATCAGAATCCCCTCCTTCCAAAATCAGTCCCCTATTGTTGCTGCCTTGCCACTTGGCTGCACCACCCAGTGTCACCACAACCACCACCACTTCCCTTCTGCCCTTCATGGAAAAAAAACCCCCGACATGGTACAACAGTGGTAAGACCTTATCTGTTTCAGAAATGAGCTCAGAGAAAGGGTCTCGAATCAGGCCTTCAGGGCAGCTTCAGCCCCTTCACTTCAGCCCCTGGCAGCTTCCTCCAGCTCCAGCGGAAGGTGATGTCCATGGCACCACACTGCTGCTGGGACACTGGCTGTGCTCTTCTTCCACATACTTTTCCACAGCCTCCTGCTCACACATACAGCTGGAAGGCACTGGTGACATGGCACAGCTGGGAACCGCTCACACCCGGTCCCTACCATGCAGCCGGACAGCCCAGGCAAGGGACTGAGGGCTCGGCAGGCTGCTCCAGCCCTGCACCCACCAGGTGGGCTTTGCCTCTGCTGACTGCAGGATCAGTGCTTTTAGATCTTGTATTAAAAATAAATAGGAAAACAAACAAAATAACAGGGCTAAGTACTGTGAGCCCAGCAGTTTGCTGAAATTCTAATGCATGACAAGGGTGAAATTCAAACTCTGCAGTCTGCTGGAGATTTGCAGCCCAGGCTGAATAGTCAGTACAAAGCTCAGACAAGCCTTTGGAATGCAGTTTAAAAAAAAAAAAATTAAAAGACAGGCTCAAGTGCAATGAGCAACAAGTTTCCTAATACACATCACAAGGAATAGCCACTTTTAGAACTATTATGCATTTTTTTAAAGCCAACTTTTAAAGGGCCAAGAAAAACAACATCATACAACACATAAAATAGTATGCAAAATAGAAATATGCAAGATCCAAAGCCTTCCAAACATATTTAGGTATCTTAAAATTACAGGAAGCATGTAGAAAATATGTCCACCAAATATAAAATCCTCAAAGCCAGAACTAGGAACAAGACAGAGACCTTGGTTTGTGGGCTAAAAACCACCAGCTACAATTTCTGAAAAAGCTCATTCTCCAAAACTTCCATATTTACAAAATTCATCAAACACACATCCATAGTCAGCATTTATAACATGCTGACTTTTTCCTCACCTGGATGAATGAGACAGGTAGAAATAAACTGCTGCATCACATAATGTAGCTATGTAGGATATTTTGACAGTTCTGATGTGGATGAAAGGCAGGTAATGCCTTTGCCATGGCGTCACTGTTGTGACTGTGATTCACAGAGGCACCCAGGACCAGTGTACTGATTACCAAGACACATTTAATAGGGTATTTTAATATCCTTAGTCAAACTCCAGTATCAGATAGACGAGTGCAGGTTTGCAACAGTTCTGTTCCAACAAATCCACACTTAAGTATAGCTGGGAAAAGAAACTGGACCCTTTTGAGTTGTGAGCATACCTCCACAGATTACATTTCCCTTTGTAGCAGTTAGAAAGCTCTGTTTTTTCCCTCTAGTTAATTTCACAGCAAGCAAGTTTTATTTCTTTTTGTCATTAATGGGCTGATCCTGCAAGGCACTGAGCACCATCGTTTTTTTATTTACATACTTTAAATAGGAATGTTGAACACCTGCAGCTTTTAGGGTCTTTAGAGAAGATGAGGGCTGTCCTACATTGCTCAGAATGAAGCCACATCTATATCTGTGTTTAAATTCCGTGGTAAGTTCAAAATTGCCTAATAGAGTTAGGTACTTTCCTTGAACTAGGACTTTGATGCTTAATTTGCTTAGGCCCCTCCACTTTAGACACTTAGGTGTCTAATCTCCAGAACATTTATCTGAAAAGCTTGGTGTGAAACTCTAAAAACTGTCTTCTTCTAAAAACTAGAAGCTCATAACAGCTATTAGGACACCAACATTGTCCCGGAGAGGTGGGCAATTGGAGACAGCTAGGAAGGTGCTAACACCTTTGCTGGTATCCTGGAAAGCTGTGTTAGGCAGGCAAGGAGGATTTGCAAACCTGCTAGAATTTACAGGCAAAAAGCTCTATTCTGAGGCAGCGTTTAGTCATCCACTTGTACAAGAGCTCTTTACGGTGACCCGCTATCACCGGGTTAACCACGCACCAAGGAAGTGGCAACCTTCTCCCTCTGCCAGTTTCAGGCTTGTTCGCCTCATTTCCACCTCAAGCACTGCTTAAAGTCATAAAAACAGACAGCCGGACCGAGACACCAGAGTTGGGAACAGTTGTGACCCGTGACAAATTCACGCCCGTTATTTTTATTTGCGGATGACCTTCAAGCTAAACGCTGAGCCTAACTCTGGCTCACGGGGGGATGGGGAAAGGGGGCTGAAGTGAGTTTTCAACCGGCCCATCAAGACCCAAAACCAGCGGGGGAAGCCGTGCGAGCGGTCAACGCGGGGGGGTCCGGACATCTTAAACAACTCCAAACTTCTAAAAACTCTGCACCGGCGGCCCCCCGGGTCATCTCCCCCGGCACCTCGCTCGGCTGCTGCCAGGGCACCTCCAGAGGAGCGCTGGCCGCCCGGGCAGCACTCTATCGCCGTCGCCGCGGCCCCGCTCGCCGCTTCTCGGCGCGGCTGAGGCGACAAGCGCCGCCCGGGGCCGGGCTGATCAGTCCGGCCGGGACTGCCGGCTCCCCCGCCCACTCCCCGCGAAGGGAGGTAGCCTTTCTCCCTCCCGGACGGGGCAGCGCAGGGAGGGTTCCCCGCAGCATCCTGCCGCCAGCACCCCCGGAGATGACCCGGCCGCCCCGCCGCGACCCACCTCCACCCTCATCGCTGTGCTTGAACTCGAAGAGGAAATCGAAGTCAAACTCCTGCTCGGCCTCCACGCCCGCCATGGCTCCCGCCGCGACCCCTGCCACGCTCCGGCACCTTGGCAGAGGTGGCGGCGCAGCCCCGACCCGCCCCGTCGGGCTCGCTCCGTCGTGCCCGGACACCTGCTGCCGGCGGGCCGGGCTGCGCGGAGCCCCGGCGCGGCGTGGGACGGCGGCCGCTGCTGCGCTCGGTAACGTGACCTCGGCCCCGACGGGCGGCCTGTCTCGCTGCCGCCGCCGCCGCCTCCGATCCGCCCTCCTGCCCGCTGTTGATGTTTCCGGGTCGATGCAAACAACCGCGGTGCCCGGCCCCCCCGCACCCTCCCGCCGGGGCTCTTCCCCCGCAGAGCAGCCCGTACTCCGCGGGGAGCTCTCGCCCCACCCCGGGGGACCCGGCACCGGGGGAGACCCTGTACCGCCGAGCTCTCGCCGTGGGCGGGATGGGGAGCCCGGAGGTGGGAGAGGAGGGAGACTTCACCTGCTCCCCACAGGCGGGGGGCCGGAGCGGCTCCTTCCGCGCTTCGGCGGGAGGGAAGTGGGGAGGGAGGGAGGGCTGCTTAGCTCACTCGGGGGAACACCGGCGTGTCCCCTCTTCGCAGACAACTGACAAGGTTTCTTCGTGGGTGCCCACCACGCCGCGTCTGTGAGCCAAGAGGCTCCGCTTTCATTTATTTATTATTTATTTCACTTAGTCGCAGCACCCACTAGTGCCAGCTGCTATAAAAAGCGCAGTAAAGCGGGACTCGGAGCGCTGCCGGCCGCCTCCGTGCGCCGGGGAGGAAAAGGTCCGCTCCGGGGCGCCGCCACACACAGGGAGGGCGCCTGCAAAGGGCTCCGGTGGCGGTGCGGGCACGGCTCTACCCGACCTGCACCTCTTCCCGCACGTAAGGGATACAAATTTGGGGAAAAGTCAATCAATACTTTCTTTATGTTTCGAGGTGCTTTCCTGTCATGTTACACCGGGCTGGCCTAAAGGTCCCCGACAGGCTATGGAGCGCCCGCCCCAGCAGGTCGGCTCCTCAGTTGCCGAACTTCAGGCCGGGTTTCAAAAGGAACAGTTTTTTTAAGCAGTTATGGAAACAGTATTCTCTTATAAACTCAGGGAATACCATTTTCCAGGCTTGCGGCCGAAATCTCCGTCCTAAAGTTTTCCCTGCCAGGAAAACACTTTTTTTTCCATCTGAGCTCATTATACTTTTTCCCCCTCCTCGCCGGGACGAACCTCGGTGCAGGCTGGGCTCTCGCAGGAGCCGAGCTGGGCTTTGCCCCGGAGGGGCCGTGAGTGCCGGAGTGCCGGGGCTGAGTCACCCGAGTGTGCTAAAGGCCTTGGCAACAGGGGAACCCCTCCCCCTGCGCCTGTCCCGACCGTGGTCACCTCGGGGTGCCGGCTCAGGCCGCACCGCAGGGAGGAGCGTCCCGCTTCACCCGTACACGTCCCTCAGCCTTTGCCCCGGCGGCGGGTACGGATGTGCCTCCTTGCCCAGGGCCTACAGGCGGGACAGCCGCCTCGCCCCAGGCGCCAGGCCCGCGGTTCCACCAGTGTCACCCACCCCCTCCCCCCCATCCCTGCCGCCGCTCTGCTCCAGACGCTCATCTTCTGGAGTGCCCCGGCGGGGAGGCGAGGAGAAGCTCCCAAGTATCTGCTGCCCTCTGATCATTCGCCTCTCCCGCATGTGGTACCTTCGAGTCTGGTGAATTGTCACACACTATTTACAGACGGCTTGATTTGGCAGTGACATCAGTATTAGTGCTGTCAATGAAATATTTCGATTGGCACCCTTCCCCTGGAGAAAGAGGAAAGATGTGCCATGGAAAAGTTAGAAACGAGGTGATACCACCTGTGGGGACAGAGTAACAGCGGCCCTCCTGCTAAGAGTCCAGTTTGAAACAGTGTCATTGAAATGAGGAGAGCGAAACGAGCGATGGGGGCGGGTGGGGTGGGGTGTGCGCCCTGGCAAGGCCATTTCCGTGTCACCGGCCGCCCTTGCACGACCCACAGACCGAACCACCAGCTCAGCCGCCGCCCACTCAGCCTCTCCTTGGAGTTAACTGGGGTTGTTCCAGCTCCATGAAGCAGGTTCAAGACGGGATGCATCAGACGGTCTCCCCCCAGCCTGAAGGGGAATTTAACTTGTCCACAGCATGAAACCTGGCATAACCACTGGCATTTTCAAAGGTAAAGGACTCTACACCTCACTACCGCCCAAAGAAAAATCTAGGTCCTCCCACTGTGACTCTTTGCGCATTTCTTCCTAGACTAAACAAGAAATAAAGTGTTTTCTTTGATCACTGTAATTTGGCAATCAAATAGCACCTTAATTTGCAGGCAGCAATCCTGACGCGCAGGGCTCCCCTACGTGTTTCCTGGATTGGGTCACGCTTTCTGGCTGGACTCATTTTCTTAGTCCCTTACAAAATACACCACCAGAGAAGAGAACTATCGACGAGGGTTGGTGCATTTTAACACAGGCATCAGAAATGCCACAGAAATAAAGAGGGGGGATTTTACTTGCTCCTTTAAAAGAGGCTGCAGAAAGCTTTTTATGTCAGCTGCCTCTGGACGTAATTTTTCCAAGGAGTGTATTCAGTGCCCTTGGAACCCAGGGTTTTGGAAGCGCCGTGCGCGCAGCCCACGGATGTCCGAGTGTGAGACTGGACGCCAGCCACTTCTATTAAATACGGTATAATTAACTTCCATCCCAAAAGGCTCTCCGCTTCGCAAGCGGAGCCACAGTCAGAGCCCTGCTTGTAGATTTTGCACTGGCAGAATCTTGTAAACTACAATTAACCCCTAGGGTGAAAAAACAGCTGTGTAAAAATAAAAATAATTAAAAAAAAAAAAAAAAAAAAAAGAGAGAGAAAAAGAAAAAAGAAAGAGCTGGATCTTGAGCTCCCTTCCAGCTTTCCGGGCACAAACCCGGGGAATGGAGTCCCGTTGTCCCACGGTGCGGAATGAATGCGGCGGACATGGACAACCCCCCCAGTTGCCTTCCTCACAACTTTCCCTGCCCGGTACGTGCGGGCTCGCTGCGCCCTGCCCAAGCCCCAGCAGCAGCCGATGCAAAGCGGCGGCACCACTGGATAGGGAGGAAACTTGGGAGCCGGCGAACAGCCGGGAGAGGAGGAGGGAGCACGGCACAGAGCAGCCGCCGGGTCCGCAGCGAGGAGCCGGGAGTTGCCCCGCACCTGCCGCAGCGCGGAGGTGATGCCCGGCGGGAATGCCGGCGCGGTCCTGGTAGCCGGGGCTCAAAGGCGCGGTAAGCAGCGGCAAGGTCCGAAAGGCGGTAGGCAGAGCAGTGCTGGATAGCGATGCTCCGGTGGGAGAACAGTGTCACGATTGGCAAGAGGGGAGGGTAAAGTCGGTCCCCTCTCCAGCCAGACCCTACCCCTGGAAGGGCCAAGTTCAGCCCGGAGGAGCTGCGCGCGTCCGGAGCCCCGCGCCCAACATCTGTCCCTCTTACAAACTTTGCCGCTGTGTTTCCAGGACACTTTTCTAAGCAGTGACAGAGAAAGAAGCCGTGATTCAGAGCTGGGATAGCGAGGCAAGCGCTCCCCCGGAGACGGTACGGCGGCGGCCGGGCGCCCGCCCGCCGGCGGCGCGGGGTACGCGGGGAGGGCAGAGCCCCACAGCCCGGCCGCTGCGTGCCCGCCTCTCTCGGTGTCCCGGGAGCGCCGGTACGGCGCCTGGCACTGTCCGTGACTCCTTCCTTTTCCCAGGAGCGTGGGCTGGCTGCAATGATGGGCTGTATACTGACCTCCCCCAAACCAAACCCCAGGATTGAGAGGGAATCCCCGAGCGTGTGCCCCTGACCGGATCCCCGGCACCCTCGCAGCCCCGCCGGGAGCGGGCCGGGGCCCGGGACTGGCGGGAAGCGACCGGGACCAGCGGGGCGGCCGCCGCGGCGCCGTGCGAGAAGCGAAAGAGACACCTATTGGCAAGCGGCCGCCGGCGAGCCTCCGGGCCGCCGCGGGGAAACACCGGGGGACACCGCCGCCCGCCCGCCCTCCGCCCCCCGCAGCGCCGCCCGTTACCTTCCTCCGCCGCCTTCATGGCGCTGCCGAGCGGGCGGGCGCCGTCCTGCGGAGCCGCCGCCGGCCTCTCTCTCCCGCTGGATGGGTCCCGCGACGGCGACGCGGCGGGGGCCGGCGGGGCAGCGCTTGGCATGCACCCGGTGGGGCGGCGGAGCCCGGCGCCGCGCCCTGGGCCACTGCCGGCCCCTCGTCGCCTGTCCCGCCTGTCCCGCGCCCCCCCGCCCGCCTTCACGACCCGGTGACCGGGGCCGCGCCGCCCCCGGCGTGGTAGCCGCGCCCGCGGAGGCACAGGAGCTCGCCGCCGCCGCCCCCCCGGGGATGGGGCATGGAGAGGAGGGCGGGTGTGCGTGGGGACTTCGGAGGCACTGCCCGCGCTGAGGCGGCGGGACGGGGCGGCGGGCGCTGCCGCCCGCGGAGAGCTGCAGCCGGGGTACGGGGGCAGTGAGTGTGCGGAGCGGGGAAGTCTCGCTCTGACGCAGGGCTGCGCGCCCTGCGCCGCCTTTTTAAAGCTGGAAAACACCCCCCCCCCCCCCCCCCCCTTCCCCTCCCGGCCCCTCTCCCCGCCCCGGCCCCGTGATGTCAGCCGGGCCCCGGCCCCGCCGCCGGCGGGCGGCCAGCGGGAGGCGGGCACCGGCGGGCACCGACGGGCCCCGGCTGCCCGCCCGCCCCTCCGCGGGGCACGGCGCCCGCCCAGCCCCGGCCCCGTCGCCGCCGCCCGCGGGGTCGTTTCAGCCTGCTGGAGCCGGGTGCCCTCCTGCGGGAAAACGGGCGGCGCGCCGGGGTCGCAAAGTGAAGGTGGGGAAAGAAGGGAGACCGAGAGCGAAAGAGGCAGGCAGGGAAAGAGGAAAAAAGGAAAAAAAAGAAAAACAAAGAAAAGAAAAACAAAAAAAGGCGAGGCAGCCTCGCATGCTGAAATCATTATGTAAAAAAATCGCAGGCTTCCCCCGCTGTGGAAATTTGGAAAAGAGCATCAACTGGCAGGCGAGAGAAAGGAAAATCCCATTCTGCTAAATTACTAACAGACCCGCGGACTCGGTTTCAGTCGCTCCAGATTTATTATTATTATTTATTATTATTCTGTAAATATCTCAGCAACACAGTCGTGTCTCATCACTTCGTAGCGGGGAGAAGGAGAGATTTCCATCCCACAACGGCTCCTCCTCCCACTTCCCATCTCCGGGATGCCCCGTCCCGGCCCCCGACGCGACCGTGATACCCTGGCCCAGGCGGGAGCTTCCCTGACGGGAGCTGCTGAGAGGGGCCGCGCCGCTCCCAGCCCCGCTCCCGCTCCATCCTCCCTCTGCCTCCACAGCTGGCAGGAGGGGACCAAACTTTTGGAATGGGACGTGCCGGGACAAGGGGTGGTTTTGAGCGTATCTGGTGTGTGAAGAAAAAAAAAAGAAGAATCATAAATCTAATGCCTGGCACCCATGTGTGGTTGGAAATAAACCCAGAATAAACGAAATCCCGTCTGCTTCTGGGGAACGGGAGCCCGCGGCCAGTTCTTCGGGGCGGGCTCCTCCAGTTAAGAGCGACGGAAGACGGTGCCCACAAGAGGCGCGCCCGGCGGGGAGCACAGCACCCTCCACCGACCTCGGCCGTTCCGTCGGGTGGGGAAACGCCAAAACCCCAACTAAAAGGGCGACGCTTTTCTTCCAAGGAAAACGGAATGGGAAATCAGAGGGGGGAAGCCCTCAGCCCACGGCGGCCATGCCCAGCCTCCCGCCTCCCCTCAGGCACACAGGACGCCGGGGCACCGCCAGGGGGCGCCGCGGCGCGGGCAGGGCGCGGGGCGGCGCTGACGGAGCCCTTCCCCCCAACTCTTCCGCCCCGACGGGGCGGCTCCGGGGCGGCGCTCGGTGGGGCTGCGGTGCCCGGGCCCGCGCCCACCGGGGCGGCTGCCGGGGCTGCCTGGCACAGGGGGAAGGCGGGGGGAAGATCCCGGCTGCTTCCCGGGAGGCTGGGGCGGGGGCGGGCGAGAGTCGCGCTGCTCTCGGCGGGACTCTCCTTTCCTGCCGCCCCCCCCCGCTCCCCGCCGAAATGACGGAATCCCCCGTCTGTTTCCTCCTGTTTAATGCCGTTGCCCGGACCACCGTGGCGTCGCTCCAAGGCCCCGCCAGCCGGCGCGGGCAGCCGGCGGCGGCGGCGCAGCGCAGGTCCCGCTGGCGGCCCCCGACCCCCGTCCCGGCCCCGCCGCGCCGCTCGCGGCCCTGCCGCCCCCGCAGCCCCGCGGGGCCGCCCCGGGGCCGCCCCGCCTCCGCTTCCCTCGGCCCTGCGCCTCCTTCCCTCCTCCCCGAGTTTGTTTACAGCCGCTACTAGGAGAGACTGTTACACGGAGCTTATTTTGGGAGCCGGTGATGACTAACGAAGTTAAAAGGAGCTTAGTACTGAAAACAACCTTATTTTTAGACGGCTGTTGTTTCAGTGGATCATTGTAGCAAACGCGCCCCGGCGTTTCTAAAAGCCATGTTTCCGATGCCAAGTCTCTTGTCCTGTGCTGCCACCGAGGCTCGCACACCAGCTGGCCCTCTTTACTTTGCTTCCCTATATCTCCTCCCTAAATCCTGCCTGTAAGTGCTATGGCCACCATTGGCCTTCATTATTTTGAACTTAAGGACATTTTCTTTCAACAGAAGTGAAGACAAGCTAAAAATTGAGGAAAAAAAGTTATGAAAGTATTTGGAGTACTTTTCAGTGACCTCTGGTGCTAAGTTAGCAGGGACCAGTACTGGCCTCCCCCTTGACTTTTGAGACAGGGCTGATGATTTTGTAGAGCTTCTTCACCTCCCAGGGAAGATGCAAGAGGCAGGTCTTGACATCTAGCTTCATTCTAAGCAGCTTCCTGGGTCCCAGCATCGCATGCTGATCATCAGAGCCCACATGCAGGAAAGGTCAGCAGTGGACAACAGGGAGATGTGGCTGCTACTGCTGCCTCACTCCCCATTACCCTTCTTTTCCCCATGTGGGTATCACTGCATGCCAGTTTGAGCACTAAGACCAGGTACAGGGTCCAAATAGTCCTTCACTGTCCAAATAGTCCTTCACTGTCACTTCAGTCCTTAATCCCTCATGTGTAAATCCCAGCAGAGCTGGTGGGACCTCAGCAGGCTCTGTTCCACACAGGGCTGTACAGGCATGCACCCCAGCAAGAAATCCTCCCTTGTCACCAGTGCTGAGCCAAGACCTGTCTTCCCCAGTCACTGCCATGCAGTCAGCCTTCTCTGGCTTTCCACAGGAATGCTTCCACTGGGCCTTCTCTTCTCATCGTCCATGTCTGCCACAGAGTTTTCTGGGCTCCCTGGGCAGTCCCACTCCATCTGCATGTCTCACAGCAAGGAGGGGATGAGCTGCTGCTTCCCTTCCCCTCCACAGAGGCGGCTGTGCTTGAAAACAAAGCGCTTACTGCACTTAACCAGTAATTAGGGTAATCAGCTGCCCTGCTCTACCTTTCCTCCCCGACTGAGACAGCATGCAGTGGCCTGCGTGGTCAGGCTGAGAAACTTGTCTGTGTGGCTGCACATCAAGGCGATGCTCGTGGGAGACATTGCACTTGGTGCACTGCAGCTCTCCTAAGGGAAAGCAGCTGCATTGGGATAAGAGTTTGGTAAAACGGGGGACAGAGCAAGCCACAGAGCCTCTGCCTTGGGACAGAGCCTTTTTGAGTTTCCACACATTTTCCACTGCCCTGACAGCAATCAGTTTGTACTGGAGAAATCACAAGAAGAAAAAATCTGTATGTTGTAGAAGGAGGGAGGGTAGGAGTAGAAAAGGGGCTTCCCCTCTCTCTCCTCTCCCAGACATGAGGAGCAGTGCCTCAGAATTGCGGTACTTCCCACCGCTGGGGTTTGCTGGGCTGGGCCCCCCAATGCTGGAGCTGCCTGTGGATGCCAGAGTCCTGTTGGCATTCCCTGCGCAGCTTGGCCATCTGACACATGCTTCCTCCCAGCCACAAACGCTGCTCCTTTGCTCCAGGAGGGAGCCAAATGATGCAGGCTTCAGTGGGCACTTTTTGACCACTTTTTACCTCTTCTGCTCATCTTTGCAAGCAAAGCACTGAATTTGCCCCCTGTTCTCAGCTCTTGCATGTAGTGTTATCCTTTTAAAAAATACTGCAGAGTATTTATACAGGCTGTTTTAATCACTGAAGAGTCTGATTCGTGTTCTCTGGATTAGTTTCATATTATGCAAAGTTGTGTGAGTCTGTGCATTCTCTCCTCCATTTTCCTTTTCTCTCCTTTTCATTTGGCTTCAGCAGTCTGGGAGAGATGGTTTGCATGAACCTCTGCACACAGTAGCTTCAGTATTTTTCCGGGAACCTCTAATTCAACCAAAACTCTGTTGTTCTCGCCTCATCAGAGGATTTAGGTTAGTAGCACTGCACAACAGGCTGTGCCTGACTGGCACCCTGTGCTGCTTGCGAGACCTGGGGCAATTTTTTCTTCAGGTTGTGTCTTGTAAAATGAAAACTTTCAGCTTTGTCTACAAAAAGTGTTTTGAAAGCAGGGTGGGGGGAACCACTCTCTCCAATGTTTACAAATATCAAGCATTTTATTACAGTAAGTGCACAGAATCCCATAATCCAAGATATCAGAAAAAGCTGCCCATGCTCTGCATGGATTTTTTGTCCTGTTTTGGGCTTCTTGCCCTTGTGTCCTTACAGCCTTTTGTTATAAATGCATATTATAAAGTTGGCTTTTCTCAAGATGTGGGCTATATGATTAATAATGTTGTGGTAAGGATATAAGTTTTTATTTCTGCTATTTATAAAGAAAACTAGGCATAGTGGTATAATATGCTTAAACTGTGTGTTTGGTCAGGATAACATCCAGTGAACATGTAAAGAAGACTCTGCTATTGATATACCAACTGTCAGCATCCACCATCTGAAGAAAGTATGGACCAAGGCCCAAACTGGAGGTGATAATGAAGACACAGCCAAGAAACACGCATGCTCTAAAAAGGCGGACCCAAGGAGGGACCATGCAGAACAGTTCCTGGAATATGGAAACTAGTTTATGGAAAAATATGAATATGCAACAGATTGATACAATAGAAAGGGTATTTAAAGAATGACTCTGATATAGCAGTGTGGACTTGGCTGAATGCCAATTCACCCGGCCAGCCGTGCTTTGCTTTTTTTAATCTCCCAATTGTCTTATTTTCTATTAAACCTATTTCTTAAAATTTACAGAGAAAGTGAACCTTGTTTTTTCACACTTTTATATCTAACATTCATAATAGTGGCCACCTCTTTAGGGTCTGCATGCCCATCTTTTGGATATTGGCAGCTTCAGCATCAGCATCTGTTCAGAATTTCATTCATTGTAACAAAAGATTTATAAGTCTCAAGCCTCCCTAACCAAGGCCCTAATTAAAGTCTTTCTAGTCCCTCCCGTGCTTTGAAAATTGTAACAAGATTTGCTGGAAACTGAGACAACACATGGCCAGTGTTTATGGCTGGTCCAGCACCGTTTTGAAAACCCATCCATAAACCTTTCAAACAAGGCAGGGAGCACACCTGAGCAGTGGCCGGCTGCTGCCCAGAGTTGGAAAGCTGGTGCAAAGGCAGAGGCTGGGCTCAGCCTCCCATCCCCCTGACACAGACTCTTTCACAGGCTGCCAGAAATAATTTCACCACTTTTAAGGTGCATTGCACTTAGCAGGACAAATGCCAGAGGAGGAATTTTGTGTGCTTGAATAATGTTGTAATTTACCTTATAACCGGTCTCATTACGACGTTGAGTGCTCTGTTGATTTACCTGGCTTTTGATTTAGTGGACTCTTTTTAAACGACAGTTTAGGAACGCAGCCAGTGACTGCCAGCAAAAGACCTTAAACCTTTGAGTTTGACTGAGCTACAGTCATCTCTTCAGACACCGACTTTTTAAAATCAAGATAGACATCAGACAGCCGCACCAGACCCATATACAGAAAACCGTGACTGAATTAAACTGAGACATTAGTTCAGAGAAATAATTTCATAATGATACACGCTGCATCAGTGCCCCTTTGTTTCCTTTTGAGTTTGCCCCTTGCACAAACCCAATTTGTGGGCAGGTAAAGGGCAGAACCCTTGCTGCTGGCTGGGGTCGTTGTGCAGCATCCTCCCTGCAGCTGTCCCAGCTGAGGTGGGTGTCAGCAGTTGGCTGAATTCTGTCTCTGTTGCGTGACCCTGGAGTCTCACTGTGGCAATTCAGGAACTCTCTTCAATGGCAAAACAACCATCAACAATGAAAATACTGATGCTCTGTGTTTCTTCCTGGACCCTGCTGATGGAATGTGCAGTGCAGGGTGGTTAAAAAATAAGAGCATGTCTAACTCTCTATTTGTACTTGTGCAGTATTGCCAGACTAGCAAAGAAACAGTGACACGGTTTTGTACCAGGCATCATATTTTAGTTCTGGAAATACTTAAATTTCAGAATTCCCCAGTTGCTGGTACAGGCGGTGGTAACACATTTTTTGCCTCATTCAAAAGTACTTAATGAGGGAAAGGCTCATTGGGTACACAGGGACTCAAGCTGGCAGCAAAGCAGACCCTTCTCCTTGGGAAGGGAAACATCAGATTTACGATGTCTGTGGCAGACTGGGACCTGTGGTAGGGATCAGTTCCTGCACACTGTGGGGATGGTGGCTTTCATCCATCCTCTGAGGCACAGGATCACACCTTCATTTTCAGGCAGTGCAAAGCATTGTTTTTCCCCAGATGTCTATGTTTCATCTGAAGGAACAGGATTGCTGCAGGAAGCTTCATGGAAGCAGTGACCCAGGCAGATGCACACAAGGCCTGGGCTATCTGCATGTGGAGAAGTGTTGTTTCATACAGCAGTCCAGGGGCCAGTGGTTGAGTCTGGGTGGTTAGGAGTCAGGAAAGGCTGCACATGCCCTTCCAGTAGAGAAGGGACTCCTTTCCCTCTTGCCTAGCCCATAGGCTCTACATCCCCTGGAAATTCTGCATTTAGTGACAGGATCCTGTAAGTCCTTCTCATTCTCTACGCTCTGCCTGTACTTGGTCCCCGAGTGCATCTTCCCCCACAGCCAGAGAAGACCTAGGCTGAGCTGATTTACTCCAAAGGCAGCATGTCTGTCACACCCAAGTGGTCACACCCAAGTGCCCTGTGAGCCCAAACGTACTCAGCCACCTTCACTTCTGTGCATATGGAAGCATCTCCTTTTAGATCCAAGGCTCCATGTCCCTGTGCACAGAACAGGGCCAGCAGTGAAGTGCCCTTTGTAGCCTTCCTCTCTGTAACTGGGGACCAGCCTTTTCCATACTTCAAGTTCACTGCTGGGAGCACCCTCATTGCCACATGGAATGAATGACCTGATGTGTAGCCCTGGATTCCTTGGCTGCAGCATGAGCCCTCTTTTCCAATATCTCAGCTGCACTATTATTTACTTGTCAGACTCCTGCTATTCCTACTGCTTCTCAGCACCAGCAGTCTTTGCCTTCATTAGTTTCCTCCTGCTCTAGTTCATTAAACCTGCATTTAAATGTGGTATTGGTTCTCTCTAAATGAATAACCTTCCATTGTGTAATATTGAATTACTTTGTATTAGCCTGTTCCCCCCAGTGTCTCCAAATCCTCCTATAGTCTAGTGCGCTCCTGAAATTTATCAGCAGCCTCCCTTCCTATCATGATGTCATCCGCATCTGGACACCCGGCACATCGCGCCAGCCTCGGGCTCATTTGTACAAAACTCTTAAACAGAACAAGTCCCAGCTCTGAGCCCCAGGAGATCTGCCTGTAAGCTCTCTTCTGGTGCATGGTGCTATTTATTGCACTTCTCTCTTCCCTAACCCAAGTTTATCCTCCTAATATTGATACTCCAATACTTGTATACGTTTTACTGACCTCATTTTCTGAGGCAGAGTCAGTAACCTTGTTAAACTCCAGCAAACACAAAATCATTGCTTTAAACTTTTCTGGGCTCACCTTCACAAACTTTATGAATAGGATTTGGATTACTCCAGCAGCAATTTTGACTGTGGCCTCTTGTGCCAGATGCTTGCATACACCAGTCTCTGCTCCCCCTTTCCCCTGTACTTGCAGCATGATAGGATAACTCAGGGGATGAGAGGTATTGAGGGAGAAATGAAATATTTTCCAGGTGATGAAATGTGGTACCAAGGCTTTATTCCCTCATTTGTGGCTGTGCCCTATTGAGGAGCATCCTTTACATTTGATGTAAAGTAGGTAATGAATCACAGTCCAATGGCGCAAAGAAATATGCTCTGCTATTATTTTCACCAAACTTTGAGCAGCCCAGCCTTTCCAAAGACAGGGGTCTTGGACAGGGATGAAACTCAGAGCTTTTCAGCCTAAAAGATGAAATAATAGGAGCTGTGTGCTACTGGACATGAAGGGTTATCATGGGGTTGGTGACATGGTTGTCTCCAGTTGTAATGTACTACTTCAGCAGCAATGGCAAGGTTCAGATACAGCATTTAGTGGTGCCAAGGTCACAGCTGAGCTGCACTTGCTGTGAAATCAGGGGCACCTTGGCGGCAGGGTGACTTTGATCCCAACACCCAGCATGACTTTGTGCTATTGTGCCTGCTCTGGCTGTCCAGGGCTGTTCAGGAATGTCACAGATCTCAGCTAATTCTGGTTTCTCACAGAAATGCTGCATGGATGGGGAATTTCTGAGAAGCACTTCAATCACGTTGGCAGAGACACAAGCTTCTCTTTGCCAGAGGGATCTTGAGAGGCTGGCAAGAGATTGGGCTTTTAACATACACCATTTTCACAGCTTGAATTTTGTCTCCCTCATTCTTTTCACACCTCACTCCATGCACAATTATGATTTTCTTTACTGGAGTGATTTGACTGAGGGGGCCAGCAACCTGCAAGGAATTGCCAGACTCCTGTAGTTTGGTCAAGGATAGGTTTGTTTGTTTACCGAAATGATGTACAAGCCCAAAGCCTTTGTTCCATTAGAAGCATTCCTGTTTTGTGACATCCCTGCATGCTGAAGTAGCTATCTTGAAGAGCAAATGCTGAAAATTAAAATCTTCTTGAGTCAAGCCTCCTCATTAGCAGTCTGCCTGGCTAGACTCTACCTTATTATTTTTTTGCTGGTGTGTAGCTGTAAAGAGAAAACCAAGGAGAAAAATAGGCAATTAAAATGCATTAAATTGATTTCTAAATGAGTATGCAGAACCAGAAAGTCCCAGGAAGAACCCCATCTCTTTTTTTGCATCTGTTGCTGTATGTGAGAGTGCAAATTCACTAGCAGCTAGAACAAGACACATTTGCAAGCATTAGCAGGGGTAAACTTCTAAGATCTCTCCACTGATTCTCTGAAACCTAAATGTGTTAAGTCATTGCAGTTGCTTGGCATGCACTGTAGAGCAGGACCTTCCAAAAGCCATGGAAAAGTTTTTCACGATGAGCACAGCCCCAGCAGTCCAAATATAAGACTCTCCCCTCTGAAAAGCCAGAGAATCCTTTTCCTTGTTGCTAAGAAAAATGCCAAAAAGCACCTCATGGTTCTTCTGCTCCAAAAGGTGCTCTGGCACAACAGTGAAACCATGAGTGTTACAAAACTCTACAACCTCCCAACACCGGCTCTGTGTGTCTGCACTGTGCCTCAGGTCTCATCAACAGACTCTTCCACATAAAGTTAATGCAGATACATCAAATGCAACCTGGAACAGTTAGAGAAAACCATGAAGATGATACAAATTAATCTCTTCTCCTCTGCTTCCAGGACTTCCATTACTATCTTCCTTCCAAGAGTCCAATTCAGTTTATTTTCAGATTGCTTTTTAAGCACACTAAGCAAACTATGATATTAAAGAAACCTCTTAACTGTGGTGTATGAAAAGGAGGCTGCCCACAGATGTGCATGTGGTGCAAGAGAGAACTGCATGGTCAGAGCTGTGCAGACAGGAATGCCTTTGTTAAACCATGAGGCAGAGCAATGGCAGAACAACCTCCCAGAGCTGGATCTATCCACCAGGCTGATTTTGGGGAAGGCAGGTGTGAAAAGACAGACTAAAAACTGGGGCTGAAAGTTGTTTCACGGTATTGTTTCACAGAAATTGCCTTTGGGACTTCTGCTGAAGAATCTGTCACCAGAGGTGAATTGCCTTTGGGACTTCTGCTGAAGAATCTGTCACCAGAGGTGAGTCTTTGAGGTGAAAGCCACTTGTGTTTACTGCTCAAGGGCTACTGCCTGCTTGCTGCCTAGCACTAATGCCCTTAGCAGTCCACAAGAGCTGTGCCACAATGCAATTCTCATGGTGTTTCTCAAGTTACATGAGTCAAAGCTCTCAAGTCTGTAAGTCTGGGATTTGGCTCCAAGTTTTGCTGGCTGGACTCCAATAAGTGGAGGCAAACCAATTTCAGAGAAGCAGCCAGCAACCTCTAGCAGGACAAAGAAAGGCCATTCCCACCCACTGTAGCCTCTCCTCCTCACCATGGAAAGTTCCTTCCCTGCTTGCTGGGCTGCAGAGCTCTGGCAGTACGCAGACCTGGGAGCTGCTGTCAGTGTTCTTGGAGTGCCAACAGGTATAGAGTGACCCACAGGGTAAGGCAGACTGAGACCTCAGAACCTGTGTGTGCATGGGCACATACACACGCAGGAGTATCCCGTCTGTTCAGAGTTCATGGCTAGCTGGACTTGGTAACCTCAGGGAAAAACTTTTGTCTGGCATTTGAAGGGTGACCACTGCCTGGGTACAAAGCCCAGTGCAAGATTTCTTATATCCTGGGACCGGCTTGGATGAACAATATTTAAGGCTGGTATCAGTGGCAGATCAGAGGAAAGTAAAGGCAGGGTAGTAAGAGGTTCCTTTGGGATAATTGTGGAGGGGTCAAGGTATGGGCTCACATTTTAGTGATGAGAGTCTTTCAGGAGCATTGTTGTGAAGGTCTGGAGTGGAGCAGTAGAAGGCAGGGGAAGGGCTGCCAGCATGCTGGTTCAGAGACCACACCACAACGCTGGGTCTGGCAGAACAGCCCTGTGGAGTTTGTTGATTCAGAAGTGGTGAGGAGGGGAGTGTCTTGCTGAGGTGAAACATCCTCAAGGAGCATGGGATCATGTTGCTTCTGATGCTTGGCACTAGTGGTCAGCAAATCTGGCAAAAAGTGGTTAATGAGGGCCCCGACACAAAGTCTGTCCTGACCCAGCTGCCTCCACCATCCAGAAATCATCACAGCAAACATTTTGTGGGGTAATTTCCTTTTAAGGGCTTTTTCTCTTCCCTTCACCCAATTATAAGTTCAATAGAAAACACAAACTTGCCTCAGAGGGTGAGGGCTCTGAATACCCAAGACTTTGGTTTGAAGCTAGCTTGGATGGACTGTTGGCAGAAACCCCTTCACCTTTCAACACCCACACTGGTAAATAAATTAGCCTGTCACTGAGACTGCATCCTCAGTGGCAGCACTTGCCGTGATGGTTTTTGACAGTGACTGAACTGGGAAGAAACCCCTTCCATAACACTGATTTTTGTCGCATCTGCAAAATTTAAGACTAAACCGTTCAGGAAACGGTTTTCCCCCCATACTGTGGGGACAGTTATAGAAAACGAGCAGCGGATACTCTGAAAGGATTTTTTTCCTCGGTTGTGATGACCATGAACGTGAAATTTTACTTATTTGTTGGCTTGCACTGCCCTCTTCTGGCTTTTATTAAAACACCAGCTTTCATAAGAAACTTGCCCTTGGAAGTAAACTACTAAAGCAAACCCCCAAATGTTTATTGGTGTTGAGTCTTATCTACTTAAACGGATCAATCACTCAAACTGGAACCGAGCCCAGCCTTGGAAAGCACGGGTGCTGAACAGCAAGGGAAACGATGCAGGTACTGCTTCCCACTGGGTGAAAGGGGCTGGTGGCTGTGAAACTGGGTTGGCATGGAGAGTTTGTACAGACGTTCCCTCCCCACCGCCGGCTCCCTGGAACGAGTTTACAGCTATTTCAGTCATAACTTAGCTGTTAAGAAGCTTCACTTCCGTCGCTTAAGTTCCACACGAATCATTTCTGACAGTGCTGGTTGTGTTTTCCATGGACGGGGCTAACAACAGGAGTTCGAGAAGTTCGTGGGCTGGAACACAGCTACAACAAAGAGCTGATGGCGGGGGAACTCCCGGGGCAAGGGAAGGGGCAGAGCAGCAGGGCACCTGCTCAAATATACCCAGCCGCAGCACCAAGGCAGAACTGGGAGCAGGACAGAAGCCCCTGTAGGTCTATTTGCTATACTCAGAAGTGCACATACTTGTGTAAGATTGCAGTAATCTGCAGGATGAGAAAATTGAGCAATGGGTATGGAATTACACCAAAGTTAACCAGAATATAGAATATAGAATATTCTGAATATATAGAAAATTATATATTCAGAATATAAAAAAATATAGAAAAAATTCAGACTTTATTTTCATGTAAAAATTTCAAATCCAGGTGAAGCAGTCCTTCAGGTGATGTGCCTTAAACAAGGAAGACGATCAATCTCAGGTTAAAAGCAAATAAGTCCTTCCTTCATGCCATGTGTAAATGACTCTGTCAAGCCCCCACATGTCAGAGACTTTAAATCAGTAGATTTACCACCTTGATGAAAATTCTGCTTCCTCCCAAGTCATGTCGGGATATCCTAGGACCTTTCTCCTTACAGACTAATCCTAGCCCTACCATCTCACTCACACTATTAATTGTCTTATTTTCTCTTCCTTGCATTCTCAGTAGTGGCAAAACTTCTTCCCTTGTCAGTTGTTTAATGAGTAAAGGGGATCTTTCTCTGCCTGTGAATAACCTGTATCATTATCTCCAGCATCCTACTCGACTCCATAATGTTATACCAAAACCAATTATCTATTTGTTGCTCATGTACTATGGTTTATTCCTTTCCAGTTGATCATTTTGGTTGCCCAGCTTAAGATTAATCAAGAGATTGAAGGCCTGTACATTAAATATTTCGCATTCTTTTGGAAACCAGGCTCCTGTTTAAAAATCAAATATCTTAAAAATAGTATCATTTAAAATCACCAGTCACTTCTGGTGGAATAGAGTGGGGGTAGAAATTGTTGCATGGGCAAAGCAATGGAAATTACTAGGTTTCCCCCTTGACTCGCCTCACATCTCAAGTTCTTAGTTCCTGCCTCAGCTTTTGATATTGTCATTGAAATTTGTGTAATATGAAGCTGAATAACTGCTGTATTTCAGACTTGCAAGCAACTCCCATTTTTTTTCTTTCTCTTAGGAAGAGATAAAGTTCCCACATTTTTATGCTTGGGAAAAGTATCAAACCAAAAAAGGAGTGACACAAAGTAGAAGTGCTGTGAGATGTCTGCAACTCAAACAGGACTGGCAGGTAACAAGAAAGACTATAGAGAAGCCTTTGTTTTTCATGTTTTCCTTGAGTTGCTGGAGGGCTCTATCTGGTGTCTTCCTTCCAAAATTTTTCCCTTACTGCCAGTATATACTGGCATATACTGAATTCAGCTTGCCTGAAAGCAGCTCATCCACAAGCAGCTGCCTGGTCATTCTCTTCACATGATCACCAAATGAGTCTCTCTCATGGAATTTGTGTCTCATCTTTAAAAATAAATACAACACAAATAAACAAAGTCTTGATTGTAGTCACCAACCCTGACCCACATGCAGATGTGACTGTGCTTGAATCAACAGCTACAAGATCAGTGGGCTGCAATTTCAAAGAGCACCCAGACACCCAGGTTACTCAGAGGAGAACACCACAAGAAGGAATGGAAGGTGGGGATGAATAGCTAGGGCAAAGACATGGCCAATCAAATGATCAAAACACAAACAAGATGGTTTGCAGGAAGACTGAGGGAGATCTGATGTCCCCAGGGTGATGCCAAGTGACTTTTTAAGAGTGCAGGGTCACAGCAGCTGTGCTTAGGGGCTGGCTGTGCCTGTACATCCAGCACTGGGTGCCACAAGGCCAGATACAACCCCACGGGCTCAGCTCAGGGCTCCTGCAAGACAGCTGCAAGCAGCCTTCAGATTTTTCTCCAAAGGGCTGGGTGGTGGAAGCTGCAGAGGGCTGCATGGATCCTGCAGCATGGCACAGTCTGCATGTTCCATTGCACTGTCCAGTGTAGCATAGGGTGGACGGGTGAGAGTTTTTGTTGGGCCTCAGGCAAAATGAAGTTTCCCCCATTTTCTTCCCCAGTCTTCAGCCTCCAAAGGCATTTTCCATGTCTGACCAGAACATGTAAAGTTCTGCACTCTTGGACATCTCTGCTGCCATGCCCTAGGGCAGGCTTTACTGCAAGAAGCCTTTCCCTGCTTCTCCAGCAGTGAGCTCCATCACTCACAGTGATGATACGTCTGAACTGGCAGAGAGAGTTACCTGCATGTCAAGAAGAAAGATTCCTGTGCTGCTGCATACCAGATCAGTGACTGTGGCTGGGTCTGTGTTACAGCTGAGCTATAACCTTGTTTTTCCTCCTCACCTGCCATCTCCAAGTAATTGCTTTTGGACAGATGGCAAGCTGGCAGCACGGTTATGTGACTGCAGCTTGGCTTTTTCCCACTCCCCCCCAATCTGCTTTGGGTTATATAAAAAGAGCTTATTTTTCTCCTCCCTGCCTCCCTTCCAGCACTACAAACCAGTTTACACAAAAGTCAATTGTTTCAACAACTGGAGAACTACTCAAGCTGGGGACTTCTTCCACCTGTGTCCCAACATTCCAGTGGGCACAGCCAGAACAAAGCACAGAGGGACCTCGCTGTGGTTGCCCATATCAGGGTAACATGACAATGCAAGTCCAGTGTGACAGCCCATCCTGGTCATTCCTGGATCAGGAGAAATGAAATCTCTTCTAATGCAAGCAGGGCCAGATTGATACCTGAGCTAGGCAGAAATGCATGGCATTTTGACTGTCTGGAATTGTTTCTTTCAGGCAGGTGTTCCCAAGATGGGCTGTTAAAAACATGATTTCTCTCAGTAGTTCCAGACATTCACGTGTGAGTCTCACAGTCATCTTAAAAGGCTTACTTTCTTAAAAATTTTTTTTTCAAATAAGATTTGCCATGTGGGTTTCTTGTTTGGTTTTGGTGTTTTTTCTTTTTCTCCGAAGTCTGCACAAATTAAGGGCATCTAAAACCTAAGTTTCTGTGAGCAGCAAGTTTCTTTCTTCCACCTCTCATGTATAGAATCATACAATAATTGTAAATTAAAACACTTCAAGATTCTTAAATATTTAATCTTGGCATCCTTCACTACAACATCCAATTTCCAAGCAAATGTACGGATATCCGCATATGTTGCTTTAAACTTTCAACCCTCCATGTATTATAACCCCTACCAGAATCAAAACCAGTCACACACAGGTAGGAAGGTAAAGTGAAGGCCTCCAGCTAGGATATTTTAAAATAAATCAAACGAATAATTTAGTAATGTGAAATATTTTACTATTTTCTCACATGAAGAAGATTATGCAAGAAATTGAAAGGCAACTATAAGCAAGGCAAAATCACTATAACCATAGGGTAAAAGTTTCAATACCATTAACTTTTGTTTCCCTTCACCTCCTTCCTAAAATCCTATAAAATTCTATGTGCTTAGGTTTGTTTTATTTACTTATTTTCACAGATTGTCTAGAATTGCTTTAGTTGCATTTGGATAAGTGTGAGTATGTACTAGACCACATTTGTGTCACCTGTCCTGTTCATGACACTCACACAGAAAATTACCTTCTACAGCTGGGATAAACCCCATTCAGCTGAGACAGAGATAACCAACAGACATATTCAAGTGACAGTCATGGAGGAGTCAGTACGCTGATGAAGGGAGAAGGTACTCTGGGAAGCAGAAACTGTGGGAGGAAGTGCCTGTGTAGCTGTGTTCCGGCAGATGAATTTGGAATTCAATGGCAAGAAGAGGCAGCAACCAGCAGTTACACACGGGAAAAAACAGCTCGTCTTCCTCTACTGAACATATGCAGCATAGAGCTTTTCCTCAGGGGAGCATCTTTACTGAGAATTCCCAGATCTCTCCTTCAAATAGGCAATAGATAATTGCAATAAATACAGAACATATGCACATACACTTACCCTTACAGGTCTGCTCATCCATTAACAATCCCCAGCCTTCCAGCCAGGAATTAATTTTCAACAGACTTTTGAAGTAGTTATCTATAATTTGCTTCCACACAATGTGTGTTTACTATGCAAAATCAAATGCATGCTTAGAACTTAGAGCAAAACACAGAGGACCCATGGAAAAAAAAAAAACTAGACATGTATATTATAGAAAAACAATGGAAAGCAGCTCTACAAATAAGAATTACAATAGTCTATTTTTTGTGTACCACTTGGTTAAAGCTACATGATCATTATAACCAAAGTTCTTTTTATTCTTAGCAGTTTTGTCAAAAGCAGAGGAAATAAAGGTAGTTTACTGCCAGAAGAATAAAGCCAGGCACATAAATACTTATCATGCATCACAGCTACAGTACACAGTATCTCCTCAGAGCAGATGATGATCTTTTCTTAGCTCAGTAATGCATAAAGGCTAAATTCCAAAAGCAAAATTACTCAAGTCTGCTTTTTTTGAGCAATTTAGAAGTTTAATATTGCTGATTACCATCTCACACTGAAAGCATGCTAGAGGACAGGAGGAGACTACAATCAGGAGAGACTCAGCTGCAGCTCTGCTAAAACCTGGTCAGGGATGGAAGAATAAAGCAGAATTTGTCAATTCCACTGCAGAGTGTGCTCTCATTATACTGTTCATGGCATCTAGTTTTCACCACCTCTGCTGTAAAATATTTTGATCAAAACTATGGTTTTGGTCGATGAAGTAGTGAATAGGTCTTTCAGTGCAATTGCCTATTTGAGGTGAATTTTGCTGGCAATTGGCTGAGCAACTTCCCACTTGCAATAACAGCTGTGAACCCTGCTGAGGGCATCTGTTGGGTAGTTAATACTTGTTGGGAAGTATCTCGCTTTAAGTGTGTTTTGTTTACAAAAGAAATTCCTACGTTTTTTAACACAGTGTTAAAGACATTGTGCCTTCTGTTTATTTACATATAGTGTTCAATCCGTGTTGTCTTTGTTCACTTGTACTGATTTTCCTCCCTACGGGGGGCTAACTTATCGGAGGGCTTTTTTGATTGCCTTCAAGTTTCAATTGAGTTATAATAATAACAGCCTAGATACAGAAAGGTTATTCAATTAAGCATTATAAGAGACTGCTGACCCAATTTTTGCCTTTCTGGCCAGCAAAAATAAGGAGAAACTCCATGGAAAGTAAAATTGAAAAGGATGTCAGTGTAAGCAGGACCTACAAGAACAGTTTCTGTATCAGTGGCAAGAGCAGGACAGCCTGATGTCCTTTGGTGGCTGTCAGTTTTTAAGAGCTGTCCATCCAGAGCCCACATACTCTGCAATAAATTCCTTTGCCCTGCAGGAGTTGTTGAAGCCACATTAAAACTCTGGGCATGTGAAGGGATGCAAGTGTGAAACAGATGCAAGCCTCTTTCAAATTATTTTGCCAATATTAAACCCAGGAATATGCAGCTCTGCAGAAGCAGGAAAAGGGGTCACAACAGGGTAACAGCCCATCTCCAGAGGCTCTGAGGAAGTCCATACTGTCCTTTGTACAGTAAGCCAGGCCTCACTCACCAGCACTCCTGAGGTTAACATGCAACCCTGGGTGGATCAAGCTCAAACAGCCCCAGCCTCCAGTGATGAAGGAACCCTCCAGTGAACCCTGTAAGAGCAATCTGTAGGGAAATAACCTCATCTTCATCTACAGAAGATGATCCTCAGCTGTTTAACTGCATAAGTGACTATTAAAATTCTTGCTTAAATACCTACAGAAATGCTGTCCAGTCCAAAAAGGTTCCCAGCTACAGAGCTCCCTCTTTCAGACATGTTTTAAATGGAGACTGAAGAAAAGTTTCAGCTCACACTCTTGCGGATGGAGGGTAGGACATTTGTAATACAGGCTTACTCAAGTGGAAGCTGCTCATCAAGATAACAAACACTTCCAGTGTACATATAAAAGCGATGGCACATTTTTTGACAACCACTTTGAAGGTTTAGGAAGAAAACAGGAGATACTACACAGCTGAATTCTGATTGCATGAGTCAGCAAGCTCAGTTTGAACATAAAAACATTGGTGTAAACACATTCATGAATGAATGCTACAATTTAATGTTAAGTATGCAAGGATTTAATTTATTTTCATTTGCAAACTAATATCTTATCTAGTAAAATGTTTTCCAGCAGTTGCATGAACACATAATTTTGGAATAGCATCAGAAAAACCCAATATGATTATCAGTACTTGCCTTTTTAGCAGGATCTTTCCCTCTGTTCTTCCATTAAACTGCATTGGAAATCTAGGTGTTCAGCTCATGTAATTATTAAACATGGTTCATGTATTGTTATGTAAGTTACTTTGGTGAAGATGTATTTCCTGGTCACACCTTGCTCCTTCATTCTGTCCCAGTTCTGAAATTGTTTTCAGAGAGACATGATTACCATTTCAGAAATACATATCTGACATCGGAGCGCACAGAAGCAAACATTTATTTAATACCAAGTAAATCTAAGGTCCTTCTGAGTGTAAATTGCAGAGGCAAGGCCCAAATCTGTTTATGTAAGCTGAACCTCAAAAGGAAGGTAAGTGACTTGAGTCAGGCTTCCACAATCCTTTAAACAAAGTGTGAGCTGAATCTGGACATTTGCTCTATATTGGAAATACTAAGGAAGCAGGCACTTTAGAGAACTGACTCCACTTTTGAAAGGCTTATAGCTGAGTACAGAACCTATACATTTGATATCACCCTAACCTTAAGAGTTTTCATGTTGAGAATTAACATACCTACACTTAAGTTCTAAATGAGCAGTTCTTTACCCATGGGTACAATAGTGTCTCATACAGATGTGTATTCCAGTAACACTATCACTTTCATGCTGTTAGTTTAGTGTAAAAATACCCCCTGCCTGCCTCCAGGGGCTTGAGATTACTCAGTTATTAGGAGGTTTTGGAGGGAATTTTTACCAAGGACAAGATAAAGATATCAGAAGAGGCCCTTTCCTCAGGACCTTTGTCCCAGGTGTTTATTCTTTGAAATTCCAGGGGGGAAAGAGAGCAAACAAGGAAGGGCGAGGCAGTACATAGCCCCCCGCTCAGGGAAAAGATACTTGGACCATAGCCAATGGGGTCAGAGAAGGAAGGAAGGGTCATTCTATGTGGTAAGGAGGGGGTCATAACCAGGGGGTCAGAAGGGAGAAACCATTCCCCTAGAGAATTACAACAGAATTACAACAGTTTAGTTTCTGGGGTTTTTTGGGGGTTTTTTTTCCCCTCATTTTCTACCTAATTTCACAGATGTGATGTATAGATGAAAGATGACCAACACGGAGCTTTTGCTTATCTCCTGGATCTTATGCATATGGTTGTGAGCCCACAGTGTGTAAGATAAAAAGGTCTGAAGAAAACACCAGCATTTCAGAAAAACTGCACACTGGTGACTTTTCGTAATTGTTTGAAAGTAATCACCACTTACTGGGGAAAACAAAAAACTAAAGCAAATAAGAGACAAAAATACCGCAGAACTGAACTAAAAATGTAAATCAGGAGCATCTTGGCAAAACCACACCGAATGCAGAAAGGCTCTTGCTCATATGCAAGAACAGTGACATCTTGTGGGGATTTACAGAAGCGAGTTCACAGAAGGACAGGGCAAACTAAGTCTGTGATGTCAGGTAATTAAAGGAAACTCTACCTCAGTAGTTTATTTAATACATGTACCACTAATATTTGGTAGAAATCAGGCTTTATTGCTTTTATAATGAGGAATGAAAATTAAAAAAGCAGATAAATAGCTAGTTAGAAAAACTTTGAAAACAAAAACTAATGCAGTGGGGTGGAATCCAAATAGCTCTGCAGCCATTTCCTCTGCTCTCCCAGGAAGTAGTTATAATAATCAATTAAATATTCCTCATCCAAAGTAATAATGGCATAAGGGAAAAGAGACTAAACAAAGAATAATGTTGTAAAGGCATACAGTCAAACATAAAAATGACATCCATGTTAAGTGGGTTTCAAAAACACACACATAAATATTTAATAAAGAAAGCATGAATAGTTATGTTGTTCCTTTCCACTGATTAACAGACATGCCAAATTCATTATATGTACTTCGTGAGAAAGCAAAGTTATATCACAATGGAAAATTAATATATCCTACTTGCCAGTACAGTGTGCAAGATTTGGACCCTTCAGATTGTATCAGAGTATTTGAGTTTCTGGAACAAATCTTCAGCTGCTCTAAAGTGTCATAACTCAGCCAAGATATTCAACTCTGACAGCTTACAAGCAAAAAAAGTTTTGATTTTTTTTTTGACAAGTTTGCACCAAAACTAAGTTACAAAAACATAACATTTACAGCTTGGAAGATGATAGATTTTCCTACCATGATGTTCACCTGTTCCTCTTACTTTCTTTTACCTGAGTAACCTAAGTAAACAGATTACAAGGCAATTTAAACATATTAGCTAATACAAGGTTTACTGGACTTCTCATATATAGAAATGTACTTTGACACTATTTGCAGTTTTACAAATACAAAATGAATAAGAATTTTAAAACATATTTACTGAGCAGCCATGTTTTGATATCTGTACAGATCAATAGGTGCTGTGGAATTATGTACAGAATTTATAATTTAATTTTTAAACAGCTTTAGTGCAACCTGACTGTAATGTGCATTTAAAGAACTGCTGTCAACATCACACATCTGTAATTTACTGGTGCCAGAAATGGAGAGTACAGAATAGGACAACAGCTCCTAAAATGATACTGTGCTATGCAGACATCAGTACATAATTCAAATAGTGCATATTAATCAATGTCTGATGAGGAATAATAGCTGCTAATACAGACACGGGCATTTACAGGTATTAGGTTTGTTAGAGTAAGTATGGATGAATGGACTTTTCCATATATAAACATTAAAGGAAAGGGCTTTAATTAGGAAGTTATACATTAGTTAAAAACAGAAATTTATGTAATAAATAACAAAACTTTCAATTTAACTTGCAGAAGATAAATGTAATTGGAAAAAAATCCTTTACAGTAGCAAAAGATCCTTTACAGTAGCAATGAAACCATTCAGAAGCACTGTCAAATCAAAGGTAATTTGGTTTTATTTTTTAATCATAACTGAAAGAAAAAAAAAATCAACACGAAGAGAATTTAGTTTATCTCTGATAGTTGTTAGTGTATTTCTGTGTTACTGTATCTGTCAGACGTTTCCTCCTCTTTTTGTGCTCTATTCATACTATCCCTTTTGATTTTTGATTTTTTTTTTTAAGTTTCTTTAGTCCAACATGAATCCATACACACTAAAGCACAGTGAATATGCAATCTGCAGACTGGTGTGAGTGAAAACCCATAGGAATATAATCACTTTTACGAGGTAAGCTTGGAGTAACTTGGAGGAGAAAACTTGCGCTTCAAGTACTTGAGAATGTAAAGTGGAAGACAGCTTACAACAGTGATTGCTGACACTTTCCACAGGAAGGTCACAGTTGTGATAAAGGCAACATCTGCAGAAACAAAAAGGGAAAATCAGTAATGGGAGTCAGGAACATGGAAACTGGAACTTCCACAGTGAAAAGTCAATAAAAGTCTCTTAATTGTTTGCTTATGCTATTGTCCAGTTTAAAAAAAAAAGGGGCAATAAAGCAACAGAAAGTTAACCTCAGCCTTTTGCTTTTGCCAATTATTTTTTTTAGACAGGAAATTCAGAGTTCCTTTATGGTCTTTACACTGTTCTGCAGCTGAAGTAATTTGTAGGGGAAATAGAATCTCAGGTTAAAAGCAAGACTCTCATAAAAAAAAGTTAATTCAGCTTATCTTTCTACTGGTAAGAATGATTTTTACCTACTATAAGTTCTCAACCAGAAATTTTGCTCTTTGGATCTTTTCTGAATTGATTATTTTTCTTACAATATCTACACTGAATGATTCTTAAAATCATAGAGATTAAATCAGAGCCCAAAAATTTCAAGAGAAAACAGTGTAGTGATATTGCTACAAGCCACATGGAAAAGCTAATTGTTTATGACGAAAAATTAACAAGAATGCTGACACACTATGCTTGCTAATGATTTTTTTGACCCTATTTGTGATAATTAGGTCATACTTAATTATAATGGAAAGATCCCAGAACTCAGGGAACCCCAAGAACTTTTAAAAAATTTTTTCTCATTATTTGCAAATGCATATATTAAGAAATTTGTTACTCTTGAGTGAATCTTTAAAGATCAAAAAACAAAAAGTCAACCCAAAACTTCAAGAAAAGTTAAACTTCACCTACCTAAGAAAGCTCCAAAAGACACTCTGCCTATACCTGTTTCACAAAGAGGGAAAATGAAATAGGATAGATTTACAGAAAATACAAAAGTTATGGAAATCCCCCCAACAAACAAACAAACAAACAAACAAACAAACAAACAAACAAACCAACCCAAACAGGTTAGCTACACAAAGAGGAAATGAAAAAGATGTTAGTAGCATTAACTGGATTAGTATTGCATTTCACATGTCAATCAGATTATTTTAAGCAGCAATTAAATTAAAACACTTTGAAAATATAGATATTTTATATTTGGTCATGTTTTAAGACTGTGAATAGCTTGGCACTTTTCTTACATTTCACTTCAAGGTATAATTTAGTGTATAAACAACTTGATTATGTGAATGAAAATTCACTTCAAAAAATGCAATAAAGAAATGCTTTACTACTCCAACTCTGCTCATTAAAAATACTTTGCATATTAAATTTCAATGTATAAACTTGTTATGCAGTTTTAGCCTAAGACTGCTTAGACATAGTGAAAGCCCATGTAACCTATAACAGACACCCTAAAAAGGCCACTGTGTGCAAGTAACTCAGAAACATAGAAACTAATTTACTTTCATGAGTCAGAGCTGTAGAATTGTATCAAGTATTTTTGCCTTTCTGATTTGAGTGCCATGCCATCATATAATTTCTCTGTAAGGAGATGATCCTTATAAGCAAGATCACTGAAATAAATTTATTTGCCAGTGAAGTCAAGCACTATTGGTCTGGACCATTTTTCCTGATCCATGGAAGTTGTTCTCTATCTTGAACTGCAAACCATCATTTAGGTTTATGCTACATCACAAACACAAAAAAGCTCCCTCCCCCTGGTTATAATGGGACAGATTAAATAAGAATAAAGCATTAAGCAGAAGTGAGATTAAGAGAAAGGCATTTTCTCAGATTAACTGGTGAATAACACACAGTAAAATATATCTTTACAAAATCTCATTAAACTGCAGCCTTTTCAGTACTCTCAAATACAAAAAATAGAGAAGTTAGGTCCCTGGGTTATGAGAAGCCATACAGCCATTTATGCTTGGGCTTCCCCAGTAAATACACAAACACAGAGAGAAAAACACTCCCCATTAACCGAAAAATTTGCAAGAAACAAAGTTCCTGCGATTTTTACACCTCTGTGAACATCATCTAAAAGTGTTTTTCACAGAACAACACCAGAAAGGATGGAAGGACTGGCTGTCACCAGTACTACAGACTTTCAAAGGTGAAGCTGCAAGTTCTGCTTTATGAAGTTCCTGGAAGTTTTGACTCAAGTACAAGTACCTATATCTGTTCTTGTTTGTTCCTTTAATTTGTAATCTGACTGTGGAGATTCAAAAATCCACCCAATAATCTTTATGAATGTGTCTGTGCATAACTGTCAGAGAAAACAAAAGGGTGCCCTGGCAAACCTGAAATAACGTACAGGACAGGTACCAAGCCCAGCAGGGTTGTTTCTTCACTAAAATTTGACTCCTGAGAAATCTGGGAACTAAAAGAACACCTGGGACAGGCAGTGAAGCATTTACTGATTAAATAAGTAATTATATAATGCACACACACTACCCTAGCACTGAACACCTGGGAACTGAGAGAGTGAAGGCAGAATTGTAAGACTTCTAGAAACTGCCATGCAACACTTAATTCTGCTGTGTGAAAAGACAAGGTGAAGAAGGGCAACTCCGTTGTCATCAGATCCTAAAAGGCAGAGAAGAAGGAGCTGGATTCTGCTGCTTGTGAGGTGTAATTAAAGCTGTTATCTATATTTCTGTAAGTTACATTTGCAAAATCACAGCAAGATACTTTATTTTTAGTACAAGATAAGTTGATCCAAGAAGAAATAGGTATTATTTTGATGTTCAGATTCTTGACTGCTAAGATTTGCAGTTAAAAAGTGGTCTTTCATCGTGTGAACTACAAACAATCAGAACCTTAAGACACAGTATGGCATACCAAAACTTAAAGCAAAGCAAGCTTAGTACAAACTTACTATAATTATGAAGCAATGGTTCCTATATAAAGATATATTTCCTACGAGGCTGCTGCATCACTCCCTAACAACACTTCAGCAATTTGAGCCTCGTGAGTTAGATCTAACAAGGTCCACTTGGTATGGTGTACAGAATAATGCACAGCGAAAGATTCAGCGAAAGATTCAGATTTTTTTACAAATTGTGTCTATTTTCAATAGTGAAAATCTCAAAGCCAATTTAAAGGTACGCAATTTGAACGGTCAATATTGGACCAAGGATGGAAAAGGTATGAGTGGTTTGAGTAAAGTTTAGTTTATCATCTAGATAAGCCATATTAACAGGATAAAGATTGTTGAATTCTAGGAGAAAAAAAAAAAAAGAGAATATTTTAACCCAAGATTAATTAGGCCTAATTTATACTCGGTTATACTTTTTATAAAGAAATCTGCATTTCAAAACATTATCTCTTCTTAATTGAAAAAAAAGGAAGAGAAAAACATTATTAAAAATACAGAACAATTCTTTGCTAAAATACTCACCAAAGTATTCATTTAGAAATGCAAGAGAGGCCACATAGCAGCCAAGGCTGAGGAATTCAGCCACCACCATTAACCAGTGCCATGTTCGTATGGTCAGTGCAACCATCAAGAGCTCAGTCAAGATCAGGGCAGTGAAGGAAATGGCAACAACATGTACAAATTCAGATTCAAAAAGCAGCAGGGCTCCGTACATCAGAATACCACCTAGGTAGGGTAGAGAGGTGCACAAGGTTGGCAATACACTCTGCAGTAAAATTCACTGTACCAGTTTTCACTACTGCACACTGAACATTTGATTGCTCATTATGAAAATTTGTCCAGCATTTGCTTACAATATTGATCTTTCTAAAGGAAGGATATTTACTGTATGTTGTACATGTGAAATAAGCCAACCAAAGTAAAGCCATACAGAAATAAAACTATTAGAAAATTAAACACCTTTTAGTGCAATATATCTGATGAACTGTTAATTAACCTCATTTTTTCAAGTGCTGCAAATAAATGAGATATTGTTGAAAGTGTAATTACTTTTAACTGATTACATAATTCAGATTTCTTCAACAGTACTTCTGTCATTCAGTGGAAGAAAACTACTGTGTAAATACATGCAATCTGATAAGCACTCATTAAAATTTTTCTGGATTAGCATTTAATTAAAAACATGTCCTTTTTTAGGCGACATGCACCAATAAAAATACCAATCACGCTGTGTTTTGAATAGGCCTGGAACACTACAGGAATATTGACTTACGAGATAAACAGAAAGCAATATATATAACTCCTGATGAAATGTTAAGCTTTTGGAATTCAACCTGCAGCTGAAAAACAATATTGCTACTAGCAGACAAAAATATCCCAGTTCAGCAAAATTAGGACTCTCTCCTACCTTGGTAAATACTGATTAAAACCCAGATGAGGAAAGTCTTAAATGACAAAGATCTTCCCTAAGGGAAACATGTGAGAGGACAGTTAAACACAACTTTAAAAAAATAAATCTACTCAGCTCATGTATTTTTAATAGTTCATTGCTAGAGAAACATTTTACAAGTGAAATAAGTAGTATTTGAAGTGATAAAGGCTAAAAGCTTCTACTTGTTTTAATTATTCTTTATTACAAGCTTGTATAGAAATCGCATGCAGTCTAAATTTGGGAGTAAGAAGTTAATGCCTTAAACAGAAGAGATACATTAGCTTGCAATGCTCTGTCTGGTTTTCATAATGATAAATAGAGTAAAATTAGTTTATTTTTTACTTGTAAAATGTAGTCTTCCAAACAACCACAGCATTATGTACCTACTGACCAAAACCTTAAGCAAATCTGCAGTTCTATACTAGTAAAGCAAATCTGCAGTTCTTTACTAGTAACTTCTAAGCATTGGATAAACTGCTGATTTGCTTTCATATAATAAATTTATGACTACAGCAAATATTCAGCAAGTAACTATTACCAAATAAATTTTTAATCTTTTGATTGTGAATGGTACAGACTGAAACATACGCACAAATCAAAGAATAAATGCTGTACATGTGATATGACTCTTGCATTCTGTGAGGGGTACTGATGAAATATGTTAGAACTGATGAGTTGAAAGGATACACATTTTAAAGGATAAAGTGGCAAACAAAGCAACCATTTTGCCACAAAAGAAATGATTAATCTAGAACAGATAAGAGTCAGCAGTTCTTCATTACTGTAGCAAGTTCCAGGTTCTGTGAACAGCTTTCCACAGGCATGCTTATGACTGTTTAGCAGGTGAAGGCCATGGTTTTTTTGAGTTTGATCATAGACTGAAATCTCAAAAACTTCAAAGATTCTCAAACAGAGAAATAACCAAGATCTCCAACAAAGGAAAAAAATTATCCCAGGCTAACATAGGTAACACCTAATTTAGTGCAATTAAAAAGACAAAGAATTGGAAAAGTTTGGACATTCTTTAACTAGAATCTGCCTCTGAACTTTTAGAAACATCTTTGAAGAATTTACTAGCCCTAAAAAAGACCATCTGCTTCTGCCTTGGATCATGACTTGCCTAGCTGACAGCTAAGGTTGAAGAAGAAGCACTTTTCAAAAAACTTATTAAAACAGAATCTTGAGATTTATTTCACTCTTTTGGGTAACAAAGTTATAAACTTTGGCTGTTTGCAAGTATGTGCAAACAAAGAGAGCAGTATCTGTGGATGACTGAGTTCAGATATATCAGTTATAAATATCTGTTATTTAAAAGAAGACAGTTTTTAGAGACATCAGCAGTAGTATCTTCATGTTAGGAAAAATAAATCTATAAATTAATCTACCAATTAAAAAGGAAAAATAAGATGTGAAAATGTAATCATAAATAACTCCACATCAGAGATTTTGGGGCCAGAGTCAATGCCGCTTTATCAATATACCTTCAGGCTTGAATTACTTCAGTATAACCACTGGTGACTGGAGAAATGCATTAACAAAAATGATTGAAATGTTTGGTACTGTGGATTATTTTAATAGCACAGAAGGTGGCCATAGTTGTGCAATCTGTCTTGCTTAGAATCCCTTAAGGAAATGATTACACAAATTCCCAGTTTTGTACACTGGAAATTTCAGCACTTGTTTGTAGCTGAGCACCGAGGACATTCATACCTTTGTGAGATCCTTATAAAGTTCTGGATATAGCAATGCCATTTCTGGTTTCACATCTTGATCCAATACTAGAGAGAAGACTGGAAACATAGTATATATTGTTGCATACCTAGGAGAAAGGAAAAAACACACATTAACACTTCTGTATGATATAATTTTAAACTGATCTACTGAGTTGAATTATTCTTTTTATGGAAACAAAATTAAACTGGTTCTTTTTCCCAGTACTTGGGCAGCTTACCAATACAGCTTTCACATGCAACCTGCTCTTGTGGTTTTGGGAGCTGTCAGCTGTGAGAAGTTACAGAGGTCTTATACACTCAAAACCAATAAACACATTTCTTTCTTCTATCACCCAAGTTTATCACCTGTTACCATACTCTCTGTGCACTTGCACTTTGGGCAACCAGTCCAAAGACCTGATGTTTAAATTCATCTACAGATGGATGCATGAAAACTGAAAAAAAAGAAAAAAAAAAAAAGAGAGCACCATATTCTGGACAACCTATAGAAGGTAGGTGGATGAATAAGAATCTTAACTGCTCTGTAAGTGGGTTTGGATTTTATTGTACACTTGCTAGATACATACTTTCAAATGTACTTCCCTGGAACTCAGCAAAACTTCTGCAAACATGTTACAGAGGTCTACTGTTTGCCTCTGCAAAATCTGGTGTAATCAGACCATGGTTTGATTTAAGACTATGATTTAAGTTACTGTTGATTTAAGTTGTTATTATTTACAAGGAGAATGAAAAGAAGCTCTTAGGTCAGTAGGGAAACAGAACAGGGACAACACAAGCATATGCACAGCTCTCAGCTGTATAACTTGGGGAATCATATTAGTAAACCAGGTGCTGCAACATGACCAAGGTCGTCCTAATGCTGCACATATTCACATGAATGGAAATCTATGTGGCAAACTTGGATAGTGCACTCTCAGAGGAAATTTCATAGCAGCTTCATCTCCATTTTCAACATAAAACTGTGTGATTCTCACTGAGGTTTCTACATCAATCTGTGGACAGCTGAAGCTGGGCGGCTCTGGAGAGATTTTCTTTGTTTTCACCCTCTATGTGCACAGGTTCTCTGGTATCTTCTTCTAAGGCTATGCAGATTCCTGTCTCCAGAGAACTCATAATGACACCTCTCCCCTTATACAACCTAGTGTGACTTTTCTTGGCACACTCATCCCAGGTTTTGGTAGTGTGTTGCCTGTAGGGACACGAAAGAACCACACTCACTCAGGCTCAGAGGTGAGCAGAGAAAGAGGAAGTTTATTATCATTTGTGATTTAAATAGGATTTGGAGTTTGGTCAAGGATTGGTAGATGAGAGGAACACCTTTCTGACCCTAGTGGTCAGTTCACCAGTCCATCACAGACTGGAATGAAAACAATCTACTTGTTTATGTTACATTCGTGAGAGTCCACTAGAAATATGTAAACAGTCATCAGAAGGCCAAAGAATCAGGGTGACATCTCACCCTTTTTGCGTTAGGAAAAAAGAAATAGGAAAAAGAAAAATGAACAATGTTCAGTCTTGTTGAAGGACCACTGGAATGAACACTCACGTCGTCTGCATCTGAGTCACTCCATGGTTCATGCACTTTCATTTGGTCACGGTCTCCATCTTTCAACATGACAGGGTTATCAGAATTCCGTGGCACCATAAGGTGCATGATGGCATACAAAGCTTTGCCAATCAACTGTGTGCAGGGTGAAACCTGCATTCCCCGTTTTTGTTTTAAATTATTATTTTTTTTATTTTTTTTTAAGTGAGGAAAGAAAAGGGACGTTTATTGTCGTTTTGGATTTAAATAGGATTTGGAGTTTGGTCCAGGATTGGAGGACAAAGGGGACACCACTCTGACCCCAATGGTCATCTTAGAAGTCCATCACACATTAGTATGTGAAAACAATCTACTTGTTTATGTTACATTAGTGAGAGACTCCACTAGAAATATGTAAACAGTCATCAGAAGGCTAAAGAATCAGGGCGACAGTAGTGTACCCATGATAAATGCATGGAAAACATGGATGACACCAAGCCCACAGTGTTACTTAACCAGTTAGTTTGTTGTATTTATTACCAGGTATCATAACTGTTGCTTTGACTTACCCTACCATTAGGAATCCTTGGTACAAGGGAACAGATGCAAAGTAGAAGACTGAAGAAAATACAGCCTAAAAAAGCAGATAATTAATTATTTAATATAATTCTATATACAAAGCAATACAATATAGAAAAAATAACAATACTGGTTAATTAAGATTTTGTGACATTTCAAAGACATAGAGATTTTAACTACTCAGAAAACAAGGTTTTAAATACCTGCATAGTTGAAATAATAAGGCCTCGGTGCATGACAAATTGACCAAGTGCTGCTGATCTTTTGTAACTGTTTCGACCATGTACCATCAGCAGCCTACCTATATGTTTAAACTGTGTGATAGAAAAGTCAGCTGCTAGAGAAGCTTGTTTTCCCTCCTAGAAAAAATGAAAAATATTTCAAATTTGAAGCCCATTGTAAAAGATGTCTATCAAGTTTCAAAATTCTAAGAAATAATGAATTTTAAAAGTTTATTCCATATTTGAAAATCAACCCTGCAGTGAGACACAACATTTTTTTTGTGCATATTCCAAGATGCAGTGGGCTGTAACAAGTAAGTTTACTTGCTTCTCCTGCTTCTTCCAGGTAAATGCTACACAGAAATAACTACAGATTTTTCTGTTTATGAAAAGACAAAGCAGAAAACATATAAGCAAAAATACTAAAGACTACGCATTCTTATCATCTTGCAGAACCCTTTAATTAGAAATGATCAATTCACAGTTGTTTAACAATAAAGCTTCTAACCATATTCTACGAGGCTGCTATGTGACACACATTTCACAATGAAACTGTTAACATTACCTTGCCTTCAATTCCAATTCCACAGTCTGCTGCTTGGATCATGCTGACATCATTTCCTCCATCACCTGGAAAATGTCACTGCAATATTCAGTTCTTCAGAGGTTTTATTCTCCTGGCCTTATAGTATTTCAGAAACCCCTTACATACCTTTAAATTTATACAATAAATCTATGACTTATGATTAATTACTACAGTAATCAAGACTTTCTTGCAGAATAGAGAAGATAACCACACCTTTCTCATGGAATGGCATTTTGTGCCACAACTACACAATACCTGGCTGTTGGTCAAGGTTGGTAAAGAAGTCTCTCTGGTTCTGTTTCAGCTATTTCTCCATGGTGCCACCTGCTGATTACATTTATTACAGATTTTACTATGAGGATTGTGCCAAGAGTTACCTATTGCACATGTGCGTTTCCCAGTGTGGTGCTGTAACAGTTTCACAATGTGAGCTTTCTGGGTGGGAGAACATCGGCAGCACACTACAGCAGGACACTGACAAGCCAGCTCTACAAATTCATGCTCATAATACTTCAAACAAACCTGAGGAAAAAAAAGGCGCTTGGATTAATTTACAATTAAATATTACTACATGTAGCCCAATAGAAAAACATAGTATAAAGACTTTTTAAAATGAAGTTTTCCATGTACAACATCCAACTGGAAGAAAAAAAAGACAGATTCTCCTGACTGTGGCTTTATTATTTTTAAAATCAAAGAGAATCAACAGGTTAAGAGAATATATACTACTAAAGCATGCTGAATACAAATTCCATTCTGTTATTGTACAGAAGACTAGAAACCCAGTAACATTTGCACATCTACAACATGTATCATCTATTTTGCACTCAGTGATAAGCAACAATATCCCTAAGGACTACTGAAAGGTTTGGGCAAATACTTGAAAAAAGAGTGTGAAGATGCTGATACATTATTTTCTGACCAGAGGCATACAAATATTTTGACAGAAACCATGTTTTTACCTCAAGTGAGTCCCCAGATATCACCAAGGCACAGTCATGCTTCCTCCTAAAAGCATTTAGTTCTAAGTGAGCCTCTCCTCGAGTGGCAACCTTCAATATAAAACACTCAGTTAAAAGATTTTGTTATAGTCTTAAAAAAAACCCTGCCTAAACAAATCAAATTTTGAGAACTCATACCCAGAAGCCTTGGTCAAGTATTTTATCCCACTGCAGGTCTAATACCCATGCAATTTTACTATAAGCCTCAAATTTTAAGAACTGAAAGAGTAAACCTCAAACAAGTAAAATCTATGTAGTCATCTTAGGTGGTTCCTCACCAAAGTTTGCAAGGGCTAAAATAGTAATGAATTAATGACATTAAAATATCTGAATTTTGAGCTGGTCTGAGTCTTTTCATCCTGGCAGGTCTAGAGAAAAAAAGAAAAATTTTCCAAGCAAACCTCAATTGTTTTTGTTTATTAAACAGTAAAATATCCTCTAAGAATAACATATAGTGTTCCTATTAATTGTTCCTTCAGTTTTGGTAACCAGGCAGATTTCAAAGCGCACATAAAGATGCTCTTCAGTACTAATTATTTTGGATCTTGCATGACTCTGAAGACAAGATCAAGTGGCATAATATGAAAGAATTACATCATGGATTTTTTTATTTACATAATTGTTTCAGAAAGACCCAGCTGTGAAATACAAAAAAACAGTCAAAGGTTACTAAATGCATTTTGAAAGGTTTTGAGCTATAAACAGAATATGAAAAATGAAATTATAAGCAGATTTTAAGGAGATTGGCATGTTTGAGTGTATTTTTGATTTATTTGTTTTTAATTCGGTTTAGTTTTTTGTTTTCCCCTCCCAATAAATATCAATGTACTTTAGAGCTATCATGCTCTAAAAAAACTTCCGAAAGGTCTATTGAAGTTCCAAGCACAGAATAAAACACAAGCTCTGATGCATTTTAGTTTTGTCCCTGTCAGCACTTTGATTAAACAACTTTTAAGATATATGAATGTTAATTACATTGAATGTGAAGTTTTGTCCTTGATGCATTACTACCCAGCCAGATGCAGTTCAAAGAGCCTTTCTCTTTACAGATGGGCTCTACTACCCATAAAATCTGAGTTACATTTAAAAGCCCCTGAAAAGAGAAAAACTCATACACATGCCCCAATTCAGAATTTTTTTCCTTCTTTCCCACAATTAACAATGTAAAGAGAAACCTCCTTGTCTGACAGCTGTTGGGAACACCAGACTGTGCTGGCCTAGTACAGTCTGTCTGCACTGCAGCAATGAAGAGATGTCAGCAGTTATGCACACTGATGAGCAGTGATTGCCCTCTGTGTTCTACATTTCACTTAACAGAATTGTTTTTTAAAAAAAATTGTAAATACCTCCAGAATTACAAACTGTAGAAGCTGAGACTTCTAAGAATAAACAGTTTTGTTAAAAACAAAACAGTTTTTTGGAAAGAGAGTAGCAAAAGGTTTTTTCTTTCTGATTTATGACTACAGTAGAAGTGTTATAGTGGTTGATATTTTCTAACATTAATTCAGTAATTATTTCTTTGCAACAAGTACAGTCACAGAAATAATTCTGCATAAATGCATTTTCTAACTAATTTAAAACTTTGTGTATTCTAAATTAACACAGTTTTATGCTGACCTCTCATTACCAGTCAAGGTAATGAAAATAAAAATCTGACTCAACTAAATACTTTTTGTTCGGGAAGACTTAATTTGTGGTGTTACAACATGGAAAGGTCAACAAAAATTGATCTGAAGTTTTATCAGAAGCATTAATAATTTAATTGCAAATAAGAGTCTGCAGGGCCTAATTTGCCATTCTGATGCTTCAGAAGAAAATACATTTACATGTAAATTATATTCATATAATTATTTCTGTAGGTGCAAATGGTTAATTTAGAAGAAACAGACACATTATGTCTGATCACACAGCATCAATCAACGTCTGGAAAATCTATTTTTGTTTGGCTTCGGTCAAGTGGATACTACACATATAAAATGTATAGAAGAAGACTCATTTTACTTTTCTAAAAATTACTTAAACAGTCTGTAGGTAATATGCACATATATATAATGACATGAAAAAAAAATTTCTCATACCAATTTGATCTATGTTTATACAGAGGATGTTAGCAGTTTCATTCAAGATTAATTCTGCTTGAGTCTAAAGAATTCTATCAATGAAAATGCTAAAACAAGCAAGAATGACATTCAGACAGCCTAAATGCACGGACAGTTTCTTAGTGGCTCAGCACCTCACCTCACACAAACCCCATCACTATTTAGAGGTATCTTGCTATGTCTGTAATGAAGGGTGTAAAATGCATGTTGAATCTGGGTCACCCAAACATGGCTAAAAAAATTTCTACAGCACATCAACAATTCTAGAAACCAACACCTTTAAATGCTTTGTAATTTTACAGCCTTGAATAACAACCTAAGTACTAGTCTCTTGACCATTACTATGAAACTCAGTACAATAACCCAACAATTTTCAACAACCAGCCAACTACTAATCGAATACAGCAACACTGCTGTTAGCCATCCTTCGATGAATCAACAAAAAAAGTTAGAATTATACTTACAGGTCTGAAAATATGAATATCTTGATTTCTAGACACTAAGTGAGAACTTTTCGCAATGCAAGTTGCTGTCTCCAGTTTATCTCCTGTTAACATCCATATCTGCAAAATAATGTAAGAGTTTACTTCTTTGGACATTAGCATGTCGGTTCTCCACATCTAAATGACATCTCTCTCCAGCTTTCCTCTGGCACCTCTTTGGATTAGATTATCCAAGGAAATATACTGATTTGTGCATTTTAAAGTAAAATTAACAAACCGTTTTTACTGCAATAGTATGCAAATTAGAAGAGAATTGTCTTTGCTTTTTGCAGCTCCATTCCCCTTCTGTTCTCATAAGGGCCAATGTCTCAATGTATATGAAGACAAAGTAAAGCTCTGGGGAAGCATAAAACCCTTTCCCTATGGCCCTGATACTACCCTGATCAGACAAGTGAGGATGAGGGCATTTGTCAGCAAAATGATGCAATACAACAGTCTGTGACCCTGGTGATAATCTCAGAAAGCAGCAGCCAAGCCATGAGACAGCAAATCTTGGAGCATGAGCTACAGTCCCAACAGTCCAAAGAGATCCTGCCCACTAACCATGCAGAACTGAGAAGGCAGTAAAGTTTAAGGGATAAATTTGTTTCGTTCTTATCGTGTGACAGCTCTCTAAGCCCCTTAACACCAAGAAGGTTTATTAGTATGACGACTAGTTAGTAAGAACTCAATCACCAGTGTAAGGAAATTACTGTCATTGCATTCCAAAGTTTTTCTGGTTTGCTTAGCCCTCCTGAGCTGCCCTACCAGCAGATAGTGGAGGGGCTGAAGTCCAGCACAAGCAGCATATGCAAAATATCTCACTGTGTCTGACTCAGATTAACCAATGCAAAGTAATTACAACTATTTGGAGCAGAGCTGGACACTGCTTAAAGCAAAATGTTTATAATCTTGCCCCCTCCTCTCAGATATTTTTCATATATTTAATCGAAATCCTCCCTAAATACATTACTTATATATGTGCAATTGACAAGTGTCTAGCAAACTAACTCTTCTTCATGGCTTTTCATGCCATCCTTTTAACATGAATTGAACAAACCCCAAGGGCAGTTCTGAATTCTAGTACAAATAATTCACCTTTTGATCTTTGCTGAAACTTCTTATGAGTGCCAAACCTGAAAACATGGATGCCACACAAATCTTGTGCCAAACTCATTTAGTGTCAGCAAGGGCAGTTTACTGTAGACAGGCAGGGGATAAATGACTGAGACACACATATATCTATTCATTGGTAGTTTTCCTACAGAACCAAGTTTAAGATTGATGAAACCTGTGGTAGGCAAGGGAACTTCACACACAGTGTCATTTGCTTCTGCTAGTTCATGCCCAAAATGTGCTTAGGACTTGACACATTTCTTACTTTGAAAGAACCTAAATACAGACAAATATAAATTATGTCTTGATTTAAAAAGTTAATGAATGATAACCTGTTATGTCAGCAATATGTGTTTAGTACCTTTATTCCAGCATTCCTTAGCATCTCTAGAGTTGGTCTAACATCTGCTTGCAGCTGATCTTCTACTCCAGTGAGACACAGTAATTCCATTTCTCGCTCCAAACTCTCTACAACAGCGGCAACCTTCAGGTTTCTATCATGTATGCTTAACTTTGCTTGGTTATATCGACTCTGTTTGCACAAACACAAACCCACTTAGAATTTGCTACGACTCATAAAGTATACATTCAGTCTACCACTCAGTGATAGCATGGATTCATTAGGCTAAATGTTTGTCTTTAAATATCTTTAATGCAGAACAAGACTAAAGGAGCAATTTTACTTTGTACCCAATGTTATACAGGGCTCTTCTGACAATTCACCTAAAGAGAATGCCTCCTGAAGAACTATTAAGAATTAGGCATCACAGCTTCTAAGGAGGAAAGACCTTATCTTTGAGAGCAAGTAGATTTTTTGGGTCATGCTAAAGCTGCAAAAATAACATTACCCCAGCCTCTGGGAAAACACTGTCCAATCCAACAATAAAGCAAACAGGATCCTACGTATGACTGCAGAACCATCACTAACAAATGACAAAGCCTTTAACAGATTGTGGACAATACCTCAATTATATTTTTTTTGCAACCTTAAAAAATAAAAAAGGAATGTTCTTCTTGAAGTAATTAAATATGATAAAGCACAAGATCACTCTGTCCTTTCATACCTCAAAATCTTGATACTGTTCTTCAGTGAGTGATTTTTTGGCAACAACTAGTGTACGCAGTCCTTCTCGTGCCATATTACCGCACTAAATGAGCCAAAGCAGAGAATAATTATGCACATATTCAATACTGTGTTCATGCTTTATACTGTACGCTAACAGGGTGTATCTGTACCATAACTTCAGGTGTTTCTTTGGACTTTTAAAATTCCCTGGAGAAGCCACAAACAGGACGAAAAGCAATTATACTTCCCAGATCCCTAAATGAAGTGGTTTGCTATCAGTAAGTCAATTAAATCTCCTCTCCTAGCTTAAAGAAAATTTCTTTTAGGATAAAGCTTTATTATAAATTAAAACTACTTTTGAGGCACGTAACAGAAGTACGTTTCTTTCTTCACTGAACGTATCTCTTATTAGAAAAGCATCTACACATTAAAAATAGCCATGGAATAGCATGTCTTAATGAAAAACAAGGCTCTTCAGTGCAAAGACTTATTGATTTGACCTCATAAAGCTAAATAAATTAAACAAGTATTTTACAATTAATTGTGCATCATTATCGCCAAAAGTAATTTTTATGACATTTTGCTAGGTCTTGAGGGAGTTTAATTTATTCATGTCCCTGAATAAATCAAACTACCCTGCAGCAGATATTGATTCATATTGCCAATACCATTATGAACATACATGGTGTAATCATTGTATTAACATATTGGCTGTAAGTAGGGTCAAAAATAAGATGATTGCTGGTACCTACTAAAATACATAGTGAAAAAAATTAATCAGGTTTGAAATTCAGTCACTAACTGTTTTATTTGAAGTTTAATAAATGTGGTAAAAAATAGCTTGGATGCAATGCTTATCAAAGTCTGTAATTCATAATCATACATCCCTGCAGATTTTGATCAAACAAGGGCATTTCAGTATAAATAGATTTATAGCAGAATACTTCTCAGAAGTAATTAGGTTTTATGTCTAAGGTCAGTCAATGAAAAACAACTTTCCTTGTTTTAAGGAGGAACGTGTCCTGCTTCTACTACCATCTTTGCTTTTCCTGTATGTTACTCAGGAATTGGAAATAATTTTAATCCCTTAAAACCCATTCAGGACATTCCAAACTGAAGTTCAAAATCTATTCCTGCATTGCCTCAGATTGTCCTTTAAGCATATCCTAATAGCATCAGATATATTTTAGATTTTAAAATTTTAATTTTTGTAAATGTTGATTTTCTTTCTTACCTCTTCTTCTAACCAATCATTGTACTGTACGATAGTGGACATGGCAACATCTGCACCCTTCATGTAAAATGTAATTTCTCCCGAAGATTCATCCTAAATTTTACAAAAATAAATGGGGATGGGAGGAGAAGAATATCTGTTTATAAAGTTAAAACAATTATCTACCAGTAACTTAATTGCTTTTTGAAGCACTCAATAGGTTCCCATTTATAAAAGATGAAGTACCTTGCCAAGAAGTGGGTAAGTTTTATGACTTAATGTTACTATTTCAAATGTTATCTCTGATTCCATTGAGATACATGTCCTCTATTTCCATGTAAGAGGACTAGTTCTAACTAAAGTCAAAAAGCATAACAGATTCTCACCATCCCTAAACTAAATTTTAAAATATCACTGTTATGTCCCCTCAAATTTCGTTTCTTGGGTGGCAAATACCAACCCAAAACAGAAAGCTCTGTATCTCTGAAATACCTGGTAATTAAAAATTTACAAATAACATAGTATAAATGCTTGTTATACATTTTTAAGAATGCAACATTCATTGCCTATTCAGTGAACCCACACACAGGCAAATATAATCAATGAATTTCTGTGGTATTGTCCATTGCAGAAGGAGTGAATTAGTCTGATCTGCCAGCACTTAAAAAAAAATCAAACCAAACACCCAGAAAATCCCCCAAATTACCCTAACTATGATGCCCATGCGCTTGCTCTCGGAAGTGAAGGGGAAGATCTGCAGGATATAGTATGTCAGGATGTGTCCACCAGGGGTCTTCAGCTGCATTGACGTCAGATCCCTGTTAACCAGAGTGAGCCCCACACTCTCAGTCCACTGCACCAGAGCTACCTAAAGCAAGAAGAAAGAAGAAAAAAAAAATTTAAAAAAAAAAAAAAAGGAAAAAAAAGAGACATATTTAAGTGTGAAAGGTCTATGATACTGTTATATACATTAGGCTAAAGCCAAACAACTGTTGCTAGGGTGAAAGTCTAAACTCTTCCAAGAATCTAGGGGGAAAAAAGTGAACAGCAGCAGACCGAGTATAAAATCTTAACACATCAAATTACGTGTTTCCCTTGAAGAGCTTTTAAAATTTCTTATGAACAATATGAAAACATTTTTGAACTTATTGCTGAAAATGAGGCATTTAGAATATATTGCTCAGAAATAACTGCTCTAATAGATACCCCACATACATTCAATACATCAAGGACATTGAGTAGAAATTTTGCAGAATGAGAATATGTTTCTTTATCAACAAGACCATTATGTAAGTAAAAGACTTTGGGAGTATTTCCATATAAAATATTTTATTATATCTACAGTTGCAAGCAAGTTGAGACAATGTAATAGGTAATAAATATGTAAGCAAAGGACCAAACTTTTAGTTTACTTTGCTCACTTGCATAATTTTAATTCTTTGTTTCAACAGTAATATGACTTCTGACATCAAGATGGAAACCAAGCTTATAATGCTGCACCCCATAAGCTCACAGGGGAAAGTTCCTTTTTCAAAATTTTGCTGCTTTGAACTGCATGATATCTAGCTTCAACATTTTTCTGTATTATACTTTAAATATCTCCCACCACCACTTTGTGATTCATTCCTTCAAAAAATTAATATTTTAGGTAAACTGCTTTACTGATTTTACTGCCTTATATACAAGACACATTCCATATCTAATTTTTTTTCTGATTAAAGAAAACTTCCCCTCCTCAATCTACTTTTAGTTTTCCAAATGCTAAGCATTACTGGAAACCAGATTTTTAAATCACTAAAAAGGTAACTATAATGAAGTTCATATGATTTTTATGGATCTGAATTTGTATGGATTATTAGGCTATGCTATTAATCTCAGGTAAGATGAAAAAAATAAAAATCAAGTACTCTGATGAAAAACATGTAAGTAGAAAATTCCCTAGGTAAGTTCAACAGACATGATGGTCACTAAGGATTTCACACAAAGCAAATAAAACACTTCAGCTTCTATGAAAATTCAAAATTGCAATAAAATCCTGTGTGAACCTGTAAAAAACCCTAGTACTGCCATCTATGTAGGCATTACCAGATGAAAATACAGTAAGATGCAGTAATGGAAGAGACTAGAACACACTTTGAAAAGCACTATTTTAAATTCTTGAAAACTACAGGAAGCCTTTTTACAAACTTTTCTTCTCCACCAAAAGTAGTATATAAGATGTAAACGATCCAGTTCTTGCAAGGTTAATTTTCAATTTTCACAGTGAAGGGTTACTATTATATTCTGAACTGTAAATTGCATCTTTCTACTAAAACCCTATCATCTTATTTGCGTCCCTTTGCAGCTAGGACCAAAGTGTTCTGTATTTGGTGACTCAAATCTGTTTATTATTTCATTTATGCTTGGCTTCGCATACCATTTGAATTAGTATTTTGCAGCACAGTCATTTTGTATTCTTATACGTGCTCTATTTATGCATATTTATTTTTTCCTTTAAATTGATCAGGGCATATACAATACAAGAAACAGTCAATAAGGCTCAAGAGTCAAACAGATGCCTACAAGGACATTGAAAAAACTTGAGAGAAAGACAAGTCTGACTCCCATCACTCAGAATGAATCAGTGCAGCATCCAAAACAACATAGCCAGATCTCACCAAAAAAATACCCGAAGCTTTTAGAATGTAGAAATTTTTTTCTAATCAAGTATTTCACAAATTGCATGAACATCTACATTAAAAATCTTAACAGAAACATATACCGAAAGACTGGCTATACTGAGTTCAGAAAAGGGATTCCCTCTTCTTGTCTCTCTTCTCAAGTCTCTCTTCTTGAGGTTTCCTCTCTACAATTATATTCCCTTCAACACATTTTGAAAACTTTACATTAAAATGGTCTTGCAATCTAGTGTACCTAATTCAAGAACTCCTAGAATGCCAAGAAAATGCAGCAGTTGTGGCTTCTATAGAGCTTGAAATAATGGATGAAGTCAGATTAAAGTGATTAAAAGTTGGACAAGCACAAAAGGCTTTGATGGTGATGCTACCATTTTTTTTTTTAAACAATCCATCGCGATGATAATATTTATTTGCTGATAATCATTAATTTGCTGATATACAAACACAAATGAAATGTATCAAGTTTCCTGAATCCCGATTAGGGAGTTATTTGAATATTTTATGGATCTTCTCTGGCTTATCACGAAGCTTCCCTTCTATGGACTAGCTGTCTGGGAGACATAAGCATATAGGTGGGTAAATGGTCTTCCCATTACTGAGACACAGGTATGGAGTGAACCCGTTAACTGTGTAGTGTTCCTCAGGCACATAATGCACATAGAGACAAAGAGAGAATTTGCTAACTTGCTAATTCTCTTCCTCCTCAGAAGCAACCCAAAGAGTAAAGATGGCCATCCACATTTCACATGACAATGTCAAAGAAGCAACTTCCAAATTAGGAAAGAAAGGAGGAAATAATTGCGTTGTGAAACAGAAATGCAACAGATCTGATGCAAGCTAGTGAGAAATACCTCATTTAGTGTTCTTACCCTAAATCTTTCAGATGCTTCCATTTACCACATGCCCAGTTCTTGAACTCTGGTTGCTTCTGTCAGCAGTCTCCCCGCTAGAGGAAACCCAACCCTCTGAGCTTCTATAGTTCACAGACCAAATATCCAACACCTAATTACCAGGACATAGACTTCCACTGAAAGTCAAATACAGAGGTTTCATAAGGAAACTCTCCCAAATCAAGCAGTAACTGTGCAACCCACAAAATCACCTAGAGCAGTACCAGCTCAGGAGGTAGAAGCAGCTTCTCTAAGTAGGCATGTGTTTCTAACTCAGTCACCCGAGGAACGAGTGCATTTCCAGAGGGGCATGAAGAGGAGAAACTTTCAAAAGCAGACCATGGCCACATGTCCATGTTTTGGGGACATAATCATCCCATTTGTTTAGAAATGTTAATTTATGGAACCAAATCAAACCAAACAGCTTATGCACTAGGTTAGGGTTGACCTGTACAATAATACATACTCTTGACTGCAGGTTTCCATCACAGGACTTGCTCTGTTCACCATACTTGGATTCTGTGGGGCTCTACATATCATTGCTAAGGCCACAGCCTCTAGCAGCCTGACTATCATGCCCAGCTCCTGCTTTCCTTTCCTTATGGCCCAGACTATCATTTCTGCTCCCTAGCAGAAATAGTGAACTCCTCAGAATTTACTGTATTTGTTGCTCAAAACAGTTCATGAACAAATAATTGTCACTTTCAATGTACATTATTCTCTTCTGAGCTAACACTAGTTTAAGAGTAAGATCCACTGCCTCACAGCTGTAGTTGGCAGTTCTCCACCTCACAGGGCAGTTTGGGAGTTCCACTACAGTTGTACTCACAGCTTTCCTGGAGCCCTACTATGAACCTGACCAGTTTAACCAAAAAAGATCCTGCATAAATAAAGTCTTCAAGGTTTTTGGCATCTATGAGGGAGCAATTTGTAGGGTAAGAAAGAAGGACTAGAGATGGAAATTTTGTAAGCTAGTTTTGCTGCTTCGAAGAATTCTCATGTAACCTACCTGTATTTCTTTATTTAAGTATAATAAAGTATTTAAGAGCATCTCCACTTCAGACAATAGGATCTGCTTTCAAAATCAGACTGTTGTATAAGGTATAGAGACATTTAAAGTGTAGTATTTTTAAGTTAAGGCTATTGCTTTGGAAACAGAAAAGAACCAGTGAGATATCCTTTTCCCACTGCCTGAGTGTTTCCAACCATTTCCATCAGAACTGTTCAAGAACTCATATCTGTCTTTGCTGGTGCTGGTTTGTTTATATTTATAAATAATGATTTTACAACTAACATTTGCAGTTTGTCACTTTTCGTAAAAAACCCTTCATAATTAAAACAAAATTATTAACTTAAAAATACAGCTTGATCATGTGAAAAAACTACCAATCAATATTCAAGACAAGCTATGGAGTAGTTATTCTTTGTGGGTCTCGAAGGTCACACAAGTGATGGTTTTATGCTACTGAGTGATTTGCTTTTCACAATACATTGACAAAACAACACAATTAGTCTTGCTTCAATAAGCACACACAATAAAATGAATTAAACAATACAACATGTCTCATACATTACAGCTTCACTTTTGTAAACACAAAAGCTGATTCACTAAGGGCATATAATTTCCCTGTCTGTTTTTAAATGATTGGCTTTGTATCCTTGTAATTAATTTTAGCAACTCTGTTGTCTCTGGACAGAAACGTTGGAATTAAATAACTGACCACACTTTAAGGTAGTAGTTAAATATTCAAGATCCTGGAATTAGAAATGCTTGAGACTATAACAGCACAAGACAAAGCATAACCAATAAATGGCTGGTTTATGAGAGTAAGCCATCATTAAAAATCACGACTGATCAACCTTTTCTAACTAAGGGGAGCAAAGGTCTTCAAAGGCTCCTGTTCATAGCATGCCCTGAATTGCTTGGGTCTCTGACCTTTGAACTCTATCGCTTTGCCTACTTAGCTTATATCCTTTTATGACTGTTCATTACATTAAGCTAGCTGGCTTTCTATAGATGAGCTGAACCCACACCTATGATGGCAAAGTTGAAGCTCAGTGTTGGTGGGTTTTTTTTGGTTTTTTTTTTTTTTTTTTGGGGAGGGGGAGGGGGTGGGCGTGGATCATCCAGTGGGTTCTCAGTGAATGTTTATTGTGCTATGCCACAGCTGTAGAGGACAAGTGACAGACAAATGAAACTTTCCACTCTTTCAGAGAAAATGAAATATTGATCACTTATCATAAGAAACAAAGAACCTGGCATAAGCAGGGTTTGCATTATGAATACAAATTCAGTTACTTACGTCAGGTTACTCCAACAACGGATAAATACATCTTTTATGATGAATTTACCTACTCCTAAATGTGCATACTTTGTTATGGTTATATTATATCTGTATATGGATGCACACATATAAACACAGATGTGAGGAATTTCAAAAGAGTTCTCAAGTCAATTCATTAAGTGTGTACTGTAGTCAGCATATTACTGAGCTGTTTCTTATACCTTCCTACATGGAAGAATAGTTTATACTTACATACTGTTCTCTGCTCTTTACATCCTATGGTGTGATCATGCAATATTATATAATGCAACAGACAACTGAGCAAATAACATTTTGTTTCGAAAGACTGCAAACAAGTCAGATCCATAAACAAAATCTAAGAGAACAGAGTTGCAATGTTGAGAAAGTACAATGCATAAAACCAGTTAAGTCTATTAAATGATAATGTTGCTTATTAACCAAATATGTTGTGATAGGTCAGTGCTGAGGTTAAACAGAAAACATCAATTGAACCATTTCCCTAAATAAAGCTCCAGGGTGCAATATTCAAAGCACTTTATTCAATAAAAAATGCTTTTAAAATGGTACTTTGGTGATTGGGAAACATTGGCATCATCCGTCAACCTAACTGCAGGAAAGTTCAATAAGCTAAATAATGAACCATTTACATTATTTTCCTTAGGCTCCAGTGATTTGCAAACATTGCATCAATAGAAGTCCTAAAAAAATTATGATAAAGACCTGCTAGTCTTTCAACTCTTAGGCTTTTTTCTGTCATGCTGCAATTTTTATGCTGTTTACATGCTTTTTGTAGCTTCCTCTTTTTACAAGACTCCATTTAACATCAATTTCTCATTATATTAAAGCATATTTGTTCAATATGATAGTTTTACTAGTGTTTCAAGCATTATCTTTGAGAAACAAAAAGGAAATTTAAGGCTTTTTTAGAATGGAAACATTTCATTTCACTGCCGTATAGTTTTAATGTATGAGTGGAAATGATAAAGAACATTATTAAAAGGATATCTGTGCATTCTCTCCCTTGCAGCATGAACAGTTTCTTTGTTGTTGATTTCTTCTTCTAGCTCCTTTTCCATCCTGAGTCCCAGATCTATTATATTAGCAGTTTATCAACTTTCCCTTCCTTCATCTTTCCAAGGTCAAATTCCCTACTGTCTTCCGAGGGCACCACTTGTATAGTTCTCGAGCCTTACAGCTGCCTTCTTTAGTAAATACGGGAGGAGAATTGCTCTTCATGGCACTATTTTCAGCTTTCAAACAACTGAACAAATATACAAAAACCCACAGGGAGAGATGAGCAACCGGGAGGAAAAACTCACATAGTCTCTCTCAACTGCACATCTCTTCACCTGATTTAGTAATATCTTTGGCTATTAAAACAGAATGTTTACTTAATTTATAGTTGTCATCATATCTTCATAGGCAGATCCTTGCTCATGCAGTCATTCATTAAACTCAGTAGTACCTCACAGGCTCATTAAACTGAAACATTCTGTAAATATGAATGCATGTGCAGATGAAAATTTGTACACATGTGCATAATTCAAGTCAAACATTATACAACTACATACCATAAACAAATACCCTTCTGGCATAAACAAATGCCCTTCCAGGATTCTCAATTCATAATGTGGATCAGCTCACACTGACATACAATATTACAGATTATTGATTTTAGCCAAAGATCAGCATCTTAAGTCCTGCTCAGAGTTTTATTTTTAAAACTGTTCTGACTGCCATTTTTAAGTCACGGAGAACCAGCCACTTCTTTATATTCTACAATCCTTTGACACTATGAACTGTTTATGGTATCTTAAATGTATGTAATGTCTGCTAGTTTGTTCCTAAACGAAGATGGATTAATGCTATTTCTTGGATTCCTAAAAACACTTGTTATAGACTTGTTACTTTTAGCAATTACAGCTTGCAGTTTGAACTGCTGAAGTTTTTTTAGCATTACATATTAGACATGAAAACCAAATGTATACATGAATAATACACTATTATGGCAGGATGAAGTTTGTGAAAGAAACATTGTCTTGTATGAGATCAACTTGCACAGCTAGAAAAATATTCAGGCTTTCAGGTACATAATCCCTTCTTCACATCTTACAACAACCTTATTTTATTTATGACTAAGCTACTGGGGTTACAACAACAACAGTACCTTCAGAAAAAGCTAGTACCTTCAGAAAATGATTCTTCTTAACCTGCTCAGTTTCAGATGCAAACCAACCTCAAAACAGTCTATTTCTCCATGTTATATATCAACTACACACATTTTTATAAAGCAAACTCTTTGCAGTTATCTTGAAACATGAGCTTTGCCTCTCTCTTCTAGTATCTCTTTAGAGTGAATTTTAGGCAATTTAGGGACCAAAATAGCATTGTTCAGAACAGTAAGTCAAATCCAATGAAAGCACTGGGATTTGTTTAAAGTTTGGATTTTAGTGGAAGTCAAAGGCATGATGTTATTGAAAAAATGTTTTAAATTTGTGCTACACTTGATGCAATTTTGAAAGAACCCTAAAGATTACGAAGCTGCCCAGAGTTTGAAGCTCAAAAAACTTTTCTATAGAAGCATTTGAGGATTGTTTGTTTGTTTGTTTGTTTTTGGTTTGTTTCTTTCTGGAGGTTTTGTTTGCTTGGTTTTTCTGTTAAGAATCTATGCGTTCCAGTATCTGGTATCATCTCTAACTAATGTACCAGCTTGTCCGTCACTCAGAACAGTTTCATATTCCCTTTAATAGTGTACTATGATTCATACATGAATTAATGTTTTGATAATAATAATAAATAATAAACCTTTAATTGCAATCCTCAATACAGTATTGACCCTGAACAACTGACTTCACAGATCTTTAAGTCAAATAACTGAAAACAGTTTTATACAACAAAGAACCAGCAGATCTTTCCTAAGCTTAGAAAATACAAAACCAGATTATGACTAATTTCAAAGAAACCCCTGCTCAGAATACTTTTTTTTCACAGCTCTTCTCTTTTTTACTTAGTTTACCCCATTCTTTAGGAGATATAAATATTTTCAGCCTTGCATACCAACCTCATCAGGGCTGGAAGCCTGGTAAGTACGATTTTCATCGCTGAAGTCCTGATCCACTTCTGCATATTCTGTCTCTCCAGACACACCAGCCCGGGATTCATACACGGGGGTCACATTGTGGCAGAGTGCAATGGCCTTCACTGCTTCGTGTATCCGACTGCTGACGCTCTTCCGGACTTTGGGTGCAGATGATTGAGGTTTCCTGGATGGTGTTGAACTCGTACTGTTCCCACTGTTCTGAGAGTGGACCTTTAAGACCCAACACAATGAACAGCAAACCAAAGTTCAAAAATAGAAACAAAACATAAATACTTATTTATCTGTATCTGACTGCTCCCCTTACAAAGGTTGACAAATGATAAGGCTAGTAACCATCTATTTATTGTTATACAACCTGTTAACTTGTTCGGCTTTGATCCATAAAAAGCCTAATCCACTTTTTTTAAGAAATGATAAATAACTTTGGGCTCATCACCTTGCATTTGTAGTCAAATTTCAATAACAAAGCCTGAAGACATTGAAAAATGTGAAATGAAAACAAGTATGTCGGAAAAGGGCTGAATAGGCTGATTGGATTCTGCAGAATCCTCTAACTCACTTCAGATTTTATATTTTTCAGTGATCTGTCACAATAGTCCTTTCATGTCTATTGCATTCAATGAATTTTTTTTTCTTTTCCTTTAAAAAAAAAAGTATTTAAACAAGCCACCAACTGGATGAGTTCAGAAACACTGAGACAAAATTTCAAAATTTGCTGGTTTTTTGTTCTTCTTTACCTATGTCATTAAACTGAAAAGAGCCCCCTTTTGTAAAATCTTCACCTAAATCTCTATATTTTAAAAGATCACCACATTCGTGGTGATTAGAAGAAGAAGAGATCAGAAGAGAACAGAAGAACAAAAGCAGGATCATTTTTAAGTATAAATATTAGGAGTCATTAAAATACAAATATTGACGATTTAATTTATAGCTTACACAATTTCTGGATTATTTGTAAACCAATGCAGTTTTATGCTTTTGCTGCAGCTGAAATGTTTTTGACCTTACAAGAATGTAATAATCTAATAAAATAATCATGCAAAATAACAGTTTGACACGTATTTGAAGATCATATTACTGTTGCATAACCATTAAACTAGCACTGTTTTAAGCTATCCTTCAAAAATATTTGAGCACACAACAGAACTAATCTTTCTCTGAAAAGTACTATGTGTTTATAATTAGTAAAAATAAATTGGGTTTTTTTTTAAGGGAGTTATTGGGTTTTGTTGGTTGGCTTTTGTTTTTTTGTTTAAAAGTCAGCACATTAAATATATCAGCAGTATGACCACAGGTTCTTTCGTTCACTGCAATGTAACTCAGAAAACCTTTTCAGAATCCATGCTTTTTTCCTCCTGACTGCAATCTGCTGAACTGTGAACATTCTGCCCATCAAATTACAGTGTGGTCTAATAAAGGGTTTAACTTTCTGCTCATCTGGCACTGCTTTTCAGCTACTGCTTTAAACCTCTGCATTTGCATTCTGCTAACGCTGATGCCATTACAGTCACAAATAAATTAAGCTGATTTACTCCTTCTGAATTATGTTATGTTTATTGATGCTTGTATAATTTAATTTCACACAAATTCCATTAAAGATTATGCCCTCTATCACAAAATGCTTCCAGTGGGGAAATATAATCAGGTTATAATAGATTTGTGTGTTACATTAAGATGACAATAGTCTAGTAGGTCCACTGTAATAATAAAACAGAACACAAACAAGGGATAAAATCAATGTCACACAAGAACCACTGCCTAGCTAACTGGCAGCTTCTGTTATCATAGATTAAATAAAAAAAACCTCACCATTCTTTTCAGATTGAAACAATTGTTTAGCAGTTGCTTGGTTTGTTATGGAGACTCCATCATTGTTCTGTTTTATTGAGTTGCTACTAACACAAGCATAATTAAAGCATTATTTAAACATAGAGTAATGCTATATAAAGCTGAAAAAAACAATATTCCAAGAAGGTTCTTTTCATCATTTACTAATAGCAAACCTACATTTTGGAAATCTTTCTCCCACAGCTGAGAAGAAAAGCTTCCCTCACATTTCTTATTTTAAGTATGCTACAGTTACTAAAAACTTGTAACCATGGTTACCACTCATTAAATTTTACTGTAAATTAGTAAAAGCTTTAAGTAGTAAGAATTACAGGAATTGTGCAATTATTTTCAGATAGCATATTTAACTGCAAAATATAAAACCAGTATTTGTGAGCATGCCTCCTCTAGAAGACTGGTGCTTAGCTGTTAAACTCACTCAGACCAAGGTGTGCCAGCTCAAGACCATCAGTTAATATAATGTATTGCTACAGTTGTTACTTTGAATACCCAAATGACATATTATAAGAAAGCCAGGTTTGGGTGATTTTTATAAACTTAGTAACAGTTAATTTCAGTAACACATTCTGAACCAAATTTGGACAGCTGATGTTTAGGTGAAAGAGCTCCATTTCCCATTTCCAAGGTATGATTATTGTATCTCACTGTTCATGGCTATATCTACTAAAAATTAAGCTGAAATAGATTTCCTTATCTAAGGAAAAGCATTCAAGGGGATTTGTTGAATTCTATTGTATAGATAGAAAATAATTAAGAAATTAAGTTGCAAACTTAAAATGTACACATTTCATCACTGTCTTCCCTCCTTCCTCTCCTCCTAAAAGCTACAAAATATTAACTGGGTCCAATGTGGTGTTATATTACATTTTTATTTTTATTTCAGGCAAATAAGAAGGGAGCCATAGTTTACAACACAGCACAGCTAGGTATTCCAATCAATCGTTGATCCTACAGTCCTTTTACATGAGAAAATGAGGACAAGGACAAGGAGGTCAGTCTACAAACTTAACTGGGTGTCCTAGTTTGATGTTTGTATCCCCAATCATCTGTTCTGTTTATGCTGGATATTAAGTTCTGCACTTTTAAGACTGGTTCCGAGAGTGAAGGGAGGGAAAGGAAGTGTGGAGTTTGTTATCAGAAACTGCACTTGCTGCCCCACGTCCTTCACACGGACTGTATTTGTCTGTAGCAGGGACAGACAGTGGGAGAGAGCTCTCCTTTGTTTTTAGTTAGTTTTTAGCTGGCTGAGCCAGAGAAATTCCCCGGACTGTGGTTTTTCTTTTTCTTGGAACTGATCGGCCTTGCTCTGGACTGAAAACCCAGAAAAACACTGGAAGCTCACACCTGTGGCCCATGGGGGCTGGGACGCGACCTTTTCCAGCACAGGAGGGACTGAGAGACACTCAGAAAGCCAAGAAACACCCACAGAAGACTCTCTCTGAACTACAAGAAGGACTTTCTGAATTTGCCATCTCTCCAGAACAGCCAGAGGTTTTATTGTTTAATATTATTCTTTTTTTATTAATGCTATGAATACTTTGCTTGTTAAATAAACAGCTTTTTCCACTTTTCTCCAAGGAAATCTTACCCAAAAGGTTGGGGGGGAGGGGTCACTTGAATCGGCTTTCTACAGAGACCCCATTCAGAGGTCTCCTCCAAAATTTGCCCTTAACTAGGACACTGGGTCAGGCAGTCATGTTTGTGTATCCAAGTTAATTACGGGGAAAAAAATTTATTATTGTACTGCAAACAACACAGAAATACTAGTTAACTTTTCATTTGTTTCCTCGTCTGTCAATTTTCTTATTTTCTTTTTGTTTCAAAGAATAGGAACAAAAAATAAAGCACAAAGTTCATCCTAATCTCAGAGTAGAATCAGGTGTTTAAGGAAGGTTTGCAGCAAGCCTCCATAGTTTACATATGTCGGAAATGCAAGTAATGCTTGCAGAATCCCACAACTGACCCACACAGAGACAGGGAGTCACAATCCTCTTGTACACTTTCCAAACCAAGCACTCTTAAACAGCACAGGAACACTTTGTTCTCAAGCAATATGGAGTTTTCAATTTTCTCACACTTTCTCCTTGCCAGTTTTATGCTGTTTGAAATCATCCTAATTTTTAAAAAAGAATTTTTAAGTATACCTGTGTAAGTTTTATTTTGACAACTACTGTTATACCATTTGGTTATACCAATTAATCTGTTTTTTTGATATCTATTCTTGATGAGTATCTTCAAAGATGTAATTACTGTTCATGTCGTTCTGGACACTTCCTTGCAATTTGTAGTCTCAGTAATGGATAGCTATTCATTACATATCATACTCTTAGATGATTTGGCTAAAATCTGTTCAGTGCAGAAAGACTGCACTGAACAGATAGGCTAATACAGATTTCTGCTAGTGAAGAACAGGAAAGTAAATGTCTTTAAGTGGGTATTATGAGGAACTTTGGAATCAGGAGGGAACTTTGTACTCTCTTGTATTTTTCCCATCCATCATATTTCTTAAGAGATACCTACACATGACAACTTTCATAGCATCTCAAATTATAGACACAATCATTAACAACAATGCTTCAATGCTGTTTAAACCTCCACAATACAAAATGTAATTGGTTTATGAAATACCTGTGAATAAGAGTTTATAATATGACTCTGTATTTCATCCATTGTGTCTGTTCCATAGGAAACAGTACCTAGGTGGAGGCGCTTAAATATCATCTCATTCTGCGTAAGTGTTCCTGTAACAGAGAAGTATATCACAAAGCAGTGAAAAATACTGTGAGATGGCCACAAACACCTCCTCTCCCCTCCCCCCCACCCCCCAAAAAATCTTTCCTTTGGAAAGAAGGAATGAATCATGAGTTAGCATCAATTTAGCTAATTAAAGGAACTTTTGTGGAGAAAGATCAGGGTTAGTCATTCTGGAAGAAATCACTGGTTCCACCTGCAAGCTGATTAATAACTAAATAACTAAATATGCAAACTTGAAGAGACAAAACCCTTTCTTTAGATACAAAAATAAATGCATTTGTAGTATGTGGACGGAACTGACTCTCAAAAGCCACTGCAAGACTTAGCACCACGTATCAGAAAATCTAAAGAAAAAAAAACCCCACACAAAACCCTAAAAATTCATACAAGTTTTCTCCACTTCATGTACCAAGGCAGACATTCTGGCAACTGGGCACACTTAGTGTGATCTAGATTAAGTCATTAAGACTTAACATCATTTCCAAATTTGACAGGTTCAACCTCCAAGCAGAATAAGGCAGAACAAACAAAATCAGTGTTTTCTGTGCTCACATCACTTTTGTAAGAAACTACAGGGTGCCAGTCACACTGACTGCATCCACCTCTGCCAACCAGTCATGTCCTCTGGTTTGGAAAACCTCTAATTGAGGAGTGGGGGCTTCAGCCTTATCTGATGGGGTATGTGAGGCAGAAAGGAGTCACTACTGCCTAGCTTTTCCATGGTCAGCTCACAAAAGACTATTTTCATTATGGCCCTTCCTAAAATATTTCCCTATGGCTACTCAGGCAGAGCAAGTATAAAAATAGTATAAAGCTATTCCTATATTTAACCACACAGTTTTGTGTCATTAAAATGCCTAAGTCTGATCATAAAAAAAATAAATCAAACATGGTACCAGAGCAGACATTCTTGAAGCTTCTTTTTCTACCACAGTAGCATTCTTGAAGCAGTATTTTTTAAATGGAGTGTAAGAAAATTATCTGGAAATAAATACTGCAGAATAAAATACTGCATAATAATTTTATTCACCTTAACTATTTTTATTTCACATTTTATCCCTGTATGCCAAAATACATGCTAAGTAACAGGAGAAGACTAAAAGTATGACATATGCTGTAACTATCTGCAAAACAACACTGTCGGGCCAGTCAGCATCCAGTTTATGCACTTATCAGGGCTAGAACTGTCAGGGATCTTCAAAGATTCATTAGGGCTGTAAAAGTCTCATGTCTTTCCCAGTTGCATTTGAGATGTCTACTACTCCCACTTCCTGGTGATACCTGTACAGTGACACTTCATCTCCATTGCTGTACCTCCACACTGCACTATCAAACACTTTCTGTTTTACCAGTACAAGGTGTTCATTCCAAATTCCCCCTTTACCATTAAAAACCTACACTTTCCATTAGCTTTTCCTTACATGTTGTTGAGGATTTTTCTTTCTGTAGTAATATTATTTGAGTTTTCAAAAATAATTAAAATAGGGTTTATGTGAAATGCTTGAATTCTCTACAAAATATGCATAACGCTATTAAAAATTTACATGAGAAGTTGAACATTTCCAAGGCTGGAAATCAGCCCAGGAAGACAAAGTTCCAGATCTCTGAAGTTAGTAAATTGCAAAATTTTGATTACTTTTATACATGGGAAAAGGAAATTATTTTGTTTTACAGTAATCACATAAACCCATTTTTTCTACTTTTAGAAGCTGTACATTTATTGAGACCTTTTGTCACATTTCATTACATTTTAAACTTTGAAACTGGAAAAATTCAATCTCCAGTTTGCACATGAGAAACATGAAAATTTCCAGCAATAAATATAAGAAACTAAAATCTCCATTTCTAAAAGAAAGCAAAACCAAAATCCACACACTGTGCAAAAAATATTCAGTGCAAGAAATTTCCAAGCCAATCTTTATCACCTTCCTAACTTTCCAGGCGTGCTAATACCTTCTGACTGCCCTTGGCTTTGCCAAAGCCTTTGAATTAAAAAAGCTCTCTCTAGAAGTTGTGAAACTAAATGCTAGAGAAAAGGTGAGACAGCAGGCAACTGTCAAGTCTTCTTCCCACTGTTTCTGTAATTGTTGCTTGGGAAAACTGAGCAGAAAACAAAATTAGTCCTATGATTATTATATGGAAAGATTATTTCTTCTGACACCACTAAACAGTCCAACTCCATATCATGCTTGGTGAGGGAAAGGTAGATGGCTGGAAAATTTGTGTGTTCCACCCCCTCTTTCTCAGCAGGCAGAGAAGAAAAGCTTCTGCATAGAAAAGTATGGATTTTCCTATCTTGCAATCAACAGGAGCCAGGGAAGAAGGTTTAGGAAAAACAGGTGAGGCAAAAGAATCAACAAAGACACAGAAACAAACATGCTGGAAATCCTGATTCAATACTTGCATCTTATACAACTCTTTTTTATCAGCTATGTTAAGAGGAAATATCTGTGACAAATAACTAAAACAAATAAAAAACCCCAACCCCAACAATTCCAGTTTGCTCATGCTTTTCAAGACTAGCATAAGACTTTCAAGAAAAACCATAATAAATCTGATGTGCTGTTAGACAAACAGGGGTAGCTGAAGTTATGAAAATACTCCCAAAAATTCGAGAAAAACCTACCTTAACAAAATAGACCTTTTTCAGCCATCCACACTGAAATAAAGTTTCATCACGTGTCCAAATTAAGAATTTACTTCTAAATTCTCCAAATGAATGAAAGGCCAAAATGGGACAGAAACACTCCCAACAACTTGTTCCATATATTACATGGTGCCAACCAATCATGTTATAACTTTAGCAGCAGTTCTGTCTTAAATTTTAGTGTTTTACTTGAAGACTAATACTCCATGACAAAACAACATACCTTGTATTTTATGACCCCAGATGC